>NC_044399.1:30388496-31596272 GCF_006542625.1 Nomascus leucogenys | reverse complement strand
GACATGGCCCATCTTTCATAGCCTCGATTCCCTCCACAACAGCTAATCATCAGTAGAAAGAATTTCAGACCAATTGTCTTGAGTGCAACAAAGCTGCTAAATCTTCTGAACTCCCCTGGACCCAGCACTTTGCATGGGAAGAGAATGGAACCAGGATGATTCTTTCCTGTAGCCATCCACATGGCATCGAAGGAGGAAAGGTATAACAAGCCATTTTGTCCATTTGGAACAATTACTTAAACTGCTCCCACCAAGACCAGAATGTGTCAGTGATGTCTGTGAGCAGGCACTGGTTAGGAGGTTATTATAATAATCTGGGATGTAAGGACAAGAACCTGAACTGGAGAGACAGTGAACAGATAAGAGAAAGCAAGAGACAGAAACAAGGTATTTTCATGAAAAAGAGCAATACCACTTGGAAACTAAATAGAGGGAAGGGAGAGAAGGATTAATCAATGCCAAGGCCATTGTTGGATGTAATCAAGTTATCTCTAGTTGGATCACCCCATGGACAGCTACAACCAACGAATCTAAAACTTAACAGATTTAGGCCACCTATTACATTCAGTGGTTCTATCACTCCCTCAGCCTTCTGCATTTGAAACTTTGGATGGTCTTTGATTCTACTCATATGCTCTTTCTTTTCTTTTTTTTTTGAGATGGAGTCTTGCTGTGGAGTCTTGGAGTGCAGTGGTATCATCTTGGCTCACTGCAACCTCTGCCTCCCAGGTTCAAGAGATTCTCCTGCCTCAGCTTCCCGAGTAGCTGGGACTACAGGTGTGTACCACCACAGCCGGCTAATTTTTGTATTTTTGGCAGATACAGGGTTTCACCATGTTGGCCAGGCTGGTCTCGAACTCCTGACTTAAACATTCCGCCTGCCTTGCAAGCGTTGGGATTACAGGCGTGAGCCACTGCGCCCGGCCCATTTGCCCTTTCTTAATTCCAGTAAATCACCAAATCCTACTGATGTTTCCTTTAAAAATGTCTCTTAAAATACACCCTATTCTTTTATTTCTTTTATTCCTAGTGCTCCTACACTGGTTTAGGGTCTCAGAGATTCTAGCCAGCACTCTTGTCTTAGTTCTGCCGTCAGTCTTCCCTTCTTCAATCCATGCCACACACAGCTGCCACATAATCTTTCCAAAACACCACTTTAAACATGCTACCTCACTGCCAAAAAAAAAAAAAGAATACACCCATGACTTCTGTCACGTGGGAAATTATCTTGCTGCAATAGTAGCCTCCACGTTCATGACCACAGAGCTATCCCTGAGGTCACACAACAGAAAGGCTCCTAGACAAAGCCAAAATCCTTGAATCACATGGTTTATTAAATCAACTTAAAACACAGAGCAAGATGCAAGGGAAAAGGGATGGGGCTATTTAACCAAGATAGGGTAGGGTGCCAGCTATGTGGAAGGACCATACTACCTGAATCTAGGATGCACAGGTTCATCTGTTCTGTATCTTTTTCTATTGCATCTCCTTCCCTGATGAGGATGTTACAAGGGCCAGCGTTGACATTTAAGCAAGGGTACCCACAGGTAGATGTCCTGGTTCAGCGTTGACATTTAAGCAAGGGTACCCCCACAGATAGATGTCCTGGTCCAATGACACACACTTGCTTTTTCAGACAGAGGAACAAGTTTGCAGGGCCATAGCTGTAGCTTGCTAATTAGCTTGATGAGCAGCCACAATTATATTTGTATATCTTGAGCAGAGGGCACATGGGCCAGAGTAAATGTCACCAATAGGTTGAATTAAAACCTCGTGTGGGAGGAGGGAGAGCATCAGGAAGAATAGCTCAGGGATGCTGGGCTTAATACCTAGGTGAAGGGATGATCTGTGCAGCAAACCACCATGGCACACGTTTACCCATGTAACAAACCTGCACATCCTGCATACATACCCCTGAACTCAAAAGTTGGAAATTTAAACAAACAAAAAAACCCTCATGAGAGGGGCCAGGCCCTGTGGCTCACACCTGTAATTCCAGCACTTTGGGAGGCCAAGGCAGGCAGATTGCTTTGAGTTCACGAGACCAGCATGGACAACACAGCAAAACCCCATCTCTACTAAAAATACAAAAAAAATTTAGCCAAGAGTGATGGTGCATGCCTGTAGTCCTAGCTACTTGGGAGGCTGAGGTGGGAGGATGGCCTGGAAGGCAGAGGTTGCAGTGAGCTGAGATCACACCACTGCACTTCAGCTTGGGAAACAGAGCCAGACCCTGTCTCAAAAAAAAAAAAACCTTATGAGAGGTGATGGATATGCTAATTACCCTGATTTGATGGTTACACAATGTGTATATGTATCAAAACACCACACTGTACCCCATAAATATGTACAATTATTGTGTGTCAATTAAAAACAAAATCACTTATTTTTTAAAAAACCTCACGGGCCAGGTGCGGTGGCTCATACCTGTAATCCCAGCACTTTGGAAGGCTGAGCAGGCAGATTGCTTGAGCCCAAGAATTTGAGACCAGCTTGGGCAACATGGTGAAACCCCACCTCTACTTAAAAATACAAAAATCAGCTGGGCCTGGTGGCGCACGCCTGTAGTCACAGCTACTTGGGAGGCTGAAGTGGGAGGATCACTTAAGCCTGGGAGGCAGAGGTTGCAGTGAGTCATGATTGCGCCACTGCACTCTAGCCTGGGCGACAGAGCAAGAGTCTGTCTCAAAACAAAAATAAAAACAAAAACAGGCTGGGCATGGTGGCTCACGCCTGTAATCCCAGCACTTTGGGAAGCCGAGGCAGGCAGATCACGAGGTCAGGAGATCGAGACCATCCTGGCTAATACAGTGAAACCCTGTCTCTACTAAAAATACAAAAAAATTAGCTGGGCGTGGTGGCAGTCACCTGTAATCCCAGCTACTCTAGAGGCTGAGGCAGGGGAATCACTTGAACCTGGTAGGCAGAGGTCACAGTGAGCCAAGATCGTGCCACTGTGCCATCGTACCCCAGCCTGGGCGACAGAGTGAGACTCCATCTAAAAAAAAAAAAACATCCAGGCGCGGTGGCTCACGCCTATAATCCCAGCACTTTGGGAGGCTGAGGTGGGTGGATCACCTGAGGTCGGGAGTTCAAGACCAGCCTGACCAACATGGAGAAACCCTGTCTCTACTAAAAATACATAATTAGCCAGGGTGGTGGCGCATGCCTGTAATGGGGAGGCTGAGGCAGGAGAATCGCTTGAACCAGGGAGACGGAGGTTGCGGTGAGCCGAGATCGCGCCATTGCACTCCAGCCTGGACAAAAAAAGCGAAAATCCGTCTCAAAAACAAAAACAATACAAAATCACATGAATATTGAGTGCTCATACATCTTTAGTGTCTCCTGAATATTAGTGCCTTTGGTGCGTTTAGTGCTTTGTGTGTGTTATGCATGTTTAGGATATTAGGCATCTTTAGTACCTTTTATGTATTTAGTATACCATGGCTGTTCAGTACCCAGGTGCCTCATGAATATTAGGCATCTCTTGGTCCTTTCTATGTTTAACACACAGATGCTCTACTTGCTAACTATTTAACACACCCTTCTGCCTATGTCTAACAAACATTTTGTTGAAACATCTTAAAATGTTTCACGCATGTTTTCCAAACTACACACTTATCTTTTCTAACAGGATTGAATATTCTCGGGGTAAATTTACAATACAGTCTTCTCTTTGCCACGTAAACTAAGCTCCTGATCTACTCCCTCCTGCCTCAAATTGCTTCCTCCTTCAATCTTTTCAATCTCAGAAAG
Organism: Nomascus leucogenys; assembly: GCF_006542625.1. Classification (NCBI taxonomy): domain Eukaryota; kingdom Metazoa; phylum Chordata; class Mammalia; order Primates; family Hylobatidae; genus Nomascus; species Nomascus leucogenys. The sequence goes on along the minus strand of NC_044399.1, from coordinate 31,592,516 downwards.
GCATTTCCTGATCTCAGAGTCAACCTTGTCTTCAAACACTCTTAACTCTCCTCGTACCCAATTCAGCCACATCTCACACTTCTATTCCTAAAATAGACTTTCATGTACTTCTGTCTGTCTCCACTGCCACCCCAGTCCAAACCACCACCAATCTTGTGAGATAACTGGAATTTGCTTCTCTCTCTGCTCTTAGCCACTTCAATCCTGTTCCACACAGCAGCCCAGAGTGCTCTTTCTCCAACATCAGGTGGATCCCCTGCTTATAACTGTTCGGTAGTTTCCCACTGTATTTAGGATCAAATCCAAAGTTCTTAATTTTGGTGTATGAGAGTCTGCATGGCAGACTGTGTTACCTCTCTAGCCCCATCTCAGCACCAGATAGAGTTTCACCATGTTGGCCAGGATAGTCTCGATCTCCTGACCTCAGGTGATCCACCCACCTCGGCCTCCCAAAGTGCTGGGATTACAGATGTGAGCCACCGCGCCCAGCCTCAGCACCCTTCTTGCCTTCGTAATACTTCACATGATCTTTAGTTTCTTCCTTATGGCTTTCGCAAATCCAGTTTTGTTTTGCCCCCTTTTTTTTTTTATTTTTTGAGATGGAGTCTCGCTCTGTCGCCCAGGCTGGAGAGCAGTGATGCCATCTCAGCTCACTGCAAGCTCTGCCTCCCGGGTTCAAGTGATTCTTGTGCCTCAGCCTCCCTAGTAGCTGAGATTACAGTCATGTGCTACCATGCCCGGCTAATTTTTGTATTTTTAGTAGAGACGAGGTTTCACCATGTTGGCCAGGCTGGTCTTGAACTCTTGGCCTCTGGTGATCTGGTCACCTCAGCTTCCCAAAGTGCTGGGATTACAGGTGTGAGCCACCGTGCCCAGCCTTGTTTTGCTTTATTTTTAAGAGACAGAGACTTTCCCTGTCACCCAGGCTGGAGTGTAGTAGTGAGATCATAGTTCAGTGTAACCTTGAACTCCTGGGCTCAAGGGAGCCTCTCGCCTCAGCCACCTAAGTAGCTAGGACTACAGGAGCTCACCACCACACTAGCTATTTATTTATTTTTAGAGATGGGGTCTTTCTGTGTTGCCCAGTCTGGCCTCAAATTCCTGGCCTCAAGGAATTGTCTTGCCTCAGTCTCCCACACTTTTAGTGAGCTATTTAGCCTCTCTGATTCTCAACATTTCTCATTTATGAAGTGGGTATAGAGATAAGTGTCTCACAAGTTGCTGTGAGGATCCAGTAAGATTAGGCCCTGGAAAGCCCCTGGCAGGTAACTGACCAAAGCGTTCAGTAAACCCTTGTTCCTGCTCACTGCTTTCGGGGCCAGCACATTTCCTCTACTCTTCTCCACCTGCCCTGCACCTCATTCTTCTCAACCTCAGTAGGTCCCTCAAGGTCATGTCTTCAGGGAGCCCCGGAGCCCCCTTCAGCAGCCCAGCCCCTGATGAATGCCCACGCCTCAAACTCTTTAGCTTCTCATTTCCAGTTTGTGGAATGTACTATGGTGACTGTTTTCTGTTTATTTGTTTAAATCTTTCATGCATCTGTCCTGTTTCTTTAACTAGATCCCAAACACCTTTGGCAGGAGGCTTCCCATCTCACAGCTTCTCGTATTCCTCCTAGTACCTGGCTCAGTGCCCTACGTAGAGATGTTCAACTTAGATCCATCTAATGTGTGTGAGTGCCAACAGGATGCCAGGCACTGTGCTTGGCCTCCACGTTAATTAGCACCTAACTTCATTTTTCATGATAATCCTGCCAGGTAAGTATTGCTATGCCTGTTGTGAAAACGGAGCTTCAGAGATTTAGTCATTTGCTTAAGGGCACCCAGTTAACAAATAGTAGCCTTTTAACTCTCTGGTTTATAGCCTGGTACATAGTAGATACTCAGTAAGTACTTGTTAGTGCTCTTTCCATTACACCATGTTGCCTTTTTGGGGGAATAGTTATTCATAGGGAAGATGAATAATTATCATCGTGTTCTCAATTCTTACCCACCTCTGCACCCCCCACAAGAGCTTGGCTGAAAATCTCCTATCCTTGATCCTGTACCCTACAGTTCTTCCAGGGTCCTGCAACCCTAATTCTCATTTCCTATTATTCTAATTCAGTTTCCTATTAGTGCCACATCTCTTTGCTAACTTCTCATAGAGCCTGAAGCAGGATACCCATCTGTCTCCCCACAAACCCCATCCTCTCATTCTTCCAAAACTTCTCTTTCTCATGGTCCCCCTTCCTCTGTTCTCCATCTATCCCTGCTTTAATTCAAGTTGTTAATTCAGGTTGCGCCCTGTTGGAGGAATCTCCATAGCATTATCTGCTTCTGCTGCTGCTTAATGATGATGATGTTGATAATGATGATGAGAGGGAGTCTTGCTCTGTGGTCCAGGCTGGAATGCAGTGGTGCGATCCCAGCTCACTGCATCCTCAAACTCCTGGGCTCAAGCGATCCTCCTGCCTCAGCCTCCCAAGTAGCTGGGACTACAGGCAGTCATGTGCCACCAAGCCAGGGTAATTTTTTACTTTTTGTAGAGATGGGGTCTCTCCATGTTGCCTAGGATGGACTCGAACTCCTGAGCTCAATTAAGAAATAACACCCCTACCTGGGAATGCCCTCTAAACTACAGCACTTCAGTCTAGGAGGTGCCTAGAGTTCTTTGGGGGGTGTTTGGGCAAGTTATGTCCCCTCTCCTGGCCTGAATTTCCTCACATGTAAAATGGTACTGCTTGTTAACACCTATCAAGTCCCTATGTAAGGTACGTAAGGTACATTAGCATTGCATGTATGATGAAAAGTCAGTCATAGCAGATGCTTACACAGCATCTACTGTGTGCCACACACGATGCCAAGTGCTTTATATATATTTATTCACTTAATCCTCACAACAACCCTATGAAAATGTTATTATTAACCCTATTATTAACAGGTCTCCAAATTAAGTAATTCACCCTAGATCACCCTGGACGGCAGTGAAGCTGGGTTTCAAATTCTGGCAGTTCTGGGTTCCAGAGTCCCTGACTTATCCACTGCCCTATACTTCCTCTTATTACCTCATAAAATGAGGGGAGCTAGTTAAAAATAATCCCCTAGCATTTTTATAGCACTTTTCTAATTCTAAAGCACTGTTCACATTCTGTGCCCTATTTGATCTTCACAACAACCCTAAGGGAAGGCATTATTAGCCCAATTTATGGGGCAAGAACTGAGACTTATTAGAAAGGTCATGTGTCCAAGGGCTCACAGCTGACAAAGACAGATTCAGTTACTCAAATCCAGGACCATCCGTTCCCACTGCCCCTTCTGCTGTGCCTGCGATCTCAGACACCAAACAATACTTTCTGTCCTTTCTTTCTTTTTCTTTTTTGAGACAGTGTCTCACTCGGTCGCTCAGGCTGGAGTGCAGTGTCGATCATAGCTCACTGCAGCCTCGAACTCCTGGGCTCAAGCAGTCCTTCTGCCTCGATCCTCCAAAGCACTGGGAGTACAGGTGCACACCAGGGCACCCAGCTCATCCTGTCCTTTCCAAGGCTCTTGCAGCTCCAGCATCATACACTATTCTTTTCTCTCTGCTTTTCTTCAAAGAGGATGCAGTGTTCCCTCAAAGACTCTCCCACCCTGGCCAGGCGCAGTGGCTCACGCCTGTAATCCCAGCACTTTGGGAGGCCGAGGTGGGTGGATCACCTGATGTCGGGAGTTCGAGACCAGCCTGACCAACATGGAGAAACCCCGTCTCTACTAAAAATACAAAATTAGCCGGGCATGGTGGCTCATATCTGTAATCCCAGCTACTTGGGAGGCTGAGGCAGGAGAATCGCTTGAACCCAGGAGGCCGAGGTTGCAGTGAGCCGAGATCAAGCCATTGCACTCCAGCTTGGGCAACAAGAGTGAAACTCTGTCTCAAAAAAAAAAAAAAAAAAAAAAGAATCCCCCACCCTGTCACCTCCCGCCCCAGCCCTGCACAGCGCATGCTCACAAACAGCAGCAGGGGGTGCTGTAGATGAACACACAGGCACTGCCAGGCGGGCACCCTGTTGGAGGAATCCCCATGGCATTTGCTGTTGCTGCTGCTGATTATTATTAGACAGGGTCTCGCTACGTCACCTAGGCTGGAATGCGGTGGTGCGATCAGAGCTCACTGCATCCTCAAATTCCTGGGCTCAGGCGATCCTCCTACCTCAGCCTCCCAAGTAGCTAAGACTACAGACAGGTATGTGCCACCATGCTGGGCTAACTTTTTACTTTTTGTAGAGGTGGGGTCTCGCCAGGTTGCCCAGGATGGACTCAAACTCCTGAGCTCAAGCCATCTGCCTGCATCAGCCTCCCAAAGTGCTGAGATTACAGGTGTGAGCCACTGCGGATGTTTTTTTAGCAAGTACCACTTGTACGTAGTATAAAATTTAAAAGGTACAAATGAATATGCAGTGTACCTGCCTCCCAGCTACCCAGTTGCCCTTCCTGGAGCAAGCTGAGGGAGTTTTGTAGTGTTTCATTCTAGGGACAGTTTATGCTTATATAAGCAAGTATGTATTGTTTTCCACATCGATGTTAGCATACAAACATGCACATATTATTATTATTATTATTATTTTTTTTTTTTGAGACAGAGTCTTGCTGTCGCCCAGGCTGGAGTGCAGTGGCGCGATCTCGACTCACTGCAGGCTCTGCCCCCCGGGGTTCACACCATTCTCCTGCCTCAGCCTCCCGAGTAGCTGGGACTATAGGCACCCGCCACCTCGCCCGGCTAATTTTTTGTATTTTTTTTTAGTAGAGACGGGGTTTCACTGTGTTAGCCAGGATGGTCTCGATCTCCTGACCTCGTGATCCTCCCGCCTCGGCCTCCCAAAGTGCTGGGATTACAGGCGTGAGCCACCGCGCCTGGCCCACATATTATTTTTTATGCTTCACACAAATGATGTCATACTATACACACTATTCCTCCCCTAGCTTTTTCAAAGTAATTTATCGGCCGGGCGCGGTGGCTCACGCTTGTAATCCCAGCACTTTGGGAGGCCGAGGCGGGCAGATCACGAGGTCAGGAGATCGAGACCACAGTGAAACCCCATCTCTACTAAAAATACAAAAAATTTGCCAGGTGTGGTGGCAGGCGCCTGTAGTCCCAGCTACTCGGAGAGGCTGAGGCAGGAGAATGGCGTGAACTGGGGAGGCGGAGCTTGCAGTGAGCCGAGATTGCGCCACTGCACTCCAGCCTGGGTGACAGAGCAAGACTCTATCTCAAAAAAAAAAAAAAAAAAAAAAAAAAAAAAGTAATTTATCTTGCAGATTAGTCCATATCATAATTCATAATATTTAATTGAATAGGTTAACTATAATCAATTTTACCAGCCCTCTATTTTCTAATCTTGTACAGTTACAAGCAAAGCTACAATAAATACACTTCTCCCTAGATCGCTTTGCACGTGTGCAAATTCCCAGAAATGAACCTGCTTGCCTGAAATGGCATGCATTTGTAATGTTGATCAATACTGCTAAATTGCCTTGCACAGAAGCTACCCATTTAGAGCTGCAGTCGGGGAGCACACAAGTCTGTTTCCTACACCCTCACCAACTCAGAATTTTATCGAGCTTTCTGATCTTTGCCTATCTTACAGGTAAAAGATGGTTTCTCACTGCAGTTGTTTTTTTGTTTGTTTGTTTTTTGAGACGGAGTCTTGCTCTGTCGCCCAGGCTGGAGTGCAGTGGCGTGATCTCAGCTCACTGCAAGCTCCGCCTCCCGGGTTCATGCCATTCTCCTGCCTCAGCCCAGTAGCTGGGACTACAGGCACCCACCACCACCCCCGGCTGATTTTTTTTGCATTTTTAGTATAGACGGGGTTTCACAGTGTTAGCCAGGATGGTCTCGATCTGACCTCATGATCCTCCCACCTTGGCCTCCCAAAGTGCTGGGATTACAGGTGTGAGCCACCGTGCCTAGCCCTCACTGCAGATTTGATTGCATTTCTCTTATAATAAGTGCTTCCTGATTTCTGAGATTCATTAATACAATCCATAAATAATTAGCAGGTACCTCCAGGCACTGTGTTGGGGTAAACTCTTCCAGCTGTCCCTGGTCCAACTTTCTGTGTCATTTCCTGCCTGCCCTGTACTGTCTTGCCTTGTTGCATCCTTTAGGAAGCCATTTTCATGGCTTGGCCATCCTCAGCAAGTCAAGCAGGGGTGACCTCACTTGACTTCTTTTAGAGGGTTAGTAGTGAGGAGAATGTGCGTATGTTTTTGTTTTTTTTTTGTGGTCTGTTCTTCTTTTTACCTTTTCTTTGTTTCTAAATAATAATTTCTGTAACCCAATTAAGCAAAGCTGAGAGATGGGGCACAGGTTTTTTTGTTTGTTTGTTTTTCTAGAGACAGGGTCTCACTCTGTCACCCAGATTGGAATGCAGTGCCACAATCATAGCTCATGCAACCTTGACCTCCTGGGCTCAAGCCATCCTGCTACTTTGGCCTCCCAAGGCGTTGGGATTATGGGTGTGAGCCACTGCACCTGGCCCAGGCACGTTTGTCTTGTGGTCAGAGTTACCCCTGAGTCCAAGGGCTTCCCAGACTCACCCAGTCCAGTGGGCCAGTCAGTGCTTCGGTCTTCTCATCCTAACCCCTCTGTGGTGTCAGGATGGTGGACAAAGAGCAGGTAGCTGGACACTTGGCTGTGTTCAGCAGATGTTGTTTGCTTCATGACTGGCAGGTTGAAACTTCCTCAGATTAGGTGCCAGCTAAACATAAAATGTGTTTGCTAGCAGTGCTATTTAGATTAAAGTGAGACCAAGAAAAAGCTAGGGTTCCTGTTCCCTTCTGTGTGGGAAACCTTTGCAGGTTTCTTTGCAGTGCAGAGCACTTCCCCTTGACAGGAGGGAGTCCTGGCCCACCGGGCAGAGTAACTGCTCGCTCACCTGCCTGCTCCGTAAACCTGTGATCAACCTGAGGCTCACACCTTGTTGAGGCCTCCTCAGAATAAGGGCAGAATCAACACCTGGGAACTTTGAATGACTCTCTTCCTGGTTCCAGTTCCCAAGAACGCCAACCTGAAGGAGCCCACATCTTTCTTTGGCAGCTTAACTAATGTAATGAGACCTGCAGTTCATCCACGGCCTGAAGTTTTCCTCCTAAAGCGCGCTTCTAATCCAGTCACTTGTAGAGGTTCCCTGTGGCCTACTAAATGAAGTGCAAATTCCTTAGCTTGGAATTTAAGGGCCTCCGTGATATGGCTCTGGTCTACATTCCGAGTCCCTTTTTCCACTACCTCACGCTCCAGACTGACTCAGTGTTTCCCCGTGTGCCCACGTTCCCACCCTGTGCCTTCGCCCTAGCCGTCCTTTCTCTGCCCAGAACATGTGCCCCTGCTTCTCTGCCATGGCGGATGCCTTCGTTTCTCTCTTTTCCCAGTCACGCTTTGTTTAGAAAGTAAGAATAACGAGGTTTTCCTTTTTAAGAAAAATATAGGCCGGGCATGGTGGCTCACGCCTGTAATCCCAGCACTGTGGGAGGCCGAGGCAGATGGATCACTTGAGGTCAGGAGTTCAAGACCAGCCTGGCCAACATGGTGAAACCCTGTCTCTACTAAAAATACAAAAATTAGCCGGGCGTGGTGGCGGACGCTTGTAATACCAACTACTCAGGAGGCTGAGGCAGGAGAATCACTTGAACCCAGGAGGCGGAGGTTATAGTCTGCCGAGATTTCGCCACTGCACTTCAGCCTGGGAGACAGAGCAAGACTGTCTGAAAAAAAAAAAAAAAAAAAAGAAAGAAATATAAATTTCCCATATCCTTTGGGTCTTTCTCAAAGGTAACTGGCCCACAGCTGCCTGCTCATCCCACCTCTCAGGGGCTGATCTTTCCTGGCCTGGCTCCCACTCAGGCTTCGTTTCTCCACCGCCCATGTCTCAAGTCCCCTCTATCTTGCATCCTCATTCCTGCCCCACCCCAGTGAGCGCTGGAGAGCCAAACAGGTGTCCCCCATCTTTGCACTGTCTACCGCTGATCAGTATCAGCCAATTGTCTGATGTGAGTCACTCTGAAATTGGAGATTCCTCCCCTGCTGCCACCACCTCTTTCCGCTTTGAGTATGAGAAATGGGAAGAGTTTGGAACCTGTCACTGCAACCGCTGCTGCCACCCCTTCAGGTCCTTCCCTACGAGGGGTCTCCTTTTAACTCAGAGCCTCCCCTCTAAAGTCAGGAGATGTCAGCCCTGAACCCCACCCTATGTCCCACTCCCCAGCTGACAAACACCACAGAGATCAGTGGGGACCTGTGCTCAAGGCTTGGGACGAAGCTGTCCCATTTGCTCTTTTCCTGAGGTAGGTACCATGGTTATATGTCTGGCTGGAACATTTGTTCACTTTGAGTACTTGGAATGAATGCAGCCAGGAAAGGGAGAAATCAAAAGCCGTCTCCTGTGGCCCTGGTCTCTCTTGAGTGAGCAGATAGTCATGGTCATCTCTCTGCTAATGGCCTGTGTGGTATTAGGTGGTGATGTATGCACTGGTGAGGCTGGAGGAAGACAACCTGGTCCTTCTCCAGGGCTTTCTTCTGGCACCTTCTGCAGAGCAAAGAGTGGGACCTTGGAGTTAGAATACCTGAGTCTTAGTTCTTACTCCACCATTCATTCAATAGCAGATGCCCTTGACCAAGCTCCTTAATCCCTTTCAGCCTAAAAATAGAAAATAGTTGTATTTTCTTTACCTTCTATATGGGCTTTTCTGAGCATCAAAAGAGAAAATGTACGTGAGAGTGTTATGCAAATTATTATTATTATTATTTTTAGACAGAGCCTTGCTCTGTCTCCGAGGCTGGAGTGCAGCAGCACTATCTTGGTTACTGCAACCTCCACCTCCCGGGTTCAAGCAATTCTCCTGCCTCAGCCTCCCAAGTAGCTGGGGCTACCGGCACGCACCACCCCGCCTGGCTAATTTTTTGTATTTTTACTAGAGAGGGAGTTTTACCATGTTGGCCAGGCTGGTCTCAAACTCCTGACCTCAGGTGATCCTCCTGCCTCGGCCTCCCAAAGTGCTGGGATTACAGGCGTGAGCCACCCTGCCTGGCTGCAAATTATATATATATTTTTGAGACAGAGTCTCGCTCTGTTGCCAGGCTGGAGTGCAGTGGTGTGATCTCGGCTCACTGCAACCTCTGCCTCCCGGGTTCATGCCATTCTTCTGTCTCAACTTCCCAAGTAGCTGCGACTACAGACGCACAACACCATGCCCAGCTAATTTTTGTATTTTTAGTAGAGACTGGGTTTCATCATGTTGGCCAGGATGATCTCGATCTCGACCTCGTGATCTGCTCACCTCAGCCTCCCAAAGTGCTGTGATTACAGGTGTGAGCCACTGCACCCGGCCTGCAAATTATATTTTTAAGTGTTATTTATATCCTGCCTTTTGTGGAATGAATTCAGAGGCTTAAAAAGATACATAAGATGTAAAGATAGCATAAATTAAAAGTGGGAGTAAATGAAAAAGAAAAAAAGAACACGGCATAATGAGTCAGAAATGAGGTTAAATGCATGCCTTGTTTGCTGTAGGTAGATTTCAATGTTGTTGGTAAACTGTAAAGTGTTTTCTGAATCTGCAGAAGGGGTGACTTGGGGTGGTGGCATTTCAGGGTATGTGGCATAAAGATTGAAGGCTTATAGCAGGGCTGACAAATTCTGGATAGACCCTAGATCTCCGTGGGCAGGGATGATCCCAACCTCACTCTCCACATAGATGCCACTGCTGTAATCCAAACCCAGATCCACTTGAACCTGGAGGCAGCCAGGTCCTAGTATCCATAGTATCCGTCCCCCCACCTACCACATACACCCAGTACTACTTGTTCTGGGGAAAGACTTACCCACTTTAGGCTGGGCGTGGTGGCTCACGCCTGTAATCTCAGCACTTTGGGAGGCTGAAGTGGGCGGATCACAAAGTCAGGAGATCAAGACCATCCTGGCTAACACGGTGAACCCCATCTCTACTAAAAATACAAAAAATTAGCCGGGCGTGGTGGCGGGCGCCTGTAGACCCAGCTACTCGGGAGGCTGAGGCAGGAGAATGGCGTGAACATGGGAGGCAGAGCTTGCAGTGAGCCGATATTGTGCCACTGCACTCCAGCCTGGGCGACAGAGCGAGACTGTCTCAAAAAAAAAAAAAAAAACTTACCTACTTTCCACTCAGGTACTCTTCTAGAAAAGTTTTATTGATTTTGTGTGTGTGTGTGTGTGTGTACTATACATACCATAAAGTCCACCTTCTTTTTTTTTTAAGAGACAGTGTCTCACTTTATTGCCCAGGCTGGAGTACAGTGGTGCAATCATGACAAACTGCAGCTCGACCTCACAGACTCAAGCCATCCTCCTGCCTCAGTCTCCCAAGTAACTGGGACCACAGGTTCATGCCACCATGCCCAGCTAATTTAAAAAAAAATTCTTTTGTGGAGACAGGGTCTCCCTATATTATCCAGGCTGGTCTCAAACTCCTGGGTTCAAGTGACCTCCCACCTTGGCCTCCCAAAGTGCTGAGATTCAGGCATAAGCCACTGCTGCACCCAGCCTAGTTCACTCTTTTAAAGTGTACAATTCAGGCCAGGCATGGTAGCTCATGCCTGTAATCCCTGCAATTCGGGAGTCTGAGGTGGGCGGATTGCTTGAGCCCAGAAGTTGGAGACCAGCCTGGCCATCATGGGGAAATCCTGTCTCAATAATAATAATAATAATAATAATAAAGTGTACAGTTCAATGGTTTTTAGTATATAAATACTCAACCTGTTGTGGGTTTTCTTCATTTTTGTTTTCGTTGTTTTTTTTTTTTTTTTTTTTGAGACAGAGTCTCGCTGTGTCACCCAGCCTGGAGTGCTGGAGTGCAGTGGCACGATCTCAGCTCACTGCAACCTCCGTCTCCTGGGTTCACGCCATTCTCCTGCCTCAGCCTCTCCGAGTAGCTGGGATTACAGGCGCCCGCCACTACACCCGGCTAATTTTTTATATTTTTAGTAGAGATGAGGTTTCACCGTGGTCTCGATCTCCTGACCTCGTGATCCGCCCGCCTCGGCCTCCCAAAGTGCTGGGATTATAAGCGTGAGCCACCGCACCCAGCCAATGTTTTTGGTTTTTTTTTTTTTTTTTTTGAGACGAATTCTCACCCTCACCCAGGCTGGAGTGCAGTGGTGCAATCTCGGCTCACTGCATCCTCCGCCTCCCGGGTTCAAGCAATTCTTCTGCCTCGGCCTCCCAAGTAGCTAGGACTACAGGCGCCTGCCACCATGCCCACCTAATTTTTGTATTTTTAGTAGAGAGAGGGTTTCACCATGTTGGCTAGGCTTGACCTCAGGTGATTTGCTGGCCTGGGCCTCCCAAACTGCTGGGATTATAGGTGTGAGCCACTGTGCCCGGCCTTTAACCTCTTGTGTTGAATGCCATACCAATCCAGCCTTCTTTGCCACGCAGACCTCCTCGGTTCCTTTTCCTTTCCTTTGGTGTCCGGTGTCCTCCTGCCCTGATTCTTTTTTTTTTTTTTGAGACAGAGTCTCACTCTGTCGCCAGGCTGGAATGTAGTTGTGCGATCTCGGCTTACTGCAACCTCCACCTCCCTGGTTCAAGCGATTCTCCTGCCTCAGCCTCCCGAGTAGCTGGGACTACAGGCACATGCCACCACATCCAGCTACAGCTAATTTTTTTTTTTTTTTTGAGACGGAGTCTTGCTCTGTCGCCCAGGCTGGAGTGCAGTGGCGCAATCTCGGCTCACTGCAAGCTCCACCTCCCAGGTTCACGCCATTCTCCTGCCTCAGCCTCTCCGAGTAGCTGGGACTACAGGCGCCCGCCACCATGCCCGGCTAATTTTTTTGTGTGTTTTTAGTAGAGACGGGGTTTCACCATGGTCTCGATCTCCTGACCTCGGGATCCGCCCGCCTCGGCCTCCCAAAGTGCTGGGATTACAAGCGTGAGCCACCGCGCCCGGCCCCAGCTAATTTTTGTATTTTTAGTAGAGGCAGGGTTTCACCATGTTAGCCAGGATGGTCTCGATCTCTTGACCTCGTCATCTGTCCGCCTAGGCCTCCCAAAGTGCTGGGATTACAGGCGTGAGCCACTGCACCCCGCCCTGATTCTTAACTCCTTAAGAGTTCTGGGCTTAAAAGTTGCCCCATATTTCCAGCATTTTGCACCTCTGACCCATCGCTTTAGCTGGGTTCCCCATGAGATTGTCTATGCTGAAAAAAATAACTGGATCTGGGGCCGGTGGGGAGTGCACAGAAAGCCACCAGTGTGACCTCCACATTTGTGAGATAGAGGACACCCAATGAGAATCCAGGCTGAGAGAGGCCATGGGCATGACCAGCCAGGGAGTTGCAGCACTTGACAGATAACATTGTTAGACTGTGACTCACTCCCTGCAGTCTGGAAAGCTCAACCTCTCCTCTTGGCCTTCCCAGGAGGGCCACTCAGATCATGCAACCTGCTGAGCTCCAGGTCAGGCAGGCAGAGCGGAGGCCTCTTAATTCCAGAGCTGAACTGTTTCCTCTGCCTTCACCCCACATTGAGAATCCCACATGTTAAAAGGTTATGTGTTGGGAGCCTGCAGGGAGAAAAAAAAACTTGTCCGCTTTGTGCTTTCCAAGAGAGAAGCGGGAGCCGTCGGAGCTCCTGACCCTGTCCAGGACCCTGTCCTCTGCTGACCCACTGTGGGGACCCAAACCCAAGCTCTGGGGTTATTTTCTTCCCTTGCTGAAGGCTGTTCCTCGACCTTGAGGCACTCACATCCTTCTCATTCCCCTCTCCTCCTTCCCTCTCAGGTTTTTCTCCACCATTCTACTGTTTGTATTTTATTTTATTATATATTATTTATTTATTGAGACAGAGTCTCGCTCTGTCTGGAGTAAAATGGCGCAATCTCGGCTCACTGCAATCTTCGCCTCCCGGGTTCAAGCAGTTCTCCTGCCTCAGCCTCCCACGTAACTGGGATTACAGGCATCTGTCACCAAGCCTGGCTAATTTTTTGTATTTTTAGTAGAGACCGGGTTTTGCCATGTTGGCCAGGCTAGTCACAAACTCCTGACCTCAGGCTAGTCATGAACACCCGCCTCAGCCTCTCAAAGTGCTGAGATTACAGGCATGAGCCACTGCGCCCAGACTTTATTTTTATTTATATTTTGAGACACAGTCTTGCCCTATTGCCCAGGCTGGAGTGGAGTGGTGTGAACACAGCTCACTGTAGCGTTGACCTCCTAGGCTCAAGCGATCCTCTCACCTCAGCCTCTCAAGTAGCTAGAACCGCAGGTACATGCCACAATGCCTGGCTAATTACTTTTTCAATTTTGTAGAGATGGGGTCTCATCATTTTGCCCAGGCTGGTCTTGAACTCCTGGGCTCAAGCAATCCTCCCACCTCAGCCTCCCAAAATGCTGGGATTACAGGAGTGAGCCACAGCACCCAGCATTCTACTGTTTCCCATCAACCATATCAGCCCATCAAATCTTTCACAATACAAGAAAGGTCGGTGGGGAGGGGGAAGAGTCTTCCTTTTCCGTCTTACTCCTTTTTCTTCTTTGGATTCCCTATATTTTGGGTGTTGGTAGAAGTCTGAAATGCAAATAAGAATGTCCCACTCTGAAGGCACAGGGAGGGGCTGCTGAATTATTACCCTCTAAATTCTAGCATGTCACACAGTTCTGGTCTCCTTGCATTCTTGGAGGATGCAAGGACCTGACTGTAATGTTGTGTGGGGGAGACAGAGTGTGGTCTCTGGGAACCCCCAGTCTGGTGGAGGAACTTAGACTAAAGCAATGGAAGACTGACAGAGCAATATAGTCACAATTGCAAATCCTTCAAAATGCTGGTGCTGCAGAGAATGATCAGCATTGTGGCATGACTGTCCAGAAGCAAGTTTTGAACCATTCTGAATAATGGAAGTCCCAGGATCCTTTATTTAAAAAAAAAAAGTGTAGAGACAGGGTCTTGCTATGTTGTCCAGGCTGGCCTTGAACTCCTGGTCTCAGGCGATTCTTCTGCCTTAGCCTCTCAGGGTGCTGGGATTACAGGCATGAGCCCCTGCACCTGGCCACCCACCCAGGTTTCTTGAAACAGTATTTTCTCTTCTCTGGGATTAGCCAAGGGCATCTGGAGAAGCAATGAGAACTACCTCCTTTGAGGGGAGAGCGGCCACTTGCACACAGGCTGGGACACCATCTCATAGCTAATAATGACGTTGGTGTGGTCATTTTTCCCAGCTACACAAGCACAAGTCACTTACCACTCACAACCGTCCTGTAGGGCGTGTGGCTATGATCACCCCCATTTTCTAAGTGAGGTTCTGAGAAATGAAATCACTGGCAGCTGGCTCACTGATTTGGGACCAAGCCCAGGTCTTCTGAACCTAAGTCTAGTGGTTATTCTGCTATGCTTCTTGGTCACTCATGAGGCTGGTGTCTAGAGTCATTACTGATTGTCCAAGTCCCCACTATCTGCCCCATCCTTGACCCACGCAAGTGCCCTGTGCAGTGTTTTGAGGGAAGGCCGGAAGACTCATGCTCAGGACTCCAGCTTCCCAGGCTCCTCATGCTGTTCTAGGCTTGGTTTGACACCTCTCTTCCCCTATCCCGCCTACACCTTTCATCCACACCCTCCTAGCCCCAGCTGACTTAGAGGCAGGGAGAGGGAGGCAAGGCCAGAAGCCTTTTGTTTTTCAACGATGGAGAGATGGCTGAAATCCCGGCATCTCCCACAGAAGACAGAGGCAGCTCTGAATTTCCTGTTGCTCTCAACACAGGCCAGATAATTGGAGACAGATTTTGGACTTGGGTTGGGAGGTGAAGTTTGAAATACAGTCATCGGGCCTCCTGTAAGTCCGTGTGTGTGTGTGCACACTGCTTGGTTGGGGTTTTTTATTACTTATATGTGTATCCGAATGTGTGTGTGTGTGCAGATACTTGTGTTGGAAACTGTGTATTGTGTCTAGTGTGTTTGTATTGTGTCTAGTGTGTGCATGTGTATTTATGTGTATTGCGTCTAGTGTGTGCATGTGTTTTTGTGTGTATTGTGTCTAGTGTGTTCATGTGTGTTTGTATTGTGTCTAGTGTGTGCATGTGTATTTATGTGTATTGCGTCTAGTATGTGCATGTGTTTTTGTGTGTATTGTGTCTAGTGTGTTCATGTGTGTTTGTATGTATTGTGTCTAGTGTGTGCATGTGTGTTTGTGTGGTACCTGCGCTCCTTGTACATCTTTAGTGTTTAAGACTCGGCATGTATGTGTAAGTGTGAGAAAGTGTGTAAGTGTGTGTCTGGGGCTCTGTGAGTGGCTCCCTTGTTTTGTTTCATTTTTTTTCCTTTGAGATTCAGTCTGGCTTGGAGAGTCCCCACCAGTCCTTTCAGGATCTTATTACTCACGACTTGGTGATTAAATGTAATACAATAATTAAGATTTTTTTTGAAAAAGGCAGGAAGGCAGATGGCCTTCGGGGAGATAACATGAGGGCGAGAAAGCAGCCAGAGTGCCTTGAGAGCAGACAGCCAAGGGTAAAGGGGACCTGCAGGGCAGAGGGGCTCTTTTAGGAGGTACAGAGAAGGCCCCAGTTTCCCCCCATCTCTCTGATGGAAAAAGGCAACACACACTTCCACAGCGCTTCAGCTTCCTCTACCCTTGAAGGTTGGGCAGGGGAGGGGCTCCTATTGCCTTACTGCCTGAATCTGTACCCTGGAAGGAGAATCAAGCCCCTTTCTTCTAAAGGCCTACGTGCACATTCACTAATGCGAATTTTGCTACAAATGACATGCAGACCAGTTAGGAAGTAGTCTTCATCGTAAGAGCCACAGCTAGCCGTGGTGTACCTGCTGCACATCAGACTCCAGCTGGGCACTTGACATATGTTTTTGTATCTGTGTGTGTAGTGTGCGTGTGTGTGTAAAATCACTCATAAGCTGGTTATTACCTTTTTGCAGAGGGAACTGAGGCTTATGATAGATGAGTAAGGACTTTAACCCTTCATGATTCCCCTCAAGTGATGGTTCATTTGTTCATCCAACAAACGTGTATTGAATTTTTTTTTTTTTTTTGAGACAGGGTCTGGCTCTGTTACCCAAGCTGGAGTACAGTGATATGATCTTGACTCACTGCAACCTCCACCTCCCAGGCTCAAACAATTCTCCCACTTCAGCCTCCTGAATAGCTGAGACTACATGAGTGTGCCACTATGCCTGGCTAATTTTTTTTTTTTTTTTTTGTAGAGATGAGGTTTTGCCATGTTGCCCAGGCTGGTCTCAAACTCCTGAGCTCAAGCAGTGGACTGCCTTGGCCTCCCAGAATGCTGGGATTACAGGTGTGAGCCACTGCGCCTGGCCCCCATGTATTGAATACCTATCTGCTCAGGCACTACGCTAGATATGAGGGACACAGAGATGAACAAGACATAGTTCCTGCCTTCACAGAGTCCACTCTCTAGGAAGGGAATCGATGCTTCAGACATTGAAGTTCTCCAGCCTGGACAACATAGCGAGACCCAATCTCTAAAAAAAAATTTAAAAATTAGCAGGACGTGATGGTGTACACCTGCAGTCCCAGCTACTCGGGAGGCTGAGGTGGGAGGATCATTTGAGCCCAGGAGGTCGAGGCTGCAGTGAGCCATGATCACACTACTCCAGCCTGGGCGACAGGTGAGAGAGCAAGAGAGAGAGAGAGAGGAAAAAGAGAGACAGAGGACACAGGGAGGGAGGGAGGGAAGAAGGAAGGAAGGAGGGACGGACGGAAGGAAAGAAGGAAGGAAGGAAAAAAGGAAGGAAGGAAAGAGGTTGAAGTTCTTCTCACTCTTTAGTTGAGGCAGATCATTCCCAGTGCCAGTGCAGTGGTGGCTGTTATGGGGCTGAGGACTTTTTGGACTGGGGCAAAATTTACTCCCCAGATTAGCTGTTCCTCATAAAGAAATTTCCAGTGAGGACTAGATGGGGAGAAGACATGGCAGACGTGGAGGGGGATAGATTTTTGTTCTGGGGGCTTGAGGGTGGAGGGGAGGAGAGGACACAGCAGTGGCCTGCTTGCCCACTCACCTGCTTCATAGCCTGGCATTGGCTGGGAGACACGGTGTCCTCAGATGGTCCAGCCCCCCTGGCAGGAGGAATAATCATGACAGGGAGCTGCCCATGCCCTTGCCTCTCCAGACGGGTCTCTGAGAGCCCAGGGTGGTGGGTTGGGGAGGGTAGGGTGGGGGTAGCGCCCCTCCCTGCTTCTGGCGATCTGACTCAGTTCCCCAGGGCAGCTGCTACAGCACCGCTGCAGCCTTCCTGGCCTAAATCGCTTCCAGCTTGTTTAGCTGAAACCCTTGGCCCCAACATCAAAGCCCCTTTGGAGTTTCTGGGGGTTGCTGTTTTTATATGGTGTTTATTTCAGAGATGGTTCTGTTGTCACTGGCTGCATGGGGTGGGGCAGGAGGGGCTTCGGAGGCCCTTGGGTTTCAGAGACACCAGGTTAGGAGGGTAGAGGGACAATTTCCATGGCAACTGCCCCCAGGACACTATCTCCCCCATGCCTGCCTCTACCTGGGGCATAGGTGCACAGAAAGGGAGGCTGCCTTCTTCCCTGCCCAAGGCCCCAGAGAGGAGCTTCTGTTCCCTTCAATTGTATGCCAGACATTTTAGTCTGGGCTTCCACGGGTCAAGGCCATGCCACCCCCTGCCATCCCATCCCAGCCCTCATCTTAGAACCTATAAGCTCACTTGAAGCAAATAGCTCTCCATCTCCACCCATCAGCTTAGCCCTCCGTGCCTGGGCCGGGTCCCAGCTCCTTCACCTGCATGCCCCTCCTTCAGAAGGGCCTTTTCTCCCTCTTCTTTCACTCTGATTAGCTGGATGCCTACTTGGGCTATTGGAATTTCCATTTGGCTCTGGAATCTGCACCTTTTTGCCTCTGAGTTTGCAGGTTCCAGCAGGTCCCCGCCTTCCTGCAACTTGTTCCTCAGTGCCAAGCACAGGGGAACACACAGAGAAGAGGGGATGCTCTGTTCAAGTTGAGGCGGATGGGGCTGACAGCGAGGAGGTGCGGCTCATGGTTTGGGTGGAGGTAGAGCTCCTAGGAGTTTCCCCAGGAAAAACTGCAGTAGATGAAGAAGCCAACTCTAGGTCTCAGCCATTTTCTAGAACAAGAACGAATGAAGGAAAGAGACACAGGGAAAGAAGGAGGGAGAGAGAGCGAGGAAGGGATGAGGATGTGTATGTGTAACAGGGCCAGGTTACAACCTGGCTTACAAAAAGCTTAACAACCATGATCTACAGGGACAGACTCCTTCTGAACTAACGTTCACTTTCCTGAACGTTCCTAGGAGTCAGAGGGGGTCTCCGGACTCCCCTCAGCCTTTCTACCCTCCCCCTACCACCTCATCTGCCTCTGATTTTTACTCCTATCATCTTCCTGGGCTATGCCCTTCTTGCCCCTTAACTTGCTTTCTCAATGTCCCCAGACAAAGGGAACTTCTGGGGTACCAGCGGCCACCTTTTTTTTTTTTTGAGACAAAGTCTCACTCTGTTGCCCAGGCTGGAGTACAATGGTGTGAACTTGGCTCACTGCAACCTCCACCTGGGTTCAAGTGATTCTCCTGCCTCAGCTTCCCGAGTAGCTGGGATTACAGGCAATTGCTACCACACCTGGCTAATTTTTGTATTTTTAATAGAGACAGGGTTTCACCGTGCTGGCCAGGCTGGTCTCAAACTCCCGACCTCCAGCGATCTGCCCGCCTCGGCCTCCCAAAGTGCTGGGATTACAGGCGTGAGCCACCGCGCCGGGCCCACTGGCCACCTTTTAACCTCCCCCATTGGATAGTACTTCAGAGTTGCTTGTTAAAAATGAGAGCCCAGCTAGGAGAGCTGGAGTTAAGACAAGGAGTAGACTCAGCTATTGTCCCTGCCATGGGACAATGAGAAAGGCTCCGAGCCTGAGCCTCCCACACTTTTGCACACACCGAGACCCAAGAGGTCGGCATTTACGGGGAGCTCCCATCTAGGAACCTGGCCAGACAAGGTTGAGCGTCCTGTTGTGTGGACTCTCCCATGGGGGAGCCAAACTGGGGGCCCCCTGCAAGATGTGGGAGTTCAGAATCCCTGAACATAGGCTCCCCATCTTCAAACCAGTATCTTTAATGCCCTAAGGAGCTGACCTCCTGATGAGGCGGAATGCAGTTTTGAGCCACCCTCTCCCAGGGTGGCCCCTTGGCTTGGTTGTACAGCAGGTGCCTCCCTCTGCAGCCCAATTCCTCACTCTATGCCCACCCCACCTTAGCAGACTGCTCATTAGTTAGTAATGTTACTATGGCTGCAGCTGGTGATTAAAACCATTGGTTGGACTGAGGGTTAACGATCAACATCCCTGGCACGGTTGCTAATCCCTTGGAAATGTGTTTGTAATAATCATAGGGGAGGAGGTCAGGGTGGGTGGTCCTGGGAGCTGGGATCTAGTCATCTCCTGTTGGATCCCGCAGCCCTCTGTTCCTGTGGTTTCTCCTGGGCAAGCACTCTGAGGTGTGTTGGGGCTGGGCAACCACTTGGGGAGACCGGCCAATACCTCAGCAGAGGGAGGTGGTGCCTGGTGCACAGCTGCCTCTGCCAGCGGGACAGGGACAGGGTTGTGCCAAGTGTGCAGCTCGGGTGGTTAAATGAAGTGCCCAGGGTCAGGGTGCTTTAGCTACATGGAGGGATTAATTCTGAGCCCCGTACTGCTCACTCCTGTGCCAAATGCCCAGGGAGGAACTGTGTAATCCAAGGGTCCGTTCGAGGCTTCCTCATTCTCTCTTTTTTTTTTTCTTGAGACGGAGTTCCGCTCTCGTTGCCCAAGCTGGAGTGCAATGGCGAGATCTCGGCTCACTGCACCCTCCGCCTCCTGGGTTCAAGTGATTCTCCTGCCTCAGCCTCCCGAGTAGCTGGGATTACAGGCATGTGCCACCACGCCTGGCTAATTTTGTATTTTTAGTAGAGATGGGGTTTCTCCATGTTGGTCAGGCTGGTCTCAAACTCCTGAGCTCAGGTGATCTGCCCACCCCAGCCTCCTAAAGTGTTGGGATTACAGGCGTGAGCCACCATGACTGGCCCCTCATTCTCTCTTCTTAGAAGAGCCTTAAGTTGGAAGGGACCCATTTCCACTCCCTTAAGTTCCTTGCCTCCCCCTCCACTCCTGACTGTCCCATTCAATCATTTAATTTATATAATGCCTCTAGTAAAATATAATTAAAACTGATATATTAATAATAAGATTCCACTAAGGAATGCGTGACAACTCACCTGCCAAATCGAATTTTAAAAATAAATAAATAATATGATAGACTCTTTCCCACCTGGAACCATGGAGAATGTCAAAGAGAAGAAAAGGAAGGTTCTGGCTGTGCCAGAAATCCTTAAGAAAAGGAATTTCTCGCCGGGCGCGGTGGCTCACGCCTGTAATCCCAGCACTTTGGGAGGCCGAGGCGGGGGGATCACAAGGTCAGGAGATCGAGACCATCCTGGCTAACACGGTGAAACCCTGTTTCTACTAAAAATACAAAAAATTAGCCGGGCGAGGTGGCAGGCGCCTGTAGTCCCAGCTACTCGGGAGGCTGAGGCAGGAGAATGGCGTCAACCCTGGGGGGTGGAGCCTGCAGTGAGCAGAGATCGCGCCACTACACTCCAGCCTGGGCGACAGCGAGACTCTGTCTCAAAAAAAAAAAAAAAAAAGAAAAGGAATTTCTCAGAGCTAAAGATCAAGAAAGACATTTGCCCAGAAGACACTTCAAAAGGCAAGGAGAGGGCCCTGCGCAGTGGCTCATGCCTCTAATCCCAGCACTTTGGGAGGCCAAGGCAGGCAGATCACGAGGTTAAGAGTTCAAGACCAGCCTGGCCAACATGGTGAAACCCTGTCTCTATTAAAAATACAAAAACTAGCTGGGCGTGGTGGCACATGCCTATAATCCCAGCTACTCAGGAGGCTGAGGCAGGAGAATGGTTTGATCCCAGGAGGCGGAGGTTACAGTAAGCTAAGATCGCGCCCCTGCATTCCAGCCTGGGCAACAGAGCAAGACTCTGTTGCAAAAAAAAAAAAAAATCCAAAAGACAAGGAAGGGTCGGGTACAGTGGCTGATGTCTGTAATCCCAGCACTTTGGGAGGCCAAGGTGGGCGGATCACCTAAGGTCAGGAGTTCAAGACCAGCCTCGCCAACATTGTGAAACCGCATCTCTACTAAAAATTTAAAAATTAGACAGGTGTGGTGGCACGTGCCTGTAATCCCAGCTACTCAGGAGGCTGAGGCAGGAGAATCACTTGAACTTGAGAATCACTTGAGATCGTGCCACTGCACTCCAGCCTGAGTAACAGAGTGAGACTCCATCTCAAAAAAAAAAAAAAAGCAAATTGCCGTGACAGATAACACTTTACTGCTTGATCTCTTGGTAAATGTGGCGTCACCTGCATGAAGGATCTGATTCATGAGATCTACATTGTTAAAAAACAAAAACAAAAACACTTCAAAGAAGCAAATAACTTCCCAGGGCTATTCAAATTATCTTCCCAACAGGTGGAATGAAGAAGAAGAACACTCATTTTGTAGAAAGTGGAGATACTAGTAACAGGGAAGACCAGATTAACAGGCTCATTAGAAGGATGAACTGGGAAGGGGTCCACCACCATCATTTTTGTAATTCAGTCAGTTAATAAACAATTACTGCTTTCAAATTGAAATATGTATATGTATGTATATACATATATGGCACATAATACATGTAAGCTATATATTAATACATTATGCGTTATAATATAATTATGGTTAACATTTTATTGACTTCCTACTTTGTCAGACCTTTTCTATACGTTACCTCTTTTGTTCACAACACCCTGCCAAGCAGGGCTTATTGTCCCATTTTATTTAGTTTTATTTCATTTCATTTCATTTTTTGAGACACGGTCTCACTCTGTCACCTAGGCTGGAGTGTATTATCCCATTTTATATATGAGAAGTCTGAGACTCAGAGAGGTTAACTTGCTCAGTCACACAGCTAATAGGAGGTAAGGCCAGCAGCAACCCTAGGTCTCAGGCTAACTTCAAACCCATTCTTTTCCAGGCTTGACACTGTAGGGAACATGAAGAATAAAAGAATACATAGTCAGTGCTATCAAAACACGGATCACCCAGCAGCCCAGACATGGCGCACACACTCTAATAGTTAAATAACAGCATGACATCGCTTTTGGGAGGCTGTTACCAAGCAGTGTGGGTGACGGCTCAGGGAGTGGGACTGCCAGTAAATGTCACAGGCTTGGAGGAAGAAGGCCCACCAAAGCCACTAGGGACCACTGATGACTGCACAGAAGAAGGGGACTTAAAGGCTGGGCTGGATTGGCAGTGGTGAGAAGAGCAGGAGCAGAGGTTCATGGTGCACATGGCAGTGAGCCCATCAAATTGGCTCACTCCATCCTGACAACTTCTGTCCCCCCACTCCCCAACCCTGTAAACGGGCCCGCCTTTAACATTTGAGGACTTGGGGCAAAAGTACACGTAAGAGGCCTCAAACAAAATTTCTAAATATTCAAAACGTATAAATCAAGCAAACAAACTGTTAAATAAAAATGTATTCTATCCTCTTCCCTTGACAAATATCCTTTCATAATGACTGGAGTTTTGCACTGGGACATGGCGGTGCTGCCTCCACCCTCTGGCCTACCCCCACTTTCCTCTGCTGTACCCCTGAGGGGACACTTCATCAGCCCTGTGGGCAAACTCCTCCCACCCCTGTAGGACAGCCATCCCTAGACCACCCCTCAGCCCAAGGGCATGCGCACTTGCAGCTTGGTGGGCCCTCAGGAGGATGGACGGGGCAAAGGCTTCCTCAGGCCTTGGAAATAGGCTGAGGTCACTTGGATGGGGAATTCTGGGGACCAGGAGACGGCCAGGACTGGGGTGAGTCCATTGAGGCCCTCACCCAGGTGCAAAATTGAAGGTACACGCGTACAACAAAACTCAGTAATAAAGATAGTTGTTTTTGTTTGTTTGTTTTTGAGACAGGGTCTCTGTCACCCAGGCTGGAGTGCAGTGGCGCAATCTCAGTTCACTGCAGCCTCTATCTCCTAGGATTAAGCAATCCTCCCACCTCAGCCCCCCACATAGGTGGGACTACAGACATAGGCCACCACACCTGGCTAATTTCTCTGGTTGTTGGGGTAGAGATGGGGTTTCACCATGTTGCCCAAGCTAATCTCAAACTCCTGGGCTCAAGCAATCTTCCCACCTTAGCCTCCTGAAGTGCTGGGATTATAGGGGTGAGCCACTGTGCCCAGCAGATAGAGATGATATTTTAATGCAATATTTTAAAAATCAAAATTAATGTAAAAATCCATAATAAAATATCAAATTTTTAAAGACAGGATCAGTATTACTGATTTATTTTATTTTATTTTATTTATTTATTTATTTATTTTTGCCTCAGGTTCCAATAAGATCTTACACAGCCCTGGGCCAGGAACCCAGAGTATGTGTAGAAGGGAGGGCGAAGCAGGCTGTGCAGGCTCTGGGCATGCATATCGCAGGGAATCTTTGCTCTGTGGGGCTAGGAGCAACCAGAAGCTCCCAGAACAGGCTGCAGAACAGGGACCCGTGTTGCCTGGAGCCTCAGTGTGGTATTACAGTAACTGAGAGCTCCGTGAGGGCTTCAGCATCTAGCAGAGTCTCTAGCACTTAGTAGGCCCTCAGTGAGATTCTTGAACACATAAATGAATAATGCTAACTTTTCCAAAATCACCATCACAGTCATATTCATTACAAGGGTTACTAGGACAGCGCTCTCAGCACAGCACGCTGGCTAGGGGCTGAGTCAGGGCATGAGTGGGGGCTGGCGAGAGTGGAGGCAGGGAACCTGCCAAGACTTAGAGGAGACTGGGCTAGGATCTTGGAACGGGTGATATGGAGGTCACGGGTCTCAGTGACTCAACAGAGCAGGGTTTAGAAGGCAGGAGGGAGGGGGAGGGGCGGCAGGATTATGGTGAGGGATGGAGGGGGAGGGCAGAGCTGGCTCAGGGAGGACCAAGGGGCAGGCCTGGGAGTGAGCAGGAGTGGAAGCAGGGAAGGGAGTGGTAGACCCCTGCAGGAAGAGCCCAGGGTTCTGGAAGGAGTGAGGGGTGTGGGGGGCATGTTTCTGCTCAGTGAACAGAGGCCTGGAGAATCAAAGACTCCCAGAAGCCCAGACCAGGTCAGTTCATCAAGGAAGGCTCTCAGCAGCCCCCTCCCCATCCTCTCGGATTACACACTGGTGTTCCCTATTTCAGGCCCTCGCACTTGCCAATGGCCCAGCCTCTCCTCCCCTCTCCTGCCCCCACTTTCCCCAGGGAGGGACAAACACACTTGATATATGAAGTGTTTCCACCTAGACGCTTGGGAATCCCACAAAGGCTTCAGTGTGTGACAGCCCCTCCCCCTTCCTCCCCCAGCCCTTTCCTCTCCTCCTTCTGTCTGAGAGTCTGGGAATGCCTCATTTTCCTGGGGGTGTCACAGAGAAGGAGGGACATGCAGTGGTTGGGGATGTTCCTGGGCCTCTTAAGCCCAAGATCGGGTGGGCGAATGTGGTGAGTGTTGGGGGTACAGGGTGATGATCGCTGGCTTCCCAGAGGCTGGAGGGGCTTGGTTTCTACGACTGCCTGTCTGCCCACCCTGCCCACCTCCCTCCTTGCTGCTGATGCCCCATCCATTGGCCCAGGGGAGTGTTGCACACCCCCCTTTCCTCCACATAGGAACCCAAAGGAGAGAGAAAACCAAATTGTCAAATGCTCCCTATGTGCTAGGCATTGTGCTAGGCCGTTTTACAAAAATCATCTCAGCTCTTCCCTGGAAAGCGTGTGAGACTTTACAGCTGAAGACACAGCGAGGCGAGTATGGCACACTGATCAAGACCATGGACTTGGATGGCAGACAGACCCGGGACCAAATCCCAGCTCTTGGCCTCATCAGCTCCGTGAATGGGGCAAGTTTCTTTTTTATTTGATTTTATTATTATTATACTTTAAGTTTTAGGGTACATGTGCACAATGTGCAGGTTTGTTACATATGTATCCATGTGCCATGTTGGTGTGCTGCACCCATTAACTCATCAGGGGCAAGTTTCTTTACCTCTCCTCCCCCAAGCCTCAGTTTCCCCGTCCCTAAAGGAAGGATGTACAGCCCTCCACAGAGTTGTTAGAAGTATTAAATAATATGGGTATGGTGTCTCACACTTGTAATCCTAGCATGTTGGGAGGCCAAGACGGGCGGATCACAGCCTGAGCAACACAGGGAGACCTCTTCTCTACAAAACATTTATAAATTAACCGGGCATGGTGGTGCATGCCTATAGTCCCAGCAATGTGGGAGGCTGAGATGGGAGGTTCACTTGAGCCTGGGAGGTCGAGGCTACAAAGAGCCATGATCGTACCACTGCACTCCAGCCTGAGTGACAGAGCAAGACCCTGTCTAAAATAAAATAAATGATATTGGCTGGGCGTGGTGGCTCACACCTGTAATCCCAGCACTTTGGGAGGCCAAGGCAGGTAGATCATTTGAGGCCAGGAGTTTGAGACCACCCTGGGCAACATAGCAATACCCCATCTCTACCAAAAATACAAAAGTTAGCTGGGCATGGTGGTGCATGCCTGTAGTCCCAGCTACTTGGGAGGCTGAAGTGGAAGAATCACTTGAACCCAGGAGGCAGCAGTTGCTGTGAGCTGAGATCGCACCACTGCACTCCAACGTGGGTGACAGAGCAAGACTTTGTCTCAAAAATAAATAAATAAATAAGACATTGTTCACGAAATACCTGGCAACTGGCATTGGTAGGTGCTGAGATTATAATTGTTGCCACAGTCCCATCCCCATCCCTGGGCGCTCTCTGCCAAGGTCTGTCTCAGAAGGCAGGGGCTGTGGGCCCTGTGGCGTAGGCTTGCCCCTGGAAAGCGGGGTTGGGCAGAGGAAGCACCTGCAGGGGAGAATGCCAGTCCCAGGAGCCCTCAACGGAAGCACAGCGACGAAGGCGATGGTATACTTGACTCCAAGAGCCTGAAGTCAGGGGGTGCGGGGGACACAGACATCCCCCCTCCCACCCACAAGCAGGGGAGGATCCCTGACATCGCAGTGGGTGGTGGCTCTGGCCCAGGGCTCCTCCTCTGACTCAAGGAGAAGCTGCAGCTGGCCTTCGGCCACACCAGCCACTTACACGGCCCTCACACCACCTGTGTATATCACTCTAACTCCTCGCCGCCAGCGGTACAGTGAAGAGGGGAAACAGGCTTATGTGGGTGTTGGGAATAACGTCTTATGTGTGAATGAGCCAGTTCGCGTTGAGCCTGCAAGCGCAGGCACCCGGCACCCATGTGGGGAGTACACGTGGGGTGTATGTGCCTTACATTTTATTTCTACATGTGAGGGTGCATGTGTGTGTACATGCTTGTGGCCGCACAACTCTCAGACCCACCCTGGGGTCTCCGGGTGCATATGTGTGCCATGTGCCAGGATGTCTGCATGTGTCCACGTGTGTGACTGCTTGTCAAACAAACTCCCTGGAGCTGGGGCTCTGCAGGAAGGGTCAGACAGCAGTCTGAGACACTTTTCATGTGTCAGGAAAACCACGCTCCCCTTTCAGGAAGCCTGCCCAAGGAAAATAAACTAGCCCAGCTCCTGGGGCAGAGGGGGAGGGCGCAGGGGGTGGGGAAAGAGAGAAGGTGGCTGAGATGGGTGGCGGGGGTCACAAAGCAAGGCCGTCAAATGATGCCCCTTTGACCCCACTCCATCGACCCTCCTGGAGACCCTCTTCCCTCAGCTTTGTCCTAAGGGGGCTTTGTCCTCTTTCTCTTCTTCAGGCTCTGCTTTCTCCTCGCCATCTCTCTTCTGTCTCCACAATTTCTTCTCTGCCTTCTTTTTCATTTGCCCTTCTCCCTCCATGTTTCTCTCTCCTCCCAACTCCCATTACTTTGCAGCTGGCGGCCTGCCAGTCACCTGTCTCCTTTCTTATCTCCACTGCGGAAGCCAAAGCTGTGGTCTACCTATGAGAACAGGTGGTCAGAAAATCCCGCAGGCCATGGTGCAGGTTTTTGTTAACTTTTATCCTTCGATGCCAGGTTGGCTGCAAGTCTCTGGCTATTACCTCCAACGTGGAGGTGATCTTTTATTCACCAATTGGCTGATTGATGGCATCCTTTATCTTATATTGATTAAGCACCTGGTTTGTGCCAGGCTCTGTGGTTGGCTCTAGAGCTACCGTGGTGGGCAATAAGCGGGAGAAATGAATGGGCTCTGCCTCGCAGAACTTTCAGACTGATGGGGAGTCAGAAATTAGTCAAAGTCACACACAAATGTAAAAGTAACTTAAGGGCTGCAGACAGAGGGGTAAATACCTGGATATAAGAGCCGCTAATGAGGGAATTAACATGGTCAGGAGGATGGGAAAGGTTTCCTAAGGAAGCCAAGGTTGGAGGGAAAAGCAAGAGTTAATCAGGCCAAGGAGTGGAGGGGGTGAGTATGAATGAGGCAGCTGGTGGTAGGCAGAGGGAACAGCAAGTGAAAAGGCCCTGAGGCCAGAGGAACAAAGTCCATTTGTGTAATTGAAATAAGGCCTGGAAGACAGGGGGATCTGGATGAGGCTGGAACAGTAGCTACGTTAAGGGTCATTCATCACCACGGAAATCATCTTGATTAAAAAGCCAATATGTTTTATAAGTGTGATCTATTTTATAATTTTTGGTTTTAGAGATGGTCACTGTCGCCCAGGCTGGAGTGCAGCCTCAACCTCCTGGGCTCAAGCAATCCTCCTGCCTCAGTCTCCTGAATAGCTGGGACTATAGGCATGCTCCACCATGCTCAGATGATTTTTTTAAATTTTTGGTAAAGATGGGGTCTTGCTGTGTTACCCAGTCTTGTCTTGAACTCCTGGCCAAAAGCAGTCCTCCCACCTCAGCTTCCCAAAGCACTGGGATTACAGGTGTGAGCCACTGCACTCAGCCCTATAATTTTTAGAAGTTAAGAAAGTATAATTTATCTTTTTTTTTTTTTTTTTGAGACCGTGTCTTTGCTGCCCAGGCTGGAGTGCAGTGGTGCAACTGTGGCTCCCTGCAGCCTTGCTCTTCTGGGCTGTGGTGATCCTCCCACCTCAGCCTTCTGAGTAGCTGGGACTACAGGCATGCACCACCGCGCCTGGCTAAATTTTCTTTTTTTTGTAGAGATGAAGTTTTGCCATGTTGCCCAGGCTGGTCTCCAATTCCTGGCCTCAAGCGATCCTCCTGTCTCAGCCTCCCAAAGTGCTGGGACTAGAGGCATGAGCCACCATGCCCGGCCAGAAAGTATAAATTAATCAAGAAGTTTTAAATAATTTTATGTATTTTTCACCACAACACCCTCCACACATATTTGGGGAACAACAGGGCACAAAACTGGGCAAGAGTGGAAAATATTAATACATGGTCCACATAGGATGCTTGGTCCACTTATAATTCCCAGGATCTGTGCAGATTGAGGCCCATTGTGCTGGAGAAGAGAGGAAAGGAGGGAATAGAGCGTCACCCCAGGGTGTTGCGGGGGCCTGGGTCAGACAGAAGAAACCAGGCTGAGCCCTGTTCTATACCTCCCCACTCAGACTCCCACACAGGGTCCCTCCCACCGCAGGGTCTGACCCTGGCCCTCTGCCATGCCCACCATGTGCTTGGCCCCTAACAGCTGGGGTGGCTTGTGTTTAGGGAGGGGAGAGGAATGAGACAGCCAAGCAGGGAAGGGAGAAAGCAGCATTCAAGTGCTACTCAAAGTGGGGCCTGTGCACCAGCACCAGCAGCATCACCTGGGAACTCACTGGGAATTCCAGTTCTTAGCCCCCACCCTAGACCTACTGATCCAAAATCTCTGAAGTGAGGCCAGGCTTACAGCCCCGTGTGTTTTCACAGGCATACCAAGTGATACTCAGGCACTGCTAAAGTCGAAGGACCCACACTGGAGAGGGCAAAATGTTGGAAGTGCTCGAGGCCGAATCAGCGACAACAGGAGTTGAGTCCTTCATCCAGCTGTCATCTGTTGCCACCTCCTCTATGTCACCCAAGCCATTTTCACGGAAGCCTTTCTGTTGGAAAGGCACAGAGATGGACATGACCTGGCTCTCTTAGGCCAGCCCCTCTTGATTCTCTCCCCAGTCTCTGTCTAGCCTCTTGTTCTGGGTGGGTGGAGAGTACCCCCCTCATTCTCGTCCATGAGTGTGGGGATGGGAGAGGAAGCGTCTCAGGAGGGATGTCAGGCAAGGCTTCCTGCAGACCCAGCTGTCCCTTCCAATCCACATCCCACCCCCCCACCCAACTCCCTCACAACAAGCACACCCAGCAGCTGCAGGAACCACCCTGGCCCAATGCTGGCCCCAGTGTCCCCAAGCTCAGGGGAAGTGGAGTTCAACCTGTTCTTCCATGACTGCCCCTCCCAGGCCTCCCCAAGGGACCCAGACCCACCACAGCCTGAACCAAGACATCTCTTGAACCCTTTTCTCCCTCCCCTCAAATACCCCCTTCTGAAGGGCATTGGGAAAAGCTGCCAAAAGTCAGGTCCTCACCCGACATCCCCCAACCTGAGCCCCAAACCCAGCTCCTCAGGTCACAGCCACTCCTACCGAACACCACCCCTCGCTGTGGGTGGGATCTCAACGCCACACAGGCCAGGCAGCTGCCTGGACCACCTGCCCCAGGAGAGACCAAATGGAAGGCCAAGAGGAAGGGCAGTGGTGGGGAGGCTCTGGGGGAGAGGAAGCGGGGGCGAAAGGGCTGGGGCCAGGAAGTCTAGGATGTGGGAGCTGGAAGGGATCTGAGGGATCAGCTCATGACTTTTACAAGCTCAGAGAGGTTGTGTCTTGCTCAGTGTCGCACAGCAAATTGGTGTCAGAGCCCAGCACAAACCTGATCTCCCAGGCCAATGCTCTTTCCAGGCCTCACCCAGAGGGGAAGGGTAGCCAGGGGTAACTGTGCAATGAAAAGCTGCAGCCTACACTACTGCAGCCCACGCCATCACACAAGATCTTCCTCCAGGGAGCTGCCCCAGTAGACGCCTCATTTCTTCTCCTCTATCATTCATTTCACTACTCACAACTGCCTAGAACTTGATCCATTAGTTCATCTCACATTCACTCCATCTTTTGTTTTTGTTTTGAGACAGAGTTTTGCTGTCGTCGCCCAGGCTGGAGTGCAATGGCACAATCTCGGCTCACTGCAACCTCCACCTCCCGGGTTCAAGCAATTCTGCCTCAGCCTCCCAAGTAGCTGAGATTACAGGCATGTGCCACCACACCCAGCTAATTTTTTTGTATTACTAGTAGAGATGGGGTTTCACCATGTTGGCCAGGCTAGTCTTGAACTCCTGACCTCAGGTGATCCACCCACCTTGGCCTCCCAAAGTGCTGGGATTATAGGTGTGAGCCACCACGCCCAGCCCACTTCATCTTTAAAACTCTCTGTGTCATAGGAGAAAGGGAGAGGGAGAGAGGGAGAGAGAGTGTGTGTGTGTGTGCACGTGTGTGTGTGTGTGTCCTGCCTTCACCATCAGATGAGAGGGTTTCTTAGACAGAGGGTATGCCTTTACCATCACACTAGGCATTCCTAGAGGACAAATGGTGTCTCCCTTCGGTTGGAACAGGAGCTTCCTGAGGGCAGGGACTGTCTTCCCTACTAGACTGGGGTTCCCTGAAAGCAGGAGCTGAGCCTCCAGAATTTTGTGGGTCTCCTTCCCACCTCTGCAATTCTTTTCAACTGAGACAGCCCTGGTGTTAGACTTTAACAGGAGGGGGCCCTCAGAGTGCCTGGTTCAGAGACCGCCTATGACAGAAATGCCGCTGGCATTTGAAGCCACTGGGGCTACCACCTCAGGACATGATTGGGGATTCTCGGACAGCTGTTATTCTTTGCGCATCCCGAGATTTCCATTTGTTGTTGCAGTAATCACCAGCCTTGGTGTTCTGTGGTTCCTGCTCCACCAACCCTCCAGGGAAATCCTCTCTGAAGTTTTGAGGAGAACTCACCATACCTAAGCTTACCCTCTGAACAAAGGGAGGCTTGTGGAAACAAGGGGTTAGAGGAGAGGGTTTTCTTCCTCTCCTTGGCCAAGGCTTCTGGGGATGGCTAAGGCCGATGACTGTCTCTCCAAAGCCACCCTCCACCCCGCCCGTGTCCCGCGTTGACCTTCCTTCTAATATACCAGCCCGAGGTCACACCTTCTCCCACGAAGGGTTGGACTGCAGTTCAGCAGAGGCCGTCCAAGCGAACCCTCTCTCTAAGGAATGGTCATGGCGTCTTCCTCCCTGTTTCCCAAACGGGGTGCTGGGATTTTCGTCACAGCTCCCAACTTTCCCAAGTTCCAGTAGAATTCTGCCCGGAACCTTTCTGGTGTCATCACCCTGTGCATCGAATAGTCTTAGCTCCCAGCTGGAGATGTGGCAGGGCCTGAGTGAGAGCAGTAAGTACAAGGGGACCTCAGCTCTGTACCAGATGTACCAGAGCAGCCCCCTACAGCTGTCTACCACACGGCGCTGGGCCTGACAGGAGACAGGTCACTTCCAAGATGGCATCCTGAGAACACACATGTAACAGGCGGGCAAGCGGTGCCTCCTCTGCCACCCTCCATGGCACCAAGTTAGAACACTACTATGAGGTACATAGGACAGACCCGATGCCCATCTGTGGATAAAGGAAGTAAGGCTCAGAGAGATTAAGCTGGGCTCAGTGGCTCACGCCTGTAATCCCAACACTTTGGGAGGCCGAGGTGGGTGGATCACCTGAGGTCAGGAGTTTGAGACCAGCCTGGCCAACATGGTGAGTGAAACCCCGTTTCTACTAAAAATACAAAAAAATTAGCCAGGTGTCATGGCGGGCACCTGTAATCCCAGCTACTCAGGAGGCTGAGGCAGGAGAATTTTTTGAACCTGGGAGGCGGAGGTTGCAGTGAGCCGAGATCGCGTCATTGCACTCCAGCCTGGGCAACAGAGCGAGACTCTGTCTCAAAAAAAAAAGAAAAGAAAAGAAATAGATCCAAGGCCCCATGCTATTCAGAAGAGCTGGAATGCCATGCCAGGCCTACATTTGGTTTCAGTGTCACCACCCTTTGTGCCACATCTTACAGCAGTGCCAGCTTGGAACCAAACTCAGGCCCCCAGACTCCCAGCCTACTCCCAGGAGCCGTGTGAGTAGTTGAGCAGGTCATACACTGCACAACCCCAGGACTGTGCTCCTCACATTGAGGTCAGGGCAGATGGCGTCCCCTGTAGCTGTTGCAGGACATGACCCCCATGGCTCCATGTGGAGGTCCTGCCTCCACACTCAGTCCTCAGCTCTCTGTGCACACATTCAACACTTGGGCCACACAAATCCATCCCCTCCTTCTCCTCTTCTCCCACTAGCCAGAGCAGCAGGCAGCAGGAGCTTTTGGGGGCAGGTGGGGATCCCTGAGGAGTGTACACACCCCTCCCAGGACCACCATGTGCTCCCTGCCTCTCCAGGTAGGAGCGCTTTCTGCCAAACCTCCCCATACCCCCAGCGCCCCCTCACTGTGCCCGCACCCCTGCCTCCACACTCATTCCCACACACATGTGGGTACACACACCCACACACACATGTGCACCATGCGAGTGAAGTGCAGGGCCCCAGATCTCCAAGCTCCTGTCTGAGACTCCACCAAGCAGGGGGCTGGGGGCTGAGGGCTGAGGGCTGGGGGCTGGGGGCTGGCCTCCCTTAGCAGAGCCCCCTCCCCCTCTACTCGTGTGCAGGGCCCTGGCCCCTCCCGGGGAACAAGGCTGGGATTAATAAGCGGCCTGGCTCCCTCCCCTAATGGGCTCCAGCTGCACAAACATTCCCAGAATTCAGAGCCGGCTCTGTCTGGGGCAGCCCAGGCCTCAGCCCCAGCATTCCTGGCCCCCTCCCCCCCAGGCCTGGGACAGCTGCTCCGGAACTCCAGCAACTGGCTGGGGATCGAATCCCAATTCAGCTTCTCCAGAAGTGGGGGGCAGTGGAGTGACTGGGGCTGGGGTGGGAGGCGAGGGGACGGGAAGAGGTGAGTAAACTCTGAAAGGACACCTCCCTACCTGCCCTTCCCCTGCCTGCCGGGCCCACCCCTCCCCCAACACTGCTCACACCCTTAGTCTAGGTGCCAGGGCCCAGCTTGGTCTTCCCTAATTCGTCTCACCAGGCAGTGCCCTTGGCTGGCAGTGCCCAGGAGGAGGTAACCCAGGCAGGGCTGGGAGAAAAGATAAACATCTCCCCTTGTGTTTTAAGAGATCCAGCTGGGTCTCCGTGGAATCTATGGCCTGGCAGCAGCTTAGTTTAAACAGATTCTTATCAAGCAGGGGGAAGGGGTGGCAAAGGGAGCAAGAGGAAGAAGGAAAGTGGGGGTTCTCACCCTCCCATTATCCACCCAGGAGTGACACTCAGGGCCCCAGTGGGAGGAATCGTAAGTGGACAAAGATGACCCCATGAGGTTGATGGCTCTGAACCTGTCTTCCCGGATCCCGGGCCACAGGGGTCAGTCATTCCGCTGACCCTGATCTGTCCTTGATCTGTTGCCCTCAGTTATGCCTGCCGTGGACATCAAGGGCTGAGGCCATGGGAGGAGTCCCATGACTCCTGTTGGTGCCAGGGTCCATCTGAGCAGGGACTGGTGGAGAGCACGCCACCTGACAGAGGTGTGTGCGGCTGTGTGTGTGCCTGCGTCTCCCTGGCCAAGTGGAAGCAGCTGAGTCAAGTAGCACGTGCATGTGGATGTGGCGGTGTGTGTGCATGCGCCAGTGCACATCAGCCTCTCTGTGTTCAAAAATGCCGTAAGCTCCACGCTCACTCAGAAAGGCTGCCTGCTGGCCACCCCTCCCCGAAGCTGCAAGTGTCCCTCCCACGGGGCATGTGCCAGAGAGAGGCTGAGAAGAGAAAGTAGAGGACAAACAAAAGAGAGGTCAGGCCAGGCGTGGTGGCTCAAGCCTGTAATCCCAGCACTTTGGGAGGCAGAGGCGGGCAGATCACTTGAGGTCAGGAGTTTGAGACCAACCTGGCCAACATGGTGAAATCTCATCTCTATTAAAAATACAAAAATTAGCTGGGTGTGGTGGCACATGGCTGTAATCTCAGCTACTTGGGAGGCTGAGGCAGAAGAGTTGCTTGAACCAGGGAGGGGGAGGTTGCAGTGAGCCGAGATCACGCTACTCCACACCAGCCTGGGCGACAGAGTGGGACTTCGTCTCAAAAAAAAGAGAGGTTGATGAGGCGAGAGCCCTGAGGGAGGCTGTGCGGGCAGCCGAGGCACTGACTTGGGAGTTAGGAAACGTAGGTCTTGGCCTCAACTCTGCCAGAGACCAGCCAGGACGTTGGATGTTTCACCTCCCTGATCAGTATCCTTCCCTTGAATAAGAGAAGATTGGACAAGAGTCTCTTCTGAGTCCCTTCTTGGATTCCACTGTGATGAGAGCTGGGTTGGGGGACACGGGAGGATGCTACATCCTCTCAGAGCTGCAAGAAAGGGGCTCTGGAGGGGCCACCAAGAGCAGCCTATAGGGACTGCGTAGAGGGTCCCTAGTCTCTCTGGCCCTGAAGAGGAAGTTGAGAAAGGGATGTGCTCCCTGTCTTGGGGAGTCCCGGTCTGCAGGGAAACCAAGTACACCACAACATGGAGACAGATAAAGGCAGATGATCTCAATTGGCGGCCGTCCTGGGTTGAAGGGGAAGAGGGCCACTGAGCCAAACAACAAGGATCTGTTTACTCTCTACTCTCTTTTTCACGTGTACACAGCAAACACATGCGGCCCCTCCTCAGGCCTCTCCAGGCCGAGGAATGCAGACCCGCCACTCCAGGTCTTGGTCCCCATCAATCACACTGCCCATGCATGTCACATCACCTGCTTCCTCGAAGTCCTGCCATTTCCCCATGGAGGCACAGAGGGAATGACACTCTCACAACATTTGAGCCCTTTAACTCATCATTGATCTGTATCTCCACTCCCCACCCCACCCCCCAGCTATGGGACCAGCTCCTGAGTTGCAGAGAGATGGTGAGGTGAGACCTCCTTTGCATACATGGAGAAACTGAAGGGCTCTGGGTGGGACGGGAACTCAGGAATTGGACCCCATTTAGGACTCTATCCAAGTGAGCCTCATCCAGCTGTTCATCTGGCATTTCGTGAACACCTACTTTGTATTGAGGCTTGTGTTATTAATAGAAGCTGAATAATACAAAGAAATAACATTTCTCCCAGGGGTATCAAATCAGAGGAAAAAAATCCTTCCCACAAACCAGAGGTGGACTGGAATCAACCCTAGACTGACCAAAGAAACAGAACTACCAACATGCTATTGAATTTTAGAGCTGTTTATGTGGGCACCAGAGAAACAGCAGACCAGACGCCTGAACCTCCCAGGCTGAAGCTCTGGACTACAAAGCTGTAGACGCTTAGCAGGGAAACAGGAAGAGGGAAGCAGCTGGCCATGGTTGCGAAATTCTGAGGTCTAGAACCCTAAGGCAACAAACTGAACCCATAGCCTCTCTCCTCTACTCCCCACTTCCTTCGTTTTTCAGTTATCTATTGAGTAAATAATCCACCCCAAAACTGAGTGCTTACAACAATACAAGTTTTTCTTTTCTTTTCTTTTTTTTTTTTTTTTTTTTTTGAGTCTTGCTCTGTTGGCTAGGCTGGAGTGCAGTGGCGTGATCTCAGCTCACTGCAACCTCTGCTTCCCAGGTTCAAGCAATTCTCTTGCTTCAGCCTCCGAAGTAGCTGGGATTACAGAGGCATGCCACATGCCGGCTAATTTTTTATTTTTTTTTTAGTAGAGACGGGGTTTCACCATGTTGGCCAGGCTGGTATCGAACCCCTGACCTCAAGTGATCCGCTCGCCTCGGCCTCCCAAAGTGCTGGGATTACAGGCGTGAGCCACCATGCCCAGCCAATAATACAAGTTTTTCTTTGCTCACAATTCTACAAATTGGGCAAGGTTCAGCGTGGACAGCTTGCCACAGCGGTTCTGGAGCATCCAAGATGCTTCACAAATATATCTGGCCCCTCTGCTGGGATGGCTGGAGGAGAAGGGGGCTGGCTGGGGCTCTCTCTTTTCCTTCATAGTCTCTCATCCTCTGGGGCTTCTCCCTTGCTCTTTTTCCCTATAGCTCCCTCTCCTCCAGGGTGGCCAGACGTCTTTACATGGTGACTGGCTTCCAACAGGGAAGAAGTAGAAGTTAGGTCTCTTAAGACCTAGACCTCAGGTTGGGCGCAATGGCTCACGCCTGTAATCCCAACACTTTGGGAGGCCAGGTGGAAGGAACGCTTGAGGCCAGGAGTTTGAGACCAGCCTGGGCAACATGGCAAAACCCTGTCTCAAAAAAAAAGAAAAGAAAAGAAAGAAAAATTAGCCAGGTATAGTGGCACAGGCCTGTAGACCCAGCTACTCAGGAGGCTGAGGTGGGAGGATCACCTGAGCCTGGGAGGCAGAGGTTACAGGGAGCTATGATCACACCACTACACTCCAGCCTGAGTGACAGAGACCTGTGTCAAAAAAAAAAAAAAAAAAAAGACCTAGACCTCACCTGTCAGGGCATCAGTGTATCAGTGTTGCTGCCACCATTGGTCAGAGCAAATCACAGGCCACCCTGGATTTATTTATTTATTAAGTCAGAGTCTCACTCTGTCACCCAGGCTGGAATGCAGTGGCGCACTTGGCTCACTGCAACCTCTGCCTCCTGGATTCAAGCCACTCTCATGCCTCAGCCTCCTGAGTAGCTGAGATTACAGGTGTTCACTCCCACGGCTGGCTCATTTTTTGTATTTTTTGTAGAGACCTATTTTTTGTTGGATTTTGTCATTTTTCGTATTTTTTGTAGAGATGGGGTTCACCATGTTGGCCAGGCTGGTCTCAAACTCCTGAACCCAAGTGATCTACCCGCCTCGGCCTCCCAAAATGCTGGGATTACAGGCATGTAATTAGGCGCCCGGCTCCACTCCGGATTTAAGGAGAGAGAAAATGCACTAACGGAGCAGCATGCGCGTGAGGGGACGGCATTGCTGGTGGCCAATCTTCGCGGACCACCCCGCCATCCCCCTAACTTGGCTCCCCTTTTGTTCCTCCTTGGCACACTGAAGCACTATCTCCTCTCTGGAGTGTCGTCCTTCTTCTTCTCCTATACCCCATGTCCAGTCAGCCCTCAGGTTCTGTTATTGATGCCTCCTCCATGTCTCTCAAATCATTCTTTTTCTCTTTTCTTTTCTGTTTTCTTTTCTTTTCTTTTTTTTGTTTGTTTGTTTGTTTTTTGAGACAGAGTCTCGCTCTGTTTCCCAGGCTGGAGTGCAGTGGGGCGATTTTGGTTCACTGCAAACTCCACCTCCCGGGTTCAAGCAATTCTCCTGCTTCAGCCTCCTGAGTAGCTGGGATTACAGAGGCATGCCACCATGCCCGGCTAATTTTTGTAGGTTTTTTTTTAGTAGAGATGGGGTTTCACCATGTTGGCCAGGCTGGTATCGAACCCCTGACCTCAAGTGATCCACCCGCCTTGGCCTCCTAGAGTGTAAAATCATTCTCACAGTCACTACCATCCGCTGTTACCCAGAATACTCCACACCTTCCTAAAGGGTCTCCTGTTTTCACTCCTGCTTCAATACCATGTTGCTTTTCAACTTGCAGCCAGAATGAGCATTCCAAAGGCTACACCTGTGGGGTGCTGGGTGGCCGGGGACAGGAGAGTCAGGGGGACTTGTGCTTCAATATGTGCTCTTTTGTACCATGTGTGTACCTTTGCAAAAACTAAAATGACTTTTAGGGCCTGGTGCAGTGGCTCACACCTGTAATCCCAGCACTTTGGGAAGCCGAGGCAGGAGGATCGTTTGGGCCCCCGGAGTTTGAGACCAACTTGGGCAACACAGGGAGACTCTGTCTCTAAAAAAAAAAAAAAATCATTTAGGTTATTTTATTTTATTTTATTTTTGGAGACAGGGTCTTGCTCTGTCACTGAGGCTGGAGTGCAGTGGCACAATCTTGGCTCACTGCAACCTCTGCCTCCTGGGTTCAAGTAATTCTCATTTTCAGCCTCCCGAGTAGCTGGGATTACAGGCATAAGCCACCGCACCCAGCCTTACAAAATTTTTTTTTTTAATTAGCTGGCCATGGTGGTGTAGTCCCAGCTACATGGTGGAGGGAGGGTGGGGGCTGATGGGGGAGGATCACCTGAGCCCAGGAGGTCAAGGCTGCAGTGAGCAGTACATCACTGCACTCCAGCCTGGGCAACAGAGGGAGACCCTGTCTGAAAAAACAAAACAAAACAAAACCCCACACACACAAAACAATTGACTCAAAATCAAATTTAATAATAAATAAACCAGATCCTCACTGTGTCACTCTTCTACTGGAAACTCCTCAGTGATGGTCCATGGCTCCTGGGATAAAATGCGGACTCTCAATGGAGCTTAGATACCTTTCAAGGTCTGCCCTGCCTGGCCCTGCAGGCACTCTTCTCAATTTTGCGCTCTATGTTCCAGTCGAGCTGAACTTCCCTGAATTTCTTGCATTTCCTTGAAAGTACAAATGCTCTCTTGCTTGCAGCTTTTGCACAGGTGACTGCTCACAACACTCTATTCTTCAGGTCTCGGCTCAGGTGTTTCCTCCAGGAAGTCTTTCATGGTCCATAAAGTTGGGGTTTGATGTCTCTTCTACAAGTTCCCATAGTGCCCTTGACTTTTCTAGCATTCTGCTCATCACATGCTACTGTCTTTTTGTTTGTTTGTTTGAGACAGGGTCTCACTCTGTCACCTAGGCTGGAGTGCGGTGGCACAATCTCGGTTCACTGCAGCCTCGATCTCCTGGGCTCAGTTGATCCTCCTGCCTCAGCCTCCTGAGTAGCTGGGACTACAGGTGCATGCCACCACACTGGCTAATGTTTTGTATTCTTTTGTAGAGACAGGATTCCACCATGTTCCCCAGGCTTGTCTCAGACTCCTGGACACAAGGGATCCACCGGCCTTGGTTTCCCAAAGTGCTAGGATTACAGAAATAAGCCACTGTGCTGGCCTGTTTTGTTTTGTTTTGTTGATACAAGGTCTCATTCTGTTGCACTGGCTGGAGTGCAGTGGTGCCATCATAGCTTGCTGCAGCCTTGAACTCCTGGGCTCAAGCAATCCTCCTGCTTCAGCCTCCTGAGTAGCTGGACCACAGATGTGCACCATGATGCCAGGCTGAGTTTTTAAATTTTTAGTAGAGATGAGGTCTTGCTATGTTGCCCAGACTAGTATCGATTTCCTGAGCTCAAGTAATCCTCCCGCCTTGGCCTCCCAAAGTGCTGGGATTACAGGTTGAGGCACCACACCCAGCCTCACACTCTATTGTGGTTCTTCACCTGTCCCTCCCACCATAGCATACACTTCCAACAGGGCAGGAACCAAGACTGTGATGCTCCCGGCTGCTTCCCAAACACCCATGCAAAGGTGCTTACTACTTACTGATGGAGGGAGGAAAAGGAGAGCGAGGAAGAAAGAAAAGGAGGAGAGAGAAAGAGAAGAAAGGTAAGTTGGTTTAAAAGCTGCAGCAGGTCAGGAAGCTAATTTTGGAATATGAAGTGGGGAGTTTTACTGTAAGGAATTATGTGGCCATGTGGACTCAACCATGTGAATAAATATCATAGACATTAGATACAAAAGAGATACAACCATTACATGATTTCTTTTCTAGAAGTTCTGTAACAGGCAAAATTAATCAACAGTGATAAAAGTCAGAATAGTGGTTACCTCTAGCACAGTACTCACTGGAAGGTAGCAGGAGCAAAATGTTCTCTCTGGCTACTTGGATAGTGTTTACATAAGTGTAGACACATGTAAAAATTAATTAAGCTGGCTGGGCACGGTAATCCTAGCACTTTGGGAGGCCGAGATGGGCGGATCACCTGAGGTTGGGAGTTTGAGACTAGCCTGACCAACATGGAGAAACCCTGTCTCTACTACAAATGCAAAATTAGCCAGGCGTGGTGGCACATGCCTGTAATCCCAGTTACTCGAGAGGCTGAGGCGGAAGAATCGCTTGAACCTGTGAGGCGGAGGTTGTGGTGACCTGAGATCGCACCATTGCACTCCAGCCTGGGCAACAAGAATGAAACTCCATCTCAAAAAAAAAATTATTAAGCTGTACTTAAAACTTAAATGCACTTTACAGCCTGGGCAACATGGCAAGACCCTCATTTCTACAAAAAAATTTTTTTTCAAAAAGCTGAGCATGGTAGCACATGCCAGTGGTCCCAGCTACTTGGGAGGCTAAGGCGGGAGGATCATTTGAACCCAGGAGGTTGAGACTGCAGTGAGCTGTGTTCATACCACTGCAGTCCAACCTGGGTGACAGAGCAAGACCCCGTCTCAAAAAAATTTTTAAAAAGCACTTTACACATTTTAGTCTATGTTATTTCAATAAAAAGTTCGAAAGAAAGGAAGGAAAAAACCAAGGAAAGAATTTAAAAAGCAATACATAAAATTATTTAGGCCAGGCACGGTGGCTTATGGCTTGTAATCCCAGCACTTTGGGAGGCCAAGGTGGGTGGATCATCTGAGCTCAGGAGCTCGAGACCAGCCTGGCCAACATGGTGAAACCCCATCTCTACTAAACATACAAAAATTAGCCAGGCATGGTGGTGCATGCCTGTAATCCCAGCTACTTGGGATGCTGAGACAGGAGAATTGCTTGAACCCAGGAGGTGAAAGTTGCAGTGAGCCGAGATTGTGCCACTGCACTCCAGGCTGGGTGATAGAGCAAGACTCCGTCTCAAAAAAAAAAAAAAATTTGGCTGTAAATTCAAGTCAACTGCCTAGTTGGGTGAGAGTGATAAAGCAGTTACAATCTAGGACTAAGACGTGGAACTGGGATCTAGGCAGAAAAAGCAGTGTCACACGTGTGTGTACACACGTGTGCATGCAAGTGAGTGAGGAAACTGGTTTATATTGATAGGAGGAAAGTACTGCAAAAAAACTGCTCATCACTCTTCATGCACTTCCCATTCCCTCCCAAAGCCTTCACTGGATTTTCCATTACTACGCTTAAAGCCCAGACTCCTTGACCTCACATTAAAGCATTCTTCTATCTGCGCCCCCAATCGTCCTTCCAGGTCTGTCTCCCTTTCTTCGTGCCCTCTCTCCCCACATCCACCACACAATGCATGCTTCCTTGTACTTTTTTTAAAATTTGTTGTTAAATTATTATTATTATTATTATTATTATTATTGAAACAAGGTCTCACTCTGTCACCCAGGCTGGAGTGCAGTGGTGCAATCTCGACTTATTGCAGCCTTGACCTCCCTGGCTCATGTGATACTCCCACCTCAACCTCTTGAATAGCTGGAACCACAGGCACGTGCCACCATGCCCGGCTAATTTTTGTATTTTTGGTAGAGATGGGGTTTCAGCACGTTGCCCAGGCTGGTCTTGAACTCCTAAGCTCAAGCAATCCATCTACCTTAACCTCCCAAAGTGCTGGGATTACAGGTGTGAGCCACCATGCCCTGCCGTTCCATGCGCTGTTTACCTGTATGGGTGTACCAGTCCACAGAGAGATCAGCTATTATTGCCTTTTCCTTATTGAACTCCTACTCGCCATTACGGATTAACTGCTCCTCTGTCGTTCTTTTCATGGCCCTTTGCTCACAGCCAGATAGCATGTAAGTTGACCTCTGGTAGATCACAGCTATTTGTGTATGATTCTGTCTCCGTCTATAACATAAGCCCTCCAGAAGTCAGGGACAATGTCAGTGCCCAAACCTACAGCTCTAGCTCCCAACTCTTGTCTGCATCACAACCACATTTGCAGCTGCCTACTAGATATCTCCTCCTCAAAGTATATGTGTTCAAAACTGAGTTAATTATAGATAACCCAGAAATAAACTCTTACATATATAGTTAAATTATTTTTGACAAGGGTGGCAAGACCATTCAATGGGGAAAGGATAGTCTTCTCAACAAGTGGAGTTGGAAAACTGGGTAGCCACACACAAAAGGATGAAGTTGGACCCTTATACATCATATACAAAATTTAACTAGAAATGGATCAAAGGGCCGGGTGCAGTGGCTCATGCCTGTAATCCTAGCACTTTGGGAGGCCAAGGCCAGTGGATCACCTGAGGTCAGGAGCTCGAGATCAGCTTGACCAACATGGCAAAACCACCTCTCTACTAAAAATACAAAAATTAGTTGGGCATGGTGGTGCGTGCCTGTATTCCCAGTTACTCAGGAGGCTGAGGCAGGAGAATTACTTGAACCTGGGAGGCGGAGGTTGCAGTGAGCTGAGATCGAGCCATTGCACTCCAACAACCTGGGTAACAGAGCAAGGCTCCGTCTCAAAAAAAGGAAAGAAAAAAAGAAAGAAACGGATCAAAGACATAGATGTAAGACCTAAATGTAAGCAGAAGCTTCACTTCATTGGATTTGGCAATGGTTTTTTGGTATGACGTTAAAGACGCAGACAACAAAAGAAAACATTGATAAATTAGATGTTACATTATTAAAGTGTAAAATTTTTGTGCATTAAAAGACAATATCAACAGAGTAAAAAGGTAACCCACGGAATGAGAAAAATATTTGCACATCATATATCTGGTAGGGGATTAATAGCCACAATATATAGAGAACTCCTAAAACTCAACAACAAAAAAGCCCACCTGATTTAAAAATGGGCAAAGGAGCCAGGTGCGGTGGCTCACGCCTGTAATCCCAGCATTTTGGGAGGCCGAGGTGGGCAGACCACGAGGTCAGGAGTTCGAGACCAGCCTGGTCAACATGGTGACCTTGTGTCTACTAAAAATACAAAAATGAGCCAGGCGTGGTGGCATGTGCCTGTAATCCCAGCTACTCGGGAGGCTGAGGCAGGAGAATAGCTTGAACCCTGGAGGCGGAGGTTGCAGTGAGCCGAGATCGCACCACTGCACTCCAGCCTGGGCAACAGAGCAACTCCATCTCAAAAATAAATAAATAAATAAATAAAAATGGGCAAAGGAATTGAAAAGATATTTCTCTAAAGAACATATACAAATGGCCAATAAACAAATGAAAAAATGTTCAACATCACTAATCATTAGGGAAATGCAAATCAAAACCACAATAGGTGGCCAGGTGCAGTGGCTCACAGCACTTTGGTGTGCCAAGATGGGTAGATCGCTTGAGCCCAGAAGTTCAAGACCAGCCTGACCAACATGGAATTACAGGTGTGAGCCACCATGCCCGGCCCCAAAATTAGTAGTGGTTTTTTGTTTGTTTGTTTTTTGTTTGAGACAGTTTCGCTCTTGTCACCCAGGCAGGAGTGCAATGGTGCAATCTCAGCTCACCACAACCTCTGCCTCCCGGGTTCAAGCAATTCTCCTGCCTCAGCCTCCCAAGTAGTTGGGTTAACAGGCATGCACCACCACGCCCAGCTAATTTCGTATTTTTAGTAGAGACAGGGTTTCTCCATGTTGGTCAGGCTGGTCTCGAACTCTCAACCTTAGGTGATCTGCCCGCCTGGGCCTCCCAAAGTGCTGGGATTACACACGTGAGCCACTGCGCCCAGCAAGCTCTACTTCATCTTCTGAGGAACAAATGAGTTAATACATGTCAAACACTTAAAACAGTGCCACATATATAAACTTAATTTTTTTTTTTTTAGACAGTGTCTTGCTGTGTCACCAGGCTGGAGTGCAGTGGCCTGATCATGGCTCACTGTAGCCTCAACCCTTCCTGGCTCAAGCAATCCTTCTACCTCAACGTCCTGAGGAGCTGGGACTACAAGTGTGCACCACCACACCTGGCTAATTTTATTTATTTATTTATTTAGAGATGGAGTCTTGCTCTATCACCTAGTCTGGAGTGCAATGGCACGACCTCGACTCATTGCAACCTCTGCCTCCTAGGTTCAAGCGATTCTCCTGCCTTAGCTTCCTGAGTAGCTGGGATTGCAGGCGCCCACCACCACACCTGGCTAATTTTTGTATTTTTAGTAGAGACAGAGTTTCGCCATGTTGGCCAGGCTGGTCTCGAACTCCTGACCTCTTGGTCTGCCTGCCCCAGCCACCCAAGATGCTGGGATTACAGACGTGAGCCACTGCGCCCAGCCAATTTTTTTTTATTTTGAGTAGAGACGAGGTCTTGCTATGTTGCCCAGGCTGCTCTCAAACTCCTGGCCTCAAGCAGTCCTCCCACCTCAGCATCCAGCGGTGCTAGGATTACAGGTGTGAGCCACTGCACTCAGCAATAGCTTAATAATTATTATTACCATTTGTTTCAGTTGTCTATTCCTGCATAACAAAGTACCCCAAAATTTAGTAGCTTAAAACAACAATTGTTTTATTATATCTCACGATTTTATGTGTCAGGAATTTGG
This sequence comes from Nomascus leucogenys, assembly GCF_006542625.1. Lineage (NCBI taxonomy): Eukaryota > Metazoa > Chordata > Mammalia > Primates > Hylobatidae > Nomascus > Nomascus leucogenys. Next base: position 31,548,226 of record NC_044399.1, on the reverse strand, counting down.
GCAGGGCTTGGCTGGGAGATTCTTCCACTCCACACTCCACAAGGTGTTGATAAGGACACTTGATGATATTCAGCTGGCAGATGGGCTGGTCAGGAGAATTCAAAACAGTTTCACCTACATGTCTATTGTGTTAGTGAGCATGGCTAAAAGTTAGAACTATTGGCGGGGCGTGGTGGCTCATGCCTGTAATCCCAGCACTTTGGGAGGCCGAGGTGGGCGGATCGCCTGAGGGCGGGAGTTCCAGACCAGCCTGACCAACATGAAGAAACCCTGTCTCTACTAAAAATACAAAATTAGCCAGGCATGGTGGCACACGCCTGTAATCCCAGGTACTTGGGAGGCTGAATCAGGAGAATCGCTTGGACCCAGAAGGCAGAGGTTGCAGTGAGCCGAGATCCTGCTATTACACTCCAGCCTGGGCAACAAGAACGAAACTCTGTCTCAAAAAAAAAAAAAAAAAAAAAAAAAAAACAGTTAGAACTATTAACTCAACTAGAACTATTAAACAGAACATCTCCATATGACCTCTTTAGCATAGTGTACTAAGGATAGTCTGACTTCTTACATGACAGCTCAGGCAGCTCAAAGGGCACAGGTTTGAGCATTACAAGGAACAAGGTTGAAGCTGCATGAGCTTTTTTTTTTTTTTTTTTCTGCCTGTAGCCTCAACCTCCCGGGCTCAAGCAGTTGTCCCCCTTCACCTCCTGAGTAGCTGGGATTACAGGTGGGTGCCACCACGTCCAGCTAATTTTTTAAGTTTTGTAGACACAGGGTCTCCCTATGTTGCCTAAGCTGGTCTCAAATTTTTTTTTCTTTAGAGACAGGGTCTTGCTCTGTCTTCCAGGCTGGAGTGCAGTGGTGCAATCATAGCTCACTGCAGCTTCAAACTCTGGGCTCAAGCGATCCTCCCAATTTAGCCTCCTGAGTAGCTGGGACTACAGGCATGCGTCACCACACCCAGCTAATTAAAAAAATTTTGATAGAGACAAGGTCTTGCTATGTTGCCCCAGCTAGTCTTGAACTCCTGGATTCAAGAAATCCTCCCACCTTGACCTCCCAAAATGGTAGGATCACAGGCACGAGCCACTGTACCTGGCCCTGCATAGGCTTTTATAACCTAGACTTGGATGTCACATAGAGTCACTGCCACCATATTCCGTTGGTCAAAGTAGTCCAGATTCAAGGCAAGGAGACACAGACCTTACCTCTCAATAGGAGGAGTGTCAAAGAATTTGAAGTTATACATTAAACGCTCCTCACTTTTTGACCCCCAAAAGAAGTTTCCCGGAGGGATGAACTCCAGAGGGATGCCGACGGAACAGTCTATCCTTCTTTCTCTGACAAGGAATTAGGATTATATCTCCTGTGATTTAGAGGCAACCATTTCACACCCTTCCCTGGAGGTGTGCAGGTATAGCCTCGCCCATATCCATCCACATGCACACACACAGGCATTCACACAGGCAGATCTGGTACATCTGTGTAGCCAACTCTGTCTCCATTTCTATCCGTTTTTCAGGTCAAGGAGACCCAGAGTCCTGCCCTGTCAAAGTGCTGGGATTACAGATGTGAGCCACTGTGCCCTGCCTACTTAATCACTCTTTTTGTTTGGTTTGTTTTGTTCTAAGACAGGGTCTTGCTCTGTTACCCAGGCTGGAGTGCAGAGGCATGATCTTAGCTCACTGCAGCCTTAATCTCCTGAGTAGCTGGGACTACAGGTGCACATCACCATGCCTGGCTAATTTTTTAAATTTTTGGTAGAGACAGGGTCTCACTATGTTGCCCAGGTTGCTACTTCATCATTCTTTTTTTTTTTTTTTTTTTTTCTTTTTGAGACAGAGTCTCATTCCGTTCACCCAGGCTGGAGTGCAATGGTGCGAACGTGGCTCACTGCAACCTCCGCCTCCCAGGCTTAAGTGATTCTCATCCCTCTGACTCCCGAGTAGCTGGGATTACAGGCATGCACCCCCATGCCTGGCTAATTTTTGTATTTTTAGTAGAGACAGTGTTTTGCCATGTTGGCCAGGCTGGTCTTGAACTCCTGGCCTCAAGTGATCCACCTGCCTCAGCCTCCCAAAGTGCTGGGATTACAGGCGTGAGCCACAACACCCAGCCTATTTCATCATTCTGAATGGCCTAAATACGTCTCTGCTCTTTGGATTGTCCTTTGAACTGACTGTAACATCTTACTGGTTCCTTCACTAATTAATGAGTTAAATAAAAATTTTGACATGATTATTGTATATTTCTATGAGAGTAATTATTCTGCTTTGTAGAAAAAAATCTTTTTTTTGACATTCTCATTAACAGTGAAGATTGGGCAGGAAGTTTCCAAGATCCTCTGCCCCAGACAAGCTTTTCCACAGGCCCCAAACACCATTATATCTGTCAGGTTTTTGTTTTGTTTTGTTTTTGAGACGGAGTCTTGCTCTGTCGCCAGGCTGGAGTGCAGTGGCGCGATCTTGGCTCACTGCAACCTCCGCCTCCGAGGTTCAAACGATTCTCCTGCCTCCAGAGTAGCTTGGACTACAGGCGCACTCCACCATACCCAGATAATTTTTGTATTTTTAGTAGAGACAAAGTTTCACCATGTTGGTCAGGATGGTCTCAATCTCTTGACCTCGTCATCCGCCAGCTTTGGCCTCCCAAAGTCCTGGGATTACAGGCATGAGCCACTGCATCCGACCCATCTGTCAGGTTTATAGGGAATTACCCCCACTTCATTGCTTGTTTTATGCCATCCAAATAGATACATAATGATGCTATATTTGAGCTGGACACATTCTCAAACATTTATATGAGTTTGTTTAAGAAAACATATAATAAACCTACAAGTACCATACCAAATACTTATCCATGTATTCATTCAATGATAGGAAGTTGCATGTGGCAGGGACTGCATTTGTGCCTCTTTTGAGCTTAGCAAGTGCCTAACTCATGGTGAGTACTAAAGACACATCCACTGAGCCAACACATGAATGAATAAGCCCAGCAAGACTTTACTAAGAGTTTACCATGTGCTGAACACTGTTTTAAACACTTTATTTAGTTTATTTAATCCTCAAACTAGTTACATGGCAAGTACAATTAATTACATCCTCATTTACACATAATACAGAGAGGTGAATGAACTTGCTCAAGGTCAACAGCTAGCAGTGGCTGAGGCAGAATTCAAGCCCTGGTAGCCTGGCTCCTGAGCCTATGATCTTGGGCACCCATATGTGCCAGGAACCTTGCTAAGTTCTGATATACAGAGACAAAAGACACACGAAACACAGACTTTCCTTCAGGAGGTCACACTGAAGAAAGGTAACAAATAACTAAAAAGAATGTGACGTGCTCTGGCAAGTGAGAACACGATGCTAGGGACAGAGAGTGTCAGAGGGTTGGACAGGGGTGTGGCTGACTGTAGAGGGGCCACCTGACCTGAGGCAAGTTCTGAGGCTACTGGTAGTTAATGTTCAGACCAGAGGAAGGGAAGAGCATTCAGGCCACTGGTATGGTTGGTCTGAGAAGGTGAGAGTCCCAAGGCTGGAGCCCAGAAGTGCAGGGAAGTGAAACTGGAGAGAGGACCCAGGTCCAGATCCTGGAAAGCTTCACATGCTGAGGGAGGAAGGGTGTTGGGATACCCCTTGGGGGCCTCGCAGGACTGTGCGCAAGGGAGATATGAACTCAGACCCCACATTCCACCTGCCCCGCCCAGGACACTAAACCCAGTACACAGAATTCCCTACAAGCTGTATCCCACCCCGGAGAGTTCCCCGGGAGGGCTAGACAGGAGGGCAGTGCTAACTGAGTGTGGGACACAGCCAGTGCCACCTGGGAGCCATGGCTGGGAGTCTCTCCCCAAGCCCTCCCCTACAATCCCTTCAGTCACCCCCCACCCACCCTTGCCAGCTCACACACTCAGGCACACTCCCTCCCGTCACATCCCCCTTGAGGACAGAGATAAGAATAAGCAACATGTCTCTTCCCACATCCCTTCCCTGCCCGCCCTCTAACTCTACCATCCAAAGCAGCTGCAGAGCCTGGAACACCCCAGGCCCCAGTCAGAGGAGGGAGCATGGGGAGATGGGAGCTTCCTTGGGGGGCCGTGGCTATGGGCTGTACCCTCCCCTCCCACAGGGCTGAGGCTGGTGATTAGTTGGGTTAATTATATCCGAGCCATTTCCGATTGGCACAAGCCCACCCACCCACAGAGCCTGCCCAGAAGGCAGGCAGGCCGGGCCCAGGTCAGGATGCTGGGGCACCAGCTCCTCTAGGTGGATTCCTGACCCCTGTGCTGATGGCCAAACGGAGGCTGATTGTCCTCCCTGCTCCAGGACAGCCTCCTCTTCCCTCACCAACTTTCTTACCCATCCCTCTGTTTTCTTTGTCCCAACAAAACTCCCTCTCACTCCCCTCTCCTCCCCCCAGGTTTGGAATGAAATCATGGGGCCCTGAGTTCCGCAGTAGGCCCCGACATAAACACTTTGATTGGGGCTAATTATAAGGGCCAGGCTGGGAGGCTGGAGCCTTCAGAAAGCTTTGGCTTTCAAACAAAAGGCCCACGGCTCAGTCCCTAGCCCAGGCCGGCTCTCTTCCAGGCTTCCTTATGAATGAGAGGTTCCAGAAAGAGGCAGTCCTCTAGAAACCCCGTGGTCTGTGGGCTCGCTCCATGTCCCACGCCTCATCTTGTCCCTTCTCGGTTGCTTTCGCCTTGGCCCTTCCAGGCCTCAGATGCCGGGGCCTTGCCGGATGGCTTGGCAGAGCCACGAGTCGGGCCGGGCCGTGGAAGACACGGCAGCAGAGGAGGAGTTCTCAGACTGGGAGGCAGGGGCAGCGTCAGGGGCAGGGGCAGGGGAGGCGCAGGGGAAGCCAGCTGCGACAGCCCAAGCCCTAATTAGTGGGCTTCAAAGCGGGCTGGAGAGAGAGCCCGCCTGCCTGTGTGCCCTGCTCACTCAGGCGAGTAAGACATTTCTGTCCCAATCAGAGGAGAGAGAGGAAGAAAAACACTGCCCACCACCACCACAAAGAGACTTTAGACACTGGGCTGGCACCCTGAGTCAGGGAGAAAAACTGAGAACCCAAGAAATCATTCTCTTCTGTTGAAATTGATAAGTAAGTGCTGGGAAGGGAAGTGTGTGGTGCCTTTAAATGATACGGAAAGGGGTAAGGGAAGTGCTGGGTACAGGAGGGCGTGGTCCCTGGTTGGGGCTCCACCCCCACGGACCTAGGTGAGGACAGGCATGTTTGTTTTCCTGCCCAAATGTTGTGTTTCCCAAGACCACCCTGTCCTGCCACGCCCCCATCCTGTGCCTATAAAACCCCGAGACCCCAGCAAGGCAAAGCCAAGCCGTTGGATGTTAAAGAGGGGCACGTCAGCGGAGGCACACACAAGCAGCTAGGCGTTGAGAGGAACGCACTGATAGGCACCAGTATGCTGGCAGGCCACTGACCAGGCAGAACAATACAGAGTTTTGCTGGAGCAGTCAGAGGAGAGCGTGGGCCACAGAGCGGCCTGATTCCTAGGCGACAACCATTTACCTTCTGGCTGTCCCATCTTCTGAGAGCGACTTCCACTCAATAAAACCTTGCACTCATACTCCAAGCCCAGATGTGATCCGATTCTGGTACACCAAGGGAAGAACCCCGGGATACAGAAAGCCCTCTGTTCTCGGTCCCTGCTCCAAGGAAGAAGGTCTAACTGAGCTGGTAAGACAAGCCACCTATCGACGGCAAACCTGAAAGAGCACCGTGGAACACGCGCCCAGTGGGGCTCCAAGAGCTGTTAAGCATTCACTCCTAGACACTGCAGTAGGGCCGGAGCCCCACAGCCTGCCTGTCTGTATGCCTCCCCTAGAAGTTTGAGCAGCGGGGCACTGAAGAAGCGAGCCACACCCCTATTGCATGCCCTGCAAGGGGGACAAGGGAACTTTTCCCATTTCACTAGCACTTTGGGAGGCCGTGACAGGAGGATCACTTGAGGTTAGCAGTTTGAGGCCAGCCTGGGCAACATGGTGAAACCCCATCTCTACAAAAAATACAGAAAAAATTAGCTGGCCATGGCACACGTCTGTAGTCTCAGCTACTCAGGAGGCTGAGGTTGGAGAACACCTGAGCTCAGGAAGTCCAGGCTGCAGTGAGCGGTGGTCATGCCACAGCATTTCAACCTGGGCAATGGAGTGAGACCCTGTCCAAAAAAAATTTAAAAAAAAATTGTTTTGGTAAAGACAGGGCTTTCTCCATGTTGCCCAGGCTGGTCTCAAACTCCTAACCTCAAGCCATCCTCCCCTCTCAGCTTCCCAAAGCACTGGGGTTACAGACATGAGCCACCGTGCCTAGCTAACAGTTTTCTAATCTGGAGAAGGAGGAAACTGGACATAACTAAGCATCCTTCTAGCATTTATTTTTCTTGCTCATCGTCACAGTGCTCCATATCCCCACCACTACCCCACTCCCAAACATACTCATATGTAGCACCAAGGGCTGGGTTCCTGCACGCAAGTCATCTAAAAGTGGCATTATTGACTGAATGACTGTGACCTAGAAGGCTGGGCTGATAAGGATCACCTAACAAAAACCAGTTATTGATGTTAGCGCTTACACTAACATTCCCTTGAAGGAAAAGTCTTAAAGCCATTTTATAAATTATCAACCTACTTGGCCTAATGTGGTCATTCTCATCACTTATTACCCTCCTCAAAGTCTTTATTATGCAGCTAAATTACAATAATGGTTTAATAGTTTTTGGCAAACTGGAACCATGATGTCACAAAAGCCGTACAAGCAGGTAGTAAAGATGTTATTATAAACTCCTCCCCCTTTTTTAAAGCAGATAAGAAAAAAAAAAATTTTTTTGAGACAGGGTCTTGTTATGTTGCCCAGGCTGGAGTACAGTGGTGCAATCTCAGCTCACTGCAACCTCCGCCCCCCAGGCTCAAGCCATCCTCCCACCTCAGCCTTCTGAGTGAGTAGCTGGGACTGCAGGTGCACACCACCACACCCCGTTAATTTTTGTATTTTTTGTAAAGAAGGGGGATCGCCATGTTGCCTAGGCTGGTCTCAAACTCCTGAGCTCGAGCAAAATGACCGCCTCAGCCCCACAAAGTGCTGAATTACACGCATGAGCCACCACGCCCGGCCAGATAAGAAAATTTACAAGGGCCAAATGCCCAGTAGCAAGGCCATAAGAGCTTCTAAGTGACATTGCTTCATCATGAACTCATGCCTTCTAATTCCACATCCAGGGCCTCTGTCCTCTGAGAACACACATCCAGGACCGTACCATCCCGGAGGTGACCTGTCTTTCTGCAGCTGTGAAGGGGAGCTAGAGCTGGGTGTGCCCAACTGATTAGGATTTGTTCAAACAATCCAACCCTTCTTCCATACTTAAAATCCCATCTGGTCTTCGTCCCATATATTTTCCTTTCCGTTTTAAAATGTGAGTCTCTTCTGAGGGAAAGCCAATCCATGTGTTTCTGATTCATTTAAACTTAATTTCTCCAAACAGCACTCTCTAACATCCCTGAATTTCATACATTTTTAGAAGACAGGAAATAGGAGGAGGCCAAGTATGGGCAGATTGGGAAGAGATGGAACTCACAGGCACTCACTGGGATTCTCTTCCTTAGGCAAATAATGTCTCCCATCCTTACAGTGGAGGCTGAGCCTGGCTTCAGTTCCATATTCTTGCTCCAGCTCTAGCTAAGGCGACAGTTATAACACGTGGGCCAGACAGTATGGGACTCCATCCAGCACACTTTTTTTTTTTTTTTTTTTTGAGACAGGGTCTCCCTCTGTTGCCCAGGCCAGACTGCAGTGAGGCAATCACAGCTCACTGCAGCCTCGACTTCCCTGGCTCAAGTAACCGGGCTCAAGTGATCCTCCCACCTCAGCTGGGACCACAGATGCATGCCTAATGCCCAGCTAATTTTTTGTTATTTTTTGTAGAGACAGGGTCTCCCTATGTTGCCCAAGCTGGTCTTGAACTCCTGGACTCAAGGAATGCCTCCTACTTGGCCTCTCAAAGTGCTGGGATTACAGGCATGAGCCACCGCGCTGGCCCAGCGCGGTTTACTATCTAGAACATAGTAAAGCGGTTGTGGTTTACTATCTAGAATATAGTAAAGCGAGGAATTAACTTGATTCCTGATAGCTTGGCCAGGGCAGGAAGTAAGGTCACCTGTGAGAGAAGCAATGATTCTGTGGTGCTTCCTGAGTATCTCCATCATATACCTCAGCAGGAGGGATTGGATGCTCCCTCCAGGCAAACATGACTATGACAATGAAGTAAAAACAAACCTGGATAACATGATGGGTGGGCTTTGATGGAGAAAATATGTGGAGGCAATATAGCATGTTAGAAAGTGCTGTGTAGTCAGACAAAACTGGGTTCAAAGCTTGGCTCTGACAATTAAGCCCAGGGACTTTAGGCAAGTCACTTAACCTCTGTGAATATCATCAGTAAGCTTCCGCCGCATGAGAGTGTTATAAGAATTAAATAAAACCATTTGTAGGGTATGAAAATTAATAGGCACTTAAATAAATGGCAGCCAGTAGTGTCATATTATCTGAAAGTAAGATACGGTGTGTTGAATTTCTTAATTCAACTCCCACTTAAATCATGCTCCAGACAGTCTCCTGACACGCTGCTGAGGGTCTAATATGGAAATTTTGAAAGCAATCGATCAACAATAATTTGATGGGCATGTGATGGTGCAAAGCCAGTGCCAGATGCTATGGATGGTTGGGCAGGGGAAAAGAAAAAACAGTAGCGGGTTTGCAAGATTGTTCAAGGCTGGACACAGTGTCTCACACCTGTAATCCCAGCACTTTGGGAGGCTGAGGCAGAAGGATTGTTTGAGTCCAGGAGTTTGAGACCAGCCTGGGCAACATAGTGAGACCTCATCTCTACTAAAAATAAAAATAAAAAATTAGCCAGGCATGGTGGCATGCACCTGTAGTCCCAGCTGCTTGGGAGGTTAAGGCAGGAGGATTGATTGAGCCCGGGAGGTGGAGGCTGCAGTGAGCCTCGATTGCACCATTGCACTCCAGCCTGGGTGACAGAGAGAGACCCTGTCTCAAAAACAAACAAAAAACATTAACAACAACAACAATAAAAACAAGGTTGTTTAAGAGACAACAGAAGTCGTAGACACTTGAGAAAAATCACAAAGCAATTTAGCAGCAAATTTTCAGAATCCAAGTTGAGTCTTGGGCTACTGGGGATGTAGAATCATGCTTGGAGAATGCAGACACCCTGCTGGAGGATGATCTAAATCTGGAAAACCTTCTGTATGATTCTGAACTGGGACTTGATTTTTAAGCTTCCTTAATACCTGGTAAACCTGAAGCTTGGGATTTTATAACAAGTTTATTTTTTATGTGTTAAAAATGTGTGGAGCGGGTGAAATGGGAAAAACTGCCTAATGAATATAGAGCTTCCTTTTGGGGTGATGAAAATGCTTTGCAACTAGATGGAGGTGATGGTTACATGCATTGTGAATGTACTAAATATCACTGAATTGTTCACTTTAAAATGGTTAACTTTATGCTACAATTTCACCTCAATTTAAAAATTCATAGAAATTTAGAAATAGGCCAGGTGTGGTGGCTCACACCTGTAATCCCATCACTTTGGGAGGCTGAGGTGGGCGGATTACCTGAGGCCAAGAATTTGAGACCAGCCTGGCCAACATGGCGAAACCCTGTCTCTACTAAAAATATAGAAATTAGTTGGGTCTGGTGGCGCACGCCTGTAGTCCCAGCTACTTTGAAGGCTGAGGCAGGAGAATAGCTTGAACCCAGGAGGTGGAGGTTGCAGTGAGCTGAGATGGCACCACTACACTCCTGCCTGGGCGACAGAAAGAGACTTGGTCTCAAAAAAAAAAAAAAAGTAACAATAAAATAAAATAAAACTATTTGGCTTGGCACAGTGGCTTACGCCTGTAATCCCAGCACTTTGGGAGGCCAAAGTGGGCAGATCACTTGAGGTCAGGAGTTCGAGACCAGCCTGGCTAACGTGGTGAAACACTGTCTCTACCAAAAAATACAAAAGTTAGCCGGTTGTGGTGACATGCATCTGTAATCCCAGTTACTTGGGAGGCTGAGGCAGAAGAATAGCTTGAACCTGGGAGATGGAGGTTGCAGTGAGCTGAAATCACGCCACTGCACTCCAGCTTGGGTGACAGAGTGAGAGCCTGTCTCAAACAAACTATTTTTAAAGGAGTACCCCTACCAGCTATTAGAATTTTTTTTAACCTATGCACATTAAAACAATATGCGGTTGGTACAGAAATAGGAAAGGAAAGAATGGAGTCCAGAGGCAGATTTAAATATATATGGGGATTTTTTTGTTTGTTTCTTTTTATTTTTTCTTTTTTTATATGGGGATTTAGTATATGCTAACGAAGACCGTTAAAATCAGCAGGGAGGCCAGGCATGGTAATCCCTGCACTTTGGGAGGCTGAGTTGAGCAGATTGCTTGAGCCCAGGAGTTTGAGACAAGCCTGGGCAACGTGGTGAGACCCTGTCTCTACAAAAAAATACAAAAACTAGCCAGGTGTGGTAGCATGTGCCTGTGCTCCTAGCTACTCAGGAGGTTGAAGTGGAGAATGGCTTGAGTCTGGGAGGTGGAGGCTGCAGTGAGCTGAGATCGCGCCATTGCCACTGTACTCCAGCCAGGGCGACAGAGGAAGACTGTCTCAAAAAAGAAAAAAAAAAAGAAAATGAAAAGAAAATAAGAATGGATAATTTAGAAAAGAATTCTGAGTGGTCGATAGACATATGAAAATATGTTTAACCTCATTAGTAATCCAGAATACGATACAAATAAAACTGACAATGAGATTGTTTCTATTGCTTTTTTTTTGAGGCAGAGTCTCACTCCATCACCCAGTCTGGAGTGCAATGGCGCCATCTCGGCTCACTGCAGCCTCTGCCTCCTGGGTTCAAACAATTCTCCTGCCTCAGCCTCCTGAGTACCTGGGATTACAGGCATGTGCCACCACACCCAGCTAATTTCTGTATATTTAGTAAATCGGGGTTTCGCCACGTTGGCCAGGCTGGTCTTGAACTCCTGACCCCAGATGATCTGCCTGCCTCAGCCTCCCAAAGTGCTGGGATCACAGGAGTCAGCCACCACACCTGGCCTATGTTTCTATTGCTTAACAGATTGATAAAGAAACAACGCTCTCTGCACTTCTAGTGAAGGTATAAAATTGTATAACTTTCCTAGAGGGCAATTTTGTCTCATGAATCAACATTTTTTTGTTTGTTTTTTGAGACTGAGTCTGGCTTTGTCGCCCAGGCTGGAGTGCAGTGGCGCAATCTTGGCTCACTGCGACCTCTGCCTCCTGGGTTCCAGCAATTCACCGACCTCAGCCTCCTGAGTAGCTGGGACTACAGGTGCTTGCCACCATGTCCAGCTAATTTTTGAATTTTTAGTAGTGACGCGGTTTCACCATGTTGGCCAGGTTGGTCTCAAAATCTTGACCTCAGGTGATCTGCCCTCCTTGGCCTCCCAAAGTGCTGGGATTACAGACGTGAGCCTCCACACCCAGCCTCATGTATCAACATTTTAAATGAGTTTACCCTTCAACCCAGAAATCCCACTATTATAACTATTATAACTCTATTATAACTTTATCATTCATAGTTAATAAGACAAATAAACAAAAATAATAAGTGAAAGCTAAGGAAAAAACCCTGTGTCCGTCAATAGAGGATTGCTCCATATTCTATGATATGATGTAGTCATTTTAAAAAAAACACCTGGCCCAGCATGGTGGCTCATGCCTGTAATCCCAGTACTTTGGGAGGCAGAGGCAGGAGGCTAACTTGAGCCCAGGAATTCAAGACCAGCCTGAGCAACATAGTGAGACCTCATTTCTATGAAAAATTTAAAAATTAGCCAAGTGTGATGGTGCATTCCCATAGTCCCAGTGACTTGGGAGATGGAGGCGGGACAATCACTTGAACCCAAGAGCTTGAGGCTAAAGGAAGCTGCAGTGAGCCGTGAGTGCGCCACTGTACTCCATCCTGGGTGACAGAATCTCAAAACAAAACAAAACAAAAAAAAAAAAAAGAAAGAAGAAGAAAAGGTAAATAATTAATTTTAAAAACCATATACCTCGATATTTGTACCATGATATATTTATTGTTGGTTAAAAAGGTTGCAGAATCACAGTACATTGTACTATGACTCTGTTTTTGTTTTAAAAAAATTAAAATTTAAAAATCCGCCAGGCATGGTGGCTCATGCTTGTAATCCCAGCAGTTTGGGAGGCTGAGGGGGGCGGATTATGAGGTCAGGAGATTGAGACCATACTGGCCAACATGGTGAAAACCTGTCTCTACTAAAAATACAAAAATTAGCAGCGTGTGGTGGTGCATGCCTGTAATCCCAGCTACTCAGGAGGCTGAGGCACGAGAATTGCTTGAACCCAGGAGGCAGAGGTTGCCATGAGCCGAGATCGTGCCACTGCACTCCAGCCTGGTGACAGAGCGAGACTCTGTCTCAAAAATAAAGATTAAAATTAAAAATAAATAAATAAATAAATATCCAACTATATATTACTTTTGTTTGTATCAAAGGTAAAAGAGGTCTGGAGGAATAATTCCAAACTATTAACAGTGGATACTTCTGGAAGGGGCTGGGGAAGATGGGGGAAGAAACTTAAATTTTACTTTGTACATTTGTGAACTGTCTTAAAATGTTTTACAGCAAGCATGTATTAATTTTACAATCAAATAAAACAATTAAATTTGAAGATTAATTATAAATTACAGAATATTCAAATAAGGAAAGACTTTAAAAGGTTTATAAATATCATATACATGTATATTCTGACTTGGAAAGATTTCCATAAAATATTGTCTGGTGAAAATTGGGTACACATTACAATGTCCTCCTCATCTCTTTTATAACATTTTCCAAAGAAACAATGTAATGACCAAAAGCCCCAAAGGGGTGAAATTTTATAATCACCCTAAATACAATAAAACACACACAAAGATGTGTATGAACATTAAAGGGCATGAACTCACCTACATAAATTTTGAATTGTGATTTCACAATAGTCAGGATAGAAACTAAAACTAATCTTTGAGCACCATCTCATGGAGATATTTACCACTACCATGTGGTAGTTAAAATTATGCCTTAGTGTTTCTCTGTGTGTGTGTGTGACTGAAGGCTTTTCTTTAACAGTATGGTGCAATCTCTAGGAGATTTTTTTTTCTTTAACCCATTGTGTATTACTTAACCTTTCTACGACCAGCAGTGCTTTCTTTGTAAAATATAAAACCCATACTTAAGAAAGAAGTGGAAATTAAGGTTAAAAAACTGTATATATAAGGCCGGGCACGGTGGCTCACGCTTGTAATCCCAGCACTTCGGGAGGCCGAGGAGGGCGGATCATGAGGTCAGGAGATCGAGACCACAGTGAAACCCCGTCTCTACAAAAAATACAAAAAAATTAGCCGGGCGTGGTGGCGGGCGCCTGTAGTCCCAGCTACTCGGAGAGGCTGAGGCAGGAGAATGGCGTGAACCCGGGAGGCGGAGCTTGCAGTGAGCCGAGACTGCGCCACTGCACTCCAGCCTGGGCCACAGAGCGAGACTCCGTCTAAAAAAAAAAAAAAACAAAAAAAACTGTATATATAGTTTTTATACACTCATAATTATATATATATATATAATTTTAGTTTTTCCCAAATTATATATATATAAATTTAGTTTTTAGTACCACTCCCAGCGTGAGAAATTGCTGAAAATGTTTTCTAATAGTGCACTGGTCAAAGTCATGACCCATGCAACTCCCCCACCAAATGTTTGACATTTTTCTAAAGCCAAATTGAAAGCTCAAACAACAAAAATAATAACCAAGACGGCAGGGGGAGTGTAAGCCTGGGAGTACTGAGTAAACAGAAACAGTCAAACTCTCCAGGCGTGGTTTGATCTTAATAGCTAGTGGGCTGACCTGCAAACCACATCACCACAATCCCCTTAACTCCCTTTGGAGATCATTTAGGAGCTCTAACCAATACAGAATATAGCTTTCCACCAGGCTAATCAGATGGAGTCCTCCTTTCTCTTAAATTAGAACAGTGCAACAACCACACAAATAACCAGACGAAACTGCATCTAACTGTAGCTGGATGGGACTGGATGGGCCAGTCCCATCCAGCTACCTGTTTGTATGGAGGTTTTATCTGTACAACACCAAAACAGCTCCATAATTGGTGGAATTCACTCAATTGGCAAAAATAAATAGGTATGTCAATAAAATATTAACACAACTCATTAAAAAGTAGAAACTACAGGAGGCTGAGGTGAGAGGATCGCTTGAGCCCAGGAATTCGAGGCTACAATGAGCTATGATCGTGACACTGCACTGCAGCCTGTGTGACAGAGTGGTGAGACCTCGTCCCTATAAAAAAAAAAGTTCACCTTTTTATTTTGATAGACAAGGGGTCTCACTACGTAAAAGTGAAATATTTTGATACTGGTGTCTTGGCCTGCTCTACATAATACCAAATAACTTACTTTGATTTTCAGTTCAAGAGATCATTATTTTTATTTATTTATTTGTTTTGAGATAGGGTCTCACTTTGTCACCCAGGCTGAAGTGCAGTAGCACCGTCTCAGCTTACTGCAGCCTCAACATCCCAGGCTCAAGCGATACTCCTGCCTCAGCCTCCCAGTAGCTGGGACTGCAGGCGCGGGCCACCACACCCAGCTAATTGTTGTGTCTTTTGTAGAGACAGGGTTTGGCCATGTTGTCCAGGCTGGTCTCGAATTCCTGGACTCAAGCAGTCCACTTCAAGAAGCCTCTCAAAGTGCTGGGATTATAGGCATGAGCCACGGCACCCGGCTAAAACAGAACTTCTCAAAGTCCCCTAGCCAGGAACATCAACATTACCTCAGAAACACAAATTCTGGGGCCCCACCCCAGATCTATTGAATCTGAGACTCTGGGATTTGGGCCAATCTGTTTTCTAACAAACGCTCTAGGTCAGTGGTCCCCAACCTTTTTGGCACCAGGGACCAGTTTCCTGGAAGACGATTTTTCCACAGACAGCAGGGGATGGTTTCGGGATGATACTGTTCACTCCAGATCATCAGGCATTAGATCTCACAAGGAGTGCCAACCTAGATCCCTCGCATGCGCAGTTGACAATAGGGTTCGCACTCCTATGAGATTCCAGTGCCACCACTGATCTGACAGGAGGCAGAGCTCAGACCAGTAATACTGGCTTGCCTGCCGCTCACCTCCTGCCGGGCAGCCCAGTTCCTAACAGGCCACGGACCTGCACCAGACTGGGCCATGGCCCAGGTGTTGGGGACCCCTGCTCTAGGTAATTCTGATGTAGGCTGAAGTGTGAGATCCACTAATTTAGATAAAATTATTCAACTGATGGTTGATGCTAGCCATGTTGTTAATGACAAAAAAAAATACGATTGTGGCAGATCAAAACAAGGTGTTTGGCACAAAACACAATTCCTAAAATGTGTTTGATTTCCAAAATTTGTATGGGTATAGTCACAAACTTATGTCTTATTTCAAAGATCCCCAGCATTTGTATGTTGAAGAGCCACTTTTATTGTCCTCAAGTCTTCGAATGTGCTAGGTATAAAACCCTAGTTATATATATAAAGAGAGAGGCTGGGCATGATGGCTCACACCTGTAACCCCAGCACTTTGAGAAGCCAAGGCAAGAGGAGTGCTTGAGCCCAGCAGTTTGAGACCAGCCTGGGCAACATGGCGAGACCCTGTCTCTCCAAAATATACAAAAATTAGTCGAGTATGGTGGTGCACTCCTGTGGTCCCAGTTACTTGAGAGGTTTAGGTGGGAGGATGGCTTGGGCCCCAGAGGTTTGAGGTTGTAGTGAGCTGAGAATGCGCCACTGTACTCCAGCCTGGGTGACAGATTGAGACCCTGTCTCAAAACCTCCCACCTCCAAAAAGAATTATGTATATAAAGAAAGAGAAAGAGCAAAGGAGAGTGAGAAAAAGCATTACAATATATTACATTCTCCTTCTTACCAAAGAAATTGGAGCAAACTCAGGACAATTGTTCCTAAATTTATGGGCAAATGCCTAACTTAGTTAGGGAGTCTGACATATATGATGCCAAAACACCTACATAAAAAAAGAAAATTATTACGAATAAGATATTTGCTGCTTTTTTTTTTTTTTTTTTTTAAAGAGACAGGGTCGGCCAGGGACGGTGGCTCACACCTGTAATCCCAGCACTTTGGGAGGCCGAGGTGGGCGGATCACAAGGTCAGGAGATCGAGACCATCCTGGCTAACACGGTGAAAACCCATCTCTACTAAAAATATAAAAAAAAAATTAGCCGGGCGTGGTGGCGGGCGCCTGTAGTCCCAGCTACTCAGGAGGCTGAGGCAGGAGAATGGTATGAACCTGGCAGGCAGAGCTTGCAGTGAGCCAAGATGGCGCCACTGCACTCCAGCCTGGGCAACAGAGCGAGACTCCATCTCAAAAAAAAAAAAAAAAAAAAAAAGAGACAGGGTCTCACTGTGTCACCCAGGATGGAGTGCAATGTTGTGATAGAGGTGCACTGCAGCCTCAACCTCCAGGCAAGCTCAAATGATCCTCCCACCTCAGCCTCCAGAGTATCGGGGACTACAGACACATGCCACCATGCCCAGCTAAATTTTTGTAGAGATAGGGTCTCACTATGTTGCCCAGGCTGGTCTTGAACTCCTGGGCTCAAGTGATCCTCTTACTTCAGCGTCCCAAAGTGTTATGATTACAGGCATGAGCTACCTCACCCTGCCTACATAAGCTTTAAAATGTTGGTATCAAAAACTTACATTTTATGTCTTTAAAAAAAAAGTTTTACTATATCCCTCTCTGCCCCTTATTTTACTATTTTCAAAAGATGGCAATATTGTTTTGAGTACTAGGAAATTATCTCAATTATAAATGATTATAATGGTGATTACATGAGTAGATTATGAGAAGATTATGAGGCCTTACTACAGACTGAGAATTAAACACAAAGTAATCATGATTTTATTAACATTCCTTTCTCCAGGAGGCAACCCTTGCGGGAAACATGAATTCTAGAACCATCTGTGGCACCACTAGCTCTGTGATTTGGACTTCTCTGAGCCTCAGGATTCTTATCTGTATATTTGAGAGTTGGGCCAAATGATTCTCAAGGGCCCTTCCAGATCTAAAATTCTGTAATTCTATGTTTCCAATAACTTGAATTTTTCTGGCTGGGCACGGTGGCTGATGCCTATAATCCCAGCACTTTGGGAGGCCAAGGCAGGTGGATCACCTGAGGTCAGGAGTTCGAAACCAGCCTGGCCAACATGGCGAAACCCCGTCTCTACTAAAAATACAAAGAAAATTAGCCAGGCATGGTGGCAGGTGCCTGTAGTCCCATCTACCTGGGAGGCTGAGGCAGGAGAATGGCTTAAACCTGGGAGGTTTTTTTTTTGATGCAGAGTTTCATGCTCTTACCCAGGCTGGAGTGAAGTAGCATGATTTCAGTTCACTGCAACCTTCATCCCCTAGGTTCAAGTGATTCTTGTGCCTCAGCCTCCCCAGTAGCTGGGATTACAGACATGTGCCACCACACTCAGCTAATTTTTGTATTTTTAGTAGAACTGAGGTTTCACCATGTTGGCCAGGCTGGTCTTGAACTCCCAACCTCAAGTGATCTGCCCATCTCGGCCTCCCAAAGTGCTGAGATTACAGGTGTGAACCACTGCACCCAGCCTACAATTATATATTGTTAACTTAGCTCAATCTTATCTGTAGCTGCAGTGCCATACAATGATTATGAGTTCAGAATTCTGTTGTGAGGGCCCTGTAACAGACTGAATAAAAAATTTGTTATAGTTATTGTAATTCTATTGTGTATTTTAGAATAAATATCTAAATATTTAGATAATATTTAATTATCTAAATATTTGTTAACCATATATAGTATATAACAACTTCCATTAACCAACACATGGAATTAATTGAAATATCTCATTTCTTGCTCATTCTGAATAAGTGAGAGTTCGATAATCTATCTCTCTTCTGAGGAATTCAACAAGTTTTTATTTTTGGCATTTCATTAGCATTACTCAATCTTCGAATGAGAATAATAGAGATTATTATCTCAAAGCTATCGATGGGGATGCAGAATCAGAACAATTTGAAGTTGGAAGGAACTTTAAAAGTTGACTAATCAGACCCTTTAATTTACAGATGAGAAGAGTGAGACCAAGCCCAGTGCAGTGGCTCATGCCTGTAATCCCAATACATTGGGAGGCTGAAGCAGGAGGATCCCTTGAGCTCAGTTCAAGGCTGCAGTGAGCTATAATCATACCACTGTACTCCAGCCTGGGTGACAGAACAAGACCCCTCTCAGAAAGAAAGAAAGAAAGAAAGAAAGAGAGAGAGAGAGAGGGAGGGAGGGAGGGAGGGAGGGAAAAGAAAGGAAAGGAAAAGAAAAAAAAGAAAAGAAAAGAAAAGAAGAAAAGAAAAGAAAAGTGAGACCCGGAGAAGGTAAAGGCCAGAAATATGGAGATCATCTGGATAAGAGTAGGAATAAAATACTAGGCCCCCTGATCCCCCAGCTTACTTTCTAACATTATGAGAAGATTATGAGGCCTTACTACAGACTAAGGATTAAAAACAAAATAATTGTGATCTTATTGATATCTCTTTCTCAGGAGGCAATCCTTGCAGGAAACATAAATTCTAGAATCAGCTAGAAGCCCTCAATAGATTTCCCTCGTGGTGCCCAAAATGTAGGATAAGCTAGATAGAGAAACTCAAGTGTTTTTAGGATTTTCCTATGTTATAGGGTTCCTGCCTTTCCCCACCCCTATGCCTAAATTCAACTCTACTGTAAAATCTAAAGGCAATTGTCTAAAGGAAAGAGTTCTTAAATGAAGAGAGATATAAGATCCCTCCCTAACTTTGACAGTTTACATTTTAACCATTAATATTCCATCAATAACCAGGATAACATCATTATAATGGTCTGGGAATTTACTTAGAAACTAATATTAGAAAATTAAACAGTCTTGGCCGGGTGTGGTGGCTCACACCTGTAATCCTGGCACTTTGGGAGGCCGAGATGGGTGGGTCACTTGCGTCCAGGAGTTCAAGACCAGCCTGGGCAACATGGTGAAATCCTGTCTCTACACAAAATATAAAAAATTAGCCAGATGTGGTGGTGCATACTTGTGGTCCCAACTACTCAGGAAGTTGAAGTGGTGGGAGGATCACTTGAGCCCAGGAGGCAAGGGTTGCAGTGAGCCAAGATCATGCCAGTGCACTCTAGCCTGGGTGACAGAGTGAGACCCTGTCTGAAAGAAAGAAGGAAAGGAAGGAAGGGAGGGAGGGAGGGAGGGAAGGAGGGAAGGAGGGGAAAAGAGGGAGAGAGGAAGGAAGGGAGGAAGGGAGGGAGTGAGTGAGTGAGTTAAACAGTCTTAAATATAATCAGTAGAGCAAGGGAAAAAGGAATGAAGGACTGTGTGTGTGTGTGTGTGTGTGTGTGTGTGTGTGTGTGTGTAAGAGGGAATGACAGAGAACTCCAGACTGGTACTAATCTATTAAGAATAAATGTTATTGTGGGTGGAAGAAACAGGTTATGGAGGAAACGCCAGGAAGAGCACTGTTGCCAAGAACTGTTATCAATTAACATTCTGAAACCATAGCCTTACTCCTCTTTCTTGGGAATCCTATAACATGAGAACATAAAGATTCACTAAGCCAACAAGACTTTGGTTGCACACTGGGATCAAGAGGCTCACTAAAGGATCCAGATGTCTGCTTCATTGGAGTGGAAAAAAATGTCATAGTGAGTTCCACGAAATATCTGGCAGGAGCAGACCATGCAGAAGCCAACTACACTGACTGAGAGTGAGCATAAGGGAGAGCAAGAGCGAGAGAGAGAAGGAGAGAGGGAGAGAGGAAGAGGTGTTGCTGGCCGGGCATAGTGGCTCACATCTGTGTAATCCCAGCACTTTTGGAGGCTGAGTCAGGCAGATCACTTGAGGCCAGGAGTTCAAGACTAGCCCGGCCAACATAGTGAAACCCCATCTCTACTAAAAACACAAAAATTAGCCGGGTATGGCAGTGCATGCCTGTAATCCCAGTTACTCGGGAGGCTGAGAATCACTTGAACCTGGGAGCCAGAGGTTGCAGTGAGCCAAGATCATGCAACTGCACTCCAGCCTGGGCAACAGTGTGAGACTCTGTATAAAAAAAAAAAAAAAAAAAGAGGTATTGCTGAGCTGCGAAAGAAACTGGCCAGCCAAATCATAGGCTCCCCTCTCAGTCTGATGTAGTATCAGTCCTGGATTTGCTTGTCCTCTGAGAAGGAAGTCCCTACCTTTGGAGAAAGAAGCTATTGAACATCTCTCTGTTCTCTCTTGCTAGATCCACTGGTTCCTGTGCAGCTCTAGGAAGGCAAGAACATTTTTGGCTGACTTCTTTGTAGTCTAGAGAATGCATAGGTCAGCTCTTGTAACCCCAGAATACCACTGAGATTTGGGCAGTGGCATATCAAGGAGCTGGGCCTAAAAGCTAAGCAAAGATTGAGAACAAAAAAATAGGAATAAGTTAAAAGCAGGGTCCCCTTCCAGGGAATATATGAAAGCTGATGGTCTAGAACGGCGATCAGCACACATTTGCCATAAAGGGCCAGATAGTAAATATTTTAGACTTTCAAGCCGCACATCCTTATCACAGCTACTCAATTCTGCCACTGTAAAGCAAAAGCAGTCATAGATGACAAATAAGTGTGCCCGTGTTCCAATAAAACTTTACTAAGTAAACAATGAAACTTGAATTTCATATAATTTTTACATGTCAGAGGACATCATTCTTTATAAAAATTTATTTTCAACCACTTGAAAAATTAAAACCATTCTTAGCTCATAGGCTGTACAAAAACAGGTGGTAGGCCAGATTTGGCCCACAGGCTGTAGTTTGCAGACCCATGGTCTAGAACAATGCTGTCCAATAGAAATATGAGAGCTGTTGGGTACAGTGGTTCACACCTGTAATCCCAGCATTTTGGAAGGCCAAAGTGAGAGGATCTCCTGAGCTCTGGAGTTTAAGACCAGCCTGGGTAACATGGCAAGAGATCATCTCTACAAAAAAAATTTAAAAATCAGCTGGGCATGGTGGTGTGCACCTGTAGTCCTAGCTACTGGGGAGAATGAGGCTGGAAGAGGATTGCTTGAGCTTAGGAGTTCAAGGATGTAGTGAGCTATTACATCCACTATTACACTCCAGCCTGGGTAACAGAGCGAGACTCTGTCTCTTAAGAAAAGAAAGCCGGGCACGGTGGCTCACGCCTGTAACCCCAGCACTTTGGGAGGCCGAGGCGGGCAGATCACGAGGTCAGGAGATCGAGACCATCCTGGCTAACACGGTGAAACCCCCTATCTACTAAAAATACAAAAAAATTAGGCAGGCGTGGTGGCGGGCACCTGTAGTCCCAGCTACTCAGGAGGCTGAGGCAGGAGAATGGCATGAACCTGGGAGGTGGAGCTTGCAGTGAGCCGAGATCGGGCCACTGCACTCCAGCCTGGGCAACAGAGCAAGACTCCGTCTCAAAAAAAAAAAAAAAAGGGAAAGGAAAGGAGGGGAGGGGAGGGGAGGGGGGGAAGGGAAGGGGGAGGGGGGAAGGGGAGGGGGAGGGGAAGGGGAGGGGGAGGGGGAAGGGGAGGGGGAGGGGGAGGGGGAGGGGAGGGGGAGGGGAGGGGGAGGGGGAGGGGAGGGGAGGGGGAGGGGGAGGGGGAGGGGGAGGGGAGGGGAGGGGCGGTGGCTCATGCCTGTAATCCCAGCACTTTGGGAGGCCGAGGCAGGTGGATCAGGAGATAGAGACCATCCTGGCTAACACAGTGAAACCCCGTCTTTACTAAAAATACAAAAACAAAATTAGACGGGCGTGGTGGTGGGCGCCTGTAGTCCCAGCTACTCGGGAGGCTGAGGCAGGAGAATGGTGTGAAATACAAGAGCTGAAGCCAGGCACAGTGGAACATGCCTGCAGTCCCAGTTACTTGTGAGGCTGAGGTGGGAGGATTTGCTTCAGCCCAGGAGTTAGATGTAGTCTAGGCAACATAGTGAGACCCATCTCTAAAAAAATAAAAGGAAAGAAAGAAAAAAGAAAAAGAAATATAATGAGAGCCATATATGTAATTTAAAATTTTCTAGTAATCTCATGTAAAAACTTTTAGAAAGGTAAAATTAATATTTTATTTAACCCAGTATATGAAAAATATAATTTTAATGCTATCAATATGTAAATTACCAGTGAGATATTTTACTTTCCCTGTTTTCATATTAAGCCTTTGAAATCCAGGATGTATCTTACACTTATAGCCCATCTCGGTTCATTCTAAACATATTATAAGAATTCAATAGTTACGGACTGCTGAAGATCAGTAAAGATGTTGTCCATTTGCCCAGCTGCATCATCTGAGAGTGTTGCATGTTGAAGACATGATCTGTTACAACAAATAAGCCAAGTCACCTGTACTGGAAATCAGTTTGCTGAAATTATTGAATCAAGTTGAAGAAAAGGAGGTTCCAGCCTTGACAAAAGGATAATGGCCCTTCTTGGAATCCCTCTGGACACATCCTCCCAGCATCTTCTAGGAAAGATGTGGCAGCTCAAAGGGAAGCCCAGGAAGGAGACATGGAAGGACAAGAAGGAGCAGAAGCAAGCCATGCAGGAGGCCCGGCAGCAGATCACCACGGTGGTGCTGCCCACGCTGGCCATGGTCGTGCTCCTGATTGTGGTGTTTATGTACGCAGCCACACGCCCCACCATCACCAAGTGAGCACCGCGGCCATCCACAGACCTGGTCTGCAGGGAGAGGAGGCACAGAAGGTGGGAGCAAATGAAAAATGGCTTTCATATTCAGAGATGTTCATGCTGCTGAGCTATAAGCAGGAGCACCCTGTCTTCTCTGCTTTTTTTTTTTTTCTTTTTTGAGACAGAGTCTCGCTCAGTCACCCAGACTGGAGCGCAATGGTGAGATCTCAGCTCACTGCAACCTCCGCCTCCTGGGTTCAAGCAATTCTCCTGCCTCAACCTCCCGAGTAGCTGGGATTACAGGCATGCGCTACCACGCCCAGCTAATTTTCGTATTTTTAGTAGAGACAGGGTTTCACCATATGGGTCAGGCTGGTCTCGAACTCCTGATCTCAGGATCCACCCACCTCGGCCTCCCAAAGTGCTGGGATACGGGCATGAGCCACCGCACCAGGCCCTTCTCCCGCCTTTGACTTGATTAAAGTGTCTCCGCTTTTCTTGGGAGGGAATAGGGGATGTTTTATCGGTGAACGTGCCATATACCTTATGGTCCACTCATGTGCCTTTCAGACTTCAAAGCAGTGTGTGTGTGTGTGTGTGTGTTTTTCTCGCCTAAAAATCGATAAGTAGCTCCACCTGAAGAGGGGCGGAACTTCTGGGTCAGGAAGCAGCTGGAATCCGCACTCACCTCATCCCCATTATTTGGATCATGCCTCTTTCCAACACGTGTTCACGATCTCCAAAGGGAATGTATTTCTTCTCTGTGCTTAATGTGATTTGAAATATGTTGAATCAAAGTGAAATATTTATTTTTGAATAAAGGAGATAATAGCATTAAAAAATTCAATAGTTAGAGGCTACCATATTGAACAGTGCAGAGCTCTTAGGTTGGTGCAAAAGTAATTGTGGTTTTTGCCATTACTTTTAATAGAACAATGTTTTCAAACTTAAGTTTGCATCAGAATCACTTGAAGGGCTGTTAAAATAAAGATTGCTGGGACCCATCCCCAGAGTTTCTGGTTTTGGCAGGGTGCAGGAACTTCCATTTCTAATAAGTTCCTGGGTAGTGATGATGCTGTTGGTTGAAGGACCATACTTTGAGAACCACTTATCTAGAAGCTGGAGCAGTAAGAAAAAGTAGAGAAGCAATTAGGAGCCAGGGATATGTAAAAGAAAGTGGTTTAAAAAAAAAAAAAAGGCCGGGCGCGGTGGCTTACGCCTGTAATCCCAGCACTTTGGGAGGCCAAGGCGGGTGGATCATTTGAGGTCAGGAGTTTGAGACCAGCCTGGCCAACATGGTGAAAACCCCATCTCTACTAAAAATACAAAAATTAGATGGGTGTGGTGGTACATGCCTGTAATCCCAGCTACTCGGGAGGCTGAAGCAGGAGAATTGCTTGAACCTGGGAGAAGTAGGTTGCAGTGAGCTGAGATCGTGCCACTGCACTCCAGCCTGGGTGACAGAGCGAGACTCCCTCTCAAAAAAAAAAAAAAAAAAAAAAAGAACTAGGCCAAGTAAGATGGCTCATTCATGCCTGTAATCCCAGTACCTTGGGAGGCCAAGGTGGGAGGATCACTTGAGCCCAGGAGTTTGAGACCAAACTGGGCAACACAGGGAAACCCCCTCTCTACAAAAAAAAAAAAACAACCTAAAAATCAACAAAGCATGATAGTGACGAGTCCTAGTTACTTCAAAGGTTGAGGTGGGAGAATCGCTTGATCCCAGGAGGTCAAGGCTCCAGTGAGCTGTGATCACACCACTGCACTCTAGCCTGGGTGACAGAGCAAGACCCTGTTAAAAAAAAAAAAGCACTAACAATGAGATACCACTACACATCCATTAGAATGGCTAGGCCAAGCATGGTAGCTCACGCCTATAATCCCAGCACTTTGGGAGGCCGAGGTGAGCAGATCATCTGATGTCAGGAGTTCGAAAATACCCTGGCCAACATGTTGAAACTCCGTCTCTACTAAAAATACAAAAAAAAATTAGTTGGGCGTGGTGACATGCGCCTGTAATCCCAGCTACTTGGGAGGCTAAGGCAGGAGAATCACTTGAACCCAGGAGGTGGAGGTTGCAGTGAGCTGAGATCATGCCACTGCACTCCAGCCTGGGCGACAGAGAGAGACTCCATCTCAAAAAAAAAAAAAAGAAGAAGAATGGCTAAAATCCAAAATACTGACAGTTCCAAATACTAGCAAGGATGTGGAACAACAGAAACTCTCATTCATTGCCGGTAGGAATGCAAAATAGTATAGCCACTTTGGAAGATAATTTGGCAGTTTCTTACAAAACTAAATATACCCTTACCATATGATCCAGCAATTGTGCTCTTGGGTATTTACCCAAATGAGTTGTAAACTATGTCCACACAAAAACTTGCACACTGGTGTTTATAGCAGTTTTAGTCATAATTGCCAAAACTGAAAGATGTCCTTCAGTAGGTGAGTAGATAACCTGTGGTACATCCAATGAAATATTATTCAGTGCTAAAAAGAAATGAGCTATCAAGCCATGAAAATACATGGAGGAACCCTAAATGCATATTACTAAGTAAAAGAAGCCAATCTGAAAAGTCTACATATGGTATGATTCCAATTCTATGACATTCTGTAAAAGGCAAAACTATGGAGATAGAAAAAAAAAAAAATCAGTGGTTGCCAGGGGTTGGGAGGAGGGAGGAATGAAGAGGCAGAGCATAGAGGATTTTTAGGGTAGTGAAACTATTCTGTATGATACCAAAATGGTAGATACATGTCACTATATACTTTTCCAGACCCACAGAAAGTACAACACCAAGAGTGGATCCTAATGTAAACTATGGACTTTGATTGATAATGATATGTCAATGTCGGTTCATTGATGATAACATATGTACCATTCTAGTGCAGGATGCTGATATTGGGGGAGGCTGCGTCTGTGAAGGGGCAGCAAATTTGTATATGATAACTCTTTGTACTTCCCTCTCAATTTTGCCGTGAACCTAAAACTGCTCTAAAAAATAAAGTCTTTTTTGGGCTGGGCGCAGTGGCTCACACCTGTAATCCCAGAACTTTGGGAGGCCGAGGCAGGCGGATCACCTGAGGTCAGAAGTTCAAGACCAGCTTGACCAACATGGAGAAACTCCATCTCTACTAAATATACAAAATTAGCTGGGTGTGGTGGTGCATACCCGTAATCCCAGCTACTCGGGAGGCTGAGGCAGGAGAATTGCTTGAACCCGGGAGGCAGAGGTTGCGGTGGGCCAAGATCACACTACTGCACTCCAGCCTGGGTGACAGAGAGAGACTCCATCTCAAAAAAGAAAAGAAAAGAAAAGAAAACAACATTAATTCTCACTTTTGAAGGGAAAGCAGGAAGATGCATATTAATATTACAGCATCTTTGATAAAAACCAATCTATTTGGCCGGGCATGGTGGCTCATGCCTATTACCCTAGCACTTTGGGAGGCTGAAGAAGGAAGATCCCTTGAGTCCAGGAGTCCGAGACCAGCCTGGGAACACAGTAAGACCTTGTCTCTACAATAAATACACAAAATTAGTGAGCATAGTGTCACGCACCTATAGTTGCAGCTACTCTAGAGGCTGAAGTGGGAGGATCCCTTGAGTGCTGGAGGTCAAGGCTGCAGTGAGCCAAAAAAAGACCAATGAATTCAGGTGTCTACCCCCTGACCCAAACAGAAGCAGACCCTAAATCTTTCAGGGTGTCATCCTAAGCTAAGTAGAAACGTAAAAGTTTCCTAGAGCACAGATAAGAGTGACCTAGCACTCCAGCCAACCAGAAGGGGAAAAGCAGAACATAAGCTTACTTTCTGCAAAGGAAGCAGCTATACAAATTATGCCAGAGAACTAGAAAAACACTAATTTGAGTATCCAAAAAGGGGGAAGTAGATCCAAATATTTCTAATAAAGAGCATTCTGTAAGACTTCCAACAAGCTATTGAAGGTTGAGAAAACCTATCTGGCAACCCAGTTAATTTCAGGACATATAATTACAGGAACTTAGTCCCTCAAGTCAGAGATGCCTGGGAGGAATTGCACGGTTTGAATCACAGCAGATTTGCAGCCTATTTAAGTTTTTAGACCACTAGAAAACTGGAAAAACAATTCATTTAATATAGTTGAGAGAATACTTAAAAATCCTACATCGATTCAATTATATACTGACTTAGAATTATATGATTGCTTCCTGTGGGGGGTTAATTCCCTGGCATTTAGGTTGAGCCCCTACATATACCTTCAATTTTCAAAAAAAAAATATTTGAACTCAAAGGTTTACTTACGATAATAATGAAATCTTACTTAGATTAACACTCAAAACATTTCTTGGGAATAGGCTTTTTAAAATGAAACTCGTAATTTATTTTTGTTACAAAAGGAAATGTTTATGTCCCTGTTAAAGTATAAAAAGGGTCTCATTAGTGTATCTGAAGAGCACTACATTGTACATTGTCTTCCAGAGGTGGAAAAAAAAAGAAGTTAACTTTTACATATACTTGAAAGAGAAAGTCTGCATTCTGCACTAAGTTTTTTTGAATGGAATAAGTTTAAATTGTCCTCAGTTCTAGCAAAGAATGTTCTTAAATATCTTTCTTTAAAAATCCAATAGTAGGGCCGGGCGCGGTGGCTCATGCCTGTAATCCCAGCATTTTGGGAGGCAGGTGGATCATCTGAGGTCAGGAGTTCGAAAACGGCCCGGCCAACATGGTGAAACCAGCCTGGCCAACATGGTGAAACCCCATCTCCACTAAAAATACAAAAATTAGCTGGGCGTGGTGGCGGGCCTGGGCAACAAAAGCAAAACTCTGTTTCAAGAGAAAAAAAAAATCCAATAGTAATTTCAGATTCACTTAAATATCCCCAAAATAGCAAGTGGAAAAAAAAGTTTTTAACTTGGGAAGCCGAGGCAGGCGGATCACAAGGTCAGGAGTTCAAGACCAGCCTGGCCAATATGGTGAAACCCCATCTCTACTAAAAATAGAAAAATTAGCCAGGCATGGTGGTGTGTGCCTGTAATCCCAGCTACTCAGAAGGCTGAGGCAGGAGAATTGCTTGAACCCGGGAGATGGATGTTGCAGTGAGCCGAGATTGTACCATTGCACTCCAGCCTGGGTGACAGAGTGAGACTCCAAAAAAAAAAGAAAAAGAAAAAAAAAAGTTTTTTACTTGAGGGCAGCATCATTCTGAATTGGATCAAAGTTACTGAAATGTAATTAATCTTATTGTATAAACATGTCTTTCGTCATTATCCATGTATAGAAACAATAAATGGAGAAAGAGGGTCAATAGTCTCTCCCTCCACAAAATTTTAAGTTCAGATGAAGGCAGAGAAGACATAAAACAACTATTTGAGTATTCCTAACTCTTTCTCACTTTAATCTGAGGTTTGTATATATGTCTGAGTAAGACTGGGAAACCAACCCCACCCAACCCTCAACACACACGTTGAAAATGAGATCTTCCAAAAGAGAATGCAAGAACTGGAAGAACAAACTACATATTATATACTTACTCTGTTCATAACCAAAATGTTTTCTTTGTTAATGTATTCACTTGAATTCAATGGAGTGTTAAATTTGCCAGTAATTTTTATTTCTACGACAAACCATATTAATACACGACAAGACAGTATGACTTCAAAAAATGAGCCGAGAACTTAAATAGGTATTTCTTCAAAGAAGATATACCAATAAGCACATGAAAAATGGTCAACATCATTAGTCATTAGGGAAATGTAAGTCAAAACCACAATGAGATACCAATTCACATCCTCTAGGATAGCCATATTTTTAAAAAAAAAAAATTTTTGAGAGATGGGGTCTCACTCTGTCACCCAGCATGGAGTGCAGTGTCATGATCACAGCTCACTGCAGCCTCAAATTCCTGGGCTTAAGGGATCCTCCCACTACAGGCTCCAGACTAGCTGGGACTACAGGAGCATGCCACTGTATCCAACTGACTTTCTTAAAAAAAAAAAAGAAGAAAGAAGAAAGAAAACAAAACAAAAGAAAAAGGCTGAGTGCAATGTCTCACACCTGTAATTCCAGCACTTTGGGAGGATTGCTTGAGGCCAGGAGTTCAAGACCAGCCTGGGCAACACAGAAAGACCCTGTTTCGACAAAAAAAAAAAAAAAATTTTTTTTAAAGAAAGAAAAAGAGACTGGGTGTGGTGCCTGTAATCCCAGCACTTTGGGAGGCTGAGTGGGGAGGATCACTTGAAGCCAGGAGTTTGAGTATTCAGTAAGCTATGATCATGCCACTGCAGTCTACTAGTCCACCCTGGGCAGCAGAGCAAGATCCCATCTCTCTCTCTCAATCTCTCTCTCTCTCTCTCTCTGTGTGTGTGTGTGTATATACACACACATACAGTAATATATATATAGTAATTTCAGATTACCATAGATTACTATATATAGATCTATACAGAGATATATAGATATATATAGATCTATAGCTATATCTCCCTGTATATATAGAGAGATAGATATATATAGATAGATATACAGAGATAGATCTCTCTATATCTATTTATATCTATCTATATGTATATCTATAGAGAGAGAAATTTTAAAAAGAAAAATAGGCTGAGTGCAGTGGCTCACGCCTGTAATCCTAGCACTTTGGGAGGCCGAGGCAGGTGGATTGCCTGAGCTCAGGAGTTCAAGACCAGCCTGGGTAACATGGAAAAATCCTGTCTCTACTAAAAATACAAAATTTTAGCCAGGTGTGGTTGCGCGTGCCTGTAATCCCAGCTACTCGGGAGGCTGAGGCACGAAAATCCCTTGAACCTGGGAGGCGGAAGTTACAATGAACCAAGATCGTGCCACTTTACTCCAGCCTGGGCGACAGAGGGAGACTGTGTTTCAAAAAAAAAAAAAAAAGAAAGAAAAAGAAAATAGCAAGTGTTGGTGAGGATGTGGAGAAATGGGAACTCTCATGCATTGTTGATGAGAATGTAAAATGGTGCAGCCACAGTGTAAAACATTTTGGAATTACTCAAGACATCGAATACAATTACCATATGTCCCAACAATACCACTCTTAGGTATATACCCAAAAGAATTGGAAAAAAATAAATACTTGTACACCAATGTTTCTAGCAGTACTATTCACAATAGTGAAATGTTGAGGGCCAAGTGCGGTGACTCATGCCTGTAATCACTTTGAGAGGTCAAGGCAGGCAGATCACTTGAGGTCAAGAGGTTGAGACCACCCTGGCCAACATGGTGCGATCCCGTCTCTATTAAAAATACAAAAATTAGGCTGGGCACATGGCTCACGCCTGTAATCCCAGCACTTTGGGAGGCTGAGGCAGGGGGATCACCAGAAGAAAGGATCACCTTTCTTCCTTTTTTTTTGAAACAGGGTCTTGCTCTGTTGCCCAGGCTGGAGTGTGATGGAGTGATTACGGCTCACTGCATCCTCGAACTCTCCGGCTGAGGCGATCCTCCCAGCTCAGCCTCCCAAGTGCAAGTACCTGGACTACAGGCACACACCACCACACCCAACTAATTGTTAATTTTTTTGTAGAGAGGAAGTCTCCTTATGTTGCCCTGGCTAGGCAACTCCTGGGCTCAAGCAATCCTCCTGCCTCGGCCTCCCAAAATGCTGGGATTACAGGCATGAGCCACTGCGCCCAGCCTTGGTGAGGTTTCTGAACTCAAAGCTGAGTAGAGACCTGAAGTAACTATCAGGACAATATGGGTCAATAAAACTCATCCTCAGGAGGTCAGGAGTTCGAGGCCAGCCTGGCCAACATGGCAAAACCCTGTCTCTACTAAAAATACAAAAATTAGCTGGGCATGGTGATCCATGCCTGTAATCCCAGCTACTCAGGAGGCTGAGACAGGAGAATCACTTGAACCCAGGAGGCAGAGGTTGCAGTGAGCTGAGATCATGCCACTGCACTCCAACCTGGGTGACAGAGCAAGACTCTGTCTCAAAAAAAAAAAATTAGCCAGGTTTGGTGGCACATGCCTGTAATCCCAGCTCCTGGGGAAGCTGAGGCAAGAGAATCATTTGAACCATTCCTCCGATAAGGGGGAGGTCGCAGTGAGCCAAGATTGCACCTGCACTCCAGCCTGCAGCACAGAGCAAGACTCCGACTCAAAAAAAAAAAAAAAAAAAAGGTGGAAACCACCCATGTGTCCATAAACAGATGTGAACAAAATGTGGCATATCCATACAATGGAACCTTAGTCAGCCATAAAAAGGAATGACATTCAGGTATATGCTATAACATGAAGGAAACTTGATGACATTTTGCTTAGTAAAATAAGCCAGGCACAAAAGGATAAATATTGTATGATTCCACTTACATGAGGTACCTAGAGTAGTCAAATTTATAGAGATAGAAAGTAGAATGGTGGTTGCCAGGAACTGGGAGAAGGGGGCATGGGGAATAATTATTTATGGGATGCAGAGTTTCTGTTTTTGATTAATGAAGTTCTGAAACTGTAGAGCGGTCATGGTTACACAGCATTATGAACGTGCTTAATGCCACTCAACTGAACACTTAAAAATGACAAATCTTATGTATATTTTGCTACAAAAATACATAAGGGGATTCATAGTTTTTCAAAATTCTTCTAGGGAGTATAGGAGAGGGGGAAAAAGCCAGTAGTCCTCAATGCAATGAGCCCTACACCGGCAACTTTAAGGCTGAGGCAGAGAAATGTAACTGTTAGAGCCATGCCACCTGGTCAGCTTTTTTTAAGTGTGTGTGTGTGTGTGTGTGTGTGTGTGTGTGTGCGCGCATGCAGCACATTTTGTTTTTCCTTTTTGTTGAGCACTATATTGCCCAGGCAAATCTCAAACTCCTGGGCTCAATCTATCCTCCTGCCTTTGCTTCCCTACATGCTGGGATTACAGGTGTGAGTCCAGCAGCTTTTTTTCTTTCCTTTCTTCCTTTTTTTTTGAAACAGGGTCTTGCTCTGTTGCCCAGGCTGGAGTGTGATGGAGTGATTACGGCTCACTGCATCCTCGAACTCTCCGGCTGAGGCGATCCTCCCAGCTCAGCCTCCCAAGTGCAAGTACCTGGACTACAGGCACACACCACCACACCCAACTAATTGTTAATTTTTTTGTAGAGAGGAAGTCTCCTTATGTTGCCCTGGCTAGGCAACTCCTGGGCTCAAGCAATCCTCCTGCCTCGGCCTCCCAAAATGCTGGGATTACAGGCATGAGCCACTGCGCCCAGCCTTGGTGAGGTTTCTGAACTCAAAGCTGAGTAGAGACCTGAAGTAACTATCAGGACAATATGGGTCAATAAAACTCATCCTCCTACTTCCATTCGTGTCTGAGTTAAAACAGTATCTTCCACTTAAGTGCTCATTTCTCAAGTTTTGATTTTAAATATAAAAACAGCCTAAAGGTGCTTACTGTGTTTACTTCTTTTATATTTCAACTATCTGATTTTTTAGCAGTGTCTGGGGACAAAAACTAGCATTTCTCTGAGACCATCACATCCCCAATCTGACTGCCATGTGAATGGTTTGTTGGGTGCCTGGAATGGCTTCTTTATGTAAGCTCTCACCTGTAATCCCACACTTTGGTAGGCCGAGGTGGAGGATCACTTCAGGCCAAGAGTTCAGTTCAAAACCAGCCTGAGCAACATAAGGAGACCCAACCCCCCCATCCCCATCCCCACCTCCAACCCCAGCTCTACAAAAAAATTTAAAAATTAGCTGGGGCCATGCGTGGTGGGTCACGCCTGTAATCCCAGAATTTTGGGAGGCCGAGGCGGGCGGATCACGAGGTCAAGAAATCGAGACCATCCTGGACAACATGGTGAAATTCCATCTCTACTAAAAATACAAAAATTAGCAGGGCATGGTGGCGTGGGCCTGTAGTCCTAGCTACTGGGGAGGCTGAGGCAGGAGAATCGTTTGAACCCGGGAGGCGGAGGTTGCAGTGAGCCTTTGTGCCACTGCACTCTAGCCTGGCGACAGTGAGAGTCCGTCTCACCATAAAAAAAAATAAAAATAAAAAAATTAGCTGGGAGTGGTGGCACGCGCCTGTAGCCCCAACTACTCGGGAGGCTGAGCTGGGAGGATCGCTCGAGACCAGGAGTTTGAGACCAGCCTGGGCAACATAAGGAGACCCAACTGTCCCGCCCTTCAGCTTTGCAAAAAATTTAAAAAATTAGCCAGGAGTGGTGGCGCCACGTGCCTGAAGCCCCAGCTACTCGGGAGGCTGAGGCGGGAGGGTCGCTTGAACCTGGGAGTTCAATGCTGCAACGAGCTATGATAGCGCCACTGCACTCCAGCCTGGGCGACAGAGCAAGACCCTGTTTTACAGACAAAAACGAACAAAAAGGTCACAGCGAACTTTGTTCAGAAGTCACATTAACACTCAAATGCCTTAACCCCGACTGAAAGCCCGGGCTTAGGACACAGGGCAGCTCTCCCTCAAAAAGGGGTCTCCCGACAACACCCAATCCACAAGTTGCTCCTCGCCCTCCCCAAACCGGTACAAGATTTATTAGTCTCTGGGCATCTCCAACGGATTCTGAGAGCTACGGGAGGGACTAAGGGACAAATATGAAATGTCGGACAAATGAAATGTGCGCAACGGCTAGGTTTTGGATGATAAGCCAGTTGCTGAGCGACTTCTCAAATCTTCCAAGTGCCTCCAACACCTCTCCCACCCGGTAGGGCTGCGCTCTTTCGCTCTTTCAACCTTCCACGACCGGCCTCTCCGCTGCCCTATCAGCAAATCATCGGGCCGGTGCCTGCCAGTCCGGGCCAATCCCGAACACATTTACTTTGAGCGGGAAAAGCTCAGAAGCAGCGAGAGGGCGAGGTCCGCTAACCGTCCCTTTCTCTCCTTGTCTCTGGGGGGGTAACGGAGCCTGGAGTGGTCGCCCATTGGATGGGCATTGGGCCAATGGCAGGGTGCGAAGCGGGGGAGGGGCGGGCCTCACAACGGGGCGGGGCGGGGCGCGGCGCGCCTGTGCCGTGTCGCGTGCCGAGTCGCGAGCCCCAGGCAGGCCAGGTAACGGCCTCTGCCCCCGCCCCTCCCTCCCCGCTCCGGCTCCCCCTACCGGCACACTGGCTCCAGGCAGCGCCCGGGCAGCGGAGGCGGCTGCAGAGACGGCGGGGTGCGGGCTGAGGGAGCCGGGCCTGGACGCCCTCCCACCCCCGTACCCCAGGAGCTGTGCCTAGTCTAGGAGAGGCTGGGGGGGCCCCATGGAGGTGAGACGCGGAGACACCTGCCCGCGCCGTCACCCCTCAGGCCTGAGGGAGGAAGGACTTGAGGTAACGGATGAGGAAGGGCAGGGTCCAGGGGGCGGCCAGGCTTGCAAGAGGCGACAAGGAGGAGAGGCTGAGGAGGGGGTGCGTCCCCAGACGGGGCGGCAGAGGCGGGTCGTCAGTGGGGAGGCCGGACGGGGCGGGCGGGCGGCGGGCGCGTCGTGAGCTGACTGGACGGGCCGGACGGAGCCCGGGTCGCCGCGATTCCCGGGAGGCAGCCGTCGCGCTGAGGCGGTGGCCGGGGAGGGGCGCACCTCGGGGTCGGCACTCAGGGGTCGCCGCGATTCCCGGGAAGCAGTTGTCGCGCTGAGGCGATGGCCGGGGAGGGGGCGCCCCTCGGAGTCAGCACTCACGGGGCCCGAGGGGAGAGTGAGAATCCAGAGGCTGGAAGCGCGGGCCCCCAAATTCTTGTCCTCTGAGAGGGTTCGGAATTGAGCCGAACGGCCGAGGTGGAACAGGTGTCGGGCCGTTTCAGCTCCGGCGTCACCCTCGTGACCACTTTCTGATATTTCCTATTCCTGTGTGCTGCAGCCCAAAGTCGCGTTCCCCGGAGGTGCGAATCGCTGCTGGAACCTCGGCGCCGACGCCGGCAGCAGGTTAACCGATGTCTTCGGCAGCGTGATGTTGACTGGCTCCGCTTCCTTCTACGATTGCTACAAAGCGCAGGTCCTTTAGTAAACTCCGCCTCTGTTAGACGATTTATTCTCAAATTGATTTACTCGAGCCACCGATTCATAGGTGTTTAATGGCTCCACAGTTAAGGAAGAGAAAACAGGGGACAACCTTTTTTTTTTTTTTTTTTTTGAGACAGGGTCTTGCTCTGTCTCCTAGGCTGGGGTGCAGTGGCGCCATCTCGGTTCACTGCAACCTCCCCCAGCCGGGCTCAGGAGATTCGTGTGCCTCAGCTTCCTGAGGCACGTGCCACCACGCCCGGCTGTTTTTTTGTTTTGTTTTGTTTTTGTTTTTGTTTTTGAGATGGAGTTTTGCTCTTGTTGCCCAGGCTGGAGTGCAGTGGTGCGATCTCTGCTCACCGCAACCTCCGCCTCCTGGGCTCAAGGTATTCTGCCTCAGCCTCCCGAGTAGCTGGGATTACAGGCATTCACCACCACGCCTGGCTAATTTTTTATTTTTAGTAGAGACAGGGTTTCTCCATGTTGGTCAGGCTGGTCTCCAACTCCTGACCTCAGGTGATCCACGCACCTCGGCCTCCCAAATTGCTGGAATTACAGGCACGAACCACCGCGTCCAGCCGTTTTGTTTTGTTTTTTTGAGACAGAGTCTCCTTCTGTTGCCCAGGCTGGAGTGCAGTGGCGCGATCTCGGATCACTGCAAACTCTGTCTCCCCGGTTCAAGCAGTTCTTCCGTCTCAGCCTCCCCAGTAGCTGGGATTATAGACATCTGCCATCATGCCTGGCTAATTTTTGTATTGTTTTTAGAGACCAGGTTTTGCCATGTTCCCTGGGCTGGTCTCGAACTCCTGGGCTCCAGCCATCCTCCCGCCTCGGCCTCCCAAAGTGCTAGGATTTCAGGCCACAGCGCCCAGCCCAGGAACAATTTTTTTTTTTTTTTTTGAGACGGAGTCTCGCTCTGGCACCCAGGCTGGAGTGCAGTGACGCGATCTCGGCTCACTGCAAGCTCCACCTCCCAGGTTCACGCCATTCTCCTGCCTCAGCCTCCCGAGTAGCTGGGACTACAGGCACCCGCCACCACGCCCGGCTAATTTTTTGTGTTTTTAGTAGAGACGGGGTTTCACTGTGTTAGCCAGTATGGTCTCCATCTCCTGACCTCGTGATCTGCCCACCTCGGCCTCCCAAAATGCTGGGATTACAGGCGTGAGCCACCACGCCCGGCTACAATCTTTTAAATACAGTGTTTGCAGAATACATACTTTGCTTTGAAAATAAGTTAGGGGCCGGGCACCGTGGCTCATGCCTGTAATCCCAGCACTCTGGGAGGCCGAGGCGGGTGGATCACCTGAGTTCGGGTGTTCAAGACCAGCCTGGCCAACATGGTGAACCCCATCCCTACTAAAAATACAAAAATTAGCCGGTGTGGGGGCGGGCACCTGTAATCCCAGCTACTTGGGAGACTGAGGTGAGAAAATCTTGAACCGGGGAGGTGGAGGTCGCAGTGAGCCAAGATCATGCCACTGCACTCCAGCCTGGGTGACAGAGTGAGACTCCCTCTCAAAAAAAAAAAAAAAGAAAAAAGAAAACAAATTAAGGAATAAGATTTTTCATTGATTCGTTTCCATCTTGTCCTCAGCATAACATGATGCCAGAAATGTAAGAAAATCCACTTATTTAGTCAGATCAAAATATGTTTTTTTCCTCAGGCATTTATTGCAAGTTGGTAGAAACATATTTTTGACAATTTAAAGGTGAAAATTTCACTTTACTCCTTTATTTTCTGGTTTTAACAATGTCTTAAATTATATGCTACCACTTACCTCACCAAGACATTTAGATTTATTAATCAAAGGAAATAAAGCTTGGGTAATGTAAGTAATTTTCACTTGAAATTATTTAACCAGGATATCAATGTTGATATTGTTGTACTTTGAATTATAACAATATCTAGAAATAAATTAGTTTATTTAATTCACACTAAGAATCATGCCACTGTACAGATTGAGAAACTGAGCCTCAAAGAACTTGATTTGTGCCTAAATGACAAAGCTCAAGTAGAACCCAGACCATAGTTCCACTGCTCTCTGCAGTGTTTACGTCTGGACTAAAATTTACTTGGATTTAATTTCAGTTCACTGTTTTAAGTATGTTAAGGATATAAGTGATACATTTTAAAGTTAATCCAGTTAATATGCCCACTCAAATATTTGCGTATTTCCTGGCCTCTGTTAAGGAAAGGGATGCAGATATTTCAAGTATGATTGTTTGAATCCACCACATTACTTTAGTTGTTTTAACCCAAGAATACAAAAGTTAAGTCAGTCCTTTAAAAGGATTTTTATTTGTAATATTCAAAATGTATTTTAAAATGTAAAATGTACCTGAAAGAATACTCCCAAAATATTTTTAATTTCCAATACTGTTTATTCATTTGACATTCCATAATCTGAAAATGTTCCTTTTGTTTAAGCAACTATTTCAAAAAGATGAACAATTATTTATATCACTTTGGATACTTCACACGTAAGAATAGGCCTATGATGATAACTTTAGAACTCAAAGGATAAAATTAGGAAAGAAAGATAAAAAGCCTTTGTAAAAGTTGCTGCTAACCAACAAATTCTGGAAAGGTAGTTTTTAGTTTTAGCTCTCAGCAAAATCCCTTCTGTGTTTCCATTTCCTCAACTTGAGAATAGTCATAATATGAACTATAAACAGAAAAATTATAATGTGTGGGTTTTAAATAGAATCATAACCAGAACTTAAACAAATGGTTGTAAAATATTTTGAGATTCTTGAAGATGGATGATTGGAAGGTATTTCTTAATGTTCACATTTTGTTGGTATCATATAACGTTGTATAGTTTAAATGTTTTTCAGTGATATCATATCTACTAGGAACAAAAATTTAGAAATATTAACAGAATAAAAACAATTAGAAAATACTTTTAGCCAGAATTATATCTTTTCCTTTTTTTTTTTCTTTTTTCTTTTCTTTTATTTATTTATTTATTTATTTTGAGATGGAGTCTCCCTCTGTTGCCCAGGCTGGAGTGCAATGGCTCAGTCTTGGTTCACTGCAACCTCCACCTTCCGGGTTCGAGTGACTCTCCTGCCTCAGCCTCTTGAGTAGCTGGGATTACAGGCACCTGCCACCACACCCGGCTAATTTTTGTATTTTTGTAGAAACAGGCTTTCACCATGTTGGTCAGGAATTAAACTCCTGACCTCAGGTGATCCGCCCACCTAGGCCTTCCAAAGTGCTGGGATTACAGGTGTGAGCCACCGTGCCTGGCCAGAATTACATCTCTTCTGTATTTATAAGAAAATACTATTTTCATTGTGTTTATGTCTGGGTATTTATAGTTATTGCATCCCAGGTTTTAATAGTTACTTATCTGGTGAGTTAAAAATTTTGAATTTATACTTTCAGTCTTCTTTAAGGAAGCATTTTCTAGAATAAACAATGTATAAATTAGCTTAATCTTTTTTTGTTTGTTAAATTCGCTTTCCCTACATGGTCCCTTTTGGAAGGAGGCAGGGTTTGAATCATTAAAATCTTAAAACCCAAGGCCTGGCAAAGTGACTCACACCTGTAATCCCAGCACTTTGGAAGGCCAAGGCAGGAGGATCGCTTGAGGCCAGGAGTTTAAGACTAGCCTGGGCAACACAGCGAGACCCCATCTCTATTAAAAAAAAAGAAAAGAAACTTAACACCCAAACTTTTTGTTTACTCAAGTTCGTTATAGAAGCATTCACCGAGGCTGGGTGCAATGGCTCACGCCTGTAATCCCAACACTTTGGAAGGCCCAAGGCGGGCAGATCGCTTGAGGTCAGGATTCGAGACCAGCCTGACCAACATGGTGAAACCCTAAAACTCTCTACTGAAAATACAAAAATTAGCCAGGCATGGTGGCAGGTGCCTGTAATCCCAGCTACTTGGGAGGCTAAGGCAGGAGAATCGCTTCAACCCGGGAGGCAGAGGTTGCAGTGAGCCGAGATCTCACCACTCTATTCCAGCCTGGGCAACAGAGCTAGACTCTTGTCTCAAAAAAAAGATACTGCATAAAAGGCCCTCGACTAGGAGGAAGACGACCTTGAGTTTTGGTTTTAGATTTGTTACATATTGGCTGAGTGACTTGCAGCCTCAGTTTCCTTGTTTTTAAAGTAGAGATAATACTCGTCACAAGGTTTACTGAATATGATAATATATGTGAAATTTATTTGAATAGTGTAAAATTCTATATAAATATACATTAACTTTTTTCAGAGATTGGGGACATTAAGACTGAATTTTATTTATTTATTTATTTTTGAGACGGAGTCTCGCTCTGTCGCCCAGGATGGAGTACAGTGGTGCTATCTTGGCTCACTGCAAGCTCCGCCTCCCGGGTTCATGCCATTCTCCTGCCTCAGCCTCCCAAGTAGCTGGGACTACAGGCGCCCACCGCCACGCTGGGCTAATTTTTTGTATTTTTAGTAGAGACAGGGTTTAGCCAGGATGGTCTCATCTCCTGACCTCGTGATCTGCCCATCTCGGCTTCCCAAAGTGCTGGGATTACAGGCTTGAGCCACCGCGCCTGGCCCCAAGACTGAATTTTATATATAATGTATTAAAAATAACATTGCTAGTATCCACATAACGCTTATCTATTCAAAAAATTCCAAAAAAACTACAATAATTGCAGGTATTTTATACCACGGACCAGCAACAAGGAGCCAGATCGGCCCGATGCCTGTTTTGTAAATAAAGTTTTATTGCAGTGCAGCCAAACCCGTTTGTTTATTGTCTGTGGTTGATTTAGTGCTGCAGCATTAGAGTTGAAGAGTTTTGACAGCAACCTTAATGGCCAGCTAAGCCTAAAATATTTACTATTTGGCCATTTGCAGAAAAAGTTTGCCAATCCCTGGTATAAAGCAAGCTTAAGTCACTAAGTCTACATTTGAATGTAATTCTCCCAACTCTTATATCTGTGTTATTTCCCCTGCTTTCTTATTTTTCTAATATTCTACAACAAATGAAGTTTTGATGTGTCTGATAAACATTTCTTAAAACTTTCAGAGTGAAGACAATGTAGACCTAAGGCAGACCTATACTCCATTTTCTTCAACAGAATATTCAAGTTCTGTAGATTCTTCACTTTTCTGTGCACCATGGTCTACTTATGGAGATGATATTAAACAACCTTCTAATTCTCAGATCAATATAAAGAACAGGTAAATTAATTCATTTCTCAGGGTAATTGAGGTATTTTTAAATTTAATTACATAGGAACTGAGGTTTATTTTCTCTCTGTTCCCTACATCATCATTTTACTGTTGTGGCATTTTGTGTTTTTCAAACTTTTAGGAAAGTGTAAACTGGGTAGTTATTTGTGTATAGTTTTTACGGTGTTTTGTTTTGTTTTGTTTTGTTTTGTTGAGACAGGGTCTCGCTCTGTCACCCAGTCTGGAGTGCAGTGGTGAGATCATGGCTCACTACAACTTTGAACTCCTGGGCTCAAGCCATACTCCTGCCTCAGCCTCCACAGTAGCTGGGACTATAGGTATGCACCACGGTGGTCAGCTAACTTTAAAAAAATTTGTTTCCTTTTCTTTTTCAGAAACGAGGTCTCACTTTGTTGCCTAGGCTGGTCTTGAACTCCTGGCCTCAAACCATCCTCCCACCTTGGCCTCCCAAAGTGCTGGAATTACAGGCATGAGCGTCTGCCCAGCTAGGTTATTACTTAAAAAAATTCATTAGTGGGAACATTTAGTGCATAAATCTTAAGTTCTTCTTTCTAAAGATGACTTATGTGAAAGAGTTAAAACTTTTAGATGTTTTTGTCATCCAGTTCTAAATTTTCCATTTTTTTCCCTCACAACTACACAACAAACAGGGTTTTATCAAACATAAGATATTTTAAATTATTTTTCTGTTCAATTCCACAAATAATAAGGGCCCCCTGTACATCAGATGCTTTTCTATGGGGGATACCACAATTTAAACATGGCAAATATTATCCTTGCCTTTATAATCTTGATGATGATGATGATGATGATGATGACGACGATAACTAGGATATTATGGGAGCCTATTGCAAAGAGGAGGAGCCCTAAGGGAGTGACATCTATCTTTAATTATATATGGGAGCTATTTATAGAGGCTGATGCATCTTTAGTCTAACAGGAAATAGTTATTTGTATTTATTAGAAAAGTGTTAAAAAATTAAAATTCTTGGCAAATTCTCTAAAATAATTTTATTAGAAAGTCTATATAATACATAATTCTACAAAAAACAAAGATATTTTTTAAGTTGATATATGCTATTGAAAAAATTCAAGCCTATTCTCAGCTTTTGGCTAAGATCAAGTGAAAAAATTCAAACTTTTCAGAAATATATATCAAGAAAAGTGAAAGTCTGTCTTAACCTTCTCTCCCCGCCACCCAATAACAGCTGCTAGCAGTTTGGTATATATTACATTGAATATTTTTTTAGATATATACTAATACATAATTACACAAAAAAGCTTTTATATTGAACTTTTATGAGATAACACATGTAGTAGAAAAGGTATTGGACTTACAGGGGGACTATTTAGCAAGTATATAGTAGTTTGGCAAGTCATATACCCTTGCAAAATACAAGTTTCTTAATATCTCAAATGATCATTCATTTATTCAACAGATAATAACGAATGATTACTAATGCTTACCCTTCCAATGTTATGAAGATCAATTAAATATGAGTGTTATGCAAATATAAGGTATTTTATTTCTAAAATATCCCAACACGATGAAATGTTGAAATATGAAAAAACGGGAAGTTACAATTTATTATAAAACAACGTACAGGGCCGGGAGCAGTGGCTCACGCCTGTAATCCCAGCACTTTGGGAAGCTGAGGTGGGCAGATCACAAGGTCAGGAGTTCGAGACCAGCCTGACCAACATGGTCAGGCTGAAAATACAAAAAAAATTAGACAGGCATGGTGGCACGCGCCTGTAGTCCCAGCTACTTGGGAGGCTGAGGCAGGAGAATCGCTTGAACCTGGGAGGCGGAGGTTGCAGTGAGCAGAGATCGC
The DNA here is from genome assembly GCF_006542625.1 of Nomascus leucogenys. Classification (NCBI taxonomy): domain Eukaryota; kingdom Metazoa; phylum Chordata; class Mammalia; order Primates; family Hylobatidae; genus Nomascus; species Nomascus leucogenys. The sequence goes on along the minus strand of NC_044399.1, from coordinate 31,506,489 downwards.
GCCATTGCACTGCAGCCTGGGGAACAGAGCGAGACTCCATCTCAAAAATAAATAAATAAATAAACAAACCAACAAATAGACGTATGGGTTGAGCATCCCAATCTGAAAATCTGAAATCCAAACTGATCTAAAATCCAAAACTTTTTGAGTGCTGACATGATGCTCAAAACAAATGCTCATTGGAGCATTTCAGATTTTGGATTAGGGACGTTCAACCAAATATACAAATATACATTATATATTTGGAGTATAATGTATATTTCCAGAATCCAAGAAAAAACCCTGAAATCCAAAACAGCTCTGATCCCAAGCATTTTGGATGAGGAATACTCAACCTGTATTACTTCAAGGAAGAAATTACCCAAAAACTGTAACAGGTAAAAGGTACCAATCTTCCATGTGCTTGTGGTTTTTACATTTTGTGTTTAGTCAGTATCAGTCACTTGGTGGATTTCTGGGATATAAGGAACTCCATCCAGTCATGCTTTGCAAGGATTAGGGATGGCTCCCAAATCTGTTACATTTAAGGGACAACTGCAGAATTGCTATAGTGTCTAGGATGACCATATCGCATTTCACTTTTTTATCCAATATTAATATAGAGTCACAAAAATAGAATAGAGCATCAGGTTCATATGGTTTTCAAATTGCAAATGAGGAAGCTGAGCAGGTGTTGATGGAATAATGTAAAATAAGACAAGACTTGCTTTCAGGAGCAGCTATGATACCAAGCATGTCTGTGACATCATAGGTGAGAGATTTATATCTTGGTCACCTAAAATGAAAAGTGTGTGTTGTGGAGAAATAAGAGGTAAGCATACACTGTAAGTTAGATATAGGATTTGAAATGAAGGAGAAATATTTATGTGGAAAAGACATTTCCACATAGAAATATTTATGTGGAAAAGAAAATATTCTTGAGTTCTAGTCTCTTCTTTATTTGAGATGATGGTGTAGATTCAGTCCACGTATTTTATAGATAAAGATGGTAAGATAGGATAAGTCTGGAAAGAGTAATCAATATATTGTATTTCAGCATGAATTCATTTATTTTTAGGATTCAAACAGAAAGAAATGACTATGGCAGTGAAACAGACTTATATGGACTTGTGTCTAACATTTTGGAAGAACAAGATAAGTCACAGCCATATTTTGCTGAAGGGTTAGTATATAATCTATATAGTATATAACAGGCTTTTAAACTAACATACACTAGTTTACCTTGTTTATTAACTTTTATTTTTACTTAATAGTGGATGATGTGACAGTAGGTATCTTAATTCAAATATTGTTTCAAGGAGACTTGATTTTGCTGAAGTATTTGCTATATAATTGGAAGTTCAGTCTAAGGTTTTGTATAAGGACTTTCATTGAAAAATTATTCTTGCATAATTCAGAGCTATTTCCCTTGAGTTCATGAACTAAAGATTGGCTTAAAGAATATAAATTCAAGGGAGCTTTTATACATAGATCCCAAAGAATAAAACTCATTAGTACTATGCAGAAATACATATGGATTTTATTCATGTGTTAGAAAATTTTTTAATGTTTTGTTTTATTGGTGTTTGGAAGCTATATCACCCAAATATACTATTTCATAAATAGGGAAGTATGTAGCACACATATAACCAATTAAAATATTTTAATTTCACAAAGTTTAAGCAAAACACATTTTTTCATTAAAAAAAAACTGTGGTCAGCAATGCTTTTATATAATAACCTAAGCAAAGGAAAAACTTATTTTCTGCTTACTATAGACAAAAAATTCATCTAAGACCATGAAGTCACATATTAGGCCTTAGTTATTGTCTCTTGGGAAAGTACAGTGAAGACATTAAAATGCATATTTATATAACATATAGCACATTTCATGTGATAGATAATTATCTGGAGCTAATGCTAGCTTATAAAGCAGCGTTGAAAGGGATTAGAGAATGGTGACATGGGGCAAGATAAATGTTTTTGAAGACCTTTTCTCCCTTTTCCACTGAGGAAATAAAGTCTTTAAAACCTAAGTTATAATTAAATATATTTATTTGTTCTAGGACCTGCTCCTCCAATTTAAAGTCAGTTTGGCCAATGAACACAAGCAGATTTGCAGATCACCATGCCCTCTTAACAGAAACCAAAAGGCCAATAGATACAGCCATCTCTCAGCAAGCTTTTTATAGTGGTGAATCTGTGTCAGCAATGGAAAAGCAATACCTGCATAACAGTAATCTCACACCACAACAAAAAATAGATGAACTTTATCATGGATTTACTGGTTTAGACCTTGAAGAACAATGGATGTACCCCTCACGAAGTGATCATTCTAACTGTCACAATATTCAGACAAATGATACAGCTAAGACAACATTCCAAGAATATCCATTTATCAAAAACTGTTTTACACCACAAACTGGTCTGTCTGATATCATGAAAGAATCAGGAGTTGATATCTACCCTTATGGAAGAGACAGAATATGTACTAAAGGTCTTGAAGCACCATTACAGCAAAAAAGGGCAGAGATGTTTCTTTCTCAATTTAATAGATACAATGAAAATATAGATTATTGTAGATACCCAGAATATGTTCATCCTAATAAGGCTAAGCTTAATAAATGTTCAAATTTTAGTGTCCAAGATAGCAAAAAATTAGCCAATGGCACACCTGAAACACCAACTGTAGAAGCAGACACCTACTCAAAGTTATTTCAGGTTAAACCAGTGAATGAGAAAAAAATGGAGGAGACAATCCCTGACCAGCAGAATTTCACATTTCCAAAAACTATGCCACATCTGACAGAGAAACAGTTTGCAAAGGAAGGAGCATTCACTGCTGATTTTGGCTTAACATCAGAATATGGACTAAAACCTCACACAGCTTGTCCCGCTAATGATTTTGCTAACGTCACAGAAAAGCAACAGTTTGCTAAACCTGATCCCCCAAATTCTGAGTATTTTAAATCAGTGAATTTATTATCAAACTCAGCAACACCTTCAGGAGGTATCAATTTAAACAGACCAACTTGGATGAATGTTCAAACAAAAAATAACACTCCTATTCCTTATCGAAGTCAAGGTAACTTGATGAAATTAAACAGTCATTTAAGTGCAGCTTCAAAAGGTTCTAACCATTCTTCAGATTTCCCCCAACTATCATCCACAAACTTAACCCCAAATAGCAATTTATTTCAGAAATATTGCCAAGAAAACCCTTCAGCATTTTCTAGTTTTGATTTTAGTTACAATGGTGCAGAAAGAATCCAATCTGTCAATCACATAGAAAGACTAACAAAGCCTGGAGAAGAAAATCTCTTTGAATTGGTTACGGATAAAAAAATAAAGCAGCCAAATGGATTTTGTGATAACTATTCAGCTCAGCAGTATGGGATAACTGAAAATGTAAACAAACATAATTTTCAATCCAAGCCCCAGAGTGGACATTATGATCCTGAGGAAGGTCCAAAGCATTTAGATGGCTTATCACAAAATACATACCAAGATCTACTGGAGTCACAGGGTCATTCTAACAGCCACAGAACGAGAGGTGGAGACAATATTAATAGCCGTGTGAATCGCACACAAGCGTCATGCTTTTCTAATAATTATATGATGGGAGATTTAAGGCATAACCAGGGTTTTCAACAACTTGGTTCAAATGGGTTTCCCCTAAGATCCACCCACCCATTTGGCCATTCAGTTGTTCCACTGTTCGATTCCTATGACTTATTTTCTTATGATGACTTAAGCCGTTTGTACCCTTATTTTAATGATATGATGTATGGTGATAATTCTTTTTCGGGTCTCATGCCAACTTTTGGATTTCAAAGACCAATTAAAACCCGTAGTGGACCAGCCAGTGAACTTCATATTCGTCTAGAAGAGTGCTATGAACAATGGAGAGCATTAGAAAAAGAGAGAAAAAAGGTAACACAAAGTTAACCATTTAGGAATAACAGTATGTTCCTTTTGCCTGTCTTCATTCTGTTTACCTTAGTGTAGTTTAAGAGTACTTGCCTTATTTCTTTTTGCTTTATTTGTTGTTGTTTTAAAGAGACAGAGTCTCGCTCTGTTGCCCAGGCTGGAGTACAGTGGCAGAATCATAGTTTACTGTAACCAAACTCCTGGGCTCAAGCAATCCTTCCTCCTCAGCCTCCTGAGTAGCTAGTACTACAGGCACATGCCACCATGCCTGTCTAATTTTAATTTTTTGTAGACATTGAGTTTCACTATGTTCCCCATGGTGGTCTCAAACCCCTGGCCTCAAGCCATCCTTCCACCTTGATGTCCCAAGTGCTGGGATTACAGGTGTGAGCCACTGCACCCGGCCAACTTGCCTTATTTCTGAGCTGAATTCTATATTGTCCAGGATTTGCTGTAAGTTCATGACTGTAAGGAATTAAGTGGGTTACTTAAAAACTAAAAGTGGATGGGGTTGGCCAATGGGAAGCTTAAATAAATGAAGACGAAAAATGCTTGACATTTTAAAGTTATTGTTATTCTAAGTTGACTTGCCCTGAAGTAGATTTTTTACCCCCTTAGTGGTTACAAGTTTATTTCTTTGAATTTTTTAGTGTTAACCTGTTGGTATACTCAGGTATTTTATTTGTATTAAGATGATAGCTGGGCTCAGTGGCTCACGCCTGTAATCCCAGCACTTTGGGAGGCCAAGGTGGGCAGATCACAAGGTCAGGAGTTGGAGACCAGCCTGGCCAACATGGTGAAACCCAGTCTCTACTAAAAATACAAAAATTTAGCCAGGTGTGGTGGCAGGCGCCTGTAATCCCAGCTACCCAGGAGCCTGAGGCAGGAGAATCGCTTGAACCCGGGAAACGGAGGTTGCTGTGAGCCGAGACTGCGCCACTGCACTCCAGCCTGGGCAACAAAGCGAGACTCTGTCTCAAAAAAAAAGGATAGAAAAATACTGTGGTATTGTGGTTTACATTTGTTGCCTTTTGATACCAAAACAGAATTTTCATTTAAAGTGGTAATACTCTACTTATTAGGCTTATGAAAACTATTATTCATGGTCGGATCATATTTAGAAAATTCTACATCTAAAAAGTATGTAATTTTTTACAGACTGAATTAGCCCTTGCCGAGAATTATCCTGGAAAAAAAGTATCCAGTAGTAACAACACTCCAATTCCAAGGCTGACTTCCAACCCATCTAGAGTTGATCGCTTAATTGTGGATGAACTTCGAGAACTAGCCAGAGTAAGCTGTAAAAATAGATAACAGTGGATGGATTTTTTGTTAAATTTTTTTTTAATTTCAGGCCAGGCATGGTGGCTCACTCCTGTAATCCCAGCACTTTGGGAAGCTGAGGTGGGCAGATCACCTGAGGTCAGGAGTTCGAGACCAGCCTGGCCATTATGGTGAAACCCCGTCTCTACTAAAAATACAAAAATTAGCTGGGGGTGGTGGCATGCACCTGTAGCCCCAGCTACTCGGGAGGCTGAGGCAGGAGAATCATTTAAACCCAGGAGGCAGAGGTTGCAGTGAGCCAAGATCACGCCACTGCACTCCAGCCTGAGTGACAGAGCAAGACTCTATCTTAATAAATAAATAAATAAATAAATAAATAAAACTCTCTTCAAGTTTTAGAGCTTTGAAGGGTTTTTAAATCACATTTACATCTAACTCTCTGAAATATATTTTTTTCATGTTTGATCCTAGAACTATAATATTTAGGAAAGGGGCTGGGTGCAGTGGCTCACACCTGTAATACCAGCACTTTGGGAAGTGGAGGTGGGAGAATCACTTGAGCCCAGGAGTTTGAGACCATCCTGGGCAACATAGGGAGATCCTGTCTCTACTAAAAAATAAAAATTAGCTGGACATGGTGGCGCATGCTTGTGCTACTCAGGAGGCTGAGGTGGGAAGATAGCTTGAGCCCGGGAGGTCAGGGCTATAGTGAGCCATAACCACATCATTGCATTCCAACCTGGGGAACAGAGCAAGATCTTGTCTCAAAAAAAAAAAAAAAAAAAAAAAAAAAAAAAAAAAAAGGAAAGGGAAAATAGTCCCACTCAATCATTTAAAAAGTAATTTTTGTAATTTAAATGGTTCCTCTTAAAGCTCAAATTGGCAGTGGAGCTAATCCTCAACTGAAAGAATTTTTTAAAAAGCAAAAACCATTTTGAGTATTATTTATGGAGAAAGTCTCATTTCTTTGTCACATTTGTTTTCCAGCTTGATGAGCAAGCTGTGCTTACATAAGATGGTAACTTAATAGGGAATTACTATCTTTCCTTTTTTTTTTTGAGGCAGGGTCTCACTTTGTCACCCAGACTAGAGTGCAGTGGCATAATCTATGCTCACGGTAGCCTTGACCTTCTGGGTTCAAGAGCTCCTCCTGCCTAAGCCCCCAAATAGCTGGGACTACAGATGCACGCTACCACGCACAGCTAATTTTTGTATTTTTTATAGAGACAGGGTTTCGCCATGTTGCCCAGGTTGGTCTCAAACTCCTGAGCTCAAACAATCCACCTGCCTCAGCCTCCCAAAGTGCTGGGTGTGAGCCACCACCAGCCAACAAAATACTTTTGGCAAAGTAGGATATGACTTCAAGTCAAATGTAAAGAATCCTCATGTTAAGTCATTTTGTAATTTAATGATTATTCCTATTATCTTCTTTGTAATTTCAGAATTTTCTAAGCAACTTAGGGTAGGTAAACTTTTCCTTTTTTGACCTTCCTCTCTTAAAAACTTAGTTTTCCAAATAAAATTTGATAAAGTTTCTTCCTGGGAAAAAAAATGCAGCAAAACGGATTACCTCTATTATTGAATAAAACCATTTTAGGAATTAGAAAAATCAACATGAGTCAAATTTGTAAATCTGTACAATGGAATTTATCCATGGTACAGTCAGAGCCTAACATGAGGTACAGCCAGATGTTAATAAAAACTTCAGTCTTTTATTATTTAAAAAAAAAAACTGTTCCAAATTAAAATTTCTTTATCGCAGTAATACATTTCTAGGAAATAAAGGATGACATACTGTGGATAGTGATATACTTTTCCCAGCTTTGCTTATGCTTCACATTAATTTAGAAGGATATGTTTATGCCTGTTATAATAATTTTATTTTCTTTACAAAAATTAGCTGGGCATGGTGGCATGTGCCTATAGTCCCAGCTACTCAGGAGGCTTAGGTGGGAGGATCACTTGAGCCTGGGAGGCAGAGGTTGCAGTGAGCTGAGATGATGCCACTGCATGCCAGCCTGGGACAGAGTGGGACCCTGTCTCAAAAAAAAAATTCATTTTATCTATACTTAGCAACATTATTTCATTAACAGAGGGTTTAAAAAATACTATTTTCGCCAGGCGTGGTGGCTCATGCCTGTAATCCCAGCACTTTGGGAGGCCAAGGCGGGCGGATCACAAGCTCAGGAGATTGAGACCATCCTGGCTAACACGGTGAAACCCGGTCTCTACTAAAAACAAATTAGCCGGGCGTGGTGGCAGGTGCCTGCAGTCCCAGCTACTTGGGAGGCTGAGGCAGGAGAACGGTGTGAACCCGGCAGACAGAGCTTGCAGTGAGCCGAGATTGCACCACTGCACTCCAGCCTGGGCAACAGAGCGAGACTCTGTCTCAAAAAAAAAAAAAAAAAAATTACTATTTTCTAATTGGCTAGCTTTGTAGAATTTTGAAAAAAAAAATTTTTTTAAACTTTATTAAAAAATCACCTGTGCAGACTTTTCTCTTTTTTTGAGATGGAGTCTCACTCTGACAAGATCTTGGCTCACTGCAACCTCTGCCTCCTGGGTTCAAGCGATTTTCCTGCCTCAGCCTCCTGAATAGCTGAGATTACAGGCATGCACCACCATACCCGACTAATTTTTTGTATTTTTAGTAGAGACAGGGTTTCACCATGTTGGTCAGGCTGGTCTCGAACTCCTGATCTCAAATGACCCGCCCACGTCGGCCTCCCCAAAGTGCTGGGATTACAGGTGTGAGCTACAGTGCCCAGCCCCAATCTGCACATTTCTTTACTCTTTCTTTATCATTTGCTCAAAATGATTGTCTTAATTAAAAATAATTAGTGGTTCCCTGTAGGTTTTTTTTTTTGTGTGTTTTGTTTTCCCCTGAAGGATCTGGCTGATACACAGTTGACAGGAAAATATTTAACATACGGAATAGACTTACTATGAAGAAACTTAATACGAGTTTGAGGTTAGAGAAACATTAATTCCAGTGCCATTAGTTTCTTGAGAAGATTTTCCCCCTATATTCTCCAATCAGTGAACACCAAGTTCTACTATCAATTGTTAAATCATTTAACTCCCAAAGACAATTATTGTATTTACTTGATCTTCAAATTGCAATTATTCAAAAAGTTCTCTTTCCATATACTTTCCAAGTTTAGAATTTGAAACGTTAGGCATATGAAACTTACTCCCCCTACTGACCTAATATATCAGTGCCCTTTTTTAAGTTTCATTATCCAGAGGATTGAGAAGCATCCTAATTTTCTTTAGCAGTTTTGACAGTTACAGGAGTCATTTTGTATTATTTTAATGTAAATTTAAATCAATATTTTCTGTATTATGGATTCCTTAAAGCTATCACTAGTCAGTATTACTCTCTGAATATTTCTGATTTCCAAAAAGGGAACGTTGGAGGCCCAGAAAAATTAAAGACTTGTTGAGGTCAGGATTAATCAGTCAGGTACTTCTCTTTTTAGCTCAAAACTTTTTCTATTAGATTACAATACTTCCTAACAATGCTGTTTGCAGGCTGGTCTCTTATTTGTCAAAAACAGTATCAGATCTTGTATTTGCACCGTTAATGACATGGTAATGTTTGAATATTTAACATTTTCATTGATGCTTATTTTCAGTAATCAACTACCACATATTTTTAGAATTAACATAGACAAGTAGATAGAAAACACTTTCCATTTTTGTTTCCCCCAGCATGGTGTCAGGACACAGTAAGCATTCTGATTCATTGAATGAATATTATTGCTGTCATCTCTATTCTGCTTCACTGAAGATTTGTTTTTACTTAAGTTAATGGCAGGACATGTCTTATCAAAATTTAAAATGCTTCCCTCAGGTTGTGACTTTACTAGGCAAAATGGAACGTCTTCGGAGTTCTCTTCTTCATGCCAGTATCTCTACTGCTCTTGATAGACACTTGGAGTCTATTCACATTGTACAGTCACGTAGAAAGGATGAAATTGTTAATGCTTCCAATCGGCAAAGGCAAGGAGTTCCTAGGTGCCAAGATGACAGAGGTACAAATATTAATGCATATTCTTGTGATAAGTCAGTGCGATAATTTAGGTATTGATACAATCAGATTCTGAGGTTGAAAGATTAGATTTCTAAAATTAACACTTATCTACAGAATAAATTGGTAAATAATCTCCACATTATTTACTCCAAAAGTATTTCCATTTTATTAATGTTGTCTATTATAACTGTTTCAAGATAGTCTGTGTTCTACTCAAAGTATAGTCACTATCGTACAAGTCAGAAATAAAGTATCAATACTTTTAAATATTTTAATGATAAAGGACAGGACTTTGGTTCAATCAATAACTCCTTTTTTTACAAAAATAACATTTGATCATTTAGTAGCAAAAGCACTGGCTTTTGTAAGATTTAACAGATATTTAAATGGCATTTAATATGAAATGACCCTGAATGTTTATTTTACAGATGTTTTTGCCCTTGCTTCAGCAATTAAAGAGATGTGTGTGGCTACTCGGAAAACACGCACTGCCCTGTGGTGTGAACTGCAGATGACCTTGCCAAAAACAGCCAGTACAGCTCATGTGGTAAAGGCTTTACAAGATACAGTAAACTGTGAAAATAAAGTCCATGAAAGCATAAATAGTAGCAATCCAATGAACCAGAAAGGTGAAACAAACAAACATTAAGGAAATGCCAGCAGAAAGAAGAATAAAAAGCTGATAAACATATCAAGACATGCTAAAAATTTTTTAATGAACTTGTCAAACTTTCAGTGTTTTCTTTCAGATTTAAAGTTAATACCAATACCTTAATGAAGTCTAACTTCTATTTAAAAATCTTATATTTGAAGTGAATCCGATATAGTTTTAAGTAAACACAAAGGTACAGTTGACTACTCAGAGTTCTGAGTAGTCAGATAACAAGTTTAAGTAAATTAAATATTTCCTAACAGCTAAAATATGCTTAAACCCATTCTGCCATGCAGGTAAATGCAAATGTGAAATTCTTCTAGGAGATAAGTTTCGTTTAGGTCTGTCTTAGTTAAGTATAATTCCAAATAATGAATCTAAGTGACTGTAACCCAATTACGGCTACAGCCTAGTAACCAAGACAAGTTTTGATTGTGATATAAAAGTGTTTTCCTTACAAAACTGGATAATACCTGGGAAACAAAGGAAAATATGGATAAACCCAATATTCATGTAAAAATTTAATATTTAAAATACTACCATATTTATAAATTTGAAATCTTAATGCCTAAGTATATGGAGGGAAATGCATCTGATTCTCCTAAATTAATGATAAAAGTGCCAGTGTAAAAACCATGCAAGTTACTGAATATAAAACCTATTCAGATCATTTGTGTATATTCTTTAAATTTTAATTATATTATCAATTATTAAATGTTTCCAATTTTAAAGTTATTTAAATTAAATCACAAAACATTCCCTTTATCTGGATCTTTTAGACTTGATACACAGTAACTGAAATAATGACTACTGTTTTAATACCCTTAGTTTGCTGCCTTTTATGAGGGTATCACGAAGTTCTAAAATGTATTTTTTTAAAGGTTAATCTCTAACTAGTTTAGCTTGCAATTGGTTAGTGTATATTTTGTGTAGTTGTGTTCATTAGTTTGCTTCTAAGTTCTAAAATGTATTTTTTTAAAGGTTAATCTCTAACTAGTTTAGCTTGCAATTGGTTAGCGTATATTTTGCGTAGTTGTGTTCATTAGTTTGCTTCTGTATTTTTTTAAAACGATTGAAAGCTTAGCTTTTTCTGTTTCTCACCACTTAGTATCTTTGTATAGAACTTGAGTAATTTATTCGTTAATATGAAATGTTGGTATTATGTGACTCAGAAGATCTTGGGTTTTAACATTTCTAGCATGAGTTAAACTATAATGTACTGATGAAATTTAATTGAAATATCCTTGACTAGAAACACTGATGTTTTAAATGTTAGTGTTTTTCTTAGTTTTAGAGATTCTGGTATTAAAAAAAAAAGAGTGTAATCATACCACATAAATTTTCTTTAGATGATGTACAGAAGAAACTGATTGAGAATGCAAGAGTAACTGTAGGGAGAAACATTTTGATCACTGATATATGCCTTAGAACTACCCAAATGAATTACATTGAGGGTAGTCAAATAAAATAGATCATCTCACCACAGTCACTGCATAGAAAGTGGTTAAGTTTAACATAAGACGTGTTGGATGTTATAAAAACAAATACTGTACTGAATTTAGTCTCAGGAAAAAAATAAATTACTTCGTTGAAAACATGTGGTTTCATTTTTCTAAATTTATATTAGTTTCTAACCTTAAGAGTCACTCATATCAGAAAGTCAAATGAATTTCATTTAAGAACTTATACTAAGTTTTAGATTTCATTATTAACACACAAGTAATAATGTTGGTTTATAAATCAATGCCATTCAGATATCCATAGCTCTAACCTGATCTCCTTCAAAGATGAAATTTTTGCTCTATCTTTATGCTAATCCATGTAAACCAGAATAAAAATTTTAGGGAAGCTTTTACATGATACTGGTCAGAAATGAAATACCAGTCCATTAATAAGAACCAAACACTTAACAAAATTCTTTGAAATATTGTTAATCATATCACCCAATAGATAATTTTTAAATTAGTTGGTTGTCCCTTTCAATGGCATATCCTCTAACAGATGGTTCTTATGTACTTGTATTTCTGAATTACAACCTATGAAAACATTGTACTTCTGAATTACAACCTATGAAAACATAAAACTTTTACAAAATTTGCAGTGCAACTGATAAAACTGATGCTCCCGCCACTTCTAATCTGAAAGAACTTGGTGTACTCATTCTTTTTAATGGAAAAAGCAAAATTACCTTGAGTTGTTATCAGTGTCCTTCTCACTTGAATAATCTGCTACTGTAAAGTTTTAGAGGGTTGAGAATTTATGACTGAAATCCAAAATCTGGCCTAAAACTCAATCTTACCATAGAAGATATGGTTGTTTAAAATTTGCCCTTTGCAGCCGGGCGCCGGTGGATCACGCCTGTAATCCCAGCACTTTGGGAGGCTGAGGCGGGTGGATCACGAGGTCAGGAGATTGAGACCATCCTGGCTAACACGGTGAAACCCCATCTCTACTAAAAATACAGAAAATTAGCTGGGTATGGTGGCACTCGCCTGTAGTCTCAGCTACTTGGGGGAGGCTGAGGCAGGAGAATCACTTGAACCCACAAGGTGGAGGTTGCAGTGAGCCAACATGGTGCCACTGCACTCCAGCATGGGTGACAGTGATCTGTCTCAAAAAAACAAACAAAAAAAATTTGCCCTTTGCAATACTGAACATTTTAGATGTAAAGGATTTATTAGCACCTGAGTCAAGTGGATAACTAAACTCAAAGCCTAATGAGCTGATCCTCTTTTTTCTGTTTAAGCATTAGTTTGACAGTATACTTAACTGTGACATACATAGTAGAGTCCCAGAAGAAAGAACTGACTACTAACGAATTGAAACAAGTACCCTTCAGGGGACTGTGGATATAACCTGACTCCTTCAGTGACAAAAATCAAGGTGAGAACAACCCAAAATCCCAAAATAAGGATTACTAAATTAAAATAGGCTCTATCATACCCTATCGCTACCACCACATAAAGGACTAAGACTGTAATAGTAAGGATTTCTAGGCCGGGCGCGGTGGCTCACGCTTGTAATCCCAGCATTTTGGGAGGCCGAGGCGGGCGGATCACGAGGTCAGGAGATCGAGACCACGGTGAAACCCCATCTCTACAAAAAATACAAAAAAATTAGCCGGGCGTGGTGGCGGGCGCCTGTAGTCCCAGCCACTCGGAGAGGCTGAGGCAGGAGAATGGCATGAACACGGGAGGCGGAGCTTGCCGTGAGCCGAGATTGCGCCACTGCACTCCAGCCTGGGCGACAGAGCAAGACTCCGTCTCAAAAAAAAAAAAAATAGTAAGGACTTCTAAGCCAATTTCCTGATGTTCCAAAAAACATGCTAATCTTTCTGATCTAATTCCTACTTCACAAAAACGAAAATTGAGAAAGAGAATTTATGGATTCCAGGAAGAGGTTCCACTAGTGGAATATAAGTTATAGGGCTAACCAAAACAAAGCATAAAATAAAAATCAACACATTCCTAAGTAACTACTCACACATATTTCATTTCTGTGGGTACGTAGAAGGAATCAAAATAAGTCAGAAGACAGCAATTTAAATAAGATTTATTTTTTTAAAGGTGGTTATTTTTATTTTTTGCAATGCCACGGTTATAGGAGTGTATGAAGAGGTAACATGTCTCCTTTTCCTTAACCATGTTTTTTTTTTTTTTAACCTTCTGCACAAAGGTAAAAGTTTTTGTTAATCTCATAGTTAATGGTATAAAACAGAGATTGGCAAACTTTTCCTCCAACAGACCAGGTAGTAAATATTTTAGGTTTTACAGACCACATATTTTTTTCTTTTATAACTCTTTAAAAATGTAAAAATCATTTTTAGTTTGTACCATACAAAAACAGACTGGGCCAAATTCGGCCCGTGGGCAGGAGTTTGCCAACCCCTGGTATAAAATATCTACTTTGTCTTGTCAGAGAAATTGCTGTCCTTAGGCTTCTAGACAATCTGCTGCCTGAAGTCAAGTGGAGAAGGGCCTTATTTACAATTTAATGTGGTTTGTGACAGAAGTAGAAATGGAGAGCTTTTGCTCACTTTTGACTCTCCCAGTTTTTCCATTCACTCATTCATTCAATAAATTTATTGAGCACCTACTATGTACACTCTTAAATATCTTGGTGTTAGCAGAAATTTCCAGTGTTTCTTCCTTAAAAGGGTGATTTCTCCAGTTTCTCTAAACCAGGAATTATTTCTTAATACTCATGTTTTATGGAAAAATCAGGATTAAAATCTCTACCAGCACTCAAGAAGATACATGATTATACAAAATGAATCTAGCCAACAATGATATTCTTGCACCCAATAGTGACACAGCCTAGATGAGGAAAAATATGTAACTATCTCTATTTTAAAAGATACCTCTTTTCCTCCCATAGGCTGAAACTTTCAAAAAAAATAAAAAATCAGATCTAGAACATCCCCCAAATAATTTCTTCCCATTTTCCTAGTTTTGGTGCCATGTTAACATAAAATCTGGATCCAGGTAGGGCTCTTCATTAGCTTTCTATTTCAGCCATAAAACAATACTACACTTACAGCTGAATACTGCCTCCAAAGCAATGTGCATGCCCACATTTTATCTCAGGGAGGGATTGATTGTTTCTGCTCCTTCAGAATGAAAACTGTTAGCTTTCTGAATCCTCCTGCTATTTATCCAAGGTGAGGGAAGACTTTTTAGAGTGGCCAAAAGGAGTACAGAACTTCAGTATTAAAATATAAAGGTGGCCCCCATTCCAGATCTTTGGTACAGTCACCAGCTATAATAATCTGATTTCCCACCCCACCAAAACATAGCACATTTTGTAATTAGAAGTGATTGTGATTTTCCTTTTGACCATGTAAACAATAGGGGAAATGCCTTGGGAAACTACTTTGCAATGCACTCTCTTTTCTCGTAAATACACAACCAGTTCTCCCTTTGATAAGTTCATGGGGGGAAAGAATAGAGTAGGCGAAGGTTATCGCTTTCGCTCCCCTCTCTGTGTCCTTTTCTTTTCCTTTTCCTTGCGCTCCTGCTTGGCTAGTTTGTCTCTCTCCCTCTGCAGCTTGTCCTGTTCCTTCTTCCTTTGGGACTCATCCCGAAGTGAGTCTCGCTCCAGTTTTCGGGCATTAAGGACATCTTCCACATTGGTGTTTCGGAACAGAACTACAGGTGAGTTAAGGGATTAGGGTACAGGTCACACAGATCACAACTACTGCTGTCTTTCCTCATTCTATTTATCCTCTCTCCACCTGCTGAGTCCTGAATGGTCTTTACCTACTCCTAGTTTTTTTAAAAAAAACCCTTATGTTTATCCTTGGTCTAACAGAGAAATCCTAAAGCTATATTACAAAAGTTTTAAAATGTCCTTTGGAATAAAACTCTTATTCAGATTTATCTAAATCTGCATTTTAAAATATTTTACCGAAGAAACAAAAAAATAAGAAAAGAAAATATTTCATCAAAATGAAATTTCATTCTAGAATAAGTACTTATTCAATGGCAGAATATTGGAGAATCTAGGCTAGTTTTGGTGAACAGAGTAGTAATGTAACTGGCTAAATGTTTATGTACTTGGCTCTGTTAAAATGCCTTAAAAGAGTTAAATAAGATGTTTAACCTTATTAAACATTATCAATTGGCTTTTGTTCCTAGATTACTAAAGCTGAAGTGAAAACCACATTCTAATAACCATAAACACTAAATTTATAAGAGATAGAAAATGGGTTTAGGCTGGGCGCAGTGGCTCAAGCCTGTAATCCCAGCACTTGGGAGACTGAGGCGGGTAGATCATGAGGTCAGGAGATCGAGACCATCCTGGCTAACAGGTGAAACCCCGTCTCTACTAAAAATACAAAACATTAGCCGGGCATGATGGCACACACCTGTAGTCCCAGCTACTCGGGAGGCTAAGACAGGAGAATCACTTTAACCCAGGAGGCAGAGGCTGCAGTGAGCCGAGATCGCACCACTGCACTCCAGCCTGGGCGACACAGCGAGACTCTGTCTCAAAAAAAAAGAAAAAGGAAAAGTGTTTGGTGTTTGTATTCTCTGACAAATTATAAGGTTTTTGAGGAAAAAGAAAAAATTTCAACATTATTTTATTATTTTTTGAGACACAGTCTCACTGTCATATCCCAGGCCAGAGTGCAGTGGCAAGATCTCGGCTCACTGCAGCCTTGACTTACTGGGCTCAGGTGATTCTCCCACCTTGGCCTCCTGAGTATCTGGGACTATGACTATAGGCACATGCCACCACACCTGGCTAGTGTTTTGTATTTTTTTTAGTAGAGACAGGGTTTTGCCATGTTGCCCAGGCTGGTCTCAAACTCCTGGGCTCAAAAGATCCACCCGTCTCGGCTACCTAAAGTGCCAGGACTACAGGTGTAAGCCATCATGCCTGACCTCAATATTATTTTAATTTTCTCCATAATGCTGGGCAACTCAGAGCTACATACAGGGAGTATAGATTTTTATTTTTCCCTTAGAAATCCTTCCTTCAAACTAATCCATTTACAGTACTTGTTAATTTGTTTTCTCTGGGGAAAGTTCTTGCTAAACTGACTATCTAGGGCTGTCCTAGGAATAGGGCTCCCAATGTTAGCATGACATGAGTTCCTGAAGGTAAAGGGGAGCCGCCAGCAATGACAGCAAAATAAAAACTGATCTCAAGAGGACTCTATGGAGAAACGCATGGGGAGGGACCCAGAAGGATACGTTTGTCAGAACCAATGTTCATTGTGGTAGCACCTGAATCATCCTTCTCATCTGCTTCAGTAAGTGATGTTAAGGAAAGTCAGATGGAAAACAACATCCCAACCTAACATTAGAAAACATTCAATAGACTGGTAAGTAGGAAAAGCACACTGAATGGAGGGAGCACATTCTCAGGGATATGGCGATAAACCCAGGAGATTCATCTTTGGAAACCTCAACTTAGGAAAGATTGATATATCTTCTGTAAGATCCTTTTCTTGGGAGGCTGAAAAGAAACTTAAGTCGGTCTGGGTGGATTGCCACATTACCTGGAAGCCAGATGACCTTTAAACAGTGGTTCTCAAAGTGTGGTTCACAAAACCCTCAGGAATGTATTAGAAATACACATTCTTGGGACCTATGCCAAACCTACTAAATTGCGGGTGAAGCCCAGCAATCTGTGTTTTAACAAGTCCTCCAGGAGAACCACTGCTTTAAAAGTTCTTTTCTAGCTCAAGATGAGAAATTATGTCACCGGAACCATAGCTCTGCCAACCCTGGCAAGAAAACTCGTAAGAAAAAATTAGAAGAGAGGCCAGGCGCAGTGGCTCACGCTTGTAATCCCAGCGCTTTGGGAGGGCGAGGCAGGCAGATCATGAGGTCAGGAGATCGAGACCAGCCTGGCTAACATGGTGAAACCCTGTCTCTACTAAAAATACGAAAAATTAGCTGGGCGTGGTGGCACGTGCCTGTAGTCCCAGCTACTCGGGAGGCTGAGGCAGGAGAATGGCTTGAACCCGGGAGGCAGAGGTTGCAGTGAGCCGAGATTGTGCCACTGCACTCCAGCCTGGATGACAGAGCGAGACTCTGTCTCAAAAAAAAAAAAAAAAAAAAAAAAGAGAGAGAGACAGAAACTGGCTCCAAAGAGCCCAAGAATTCTTTCCTAAACTAGTGATTAGACAGCTGACATTTCTGGTTTGATGTCCACTGCATAATATGCCACATACTTCATTCAAGTAGGCTCAGTAAGCAAAGCATTTCCTAAATAAGTATGAAATTCACAGGCAACTAAACCTGCCCCTACTGGCAATACTTTCTTTTTGCACAGTTCCCACTCAAATTCCAGATTTATTCTGGTATTGCTTTGGGGGTTCAGCCTTACTTTTAACTACCTGGTCACATAAGAAAGAAAAGATTCAAACTGCTCTAAATTTAGAGAATCTTTCACCCAAAAATACCCAGGTTCTAGTCCTGGTTTTGCCACTAATCTTCTGAATGCCTCTGATCACCCATTCCTCTGTTGGTGTCTCAGTTTCCTTATTAACTGGGAAAGAACATAAAGATGGATTATACTTTATACTACACTGTATAGAAAAGTATTATACAAATATAAAGAATTACAGCTATATTGTGTTTTCTGAAAGCATAATATAAATGGACTATTAAGATATTATTTGTTTTACACCAAAGTTTTCAGGTATATACTGATTATGTGTTGAAAAATGTAAGTCCAGTATCAACTAATCCAATATCACTCCACATATCCACAAAGGGCCATAGATTACTGCCATTTTAGAGGGGAAAATTAAGCTATAGAGGGGGATTAGCAACTTGCCAAAGGTCACTGTAAACCCACAAATATGTCTGGCTTGAGCTTTAGGGAATAGTGCCGAGACTCCAGAAAGGATATTCCTCTTCATCTGTCACATCAGCATACTGGGCCAGGAGGGCAGCTTTTCTCTGCTTCTCCTCTTCTGACACCATCCTTGGCTTTACTACAATTTGTGCCTGCTTCTCAATTAGGGTGGCAATGGCCTGTACTTCATCTGGGAGGTGGTGGAAGGAAGAACAAGGTTGTATGAGACAGAACAAGCTCATTGAACCACTAGTCCACACAGGCAGCACTTGTACTAAAGACATTGGCATCTGCTGCCTCCTTAGAGCCCGGCAGTTCAAAGGACATGGCTCGGGGGCCATTGAGAAAGGAAAGGAAAGGCCATGAAGGCTAAGCTTTTATCCATCTTCAATCAGAGCAGCCCTGATTTTACTTGTTTTACATACTGAAGTTCTGCTGCCTTAAAAAAAAAAAAAAAAGGTTGAAAAGCACTGCATTAGAACCACAGAAAACTAAGCCTCTAAACACTCAACTTCCTCCCCGTGGCATCCCAAAAACCTAAGCAGGAATCTAAAATCAACTTAAGCTGGTACTGTTTATGTTTCTGATTATGCCAGGGGGAATTCTTAGATTAAGAATATTTTGCCATACTATAAAATAAAATAAACTAGTAAGTTCTCCAGTCTCAAGAAAAGGAAACAATGGTGTAAAATAGTAGTTCTCACACTTGGTTGCACATTAGAATCACCTACAGGAGCTTTTAAAAAGTACAAATGCCTGGGCCCCAACCCAGGTACATTAAGTGATTCTAATATACAGCCAAAACTGAGAACCAACAGTGTATAGAGTTCAGAATCTTTCCAAATTTGGCTTTTATGATTTGAGTTTTCTGTAGCTAATTTACCATCCTAGTGGTAGGTATATTCGCCCATTTCTCTTCCATTTTAAAGGGTAAAGTGTTTAGCTGAATAAAACCAAACACCAACCATAATTTGTATTATGAAATGACAACATGAGGCAGGGTGCAGTAGCTCACGCCTGTAATCCCAGCACTTTGGGAGGCTGAGGTGGGCAGATAACATGAGGTCAGGAGTTCGAGACCAGCCTGGTCAACATGGTGAAACCCCCATCTCTACTAAAAACACAAAAATTAGCCAGGCATGGTGGCATGAGCCTGTAGTCCCAGCTACTCATGAGGCTGAGGCACAAGAATCGCTTCAACCTGGGAGGCAGCAGTTACAGTGAGCCAAGATTACGCTACTGCACTCCAGCCTGGGTGACACAGCAAGACTCTGTCTCAAAAAAAAAAGACAACATGAAAAAAGTAGGAAGTGGTAAAAATATAGTTGACTCCATACCTGCAATGCAAATCTGCAAGAAGCAGTGGAAAGACGATGAAAAAGAAAAAGTAAAAAAACCACAATGAAGAAAACTGTGGTCAGTCGAAATGGAAAAATGCAAAAAAAGAAAAGGAAGCCAATGTTCGGTAAAAAGTTAACACAGGCTGTTGGGTGTTTGCCAGTGTGCACTATCTTCGGGAAAATGAGCATCCAAGGGGAAAATGAAAAGATCTCTTCCTAACAGCTATACAGTCAAGGCTGCCGGAAAAGGCTCAGGAGGTTAAACATAGAAACTCTGACTCTACCTTCTTTTTTCACTTTGGTGACAACATTCTGAGTTTCTGACCATCGTTCCACAATCTCCTTGCAGATATTAAGGAGGGAATCTTCTTCCTAGTTGGAAAAGCAGACCAATTAATTTCCCGAGGGAGCCCTCAAAAACAATAGCAACCTCAAAAAAGCCTATGAAGAAAGCATAGCTCTCCATGCTGTGAAATTATGGAAGGGTCTGGGAGCCACAATAGAGTATGTTTCTTTTCTGAGGCTCTGGACACAGAATTAATCCTGCTTGTGTGTCCCAGAACCCACACCTCCTACATCAAGAACAGCCACTCCATCCTGATAAGCTCCAAGGGAAGATTCATACCAACTCAGGGCAGCCTTCCTCATTCTCTCTTAAAATATTTTATTTATTTTATTTTTAATTGACAAATAATAACGTATATATTATATATATATGTAGGGTACCCTGTGATGTCTCAATATATGTTCACATTGTAGAATAATTAAATCAAGCTAATTAACAAATCTATCACCTCACATACTTCTCATTTTTTTTGGTGATGAAAACATTTAAGGCTGGGTGCAGTGGCTTACGCCTGTAATCCCAGCACTTTGGGAGGCTGAGGAGGGTGGATCGCTTGAAGCTGGGAGTTCGAGACCAGCCTGGCCAACGTGCTGAAACCCCATCTCTACTAAAAATACAAAAATTAGCCGGGTGTGGTGGCACACGCCTGTAATCACAGTACTCGGGAGACTGAGGCACAAGAATAACTTGAACCCAGGAGGCAGAGGTTGCAGTGAGCCGGGATCGCGCCACTGCACTCCAGCCTGGGAGACGGGAGAGAAATTGTCTCAAAAAAAAAAAAAGAAAGAAAGAAAACATTTAAAATGTACTCTTTTAGTAATTTTGAAGTATACAATGCATTATTATTTATTTATTATTATTACTTTTTAGAGACAGGGTCTCACTCTGTTACCCAGGCTGGAGTGCAGTGGTGCAATCACAGCTCACTGTAACCTCAAACTCCTGGGCTCAAGCAATCCTCCTGCCTCAGCCTCTCGAGTAGCTAGGACTGTAAGCATGTACTACCACACCTGGCTAATTGAGTGTTTGTTTGTTGTTTTTTTTAAAAGATGGGGTCTCACTGTCTTACCCAGGCTGGTCTCCAACTCCTGACCTCAAGCAATCCTCCCATCTTGGCCCCCCAAAGTGTTGGGATTACAGGCCTGGGCCACCACATCCAGCCGATTATTACTTATTATAGTCACCATTCTATGCAACAGATCACTAAAGTATATTCCTTCTGTCTAACTGCAATTTTGTACCCTTTGATCAACAATCTTCCCTTTTCCCATCCACCTCCCCCAATTCTTTTGGAGCAAAAACCTGTTCCCTAAGTCAAAACTCCTCTGTGGAATATTCCTTGGCTGATGTATACAATTCAGAACATTCCCTAAGGTTATCAACTTTCATGCTAGATCATATCCATTAGCTTGATGACACATAATAAAGAGGAGATACATGAGGAAATGGTCTCGTCCAACCATTCCGCTGTCCATTTTAGAGAAGCATACATATTCTGCGTACTAACCAATCTCCCTCCTCAGCATGATATAACAAAAATCTTGTCTTTAGTGTTAGAGATACTTAAGTTCAAATCCTGGATCTGTGAGGAAGTTTCTTAACTTTCTGATCTTCACATCCTCCTAGGATTTTACTGAGGATAAATGAAAATGTATATAAATGCCTAACCTACTTGTCAAAGAACAGGCATCTAATAAACATGAGCACTTCCCTCCATCTTCATTACGTCTGCATTCCCCACCTTCACGTTCTACCTCTCAGGGCAAGCTGTCAGCATTCACATTTATTAAGCATTTACCATGTGCCAGGCACTGCTCTAAAAGCTTTACGTGAGAACTCTCAATTCTTAAAATAATGCCATTAAGTACTATTTTACTCTCAATTTACAGAAGAGGAAATCAAAGCACAGAGGTCAATTACCTTGCCCAAGGTCTTACAAGTAATAATGGATTAAATACAATTTGAATCCCAGCAGTTTGGCTTAGAGCCCATGTTCTTTTTTTTTTTGAGACGGAGTCTCGCTCTGTCACCCAGGCTGGAGTGCAGTGGTGTGATCTCGGCTCAATGCAAGCTCTGCCTCCTGGGTTCACGCCATTATCCTGCCTCAGCCCCCCGAGCAGCTGGGACTACAGGCGCCCCCCACCACGCACAGCTAATTTTTTGTATTTTTAGTAGAGATGGGGTTTCACCATGTTAGCCAGGATGGTTTCCATCTCCTGACCCCGTGATCCGCCTGCCTTGGCCTCCCAAAGTGCTGGGATTACAGGCGTGAGCCACTGCGCCCAGCCGAGCCCATGTTCTTAACCATTATATATACCATCTCCCAAAGAAAAGTGGAGAGTCAGAACACAGACTTATTATGTATACCCTTATTTTGTACCCAAAAAAGGATTTCTTCCTCTACCTTGCATCCTTTTAGCATATATGCTAGACACACAGAACTTCCTTGGTTCAGAGTTTCAACAGTTCATGGGTTTCCCCCAACCCCCACCAGCAAGAAAAGCAAAGGAAGAGAAAAAGAAAAAAGGATGAGAAAGTGGTACAGCTCTTTTAAAATCCCCCACCAAAAGAAAAGGAATGGCAGGAAAAGGAGCAGCAGAGAGGCAAAAGAGAACGGGAACTCTTAGAGGACAAAGTGGTTTATTTCCTCAGTCTCCTCATCCAAATCAAAGTAGTTCAATCATCCATTCATTTATTTATACAGAAGGTGCCTGCTATGTTCAAGGCACTAAGAGGAAAGTTTATCCTACTTACAATGCTCCTTTTTCCCTAGCACTTATCACTTTGTAACATACTATATAATTTACTAGTGATGCTTTTCTGTGCTAGAATGTAACCTCATGAGGGCAGGAATTGCTAAGTGTTTTATTCTTTGAAGTGCCCCAAGCACTTAGGGTAGTGCCTGGCATACGGTAATCCATCAATAAAAATTTGATAAATCAATCAACCAATGCAAATACTATTGAAGAGAAGGATGATAGAAAGCTTTTGTTTACTGTTATTTGCTCCTAACTATATGCCACTGTTCTTGAATTTTACCTCAGATTATTGCTAACAAACTTCTTAATTCCTCATATTAAATCCTAGCCCAAGTCAGGCACAGAGGCTCACATCTGCAATCTCAGCACTTTGGGAGGCCAAGGCAGGAGGATGTTTTGAGCCCAGGAGCATAAGACCACCCTAAGCAACATGGCAAAACCCTGTCTCTACAAAAAAAAATTTTTTTTTAAATTAGCCAGGCATGGCTGGGCGTGGTGGCTCACGCCTATAGTCCCAGCACTTTGAGAGACTGAGATGGGTGGATCACTTGAGGTCAGGAGTTTGAGACCAGCCTGGTCAACACGGTGGAACCCCATCTCTACTAAAAATATAAAAATTAGCCAGGCATGGTGGCATATGCTTGTAATCCCAGCTACTCGGGAGGCTGAGAATCACTTGAACCCAGGAGGCAGAGGTTACAGTGAGCCGAGATCTTGCTACTGCACTCCAGCCTGGGTGATGGAGTGACACTCTGTCTCAAAAAATAAAACATAAAACATAAAAAAAAAGTTAGCCAGGCATGATACCTGATGGCAGGTGCCTGTAGTCCTAGCTACCTGGGAGGCTGATGAGAGGGGATTGCTTGAGTCCAGTCGTTCAAGGTTACAGTGAGTTATGATCACATTACTATAACAGAGCGAGACTCTCTTAAAAAAAAAAAAAAAAAAGGCAAACTAATGTCCACCTTTATCAACAGAAACAGCTCCAAATAATGACAGACTGATCAAGAAGCTGGTACCAAGAAGTATCAAAGTTATTTCAACAGCTTCATGGAGTGTTTAGAAACTTCCCAGCTGTAAATAAAAACTAACTTAAATTGCTTGCCTCCTACTCTGCCTATAATCTGTAATGTTGTGGTCCAAAAAAAGAATTGATTCCACTGTCTTGTATTTCCAGTGAACTTCCGAGCTTCCTCACAAGCTGTATTAAAAGTTTTCCCATTTATAAGCCAATCTTGCCAGAAGAGGCTCTGGAACTCAAATGGATTACTGCCAGAAGAATCTGGGACAGCTGCACTGGTGTTATATTTCAACCATGTACCCAATCTATGAACTGCTTCCGCCAAATGTGAGTGATTTTTTCCTAGCACTTGTTTCCGCCTTCACAAAACACTTTTGGATTTGAAAATGTTTTCTGCCTTCTACCCTTTTAAAAAAATGAGGTATGAATATGTATATTTATATCTATATATATTTATAGTAATTTTTTTTTCTTTGAGACAGGGTCACTCTGTCACCCAAGCTGGAGTGCAGTGGCACAATCACGGCTCACTGCAGCCACAACCTCCTAGGCTCAAGTGATCCTCCCACTTCAGACTCCTGAGTAGCTGGGACTACAGGTATGAACCACCATACCCGGCTAATTTTTTTTAATTTTTTTTATAGAGACAGGGTCTTGCTATGTTGCCCAGTCTGGTCTGGAACTCTTGGCCTCAAGCAATCCTCCCGCCTCAGCCTCCCAAAGTGGTGAGATTACAAGCATGAGCCACTGTGCCCCACCTCATAGTACATTTTGATTCTCTCTATTACTAGCCTTTCAAAATTGGTTTTGAGAATAACAAAGAACCCATTTTCCTAACCTGTTCATTGTAATAAATGCCAGAAGATAAAGCCTCTGATGGACAGACAGGTGGCTCTCACAGTAGCAGTCAGGTATCCAGGATCTCCTCTAATCCATGAATGCAGAGACAACTCTAGCTTCTACAGCATTTAGTGATGATTCAAGTAAATTTTATTTTTAAGCTTGTATTTAAAATGAAACAATTTGTTAGACAGCCACAGGTAGCACCTACAACCAATTCAATCTGTAATAACCAGTCTAATAAGTTGTGTATGTTGGAGGTGTGGGAAGTGAAGATGAAGGCAGCAGAAATTATCAGGTTGAAAAAGTGGACATCTGGGTGGCTTACTATGTAAACTTAGCTTAAAGTACACATTTCTGAATACCTTGCTTCTAATAGGCTAAGGACTAAGTTTATCTCTCTTCGTTAAAGCTCTGATCTCTCTCATACCCTCCTTCCCACCACCAATGATTACTGTAAATACTGTAATGGATCAAGCACGACGTTTGCTTCAGTTCTTCATGGGCATGAAAAGACTTCTACCACCAGCTTACCTTTAAGGACTCCTACATCCAAATAAGAATCAAAAGGGAACTTCCTGCAGGCTTCTGTCATGGGACAGCCCTGGGAACTGCCTTGTAATAGGCACAGACCTCCCGAGAGCATTTTAATACCCCCAGTGAACACTGTAAACGGATGGAAATGGAATTGGTCGTCAGATATTTGTGATAACATTCCCATTCTGACATTTCAATGCCTTCGGAAGAACGCTCCTCGGCTCTCTCACAAGCATCGGAGAGGGCCTTGTCCCCAAGAATACCAGAAAGCCCTTCCTCTCTGTGTACCTGCAGCTTTCAGGCTTCCCACACCTGGTTGGGGAGCAACCTCCTTCCCCCGCCGCCCAGATATCAGAGGAGTATACCTCTCCCAGGTGAGACCACTGAGCCTCTGGGATACCCGGTAGGGGACGGAGGGTGCAAAGTATTGACAGGTCCTCAGATGCTGGCCAGAGGCTGAACAAATGTGTCCAGGCTACTTACCAGGAAAGCAGAGAGGATGCCCTGCAGGGCGTCCAGCTTCTCTTCTTCCTCCTCCTCCTGCAGGACACCCAAGATGTAGGCTCCATAAACGGCTCGGTCCACTCCCAGTGCCTCCAACCGTCCGTCCAGCCAGGAGCCAAAGCCGCCGCCTCCGCCATCGCCTTCGCCAGGGGCTACCGCGGCCACTTCGCTGGGCGCCGCCATCTTGGGGTCAGGGTCCTGCAAGCCCCTAGGGCGCCTACCGCAGTGCCTGACGGGCCGCGCTGCAGGTCCACCGCGCATGCCTGAAGAGGGAGCCCAGGCCCGTTAAGTGCAGAGAGCGCAGCCCTGTCGGCCGGCTTGGGAGTTTTGTGCTTTCCAGATGAAGCGTGTCTTCGCATACGTGCGGTCGCGTGATCTCACAAGATGCTTAGCATGTGAGTATTCTTAACAGACTCATTCTACAGTTCGGGAAGTTAAGAGAGGTGCAGTAATTTGGCCAAAGTCACGCGGCTAATAACTACCCAGGACTGGAGCTCAGCGTGGATTCCATCGCTTCCTCCACCCGACTGAGCTGCCTTGCCCGCGCGCTCGGGGGATGCTGGCTGCCCACTCCCACACAGCTGTCTGGCAGGAACCTCCTGACCGCCCGGAATACCCTCGTCGCTACCGACGGCTACCACCTTCACCTGTACAAACCCTTCCCTGTCAAAGTAAAGGTTGCAGAAAACCTTCCCTGATTCCATGGTAGGCACTCAGTAAATAAACAGGCAACCTCAAGTCATTTCTTCCACTCACTCATTGATTCAACGCGTGCACGGGACTATTCTTTGAGGAGCCTACCCCACCCTCTGCCAGGCACTGTGCCAAGAGCTTTTCATGCATTATCTCTTGTAATCCCCCCTACAGCCCTGTGGGGAGATGCTTTTATTGTCCACATTTTAAAGATAAGGAGACAGGCCGGACGCCATGGCTCACGCCTGTAATCCCAACAGTTTGGGAGGCCGAGGCAGGTGGATCACCTGAGGTCAGGAGTTCGAGACCAGCCTGGCCAACATGGTGAAACCCCGTCTCTAGTAAAAATACAAAAATAATGCCAGACACGGTGGTTCACTCCCGTAATCCCAGCACTTTGGAAGGCCAAGGTGGGCAGCTCGCCTGAGGTCGGGAGTTCGAGACTAGCCTGACCAAAATGGAGAAACCCCGTCTCTACTAAAAATACAAAATTAGCCGGGCGTGGTGGGACATGCCTGTAATCCCAGCTACTTGGGAGGCTGAGGCAGGAGAATCGCTTGAACCCAGGAGGTGGAGGTTGCGGTGAGCAGAGATCGTGCCATTGCACTCCAGCCTGGTCAACAAGAGCGAAATTCCGTTTCAAAACAAACAACAACAACAACAACAAAAGCCAGGTGTGGTGGTGCGGGCCTGTAATCCCAGCTACTCAGAATCGCTTCAACCCTGAAGGCGGAGGTTGCAGTGAGCCAAGATCGCGCCACTGCACTCCAGCCTGAGCGACAGTGAGACTCCATCTCAAAAAAAAAAAAAAGAAAACACTAAAGATAAGGAGACAGATATGGAGAGAGTCACACAACTAGAGGGCGCCTAACCAGTGGCAAGAACTCTTCTTTGGCAGAGTTATGAGAGCCTCAGCTGACGTCAAAACACCTGGCTCTGGGCTAGAATGAATTACCCGAGAATTTGGTTGGCTTTAGCTGAAGTGCAGAGGAAGCTGGCAAGGTCCTGGCTAACTCCCTCCTCAAATATGTACTGAGTACCTTCAGTATGGCATTGTTGCTGGCACTGAAAACACAAAAATGAATGTCACAAAATATATGTCCTCAGAGGTTTTTAATCCATTAGGAACAGACATGTTTAAACAAATGATGACAATATAGTGATATAAATGTTTTAGTGGAGCTTTATCTAGCGGAGGTTGCAGTAGGATGCCTAGAAGATTGAGTTAACTTTACCTGTTGGAGTGCAGTTGGAAGCTGGTGGGGAGAGGGTCATAGGAAATCCAGGAAGGCTTCCCAGTGGAGATGATGCTTGAACTTCCTTGAAGAATGGTAGGAGTTCTTTACGCAAAGGGACTGGAGGGAAAAAGGGGGTAGATCCAGATGCAGGGGAACTATGAATTCAAAGGCTTGCTAGGGGGCCTCCAGAGTCATGTATGGCTTGAGCTACAGGGTTCAAATAGAAGATATTCAGGGGGTAACAACAAAAAAAGAAGGAAAGGAGTTTGTATACCTTGCAGAGGTCCTCTTATTGCAGAGGTCTACCCTTAGTGGCATTGGGATTATGTAAATGAATGGACACTAAATGAATGGCACAGATACGAATGTAAGAAATATGGCGGAGTGTGAATTTTAGTTGCGTGGCTTCTGTGTGCTCACTGAGTGAGATAGAATGTGACACTAACAGAGTCAGAGGCCAGAGTCAGCCTCCAAAGGCTTGCCTCTTTTTCAACTCCTCAGGTACTCTTTCTAATCTAGTAGCTGTCTTGCAGGTGGGGCTCGTGAGTTCACAGACCTGGGTGCCATCGTGGCTCAAGGATCATAGCTGGTCAGTGCAGAGCCCCCAAACCAGAAAAACATCACAAAATTTTGTTTTTTAGAAATACAGCCTCACAAGAAGTTTCAAAAATAGTACATAGAGTCCTGCACACCTTCACCCAGTTTCCCCCAATAGTAACATCAAACATAAAGACAATATAATAGTAAATCAGGAAATTGATATAGGTATAATGCAATAAGGTTTTTTTGGTTTTTGTTTTGAGGCGGAGTCTCACGGTTGTCGCCCAGACCGGAGCACAGTGGTATAATCTCGGCTCACTACAACCTCTGTCTCCTGGGTTCAAGCAATTCTCCTGCCTCAGCCTTCCGTGTAGCTGGGATTACAGGCACCCAGCACCACACCCGGCTAATATTTTTCCTATTTTTAGTAGAGATGGGGTTTTGCCATGTTGGCCAAGCTGGTCTCAAACTGCTGACCTCAGGTGATGCACCTGCTTCGGCATCCCAAAGTGCTGGGATTTCAGGCATGAGCCACCCCGCCCGGCCATAATGCAATAAGGTTTTTTGAAAGCATCAGCAAGCTTCTCAAAAACTGAATGAAGGTTCTCCAGACCCTAAATTTTAAGAATATCCTCAATGGCTATTTTACTACAAAAGTAATAATAGCTCATGCTTTAAAAAATATTATATAAGGCCGAGCGCGGTGGCTCACGCCTGTAATCCCAGCACTTTGGGAGGCCAAGGCGGGTAGATCAACTGAGGTCAGGAGTTTGAGACCAGCCTGGCCAACTGGTGAAACCCCATCTCTACTAAAAAAACACAAAAAAATGGCCGGGTGCGGTGGCTCACACCTGTAATCCCAGCACTTTGGGAGGCCGAGGCAGACGGATCACGAGGTCAGGAGATCGAGACCATCCTGGATAATACGGTGAAACCCCGTCTCTACTAAAAATACAAAAAAAAAAAATTAGCCGGGCATAGTGGCGGGCACCTGTAGTCCCAGCTACTCGGGAGGCTGAAGCAGGAGAAAGGCGCAAACCCGGGAGGTGGAGCTTGCAGTGAGCCGAGATCACGGCACTGCACTCCAGCCTGGGAGACAGAGCAAGACTCCGTCTCAAAAAAACAAAAAACAAAAAAAATTAGCCAGCTGTGGTGGTGGGCACATGTAATCCCAGTTACTTGGGAGGCTGAGGCAGGAGAATTGCTTGAAACCAGGAGGCGGAGGTTGCAGTGAGCCGAGATTAGGCCATTGTATTCCAGCCGGGGCAACAAGGGCAAAACACTATCTCAACAAAAAAAAAAAGAAAAAATTATATAAATGAACAAGTGACAAATTGAAAGCTTACAAAAAATAAAATATGCAAATTAAGATTGCAGTGAAATACCACGTCCGCTTTTCCAATCAAAAAAGTCTGATAATATGCTGTATTGTACTGTGCTTGGGTAAAAGACATTGGAAAATGTTGGAGCAGAAAGTAAATGGATCTGATCTTGTTGGAGGACTGTTTGTTTGAAAAGACCCAGCATTTCTGCTTCTGGGAATTTGTTCGTAAGTTATTCGTTTATTTTTATCTTTACTTGTGGTAAAATATACAATTTGCCGTCTTAACTATTTTTAAGTATACAGTTTAACAGTGTTAAGTATTAATTATTTTTTAAAATGTTGGCTTAAACCGGGCGTGGTGGCTCGTGCCTGTAATCCCAGCACTAGGGAGGCCAAGGTGGGTGGATCACTGAGGTCAGGAGTTCAAGACCAGTCTAGCCAACATGGCAAAACCCTGTCTGTACTAAAAATATAAAAATTAGCCAGGTGTGGTAAGGCGTGCCTATAGTCCCAGCTACTTGGCTACTCGAGAGGCTGAGGCAGGAGAATCGTTTGAATTCGGGACACAAAGGTTGCAGTGAGTTGAGGTAATGCCACTCCCTTCCAGCCTGGGCAATAGAGTGAGACTCTGTCTCAAAAAAAGAAAAAAAATTGATTTAATATTTTGTATGATGGCCAGGCACGCTGGTTTACACCTGTAATCCCAGTACTTTGGGAGGCTGACAAGGAAGGATTGCTTGAGGCCAGGAGTTCAAGACTAACCTGGGTAACATAATGAGACCCCAGCTCTACCAAAAAAAAAAAAGCAGTGGTGTATGTCTTTTGTCCTACCTACTCAGGAGGTTGAGGCAAGAGGATCACTTGAACCCAGGAGCTCAAAGTTACAGTGAGCTATGACGATGCCACTGCATTCTAGCCTGAACAACAGAACAAAACTCTGTCTTTAAAAAATAAAACTGTACATTTGTGTAGAATGACATATTTCTAAGGATATTCATTGTAGTGAAGCTTTTTGTAGTAAAAGAATAGTCTACATTTTATGTATATGAGACTGGTTCAAAAACTCTGGTAGCCACACAAAGAAGTATTGCGCAGCTGTAAAAAAAAAATGAACAAAGAGGCCGGGTGCAGTGGCTCATGCCTGTAGTCCCAGCACTTTGGGAGGCCAAAGCAGGTGGATCACCTGAGGTCAAGAGTTCGAGACCAGCCTGGCCAACTAAAAATACAAAAATTAGCTGGGCATGGTGGCAAGCACCTGTAATCCCAGCTACTTGGGAGGCTGAGGCAGGAGAATCACTTGAATCTGGGAGGCAGAGGTTGCAGTGAGAGGAGATTGTGCCATTGCTCTCCAGCCTGGGTTACAGAGCAAGACTCCGTCTCAAAAAAAAAAAAAAAAAAAAAAAAATGAACAAAGAAGCTCTTTATGCACTGACATGTATCAAAGTTCAAGATACATTGTTTAAAAAGTACAAATCAACAATGTGTAATGCTTGCCACCATCACTATTTAAAAAGAAGGTGGAGTAGGGGAATACATGTACATATATGTCCTTGTATGTGCATAGAATATCTCTAGAAAGATACACCAGGGATATGTGAGAATGGTTGTCACTGAGGAGGAGAACTGAAGGAGACTGGTTTTGAGCTGTTATATTTATTTACTTTGTATCTTTTTTTAAAAGAAAGCAAATTTGAAGCTCTTTCTCCAACCTCATTTTCTTCCCAGTGTCCCCAGATGTAACCACTATTCCTGAATTTGGTGTTTATCTTCTTCTTGAATGTTTTTAAGCATAGTACACATTACTACATATATAATACATATTACAACATATGGATGTATCCATAATATATCACATTTGTGTTCATGCTGTACTTTTCATTCTGCAATGTGCTTTTTCACTCAAGGTTGTTTAAAATATTTACCCATGTTGGGCCGGGCGCAGTCACTCACGCCTGTAATCCTAGCACTTTGGGAGGCCGAGACGGGCGGATCAGCTGAGGTCAAGAGTTCGAGACAAGCCTCACCAACATGGTGAAACCCCATCTCTACTAAAACTACAAAAATTAACTGGGCGTGGTTGCACACGCCTGTAATCCCAGCTACTTAGGAGGCTGACGCAGGAGAATAGCTTGAACCTGGGAGGCGGAGGTTGCAGTGAGCCAAGACTGCACCACTGCACTCCAGCCTAGGTGACAGAGCAAGACCCTGTCTCAAAAAATATATACATGTATATGGCCGGGCACAGTGGCTCACACCTGTAATCCCAGCACTTTGGGAGGCCAAGGCGGGCAGATCACCTGAGGTCAGGGGTTCGGGACAAGCCTGACCAACATGGAGAAACCCCAACTCTACTAAAAATGCAAAATTAGCCAGGTGTGGTGGCACATGCCTGTAATCCCAGCTACTTGGGAGGCTGAGACAGGAGAATCGCTTGAACCTGGGAGGCGGAGGTTGTGGTTAGCTGAGATTGCGCCATTGCACTCCAGCCTGGGCAACAAAAGCGAAACTCCATCTCAAAAAAAATATATATATATATATAAAATATATATGTATAATATATATTTAATATATATAAAATATATATGTATAATATATATTTAATATATATAAAATATATATGTATAATATATATTTAATATATATAAAATATATATGTATAATATATATTTAATATATATAAATATATATAAAATATATATGTATAATATATATTTAATATATATAAAATATATGTATAATATATATTTAATATATATAAAATATATATGTATAATATATATTTAATATATATAAAAAATATATGTATAATATATATTTAATATATATAAAATATATGTTATATATATTGAATATATATATTAAATACATATTGTATATATTTAATATATATTATATATGTATAATATATATTTAATATATATGTATATAATATATATTATATATATTAAATATATATTATATAATATTATATATAATATATATTTAATATATATGTATAATATATATTTAATATATATTATATATGTATAATATGTATAATATATATGTAATATATTTAATATATATAATATATATTATATATATTTAATATATATAATATATATAATATATATGTATATATTTAACATATATAATATATATAATATATATGTATAATATATATTTAACATATATAATATATATGTATAATATATATTTAATATATATAATAGATGTATAATATATATTTAATATATATTATATATTAAATATATAATATATGTATAATATATATTTAATATATATTTTATATATATTATACCTATATTATATATACAATATATGTATAATATATATTTTATATATATTATACATATATTATATATACAATATAGGTATAATATATATTATATACAATATATGTATAATATATATTATATATAATATATGTATAATATATATTTAATATATATGTATAATATATATTTAATATATAATATATGTATAATATATATTTAATATATAATATATGTATAATATATATTTAATATATATAATATATGTATAATATATATTTAATACATATATAAAATATATATGTATAATATATATTTAATATATTATATATAATATATATTTAATATATATTATATATGTATAATATATATTTATATATATGTATCTATATAATATATATTTTATATATAATATATGTATCTATATATGATATATATTTTATATATATAATATATATTTTATATATATATTTACCCATGTTGATACATGTAGCTCTTATCCACCCATTTAAACCACTGTATAGTAGTCCGTTGCTTTAATATGCCCCAGCTGATCCATTCCTCTGCTGATGGATGGTGAGGTTAGTTCCTAGTTTTCCAGTCAGTGCATCAGTTCATATTCTTAGGTGGTCCCCTTGCCCATCATAGGAAAGTTCCTCTAGATCAGTGAGCATCAGACATTTTTGCCACATACTCTTAGGAGTAAAAATATTTTCAGCATGTACCCCTAATGCACTAATATGTAGTTATTTATGAATTATTTATGTGAACTGCTATATCAAATTAGTATGTCCATCATAAAACATACAAAAAGGGAACTACAAAAAGGAGAGAACTGTTAAGAAATGAAGTAGGCCAGGTATGATGGCTCACACCTGTAATCCCAACACTTTGGGAGGCCGAGGTGGGTGGATCACTTGATGTCAGGGGTTCAAGACCAGCATGGCCAACACGGTGAAACCAGGTATCTACTAAAAATACAAAAATTAGCCGGGCATGGTGGTGGGCATCTGTAATCCCAGCTACTCGGGAGTCTGAGGCAAAAGAATCGCTTGAACCTGGGGAGCGGAGGTTGCAGTGAGCCAAGATTGAACCACTGCACTCCAGGCCTGGGTGACACAGCAAGACTGTCTGAAAAAGAAAAAAAGAGGCTGGGTGCGGTGGCTCATGCCTGTAATCCCAGCACTTTGGGAGGCTGAGGTGGGTGGATCACGAGGTCAGGAGATCGAGACCATCCTGGCTAACATGGTGAAACCCCATCTCTACTAAAAATACAAAAAATTAGCCGGGCGCAGGGGCGGACACCTGTAGTCCCAGCTACTTGGAGGCTGAGGCAGGAGAATGGCGTGAACCCAGGAGGCAGAGCTTGCAGTGAGCCGAGATCACGGCACTGCACTCCAGCCTGGGCGACAGAGCAAGACTCCGTCTCAAAAAAAAATAAAAAAAGAAAGAAAGAAAGAAGTAGATAATATAAGTATTTATTATTTGTAGTATGCCAAAAATCCTTAGTAAAAATAATGTAGTTGAAGATGTTTCATTACCACCCACACTTCTTTATTTATTTTTATTTTTAATTGTGGTAAAATATATAATTTGGCATTTTAATCTTTTTTTTTTTTTTTTTTTGGTAGAGACAGGATTTCACCATGTTGACCAGGCTGATCTCCATCTCCTGGCCTCAAGCAATCCGTCCACCTCAGCCCCCCAAAGTGCTGGGATTACAGGCATAAGAGATTGCACCCGGACCCATCTTTTTGTTTGTTTGTTTGTTTGAGATGGAGTCTTACTCTGTCGCCCAGGCTGGAATGCAGTGGTGTGATCTCGGCTCACTGCAAGCTCTGCCTCCCAGGTTCACGCCATTCTCCTGCCTCAGCCTCCCGAGTAACTGGGACTACAGGTGCCCGCCACCGCGCCCGGCTAATTTTTTTTTTTTTGTATTTTTAGTAGAGACGGGGTTTCACCATGTTAGCCAGGATGGTCTCCATCTCCTGACCTCGTGATCCGCCCGCCTCGGCCTCCCAAAGTGCTGGGATTACAGGGGTGAGCCACCGCAACCAGCCAACCTGGACCCATCTTAACATCCAACTATATTGCAATCTGTCCACCTCGGACCCCCAAAGTACTGGGATTACAGGCATAAGGGACTGCACCCGGCCCCATCTTAACCCTTTTTAAGTTTACCATTCAGTAGTGTTAAGCATTCATTTACCTTTTTTTTTTTTTTTGAGATGGAGTTTTGCTCTTGTTTTCCAAGCTGGAGTGCAATATCGTGATCTTGGCTCACCGCAACCTCTGCCTCCCGGGTTCAAGCGATTCTCCTGCCTCAGCCTCCTGAGTAGCTGGGATTACAAGCATGCACCACCATGCCTGGCTAATTTTGTATTTTTAGTAGAGACGGGATTTCTCCATGTTTGTCAGGCTGCTGTTGAACTCCCGATCTCAGATGATCCGACTGCCTCAGCTTCCCAAAATGCTGGGATTACAGGCGTGAGCCACCACACCCGGCTGTATTCATTACTTTAAAACTTTTGGCTTAACAATGTGTATTACAGCTATTTAAGTTCTGTTCATTTCAATTCTTGGTTTTCATGACTGTCTTGACTACAGTCTTGACCCCTATGATGGACTCATAGGGGTTTATTATAGTACTCTATCTACTTTCATGAATATTTTTTATGCTCCATTTCTCTAAAATCTGCATCATTGTGCTTGACAAAACCAGTCATTTTAAAATCCCATCTACCAAGGCTTTTATTGAAATTGGACTTATTTCTATCTTCCCTGATTTTTTTTTTTATTTTTGTGAGTACCAAGTAGGTGTATATATTTCTGGGATACATGAGATGTTTTGCTACAGAATCTTCCCTGATGTTTATCAGTTGTTCTTTCCAAACTAATCAGAAGGCATTGCATTTTTTTCTTTTTTTTTCAGATGGAGTTTCACTCTTGTTGCCCAGGCTGGAGTGCAATGGCGTAATCTCAGCTCACTGTAACCTCCACCTCCTGGGTTCAAGCGATTCTCCTGCCTCAGTCTCCCAAGTAGCTGGGATTACAGGCATGTGCCACCACGCCTGGCTAATTTTGTATTTTTAATAAAGACGAGGTTTCTCCGTGTTGGTCAGGCTGGTCTCAAACTGCTAACCTCAGGTGATCCGCCCACCTCGGCCTCCCAAAGTTCTGGAATTACAGGTGGGAGCCATCATGCCTGGCCTATTTTCTTTTCTTTTGAGAAAGGGTCTTGCCCTGTCACCCAGGCTGGAGTGCAGTGGCATGATCATACATCACTGCAGCATTGAACTCCTGGGCTTAAGCCATCCTCCCACCTCAGCCTTCTGAGTAGCCAGGACCATATGTGCATGCCACCATGCTCGGCTAGTTTTCTTTTCCTTTTTTTTTTTTTTTTTTTTCCTGAGACAGAGTCTCACTCTGTCACCCAGGATGGAGTGCAGTGGCGTGATCTCGGCTCACTGCACCCTCCATCTCCCAGGTTCAAGCGATTCTCCCTGCCTCAGCCTCTCAAGTAGCTGAGATTACAGGTGCCCGCCACTACGCCCAGCTGATTTTTTTTTTGTTTTTTTTAAGATGGAGTCTTGCTCTTGTTGCCCAGGCTGGAGTGTAATGGCAGGATCTTGGCTCACTGCAACCTCCACCTCCTGGATTCAAGCAATTCTCCTGCCTCAGCCTCCCAAGTAGCTGGGATTAAACATGCATGCCACCATGTTGGGCTAATTTTTGTGTTTTTAGTAGAAACAGGGTTTCACCATGTTGGCCAGGCTGGTCTGGAACTCCTGACCTCATGATCTGCCCGCCTCGGCCTCCCAAAGTGTTAGGATTAGAGGCATGAGCCACTGTGCCCGGCCTGATTTTTGTATTTTTAGTAGAGATGGGGTTTCACCATGTTGGCCAGGCTGGTCTTGAACTCCTGACCTCAGGTGATCCACCCACTTCAGCCTCCCTAAGTACTGGGATTACAGGCATGAGCCACTGTACCCAGCCTGCCAGCTAGTTTTTTTAGGTTTTTTTTTTTGTTTTTTTTTTTTTTAAGAGAGACAGAATCTCCCTGTGTTTCCCAGGCTGGTCTTGAACTCCTGGCCTCAGGAGATCCTCCCACTTTGGACTCCCAAAATGCTGGGATTACAGGTATAAGCCACCACACCCAGCATTTTTTTTTCTTCTTTTTGAGATGGAGTCTCGCTCTGTCACCCAGGTTGGAGTGCAGTGGCGAAATTTTGGCTCACTGCAACCTCCGCCTCCCAGCTTCAAGCGATTCTCCTGCCTCAGTCTCCCAAGTGGCTGGGACTACAGGCGCGTGCCACCACGCCCGGCTAAGTTTTTGTATTTTCAGTAGAGATGGGGTTTCACCGTGTTGGCCAGGATAGTCTCGATTTTCTGACCTCATAATCTGCCCATCTTGGCCTCCCAAAGTCCTAGGATTACACGCATGACCCACCGCACCCAGCCACCTTTTTAAAAAATATATATACAGAGATATGGTCTCAGTCTTTCATCCAAGCTGGAATGCAGTGGCACAATCATAGCTCACAACAGCCCAAAGTCCTGGGCTCAAGGGATCCTCCCATCTTAGCCTCCCAAGTAGGTAGGAATACAGGCACCCACCACCGGATCTGGCCAATGTTTTTTTTTGTTTGTTTGTTTTTGAGACAGGGTCTCACTCTGTTGCCCAGACTGGAGTGCAATGGGGTGATCTCGGCTCACTGCAGCATCAACCTCCTGGGCTCAAGCAATCCTCCCACCTCAGCCCATTTTTTTTTTAAGTGTCTTATAAAGACAGAGTGTCACTGTGTTGTTGCCCAGGCTGGTCTCAAACTGCTGGCCTCAAGTGATCCACCTCCCTCAGCCTCCCAAAGTGCTGGGATTGCAGGTATGAGCCACCTTTTCCTGCCCAAAACCCATTGAGACACTTGTTTGGAAGATTTTTAAATGGTTTAGAAAATTCTGTTTTATAGATTTTTTTGGTCTTTTTATGGAGACAGAGTCTCACTCTGTCACCCAGGCTGGAGTGCAGTGACACAATCTCAGCTTACTGCCAAGTGATTCTCGTGCCTCAGCCTTCTGAGTAGTTGGGATTACAGGCAAGCACCACCGCTCCCAGCTAATTATTGTATTTTTAGTAGAGATGGGGTTTCACCATGTTGGCCAGGCTGGTCTTGAACTCCTGGCCTCAAGTGATCCACCGGCTTTGGGCTCCAGAAGTGCTGGGATTACAGGTGTGAGTCACTGCGCCCAGCCTAGATTTTTTAATGTGAGAATCAGATGTTTTGTTTTATTTATTTATTTATTTATTTATTGAGACAGAGTCTCACTCTGTCACCCAGGCTGGAGTGCAGTGGCGCAATCTTGGCTCATTGCAAGCTCCGCCTCCTGGGTGCACACCATTCTCCTGCCTTAGCCTCCCGGGTAACTGGGACTACAGGCGCCCACCACCATGCCCGGCTAACTTTTTGCATTTTTAATAGAGACAGGGTTTCACCATGTTAGCCAGGATGGTCTCCATCTCCTGACTTCGTGATCCACCCACTTCGGCCCCCCAAAGTGCTGGGATTATAGGCATGAGCCGCCACACCCGGCCCGTTTTATTTTTAAAGATGGCTCACATACTGTTATTAGAAACAAAGTCATTAAAGATCAAAACATTTCCAAACATGTGTCTTCAAAATATGCTCTTTATGGCATGAGCTT
The DNA here is from genome assembly GCF_006542625.1 of Nomascus leucogenys. NCBI lineage: Eukaryota > Metazoa > Chordata > Mammalia > Primates > Hylobatidae > Nomascus > Nomascus leucogenys. The sequence goes on along the minus strand of NC_044399.1, from coordinate 31,468,178 downwards.
CTCTTGATTAGTGGTGTTTTTTTCACCCCTTGGCCAGCTGACTCCTTTTCAACACTGGATTCTCACCGAATCATAAGAGTTTGTACCTGTCATATTCATTTGTATGTGAAGCACTAGGATTATTTGTAACTGTAATCTTGCTCCTTCACAAGAATCTGGTTAAGCCCCTTGTCCACTTTGGAGAGTTAGGAAAAATTAAATCCAGATAGCATAATCTGTAAATCCACTTATCTGGACATACGTAAACTGTATAGAGACTAGGTGTGGTGTCTCTCACCTGTGATCCCAACACTTTGGGATGCCAAGGCAGGAGGATCGATTGAGGCCAGGAATTCAAGATCAGCCTGGACAACACAGCAACACTGTTAGTAAATAAATAAAATAATGATAATAATAAAAACTGTGTAGAACACTGAAAAGCAAACATGGCACAGGACACTGAAAGAAAACACACAAAACCCCTCCAAATACGAAGCTCCTGACCCCTTACCCAGTTACCTCACCTGTCTTACATAACCCAGGATGTCTAACAGAGGCCCAATGTCAATCCACTTACTAAATATTAATAAAGCTTACTTGTTTTTCTCCTTTTAGATAATATAATACACTTAAATTATAATGTGCTTTTTCAGCACCTCCATGATCAATTTTTTTTTTTTGAGATGGAGTCTTGCTCTGTTGCCCAGGCTGGAGTGCAGTGGTGCAATCTCGGCTCACTGCAAACTCTGCCTCCCAGATCCAAGCGATTCTCCTGCCTCACCCTCCTGAGTAGCTGGGATGACAGGCGCCCACCACCACGCCTAGCTAACTTTTGTATTTTCAGTTGAGACGGGGTTTTGCCATGTTGGTCAGGCTGGTCTCAAACTGCTGACCTCAGGTGATCTGCCCGCCTCAACCTCCCAAAGTGCTGGGATTACAGGCGTGAGCCACTGCACCCAGCTCTTTTTTTTTTTTTTTTTTTTTTTGAGACAGAGTCTCACTCTCTCATCCAGGCTGAAGTGCAGTGGTATAATCATCCCTCATTGCAGCCTCCACCTCCTGGGCTCAAGTGATCCTCCCACCTCAGCCTCCTGAGTAGCTAGGACCACAGGCATGCACCACCACACCCAGCTAATTTTTTTTTTAATTTTTAGTAGAGAGGGAGTGTCACTATGTTGCTCAGACTGGTCTTAAACTCCTGGGCTGAAGCGATTCACCTGCCTCAGGTCCCAAAATGCTGAGATTAAAGGTGTGAGTCCCCATGCCTGACCTTTATAATCATCTTGTACCTGAGGCACACCTTTCTTTATTGGCCAGGGGGGTGGGGGGCAGAGAGTCTCGCTCGGTCACCCAGGCTGGAGTGCAGTGGGGCCATCTCAGCTCACTGCCACTTCTGCCTCCTGGGTTCAAACAATTCTACTGCCTCAGCATCCCAAGTAACTGGGATTACAGGCACGCACCACCATGCCTGGCTAATTTTTATATTTTTTAAGTAGAGATGGGGTTTCATCCTATTGGCCAGGCTGGTCTTGACTCCTGACCCCAAGTGATCCGCCCACCTTGGCCTCCCAAAGTGCTGGGATTACAGGCATGAGCCACCGTGCCTGGCCAAGGCACACCTTTCTCTGGAGACCACCGGTCCAGGATAAACCTAGAAGAGTGTTAGATTGAAGGGCATGTACCTTATTGGGCACTAAATTACTCTCCCAAGGTTTGCCCCAGTTTTATACCCCACCCTTTTCTTTGCATTTTTACTAGAACTTGGTTTTAATACACGTTAATTTTTGCAGATCAAAAGTTATGAAGTGGCATTTAATTATTGTTAAATTGGTATTTTCCTAATTATTAGTGAGTCGTAGCATGCTTTATGTTTATCAACCCTTAAAATGTCTCATGTTTGTATTGCCTGTATTTTTCTTTTGTGTTATTTGTCTTTTCCACGTTGATTTTTAAGAATCTACTTTTTCTTTTCCATTTCATTAATTGCTATCCTTTGCTATTTCTGACTGTCTACAGCCTTTGGGCTCACTGTTTTGTTCATTTTCTGACTTCTCAAGTTGAACACTTAGCTAATTTATTTTCAATTATTCTTATTTTCTCTTTCTTACTTTCTTATTTTCTTTTTCTTTCTTTCTTTTTTCTTTTTTTTTTTTTTAAGCAACAGAGTCTTGCTGTGTTGCCCAGTCTGGACTTGAACTCCTGGGCTCCAGTAATCCTCCCGCCTCAGGCTCCCAAGTAGCATGATCTATAAGCACATGGCACCATGCCTAGCTAAGTCTTTTTTTTTTTTTTTTGAGACGGAGCCTTGCTCCGTCTGCCAGGCTGGAGTGCAGTGACGTGATCTCAGCTCACTTCAACCTCCGCCTCCCGGGCTCAAGCAATTCTCCTGCCTCAGCCTCCTGAATAGCTGGGATCACAGGTGTGTGCCACCATGCTCAGCTAATTTTTGTATCTTTAGTAGAGATGGGATTTCACCATGTTGGCCAGGCTGGTCTCGAACTCCTGAACTCAGGTAATCCACTCGCCTCGGCCTCCCAAAGTGCTGGGATTACAGGTGTGAGCCACTGCACCCAGCCTAAGTCTTTATTTTTAGTAGAGATGGCATCTCACTACGTTGCCCAGGCTGGTCTCAAACTCATGGTCTCAAGTGATCCTCTCGCCTTGGCCTCCCAAAGTGCTGGGATTACAGGCTTGAGCCACCATGACCAGCCTTTTTATTCCTTTTTTTTTTTAATTATCTTTTTGTCATTGATTTCTAACTTCACTATATTGTGCTTATAGGATATGTTCTGTATGGTATTGATTCTATGGCACCGGTCGGCACTTTAATGGCCTAATATAAGTCAATTTTTATAATGTTCAAAGTGTACTTGAAATAATATTTTCTAATTGTTGGCTATAAGATTTTATATATAAAAATTAGCTGGGCGTAGTTGTGGGCACCTATAATCCCAGCTACTCCGGAGGCTGAGGCAGGAGCAGCTTGAACACGGGAGGCAGAGGTTGCAGTGAGCTGAGATTGCACCAGTGTACTCCAGCCTTGGTAACAAGAGTGAGACTCCATCTCAAAAAAAAAAAAAAAAAAAAAATTTATATATGTGTGTTAGATAAATTTTGTTATATTGTTTAATCTTTATATGTTACTAATCTTGTTTTATTTTTGTTCTATCAGTTTTGAGGAAAAGCATGTTAAAATGTCCCATGTATTTGTAGATATTCTTGTCTTCGCTTGAATTTCTTTTAATTTCTGCCTTAAATATTTTGAGGTTGTACTGTTAGATTAATATAAGTACTAGGTTATTATAGTTCCTGGTGAATTGTTTCTTTATCATCAAGGAATGACATCTGAATCCCTAATACAGGCATACCTCGTTTTATTGCAATTTGCCTCATTGCACTTCCCAGATATTGTGTGTTTTTTACAAATTGAAGATTTGTGGCAACCCTGTGGTCAAGCAGCCTATTAGTGCCACTTTTCCAACAGCATGTGCTCACTTTGTGTCTCTGTGTCATATTTTGGCAATTTTCACAGTATTTCAAGCGTTTTCATTATTATTGTATCTGTTATGGTGATCCGTGATCTTTGATGCTACTATTTGAATTGTTTTGGATGTCACAAACCACAACCAGGTAAGATGGTGAATTTAATAAATGTTCTGACTGTTCCACTGACTGAATGTTCTGTCTGTCTCTCTCTCCTTGTTGTTTTGTTTTCTTTTATTTTGTTTTGAGCTGGGATCTCATTCTGTTGCCCAGGCTGGAATACAGTGGCACCATCATGGTTCACTGCAGCCTTGACCTCCTAAGGCTCTAGCAATCCTCCCACTCAGCCTCCCAAGGCGCTGGGACCACAGGCACGTACCACCATGTCCAGCTATCTCCCTCTCCTTAGGCCTTTCTATTCCCTAAGACACATCAATATTGAAATTAGGCCAGATAGCCAGGCGTGGTGGCTCACAGTGGAGGAAGTAACTGCTGATGTGGTGGAAATAACAAGAGAACTAGAACTAGAAGTGGAGACTGAAGAAGTAACTGAATTACTGCAATCTCATGATAAAACTTGAACGGGTGAAGAGTTGCTTCTTACAGATGAACAAAGAAAGTAGTTTGAGGCAGAATCTACTCCTGGTAAAGATGCTTTGAAAATTGTTGAAATAGGCCGGGCGCGGTGGCTCACGCTTGTAATCCCAGCACTTTGGGAGGCCGAGGCGGGCGGATCATGAGGTCAGGAGATCGAGACCACGGTGAAACCCCGTCTCTACTAAAGATACAAACAAAAATTAGCCGGGCGTGGTAGCGGGCGCCTGTAGTCCCAGCTACTCGGAGAGGCTGAGGCAGGAGAATGGCGTGAACCCGAGAGGCGGAGCTTGCAGTGAGCCGAGATTGCGCCACTGCAGTCCAGCCTGGGTGACAGAGCGAGACTCCGTCTCAAAAAAAAAAAAAAAAAAAAAAATCAAATTGTTGAAATAACAAAGGATTTAGGATATCACATAAACTTAGTTGATAAAGCACTGCCAGTGTTTGAGAGAACTGACTCCAATTTTGAAGGAAGTTCTACTGTTAGTAAAATACCATCAAACAGCACCCTATGCTACAGAGAGAGGAAGAGTGAAAGAAACAGCCAATCAGACCAGGCACAGTGGCTCACACCTGTAACCCCAGCACTTTAGGCGGCCAAGGTAGGTGGATCGCCTGAGGTCAGGAGTTTGAGACCATCCTGGCTAACATGGTGAAACCCCGTCTCCACTAAAAATACAAAAATTAGTTGGGCGTGATGGTTGGCGCCTGTAATCCCAGCTACTCAGGAGGCTGAGGCAGGAGAATTGCTTGAACCCCGGAGGTGGAGGTTGCAGTGAGCCAAGATTGCGCCATTGCACCCTAGATTGGGCAACAAGAGCAAAACTACATCTCAAAAAAAAAAAAAGAATTCACTATAGCCACCCCAACCTTCAGCACCCACCACCCTAATCAGTCAACAGCCACCAACAGTGAGGCAAGACCCTCCACCAGCAAAAAGACTGTGACTCACTGAAGGCTCAGATGATCATTAGCAGTTTTTAACAACAAAGCATTTTTAAAATTTATTTCTTTATTGCCCTCATGCAAGATCAAGAAAATTTTGTGGGGTTTTTCTTGTTTTTGTTTTTTTGAGAGACAGAGTCTTGCTCTGTTGCCCAGGCTGGATGAAGTGCCATGACGCATTCACAGCACTTAATTAAAAATAAAGTATTTTAAGTTAAGACATACATTTTTTTTTAGACATATGCTATTGCCTACTTATTAGACTACAATAAATACAATGTAAACATCACTTATAGAGACTAGGAAACCAAAAAACTTTTGTGACTCATTTTATTATGATAGTCTCAATATCTCTGAGGTATGCCTGTAATTCTTTTGTTTGTTTGTTTCTTTGTTTGTTTAAGTCTTGCTCTGTCACCCAGGCTGGAGTGCAGTGCTGCCATCTTGGCTCACTGCAATCTCCACCTCCCAGGTTCAAGGGATTCTCCTGTCTCCGCACCCAGCCTCTTTATCTTTTAAAGTCTGTTGTGTCAGATTTTAATATTACTATATTAGTTTTCTTTCTTCATTTTGCCAACTAAATTAAGAAGCAGAAGACAGCAATATTAATAGCATGGAATCTGAAGTCAGGCTGTGTGGGTTCAAATCCCAGTCTAACACATTCTGGTTGTGTGATCTCAGGCAAGTTTTCACCTCAGTTTTCTCTTTTATAAAATGGGGATAGTTACTACCTACCTCATAGGATTATTATAAAGATTAAACTACTTTTTTTTATTTTTTTTGCGATGGAGTCTCGCTCTGTCGCCCAGGCTGGAGTGCAGTGGTGCGATCTCAGCTCACTGCAAGCTCCGCCTCCTGGGTTCACGCCATTCTTCTGCCTCAGCCTCCTGAGTAGCTGGGACTACAGGCACCCGCCACCATGCCCAGCTAATTTTTCTGTATTTTTAGTAGAGACGGGGTTTCACCGTGTTAGCCAGGATGATCTCGATCTCCTGACTTCGTGATCTGTCTGCCTCAGCCTCCCAAAGTGCTGGGATTGCAGGTGTGCGCCACCGCGCCCAGCCTAAACTACTATTTTTAAAGTGCACTGAACATCTAGTAAGTACTCCATATGTACTTGTGAAATAAATATATCTGCATTCCTTTTTGATCAACTTTTCTGTGTCATTATTTTATAGGTATTTCTTAGGTAAACATCATATAGCTGGACTTCTTTTTTATTCAATTTGAGGCTCTCAGTCTAACATGGAGGTTAAATACAATTTTTTAATTTAAATTTTGTTATTATTATTATTTTGAGACAGTGTTTGACTCTGTCACCCAGGCTGGAGTGCAGTGGCGTGATCTCGGCTTACTGCCTCCTCCACCTCCCAAGCTCAGGTGAGCCTCCTGAGTAGCTGGAACTACAGGCACATGCCACCACACCCGGCTAGTTTTGCATTTTTAGTAGAGACAGAGTTTCGCCACCTTGCCCAGGCTGGTCTCAAACTCCTGGTCTCAAGCAGTCCGCCTGCCTCGGCCTCCCAAAGTGCTGAGATTACAGGCATAAGCTACCACTCCTGGCCTAAATTTAAATTTCAGATTCGGGGGTACATGTGCAAGTTTGTCACAAGGGTATATTGTGCGATGCTGCAATTTGGGATTGTCGGTGGGGGGTGGGCGGGGTGGGTGGGGGCAGAGTCTCCCTCTGTTGCCCAGACTGGACTGCAGTGGGGCAATCACAGCTTACTGCAGCTTTGACCTCCTGGCTCAAGCGACTCTCTCACCTCAGCCTCTCCAATAGCTGGGACCACAGGTGCATACCTAATGCTCAGCTAATTTTTTATTTTATTTCTTGTAGAGAAAGTTTCTCCCTATGTTGCCCAGGCTGGTCTCAAACCCCTGGGCTCAAGTGATCCTGGGGCCTCGGTGTCCCAAGTGCTGGGATTACAGGTATCAGCCACCATACCTGACCTGGGCTTCTAGTGATCCCATCACCCAGATAGTGAACATATTACCCACTTTCCTCTCTCCAGCCTTCCCACCTTTTGGAGTCCCCAGTGTCTATTGTTCTCATCTTTACGTCCGTGTGTATCCAGGGTTTAGATCCCACTTAAAAGTGAGAACATGCAATATTTGGTTTTCTGTTTCTGTGCTAATTTGCTTAGGAAAATGGCCTCCAGCTACACTCACATTGCTACAAAAGACACTGTTTTTTTTTTTTTTTTTTTTTTTTTTTTTTTTGAGACTGACTTTCGCTCTTGCTGCCCAGGCTGGAGTGCAATGGCAAGATCTCAGCTCACCGCAACCTCCGACTTCCAGGTTCAATCTATTCTCCTGCCTCAGCCTCCTGAGTAGATGGGATTACAGGCATGCGCCACCACACCCGGCTAATTTTGCATTTTTAGTAGAGACGGGGTTTCTCCATGTTGGTCAGGCCGGCGTCGAACTCCCAACCTCAGGTGATCGGTCCACTTCGGCCTCCCAAAGTACTGGGATTACAGGCGTGAGCCACTGCCCCCAGCAATGTCATTTTTTTTATGGCTGCATAGTATCCCATGGTGTATATGTACCACATTTACTTTATCCAATCCACCATTCACGGGTACCTAGGTTGTTTCTATGTCTTTGCTACTGTGAATAGTGCTGTAATAAACATAGGGCAGGGGTCTTTTTGGTAGAATGGTTTATTTTCCTTTGGGTATATACCAAGTAATGGGATTGCTGGGTCACATGATAGTTCTATTTTTAGTTCTTTGAGAAATCACACTGCTTTCCACAGGGGCTGAACTAATTTACATTCTCACCAACAGTATATAAGCATTACCTTTTCTCCATAGACTGGCCAACATTTATTATCTTTTGGCTTTTTAATAGTATCCATTCTGACTGGTATAAGATGGTATCTCATTGTGGTTTTGATTTACATTTCTCTGATGATCAATGATATTGAGCATTTTTTCATGTTTGTTGCCACTTGTATGTCTTCTTTTAAGAAATGTCTGCTCATGTTTTTGCCTTTTTTTTTTTTTTTTTTTGAGACAAGGTCTTGGTCTGTCACTCAAGCTGGAATGCAGTGGCATGATCTTGGCTCACTGCAGACTTGACCTTCTGGCCCAGGTGATCCTCCTACTTCAGCCTCCCAAACAGCTGGGGCTGCAGGCATATGCCACCAGCCCTAGCTAATTTAAAAAAAAATTTATATAGATGGGCCTCCCTATTTTGCCCAGGCTGACCTTGAACTCCTGAGCTCAAGTAAAGCCTCCTACCTTGGCCTCCCAAAGTGTTGAGATTACGGGCATGAGCCCCTGCATCTGGCCTTTTCCCACTTTTTAATTAGGTTTTTTTTGTTGTCATTGATTTATTTAAGTTCCTTATAGATTCTGGATATTAGTCCTTTGTCGGATGCATAGTTTGCAAATATGTTCTCCCATTCTGTAGGTTGTTTACTCCATTGATAATTTCTTTTGCTGTGCTTTGCAAGCTCTTTAGTTTAATTAGGTGCCAGTTGTCAATTTTTTTTTTTTGTGGTAATTGCTTTTGAGGACTTAGGCTGATATCCAGACAGTATTTCATAGGTTTTCTTCCAGAATTTCTGTTTGATGTCTTACATTTAAGTCTTTCATCCATCTGGAGTTAATTTTTGTATATGGTAAGAGGTAGGGGTCCAGTTTCATTCTTCTACATATGGTTAACCAGTTTTCCCAGCACCACTTATTGAACAGGGAGTCCTTTCCCCATTACTTGTAGGTGTACAGCTTTATTTTTGGGTTCTTTATTCTGTTCCATTGGTCTATGTGTCTATTTTTGTGCCACTACCATGCGGTTTTGGTTACTGTAGCCTTGTTTGTTTGAAGTCAGGTAATGTAATGCCTCTGGCTTTGTTCTTTTAGCTTAGGATTGTTTTGGCGATTCAGGCTCTTTTTTTCATTCTATATGCATTTTAGAGTAGTTTTTTTTTCTGATTCTGTGAAAAATGACATTGGTAATTTGATAGGAACAGCACTGAATCTGTAGATTGCTTTGGGCAGTATGGACATTCTAATGATATTGACTCTTCCAATCCATGATCATGGAATGTTTTTCTATTTGTTTGTGTCCTTTATTATTTCTTTCAGCAGCAGTGTTTTATAGTTCTTGTAGAGATCTTTCACCTCCTTGGTGAGACGTATTCCTAGGGATTGTTTTGTGTGTGTGGCTCTTTTTTTTTTTTTTTTTTTTTTAGCGAGACAGAGTCTTGCTCTGTTGCCCAGGCTGGAGTGCAGTGGGGTGATCTCGTCTTACTGCAAGCTCTGCCTCCCAGGTTCACGCCATTCTCCTGCCTCAGCCTCCCAAGTAACTGGGACTACAGGCGCCCGCCACCACACCTGGCTAATTTTTTGTATTTTTAGTAGAGACAGGGTTTCACCATGTTAGCCAGGATGGTCTCGATCTCCTGACCTCGTGATCTGCCCGCCTCGGCCTCCCAAAGTGCTGGGATTACAGGTGTGAGCCACTGTGCCCGGCTGGCGCTTTTTTTTTTTTGACAGAGTCTCACTCGTCTCCCAGGCTGGAATGCAGTGGCGTGATCTCGGCTCACTGCAACCTTCGCCTCCTGGGCTCAAGTGATCCTTGTGCCTCAGCCACCCGAATAGCTGGGATTACAGTTGTGCACCATCACTCCAGGCTAATTTTTGTATTTTTAGTGGAGATAGGGTTTCAGCATGTTGGCCAGGCTGGTCTCAAACTCCTGGCCTCAAGTGATCCACCCGCCTTAGCCTCCCAAAGTGCTGGGATTACAGGTGTGAGCCAACACGCCCAGCCTTGTGTGTGTGGCTATTGTACATGGGATCACATTCTTGATTTGGCTCTCAGCTTGAACGTTATTGGTGTATAGAAATGCTACTGATTTTTGTGTGTTGACTTTTTTTAGTACTAAAATTTTATTAAAGTAATTTATTGGGTCTAGGAGTGGTGGAGTCTTTTGGTGGAGTCTTCATGGTTTTCTAGATATAGAATCATATCATCAGTAAACAGAGACAATTTGATTTTCTCTTTACCTATTTGGATGCCTTTTGTTTCTTTTTCTTGCTGATTGCTCTGGCTAGGACTCCCTAAATACATTTATATTTTTAAGTATTTTCATTTTTTAGAGTTGCATAGTGTTGCACAGTATGACTACACCATAATTTATTTAACCTACTGCCCGTTGTTAATCAATATTTTCGTTGCTTTTGATCTTTTGGTATTGCAAAAAATGCTGAGGCAGATACCTTTATTATACAAATTCTGTCACATATGTGAAAAAAGAGCATGCTGAACCATCTTGCCTCTTAAAGTTTCTGCTTGGAAGTGATGTCACTTTTTTCTTTTTTCATGAGCCAAAGCAAGTCATATGGCCAAGCCTTCGTTCATTCATCAGGGCTGAGATGTATAAGCTTCCTCAGGGAGGAGTCCCACTGGAAGAGATACCAAGTTTATGTACTATATATACCTCTACCAGTGTTTAAAAAATATCACCCTGCGCCAGGTGCAGTGGCTCACACCTGTAATCTCAGCACTTTGGGAGGCCGAGGTGGATGAATCACCTGAGGTCAGGAGTTCGAGACCAGCCTGGCCAACCTGGTGAAACCCCAACTCTACTAAAATACAAAAATTAGCCGGGCATGGTGGCAGGCACCTGTAATCCCAGCTACCCGGGAGGCTGAGGCAGGAGAATGGCCTGAACCCGGGAGGCAAAGGTTGAAGTGAGCCGAGATTGCACCACTGCACTCCAGCCTGGGTGACAGAGTGAGACTCCCTCTCAATAAATAAATAAATAAATATAAAAACTATCACTCTGGTTGCTGAATGGAGAATGGATTATATTGGGGAGAGATAGGAAGCTACTCGGGAGTAGAAGTGAAGAATTGACTGCAGTACTTTAGTCAAGAAATGATAGCGGCTTGAACTAGGGTGATGGTGGTCTGATTTCAGATGTACTTTGGAGGCAGAGTTAGTAGGATTTTTTCTTGGAGTGGGGATGCGCATAAGGGAAAGTACTGAAAGATAACTTCTAGGTTTTTGGTTTGAGCAACTGGGTGAATGATTGTGACATTTGAGTAAACAGTAACATTTTACTGAGAGGGGAAGACCTTGGGGGGAGAACAGGTGGTTTTTTGACAGGGGCAGCGAAACAAATGTTCTGTTTTGATGTGTTCAGCCTGAGGTGCCTATTAGACATCCAAATTGAAATAGCCAGTAGGCACTTGAATATATGAGTCTGGAGATCAGACAGGTCAGAGTTACAGAAAATCTGAAGGTGTGGCAGAGCTGAATTGTAAAGCTAGGATGAGATCTCCTAGGGAGATAAGGGAGAGGGATAAGGGCTAAAGCGTTGGCATACTCCAACATATATAGGTGAACAGTGGCTTTGGATCCAGCAAACGGGACTGAGGAGGAACCATTGAGATAGGGGAAAAAACCGGTAGAGTGCTGAGTCATGGAAGCAAAAAGAAGAAAAGTATTTCAAAGAAGGAATAGTCCATCTATAAGTTGGATATGATGAGGATAGTATTTCAGACTGTGGAAATCACAGTCCACCTGGATAAGTACAGTTTTAGTGGGGAGGTCCCCAGCTCTCCACTGAATGATCTCTTATTAGATCAAATTTGATCTCTAATTAGCAGTCTAATTAGATGGGTTGAAGAAAAGATGGGAAGTGAGGGATAAAGATACGTCTTTTGAGAAGTTTTGCTGGGCAGGTAATAATTGAAGAGCGGGAGGGGGACAAAAATGTGACGATGAAATGATGTGTAAGTGAAATCTTTATGTAAACTGCAAATGCTCTGCAAGTGTTAGGCTTATTTTGTTATTTAGTATTCAAACTTCTAGGAATTTCAATGCAGCTCAATGTGAAGAATCACTAAAAAGCGACCACTAGTCCTCAACTTGAGGGCCATTAAGGGGCAAAGCTGCCAAGCCAATGAAGAGCCGAGAAATGAAGAGACGGTTTGAGAAGACGTAGGCGGTGGGGGAATGGAAAGAGGAATCGCGAAACTAATATTGTCCTTCTAAGGACACCGTAGCACGGATCTCGCAGCTACGGCCTGCTTTTAGGGGTGGAGCCGGCAGGAAATTTAAACTGAAGCCGCGGCCGAAAACGCCAAGAGATTGGTGCTGTAGCTGCCCTGGGATAACCGGGACTGTGGAGTCGGGAAGAGCTCATGGAGCTCGCGAATGTAATACGGAGGCCTCTGAGGAAGGAGTACGGTTGCCGAGAAGGAGCCGGCATTTGATGAGCGAACCGGGAAAGGGTACGGATGCCGGGAAGGGGAGAAAGAAAGGCGGAAGGGGTCGTTAATAGTTGAGGCGAGGTATGGGGTCGTGGGGGGCGCTTAGGAATTGACCAGCGGGTAGGTGCCGAAGCTGAGGAGGATATAGGGGCCGGGAAGGAGCCACAGGAATGGAGGGGACTGAGGAATGAAGGTGGCAGAGGAATGTAGGGGACAACAGCCTGGAGGGATGTATGGAGATTGAGATGGGCAGGAGGTGGCCAAGAGGTCACGGCCGTTCACTGAGCGGAGTCTGAAAGGAGGCGGAGGGCATGAGGGACAAGAGCCTGGCGGGAGTCGCGGGATGTAGGTCGGAATGAAGTTGAGTCTTGCTGTTCCCAGGAGTCGCGTTTCTGTGTGGGTTTTGGGAGACGGTAGTGGGCGGGAGGCATGGAAGTTCGAAGGATTAGTGAAGATGGTTGAGCTGCTGTTATGTCCTTTCTCAGGAGACGATTGCCTCGAGCTGGAGAGTTCCATGGCTGAGAGTAGGCTTCGGGCCCCGGACCTAGGTGGGTAACAGGTCAGAACTAGGGACATGAGGTGAAAATTGCGCCAGGGTCTCTTGGAAAAGACCGAAAAATGTTCACCCTGTTGGAGTTTTCTGATCACTCAGTGTTTTTATGTACTTATTTATTCATTTTATTTATTTATTGAGATGGGGTCTCGCTGTGTTGGCCAAGCTGGTCTCAAACTCCTGGCCTCAAGCAGTCCTCCTGCCTAGGCCTCCCAAAATGCTGGGATTACAAGTGTGAGCCACTTCACCCGGCCCACTTAGTGGTTTTATGTGTGTGTGTGTATGGACGCAGCATCATAGACCGTTTTGGGATTCATGGTAAAGGTCAAGTAAGAGTCATATTATGAACAAGATTAACAGACAGATGTGGAGTCAAGATAGAGTGACTTTTTAAATTTACAAATTATTACATTCATAGTTGTTTACAATAAAATCCTTAAGTTAAACACTGCTACCTAATTAGGTAAGTATTTTAGCACATGGCACTTCCCTCCGTACTGCCCCTTTAGTTAATACCATCTAGTTGGCTGGGCGCGGCAGCTCACGCCTTGTAATCCCAGCATTTTGGGAGGCCAAGGCGGGCGGATCACGAGGTCAGGAGATTGAGACCATCCCGGCTAACACGGTGAAACCCCGTCTCTACTAAAAATCCAAAAAATTAGCCGGGCGTGGTGAGGCGTGCCTGTAGTCCCAGCTACTCAGGAGGCTGAGGCAGGAAAATTGCTTGAACCCAGGAGGCGGAGGTTGCGGCGAGCCGAGATTGCGCCACTGCACTCCAACCTGGGCGACCGAGCGAGACTCCGCCTCAAAAAAAAGAAAAAAAAAATACCATCTAGTTTTACTTCTGGATTGTTAACAGATATGCCATCGGCTTGTTGCCTTTTAAACAGTAATCCACTTGATTTACTGAGTTATTTATTCATTCTTCCCATCTCTTGTTGCTTTTTTTTCCCTTCTGTTTCTCTGGAGAACCTCCCTCAAGAATGTTTTCAAAAGGAGGCTTTGTGTGATAAACTAAGAATGTATTTATTTCAGCCTTGTAGTAAAATTTAAGTCAATATTTTTTCCTTCAACACATTGAAAAATTACAGTATTTTCTCCTTGTTTTCTTCAGCATTTCTTTTTTATTCTTGCTGCTTTGTAAGTGACCTGCTTTTCTCATTAGATGTTTTAGATTATGTGAACCTATGGATTATATTGATGAAAGAAAAAAATATTTTATTTTATTTATTTTGAGGTCTTGCTCTGTCACCCAGGCTGGAGTGCAGTGGAGCAGTCATGGCTCACTGCAGTTTCAGCCACCCCCAGATCAAGTGATCCTCCCACCTCAGACTCCCAGGTAGCTGGGACTGCAGGCACTCACCACCAGGCCCAACTAATTTTTTTTGTTGTTTGTTTTGTAGAGACGAGGTTTTGCCGTGTTGCCCAGGCTGGTCTTCAACTCCTGGGCTCAAGCGATCACCCTCCTCAGCTTCCCAAAGTGTTGGGATTACAGGCGTGAGCCACTGCACCCAGCCCAATATTTTAGATTATACATTTTTATATTTTTTCTTAAAATTTACTATAAGATGATTATATGTGGATTTTAGAGGGTTTTTATTTTCGTTTTTATTCCAATTTGATTTTTTTTTTTTTTTTTTTTTTTTTTTTTTGAGACAGAGTCTCACTTTGTCACCCAGGCTGGAGTGCAGTGGCTCCATCTCGGCTCACTGCAACCTTCGCCTCCAGAATTCAAGCAAGTCTTCTGCCTCAGTCTCCTGAGTAGCTGGGATTACAGGAGCACGCCACCATGCTCGTCTAATTTTTGTATTTTCACTAGAGACAGGGTTTCACCATGTTGGTCAGGCTAGTCTTGAACTCCTGACCTCGTGATCCACCCGCTTCGGCCTCCCAAAGTGCTGGGATTATAGGCGTGAGCCACCGTACCTGGCCTCTAGTTTGATTCTTTAAATTTTTTTTTATTATTATTTTATTTTAGAGACAAGAACTTGCTCTGTTACCCAGGCTAGAGTACGGTGGCACAATCATAGCTCACTGCAGCCTCAAAGCCCTGGGTGCAAGCAGTTCTCCTGCCTCAGCCTCCCAAGTAGCTATGTCTACAGGTGCATGTCTCCACACCTGGCTTCCTGTTTGATTCTTGACATAGCTTAAAAGGCAGGCCACGTGTGGTGGCTCACACCTGTAATCCCAGCCCTTTGGGAGGCCAAGGCAGGCGGATCACCTGAGATCAGGAGTTCAAGACCAGCCTGGCCAACGTGGTGAAACCCTGTCTCTACTAAAAATACAAAAAACAGAGCCGGGCGCGGTAGCTGACACCTGTAATGCCAGCACTTTGGGAGGTCGAGGCAGGCGGATCACGAGGTCAGGAGATTGAGACCACGGTGAAACCCCACCTCTACTAAAAATACAAAAAATTAGCTGGGCGTGGTGGCGGGCACCTGTAGTCCCAGCTACTCGGGAGGCTGAGGTAGGAGAATGGCGTGAACCCGGGAGGCGGAGCTTGCAGTGAGCAAAATTGCACCACTGCACTCCAGCCTGGGCAACAGAGCAAGACTCCATCTCAAAAAAAAAAAATTAGCCGGCGTGGTGGCAGGCTCCTGTAATCCCAGCTACTTGGGAGGCTGAAGCAGGAGAATCGCTTGAACCCAGGAGGTGGAGGTTGCAGTGAGCCGAGACTGCGCCGTTGCACTCCAGCCTGGGCAACAAGAATGAAACTCTGTCTCAAAAAAGAAAAAAAAAAAGCCAAAGTTTATCACAAAAAACAGGAGGCATGAGAGTTAATCCCCTTTCAGGCTGTCTGATTCCCACTTCCTAAGAAACAACCATTTACAGCTTTTAACTATTTCTTTTAGAAGTTACCACCTTATTTCTGTAATAATATGCTCATACTGTTTTAGTTGTTTTCCATTTTGAATTATGTTTTCTTTTTTCTTGAGACGGAGTCTCACTCTGTCATCCAGGCTGGAGTGCAGTGGCTCAATCTCGGCTCACTGCAACCTCTGCCTCCTGGGTTCAAGCGATTCTCCTGCCTCAGCCTCCCGAGTAGCTGGGACTACAGGTGCCCGCCACCATGCCTGGCAAATTTTTTGTCTTTTGAGTAGAGATAGGGTTTCACTGTGTTAGCTAGGATGGTCTCGATCTCCTGGCCTCGTGATCCACCCGTCTCAGCCTCCCGAAGTGCTGGGATTGCAGGCATGAGCCACCGCACCCAGCCCAATTTTTTGTATTTTTAGTAGAGACGGGGTTTCACCATGTTAGCCAGGATGGTCTCGATCGCCTGACCTCATGATCTGCCCTCCTTGGCCTCCCAAAGTGTTGGGATTACAGGTGTGAGCCACCACACCCGGCCTATCTTCTTTTTTTTTTTTTATTGAGACGGGGTCTCACTGTGTTGCCCAGGCTGGTCTTGAACTCCTGGGCTCAAGTGATCTGCCCACCTCAGCCTCCCAAAGTGATGGAATTACAGGCGTGAGCCACCATGCCCAGCCTGAATTATACCTATTGACTATCTCCTATGGACAATAAAGATTTTTTTCTGTCCTACCACTTCTCTGCACCACACACAAACACACGTGCATTTCCTACCTTTTCTCTTATCCCCCCAGTATATACGTAGTAATTTTGGTTTAGTCATTTGTATTGACATTTTTTTTTTCTTTTTTGAGATGGAGTCTTGCTCTGTCACCCAGGCTGGAGTGCAGTGGCGTGATCTGGGCTCACTGCAAGCTCCGCCTCCCGGGTTCATACCATTCTCCTGCCTCAGCCTCCGGAGTCGCTGGGACTACAGGTGCCCACCACCAGGCCCGGCTAATTTTTTGTATTTTTTTTAGTAGAGGTGGGTTTTCACCACGTTAGCCAGGTTGGTGTCGATCTCCTGGCCTCGTGATCCGCCCGTCTCAGCCTCCCAAAGTGCTAGGATTACAGGCATGAGCCACTGCACCTAGCCCAATTTTTTGTATTTTTAGTAGAGATGGGGTTTCACCATGTTAGCCAGGACGGTCTCGATTGCCTGACCTCATGATCTGCCCTCCTCAGCCTCCCAAAGTGCTGGGATTACAGGCGTGAGCCACCACACCCGGCCTATCTTCTTTTTTTTTATAGAGACGGGGTCTCACTATGTTGCCCAGGCTGGTCTTGAACTCTTGGGCTCAAGTGATCTGCCCACCTCAGCCTCCCAAACTGATGGAATTACAGGCGTGAGCCACCATGCCCAGTCAATTTTGAATTATGTCTATTGACTATCTTCTATGGACAATAAAGGTTTTTTCTGTCCTACCACTTCTCTGCACCACACACAAACACACATGCATTTCCCACCTTTCCTTTTATCTCCCCAGTATATATGTAGTAGTTTTGGTTTAGTCATTTGTATTGACTTTTTTTTTTTTTTTTTTGAGATGGAGTCTTGCTCTGTCGCCCAGGCTGGAGTGCAGTGGCACGATCTGGGCTCACTGCAAGTTCCGCCTCCCGGGTTCATCCCATTCTTCTGCCTCAGCCTCCGGAGTCGCTGGGACTACAGGCGCCCACCACCAGACCCGGCTAATTTTTTGTATTTTTTTAGTAGAGATGGGGTTTCACCATGTTAGCCAGGATGGTCTCAATCTCCTGACCTCGTGATCCACCTGCCTCCACCTCCCAAAGTGCTGGGATTACAGGTGTGAGCCACCGCGCCCCGCTGACATTATTTTCATTATGTAAACATTATTCGGCCGGGAGCAGTGGCTCACACCTTTAATCCCAGCACTTTGGGAGGCTGAGGCAGGTGGATTACCTGAGGTTAGGAGTTTGAGACCAGCCTGGCCAACATGGTGAAACCCCATCTCTACTAAAAATACAAAAATCAGTAGGATGTCATGCATGCCTGTAATCCCAGCTACTTGGGAGACTGAGGCAGGAGAAACACTTGAACCCGGGAGGCAGAGGTGCAGTGAGCCGAGATCATGCCACTGTACTCCAGCTTGGGCGACAGAAAGATTCCGTCTCAAAAAAACAAACAAAACATTATTCACCACTGAGCTATATAATAAACTAGGAGATTTTGTTTTTTATGTATGGATCACTAATTCAGGTCCAAACTCTTCACCAGAGTATGGGCCTTCTCTCAATACTTTCAAGCTCATCAGAGGATCTGTCAATTTGTCTTGGAGACATAGCGTTTTAGAATTCCAGTCTGGCCTGGCTATGTACTAGGCCTATTGCACTGATTTCGTCCTCCGATCTCCCGTCATTATTCTGTGGAATTCTTTTTGCCTCTTTCCTGTGTTGGATCTCCTGTATTTTAAATTCTATATTTTTTACACCATGGAATACTACTCAGCCATAAAAAGGAACAAAATAATGTATTTTGCAGCAACTTGGATGGAGCTGGAGGCCATTACTGTAAGTGAAGTAACTCAGGAATGGAAAACCAAATACCATTTAGTTTTCCCTTGTAAGTGGGAGCTAAGCTGTGAGGATGCAAAGACATGCAAAGTCATGTAATGGACTTTGGGGATTTGATGAGGGGGAAGGTTAGGAGAGGGGTGAGGGATAAAAGATTACATATTGGGTACAGTGTACATTGCTTGGGTGACAGGTGCAGTAAAATCTCATAATTCACTGTAGAACTCATCCATGTAACCCAAAACTACTTGTACCCCAGAAGCTATTGAAATAAATAATAACTTTAAAAATGAAGTATAAGTTTGGGGAGCCCCACAGCAATATTTGGCTTTCCTGAAATTCTGTATAAATTTAGACAAGACTATCTCAACATTTATCCATCTATATGCCAATGTGGTAACAGTCTCTGTATGTTGTTTGTATTTGTTTTTAACTTTCACTAAACAAGTAATAAGAGGTATCCTTCATTCCATTTCTACCCCTTACTAACAGTATGATCTTGGGCATACAAGATTTCTCTGTGCCTCAGTTCCCTTATCTGTAAAACAGGTATAATAATTTTATCTTTATAGGCCTGTTGAGAATGTATTGTGCATAGCAAGTGATATATATTTGCTATTTTTATTGCTATTATTGTCAGAAATTATTAAATTTTGATTTTTTTGTAGAAGTGGAGTCTCACTTTGTTGCCCAGGCTGGTCTTAAAGTCCTGAGCTCAAGTGATCCTCCCACCTTGATCTCCCAAAGTGCTGGGATTACAGATGTGAGCTACCATGCCCAGCTTATTATTATTTTTTTTTAATGGGCAGCCCCCAAACCAGAATAGGTTCAGAGAGGCTCCCATAGGAAGGCTTTTACATTAGCTGGTCTCCAGTATTGGCTACAATGTAAGTCAAATCCTGTCTTTCTCTTCAGTATTCTGAAATTCCATGACAGTGTGTCTTGATGTGGGACTTTTTTCATTTATGGAGCAGGTACCTTTCAATCTGGAACATCATTTTCTTTAGTTCTGGGAAATTTTTAGCATTATTTCTGTAATATTTCTCCCTTCTATTTTCTCTTTTCTGTTTCTGGAACTTTTATTGTTTGGATATTAGATCTCATAGATTCTTCCTTTGATTTTCTTGCGGTGTTTTTTGTTGTTGTTGTTGTTGTTGTTGTTGTTGTTTTTTATTTGAGACGGAGTTTTGCTCTTGTTGCCTAGGCTGGAATGCTATGGTGCAATCTCAGCTCACTGCCACCTCTGACTCCCAGGTTCGAGTGATTCTCCAGTCTCAGCCTCCCAAGTAGCTGGGATTACAGGCACCTGCCACCTGGCTAATTTTTGTATTTTTAGTAGAAACGGGGTTTCACCATGTTGGCCAGGCTGGTCTCAAACTCCTGACCTCAGGTGATCCACCCATCTCAGCCTCCCAAAGTGCTGGGATTACAGGTGTGAGCCACCACACCCGGCCGATTTTCTTGTTTTTCTCTCCCATTTTGCATCTATTTGTCTTTCATTCTATTCTCTAGAAAATTTCCACAACTTAATCTCCAATTTTTGTTGAATTTTTAATTTCTATAACATTTATAAATTTCCAAGAGCTTTTTCTTTTCTGTGTGTTTCTTACAGTGTCTTGTTGTGCTTAATGGGTATAATGTATTCCCTTTCCTCTCCCTGGTTGTTAATTGTACTGTTTTTGTTTCTTTTTAGTTTTCTTCTGCTTCCTACGTTGTGTCTATTTCCTCTTCTTTTTTCTGTTTGTTAGCCTTTTTCTTTTTTTTTTTTTTTTTTTTGAGGCAGAGTCTTGCTCTGTCTCCCAGGCTGGAGTGCAATGGCGCGATCTCAGCTCACTGCAACCTCCCCCTCCCAGGTTCAAGCAATTCTCTTGCCTCAGCTTCCCGAGTAGCTAGGACCACAGGCACATGCCACCACACCTGGCTAATTGTTTGTATTTTTGGTAGAGATGGGGTTTCACCATGTTGGCCAGGCTGGTCTTGAACTCCTGACCTGAGGTAATCCACCTGCCTCGGCCTCCCAAAGTGCTGGGAATTACAAACGTGAGCCACTGCGCCCAGTCTAGCCTAATTTCTTGTTAGAAACTTTCTTTAAATGTCTGATGATCTTTGTTTACCTATTCATATTTAAGAATGAGGAGAAGGGGTTGTCAACTTGATAGACTTCACTGTAAGCTGGGACCTGGCAATTTTGCGGGGGAAGGACCTCAATTGTCACTAGTTTGTATGTTTTTGTCTTGGGCTAGTCAGTTCCCTAGAGAAGAGTCCTACAAACCTCTGTCTGGTAAGTATAAGCTTGTCAGCATTCTGGGAGCTCACTGGGGCAAGAGATCTGTAGGTCTTACTGTTCAGTATACAGATAGTCTTTTGATCCCCTGTGTTTTCACTGGGGCTTTATCTTTGCTTTCACCTGTGCCCAGTGTTCCTCTAGTCCAGGGATTTTTTCAGCCCCAAGACTATTGACATTTTGAGCCAAGTAATTCTTTGTTTTCTGAGGTTGTCCTGTGCTCTATAAGATATTAAGTGGCATCCCTGGCCTCCACCCGCTAGATGCCAGGAGCACACCCACTTCCCAGTTGTGCCAACCAAAAAAATTTCCAGAGGTTGCCAAGTATCCCCTGAGGGGAAAAATCTCCCCAGTTAAGAACCACAGCTCTAGTCTTCTGCTGGGGTGGGAGAGGGTTCTGAGAGTCTATTCCTTTTAAAGGCTTTCAAATAATTGGTATTTTAGCCTACTGTTTCATTCTAGCATTCTACTCTATATGGTCCCTCTGATTGGGCCTTTCAGCTCTAATCAGCTTGCTTCTTGTTGGCTTAGGATTTAGCCTTCTCTCATCTCCTGTCTGTTTTTCACTCACCCATCTAATTTCCAGCTTCCAACATTTTGTAGCATCTCTTGCCTGTTGTCTTCTTGCCAGTATCTTTATCTATTTTTATTCTTTTTCTGTCACTTTAGTGAGATTTGGAGAGAGAACAGAAGTTCTTGTATTCATCTTCCACATTTATTCAGAAGCCTGGATCATTATTTCTTCAAATATTTTCTTCTCTCCATTGTTTTTCCGCCTTTGCAACTCTTCTGGTGTTGTTGACAATTCTATCCCTATCCTCTGCATTTCTTAAATTCTCTGATGTCCATTTATTTATCTCTTTGTGATACCTTCTGGAAGAGTTACTCAACCTAATTTACCAGCTCACACTGTTATAACAATATTTAGCTCATCTATTGATGTGGATAGATCTTTTCGTTTTTAATTTTAAAATAATTTCACAGTTATAAAAAAATTTCAAAAATAGTCAAAGGTTCCTACTCTTTACCCAGCTTCCCCAAATATTAACGTCTATGTAATAATAGTACAATTTTAAAAATCCAGGCCTGTCGTGGTGGCTCATGCCTGTAATCCCAGCACTTTGGGAGGCCAAGGTGGGGGAATCATTTGAAGCTAGATTTCGAGACCAGCCTAGCCAACATGGTGAAACCCTGTCTCTACTAAAAATACAAAAAAATTAGCTGGATGTAGTGGCAGGCACCTGTAATCCCAGCTACTTGGAAGGCTGAGGCAGGAGAATCACTTGAATCTGGGAGGCAGAGGTTGGACTGAGCTGAGATCGTGCCACTGTGCTCTAGCCTGGGTGCAAAGCAAGACTTGGTCTCAAAAAAAAAAAAAAAAAAAAAAAAATCCAGGGGGCTAGGCATGTTGGCTCATGCTTGTAATCCCAGCACTTTGGGAGGCTGAGGTGAGAAGATCACTTGAGCCCCGGAGTTCAAGACCAGAATGGGCAACATAGTGAGATCTCGTCTCTACAGAAAATCAAAAAAATTCGCCAGGTATGATGGTGTGTGACATGGTGGTGCACGTGGTCCCACCTACTCAAGAGGCTCAGGGGGAGGATCCCTTGAGCCCAGGAGGTCAAGGCTGCAGTGAGCCATGATCACACCACTGCACTCTAGCCTGAGTGACAGAGTGAGATCCTGTCTCAAAAAAAAGAAAGAAAATAAAATCCGGAAATTAATATTGATATTATTAACTAATTTATAGATCTCATTCACATTTTACCAATTATTCCCCAATGTTCTTGTCCTGGTTTAAGATTACATGTTGCAGCTGGGCACGATGGCTTATGCCTGTAATCCCGGCACTTTGGGAGGCCAAGGCGGGCGGATCATGAGTTCAAGAGATCAAGACCATCCTGGCCAACATGGCCGTCTCTACTAAAAATACAAAAATTAGCTGGGCGTGGTGGTGTGCACCTGTAGTCCCAGCTACTTGGGAGGCTGAGGCAGGAGAATCACTTGAACCTGGCAGGCAGAGCTTGCAGTGAGCCGAGATCGCACCACTGCACTCCAGCCTGGGCGACAGAGCAAGACTCTGTCTCAAAAAAAAAAAAAAAAAAAAGATTACACATTGCTTTTAATTATATCTCGTTGGTCTCCTCCTGAGACGAGGTCCTCATTCTTTCTTTGTCTTTGATGACCTCAGTACTTTTGAAATCACCTCTAAATTTGGGTTTGTTTAGTATGTCCACATGATTGAATTCAGCTAAAGCATTTTTGGCACAGAAGTGATGTTATCCCATCTCCAGTATGTGGTATCAGGAGGCACATGATGAAGATAAGATAAATCTCATTAACTTCAATCCCTTGATTAAAAGTGGTGTCTGCTAGGTTTTTCCACTGAGAAGTTACTGTTTTACCTTCTGTAATTAATAACAATCTTACAGGAAGATACTTTGAGACTGTGCAAATATTGAGATTTAAATTGTTTTTCTTTTAGAGCTGGCTTTGGTGCCGCATGCCTGTAATCCCAGCTACTCGAGGCTCAGGCAGAAGAATCACTTCAACCTGGGAGACGGAGGTTGTAGTGAGCCAAGATCGCGCCACTGCACTCCAGCCTGGGTGACAGTGAGACTCCGTCTCAAAATAAATAAATTTTTTTTTTTTTTTTTTTTTTTGAGACGGAGTCTTGTTCTGTCGCCAGACTAGAGTGCAGTGGCGCGATCTTGGCTCACTAAAACCTCCAACTCCCTGGCTCAAGCAATTATCCTGCCTCAGCCTCCCAAGTAGCTGGGATTACAGGCACGTGCCACCACGCCCAGCTAATTTTTGTATTTTTAGTAGAGACAGGGTTTCACCATGTTGGCCAGGATGGTCTTGATCTCCTGACCTCATTGTCCACCCACCTCAGCCTCCCAAAGTGCTGGGATTACAAGCATGAGCCACCACACCTGTCCTATTTTTTTTTTTTCTTAACAGCTTTTTTGAGTTATAGTTCACACACCACACAATTCATCCGCATAAAGCATACAATTCAGTGACTTAGTATGTTCACAGAATTGGGCAACCATCACCACAATCAATTTAGAACACTTTTCTCACTCCAAAAAAGAATACCCATTAGCAGCCACTCCCAAATTTCTCCTGACTCCCCAGCCCTAGTCATCTGCTAATCTACTTTCTGTTTCTATACATTTGCCTCTTCTGGACATTTCATATAAATAGAGTCATAAAATATGTAGTCTTTTGTGACTGATTTCTTTCACTTAGCATAATGCTTTTGCAGTTTATCCATGTGGTGCCATGTGTCAGCACATCATTCCTTTTCATTGTTGAGTAGTGTTCCATTATATGGGTATACCACGTTTTGTTTATCCATTCATCAGATGGACATATGAGTTTCCACTTTTTTTTTAAGAGACACAAACAAAATGTTATCAGTTATTAGGTTCTTAAGAAATTCAGAACACCAATTTGTGAGGATAAATTCCATTCGTCAGGGGAAACACAGATCACAGGTAGCCCTGGAGCTGAGGAAAGCTTTGATTTTTTTGTAAAACATGTGAGTCCACAGCTTTCTGATAAGTCTTGTGCTGCTCTGTAATCTATTTCTCTTTTTCTGTGTCAAAGGTCTCACCTTCCTGGTGTTTAGGCTTCCACACCTTCTTAAAGTAAGCACCAGTAAGATGTTTTGCAATTTTTACATTGCTGCTACCAATTTTGGTTGAGGTGGCAATGACAAATTTCTGGTGTGTTCTTCGTAGAGGAATTTGATTGAGGGCCAGAGGTCCAGTCCCAAGACCAGCTGCTTCAGGAAAACCACCCTCGCCTCTGGTGCCCAGTGATGATGATCAGAATGGTCCTGAAGGTGATGCTGGATTGCAGTTTTCTCACATGCTGACTGAAGGGTTTTTTTGCCGTGGCTCAACAGCTTTAGAGGCACATCTTCAGTAGGATAATATCTAGGCATTTTGTGAAGTTTAACCACCTGAGTACCACTGTTCTTGTCAACACCAACTGGTTTTGTAACAGTTGCAAGAAACTTCTTTTTCTTTTCAACCTTGGATTTAGCAGCTGAGTACTTCTTCCTGGACATGGCCTTTCTGGAATACATAGCAGATCGGGAATATCTGCAATTCCTCTGACAAGGACAGGATTGTGGTTGCAATGGGGCTTCCCTGTCTTGGATGTTTTAGCCTTGAGGTTGCCCCTTTTCACCTTGCCACCAGCATCAGCCTTCTTGGCCTTGGGTTTCTTCTCTTTAGTATCTGGCTTCTCAGCTTTCTCACCCATCATCTTGCAAGATGGGAAAGACTCCACTTTTTGGCTATATGATTGATATTGCTATAAGCATTCATTTACAAGTTTTCATGTGGCTGTTTTCATTTCTCAAGGATATACCTAGGAGTAAAATTGCTGGGTCATACGGTAACTCTGTGTTTAACCTTTTGAGAAACTAACACATGGTTTTCCAATGTGACTGCACAATTCCACATTCCCTCCAGAAGCATATGAGGGTTCTAGTTTCTCATATCCTCACCGACACTTGCTATTATCTGCCTTTTTTTTTTTTTTTTTTTTAAGACAGAACCTTGCTTGGTCTCCCAGGCTTGAATGCAGTAGTGTAATCTTAACTCTTAACTCACTGTAACCTCCACCTCCTGGGTTCAAACAATTCCCCTGCTTCAGCCTCCCGAGTAGCTGGGATTACAGGCATTAGCCACCACGCCTGGTTATTTTTTGTATTTTTAATGGAGACGGGGTTTCACCATGTTGGCCAGGCTGGTCTCGAAGTCCTTATCTCAAGTGATCCACCTGCCTCAGCCTCCCAAAGTACTGGGATACAGGTGTGAAACACAGCACCTAGCCAAGATTTTAAAAATACTATGTTTTTCATGTCCATTATCTCCAACTAATTCTTTTTTCCCCTGCTTTGTTGAGACAGAATCTCCCTCTGTCACCCAGACTGGAGTGCAGTGGCGTGATCTCAGCTCACTGCAATGTCTGCCTCCCGGGATCATGCAATTCTTGTGCCTCAGCCACCCAAGTAGCTGGGATTACAGGTGTGTACCACCATGCCCAGCTAATTTTTCTATTTTTAGTAGAGGCAGGGTTTCGCCATGTTGCCCAGACTGGTCTCGAACTCCTGGCCGGTCTCGAACTCCTGGCCTCAAGTAATGTGCCCACCTCGGCTTCCCAGAGTGCTGGGATTACAGGTATGAGCCACTGCACCTGGCCTAATTCTTTTCTTTAACTGCTGTTCCTGCTTTATGTTTCCTGTATCCTCCCTAGCCTTTTCGAGAATATTTATTATACTTTAATGGTTTTTCTTTTTCCTATCTGGTTCATTATTATGACAGACAATCTATACCAGATAAAGTTTCTTTGGTAGTACTTGCTTTCTTCAGTTGCCTCATGTTTTCTTATACACAAATGTCCCTTTGGCTCATTAGCCACTCTGGTAACACGCTCCTTGAAGGAAGATCAAAAGCTTTTGCCCTATCTCGTGTGTCCCTCCATTGAGTTTAGGGATTGGAGGTTGCATAGAAGAGGAAACAACCCAGGCCAGGTGTGGTGGCCCTCGCCTGTAATCCCAGCACTTTGGGAGGCCGAGGCAGGCGGATCACCTGAGGTCGGGAGTTTGCGACCAGCCTGACCAACATGGAGCAACCCTGACTCTACTAAACATACAAAATTAGCCGGGCATGGTGGTGCATGCCTGTAATCCCAGCTACTGGGGAGGCTGAGGCAAGTGAATCGCTTGAAACTGGAAGAAGGAGGTTGCGATAAGCCGAGATCACGCCATTGCACTCCAGCCTGGGCAACAAGAGCGAAACTCCGTTTCAAAAGGGAAAAAAAAAAAAAAAAAAAAAAAGAGGAGGAAACGACCCCACTACAGGGCAAAGCCCCTAGAATATGGGCTTATTCACTCTCCACTTACAGCAGCATTCTGTGCTCTCCAACACACACACACACACACACACACACACTCTTTGTCTTGTTGTTTTTCAAGAGCTGTCTTTTTGAGTTATAATTACCTAAGTTACCAAATGGAGAGGTTAGGAAGTAGGCCCATTCAGGAACCAACAAGTTCACTGTCCCCTTACCCTCTTATCTGTCTCGAATACACATCCATATTCGCCCTAAGCTAGGCGGCAACACTGCCATGATGTTACCCTGCTGACTCTGGTTAGGGGCTGGGCACTGGCAACAGGGCAGGCAGTGACTCATCCAGCACAGCTAGAAAGCGTCCTCCTGCCTGGCACCCCCGTGTGAATCTGGGCCCTCTTTTCCCTAGCTTACTATTCACTGCAGCCCCCCAGTGTCTTGTTTGGGGATCTGTCTAATTCCTTTTTACTTAAATGGCTTCCCTAGATTCAGATTCTAAGGAAGAAGTGAAGAAGTCAGCAAGCCTTGTTTGCTTATTATCTTGTTTGGAAGGTTCCAATTTCACCACATCTGAGCTTCTGAGAGTAAGGGCATTGGCTTCGCAGCTGTCTGTGTGTGCCCAGGGTCTAGTCTGTGCTATTATAGCACACAGACTGAGCTGTCAGTGAGGGCCACCTGGCCTCAGGACTCTCTTTTTCAAGCTTCTTACTTTGCTCCTCTTTATTGTTTTCTAGGGGCTCAGCTAGGAGTTTCCAGGTGTCTAGGAAAATGCCAGAAGAACTCACCAGGTGCCGGGAAGCATCCCTTTTCGGGAAAGTCCTTTTACTTGGATCTGCCTGCTGGCAAGAATCTCCAGTTTTTGACAGGGGCCATTCAGCAACTGGGTGGGGTAGGTAACCTGCTCTTCTCCTGTGATGCCATGTGCCTTCGCAGGCTGTAGAGCAGGCATTGGATAGGGATTATTATGGTTTCTAGGTATTTTCTTTTTTGAGACAGAGTCTTATAGAGATGGGGTTTCACCTTGTTGGCCAGGGTGGTCTTGAACTCCTGACCTCATGATCTGCCCACCTCGGCCTCCCAAAGTGCTGGGATTACAGGCATGAGCCACCACGCCCGGCAGTTTCCAGGTATTTTCACTGGTCTCACTACATTTACGAAAGCAATTTTAAATATAAACCATTTTTTTGGCCAGGCGCAGTGGCTCACACCTGTAATCCCAGCACTTTGGGAGGCCAAGGCAGGTGGATTACTTGACATCAGTAGTTCGGGACCACCCTGGCCTAAATGATGACACTCTGTCTCTATTAAAAATACAAAAATTAGCCAGGCATTATAGTGGGCACCTATAGTCCCAGCTGCTCAGGAGGCTAAGGCAGAAGGATTGTTTGAACCAGGGAGGTGGAGTTTGCAGTAAGCCGAGATTGTACCACTGCACTACAGCCTGGGAGACAGAGCAAGACTCTGTCTCAAAAAAAAAAAAAAAAAAAGATAAATAAATAACCTTCAAGAAATAAAGATAAATCTTTTTCCTTATTAGAAACTTAGGCTGGGCACAGTGGCTCATGACTGTACTCCCAGCACTTTGGGAGGCTGAGGAGGACGGATCACTTGAGTCCAGGAGTTCAAGATCAGCCTGGTAACATGGCGAGAGCCCGTCTCTACAAAACATACAAAAAATTAAGCGGGTGTGGTGGTGCATGTCTGTAGTTGGGAGGCTGAGGTAGGAGGATCACTTGAGCCCAAAAGGCGGAGGTTACAGTGAGCTGAAGTCGAGATCTTGCACCACTGCACTCCAGCCTGGGCAACAGAGTGAGACCTTGTCTCAAAAAAAGGCTAGGTGCAGTGGCTCACACCTGTAATCCTAGCACTTTGGGAGGCCGAGCCAGGTGGATCACTTGAGCCCAGGAGTTTAGATCACCCTGGCCAACATGGCAAAACCCTGTCTCTACTAAAAATACAAAAATTAGCCAGGTACAGTGGCACATGCCTGTAGTCTTGGCTACTCAGTAGGCTGAGGCATGAGACTCGCTTGAGCCCTGGGAGGCAGTCCAGCCAGGGTGGCACAGCATGACCCTGTCTCAAAAAAAAGAGAAACTTTTCTTTTTTTTTTTTCTGAGACAGTGTCTCGCTCTATCACTGAGGCTGGAGTGCAGCAGCACCATCTTGGCTCACTGCAAGCTCCGCCTCCCAGGTTCATGCCATTCTCCTGCCTCAGCCTCCCAAGTAGCTGGGACTACAGGCGCCTACCACCACGCCCAGCTAATTTTTTCTGTATTTTTAGTAGAGACACTGTGTTAGCCAGGATGGTCTCCATCTCCTGACCTTGTGATCCGCCTGCCTTGGCCTCCCAAAGTGCTGGGATTATAGGCGTGAGCCACCGCACCCGGCCAAAAAAAAAGGAAACTTAATGGCCGGTTGTGGTGGCTCACACCTGTGATCTCAACACTTTGGGAGGCTGAGGTGGGAGGATTGCTGGAGTCCAGGAGTTTGAGACCAGCCTGGGCAACATAGTGAGACCTCATCTCTACGAAAAATAAAATTATAGCTGCCGGGCACGGTGGCTTACTCCTGTAATCCCGGCACTTTGGGAGGCCCAGGTGGGCAGATCACCTAAGGTCAGGAGTTTGAGACCAGCCTGACCAACATGGAGAAACCCCATCTCTACTAAAAATACAAAATTAGCTGGGTGTGGTGGGACATGCCTGTAATCCCAACTACGCAGGAGGCTGAGGCAGGAGAATTGCTTGAACTCAGGTGGCGGAGGTTGCGGTGAGCCGAGATCGTGCCATTGTACTCCAGCCTGGGCAACAAGAGTGAGACTCCGTCTCAAAAAAAAAAAAAAAAAAAAAGGGCAGGGCAATGCTTATTTTTTTCTAGCTATGATCATGAGTACTTTTTTTTTAAAATTTAGAGACAGGGTCTTGCTATGTTGGCCAGGTTGGTCTTTACTCTTGGCGTCAAGCAATCCCCCCACCTCAGCCTCCCAAAATGTTACGATTACGGGCATGAGCAACAGCACCCAGCTGGCATTAGTACATTTTTATTATCAATTTTTTACCCATAACCTTAAAGCATTAGCATTTTTCTATCATTATTGCCCTTCATATGCATCATTTGCAGTGGGAATATAATATTCTTTTGAGTGGATTATTAATTTACTTAACTCTTGCTCTGTGGACATTTAGACTCTTAAAAATTTTTAGCGTTTAGAAATAACACAGGTGAACAACTTTGAGTAAAAAGCATTTGTTGTATTTGATTCCATTAAAATACTTTTAGGGGCTGGGCACGGTGGCTTACACTTGTAATCCCAGCACTTTGGGAGGCCGAGGCGGGCGGATCACTTGAGGCCAAGAGTTCAAGACCAGCCTGGCCAACATGGTGAAACACCATCTCTACTGAAAATACAAAAATTAGCCGCACGTGGTGGTATGCTCCTGTAATCCCAGCTACTCGGGGGGCTGAGGCAGGAGAATTGCTTGAAACCGGGAGGTGGAGGTTGCAGTGAGCCAAGATCGTGCCTCTGCACTCCAGCCTGGGCAACAAAGCAAGACTCCGTCTCAAAAAAAAAAAAAACCATATATATATTTAGGCTGGGCTCAGTGGCTCATGCCTGTAATCCCACTTTGGGAGGCTGAGGTGCAGACAACCTGAGGTCAGGAGTTCTAGACCAGCCTGGCCAACATGATGAAACCTTGTCTCTACTAAAAATGTAAAAAATTAGCAGGGCATGGTAGCATGCACTTGTAGTCCCAGCTGCTCCCGAGTGCATGAGGGTGAGGCACAACAATCACTTGGACCCGGGAGGCAGAGGTTCTAGTGAGCCAAAATTGTGCCATTGCACTCCAGCCTGGGCAACAGAGCAAGACTCTGTCTCAAAAAGAAAAAAAAAAAAAGAAAACAGCATGATAGTGGTTGACCCAAAAGAGACTAATAACTGGGGAAACTGGATGAATAGGGCTTGGAATGGAGAGGCTCTTTGCTGTCAAACCCAGAAACTCAGGACTGCAGAAACTCAGTGGTGAGGATGGATAGAATGAGGATTATATAACCAAACTGGCCCATAATTACATTTTGAACTTTTAGTCCTTTCTGTCATTTAGCCTTTGCTATATAAAACACCAACCCTACTTGGGCTTAAAGCAACAATTTATTTTCTATTTATTTATTTATTTTGAGACAAAGTTTCACTCTTGATGCCCAGGCTGGAGTGCAGTGGTGCGATCTTGGCTCACTGTAACCTCTGACTCCCAGGTGCAAGCGATTCGCCTTCCTCAGCCTCCAGAGTAGTTGGGTTTACAGGTGCCTGCCACCATGCCTGGCTACTTTTTGTTGTTGTTGTTTTTTGTACTTTTAGTAAAGACGAAGTTTCACCATGTTGGCCAGGCTGGTCTCGAACTCCTGACCTCAGGTGATCCACCCACCTTGGCCTCCCAAAGTGCTGGGATTACAGGCGTGAGCCACCGTGTCTGGCCAAAACAACAATTTATTATTTCTCATTATGCTGTGGGTTGGCTGGGTGGTTTATCTGGTGGTTCCAACAGGGCTCACTCCTGAGGCTGCATTCAGCTGGAGGGTCACCTGGGCTGGAAAGACCAAGATGGCCTCACTCACACATCTGGCACTCTGTGTCAGTTATCATATCTATATGCAATAAGCTAGACTAGCTGATTGAACATGGCGGTCTCAAGGCAGCCTTCCCAGAAAGTGAGGCAGGAAGCCAAGGCCTCTGAGGCCTAGGCTCTAGAACTCCACACATCATAATTTCCACATGTTCTATTGGTCCAATCGAGTCAGATTGAGGGGCATAAAAAAGTAGGTCCCACCTCCTAATGGCAGGAACAGCAAAGTCATATTGCAAAGGAGTGGGTATACTGGGATAGGAGGAGGAATGTACGGTCATTAACAATCTCCTATATTTATATGGGATAATGCCCTACTCCTACCCTCTAGCATTTGCTTTTGCTGTATTAAAAAAGGTAGATGCAGCCAGGCACAGTGGCTCACACCTGTAATCCCAGCACTGTGAGAGGCCAAGGCGGGCAGATCACAAGGTCAAGAGATCGAGACCATCCTGGCCAACATGGTGAAACCTCATCTCTACTAAAATTATAAAAATTAGCTGGGCGTGGTGGCATGCGCCTGTAGTCCCAGCTATTCCGGAGGCTGAGGTAGGAGAATCGCTTGAACCTGGGAGGCAGAGGTTGCAGTGAGCTGAGATCGCATGACTGCACTCCAGCCTGGTGACGAAAAAAAGGTAGATGTGATCAGACACGGTGGCTCACACCTGTAATCCCAACACTTTGGGAGGCCAAGGTGGGCAGATCACTTGAGGTCAGGAGTTCCAGACCAGCCTGGCCAACATGGTGAAACCCCATCTCTTCTAAAAATACAAAAATTAGCTGGTGTGGTAGCACACACCTGTTGTCCCAGCTACTTGGGAGGCTGAGGCAGGAGAATTGCTTGAACCCGGGAGGTGGAGATTAGAGTGAGCCAAGATCACGCCACTGCACTACAGCCTGGGAGACAAAGTGAGACCTTGTCTCAAAAAAAGAAAAGAAAAGAAAAGAAAAAAAAAGGTAAATATAATCTTTCAATTCATAACTAAATTTTTTTAATAGTGGTAAAGTGTGTATAACATAAAATAAGCCATTTTAGCCTTTTTTTTTCTTTTTTTTTTAGAGACAGGATTTC
The DNA here is from genome assembly GCF_006542625.1 of Nomascus leucogenys. NCBI lineage: Eukaryota > Metazoa > Chordata > Mammalia > Primates > Hylobatidae > Nomascus > Nomascus leucogenys. The sequence goes on along the minus strand of NC_044399.1, from coordinate 31,436,158 downwards.
ACTCCCCAAGCTGGAGTGTAGTGGTCCAGTCATAGCTCACTGCATCGCTGAACTACTGGGCTCAAGTGATGCTCCTGCCTCAGCCTCCCAAGTAGCTAGGACTATAGGTGCACATAACAACACCCAGCTAATTAAAAAAAAAAAAAAAAATTTTAGAGACAGGATCTTGCTGTGTTGCCCAGGCAGGTCTTGAACTCCTGACCTCAAGTGATCCTCCCACCTCAGCCTCCTACAGTGCTAGGATTACAGGCATGAGCCACCATACCTGGTCCCCAGTGTTTCTTACACAGAAAAATCATGGCTTACACAAGCTAGTCTTAATCCTGTCCAGCTCTTTCAATGTGTTCTTGCTGCATGCAAACTCAAACTGCTCATAGAACTCAAAGCTTGCAGCCTTCTGCCACTGGGTCAGGGCAGCAGTCTTGGAGACAAAACCTGTAATATATACATATATATATATACACGCACACACACGCATACACATACACACACACACACACACACACACACACACACACACACACACACACATATATATATATGTATATACCCCATTAGATTTCAGGATGATGTCTTCTTAGAACTTGGTACGGAACTGCATTTAGTCTATTTAAAGACATTGATTCTGGAACTCCTGGCAGCCAAGATTTCCTTCTCCAGCCTCTTTATATTGACAATTCTGCATTTGCTTTTTGGTTTTCAGCCACCTCTGTGATCTGGTTTCAGGTAATTGAGGGTTTTCTGAGCAAAGAAGTAAGTTACATCGTGTCCAGCCGCAGAGAAGTAAAGGCAGAGAGCAGTGGAACAAGCCACAGAGGCTGCCCTAGCCCTAGCCCCAGTAAGGTCAGAGTGGAAACATCGGCCATGGTTGATCCAAAAGGCAGCCACCCCAGGCCTTCACAGAAACCTGTTGACTCGGTAAGAACCTCATGTAGGAAAGGTATGCCGTGTAAACAAAGGAAGTAGGCTTTGGTGAGCCTTTTAAGGCAGTCTCTGGTTTTAATTTCATCTGGATTAATTTAATCTCTCATTTGAATTCAGGGACTGAGAATATTTTATCATAGCTCTGAATCTAAACACCTCAGCAACATACTATCCCCCATGCTACCCTTTTATGCCGTATGTCAGTTTTTATGGGACTTGAAAGTCAGAGGTTTAGAAACCAGGGGAGAGTCTTCATAAACCAGAGAAGATGTGTTGGGATTGGTCTGGGCTTGGGCAGGAGTACCCTGAGTAGGCAGCCATTCCCTTCTTCCTTGCTTGCATGTATGAAGGGCCAAGAGTTTGGACAATACACGTGTTATGTCTGATTTAAAATGGAACATGGCTTTTCCCCTCTAGGCTTACATTCTTATTTTGTCTAACTTAATATTAAAATGTCCATGAACATACACTGTTGGCATTGTGATGACAGATGGGACTTCCTACGAGCAAAAATTTCTAAAGTGAAACATTTGCTTTCATTATCTCCTGGAGGGTGCAGAGACTCTTAAAGAGGGTCTCAGGACATTTATAACAATTGGATCTCAGTGAATTCAGAGTGCCCTTCTCTCCACCACGTTCAGGCTGCCACCTCAGGGTGACCTAAACTTCCTGTGGCTTTACCTTTACCTCCTAAACGTTTTCTAGGCTCTCATTTCTACCAATCCTCAGTTGTCACTGCTCCCAGCTTTCCAAGGGACATAACCCCAAGACATAACCCCTCACCAGCTCCTGTGTAAACATCTTTCAGTGCACAGGTGGCCTATCAGCAGACCTCACTGCTCTTCTGTCCCCATCAGGTGCCTCTAAGCAGAGGGAAGGAGCTGCTGCAGAAGGCCATCAGAAACCAGGTGAGCTGGGGCAAGATGGGACAGAGCAGGTGGTCTCCAGCACAGGGAGGGATTTCACCCTTCTTCCCAGGTTCTTCTGAAGCACCCACACAAAATGCACACTCTGCGATATGTAGTATTGTCATTATTTCCTTCTTCTACATCAGGTAGTGGAGGCTCAGACAAGTTATTTAGCCATTCACCTAGAGAGTAAGTGTTAAAGCCAGAGCCACCTCCAACTCTGGAGCCTACCAAGAGAACCGTGGGGATGTGAGATGTGGCGGGACAGGGCTGCTGGGTACAGAAGCCAGACTTCTTTTTTTTTTTTGAGACGGAGTCTCGCTCTGTCGCCCAGGCTGGAGTGCAGTGGTGCAATCTCGGCTCACTGCAAGCTCCGCCTCCCGGGTTCACGCCATTCTCCTGCCTCAGCCTCTCCAAGCAGCTGGGACTACAGGCGCCCGCCACCACGCCCGGCTAATTTTTTTTTTTTTTTGTATTTTTAGTAGAGATGGGGTTTCACCATAGTTTCGATCTCCTGACCTCGTGATCCGCCCGCCTCCACCTCCCAAAGTGCTGGGATTACAAGCGTGAGCCACCATGCTTTGGGAGGCTGAGGTGGGTGGATCACTTGAGGCCAGGAGTTCAAGACCAGCCTGGCCAACATGGCGAAACCCCATCTCTACTGAAAAATTAGCAAGGTGTGGTGGCACGCACCTGTAGTCCCCACTACTCAGGTGGCTGAAGCAGGAGAATTGCTTGAACCTGAGAGGTGGAGGTTGCAGTGAGCCGAGATTGTGCCACTGCATTCCAGCCTGGGCGATAGAGCTAGACTCTGTCTCAAAAAAAAAAAAAAAAAAGTAACTCTTTATTTCTTGTGTGAATATCCAGGGCTGTTAAAGTTTAGTGGCAGGAGGAGGAGTTAAGGTGATCTTGTGAGAAGAGTCGTGCTAGTAACATCAGGAGGGGTACATGGCTGTGATGGGGGATGTAGTGCTGCTGGACTGAGCCAGTGGAGGGGGAAGATCTGCAGCCAACATAGTTTCATGCTCAATGAGGATGATGGTCACCGTGTTTGTTGTGTACTTACTGTGCTGAGAGCTTTCCTCACAGAGGCCCTCCCAACGAACAGCTCTCTCAGAAGCATCTGTTCCTTCCTGGTCACGAGGTGGCCAGAGCACAATGTATAGGCAGACCAGTGGTCCTTCCCCTCCCAGTGTGGCCATGTGGAGGACAGGATGTCTTCCTGGGGGTTGGGATGGACTCTCTGGGCACTGTACTCTCTCTCCTGCCTGCCTCCCCACAGTCCCTCCCATGGGTGACTCAGACCTCCCAGAAGCAATTTCTATGTGTCCCCTTCACGTTCAGGCCTTGGGGAGTCTCTGCTTCTACCTGACTCTGTGTTGTAATTTCAGGGGAGCATCAGTGGAGGAGGCAGTGGGGGCAGCAGCAGCCTCCTGACCAATGCCCGCTCTTGGGGAGTGAGGATTCTGCACGTGGATGGTACCCTTTCTGTGCTGGGCTCCTGTGGAGGGAGAATTGGTGACTTTGACCAGGAATGTCAGCTTTTAGAAGGATCATGGTCATGTGAGCTTCTGGTCACCGGAAGCCAGAAGTACTCAGCTGCCATGTTGATCCACAAAGGTGGGAGGATGTGGGGAAGGGGGAAAGTGGTGAGGTTGCAGAGTGCAGGCTGTGGCCTCGGCATCCCGCAGGAGGTCCCTAGAACATGCCGTTTCATGTTACCTGCTACAGCTCTCCCCCAGCTAGTATGATGATCCTGTTTTACAAAGGCAGAAGTGATCTTAATATTCATGACCACTGGCCAGGCGTGGTGGCTCACACCTGTAATCCCAGCACTTTGGGAGGCCAAGGCGGGTGGATCACGAGGTCAAGAGTTTGAGACCAGCCTGACCAACATGGTGAAACCCCGTCTCTACTAAAAATACAAAAATTAGCCGAGCCTGGTGGTGTGTGCCTGTAATCCCAGCTACTTAGGAGGCTGAGGCAGGAGAATCACTTGAACCCAGGAGGCGGAGGTTGCAGTCAGCCAAGATCATGCTACTGCACTCCAGCCTGGGTAACAGAGCGAGACTCGGTCTCAAAAAAAAAAATTCGGCCGGGTGCGGTGGCCCACACCTGTAATCCCAGCACTTTGGGAGGCCGAGGTGGGCAGATCACAAGGTCAGGATATCGAGACCCATCCTGGCTAACACGGTGAAACCCCATCTCTACTAAAAATACAAAAAATTAGCCAGGCGTGGTGGCGGGCACCTGTAGTCCCAGCTACTCGGGAGGCTGAGGCAGGAGAATGGCCTGAACCTGGGAGGCAGAGCTTGCAGTGAGCCGAGATTGCGCCACTGCATTCCAGCCTGGGCGACAGAGCAAGACTCCATCTCAAAAAAAAAAATTCATGGCCACCTAACAGGTATTGACTCTGTGCTACGAATTACCTCATTTAATCCTCACTACAGTCCTGTCCCCATTATACAGATGAGGAAATTGAGCCTCAAAGGGATTAGGCAAATTGTCCATGGTCTCACCAGAGTGTGTAGTGTGGCCCACCACTCTCAGTTTTACTCAGCTGTAAATTTTGTGCTCCTTCTTTTCTCACACCGTAAACAACCTGTTTGCAGCCTGTTTACACTAGAATAGTTGTCTTGAACCAGCTGGCAGTGAGTGGTCTCATACCCAGCTCCATTCTTGAGTCTGGAGTTTTCTCTGTTCCATTTTTAGGGGATTGGTCCAGATGGGACAGCCCATAGGTACTGACTGGGGTGCTGCCCCACCCCTTGGTACCAAGATCTTCCAGGGGAGTCTAGAGGCTGTACAGGGGAAGTTCCTGGTCTGGGATGTGGAGGGCTTCATCTCACTGAAAAATCAGCCACTTCTGACTTGATCTCCTTCCCTGCCTTTCTCTGTTAGAGAAGTGCTAGCATGTTTAGCCCTTGCTGGTCTTTCACCTGAGGGTACAGCTGAGTAGTTCACACAGCATGTCCTCCCTCACAGCCGCAGCTCTTCAGTGGTGCCTTAAAGTCCTTAGCAAGCCATGAGGCACCTTCTGTTCAAAGATGAGTTGTATTCAATGCTGCAAAAGAGCATGACACCCGCTCAGGTGCTGTTCCAGGGATAGAGGACCCAGTCCTTAACCTCCGCTGTCAGGAGATGCAGAGGGGATGTGTAGCCAGAAGGTGGCAGGCAAGGCTAGAGTGATTCAGTGGGTTGGCCGAGCGAGTTTAGTCCTGCAGTCTAGGAAGGGGCTGTGCTAGGTAAGTGAAGACTGGAAGCCTTTGGCACAAACCCTCTGTCTTCTCCACAGAAATGATGATGCACGTGCAACAGCTGTCTCTTGCCTCTTTATGTGTGAAAAAACAAGAGCCGAAGAAGCCAGAGGTAGGTCATCCTGCTGAACTGAAAGACAAATGGATGGTTTTCAGTGAAATCAGTGACAACTTAGGTAAATCCATGGCCCGCCCAAACCATCTCTTCCTGGCCATTCTGAAAGATGGAAGAGGAATGCAGCCTCTTACTTACCTCAGTCCTAGCGCCCATAGCTTTACAACACCCTTTCTTCTCTCTTCTCTGTGGCACTTGCAGTCCCATGGCACACACCCTGCTGAGACATCCCTGTGGCCTGGACCGCCTGGGCCATGGGCTGCCTACAGTAGTTCTGGACCAGATAAAGTTCATAAATGCCCATGGCATTGACCAGGCTGCTATTCTGGAACTTCCCCTGTACAGCCTCTAGACTGGGAATGAGTCTGCATACTGCAGGGGTGAGAAGGAGTGATTGAAATAGGTGCCATCTTCTAAATCCTTGTTTGTTTTCCATTCTTTGCTGGTGTTAGAACTGTGTGTACCACATCAGGAGAGCACAACCTAGTTTAAAGCCACAGTATCTTCACCCAAGCCTCAATCTGAGGAAGGATTAAATCTACAGATCTACCCACAGCCTGGCATCCAGACACAGGACGAACAGTAATAGCTATTAGTTAACAGTGCTAATTAGCTAACAGAACTAGCAAGCCATATCCAAAGTGGATGGAGCGGCTGGGCATGGTGGCTCACGCCTGTAATCCCAGCACTTTGGGAGGCCGAGGCCGGCAGATCACTTGAGGTCAGGAGTTCAAGACCAGCCTGGCCAACGTGGTGAAACCCCAACTCTCCTAAAAATACAAAAATTAGCTGGGCGTGGTGGCACATGCCTGTAATCCCAGCTACTCAGGAGGCTGAGGCAGGAGAATCTTGAACCCGGGAGACATGTTGCCATGAGTCATGATCGCACCACTGCACTCCAGCCTAGGCGACAGAGCGAAATTCTGTCTCAAAAAAAACTTAAAAAAATAGTGGATGGAGCACTCAGACACTGACACCCTCTCCACACCCTCTCCTCTAGGAGTGTTGGGGTCATTGCTGCTGTTAAATTTGTGTTGTTCAAAATTCAAAAGGGTATACAACAAAAATTCTCTCCCTGCTCCAGCTTCTCCTCAACCACTGACCTCCCTTCCTGACAGTGTGAACAGTTTCTAGGACTCTATGCACATAGAAGCAAATATGTCAAAAACTCCCCCCTTCTATGCAGATGCACAGCATTTTTACTTTAACTTAATAATCAGTTTTGTAGGCCGGGCACAGTGGCTTATGCCTGTAATCCCAGTACTTTGGGAGACCGAGGCAGGTGAATCGCTTGAGGTCAGGAGTTTGAGACCAGTCAGGCCAACATGGTGAAACCCTGTCTCTACTAAAATACAAAATTAGCCATGTGTGGTGGCGCATGCCTGTAATCCCAGCTACTTGGGAGGGTGAGGCAGGAGAATCGCTTGAACCCGGGAGACAGAAGTTGCAGTGAGCTGAGATCGCAGCACTGCACTCCAGCCTGGGCGACAGAGTGAGACTCTGTCTCAAAAAAAAGAAAAAAAAATTAGTTTTGTAGATATCTAGCTGTGAAGTGAGTTTTGGGTGTAATGTGCTGATACGCAAGGGAATGTGAGAGGCTTCTTTGGATTGTGTTTGCCCTCAAGGTGTGGCCTAGAGGAGAATCTGGAACTTCTTAGGGCCCAGAGGCACAGGTGGTCATGGATCCACCATCATCCTGGCCCTCCAGCTAAAGCTGATTTTTTAATTTTATTCCATTTATCTTATATTTATTTACTTATTTTTCAGGTATACACCAGAAGATCCATTTACTCTTTTTTCTTTTATTTATTTATTTTACTTCACTTTTTTTGTGAGACAAGGTCTGGCTCTGTCGCCCAGGCTGGAGTGCAGTGGCACCATCTCTGTTCACTGCAAACTCCACCTCCTGGGCTCAAACCATCCTCCCACCTCAGCCTCCCAAGTAGCTAGGACTACGGGCATGTGCCACCATGCCTGGCTAATTTTTTTTTTTTTTAGAGATAGGGTCTTACTATGCTGCCCAGGCTGGTCTCAAACTTGTGAGCTCAAACAATCCACCTGCCTTGGCCTACCAAAATGTTGAAATTACAGGCGTGAGCCACCACACCTGGCCTCCATTTACTTTTTAATATCAGCTTTGTTTGACCTTGGCTTAGACATTGATTTTGACCCACAGAATCAGAGTACACAAGATAGGACATAGGAAAGCAAATGGTCGTCGTCTTTATCCTAGTCCTATAGGGTACCTGGAACAGCATCAGTACCTAGAAAATAAAGCTGCCATTTAGTGAGTATCTATTCTGTGCCAACATGCGATGAGGTTGGTGGGTACTCTTCACGTTGCAGGTGGCAGAGCTGAAGTTCCCACCAGGCCTCTGGGACTCCAGAGTTCTTGCTCTCTGTACTGTCCTGCACTCCCTGCACAGTCAGCTGCCATTAAGATTCACACACCGAGTGCCCCCCTTATTCATGGTGTTGCCAAGGAGGGAGCCGTTGTTTTCCCAGGTCTGCTCCAGCTCAGGGCCCGAGAGTCTGGTTCTGCAGGCCTCTCAATAGCAGGAAGCAAAGTGGGACAGACTGGCAGCCACTTGGCTTATCAGGCCCAGTTCCTTGACCCCCGTGGCTTCCTCACATCCTTAGCCTATTTTTCCTTTCCATTTAGGGAACATGTCCAGCAGCAGAGTCAAGAACACGGAAAGGTCAGTGTGGTAGCTTTTCCTCATCTAATTGCAATCCGTCCCTCCCTAAACACTTTCCCATGACTCCCTCTGTGGCAGCATCTGCTCACTTTTCTGTGGCAGCAAGCGAGTCCAGGTTATCTTGCCCGTTTGTGTTTCCAGGGCCTGGTCCTCAGGTTTCTGGAGCGAGAGAGGCATGTCCAAGAACAAGTCCAGAGCTGCTGGGCCGGGGCTTCTCCTTTAGAGCCAAGACCCCATGCAGACACTTTGGCTCCTGTGTCCTCTGGCTGTTCCTGGGCATCGATTGAGGTTCAGCATCCTTTTCCTTCTGATTCAGTAGCAGTTTGGGGGTGGGCAGTTTGACAGCTGCCTACCGTTTTCAGAACTGCCAAACTCCGCGAAACTGACAAACTGGCAGACTGATGGACTCCATCTCCTGGTTCCTCTTGGACAGCAGGAGAGTTGCTCCCACTGGATGTTTCTCCCAAAGATGCTCTTTCAGTGGCATTTATTCATGCACAAGGAGGAGCTAAGAAAAGTCACTTGGCACCTCTCTCATGCTCAAAATTCAAGGAAGTCTGTAGGGGAATTGATTTTAATAGCTGTCTCAGTTAATTAGAAAGAGAAGAAATTGTCCCCAAAATGTAATTAATGAGAGCTGCTGCTAAAGGAGAAAAGGCTGCTTTTTGCTTGGGTGCTTGAGGTGCTTTTTGCTTGAGTGCTTGAGGTGCTTTTTGCTTGAGGTGGCCTCAAGTACAGTTGGGAGCTGTAAGGTGCCAGCGTCTTTGGGGAATTTGTGGCTGTCAGATGGGCCCAGGATTTCAGCTGCCTTGGCTGCCCCTTCCACAGGACTCCTGGTCACTGTGGGTCCTGATGCCTAAGAGATTTTGTAAGCTATGCAAATAACTATCTAATAGGGGTGAGTCTCTTAATTGACTCCAAATTCATCTTCTCAGTACTCCTTTGCCCTATTTTTTCAGGAACCAGATTTCACCTGTGATATTTTTCTACCATCCTGGTAATAAGACCACTAAACACTATCCCTCTTACTCTCTGCTTCCCCTCCAAAAAACCCAGGGTCCTCCTGGAACATTCTGCCTGGGTGTTCTTAGGCCGCTCAGTATCCTGAGGCTCCAGAAGCAGAGGTCTAGGAAGGACCTGGGACTTTGTGGGAACGACCACCCCCACCCTGCTTTTAGCAGAAACCATCAGGGGCTGGGTTTCTCCCACCAAACCAGCCAGATGTCTGATAGTGGTGGCATCTTTGGTTGATCGATAGCCTCCAGAATCCACACACAGGAGCTCCTGGGTCCTGCTGAGGGAGAGCCCATCTAGGGCTGCAGTTACACTGCAGCCTATCCCCCCACTGGTGCAACCTTTCTCCCATGGGTAGAGGCTGGAGATCTGAGTGAATGGAGAGCACAGCCTGGGGTGGCATGATTTCCAGCTCTTGCAAGGCTCTTAGGCTTTGGCAGAGCCTCCCCTCTCAGTATTTCCTGCATGTGTGGTGCAGGCCCTGCACAGGGGCAGACAGATAGCTAATGTGTGCATTCTTCCCCTTTCAGTGGCCAGACTGAAGGCACCGTTCCTCAAAATTGAAGATGAAAGCAGGTGAGTGGGACCTCCTCTCTCTGCTTGCCCCAGCTAGGCCTGCACAGAGGAGGGAGGAGGGAGGGGTGCTCAGGGGCCTCAAGCTAATGTGAAGACATGGAGCCCCTTAACCCTGCACCTTCATCTTCCTGAAAAGCCACTTTCTCCCACTGTCATGGAGAAGTCTCACGCAAACCAGGAGGAGCCTCTAAGAGTGGCATTATACAGTGAATAGTCCTCTTGGAGATGAGTCAGAGATTAATGATCCTGTGTGTGAATTACCTCTATTTAATACTCTGCTCTGTGAGCTCATGGTGTCCCATGCAGGCTCGTTATTGCAGCTCCTTTCCCCTTGGGTGTATGCTGACATTTCGTGTCAATTCATTACCCAGTCACAGTGCTAATATAGTCCAAGACATCATCTTGGCTGAAATGAGGGTGCTAGGGGTGGTATTGGGGATTCCCTTGTCAGGCCACCCTGTACTTGATAAAGCCTTTCTGTTTCACTTTGAAAAATCCTTTTCTGGCTCATGTTACCTCCTGACAGCCCTGGGTGAAAAAGATGAGGGGAGCCCATCTCTTCCTAATGGGGAAAACTGAGGTCAGAAAGGAAGGGACTTGTGTACAGCCACCTTGCTAATAAATTGCAGCCCAAGGCTAGAATCCAGGTTTCCTGCCTGCCCTGTCTTGTGTCTTGTCTGTCCACCATTATGGCCTCTTCTTCCCTGGGGCAGGAGGGTCCCATTGACAATGTTAACCTGATGAGCTATTAGCAGCCATGTTGGTTATCACTGAATCTTCAGTAAGTACAAGATCAAAAGTCTATGTGGATCTATAATTATCTCAAAATTTAAATTTTTGTTTTTAATTTTTTTTCCAAAAAGGCATTTTCAGACTAAATAAATTTTTTAAAGGAAATAAGTCCATGTATATCCAGCAGAGACTACTGAGGACAGAATTGTCTGTGTGCCTCAGGCAGGGAAGGGCAGGGCAGCTGAGACCAGCCTTAGGAGCCTGGCATGCCTGCCCATCTTCCAGACAAGCCCAGGGTCACTTCTCAGCACCTGCAGACAGTGCTGCGCTGGCTTTGGTGGCCCAAAGGCAAGTGGAGAGAACAACAGGATGGTACAGAGGTGCTGTCTTCCAGTTCCAGTGGGACAGAGTGGGTGTTCATCCCCAGTCCCTTCATACCTATTTAAATGTAGGTAATCATGACACATATGCAATGCCTGAAAGGCACTGTTACAGCCTCAGTATCTGCACTGCACATGGCAGGCACAGGTATATCACTGTCACCAGAGTGGGGTACATAATGTGTGTGTTCCTGGCGTTATAGGCCAGAGAGGAGATCCAACTAGAGCTGAGATTTCTTGTGAATTTTTTTTTTTGAGATGGAGTCTCACTCCGTCGCCTAGGCTGGAGTGCGGTGGCACAATCTCAGCTCACTGCAACCCCTGCCTCCCAGATTCAAGCGATTCTTCTGCCTCCCGAGTAGCTGGGACTAAAGGTGTTCACCACCACGCCCAGCTAATTTTTGTATTTTTTGTAGAGACGGGGTTTGGCCATGTTGGCCAGGCTGGTCACGAACTGGCCTCAGGTGATCCACCTGCCTCGGCCTCCCAAAGTGCTAGAATTACAGGTGGGAGCCGCAGTGCCCAGCCACTTGTGATTTTTTTTATGTGCTGTTTTCAAGCAGGTGCGTTCAAAGCCTATTAGGCCTATTAGCCTGCCCATCCTCAAGTTTCAAGCCCCCTAAGCAGAAACAAAATGTCATTGAAGAAGAAAGAAACATGCCAGGGTTGTGAGGGGTACCCCCTTCTCCTTAAGGGTCCAAGAAGACTTATTTGTTAATTCACTGCTGAGCTACAGCACTCTTACCCTGCTCCCTGAGAACCCCTGGCCTGCACTGTTTCCCCCAGAACATGGACCATTGCAACCAAACATGGTGCACCCAGCAGTTACCTCACTCGGCAGGGTTTGCGAAGTATACACAGATCACTTCTGTCTCTGCAAGTCTCTTGAATGTTTGCAATTTGAGGCACACTGCCAGAACCACTCAGTCCAGGTCTGACTATCCAGAACCTTCACTGTGCCTGTCTTCTCCTTTCAGAACACCAGCCCTCAGATAGTTCTAAGGACCAGCAAGAACACTTCACAGAACAGGGAAATAACTGTACTGGTTTAAACATTCTTCCATTTAGAATCTGCCAGGCTAGAGTCCTCAAAGATTGTCATAGGGTCAAGAAACAAAACGGGAAGGTGAGGAAAAGTAGATCAGGAGTCTGGAGATGTGGCTTCTGATCTGACCTTGGCCGCTTAACTATTTGTGAGCCCTTGAGCAAGTCACAGAACTCTTGGGCTTCATTTCCTTAGATATAAAATAGGATAAGCCCAGAGGGTGCTTACAGGATACCAGGAAGGCAGTGGTATGAGTTTGAAAAGTGGACAGAGAGAACATATGTATTAATTTAACCTAGAAAGGCTGATGAGTTTTATTAAAGAATTTAAAAGATGTGGAGGTGAAAGTCCACTTTATCAGGGCTGGAATTCTAGGGCGTTGGGCGAGGCCCCCTCCTCAGCCTTTACCTTCCCCATTGTAGTCAAAGTGGAAGTTTTCTCTGTTGCAGGAAGTTTCGTCCTTTCCATCATCAATTTAAATCCTTTCCTGAAATTTCTTTTCTTGGACCCAAAGATGCAAGTCCCTTTGAGGCCCCGACGACCCTGGGCAGCATGCACCATACCAGGTGGGTCTTTCTGGTTCCTGAGTACCGAGGGCTGGTTACAGGCCAAAATCCTCCCCATCGGGGGCCTGCTGGTCAGATTTGGGAATGGCCATGTGTTTGCTCCTTAGGCAAAGTCTATTCTGGGAACGTAGCCCAGAGAAGAGAGACTAGGAGCGTTCATCCATTTTATTTTGTGTTCTTCATCCGTACTGAAGAATTTAACTTGAAGAAGAAAGGGAGGTGCCAGGGTTGTGAAGGGCACCCCCTTCTCCTTAAGGGTCAAAGAAGACTTATTTGTTAATTCACTGCTGAGACACAGCACTCTTACCCTGTCCGCCCAGAACCCCTGGCCTGCACTGTTTCCCCCAGATCATGGACCATTGCAACCAGACATGGTGCACCCGGCAGTTACCTCACTCGGCAGGGTTTACCGAGTATACACAGAGGACAATAGACCGCTTTCTCAAACTCATATCTATAGACCACCATCATCAGAGTCCCCTGTGGTCTCATTAAAAATAGAAGTTCTAGCTGGGCACAGTGGCTGATGCCTGTAATCTCAGCACTTTGAGATGCCAAAGTGGGAGGATCACGTGAGGCCAGGAGTTTGAGACCAACTTGGGCACACAAACATAGCAAGACCCTACCTCTACAAAAAAATAAAAATAAAAATGTAAAAAATTATGAGTCAGGCAGAGTGGCTCATGCCCGTAATTCCAGCACTTTGGGAGGCTAAGGTGGGCAGATCACTTCAGATCAGGAGTTTAAGACAAGCCTGACCAATACGGTGAAACTCCGTCTCTACTAAAAATGCAAAAAAAAAATTAGCCGGGCATGGTGGCGCACACCTGTAATCCCAGCTACTTGGGAGGCTGAGGTAGGAGAATCACTTGAAACCGGCAGGCAGAGGTTGTAGTGAGCTGAGATTGCGCCACTGCACTCCAGCCTGGGCAATGGAGCGAGACTCCTTCTCAAAAAAAAAAAAAAAAATTAGTCAAGCGTGATGACAAGTGCCTATAGTCCCACTTACTCAGATGGCTAAGGCAGGATGATCATTTGAGCCCAGGAGTTCAAGGTTGCAGTAAGCTATGATTGTGCCACTGCACTCCAGCCTGGGTGACAGAGTGAAACCCTGATGCAGGTTCCTGAACTCCACCCCATATCTATAGAATCAAAATCTCTGATGATGGAGCCCCAAAAGCTGCATTTTACAAGCTGTCAGGTGATTTTAGTGAATATCAAAGTTTAAACTGGTTGGGCCAAACATCAGGAATAACTAAGGGGTGGGGTGGGGGAGAAGATCACTGCATTACATGGCTCATGGCTTGTGGGCTTGTTAATGTTTCTACTCTGCAGATGTTTGAGAATTTGAACCCTCATTAACCAAAGTAGAGAAGGAATTCAGCTCAGGTGATGGGTGAGATGCCTTCTCAGACCCTTTCTAACCTCTGGGCTATGGGGTTATAGACCAGGAGAGAACAGAGCAGACTCTCAGCCCTGGAGTTCCTGGGGCCAAGGAGGGTCTGTGGTTTCCATCAGCTGACAAAGGCTGTGGGTCAGAAAATAGTACAAATAGGAGGGAAAAAATTAAGGTAATGTGGCAGTAGATGAAGTGGGAGCAAGGAGAGAAAGAGGTGAGGTTAAGTCCCAATACAAGGGATACCAGGGAGAGCCAGTCAGAAGGTGGCCCAGGCTTGGCGCTGGCAGTGATGCTAGGCCTGGGATGGCCTTGGGATCACAGAGGAGCTAAGAGGCTGTAAAGGGAAGATGAAGCAATGAAGCTTTGGTATCTGCATGTGAGGAGCCTAGGCAGGGGGTTGGCCCTGGTGGGACATCAAAGTTCCAGGCGTGTGTCTGTGTGTGTGTGTGTGTGTGTGTGTGTGTGTATGTGGAAAATATGTGTAGGAAGAAGTGTTTAAATTTTTACATTTTTGAAGTCATTATTATATTTTAAAGTTTAAAAATTTTTAAATTTAAAAAGTTTAAAATTTGTGTTACAAATGGTTTAATGTGAAAAGTCTATATTCCACACCCAGCCTCCAGTTCTGTCTCCTCACTGGTGCAACCTTCCTCCCAGGGGTAGAGGCTGGAGGAGATCTGAGTGGTGCCTCACCCCTGCCAAATGGAGAGCGCAGCCTGGGGTGGCATGAAAAGAAAAAGCAAGTAACATCCAGCATAGTCAATACTATATGATTCTTTTTTTTTTTTTTTTGAGAATGAGTCTTGCACTGTTGCCTAGGCAGGAGTGCAGTGGCGTGATCTCTGCTCACTGCAACCTCCGCCTCCCAGGTTCACCCGATTCTCCTCCCTCAGCTTCCCGAGTGGTTGGGATTACAGCGCACACCACCTCGCCCGGCTAATTTTTTGTGTTTTTAGTAGAGATGGGGTTTCACTATGTTGGCCAACTGGTCCCGAACTCCTGACCTCGTGATCCACCCACCTCAGCCTCCCAAAGTGCTGGGATTACAGGCGTGAGCCACCATGCCGAGCCTATATGATTCTTTATGTAAGAAGAGGGAACGAAAGATACACATATACTTGTATATCCATGAACTATCTCTGGAGATAGACCACGCCTATAATCCCAGCACTTTGGGAGGCCAAGGGGGAAGGATCACTTTGAGCCCAGGAGTTCGAGACCAGCCTGGGCAACATAATGAGACTCCCATCTCTATTTTTATATTTTTAAAAAATCTGGCCAGACACAGTGGCTTACACTTGTAATCCCAGCACTTTGGGAGGCTGAGGCAGGTGGATCACTTGAGCTCACGAGTTTGAGACCAGCCTGAGCAACATGGCGAAACCCCACCTCTATTAAAAATACAAAAATTAGCCAGGCATGGTGGTGCAAGCGTGTAGTCTCAGCTACTCGGGAGACTGAAGCTGGGGAATTGCTTAAGCATGGGAAGCGGAGGTTGCAGTGAGCCAAGGTGGTGAATCTGCACAACAGCTTGGGTGACAGAGTAGACCCTGTCTCAAAAAAAAAAAAAAAAATTGCATTCCCTTTTATGGCTGCAGGGTATCCATTATGCCATTGTATGGAATGTATTTACTGTATTTTATTTAACCAGTCTGTTATTCATGGTTGCTTAAATTAGCTCCAATGAAAATCATGCTCAGAGTAAATTTGCAATTGTTCAAGTGTGTTTGTGGAATAAATTCCTAAAGATAGAAATATTGGATCAAAATATATATGCATTTATAATTTTGATAAATTCAGCCAAATGGCTTTTCATGGAAGGGATACCAACTTATATGTTTACCTGCACTGCATGAGAGAGGCTGTTTCCCATCCCCTTGCCTCATGCTGTGACTGGCAGATATGTTGACCTCCAGTACAACAGATTAAAAACCGTATCTCAGTATAATTATAATTTTTGTTTTTTCTTTTTTTTTTTTTTTTTTTTTTGAGACGGAGTCTCACTCTGTCGCCCAGGCTGGAGTACAGTGGCACAATCTCGGCTCACTGCAAGCTCCGCCTCCTGGGTTCACGCCATTCTCCTGCCTCAGCCTCTCCGAGTAGCTGGGACTACAGGCGCCCACCACCACGCCCGACCAATTTTTTTGTGTTTTTAGTAGAGACAGGGTTTCACCGTGGTCTCGATCTCCTGACCTCGTGATCCGCCCGCCTCGGCCTCCCAAAGTGCTGGGATTACAAGCGTGAGCCACCGCGCCCGGCCAATTTTTGTTTTTTCTTACTATGAATGAGGCGAAGTATGTTTGCATATGTTTGGTTGTTTGAATCTCTTTTTATGTGAACCTTCTTTATATACTTTGCCCATTTTTTATTTGGGTTATTGATCACTTTAATAATTTGTAAGGAGCCCTTCTCATATTAGAAAAATGAGCTCTTTGTTATTAGTTGTAAATATTTTGTTTTCTCTGCTCACTGCAACCTCCACCTCCCAGGCTCAGGCAATCCTCCCATCTCAGCCTCCCAAGTAACTGGGAGTACAGGTGCGTACCACCACACCTGGCTAATTTTTATGTTTTTTGTAGAGGTGGGGTTTCACCATGTTGCCCAGGCTGGTCTCGAACTCCTGAGCCCAAGTGATCCTCCCATCTTGACCTCCCAAAGTGCAGGGATTATAAGTGTGAGCCACCGTACCTGGCAGTTGTAAATAAATCAATATATATATTTTTTTCCTAAGCCTCCCTGAGCAGAGAAGTTGTAAATACTTTTAAAAGACAACAAAACCCCAAGTTTGTGGCGTTTAACTTTGCTGTATTAGTCCATTTTCATACTGCTATACAGACCTGTCTGAGACTGGGTAATTTATAAAGGAAAGAGGTTTCATAGACTCACAGTTCAGCATGGCTGGGGAGGCCTCAGGAAACTTACAATCACAGTGGAAGGCAAAGGGGAAGCAAGGCACCTTCTGCACAAGGTGGCAGAAGGAGAAGTGCTGAGTGAAGGGGGAAGAGCCCCTTACAAAACCATCACATCTCATGAGAACTGTCACGAGAACAGCACGGGGGAAACCACCCCCGTGATTCAGTTACCTCCACCTGGTCTCTCCATTGACACTTGGGGATTATAGGGATTACAATTCAATATGAGATTTGGGTGGGGACACAAAGCCTAACCATATCATTTGCTAATGATTCTTTGCCATGCATACATATTTTAAAGTTGTATATAGTTGAATTTATGAGTTTTTCTGTATATCTTCTGGGTTTTGTGTCATACTTAGGAAGTCTTTAAAAGGAGTGTTTTGGACTTGTCGAGTTTACTGGATGGCCAGATAGAAATGCCCTTTGGTTGTAAGAAATATGGGGCTGATATTCAGATAAGAAGTCAGGCTTGGCCGGATGTGGTGACTCAGTCCTGTAATCCCAGCATTTTGGGAAGCTGAGGTGGGTGGATCACCTGAGGTCAGGAGTTTGAGACCAGCCTGGCCAACATGGTGAAACCTCATCCCTACTGAAAATGCAAAAATTAGCTGAGCATGGTGGCGGGCGCCTGTAATCCCAGCTACTTGGGAGGCTGAGGCAGGAGAATGGCTTGAGCCCAGGAGGTGAAGGTTGCAGTGAGCCAAGATCGCACCACTGCACTCCAGCCTGGGTGACTAAGCTAGACTCTGTCTTAAAAAAAAAAAAAAAAAAGAGAGAAGGACAGAGGTAAGACAGGCTGCCCACAGGGAGGTCTCCAGACGTCTTCTTCCTTGTTCCCCTCTTGCCATTCTTAGATGATTGGTACCAAGCTCAGGGAAGGCCTGCCTGCCGGTGCCTGCCCAGCCCCTTGGCCATCTTGGTCCTTCCCCTCCCTGACCTAGGCCCCAGGCCCTAAGTAGTGGCTCCTCCCCCAAGGGCCCCAGCAGTAACCACTTTGCCACACTATGTACCCTCCGCAGAGAATCCAAGGATGGAGAGCCAAACCCTCAATCAGCTGCCCGCACCATGCCCAGGAGGAAGAAAGGCTACTGCGAGTGCTGTCAAGAGGCCTTCGAGGAGCTCCATGTGGTGAGCCCCTTCCCCACTAAGCAGCTGCTCCCAGAGTACCCTGAGGGAGCCTGCTCACTGGGGATGAGTCCTTCCTATGCAATTTCGACGCTGCTATGGCTGTCCTCCAGGGCCAGAGCATGGGCTGGGAGGTCAGCTTCCGTGTCCCCCTCCCCCCAGGCCTCATCTAATGCCCTGTGCTCCTCTCCCCGCTCCGGCAGCATCTTCAGAGTGCCCAGCACCAGAGCTTTGCCCTAGAAGCCCATCTATATGCAGAAGTGGACAGGATCATTGCCCAGCTCAGCCACAGCTTTCCAGACATCCCTTTCCAGGCTGGCCTCCCCGGGTGAGTGCCACGCTGGCAGGCACAACTGCATCCGCACTCTCCTCTGTTGCCCTCTGGGTGGAAAGAGACCCTCAGGTTGGTGGCTGCTGGGACCAGACTGTGATGTTTTCCTCTTTTCTCACCTTCCTTTCCCCTCATCCTCAGTCCTGTTTGTTTTGGGGGTGGCCAAAAAAAATAAAAAGACCTCCATCTGTGACTTCAGTTGATGAAGACTAGACCCAGACCAGACTGTGGCTCCCTTCCTACCCCACGGGCTTTGACGTGGACGATAAGCAGTTCTGGCCAGGGAGCGGAGGGTAGTGCTTGGGCCTCTCCTAGATAGGTGAAAAGCAAAGTCTTTCTCCCTCTGTAGAAGTCACCCCCAGAAAGAAGAACTGCATGGGGTTTGATGGGAATTCCAGGGCCCTCTGAGCCCCGCTTCCCCTTGCTGCCAGCAAGGCAGACCCTCTCCCACCTGGGCTGTGGCTTCACCTCACCCCAAATCTCCACCTCAAGCTCAACTTGCACAGCCAGGCACTGCGCTGCTTTCTTCAGCTGCCAAAGGGCACAGCCTCTTCTGTGAAGTCATGAAATGGAATAGCCTCTAACCTATTCCTCTGGCCGGCCCCAACCACAGGCCGCAGAGCCAAGAGAAGTGCACACAGTGCTGGCTGCTGCCCCATGTTCAGACCCAAACAGGAGGACTTTGACACAGGGCCTCAGAGAAGGCAGCTCTCTCGGCACATGAACCACCAGCTGTGGCAGCTCTCCCTGTGCCCTCAGCCCTGGCCCAGGCCTGCTGTGAAGTTGAAACCTGCAGCTCACTGGGTGTTTCTGTCCCAACAGGTGGTCAGGTTCCCCAGCTTCTGACTGTGACCCTCTCTGTCCTGAGACTCTGCACCCCCATCAGCCCTCCCATCCCAGGGCAGCATCTCCCAGGATGAGGAAAGAAGACAGCTGCCAGGCATCAGGTATCCCAGAGCAGGATGGGACAGTGGACAGCACGCAGGCACCAGCTGAATGTGCAGGGACTGGTGAGGTACCTGGACCTATAGCAAGCTGCCAGGACCTGGGGGGGTCAGTTGATGTGTTTGTGGACCCCCCAGGGACACCAGTGTCCAGGAGCCCTGCTTGCCAATGCCTCCTGCCTAGCTCTGGTTTTATGGAACTTTCCTCTGGCCCAGATCTGGCACTTGTTGGCCACAAGCGGAAGGTTCAGTTCCCCAGTGGCAGTGCTGAGAAGAGAGTGGGGGCCTCCTGGCCACAGGCTTCATTTTTTGTCCCAATAGCCCCCAACCCCTGCGGCACCAGGACAACTAGTGGCAAGCGCCTTCCCTCTCTTCCCCTTCCAGGCCATGAATCCAGGCTCCTTGCCTCCCTCCAGCCCTTGTGCCACTCACAGACCTGCCTCTCTCTCCCAGACCCCTTCCCTGGCAGCCCACAGACAGACCAGCAGAGTTCTGGGCCACACAGCCCCCCTGGCTGGGGGAAGGGTGGCCCCCAGGGCCTGAGGATTCTGAGTGTACAGCCACTGGCCCTGTATCCCAGGAGGCTGGCCAGCTCCCCAGCTGCCCCACAGCTCCAGGCCGGCCATCAGCTCCCCTGTACTCAGCTACCAGTGTGCAGCCCTCAGGAGCACCTGTAGAGAGCAGGTCTACCTCCCTCCTGCAGCCCCTGCCAGCCAGTGCAGGAGCCAGCTGTTCCTGATGCCTCTGGGTCCCCCAGCCTCTCCAGGTGCCCTGTCTCCCTGTCTCCCAGCCCTGGTCCCAAGCCCAGCCCCAGCCCCAGCCCCATGCTGGCAGAGAGCTGCTCCTATGAGTCCCCAAGGTGCTTGGCTCTTCACAGGGCCAGGCAGCTCCAGATTGAAGGGCCACAGATACAACTTATTCCTCTGCTGGGTGCTGCACACCCGGCCAGGGCTGACCAGGACGCAGGAGGGGCAGAACCCCAGGACTTCCCCAAAAGAGCCAGAAGGAGGCCCGGGCCTGGCCTTTGAAGTCTAGCAAGCAGCTGTCACGCTCAGCTCCATGGAGCCGACAGAGCCAGCCCTCCCACTGGCCAGGTCTTTGGGAGAGAATCTGGGCTGGGGGCTGCCCTCTCCTACCCCCACCTCCTGCCATGTTCCTGACCAGGCAGAGTCTACAGTGGGCTTGCCCAGCTGAGGCTGGCCGCCCACGCTAGGAGGCAGAGGCGAAGTTGGCATGGGGAGGGACCACAAAGGAGCTGGGGCAGCAGGAGCCCTGGCCCAGCTTCCTGGCCCTCCGCAGGCCCTTGCCTCTCTGCAGAGCTGCGGGTTAGCTGTTGGTGTGCTCCACCCCCAACCCCGGCCTCCTTTCCCACCAGCATGTGGCTGCTCCTGCTTTCCGAAATGCCTGTGTTGGTCCCCTCCCCCAGCCCCCCACGCTCCCGCACACAGATCCTCAGGAACATATGAAGCAGAGGAGGGGCTTGGGCTGCACCACTCACAGAGTTCCCTCCCCCAGGCACTTAGTTTGGGCCCAGCACTGACCTTTCCCCTGAGCCCAGGATGTGGCCAGAGCCCCCTCTGGGACCCCTCTCGGCCCTTCTCTGCCTCCTCAGCTTGAGCTGCCTGCCCGAAGTTCAGCTGTTCCGGGGCCAGTGTGTCACTTGCCAACTTCCACATCACCCTCCTCCCTCGCTCCCTCCTCTCCTTCCCCAAGGACCTCCCCCCATTTCTGGCAGCCAAGTCATTAATCTGGAGACAGAAATGGGTTTGCTATCGATTCTCTGGCCACTTTTTCTTTCATTACAGTTTGTACCGTGGTTCTTCTCACCCTTCTCTGCGTCCGTGCATTTAAAGAGTTGTCTCTTTAAATGTTGAAGCTCCTGGAAGCCTGGTGCTATTCTGTGTCTCCTTTCAAAGGAAGAAGGGGGGGCCCAGCTATGGGTGAGGACTCAAGTTATTAGTTTGGAAATAGAGCAACTATGTGTACAGCCCACCTTAGAGGTCATGTTACCCCCTTCCTGTTAAATTTTACAATTAATTTTGGTTCAGGAAATGTAAATAAATTTGTTAATAACAAATAGCAAAGAGATTGGGCTGGAATGCCATATGTCGGTCCTTGATCTGCCCTCCAGTGACCCAAGGCAGGGCTGTGGGCCAGCAGCAATGGACAGAATCACTAGATGGTGGGATGGGACCTCCTGCAAGTCCCACGTGTGAGTGCCACAACCCTCCTGCTGGCCTTGCCCAACGGCTCCAGGGAGCAGGGCTGCCTCTATCCCTGCCCAGCCTCCTTTACCCGGTCTCATCTGGTCACTTACTTGGCTCTGCTGCCTGGGGAGTGATCGCCTGCAGAGGACATGCCCCTCTCCCTCCCAAGACATTCCTGTTAAGGGCCCACTCCTCTTCCCTGAAGCCAGACTGCGGCTTATGTCTGGGCGCTGCTGGGTTCGTCCCTTTCCTTTTGTGACATGGGGTTGCCTCATTCCCCATGACACCACCCCTCTGCATGGGGAAGTTTCCCCTCGCCCCTGTCTCAGACTTTGATACCTTTACCTGCTGCTCACACAAAGCCCGTGGTGCCGGGTTTGGGTGCCCTCATTGTCAGCTGCCCAGGACCCATCCCCCAAACCTCACATCCGTGTACCCTTGCCTTCCCCTCCTATCTCAATGATCATGACCTTGGACATCTCTGCCAGGCCAAACCTCAAGGCTGGAACACTCCTCAGCCATTTCTCCATTGCGGCTTCCTGGCTGTAGACTCAGGTTAGAGGTGAACCCAGAACACCTGAGACTTGACCCAGGATGGATGGGTGCTGCTTGATGTGAATGAGGTCTCGCAGTGGCTCCTTGGCATGAGCACTGCTCAGACTCCTTTCCACTCCAGCCCCCTTTCCACATCTCCGTCCCACACCAGATGACTTTGACCCAGACCCAGTGGGCACTGCCTCATCTTGTAGTCAGTCCCTTTTCAACATGTTGCCATTTCTTTCTGAAGAGGTGTCCTCCCTCCACAAGTCACGCTGTCTGTCCCTGGCCCTCCAGCCCACCTAGCCAACCACCCTTGTTGGTTTCCTTCTCAGACTTGCCACCTCTCCCCTCTGCCCCAAAATGCCATGCTCCTCTCCTGGAAGACACTTGAGTTGATTCAGTAAATCAACTTCAAATACTTGAAGGCTCCCACCTTCTGTTCTCTGGCTCCTTCCTGCGGTCTATACCTACCGCCTCCTCTTCACCTCCTTCCCTTCCACACTTCCTTCCTGGGTAGCTCTGCCTGAAGCATTCCACTAAGATCATCTATTCCAAGGTCATGGACAGGCTACTGGTGACCAAAGTTGGTTCCTTTTCTCCTTTCTTTCCTCCTTGAAGCCTGGCTCCCTTAGTCCCAGCAGTCCCTCAGTGGCCTGGTTCTCCTGTCCCCCTGCCCTTCCTCACCATTGCCCATTCCCTCGTTCATTCATTCAGCACAGGCCTTGCCGTCTTCCCTGAGTCAGCTCCGAGACACCTGAAGAGCCCTCCAGCCCTAACTGCTTTCCTCAGACTAGGTCCCCAGCCCTTTGTTCTTGCCTCTTCTCGCTGAGCCTTTCACTTCTCGGCAGATGTGACTGATTGGTAGCTCCACCCCAACTCCCTTCTGCTGGGTGGAATGCAGGAGCTAGCTGCCTCCAACTCACTGTGACCTCAGAAAAATGCCTTTATTACTCGGGCCTCAGTTTCCTCATCTTTAAGTAAGGGGCTTGGATGAGATGATTTCGGGACGCTTTCCTATAATAAAATACTGTGACAGCAAGCAAATCTTTTATGTCCTTCCCTATCCTGCCACCAGCAGGAGTGCTGTATACCCGAGCACTCCTCATTCTGGACCTTGGCTCCCCTTCCCAGGGGAGTTTCAGCTGTACCCAGCTCAAACTGTTTTCTTGATCTAAAAAATGGAGGTAATCTAGGCTGGGCACGGTGGCTCACGCCTGTAATCCCTGCACTTTGGGAGGCCGAGGCGGGCGGATCATTTGAGGTCAGGAGTTCGAGACCAGCCTGGCCAACATAGTGAAGCCCCATCTCTACTAAAAATACAAAAGTTAGCCGGGCATGGTGTCGCACCTATAATCCCAGCTACTCGGGAGGCTGAGGCAGGGGAATCACTTGAACCCAGGAGGAAGAGGTTGCAGTGAGCCGAGATTGCGCCACTGCACTCCAGCCTGGGCAACAGGGCGAGACTCTGTCTCAAAAATAAATAAACAAATAAATACAAGAAATGGAGGTAATCATAGTTGCTACCTCGCTAGGAAGTCCTAAGAATGAAGTCAGATGTGTTTGTGAGGTATGTGGCACAGAGCTTGGCACATTGTCTCAACAAATAACATATTACCCACAGGCACACATGCCTGTGAGGCCTCCCTCCTAAACTTACATAAAGCTTATTCTCACTAATTCCCACCTGGCAGTGTCCCTTGGTAACTGGTGTCCTCATCTCGGGTGTGCATTTGTGGATGAAGCTGCTGAGGGGCACTGTGAGACCCCCTGTCCCAGGCCCCCTCCCGAGCTCCAGGAGGATCCCTTTTGTGGAGGAGAAGTGGCACTTGGGCCCTTATGGGTGTGACTGTATTTGTGCCCCGCAAGCCTCCCAAAGGATGAGTGTGCCTGGGATCCTGGTGCCCCAGGTGCCCCCAACTCCTCCCTTGGTGAAGCCTGAGAGCTTCAGAGATTAAAAGAGGGGCCACTTGGACACCTGAGAAGGAGGAGCATGAGGTTTCCCGGGAGAGCTATGCAGATGAGAAGAACGGTCCTCGGACCCTGGGCTGGCATCTAAGAGGAAGCAGGATGAACTTCCTGTCCAAATGCTAGGCACTTCCCCTGCTGCCACCCCTCCACAGGTTCTCTCTGCGCTGGGTAGAGAGAGGACCCCGAGGCCCCCAAGCCATAGAGAGGCCTGGGGTCCTGGGCTAGGACCAGGGAGCCGGTTTGCTCCTTGGCGCCTTGGACGGCGTGAGCCCAGGGTGACTGAGCCCCTTTCATGCGCCAGACGCTGCTCCAAGCACGGGCAGCTCAGCCATCATCCCCAAGAGGAGCACTGTGAGGGGGGTGGTTTTCTAACCCCTGTGTCATGGATGAGGAAACCAAGGCCCAGAGAGGCCAGCGGGCTTGCTCAAGGTCACACAGCCAGTTCGTGGGGGAGGCAGGATTGGGACCCCAGCCTGGAGACCTGAATCCTGCCCCCTTGACTAGCATGGTCTGTGCTGCAGGCCTTAAGGCTGGGTACCAGGCCTGGACGGCTTCCACTGGCAGGAATCACTGCCCATGGTATCACCCCAGGGCTGGGGGCAACCAGCACCCCTCCCTTACCTGGAGTTGCGGAGACAAGGTCTTGGCCCTGCATCCCCAACTTGGCCCTTGTGCAGGAAAATTTGGGAGAATCGGCTGAAGAGCTAGAAGAGCAGCAGAAGGAAGGAGGCTTCGGCCTTCCAGGGGAGGGGCTTCCTAAGGGAGGCCAGAGACCCACCCCTCAGGGCCGCACAGCTCCCTCAGCAAGAGCAACCCCAAGGGTGGCATCAGGGCAGCAGAAACAGTGGCCCCAGCCTCAATGGATGGGCATAGGGACCGAAGGAGCCAGCCATAGCTGTGGAGTTGAGGTGGGGCCCCCCAGGGAACCCTATGTTTGAGGGGGAGACACAGGCCTTCCCCGATCTAAGCAGAAAACAGCCCTTGCTGTCAGGGTCAGGTCTGATGAGGAAGACAAGCCCTCTTCAGAAGACGAGGGGCCACCAATGAGAAAACAGACAGCTCTGACCTCAGGAGGGAAGGTGGGTGAGAGAACGTGAAGCAAGCTTTCTGTGTGGGGATCCCACAGCTCCTAAGAGAGCTGAGGCAAGCATGGCTGAGGCTGTAGGATCACTTGAGTCCAAGAGTTCGAGACTGGCCTGGGCAACATAAAAAGACCCCCGTCTTTACAAAAAAAAAAAATTTGTTAGCCAAGCATTGGCCTCATGCCTGTAATCCCAGCACTTTGGGAGGCTGCTCCGCCTCCCAGGTTCACCCCATTCTCCTGCCTCAGCCTCCCAAGTAGCTGGGACTACAGGCGCCCACCACCATGCCTGGCTAATTTTTTGTATTTTTAGTTGAGATGGGGTTTCACCGTGTTAGCCAGGATGGTCTCGATCTCCTGACCTCATTAACCGCCCGCCTCAGCCTCCCAAAGTGCTTGAATTACAAGCGTGAGCCACGGCGCCTGGCCTCGAATGGGTCTCTTGAGTCCAGGTGTTGAGACCAACCAGGACAACATGATGAAACCCAATCTCTACAAAAAATACAAAAGTGCTGGGCACGGTGGCTCACACCTGTAATCAGCACTTTGGGAGGCCAAGGTGGGCAGATCACTTGAGGTCAGGAGTTCAAGACCAGCCTGGCCAACATGGTGAAACCCCGTCTCTACTAAAAATACAAAAATTAGCCGGACATGGTGGAGCACACCTGTAATCCCAGCTACCCCAGAGGCTGAGGCAGGAGAATTGCTGGAACCCGGTGGGAGGAGGAGGTTGCAGTGAGCCAAGATCGTGCCATTGCACTCCAGCCTGGGCAACAGAACAAGACTCCGTCTCAAAAAAAAAAAAAAAAAAAAAGCCAAGCTTGGTGACGCCACCTGTAGTCCCTGCTACTCGGGAGGCTGAGGCAGGAGATCACTTGAGCCCAAGAGGTCAAGGTTACAGGAAGCTATGATTGTGCCACTGTTCTCCAGCCTGGGCAACAGAGTGAGACCCTCAAAAAAATTAAAAAATAAAGTCTATTGCCTGTAATCCCAGCACTTTGGGAGGTGGAAGCAGGCAGATTGCTTGAGGCCAGGAGTTCGAGAACGGCCTGACCAACATGGTGAAACCCCATCTCTACTAAAAATACAAAAATTAGCCAGGCATGGTGGTGCACACCTGTAATCCCAGCTACTTGGGAGGCTGAGGCAGGAGAGTCACTTGAACCCAGGAGGAGGTTGCAGTGAGCCGAGATCATGCCACTGCACTCCAGCCTAAGCAACAGAGTGAGACTCCATCTCAAAAAAATAAAAAAGGTTGGCTGGGTGCGGTAGGCTCATGCCTGTAATCCCAGCACTTTAGGAGGCTGAGGTGGGCGGATCACCTGAAGTCAGGAGTTCGAGACCAGCCTGACCAACATGGAGAAACCACATCTCTACTAAAGATACAAAATTAGCTGGGCATGGTGGCACATGTCTGTAATCCCAGCTACTCGGGAGGCTGAGGCAGGAAAATCACTTGAACCTGGGAGGTGGAGATTGCGGTGAGCCAAAGATCATGCCATTGCAATAAGAGCGAAACTCCGGCTGGGCGCGGTGGCTCATGCCTGTAATCCCAGCACTTTGGGAGGCCGAGGCGGGTGGATCACGAGGTCAGGAGATCGAGACCATCCTGGCTAACACAGTGAAACCTGTCTCTACTAAAAATACAAAAAAAATAGCTGGGCGTGGTGGTGGGCACCTGTAGTCCCAGCTACTCGGGAGACTGAGGCAGGAGAATGGCATGAACCCGGGAGGCAGAGCTTGCAGTGAGCCGAGATGGCGCCACTGCACTCCAGCCTGGGTGACACAGCAAGACTCCATCTCAAAAAAAAAAAAAAAAAAGAGCGAAAATCTCAAAAAAAAAAAAAAAAAAAAAAAAGGTCTAGGCCAGGCACGGTGGCTCACACCTGTAATCCTAGCACTTTGGGAGGCAGGCAGATTGCCTGAATTTAGGAGGTTGAGGACAGCCTGGGCAACATGGTGAGATCCCGTCTCTACTAAAAATACAAAAAATTAGCCGGGTATGGTGACACATGCCTGTTGTCCTAGCTACTTGGGAGACTGAGGCAAGAGAATCACTTGACCCCAGAGGTGGAGGTTGAAGTGAGCCGTGATCTTGCCACTTTACTCCGGCCTGGGTGACAGAGCGAGACTCTCCAAAAGAAAAATATATATACATAGTAAGTTCTGGCCGGGTGCGGTGGCTCACGCCTGTAATCTCAGCACTTTGGGAGGCCGAGGTGGGCAGATCACGAGGTCAGGAGATCGAGACCATCCTGGCTAACACGGTGAAACCCCATCGCTACTAAAAATACAAAAAGCTAGCCGGGAGTGGTGGTGGGCACCTGTAGTCCCAGCTACTCGGAGAGGCTGAGGCAGGAGAATGGCGTGAACCCGGGAGGCGGAGGTTGCAGTCAGCCGAGATCGCGCCACTGCACTCCAGCCTGGGCAATAGAGCGAGACTCCGTCTCAAAAAAAAAAAAAAAAATAGTAAGTTCTAGCCAGATCTGCTGGGAGCCGGGGAACCCAGGAATATAAGTGGCTATGGGGGCCAGGGAGCCATATGACTGAGTCTCCACTGGAACTAGCCCAGGGTGCCACCAGGGAGAGTCACTCTTAGGGCTCATCAGGTCTCCCCAACAGGAAGTCTAGGGTCCCAGGGCCACTGATGTGGTAGGAACATGCCCCTGGTGAAGAGGCCTGGACCACAGATTGGGCTTGCTCTGTGGTCTTGAACATGTTGGAGGACCCAGACTCTCCCAGCCCCGGGCCCCCACTGTGAAATGACAAACCTCACCCAGCCTACTGGGGGGCACTCCTGATCAGGACTTGCTGATGTGGCCCTGGGACATGGGCAGGCTGGGGCAGGACAGACACCTTCGTGTCTGGGGTGTGTGGTGAGGGTGCATGGGACCACATATACCAGTCCCCTCTGGTCCCAAATGGAGGGCAGAAGTGGAAGTAGGACTAGGGGTGGCTAAGAGGAGTGGGGCCCTGGAGTATGGGACGTGCCTCTCACTGACCAGCTGTGTGACTTTGGGAAGCTCACATAACCTCTCAGAGCCTCAGTTTCCCCATCTGTAAAATGGGGAGTACAATCTCTCCCTCTGGGCTCATCATGAGTTTCCAGGAATACCACATAGTTGGCCCTCATTCCCAGGAGCCTCCTTGTGCCTACATCTTGGAGGAGGTTCTCAAGATGTCTCCAGAGCGAAGGAAGAATTGGCTCAGCCTTACTGAGCATCTGGGTCTGGCATGGCAGGTGGTTGGGGATGGGGGGAGTCACTTCGTTCCCTGCATTGATGTCAGTGCCTCCTGGGAAATCGCCTTCTCACCTCTCCTGGGCCTAAAATAGAGCAGGGGGTGGGGGTGTCACAAGCTAGAGGCAGTTCCCTCATCCCCAGCAGAGGCCCTGGGTCCTTGGGGAAGCAGAGGACCCAGAAGGGGTTCCCTGCCTCCAATCTTGTTCTTCAGAGACCTGTGGTCCGCTAGCATGGGTACCAAAAAGGTCAGGGTGGGGACTCAGCGGCCCACCCACCATGCCCTACCACACCCCACACCATCTCAGGTACCTGGCCTTCAGCACCCCCAGCAGAAGTCTGAGGTCCCAGCCCTGGTATTGGGACCCATCATCCCCAGGAGCTGGGTGGAGGGCATAGCTGGGGACATAGGTTGGGAGGTCCAGTATTTTGCAGACAGGGCAGCCTAGTCTGACCAGAGAGGGAATGCTGGGGGGCTCCGGAGGTGTCTTCTGTTCCTAAGGATTGGGACTAGCAAGGGAGGGGGAGCCATGGGGCATGCTAGCAGCATGTAAGTGACCTGGCTAGTTTATATTTTATCTAGGAGGAAGGACAGGGCGCCTGTGAGAGACTCAGGAACCCAGACGGACATGCCAGCCCTTCCTGATGGTTGGAGTGACAGCGATCCCTGAAGCCCTCCTGGAGGCCGGGGCATCTTTGGCGGGGAGAAGGAGCCGATGGGAAGGGGTCTGGACCGCGGGCATGAGAGGACTCCGCAGTGACACGACCTGTAGCGAAGGTGCAAGAAATCCCAGAGGCGTAGAGCCCGGCGTTCGCAAAGATCCTCTGCCCTCTCCAACCCCAGCTTCCACAGCCTGGGGTCAAGCGGGGCGCTCCAAGCTGGGGCTGGGGCAGCCTCTCTGGGGCAGCCTCGCCCACGACCGAGGGGCGAACGCGGGCGCCGCAGCCACGCCCCAGCCCCCGGCCCCAGATGGGCAGTCGCCTGGTCGACCCTGGGGGTCCCCCGTCCCCTGCCTCCCTCCCCTACAAATCCTCGGAGATACTCAGGCAGAGGTGGCCCAGGAGGGGCCGCGGGATGAGGACACGGAGCGCCACCGCTCCGCACCTGCCGAGGAGCCCCCGAGGTGCGGGGAGGGACTCCGGGGCGACGCCTCTTTTGTCCTGCCGCGGCGGCGGCCCGGGCCCTGCGGGGCTAGGGGGGCCGGGGGGCGGCGGGAGAGCGGAGGGCGGGCCCTGGGCTCACGTGCTCTCCGCTCCGCTCTTAACCCGGCCCTGCCGCCCCGCCGGGATGGCCGCGGCCGGAGCGCACTGAGCCCCGGCGCCGTCCCCGCCGACCCCACCGCTCTGCGACCCCCGCCCGGCCCCGCGCCCCCGCCCCGGATCCGCAGCCGGCGCTTCCCCACCCCCGGCCCTGCTCCCGCCCTCCCCGCGCCGCTCGCAGCCGCAGCCCCCGGACCGAAAGGAATGAGCGAGCCATGAGGCTGCTGCGGCGCTGGGCGTTCGCGGCTCTGCTGCTGCCGCTGCTCCCCCCGCCCGGTGAGTGACCCCCGCCCGGCCCCGGCGCCCCCTCCCTGCCCCCGCCCCGGGATGTGCGGCACTTGCTGCTGCAGCCACATTTTCCTGCGGTGCTCGGGGTGACAGCCGGTCCGGAGCGCGGGAGGGTAGGGGAGCGGGAGAGGACGGAAGGTGCGTCCACCCACCTGTCCCCAGCTGGCCGGGCCCACCGCGTCCCTGCCCCTGCCGCCGACCATCCAGCTCTGCAGGTCTCTGCGGGTTTGGGCGGATGGGGGGGCAGTCGTGACGGTTGGGCGGGAGTGAAGCTCCTGGCCCCCTCCCCGCGGGCTCTTGCCTCTGCAGGGCAGCCAGATCCTCCCACCCGGATCGCCCTAGGGCTCCAGGGGCCACACCAGAGTGGGGGATGCGGCATGCTCACCCCATTCCCAAGTCTTCTGCCCCAGGGTGGGCAGCTGCCTGCAGCCTTGGCCTTGTTTCCCCAGGTCTTGGGACCCAAGGTCCTGCTGGAGCTCTGCGATGGGGGGGCTTACCCCAGCTGGGGGGCCCAGGAGCCCCTGAGGTCACGGAACCCAGCCGTCTGGTCAGGGAGAGCTCCGGGGGAGAGGTCCGAAAGCAGCAGCTGGACACCAGGGTCCGCCAGGAGCCACCAGGGGGCCCGGTGAGTGGGGCTGGTTGGTGAGGCCCGGGACTGAAGCAGGCCTCAGAGCCCCAGGGAGCCCACGGGGTAGCCAGGGCTGGAGCCCCAGTCAGCAGCTGCCCCGCAGGGTCCCCTTCCATACAGTGGGCTATCAGGTGGGTGCTGGAGCCCACTGGTGGGGAGCACCAGGCCTGCCCAGCCCCAGGGTCCCCTCCCATTATTGCAGGGTCCCCTGTCCTCAGTGTTCAGGGACCCCTAATGCCTAGGTCTCAGGTCTGCTTTGAGTCAGCCTTCCAACGGCCCCCTGCTCTGCTCTGGCCAAAGCTAGTTGTTCTGTTCAAAACAGGGCTTGGATGGGGCAAGTTGGGGGCAGGGAGAGGCAGCCCAGATTCCAGTCAGGGATTAGGGCTCTCAGGTTCCCACCACAGCCACCTCAGCGGGCTTTCTTGGAACAGCTTAGTGCTTGCTCCTGCCTCAGTTTCCACACAGTGCCCAGATAGGCTTGTTGTTCTCCTTCCTGTCCTGGCTGAAGGTGGGGCCTTGGAAAATAACTCGAGGCCCCAGGCCAGCTCTACCTGCCTGCCCACTGTC
Organism: Nomascus leucogenys; assembly: GCF_006542625.1. Lineage (NCBI taxonomy): Eukaryota > Metazoa > Chordata > Mammalia > Primates > Hylobatidae > Nomascus > Nomascus leucogenys. Next base: position 31,405,450 of record NC_044399.1, on the reverse strand, counting down.
CCTTTCAGCTGCCAGGCCCCTCCTGCTTCCCAGAGGAAGGTTAGGCATGAAGGAGATTAATTGCAATTAATAATTAATTAATATCATGTGAATAATAATCACCCAGATGGAATATTCATTCAGCACGCCCCAGTGCTCCAAGAGCTGGAGCTGAAAGTGAGCCAGGCCAACAGGGCAGCAGAGGGCAGGTTGGCCGGCAAAGGCCCGGCACAAACAGGAGGTGTAGGGGAGAGACCCAGAGGAGGGGTACAACTGAGGCCTGGGAAGTTTTGGCAGCGGGGAGTGGTGGGAGGTAAATTGGGCTGGGCAGAGGGAGGAAGGAGGGAAACGGAGGCTAACATTACAGACATCTGTCAGACTGGCATCTGGCCCTGCCTAATGTACTTGGTTAAAAGCCCTTAAGGGAGGGGAGCAGAGGGGGATGCGGGGTGGTGCAGGGGTGGAGAATACTGATGAAATGGATGGAGCAGGAAGGGAGCATGCATAATAGATGGACCATCACTGAGGGCCGTGCAGAGGGGCAGGGGGAGGGGGCTAATGGTCCAAGGCCCGCGGGCACTGGGGGTGGAGTGGGGGGTGGAAGCTGCCTTCAGCAACTGCCCAGGCTCCCTGGGAGGTGTGCGGTCCCAGGGCCGGGGATGGGGTGTCCTGGCCGCTGAGTCTGGCTGTCTTGCCTGGTGTCACTCCCTACCTGTGAACTGTGCACCCCGTGGTTACACTGTGGGAGAACTGATGGTCCGCCCGACTGCTGGGACTCTGGCTTATGCTTTAAGGCATGTGCAGATTGAGTCAGGGAGGGATGTCACCGCAGGGAAAGGGGACAGAGTTGAGGAAAAGCCTGGAGTCAGGTAGGGATGAAAAGTCAGGTATTCCAACTGGGCAGGTCGCTCCTTCAGCCTGACCCTTTCGGAGCAGAGACAGAGGCGGCAAAGGGTAGGAGGTTCTGGGCTGTGGTGGTGTCTGCTACTGCGTGGGAAGGTCATGATGGGTGCAGTTGAACTGCTTGGGTTGGGGGTCTCTGTGTTGTTCTGCAGGTGAGTGAGTGCATGTGAGGTATGTATGTGATCCACCGATTCCAGATACTTCTGAGGGGTGGCTGAGAGCCTGGGGGGAGGAAATGGAGTTCCATGGATCTGCTGGGCAGTGATTATCTCCAATTTTGGGGTCTCTCTGGGACTGAGACTTCCTAGAGCCCTCGTGGCAACCTCCTCAAGGGACTTGATTCGGGCCCTCTCTTATCTGTGCCTCAATTTCCCCTGAGGTACCAAAGCTGTGGACTTCTATGGGCCACTCTGTCAAGCTTTGTATGCACTCTACATCACTTATTTCTCACAACTCTTTAAGGCTTATAACTTTTGTGTGTGTGTGTGTGTGTGTGTGTGTGTGTGTGTGATGGAGTTTCGCTCTTGTTGCCCAGGCTGGAGTACAATGGCGTGATCTCTGCTCACCCCAACCTCTACCTCCCAGGTTCAAGCAATTCTACTGCCTCAGCCTCCTGAGTAGCTGGGATTACAGGTGTGCGCCACCATGCCTGGCTAATTTTTTGTATTTTTAGTAGAGATGGGGTTTCTCCACGTTGGTCAGGCTGGTCTCAAACTTCCGACCTCAGGTGATCTGCCCACCTCGGCCTCCCAAAATGCTGGGATTATAGGCGTGAGCCACCGTGCCCGGCAGCTTATAACTTTTGTCAGCCCCATTTTGCAGATGAGCAAACTGAGGCTCAGAGGGATGAAGTAAATTGCCCAAAGTCAATTAGATCTTAAGCAGTGGAACTGGGAGTTTTCTCCACACCAGGGCACTTCCCAGTTCTGCCTCCAGGGCTCTCTGGATTTGGGTCCAGGAGGCAGTCTCCCAACTCCGCCCAGAGCAAGGAGACAAAAAGACACATCCAGAATATTCTCCCCAATGGCAAGGAGATATGGCAAACCCTCAATCTCCCACCTGGCATTTCTCCCTGGGGTTAGAGTGCTTTTGGCATCAGAGCCACGGGGTCTGATGGTGGATCCAGTGTGGACTTGAGCCCGTGTGTGTCCTAGCCACAAGTACCCCAGCCGGGCACTGCTTGGTTTTTGCCTTAACTTACTGCCCTGGTTTGGAACTTCAAGCCTAGCCGGTGTGGAGCCAGCAGCAAGATCTCTGGTCATGTGTCGAGTCCAGGGGCACATGCTGGCTGGCAGGGCCTGGGGCGCTGAGCTGCTGTGGCTTTGGGCAGGTCGTTTGACTTTTCTGAGCCCCAGTTTCCTGTTCCCTAAAATCAGGATGGTAACATATCTCAGTCTCACATACTACCAGGAGGTGGTGATGGGAAAGAGCTTTACGTGCTGAGGATTCCTGGCTTGACAGGGGCAAGGGTGGGGGTGCGACTGGGACAGGGGAAGAGACACAGCGGCCGAGAAGGAATTAGAAGCTGGAGAAATTAAACTGGGTGCATTGGCTCACAGTGGCCAAGGTCAGGGAATTGCTTGAGACCAGGAGTTTGAGACTAGCCTGGGCAACATAGTGAGACTCCCGTCTCTACCAAAAAAAAAAAAAAAAAAAAAAAATTACCCAAGCATGGTGGTGCGCACCTGTAGTCCCAACTACTCGGGAGGCTGAGGCTGCAGGATCGCTTGAGTCCAAGAGTTCAAGGCTGCAGTGAGCTATGTTTGCACCACTGCACTCCAACCTGGGCTACAGAGTGAGATCCTGTCTCACACAATACAACAACAACAAAAGAACAAGGTAGAGAAATTACAATTATTTACTAGGCCTTTTTGGGGCAGGCACTCCTTTACGTGGAATTATTTAATCTTCATCACAGCTCCCAGAGGTGGGGCTGTTATTCCCATCTCGCAGATGGAGGAACAGGCACAGAGAGCTAACGTAACTGCCCCAAGTGACACAGCACTTGAGCACAGGGTCAAGACTGATCCCCAAAGCAGGGCTCTCACCCAGCACGCTGCCACCTCTTGCTCAGGGCTGAAGGGAAAAGAGACACAGACGCACCCTTGCCCTCTCTCTGCCACTGCACTCAACCCCCTCACTTCTGTCCAGCCTGGAAGCAGGCTAGGCCTGAGGCCCAGAGAAGTGGGGGAGCTTCTGGGAGTGCAGAAACCTGTGGTCCCAGGGAGCCTGCAGCTGAGGGGTGGTGCAGGTCAGGCAAGACTACCGTGTACAGCTGGGCTGGTTGTTCACTGCACTAGGGTGACTGGGCAAGGGGTAAGTGAGCTGAATGCAATCTGTGGACTTATGGGGCCACATGCATTCTGACTTGCAGGGGGGCCCTGTTTTCTTTCTTTTTTTTTTTTTTTTAAGACAGAGTCTCGCTCTATCGCCCAGGCTGGAGTGCAGCAGCATGATCTCGGCTCACTGCAGCCTCTGCCTCCCGGGTTCAAGCGATTTTTGTGCCTCAGCCTCCTGAGTAGCTGGGATTACAGGCGTGCACCACCACTTCCAGCTAATTTTTGTATTTTTAGCAGAGACGGGGTTTCACCATACTGGCCAAACTGGTCTCGAACTCCTGATCTCAAGTGATCCACCCGCCTTGGCCTCCCAAACTGCTGGAATTACAGGTGTGAGCCACCTCACTCGGCCTTGGGACCCCTTTTTCTGATTCGCACCAAGCTGCTGTATGGGTTATGCCTGCCCCTGGGGAGACCCAGACTCCTTGGGAACAAGGAGAGGGCAGGACATGGGGAGGTGACTAAGGTCAGGGGTGAGGAGGTCGCAGACCTGGTACATAGAAGCTCATCTGAGCCAGCTAGGGGAGGGGTGCCTCAGTCTCCGGGCTAAGCTCTTGTGAGAGCTGCCCAGGCCAGCATTTACTGGAAGCGCCACCCCAGAAGCCCTCCACGGTGGGCGTGTGCTGCAACAGTGTTTGTGTTTTCTTCCTGCAGGAAGGTGGAGGGCAGTTGAGTAAGGTTTGCCCCCAGCTCTTGAAGATGGGAGTCATGGGCATGGTGCCACAGGGGCACCGGGGTCTGTGCCTGGGGCCCTGGTACCCCACTAGAGCCAAGGCCACGCTACAGTCTGTGCGGCCGAAGTTGCGGCTCTCTCCTGGGTTGGGGCTCACAGCTAGAAGCCAGGGCTAGGATTTGTGCTGGGCCCAGCTTGTTCCCAGGGGCGAGGTGGGGGCATGAACTGAGCCCTGCCATGCCAGAGAGTTCAGCAGGCTCAGTTTTGGTGTGAGAGGCTGCACGCTGTGGCTTTGAGGTGGCACAGCCTTAGTGCAGGTCCTGCTCCCCTGCTTCTGTGTGACCTGAGCCAGCCACTCAGCCCCCTGAACCCCACCTTCCTCATTCATAAAATAGGGATGCTCATAGTCTCCACCTCTCAGGCTGCTGCGAGGACTCGAGATGATGAATGTCAGGTGTCCAGCCCGAGATCTGGCAAAAGAGCCAATGATCAACATCTCTGAGTGCCCAGACAGGGTGCTGGGCCCTGGTGCTGGCATGAGGGCTGGGTGTCAGAAACAGGAGCCAGGATATTTAGGGGTTACTTGTCAGGCTCAGGGTGGGGTCCAGGGAAAAACCACATGAGCAGGACGCTGGCCTGTGGGCTTGGCCTCACCCAAGCAACCTCCTGGCTGCCTAGAGGAACCCAGCTGTCCAGAGTCTGTCCCCAGAGGGACTGATGACCCTGTAAGGAGGTGGCTCTGTTCTCAAAAATGTAGGTCAAATCCCATCATTGGAAATTTGTCTGGCTGTTCTCATTGTCTGGGAATCCCGATGCCCTCTTAATAAATGGAGCACCCAACACATTTCCGGGGGCGGGTGGGGGGAGCTGGCAGGTGGGTGGGTGGGTGGTTCCTCCCAGCTGGGACATACTCCCAGGTGGAGCTCCTGCCTCTCTGGCTCCTCCCCAGTCTGCAGCCATCCGGCCCACAAGGTGGTGGTATCTCCTTGTGGGAGGGGATTCCGGAAAGCTGTCCTCAGGTGAGACACCTGACAGGTAAATCACACCATCCACCCAGATCTGGAGCATAAGGCCACCATTCTGGCATGTCCCTGTCACAGTAGGTGATCCAAAGGAGTCGTTTATGCAGTTCCTCAAAGCCCTGTTCAGCTGGAACATTTACACTTCCTTCTTGTTATTATTATTATTGACCCTTATGATAACACATTTAAAAGGGCTTTTATTTAATCCTCACAGCAATCCTGGTTTTTCTTTTCTTTTTTTTTTTTTTTTGTAGAGACAGAGTTTTTTGCTGTGTCGCCCAGGCTGGAGTGCAGTGGCACGATCTTGGCTCACTGCAACCTCTGCCTCCCGGGTTCAAGCAATTCCCCTGCCTCAGCCTCTCAGGCACACGCCACCACACCCGGCTAATTTCTTTTCGTTTGACTAGAGACAGGGTTTCACCATGTTACCCAGGCTGGTCTCGAACTCCGGAGCTCAGGCAATCTGCCTGCCCACCTTGGCCTCCCAAAGTGCTAGAATTACAGGCGTAAGCCACTGCTCCTGGCCCAACAATTCTGTTTTACCGAGGGGAAAACCGAGGCCGGGGGCATGAAGCAGCTTATCTCAGGCCTTGCGATGCCTTTCCATTCGACATGAGTGTTGAGCCCGTGGGCAGGGACAAAAGTAGGCATAGCCCTTGCTCCAGGGAACTAAAGGTCACCCACCTGAAAAGCCAAATCAGTGATCAAAGAAGTGTATGTCTACTGTGTGCTTAAAGGCCCAGAGGTGGAGGGCGCCAAAGCCCTGCATGGGTTGGCAGGTGCAGGCTGTGCAGATGAGGGTGGGGAGGAGAGGGAGGTTGGGGCAGGAGTTCGGGGTCAGCGTGTGAAGGGCCATGCCTGGAAGTGGTGGGGAGCAGTGGTCTCCCTTCTCGAATTTCCTGGAGCATTTGAGAATCCTAAGCCTCCTTAGTCTCCCCCTTCCTAAGACTGTGTGTCTGTAGGTCTGGGGCAGAGCCCAGGTACCTGTATTTGTGCTTCTGGGTCTTTGGCAGAATCTTTGCCTTTTTCTGTCTGCACCCCACATCTGGTACAGAGAGGACGAGGCACAGTCCCTCTGAAGCAGATGTCTAGGAGAGTGGGTGGGCCAGCCAGAGAGGAGTCTCGGGTGGAAGGGGTGGTCACCCCTGCCAGGTGGTCACAGCTGCTGTGGCGACATGAACTCCAGCCCCAGGGTGAGATCCAGCCCCACACCTCCCCAGCCACCCAGCCATGACCCTGGGCCAGTCACCTCCAGGTGTCTCTCCCTGAGCCTCATCCTGGCGTTTGTAAAATGAGGACCAGACAGCCTAGGCAGGTTGAGATCAAATGAGCTGGAGCATGTGACAGCCTGGGCAGCCGGGGGAGCAAGAGACAAGTGCAGGGCACAGGGTCAGCTGAGGGCTGGCATCACCTCAAGACCAAAGGCCCCTCCCCCCAGGGATGGAGGGACAAAGGAATGAGGTCAGAGGCAGGGCAGGGGCAGAAAGCAGGGCCAGGCAGGGAGCACAGTTTGGCTTTGATAGAGCATTGGCTTAGGCCGGACATGGAGGCTCAAGTCTGTAATCCCAGCATTTTGGGAGGCTGAGGTGGGCGGATGGCTTGAGCCCAGGAGTTCAAGATCAGCCTGGGCAACATAGTGAGATCCCATCTCTTAAAAAATTAATTAATTAATTTTAAAAAAAGAATATTCGCTGGGCATGGTGGCTCACATTTGCAATCCCAGCATTTTGGGATGCCAAGGGTGGATCACAAGGTCAGGAGTTCAAGACAAGCCTGGCCAAGATGGTGAAACCCTGTCTCTACAAAAAAATTAGCCGGGTGTGGTGGTGGGCACCTATAATCCCAGCTACTCGGGAGGCTGAGGCAGAGAATTGCTTGAACCCAGGAGGCAGAGGTTGCAGTGAGCTGAGATCGCACCACTGCACTCCAGCCTGGGTGATAGAGCGAGACTCCACCTAAAAAAAAAAAAAAAAGAACATTGGCCTAAAGCTGGGCAGTCTTGGGACTCTGTGCCAGCAGGAGTCCCCTCCCCACTCCCCAGGTGCCAGGGCCACAGAGATTCTGGGGACTGAGATAGGTTTGTCTGACCCATCTCTTTCCTCAAACCAGGGACAGGGTTGTGTCCCCACATGGGGCCAGGCCAGGCAAACACGCCTTGGTATGTGGTCTCTCTCTTTCTCCTACCACCTTTGGGGGCTCTCCCAGCCCCCTCCTGGGCCACCTCCAGCCAGGCCCAGCCCCCAGCCCCAGCTGCCCCGGCACTGCCCCAGGGGCTTATCTGGTCTGAGCCCTGTGTCCTGCTGGGCTCAGCTGCACCAGATGGGGAAAGGGTGAGAGCTCAGCAGGTGGCAGGAGGTGGTGGACAAGGAGGGTCCTAAGGTATCTGGCCTTGCTCCCCCATCAGCTGGGGCTTTCCCCAGAGTGGGGGCTGGCTTGGCCTCTGCAGAGAGGAAGCAGGCTCGATGGGGTGGTTCGAAGACCTCCTGAGTGAGGGAGATTCTGTTGGTGCCAGGGCAGACTCTGCTGGAATCTCCAGGTCCAGGATGGTACCACTATTTAGCCAACCTCCTGGCCTCGCATCTGGGCTCATCTGACCATTTTCAGTAGGAAAATCTGAGGCTCAGAGAGGTTGCTGGGTCATCCCTGGAGCTGCACGGTGAGAGAGCAGCATTGGGGCAAGGGGTCTGGCAGGGTGCTCCTCTAGGCAGCTGTGGAGGGGGCTGGCATAGGGGCTTGTTGGTGGGGGGCAGATAGAACAAGCAGGAACAGTCTCGGGCAGGGGAAGGCCAGGATGGTTCAAGCCATGGGCCGGGAAGAGGATGTGGCGACTCCTTGTCCTTGACTTTCTATTTTGGGCTGATCAATGCTCTAGGGCCTCAGGATGGAATTGGGAGCCTTGGTCAGCCTGGAATAGGGTGAGTCGGTGTCCTTGGGGCGCAGAGGTCTGCCCACCCAGGCCCTGGCTGTTGGCCCCCCCTTGCTTCTCTCCCAGGACCTCTCGTGGACACTGGGCCCTCTTCCATTTTACTCCACCTTTGGGGTGAGACAGCCCTAGAAGCAGACTCCCTAGCTCCACCACTTTTTAGCCGTGTGACCTTGGGCAAGTTAGTCAACCCCACTGTGCCTGTCCCCTATCTTTCAGATGGGAATGGCAGTAATCTATCCCATAGGGTTGCTGCGAAGATCAAACAGGGCAATACTCTAAGTGTTTAGACCAGGGCCTGGCACACAAGAAGTGCTCGGTAAAGATTAGCAGTGATGAGGTGGTTGAGGAAGAAGCCGACAAGGCACAGGCTATGGATTTCATGACCGCAACCTTGGGGCTCTCTTCCTTCCTGCAACCTGCCATCCCCACCACAAAGGCCAGGCAGTGAACAAAAGCCTCCCATTTGCAGGGCAGAGTGGGTGACCCTCATGTTGGGGTCTGGAGTCAGTCTTCTGGAATGAACAAGGGGTGTGGAGAAGGCCCCAGCCCTGAGTCCTCTCAGCCCTTCCTGGGCCCTGGGGTTGCTGTGATCCAGGCATCCTCAAGCGCCCAGGCCTGGGGGGCCGCCATCTTGCTTGGGCCTGGTGCGTTGCCGTGGCAACCTGGAGCCTCCAGCCCCACTGCACTCTGAAAAATTTATCAGGAAAACTTCCATGTTTAAAAATTAACCATAGGATTGAAATATTAAAGATGAACTGCTTTGGGCGAGGCAGAGGGCAATGGATTTGGGGGTAGAGGAGCCAAGTCCTTCCTCCCAACATGATGGCACCTGCCCATCGCCCAGTTCCCGGGGGCCCAGCCATCCATTCCCACCCACTCGCCCCTGTCCAAGGCCTCCTATGTAGATGGAGGCTGGGGCCAGTGTAGGGGGACAGGCAGCGAGGGTCCTGCCTCCCATTTCCTGTTTGTCCCTTTCCCATGATACTCTTGGGGCCCTCCTGTTACTTTGCCTGATGGTGGGGTGCCCCTCACCAGCCAGGAGGGCATAATGAGGCAGAGGGCTGGCCGGGCTGCCCCTTTCCATCCTGGCTGCACCTGCAGCCCAGCCCCAGAGAGGATGCGCAGGTGCCCGGGCCCAGAGGGCAGAAAGGGGGCTGTGCCCAGGGCTGAGCACTCCTGCCTCTGCCCACTAGTAAAGGAGTGGGGTCATGGAGGAAGAAGAGCTTGGGCAAAGCATCTTGCCCCCAAATCAATGGTCCCCTCAGTTGCCAGGGCTGGCCGCCCCCTCCCCAGGGCTACTGTTGGTCCCGGGGTCCCCCCGACTCCCACCTTCAGGCCTCCCTGGGTTGACTCCCCCTCTGCCCTCCCCCCACACCAGCCTGTCCATCTGGCCCAGGTGAGTTTCGTCATCCCAGCCTTCAACTCAAACCTCACCCTGGACCTGGAGCTGAACCAGTGAGTGTGGCCTTGAGCCCAGGAGGAAGGGCAGTGGTGGGGCAGGGGAGGCATGGCTGGGGCCTGGCTGCTGGGGGTCCGGGGGTTGGGCCCAGGCAGAGGGGACCTGGATCCTGGCCTGAGGCAGGCCTCAAGCCCGACCTCACCTCGCCTGTGACCCCCCTTCCTGCTGCCCCCTCTGTCTCAGCCACCTCCTGTCCTCGCAATACGTGGAGCGCCACTTCAGCCGGGAGGGAACAACCCAGCACAGCACGGTGAGTGCCTCTGCAGGGGACCAGGGCCAGGGGTGGAAGGAAGGTGCTGTTTCTGTGGTTCTGTGGTCACAAGTTTAGGGACAGGTGGCTGCTGGAGATGGGGTCCTGGGCCTGGCCCCTCAGCACCTTCCCTCCCTCCCCACCCGGGAGGCTCTGAGGGTGGACAGTGGGCAACTTGAGTGCATGGGGCCCTGAGCTCCCCTCACTTGGCCCCAGAGCTCTGACTCCCAGCCAGCCCACCTGCCTTGCATGGGGCCTACAGGGACACTCGTTCTGAGCAGGCTGCCAGGAATCCCCCTCTCCAGACTCTTCTGAGAGGGGCAGCTGAGGAAAGGCCCTTCTTACTCAGTATCAAGGCCCCGAAAATCCCAGCTGCCTGGGACACCAGGGTCCCAGCCCTGAAGGCTCTAGAGCCTGAAAATGAATGAGAGTCTATAAATAGCCTGTCTAACCCCCCTCACCCCCCACCGCCTGTTCAGTAACTGGAGCACAAGTAATTCTGCAGGAGGCAGAGCTGGAGGGGGAGGGTGCCACTGGTCCCCCCCCGGCCCCAACCCACGAGTCTGGCCAGGAGGACACATGCTGCCCATCACTCCTCAGCCAACCACAGGCCCAGGGACATCCTGGGAGGCAGTGCATGAGGTTGTGTGTGATGTTAGGGGCGAGTACATGATTAAATGAGGTAATATATGGTTAGTGCCAGAGCAGTGCTGGGTACATGGTAGGTGCTAAATAAACACTGCCTGTTATTCTCAAAGGAGTCCCTTCCCCAGCCCCAGCAAATGGCTAAGAACCCTTGCTGTAGGCCGGGCTCCTATAATCCCATCACTGGGAGGCCGAGGTGGGCAGATCACCTGAGGTCAGGAGTTCGAGACCAGCCTGGCCAACATGGTGAAACACCATCTCTACTAAAAATACAAAATTAACCAGGCATGGTGGTGCATGCCTGTAATCCCAGCTACTCGGGAGGCTGAGGCTGGAGAATTGTTTGAACGCAGGAGGCGGAGGTTGCAGTGAGCTGAGATCATGCCATTGCTCTCCAGCCTGGGCAACAAGAGCGAAGATCCGTCTCGAAAAATAAATAAATAAATACATACATACATACATACAAAAATTAGCTATGTGTGGCGGCACATGCCTGTAATCCCAGCTACTCGGGAGGCTGAGGCTGAGGCATGAGAATGGCTTGAACCCAGGAGGCAGAGGGTGCAGTGAGCCAAGATCACGCCACTGCACTCCAGCTTGAGTGACAGCGAGACCCTGTCTCAAAAACAACAACAACAACAAAAACCATTGCTACAGTCCAGCTTCCTCATTTTATAGATGAGGTGAAGGAGGCCCAGAGGTTCCTAACTCCAGAGGGCTAGGAACTTGCCCAGGGTGGCACAGCAAATTAGGAGCACCAACCATCTAGAAACAGGCTCCAGAGCCCCAGACATACCTGGGGATTGTGGCCACCTGCAGACAGGGCAGCTTCAGTGGTCCCCAAAAAGCCTTGAGGCCCATTGGCTGCCTCCGGCCTCATGCCAGCGTTCTGCTCACTGTTCTGCTCCTTCAGGGGGCTGGAGACCACTGCTACTACCAGGGGAAGCTCCGGGGGAACCCGCACTCCTTTGCTGCCCTCTCCACATGCCAGGGGCTGCAGTGAGTATGGGGAGGGTCCGGGCAGCTGGAGAAGCCTCTGGCCCAGCCCTGGGGATGGAGGGGAGCTGCGCCTCTCTCTCCACAGTGGGGTCTTCTCTGATGGGAACTTGACTTACATCGTGGAGCCCCAAGAGGTGGCTGGACCTTGGGGAGCCCCTCAGGTAAGCCCCACACAACCCCTCACCGTCCTCTCTGATGGCCCTGCCAAGGTTGTCCCAACAGCTGTTGCTGCCACCTCTTCCTCCTGCTCCCCCCTCAGTAACCCCAGCCTCACTGCCCTCTTCAGTGACCCCAGCTCTGGTTCCCTCCCTCCCTCCTGTGCCCCAGCTCCCCCTGTGCCCCCAGCTCCAATGTCCCCTCTGTCCCATAAGTGACCTCCCATTGGGCTCCAATGTCCTTTGCCCCTGTCTTTCAGGGTGCCCCCAGGTCTTGACCCCGGAATCTGAGCATCTGGGAGATCAGATCTGACATGGGAGCTGTGGCCAGTTCTGGGTCACCCCAGGGTGGGGTGGAGGCGAGGGCTGGATCTGGCCCCCCCAAGTGGGCCTGGAGCAGACCCAGTTGGCACCCCAAGAACTAATTTCCCCTCATTGCAGGGACCCCTTCCCCACCTCATTTACCGGACCCCTCTCCTCCCAGATCCCCTTGGATGCAGGGAACCAGGTAAGGGAGGGAAGGGGGGGTGGGGAGGGGCCGGCTGTGCCCCCCTCACCTGCCCCTCCCCACAGGCTGTCTGTTTGCTGTACCTGCCCAGTCGGCTCCTCCAAACCGGCCGAGGCTGAGAAGGAAAAGGCAGGTACGGGGGCCCGCACAGACCTCGGGCTGCAGAGACCTCGGGCTGCAGAGAGACCTCAGGCCGTGGCCCAGAGCAGGAGGGCACCCTCGTCTATGGCTGGGGCGAAGGAGGGCTCAGATGGATGTGGCTGGGAGCCAGGGACCGTGTCTGGGAGAAGCCCCCACCCCTTCCCTAATGCTGGCATCTACAGAGGCCCCATCCTGGGCAAACCGAGGCTGCCTGCCCTCATTCCAAAGCTGAGGAGGGACAGGACCCTCTGCCAGAGGGGAGCTGGCACTGTCCCTGGCTGGAGTCCAGACCCCCCCATCCCCACCAAGTCTGTTCCTGACTTGGCCATGAGATCAGTCAGACATGGAAGGGACTGATTCCAAGTGCCCACCCACCCCCCAGGTCCGCCGGGGCCACCCTACAGTGCACAGTGAAACCAAGTATGTGGAGCTAATTGTGATCAATGACCACCAGCTGGTGAGTGCCAGGGCAGGGACGGGGGGTGACACTGGGAGGCCCCCGAAGAGGCTCGCCCTCCTCCCATTCTTCTCTCTCCCAGTTCGAGCAGATGCGACAGTCGGTGGTCCTCACCAGCAACTTTGCCAAGTCCGTGGTGAACCTGGCTGATGTGGTAAGCAGCTCTCCCTCCCTCCCTTCCCTCCTCCTCATGCCCCCCACCCCATCATACACATTAGGGGGCACTGTCAGCCCCTGGCTCCCACTTCCTGGAGAGAACAGACAGGCCCTCCTCCAGCCCTGGCCCCAACACCCACTCCCACCCTCCAGCCCCCTCATCTTCTCCCCAGATATACAAGGAGCAGCTCAACACTCGCATCGTCCTGGTTGCCATGGAAACATGGGCAGATGGGGACAAGATCCAGGTGCAGGATGACCTCCTGGAGACCCTGGCCCGGCTCATGGTCTACCGACGGGAGGGTCTGCCTGAGCCCAGTGATGCCACCCACCTCTTCTCGTGAGTCCCCCACCCCGCACCTCCTGCCAGCCTCTGCTAATTGCTACAGTGCTTAGGGTTACTCAACACCTGCCCTGTGCTGGGTGCTCCTCTCAGAGTCTGGGGACTGGGCTCACCTTGCACCTGCCACCTCCCCCCAGCCACATGCAACAGCTGGGCATCATCCCCTGAATCTGAGGTTGATGCCCTTGTGGTCCTCTTCTGCCTCTCACCTCCCTTTAGTTCTGTCTTTCCCCTTTCAAACTGTCCCAGCATCCCTTCCTCAGGGACCCAGTGCTCTGGTAGGGAAAAAAATCTAATAAAAGGGCCTTGCAACTAGAGATGGTCTACTAGGAGCCTCTCCTTTGCCTTATGGGCAAAAGAACCCAAGGAGGGGCCAGGCACGGTGGCTCACGCCTGTAATCTCAGCACTTTGGGAGGCCAAGGCGGGTGGATCATTTCAGGTTACGAGTTTAAGACCAGCCTGGCCAACATGGTGAAACCCCATCTCAAAATACAAAAATTAGCCAGGCGTGGTGGCATGTACCTGTAGTCCCAGCTACTCGGGAGGCTGAGGCAGGAGAATCATTTGGACCCAGGAGGTGGAGATTGCAGTGAGCTGAGATGGTGCCACTGCAGTCCAACCTGGACCACAAGAGTGAAACTCTGTCTCAAAAGAAAAAAGAAAAAGAAAAAAAAGAACCCAAGGAGAGGGGGAAGGGTCTTGCCTGGGGTCACCAAGGCTGATGTAAAGGGCCAGGCTCACCTCCCGAGGAAGGACTCTAGTGTGAGGGGCTCCCCAAGGCCCCACCACCACTCAGGGAGCCACAGGGGAGGGCAGGAGGCCATCCTGACAGCGCACTCCCTTCCAGGGGCAGGACCTTCCAGAGCACCAGCAGCGGGGCAGCCTACGTGGGGGGCATCTGCTCCCTGTCCCGGGGCGGGGGTGTGAACGAGGTGAGCAGTGAGGGGACATGGCTGGGGTGGCGGCTAAGGGAAAGGGGCTTCAGGGGCACGACGTGCCTGTTGGAAGATGTAGAGACATCTGTGCCCCATCTTCCCCACCCCCAGTACGGCAACATGGGGGCGATGGCCGTGACCCTTGCCCAGACGCTGGGACAGAACCTGGGCATGATGTGGAACAAACACCGGAGCTCGGCAGGTATCCGCCCCCGGAGGCCCCCGTGTGGCCCACGCCCAGCAGCTCTGGCACGGGAGGGTGTCAGTGGGAGGGGTGGTCCTTGGCCTCCCTCATATCCACCTGGCTCACCCCTCAGGGGACTGCAAGTGTCCAGACATCTGGCTGGGCTGCATCATGGAGGACACTGGGTGAGTTCTTGGGGACAAACCGGGGGAAGGTCTTGGGCGAGGGGAGTCTTAGAGCGAGCATTGTTTGGCAGTCTGGACCAGGGGCTCAAGAGGCCCAGCTCACAGAACCATTCAGGATCCCAAGAAGCCCAGTTTTCCGCAAACACTGCCCGGGGAGACCCAGATTTCCCTGCTGGGACACCAAAACCGGCCAGGCTGCAGTGCGCATCGTGGCCACTGGGCGCCGCCCAAGCCTCGCATGGAGACACCTTCCCTCCAGCGCGGCTGCGAGTCCCCAGGTTCAGCGCAGGGGACGGGAGCGACAGGGACAGGCGGGAGGATTCTGGTGCAATCCCGGGGCAGATCCTCCGCCTCCTCGCGATGGTGACCAAGTCCCCCAGTGTACCCCCTCCCCAGCCTTGAGCGGGGTGAGGGTAAGTTGGAGGGAAGCAGCCAGCAGCACCTCCCCTCGCCCTATCCAGGTTCTACCTGCCCCGCAAGTTCTCGCGCTGCAGCATCGACGAGTACAACCAGTTTCTGCAGGAGGGTGGTGGGAGCTGCCTCTTCAACAAGCCCCTCAAGGTACCAGCCCCGCGGCGGGGAGCATGGGAGTGGGCCCTGGGCGGGGTCCGGGCCAGACTCCCGACCTGTCCTCCCGGTCCAGCTCCTGGACCCCCCAGAGTGCGGGAACGGCTTCGTGGAGGCAGGGGAGGAGTGCGACTGCGGCTCGGTGCAGGTGAGCCGTGGTGCGGGCGCCAGGTGGAGAACCGGGATGCGGGGGTGGGCACGAGGGAGCGTCCGAGTGGGAGAATTAGGGCTCGCCCGCCTCCTTCCCCTTCTCCCGCGTCCCTCAGGAGTGCAGCCGCGCAGGTGGCAACTGCTGCAAGAAATGCACCCTGACTCACGACGCCATGTGCAGCGACGGGCTGTGCTGTCGCCGCTGCAAGGTAAGCAGGACCGGCCGGGAGGCAGGGCCAGGACGCAGGAGGAGCGATTGGAGGCCTTCAGATAAGGGGCGGGAGCTAGGGAGGGAATCGGAGCCTTCGGGGACGGAGGCCTCTGGGGCGGGGCTTGATGCGAAGACAGCGCCAATGGGGAGCAAGGGGAGGGGCTGAAGGATGTTGAAGGCGGGGCTACGAGGAGCGGGCAGGGAAGGCTACCCAGGATCAAGGAG
The DNA here is from genome assembly GCF_006542625.1 of Nomascus leucogenys. Classification (NCBI taxonomy): domain Eukaryota; kingdom Metazoa; phylum Chordata; class Mammalia; order Primates; family Hylobatidae; genus Nomascus; species Nomascus leucogenys. Next base: position 31,390,037 of record NC_044399.1, on the reverse strand, counting down.
CGGCAGGAACGTGGGCGAGTTTGGGGGCGGTGCTGAGTGCGCTGGGAGCGAGGTGGGGAGCGTCCAAGAGGTGGTGGGAGCAGGGAAATAACAGGCCCGAAACGGGGCCCTGGGGAGCTGGAGGGTCCGGGGATGTGGGGGCCCAGGGAGCGGGGGCCCTGGGGAGGGCAGGGCCGAGGTATCCATCCTGCCTGACCCGGGGAGCGCGTCTCTTCCCTAGTACGAGCCACGGGGTGTGTCCTGCCGAGAGGCCGTGAATGAGTGCGACATCGCGGAGACCTGCACCGGGGACTCTAGCCAGGTCCGCCCTGCCCCGCCGTCCTGTGGAGCCCTGGGCCAAGCAATCCCTACCCTTGTCGATTTGGTTTTCCCGGACGAGTGCTCAGCACTCCCCTCCTCTCCACAGCTGGCATCGACCTCCACTGATAAGACTCAGTTTTCTTATCTGAGAAACGGGTTCTTCAAGCTCCTGGCCTTGTTCCTTCAATCATTAAACCAGAATGTATCGTCTGGCTGGTATTCCCAGCGCCTGGTCCGGTGCCTGGTGTAGGTTAGGGATCAGCGTAGATGATAATATTAGTTAACATCTATTACAGCCTAATTACATGCCGGGCATTTATCTCCCAGCCCTACGAGGGAGGGAGGCTGGAGCGGCTCTGGGGCTTGCAAATCCGTGTGGTCTGGGTCCAGAACCAGACAGATCGCTTGTCCTAGGCGTGGAAGAGCCCTGTGGCATGAGCCCCTAATGGGGGGCACTTGGCACCCCAGCATTCCTCCCTGGGGCAGCCCTCAGCTCCAGTCCTGGGGCTGCTCTGCTCAACCCCACCCCTCTCTCCACAGTGCCCGCCTAACCTGCACAAGCTGGACGGTTACTACTGTGACCATGAGCAGGTATGATGGCTGCCCCCCAAGCCTGGGAATCAGGGCAGTCTTTTGTCTCCACTCTGACTACTCAGCATCTCCATCCCTTGTCTCTTAATTCTTGGACTCTCAGGGCCGCTGCTACGGAGGTCGCTGCAAAACCAGGGACCGGCAGTGCCAGGCTCTTTGGGGCCATGGTGAGTCTGGCTAGGGCTGGGAGTGGGGACTCCGGAGGACCCAGAGCTGAGAGGCTGGGGAGAGTGGGTTCCAGCTGAACAGGCCCCCAAGTGTGTAGCTCCCCAGGATCTCAGGGACCCAGGCAGGCAGCCTGGGGATCAGGCCAGAGTGTGGGAGATGCAGGCCTGAGGTCTTGGGGTGGGTCCTGGGGCGCGTGGGGTCACTTGGCATCCTCTCCCCACAGCGGCTGCTGATCGCTTCTGCTACGAGAAGCTGAATGTGGAGGGGACGGAGCGTGGGAGCTGTGGGCGCAAGGGATCTGGCTGGGTCCAGTGCAGTAAGCAGTGAGTACTGAGGCTCCCAGAGGGCCTCTCAGCTCCAGGGCAGGTGTGACACTTTTCAGAGATGGTGTAGCAGGTTCTCCCAGGAGGAGCCTGTCAGTCCCAGTGGGTGGGCACGTGGCAAATCAGGTGGCAGGGTGCAGGGTGAGGGCAGATTAGAGTTCAGTAGTTGAGTCTGAGGTCAAACTTGGGGCTCACAGTCTCTATGTGCCCCAACAGGGACGTGCTGTGTGGCTTCCTCCTCTGTGTCAACATCTCTGGAGCTCCTCGGCTAGGGGACCTCGTGGGAGACATCAGTAGTGTCACCTTCTACCACCAGGGCAAGGAGCTGGACTGCAGGTGCTGGCCAGGCCCAAGACTAGGGAGGGGATGTTGCAGCTGTGCTGGGGGTTAGGAGACAGGGGGCTGAGGTTGGCTGTGTCGCTTCCCCAGGGGAGGCCACGTGCAGCTGGCTGATGGCTCTGACCTGAGCTACGTGGAGGATGGCACAGCCTGTGGGCCTAACATGCTGTGCCTGGACCATCGCTGCCTGCCAGCCTCTGCCTTCAACTTCAGCACCTGCCCCGGCAGTGGGGAGCGCCGGATTTGCTCCCACCACGGGGTGACTGCCTGGAGCCCGGGATGGTGGGAGAAGCTTACAAGAGGGGACAGGCCCCTGCTCACCTCTCCTGGCCCTGCCCTGCCTCTAGGTCTGCAGCAATGAAGGGAAGTGCATTTGTCAGCCAGACTGGACAGGCAAAGACTGCAGTATCCATAACCCCCTGCCCACGTCCCCACCCACGGGGGAGACGGAGAGATATAAAGGTGAGGCTGGAGCTGGCCAAGGGGGGTCTGTCTGTCCCGCTCTCTATGCCTGTCCTTGCCAACTAAGCCCTGCCATCCTCCCCAGGTCCCAGCGGCACCAACATCATCATTGGCTCCATCGCCGGGGCTGTCCTGGTTGCAGCCATCGTCCTGGGCGGCACGGGCTGGGGATTTAAGTAAGAGACACACACACCCTGTGCCCCCTGGCATCTTTGAGGGGGGATCAGAACCCCTGAGTGGTGGATCTGAGGGGCCCTCCCTGAAAACTCAACCAGAGCTCACACGTCATAGGTCCAAGTAGCCTGCAGGGCTTAACATTTAGAAACTAAGAGATTTTAGGCTAGATGAGGTGGCTCATGCCTGTAATCCCAGCACTTTAGGAGGCCAAGGCAGGCGGATCACCTGAGGTCAGGAATTCAAGACCAGTCTGGCCAACATGGGGAAACCCTGTCTCTATTAAAAATACAAAAATTAGCCAGCCATGGTGGTGCGCACCTGTAATCCCAGCTACTTGTGAGGCTGAGGCAGAGTTGCTTGAACCCCGGAGGCAGAGGTTGCAGTGAGCTGAGATCGCGCCATTGCACTCCAGCCTGGGTGACAGAGCAAGACTGCGTCAAAAAAAAAAAAAGAAAGAAAGAAAGAAAGAAAAGAAGAGAAAAGAGAAAAGAAATCAGGAGATTTTACACTAGCAATTTGGATTTCCAGCTCTGGAAACATGAAAAGGTTGAGCCCCAGCGTGCCTCTAAGCATCCCCAAATAGCCACAGAGTGTAGCTGGGCAGGGGCTGCCCAAGCCAGGCATGTGTCCTCTGGTCCCCAGTCCCCACCCAGCCTATAATGCTTTGTGCGTGTCTACGTTTGGGGTCCTTGTGCTGGTCTAACCCCCTTAATGTGCAGAGGAGGAACCCACGGCCCAAGGTCACATGATTGAGTTAGTGGCAGAGTCAGAACTGGAACTGGGATGCATTTTTGTGGGCGCCCTGGGTAATTCTCCCTTGGCTGTTACATTAGTGTCCAGGCCCCAGGGACCCTGGCCCCGCTCTGGGGCAAGGGGTCGCATGGCAGCCAAAGTCCCCTCCCTGAAAGAAGCAAAAGGTCAGATGTCTCCTTTTCCTCTCCCCTTCCACCATCCTTCCCCTGCAGAAACATTCGCCGAGGAAGGTACGACCCGACCCAGCAGGGGCCAGTGTGATGCCGGCCACGTCATCCCTCCCGCTGTCCTTGTCTCCTCCATCTCATTCGTCACCCCGCGTTCTGTTGATGGGGAGCAGGGGCTGATTCCCCCACCCCTGCTGCCAGGCTGTCCCGGCAGGGGTGGGAGAGACTCGCTCAGGGAAGAAGGTCCCAGCTGCCCTCGCCCTCGCCCTCGCCTGCTCAGGCCACGTCCTTCTCGACTGCCCTGCTGCGGCCAGGCCCTCCCCCGCCACCAGGTGGAACTGGAGCTGCGCCCCTGGCAGTCCCCATCCCCGGGAGGGTCCTCCCTGTGCGTCCCATCTGTTTTGTCTTCCATGTCACCACTGTCTGACCTCCCGCAGATCCCTTCCCCGGCCAGCCTGTGATTTGCGGCCTGCCTCCTGGGCCCAGCACTGAGCTCCGGGGCCCTGCTGGAGAGCTCTCCCCGTGGCCCCTGCTCACGTCCTCCCCTGATGCCCCCTCTCCGTTCCAGGTCCGGAGGGGCCTAAGTGCCACCCTCCTCCCTCCAAGCCTGGCACCCACCGTCTCGGCCCTGAACCACGAGGCTGCCCCCATCCAGCCACGGAGGGAGGCACCATGCAAATGTCTTCCAGGTCCAAACCCTTCAACTCCTGGCTCCGCAGGGGTTTGGGTGGGGGCTGTGGCCCTGCCCTTGGCACCACCAGGGTGGACCAGGCCTGGAGGACACTTCCTCCACAGTCCCCCGCCCACCTCCTGCGGCTCAGCCTTGCACACCCACTCCCCCGTGTGAATGTAGCTTCCACCTCATGGATTGCCACAGCTCAACTCGCGGGGGGGCCTGGAGGGATGCCCCCAGGCAGCCACCAGTGGACCTATCCTGGATGGCCCCTCCTTGCAACCAGGCAGCTGAGACCAGGGTCTTACCTCTCTGGGACCTAGGGGGACGGGGCTGACATCTACATTTTTAAAAACTGAATCTTAATCGATGAATGTAAACTCGGGGGTGCTGGGGCCAGGGCAGAATGTGGGGATGTTTTGACATTTACAGGAGGGCCCGGAGAAACTGAGGTGTGGCCATCCCCCAGACCCTCCCCCGGGATGACCACACCCGGAGTCCTGTCACTGAGCACAGGCAGGGCCTGGGCATCCCAGCTAGCCCCCGCTTGGCCCCGCTGAGCTTAGAGGAAGTATGAGTGCTGATTCAAACCAAAGCTGCCTGTGCCGTGCCCAAGGCCTAGGTTATGGGCACGGCAACCACATGTCCCAGATCGTCTCCAATTCTAAAACAACCATCCTGCTGTCCCTGTCAGGACACATGGATTTTGGGCGGGGGGGAGACCTAGAATATATAGTTCCTGTAATAAAATGGCACCTTCCCCCTTTCAAGAAGGGTGATTCTGGGGCTGACTCAGGGTTTAGGTGCCCCCTGGTGTGGCCTAGATGTCCCCACCTGGGCCATCTTTCTGGGGAGGACTCTCCCAGGTAGGGAAGGCCAGAGGTGGCCCAGTGCCTGGAGGGTTAGGGTCTCTGCCTGGGATGTGAAAGAGGACGTAGGAAAGGGAGGTCTCATGGATGATCCTAGGCTGCTAGAAGTCCTTAAGGCTCCATCAAGTCCATTCCACTTCCTACCCCCATTCCAGGGCCGAGTAGTAAGTTTACAGATGTTTCCCCCATTACGTGCCCCCACTCATCCCTGCTGCAGCGAGCCTGAGAGCCAGGCAGAGCCAGGCACAGCTCCTCAGTCTTCTCACACAGTCCTGCCAGTGGCCCTCCCTCATGACCCTTGCTTGGGAGGGTGGAGCACTGGCTCCTTGACCCTAAAAGGTAGCTGGCAGGGGCAAGATGGGGGCCAGCTACCTAATGGATGAAAGCCACAAGTGAATACAGTTCTTGTCACCAGGGTTGCCCTGCCCTCACTCGGCAGGGAGTTCTGACACCCCAGGGCCCGTGAGCTGCCTGCTTGAGCCCCTGTTTCTGGGGCACCTTCGAGGAGGCGTTGTGGAGGGAATCGCTCCCTGTTTATTCACACCACCCTCAGGGGCAAACAGGCCTGGGACCTGCTGACACCATTTTGGGTAGCTAGATGCACCCGACAGCAGTGGGGTCCGCACACTGAGCTCCAGCTGGCACTGCCCACTCAAGGGCTGAGTGGAGGGGCCCCTCCGGCCAGCTCTGCTCCACCAGCCCTGTCAGCTGATGCGGGGCGGGGGAAGGGCTGGGTGTTGCACTACTGCTGCGCTGCCTTAAGGCATCTGTCCTCTGGGGGTGCACCCGTGCACACAGGTACAGTGCATCTGGCACAGCTTTTGGATCCACACCTCTGCACAAGTGTGAATACCTCTGCAAATATGGGCATATCTGTGTGTGCTCGTGTATATGGGGTGGGGAACATGAGACTTCCTGTGACCAGTCCACCCTGGCTCCCAGCTGTCTGTATCCTCCTGCCCTGCCCTGGCGAGTGCCTACCCTGGCAGAACCCAGGGAGGAGTGGAGGCTGCCTCTGCCTGGGCCTCCACACAGCATCCTGTACATACGCCACCTGGGCTGGGGGTGGGGAGGCAGGGCCAGGAGCGTGGATTAAAGATCACATCCTGGGGCTTCCAGGGAGCTCACACCAACCTTGTGTCTCTCTCCTGTCTGTGAATGTCCATGCTGTGACTTGTCCCCTCCCTGTCCCCTCTGGCTCGGGAGGGAGCATGACAACTGGGGTGCTGGAGGCAGGAAAGGAGCACCCAGGACCAGCTCCATTCATGGTGAGGAAACAGGGTGGAGGCCTGGCCCTCCCGCTTCCGCTTCCTCGCTTCCTCGGCTCTTCCAACAAAGACAGCTGTGCCCCTCCTCTGGCTCCAGCAAAGCAGGAGGCCAGGCGAATAGGAAAGCATTTTCCCAAAAGTCGGGAGACCCAATTTCCCTTTTATGGCTGAAGCCAAAGAAGCCTCTCCTCACCTCCCAAAAGATTCCAGAACCCTGGACAAAACCATTAGCCTGTCTGGTCCCAGGGCACCGTGTTCCTGGGCTGTTTTCCCACCCCTGTGCCCTCTGGCCGAGCCTGGGGCAGGAGGGGACTGAGCAAGGCCGGTGCTGGGAGTCCCTCCCCTGGCTGGGGCTGGGTCTGAGCCAGGAGCCTGTAATGATTATTCCTGTCTTCCCCTGCAGAGTGCTTGGGCCTGGAGGTATTCACAGACTGGGGGGGCCGGGAGGAAGAACTGGGGGAGGATCCGTCCATCGGGCTCTGGAAGTCCTGCTTGTTAAGGGAAAAGATAAAAGAAGCAGTTGGGGGCAGGCAAACAAATGAAAGGCTAGAAAAAATGGAGAAAGAAATAGCAGCACCAAGCGGGGGCCTGGGAAGAACTGGCAGCTAGAAGCTTTGGGATCATAGCCCCCCATTCCTGAACAGGTAGGGTTCCCAAGGCCACCTCGGATCACGTGCCGAGAGAGTAGGACCCAGGGCCACGTTCAGCTTAGATTCCTACTCTGGCATCTGGTCGCCGCAGGACACTGGGTAACATCTAACTCCAGTCTCTCCTGCGGCAGAAGGTCAACTTCTTCCTATTCAGAGTGCAGGGGGAGAAAAGCAAGAATCATTCTCAAACCGATCAGTCATGAACTGAAGTCTAGCTGTGCCCTTGTCTTCCTTGCTCTAGGCTGAATAACACTATTTTTAACTTTCTTTTTGCTTCTGCCTCTCAACTCCTCCATGCCCATGCTTAACCCTTTCTCAGTTTCCAGTTCCCAGTCTATCCGGGTCTGATGTGTGGTTCAGCTGACCCTCCAGATAGGGAAAGGGTGGCTTCTGGCAGATGAATGGCAGGAAGGCAGAGAGGGCACAGGTGAGGCTCAGCCTTTGTGATTCTCAAAGATCAGTGCAGGCCAAGCGTGGTGGCTCATGCCTGTAATCCCAACACTTGAGAGGCCAAGGCGGGTGGATCACTTGAAGTCAGGAGTTCGAGACCAGCCTGGCCAACATGGTGAACCCCTGTCTCTACGAAAGATACAAAAATTAGCCAGGTGTGGTGGCGCTTACCTGTAGTCCCAACTACTTGGGGGGCTGAGACAGAGAATTGCTTGAACCCGGGAGGTGGAGGTTGCAGTGAGCTGAGGTCACACCACTGCACTCCAGCCTTGGTGACAGAGCAAGGCTCCGTCTCAAGGAAGAAAAAAAAAAAAAAGTCACTGCAGAGTCACCAGATGCCTCTCAGCCTCGGACCAAACCCTGGAGCCCTAAGTGTCCCCTGCGTGGGTAGGCAAGCGGATGCTGGAGAGGCACCCAACTCTCTGCCCTTGTCTTGCCTGCCTGGGGATGCCAGCTCACTTTTTCCCAACTGGCCAGGAGGAAAAAAAGCTCCACAGGTTGGAGTGGAGAATCAGATCTGGCCCAAACGGAACATCTGAAAAGACTGACTTTGGTTTTGGAACTGGTTATCGGCAGCTCTGATGGAGTGATTCCTAAACAACATGGAATGGATCCAGGAATTTGAAATTTGCAGTGAAGGCCACCTATTGCAAGGAATTCCCAGGAACCCTTATTTTTCAAAAGTAGAAATTCCTGTGGCCAGGAGCAGTGGCTCATGCCTATAATTTTATTACTTTGGGAGGCTGAGGTGGGAGGATCACTTGAGTGAGCCCAGGAGTTCAAGACCTGCCTGAGCAATATAGTGAGACCTTGTCTCTACAAAAACTTTTTAAAAATTAACCGGCCGGGCGCAGTGGCTCACACCTGTAATTCCAACACTTTGGGAGGCCGAGGCAGGTGGGATCACGAGGTCAGGAGTTTGAGACCAGCCTGGCCAATATGGTGAAATCCAATCTCTACTAAAAATACAAAAATCAGCTGGGCATGGTGGCGCATGCCTGTAGTCCCAGCTACTTGGGAGGCTGAGGCAGGAGAATTGCTTTAACCGAGAGGTGGAGGTTGCAGTGAGCCGAGATGGTGCCACTGCACTCCAGCCTGGGTGACAAAGCAAGACTCTGTCTCAAAAAAAAAAAAAGAAAAGAAAAGAAAATCTTTTGATCTTTTGATAAAATCACCATTCCAGGTTGCCTCCGAATCATCCCCCTCACCCCTCACTTTTTTTTTCTTTTTCGAGTCCGTCGCCCAGTCTGGAGTGTAGTAATGCATCATAGCTCACTGCAGCATTGAACACTGGGGCTCAATCTTCCCACATCAGCCTCCTAAGTAGTTGGCACCACAGGTGCTGGCCATCATGCCTGGCTAATTTCTTTTTTTTTTGTTTTTTTTTGTTTTTTTTGAGACTGAGCTTGCTCTGTCACCCTAGTGGAGTGGCGTCATCTTGGCTCACTGCAACCTCCACCTCCAGGGTTCCAGGGATCCTTTCACCTCAGCCTCCCAAGTAGCTGGGATTACAGGTGTGTGCCACCATGCCCGGCTAATGCCTGGCCAATTTTTTTGCATGGGGGGGCTGGGTGCAGTGGCTCAGCCTATATAATCCTAGCACTTTGGGAGGCCGAAGCGGGCGGATCACGAGGTCAGGAGTTCGAGACCAGCCTGGCCAACATGGTGAAAGCCCATCTCTACTAAAAATACAAAAATTAGCTGATGTGGTAGTGGGCCCCTGTGATCCATAATCCCAGCTGTGATCCCAGGCAGGAGGATTGCTTGAACCGGGAGGCAGAGCTTGCAGTGAGCCAAGATCGTGCCGGTGCACTCCAGCCTGGGCTACAGAGCAAGACTCCATCTCAAAAAACTAAAAACAATAAATAAATCTAATACATCCAAAAAATTCTCATATCAACATATAATCAACATAAAATAATTATTGAGATGGTACATCCTTTTTTTTTTTTTTGTACGAAGTCTTTGAAATCAGGGATGCATCGTGCCCAGTTTCAAACTCAGCAGCTACATGTGGCTATTACTGATACTGTTAAGAAGCAACATTTACACCCAAGAAGCTTTGAAAGAAGGAAAGGACGGAAGAGAAAACAGAAAACTACGCGTGAAAGACTTAGGTCAGGAGCAGCAGACACTGCCTCCTTAAAGGTCAGAGGGAAACTTTGTGTATAGTCCTTTCTAGAAGGCAAGAGATGGCCGGGCGCAGTGGCTCACGCCTGTAATCCCAGCACTTTGGGAGCCTGAGATGGGCAGATCACGAGGTCAGGAGATGGAAACCAGCATGGCCAACATGGTGAAACCCGTCTCTACTAAAAATACAAAAAAATTAGCCAGGTGTGATGGTGCATGCCTGTAATCCCAGCTACTCTGGAGGCTGAGGCAGAAGAATCGCTTGAACCCAGGAGGCGGAGGTTGCAGTGAGCCGAGATCACGCCATTGTACTCCAGCCTGGGTGACAGAGAGACTCCGTCTCAAAAAAAAAAAAAAAGAAGAAGAAGAAGGCAAGAGACAAGTCAGGCTGATGTTGGCAGGATCAAGGAATTTTTAACTTAATCTAGAGTGAGAGACCTAGATTTATCCTGCCCTGAAAGGGGCTCTGGCCCCCAGGAACTTGCTTCAGGCAAAAGAAGATTTCTGTCAATCTTTCCAGAAGACCAGCAGGAGAGAGAAGCAGCCCCGGCCCAAGGCTTCATGCTGAGGAAGATTCTTGAAGACTTTCAGCTGAGCCCAGAAACCCAGTGCCTGTGGCCTGGGCTCTTCAAGCCTTTGGTGTTGAAAGCAAAGGTAGGAAATAAACACCAGTCAGTGGATCATGTCCTCTAAGAGGCCAAAGCTGTTACAACCTGGAGACCATCCCTGACGACAGCTCCTGAAATGTGCCCTGACAGCCCTTGCCATGCGCAGGTGTCCTTAGGAGGCCTGTTCACCACCGAGACTTCGCCAAGTCCCCATGAGGTTGATGAGGCCATGAAGCCATGCCCTCCACCTCAGTCACAGGCAGCATTCCAAGTCAGCTCTCAGGACTAAGTGCCACTTGGCTCCTCACAATGCTGACAGTGTGGCCAGGCGCAGTGGCTCACACCTGTAATTCCAGCACTTTGGGAGGCTGAGGCAGGTGGATCACTTGAGCTCAGGAGCTAGAGAACAGCGTGGCCAACATGGTAAAACCCTGTCTCTACTAAAAGTACAAAACTTAGCTGTGCGTGGTGGCTGGTGCCTGTAATCTCAGCTACTCGGGAGGCTGAGACAGGGGGATTGCTTAAACCTGGGAAGGGGAGGTTGCAGTGAGCCAAGATCACGCTGCTGCACTCCAGCCTGGGTGACAGAAGGAGGCTCTGTCTCAAAAAAAAGAACACCCCAATGCAAGAGGCCTAGGGGCCTTCAGACCGTGGACAGCAGCAAGGGGTCCCCGAGAGACTCCTTTGCTTTGCGCAAGGCTATTCACGTGGCCCATCTGACTGCAGGTGGACAGTTATCACTTACACTGGCTCCATGTGGCCCCAGGGGCAGCCCAGCCTGAGGTCCCCGCTCACTACACTCAGTCCTCCAGGCCTGGCTACGTCCTTAGGCCACGCTGGTGTTGGGCCCCGAAGGGTTAATTGCTGCTGCCCTCACCCCCACAGACCCCTCTGTTCAGCCCTGGCCCTCCGCCACCTGAACCCCTGCCCGCTTGGCAGCCTCAGGCTTCCTGACAAGTGTCTGACCGGCTGCCAATCTCCACTCTCCCCAAGAGCCGTCTGCTTCTCTCTGGCAGCCGCGGTGCCCACTTGGGTTTAAAAATAAACTCGCTATCTGCCTTTCCTCCAGCAGAATCCCAGGCACTTCTTCCATGTGGAGCTGGATCCCAGCCGCCCCCGAAAGCACCATGTCGCCTTCATCTCAGCGGCCCCTGCGAGGAACACGTTCTACGACTCCATTGTAGGGACTTTGCTGCAGAAAACTCCATTTTATTGTGGGGCACCTGTCACTTCTCCCATCTGAGGGTCATTTTTGGGTGGAGGATGTAAGTGCAGGAGTGGGGTAGAGGCGTAGGGCTGCTCTAAGGGGTATGGGGGTCCCAGGATGGCTCAGACAGGTGTGTCTGCAAAACCAGCATCTCCAGCCTCAGTGGGGCACTGTGTGGCCTTCACACCCACAGTGCCCGGGGTTCCCTCCCCTCTTCCTGCCATTTAACTTCCCTCTGCTCTCTTCAGAACTCACCCTGTCCCACCCCTTCTCTCCCTGATGGCCTCTCCCCTCATGCTCCTAGGAGAAAGGCCAGCTCCCCAGCTCCCAGCTTGCTTCTTCCCAGCGCCTTCAGGCCCTTCCCCAAGGGCTAACCCCTCCCACTTTGCTTCGAGCCCCTGCCCCTTGTACCACTTCAGGCCATGGTTCTGCCATTTGCCAATTCTCTCCCCCGTGTCTCCTGCTCCTTCCTATAACTCAGGCCTTTTCATCCTTAAACACAGACCACCACGCCAACCACCCCCAGCCCCACCCCCAGCCCCAGCGCCTCTGCAGCCCCACTGCACCGTGGCATTGCTGCTCCCACTGCCAGGGTTCCCACTGCCGTCCAGTCCTTGGGGCAAACAATGGGGGCTGCCAACTCCAAACCGGCCTCCTGCTCATGCCACCACCTGCTCCAGTCTTACAGGCTGAGCACCACAGACCCTCCTCCCAGCGTGGCTGTGGCCAGAGCTCTGGCTCACCTGCCCCTTCCCTGCTCGCCTCTCCAGCCCGTTTCAGCCCATCTTCCGCCCTAGGCTCCTGCCTTGGGAATTTCTTTCTGTTCCTGTTCCTTGAAAGCTGTCACCCTTGGATCTTCCCCCGCATTTATGATTTCCTCCCATTTTATTTATTTTTGAGACAGAGTCTCACTCTGTCCCCTAGGCTGTAGTGCTTTGGCACAATCTCGTCTCACTGCAGCCTTCACCCCACTGCAGGCTCAAGTGATTCTCCCACCTCATGTCCCCCGATCAATTGAGACTACAGGCGTGTGCCACCACACCTGGCTAATTTTTATATTTTTTGTAGAGACAGGGTTTTGCCATGTTGCCCAGGCTGGTCTTGAACTCCTACATTCAAGCAATTCAGCCTCCCAAAGTGCTGGATTACAGGGGTGAACCACCACTTCTGGCCTCCAGCCCACTTTATATGACTAACTCCTACTCATCTGTTAGGTCACAATTTATCCATCACTGCTCCAGAAAGCCAGCCTGGGTGAGATGCCTGTGCCCCGTGCTCCTGGAGCACTTTCTGATCAGCTCCCTGGGTCCAGGCACGCAGCACCCTGAACCCTGACAGCCTGTCTATTCCCCCTCAGCAGCGTCGGCCCCTTGAAGAGTGGGATGGGGTCTGCCTGTTACAGTGTCATAGTTCCAGCATGGAATCTGGTGCCTGCAACATGAGTGGTGCTTAATAAATGCTTGTGGAGTGAACTGCTCAGTGCTACACAAGACTAGAACAAATGTGCAAATGTAAAATGGGACCAGAAAATCCAGACTGACTCACAACTGTTTTTACTTTTATTGGTTTTATTTTATTTTTATTTTTATTTATTTATTTATTTTTGAGATAGGGCTTTGCTCTGTTGGCCGTGCAGTGGCTCCATCATGGCTCACTGCAGCCTCGACCTCCCAGGCTCAAGTGATCCTTCCACCTCAGCTTCCTGAGTAGCTACGACTATAGGTGTGCCACCATACCCAGTTAATTTTAGTTATTTATCTATTTTATTTTATTTTGTATTGTTTTATTTTATTTTATTTTATTTATTTAAAGATGGAGTCTCGCTCTATCACCAGGCTGGAGTGCAGTGGTGTGATCTCAGCTCACTGCAACCTCCACCTCCTGGGTTCAAGCAATTCTCCTGCCTCAGCCTCCTGAGTAGCTGGGACTACAGGTTCGAGTCACCATGCCCAGCTAATTTTTGTATTTTTAGTAGAGACAGGGTTTCACCATGTTGGCCTGGATGGTCTTGAACTCCTGACTCAGGTGATCCACCTGCCTCGGCCTCCCAACATGCTGGGATTACAGGCGCAAGCCACCGCTCCTGGCCCCTATTTTATTTTATTTTATTATTTTTTTGAGACGGAATTTCACTCTTATTGCCCAGACTGGAATGCAATGGCACAATCTTGGCTCACCACAACCTCTGACTCCCGGGTTCAAGCGATTCTCCTGCCTTAGCCTCTTGAGTAGCCGGGATTACAGGCATGCACCACAATGCCCGACTAATTTTGTATTTTTAGTAAAGATGGGGTTTCTCCATGTTGGTCAGGCTGATCTCAAACTCCCAACCTCGGGTGATCTGCCCACTTTGGCCTCCCAAAGTGCTGGGATTACAGTCATGAGCCACTGAACCATCTTATGTTATTTTATTTTATTTATTTATTTTTGAGATGGAGTCTCACACTGTCGCCCGGGCTGGAGTGCAGTGGTGCGATCTTGGCTCACTGCAATATCCCCCTTCCGGATTCAAGCAATTCTCCTGCCTCAGCCTCCTGAGTAGCTGGGATTACAGGGTCTCGCCACCATGCCTGGCTAATTTTTTGTATTTTTAGTAGAGACAGGGTTTCACCATGTTGGCCAGGCTGGTCTCGAACTTCTGACCTCGTGATTCGCCTGACTCGGCCTCCCAAAGTGCTGGGATTACAAGCGTGAGCCACTGCACGAGGCCTATTTTTATTTTTTTTGAGACAGAGTCTTGCTCTGTCGCCCAGGCTGCAGTGCAGTGGGGCAATCTTGGCTCACTGCAACCTCCATCTCCTGGGTTTAAGCAATTCTCCTGCCTCAGCCTCTTGAGTAGCTGGGATTACAGGCGTGTGCCACCACACCCACCTAATTTTTATATTTTTAGTAGAGATGGGGTTTCTCGAACTCCTGACTTCAGGCAATCCGCCTGCCTTGGCCTCCCAAAGTGTTGGGATTACAGGCGTGAGCCACCATGCCCAGCCCCAGTTAATTTTAATTTTAATTTTTGTGGAGACAGAGTCTCAATATTTGCCCAGGCTGGTCTTGAACTCCTGGACTTAAGCAATCCTCCCTCCTTGGCCTCCCGAAATGCTGGGATTACAAGTATGAGCCACCGTGCTTGGCTGACAACTATTGTGCTCAGCTGGAGTTTAAACTGAAATTTCAGTTATCTTTGGGATGTGGAGGCAAGACAGTTTCATTTGAGACATACCCCATGGCACATGCACGCTGTAGAAATGTCTTTTCTGGCCAGGCGCAGTGGCTCATGCCTGTAATCCCAGCACTCTGGGAGGCCGAGATGGGTGGATCATGAGGTCAGGAGTTTGAAACCAGCCTGGCCAAGATGGTAAAACCCTGTCTCTACTAAAAATACGAAAATTAGCCAGGCGCGGTGGCATGCACTTATAATCCCAGCTACTTGGGAGGCTGAGGCAGGAGAATTGATTGAACCCCAGAGGCTCAGGTTGCAGTGAGCTGAGATTGCACCACTGCACTCTAGCCTAGGCAACAGAGCAAGACTCGTCTCAAAAAAAAGAAAAAGAAAAAGAAAAAGAAAAAGAAAAAGAAAACCAAGCCTAATGACCAGTGTTGTTGAAAAGAGGATGGAGCCGGGCGCGGTGGCTCACGCCTGTAATCCCAGCACTTTGGGAGGCCGAGGCAGGTGGATCACGAGGTCAGGAGATCAAGACCATCCTGGCTAACACAGTGAAACCCCGTCTCCACTAAAAATACAAAAAAATTAGCCGGGCGTGGTGGCAGGTACCTGTAGTCCCAGCTACTTGGGAGGCTGAGGCAGGAGAATGGCGTGAACCTGGGAGGTGGAGCTTGCAGTGAGCCGAGATCGCGCCACTGCACTCCAGCCTGGGCAACTGAGTGAGACTCCGTCTCAAAAAAAAAAAAAAAAAAAAAAGACTAAAATCCTGTTTATTCAGACGGAATTGCAGAATCTGAAGACAAGAGGGACATAAGAAAGAATTCTACAACTCGTGGGCTTTATGCAAATTCTTACCATAAGGGGAAACACAGCCCCCCAAAAAGGAACGACTTCTGTCTCAGAAAACTCAAATGGTGTCCAAGTTTGGCCTCCCTGCAATTTCTATGCACCGGGACCCGTTTCCTAAGACAGTCCTTTAAATATGTAAAGATGCTGTTTCCCCAGTGCACGTCTTCTCTTTCTCAGTCTAAGAATCCTTTCAGGTTCCCTAACTGCTCCTCACAGCTATGGGCCCTGCCCTGCCCTTTCCTCCCCAGCCCAGTCCAGCCCTGCCCAGTCCAGCCCTGCCCTGCCCTGCCCTACCCTTCCCTTCCCTCTGAACAGGCTCCAACCCACCCACTTCCTCCTGAAGTACCTTGCCCAGAAATAAAGAGCAAGCTCCAGTGCATTCTGCCCAGAAGAGCCTCAGTGAGGGTTATCTTATTTCCTTTTTTTTTTTTTTTTTTTTAGACAGAGCTTCGCTCTTGTTGCCCAGGCTGGAGTGCAATGGCACAATCTTGGCTCACCACAAAGTCCGCCTCCTGGGTTCAAGCGATTCTCCTGCCTCAGCCTCCCGAATAGCTGGGATTACAGGAATGTGCCACCACGCCCGGCTAATTTTTTGTATTTTCAGTAGAGATGGGGGTTTCTCCACGTTGGTCAGGCTGGTCTTGAACTACCGAGCTCAGGTGATCCACCTGCCTCAGCCTCCCAAAGTGCTGGGATTACAGGCATGAGCCACCGCGCCCGGCCAAACTTTTTTTGTTGTTGTTGTTTTTGAGAGACGGAGTCTTGCTCTGTCGCCCAGGCTGGAGTGCAGTGGTGCGATCTCGGCTCACTGCCAGATTCGCCTCCCGGGTTCACGCCATTCTCCTGCCTCAGCCTCCTGAGTAGCTGGGACTACAGGCGCCCGCCACCACGCCCAGCAAATTTTTTTGTATTTTTAGTAGAGACAGGGTTTCACCGTGTTAGCCAGGATGGTCTTGATCTCCTGACCTGGTGATCCGCCCTCCTCGGCCCCCCAAAGTGCTGGGATTACAGGCGTGAGCCACCGCGCCCGGCCAATTTTTTTTTTTTTTTTTTTTTTTGAGACAAGGTCTTGCTTTATTGCTCAGGCTGGAGTGCAGTGGCACAGTCTTGGCTCACTGCAACCTCTATTTCCCGGGTTCAAGCAATTCTCCTGTCTCAGCTTCCCGAGTAGCCGGGATCATAGGCATGTGCCACCACGCCTGGCTAATTTTTGTATTTTTAGTAGAGATGGGGTTTCACCATGTTGGCCAGGCTGGTCTCAAATTCCTGAACTTAGGTAATCTACCCGCCTCGGCCTCCCAAAGTGCTGAGATTATAGGCATGAGCCACCACGCCCAGCCTAAATTTTTTTCTTTTTTTTTTTTTGGAGGTGGAGTCTTGCTCTGTCGCCCAGGCTGGAGTGCAGCGGCACGATCTCAACTCACTGCAAGCTCTGCCTCCCAGGTGCACACCATTCTCCTGCCTCAGCCTCCCGAGCAGCTGGGACTACAGGCACCCGCCACCACACCCGGCTAATTTTTTTTTATTATTTTTTAATTTTTAGTAGAGACAGGGTCTCACCATGTTAGCCAGGATGGTCTCGCTCTCCTGACTTTGTGATCCACTCATCTTGGCCTCCCAAAGTGCTGGGATTACAGGCGTAAGCCACCATGCCCGGCCCGGCCTAAATTGTGTGTGTGTGTGTGTGTGTGTGTGTGTGGAAATGGGAGAATTGCTATGTTGCCCAGGCTGGTCTTGAACTTCCGGCCTTAAACTATCCTCCTGCCTTGGCCTCCCAAAATGTTAGGATTACAAGCATCAGCTGCTGTGCCCGGCCATATATATGCTTTTAAAAAGACAATGCTAATAATGCCAAATATTTTTTTTTGAGGGATGGAGCAATTATTGATGTCTTTTGGTTTCTCTTTATTTTCTGAATTGTCTCTATTTTAAAATAAGGAACTCATAGTATCTTCATAACCAGAAAACAATAAGTAATTAAAACTGAGAATAACCCCCCCAAAAGAAGGCAACGGTATTTACAGTAAAAAAAAAAAAGTCAGCTGGGTGCAGTGACTCACACTTGTAATCTCAACACTTTGGGATGCTGAGACAAGAGAATCACTTGAACCTGGGAATTCAAGACCAGCCTGGGCAACACAGTGAGACCCCCATATCCACAGAAAAATTTAAAAATTAGCCGGATGTAGTGGCATGTGCCTGTAGTCCTGGCTGCTTGGGAGGCTGAGGTGGGAGGATCACTTGAGCCCAGGAGATCGAGGCTGCAGTGAGCTATGATCATGCTACTGCACTTCTGCCTGAGTAACAGAGCAAGACCCTTTCTCAAAAAAAAAAACTAATTGAACTCTATGCACTGTAAACAGGTATATTTATTGTCTATAAATTATGCCCCCATAAAGTTAATGTTTAGAAGCTAAAAATGCCTTTAGATGGCCTACATTCATTTCAAAATGTATATTCTGGCATCTAAGTTATAATCTTTATGGAAGTCTAATTCATGTACACTGGCAGTAGGGGTTCCTGGTCAATTCGCAAGTGTTCTCTTCAAGACAAAATAAGTTCTCTAATTTTGGTGCCACCAATTTAGGATTTGGAGGTCTGTAGCCTGCTATTATCAAAGACAACAATTGTAATTTGGCTGAATAAATGGTTTGCTAAGCAAAGAGTAGACATATGTATATGCTTGTATGTGCACAGATATTTCTGGGAAGAAACGGTAGACTGAACAGTGGTCACCTATGAGGAGTGAGAAGACCCAGGAGCATGGGGGAGACTTAATTTTCTTTTCTTTTCTTTTTTTTGTTTTGAGATGGAGTCTTCCTCTCTTGCCCAGGTGATCTGTTTCGTGATTCGCCTGCCTCGGCCTCCCAAAGTGCTGGGATTACAGGCGTGAGCCACCAAGCCCGGCCCTTGTTTTGTTTTGTTTTTTTAAAGACAGAATGTTGCCGGGTACAGTGGCTCAAGCCTGTAATTCCAGGATTTTGGGAGGCTGAGGCAGGTGGATCAACCGTGGTCGGGAGTTTGAGACCAGCCTGACCAACATGGAGAAATCCCGTCTCTACTAAAAATACAAAATTAGCTGGGCGTGGTAGCATGTGCCTGTAATCCCAGCTACTCGGGAAGCCGAGGCAGGAGAATTGCTTGAACCCGGGAGGCAGAGGTTGAGGTGAGCCGAGATCGCATCATTGCACTCCAGCCTGGGCAACAAGAGCAAAACTCCGTCTCAAAAAAAAAAAAAAAAAAAAAAAAACACAGAATGTTTCACTCTGTCACTCAGGCTGGAGTGCAGTGGCATGATCTTGGCTTACTGCAACTCCGACTCCTGGGTTCAAGCAATTCTCCTGCCTCAGCCTCCCAAGTAGCTGGGACTACAGGGGCCCGCCACCATGCCCACCTAATTTTTGTAGTTTTAGTAGAGACAGGGTTTCACCATGTTGGCCAGGCTGGTCTCAAACTCTTGACCTCAGGTGATCTGCCTGCCTTGGCCTCCCAAAGTGCTGGGATTACAGGCGTGAGCCTCAAAATTCTTTTATTTGTTTGAATACATTTAAAAATTTTTTAAATTGTGGTAAAAAACACATAATACAAAACTTACCCTCTCAATGTTTAAGAGTACAGTTTAGGCTGGGCGCGGTGGCTCACGCCTGTCATCCTAGCACTTTGGAAGGCCGAGGTGGGCAGATCACCTGAGGTCAGGAGTTCAAGACCAGCCTGGCTAACATGGCTAAACCCCATCTCTACTAAAAAATACAAAAATTAGTTGGACGTTGTGGCAGGTGCCTGTAATCCCAGCTACTCGGGAGGCTGAGGTTGCGGTGAGCCAAGATCATGCCACTGCGCTCCAGCCTGGGCAAAAGAGCGAGACTCTGTCTCAAAAAGAAAAAAAAAAGAGTACAGTTCAGTGGTGTTAACTATATGCATGTTTGTGTAGCAGATCCCTAGAAGTTTTTCATCTTGCAAAACTAAAACTCTATACCCATTGACAACTGCCTATTTCCCACTCCCTCCAGCCCCTGGCCACCACCACTCTATGTTGTTTTCATGATTTTGACTATTCTGAGTCTCATATAAGTGGAGTCACACAGTATTTGTCTTTTTGTGGCTGGTTTAATCCACTCAGCATAATGTCTTCAAGTCTCATTCACGTACCAGGTGTCAGGATTTCCTTCTTTCAAGGCTGAATAACTTTCTATTGTATGGAGGGACCACACTTTCTTTTCTTTTCTTTTTTGTTTGAGACGGGGTCTCACTCTGTCATGCAGGCTGGAGTGCAGTGGTGCCATCCTGGCTCACTGCAACCTCCGCCTCCCAGGTTCAAGCGATTCTCACGCCTCAGTCTCCTGAATAGCTGGGATTACAGGCTCCCACCACCACGCCCGGCTAATTTTTGTATTTTTTGTCAAGATGGGTTTTCGCCATGTTGCCCAGGCTCGTCTCGAACTCCTGGGATGAAGTGATCCTCCCACCTCAGGACTCCCAAAGTGCTGGGATTACAGGAGTGTGCCACCACACCCAGCCTTTTTAAAAAATCCTTTATACTGTATATATTTTATCTTTCACGGTACCTTTTGTTTAGATATGTCTAGATGTACAAATACCATTGTGTTGCCATTGTCTACAGCATTCCGTATAGACACACACTGGATGGGTTTGTAGCCTAGGAGCAATAGGCTATACCACAGAGACTACGTGTGTAGTAGGCTATGCTGTACAGGTTTGTGTGAGTTCACTCTATATTTGTACAATGACAGAATCTCCTGATGTTAAGTGTTGCATGACTGTAACAGTCCCCACCCTATACCATGTCTCTTCTAGGCCAAAGCCCCCTCCCCAGAGCAGACCCCTAGCACTCCACAGCAGGATCACAAGCTGGTCTCTGGTCCCAGACCCTGCGGATCCTTGTCAACACTTCCAGTCTCGATCACTTCCCGATGGTTTGAATGTGAAGTCAACAATCCACGGAACAATTTGCACTTACTGTTTCCAGGGCTTTTGCTGTTAAAAGTGTCTTCAGGTTCCCCGATCTTCCTGCAGATGCCCCTGCAGTCAGAGGCTGAGTCTGTCCCTTCTCCCAGCAGCAGCTGGGTACAGGATCTAACATCAGTCTCTGCCTGCTGGGCAGAAGCCACAGCTGCAATGTGCTTTCAGAAAAATGGGCCAGGCCAAAGGAGCTCCCCGTCAGTGCTTTTCAGTGTTCCCAGCACAAAGATAAAATTACACTTCCATAGGAGTACACAAACTAAAAATAAAATTTAAAGAAAGCGATCTAGTTCTGTATCATTTTCCCCATGGTCGGGTCCCATTCGGGTCACTGGACATGCACTGAAATCGCTTATGAACAGCTGCTTGGTTCTGCCTCGCCTGGAGTTTACGGCTGTCAGCATCCCCAGCCCTCTGTGATGGCCCCAGGAGAGCCAGGCAGACAAGGATACTTGTGGCGGTTTGGCTGAGGGCAAAGACGAAGACATCAGTTCTTTCCTCCAGGCATGTGCAGGGGGCTTCTTTAGGTTTTTCTTTCACAAGCCCCTATCTAGCTTAGAGTAGGCAGAGCACGTCAAGGGCAGGGCAAGGAAATGCCGTGCCATTTCCTTAGGATCCAGGGGGCGGGAGAAAAAGTCAGTTGACAAAGAATGCTTGTCACCATGTCATGTCAGCAGCTCTTTTTCTGGTGCTTTCCAATCCTGAGTCACTTCCTGTTTCTAAGTTACTCCAAGATGTCATTAACTGTAGGAAGGAGAAATTTCTAAGTAATGACACCAACTCTTGCTTACACACAAGGTGAGATGGTTCTTTTCACATGGGCCTAGTCATAGTCATGATCCAGAAGTTCTAAATCCATATTTTATTTTGAGATGGAGTCTCACTGTGTTACCCAGGCTGGAGTGCAGTGGTGCGATCTTGACTCATTGCAACCTCTGCCCTCCCGCCCCAGATTCAAACAATTCTCTTGCCTCAGCCTCCTGAGTAGCTGGGATTACAGGCGCCTTCCACTGCGCCCAGCTAATTTTTGTATTTTTAGTAGAGACGGGGTTTCACCATCTTGGCCAGGCTGGTCTTGGAACTCCTGACCTCGTGATCCACCCGCCTCAGCCTCCTAAAGTGCTGGGATTATGGGCATGAGCCACCCCTCCCGGCCACTAAATCCATTATTTCATGATGAAACAGGAAAAGTTCCCTTGTCCCCTTGCAGGGTGTGCGATGGGGGAGTGGCTCACTTCTTCAGTGCCCCGCTGCTCAAACCCCGCATACAGATGGGCAGGCTGTTGGGCTCTGACCCCCAAGACAGTGTCTAGGGGTGAATGTTTACAGCTGAAGCCCCAGTGGGCGTATGTTACAGTGTGTGCTTTTAGTTTTGCTCTTTTGGTTTAGCCGTCTATAGGCAGCTTGTGTTAGCTCAATTAGACCTCTGCCTCATTGCAAGGACAGAGGGCTTTCTGTATCCCGAGGTTCTTGCCTTACTGTACTGGAAGAATCGGATAGCACGTGGGCTTGGAGAATGAGTGCAAGGTTTTATTGAGTGGAAGTAGCTCTCAGCAGATGGGGGAGCCAGAAGGGAGATGATTTTCCCCTGGAGTCTGGCCGCTTGGCGGCCCGGACTCTCCTCTGACTGCCCAGGCCAAACTCCATGTCATTCTGCTTCTGCAGGTCGGTGGCCTGCCAGAGCGCCAGTGCCTGTCGGTGTGTTCCTCCGGATGTCCAGCCGCCTGCATCTGCCTACTAGGGTCTAGGGAATGGGGGCGAAGCATTTGGGCAGGAAATGCCAGTCCTCACCTAGGTCCGTGGGGGTGGAGCCCTAGCCAGGAACCATGCCATCCTCTATGCAGCACTTCCCTTCCCCACTTCCATATCATTTAAAGGGACCACCTCTTCCCTTCCCAGCACTCCCATATCAATGATATTTTGAAACATGCTTAACATCTAGTCAGGGATGGCACACTCTTCCATCAACCCTGCCCCAACCTCAAAATCACTGATAGATTATTTGGCTGAACCCAGAGGAGTCCCTGGATCCTCTATGTAGGTCTCCCCTCCAGGGAGCCAGCAGTCATTCTGAGCTGACTGATGAGATGAAACTTATGTGCTACGCTAGGTCTAAACCTTCTTGAACAGAGGAGATAATTCAAAACAATTCTCTTGCCCCTTTTATTTTGGCTACTTCAAACAATTTTTTAAAAAATGAGTGGTTTTCAAACTATAATGTACATAAGAATCACCAGATAATTTGGGAGTAATGCAACTATTCTGCATCTTTCTGGTGTGGTTACTTAACTGTATGCATTTCTAACTATACAACAGTTTTACTCCATGTAAATTATATCTTAATAACAGGTTTTAAAAAATGAATCCCCCAGAGAACTTGTTAGTTCTGATTATGTAGGTCTGCGATGGATCTAAAATACACACACACACACACACACACACACACACACACATAGAGAGAGAGATAGACAGACAGGGTCTCGCTCTCGCTCTGCCATCCAGGGTGGCGTGCAGTGGCGCAACCACGGCTCACTGCAGCCTCCACCTCGGAGGTCAACCGATCTTCCTGCCTCAGCCTCCCAAGGAGCTTGGACTACAGGTGAGTACTACCATGCCTAGCTAATTTTTTGCTTATTTTTTGTAGAGACAGGGTCTCACTATGTTGCCCAGACTAGGAATCTATATATCGCTCTCTCTCTCTGTTTTATATATATATATATATATGTATATATAAATTTTTTTTTTTGAGACAGAGTCTAGCTCTGTTGCCCAGGCTGGAGAGCAGTGGCGCAATCTCGGCTCACTGCAAACTTCGCCTCCCAGGTTCACGCCATTCTCCTGCCTCAGCCTCCCGAGTAGCTGGGACTACAGGCGCCCACCACCATGGCCGGCTAATTTTTTTGTATTTTTAGTAGAGATGGGGTTTCACCATGTTAGCCAGGATGGACTCAATCTCCTGACTTCGTGATCCGCCCGCCTCGGCCTAGGAATCTATGTTAATAGCATTCCAGTTACTTCTAACAAGTAGTCCAATGGTCCAATGGTTACATTTTGAAAAAGTATTGTAATAGACAGATGCAAGGTCCACCCAACAAAGATGCCCCTAAACCCTTGTGAGCACCCCCTAACAGCTGCTTCTGGACCCTCCTCTTGCAAGAACAAAGGATACTGGATTGTACAGACCTGGATTCTGTTCCCAAATTTGCCTCTACTTCCATATTCTTCATGCCTTTGTGTAACCTGCTTCCAACGGGAGATATCTAAAGGAAACAAACCCTAAAAGTATCATATAAGCCCTTAAAACCTTAAAAACAGTTTTCAAACTCTGTGTAGCAAAGAAAACAGATTTGATGCCAATATCTTTTTCAGGTATTAGTCTCCGTTCTGACGGCAAATCTGCCAAAGAATCTACTTTCAAAACTAACAGATTCAGAATGATTTAACTGCTCCAATAGCATTCAAATAGCTCACAAGTTCATTACCAAATATGGTTGGCTGACCAGTTTACAATCTGTGCTGCTGAGGGTGAGTTGTTCGTGACCTACCAGTCAGCTATCCCGTGTCTGAGGGAACAAGAGGGCATTGCTGCTCCCTTCTCAGGAGGTGGATTAGGCTTTTCAACGACACTGCTGACTCTGCTGCCACAAAGGGTCCCTTGCAGCAGGCACTCCAGGAAAGGCCTCCAGAACCGAGGGAAGTCAAGGGTGCATTCCCAGCTTTTGAGCTTAGACCCCAGCCTCCCCCACCAGGCTACCTATATTCCCCAGATTGTGACGCCACGAATATGCTGACCTATTTAGCCACAGTAGTCCCAGAAGAGCTTCAAATCAGCTATGAAAAAAGGCATTTTTTAAGCCCAAACCTTTAGTTGGAAATTTCTCTGCTCAAGTATTCCCACCAAGATCAACTTACAGGTGAAATGTACGAGGAAGAGATTTTCGTATTAGGTTTTCTGTGTATATCACTAAGCTCTTGGGTATTATTTTATATAAATAGGGTAAAATCCTCAATATGACATTTCCTGGCAGCTGATTTTCAGTTGGTTTCGAATTCTGAGAAAGGAAGCACAAACCACAAAAGAATCTTCAAAACTGTATTTGGAATTGACAAAATCTTCCTAGAGACAAGGCCCTGAGCACACAGAGTCCGTCTCCACCATGAAAGTTTTACATAAGCTGTACAGAACAAAATTAGCAATGAGTGATCTTTGGCACTAGAACAGGTGATTCCTTAGCTGTTCATGCAATATCCAAACTGCACACCACATGACATTAGATTGCTGGTTAACCATTTAATTTTACATTTAAATTATCTTAAAAGGCTGGAAGTCCTAGCTAAGTTTTCGATATCAATATGCTACCCATGTCATAACACTTAGTGCCTGAGGTAGATTTCTGTAAGAGATTTTGAAAAACACAATTGAGAGTATAATACAGAAAATATTTTAAATCTTGGAAGCATATAGCCTGGTTCAACAAGCCAACTCTGAAATGCAGAATTAGTACCTTTTTTTTTTTTTGTCTCACTCCATCACCCAAGCTGGAGTGCAGTGGTGCAATCTCAGCTCACTGCAACCTCCGCCTCCTGGGTTCAAGAGATTCTCATCTCATGCCTCAGCCTCCCAAGTAACTGTAATTACAGGCGCGTGCCACCATACCTAATTTTTATATTTTTAGTAGAGACAGTTTTGCCATGTTGGCCAGGCTGGTCTCGAACTCCTGACCTCATATGATCCACCTGCCTTGGCCTCCCAAAGTGTTGGGACTACAGGCATAAGCCACCACACCCAGCCAGAACTATTACTTCTTTTAACTCTGTAGAAACTACACTGGAGAACTTTTTTCCTTTTTGGCGACAGTCTTACTCTGTCGCCCAGGCTGGAGTGCAGTGGCGTGATCTCGGCTCACAGCAACCTCTGCCTTCTGGGTTCAAAGAAATCTCATGCCTCAACATCCCGAGTAGCTCGGATTACAGGTGTGCATCACCATGCCCAGCTAATTTTTGTACTTTTAGTAGAGAGGGGGTTTTACCATGTTGGCCAGGCTTGTTTCAAACTCCTGACCGCTAGTGATCCACCCACCTCAGCCTCCCAAAGTGCTGGGATTACAGGCGTTAGCAACCACGCACAGCCGAGAATTTTCTTTTATTTGGATTCCTGATTTTAGAATACCATGGTTTCTTTTTTAAAAAAGTACGATTATTAACGTTGATTAATAACACAGGAACCAAACCCACTTAATATCATTATTAAAAACAGGCTGGGCACAGTGGCTTATGCCTGTAATCCCAGCACCTTGGGAGGCTGTGACGGGAGGATTGCTTGGGCCCAGGAGTTTGAGACCAGTCTGGGCAACATAGTGAGATCCCTGTCTCTACAAAAAATACAAAAATTAGCCAGGTGTGGTGGTAAGCACCTGCAGCCCAGCAACTTGGGAGGCTGAAGTGGGAGGATTGCTTGAGCCCAGGAGGTCCAGGCTGTAGTGAGTTGAGACTGTGCCATTGCACTCCAGCCTGGGCTCAGAACAAACCCCAAAAAACAAAACCAAACATCAACAGAACTACATAGGGACAACAGCAAATATAAATCTTTAAACTCTTCATGATGTGGCCAGAATGAGTACAAGTATGCAATTCAATGATCCCAACATTTGATGGTGACTGTGAATTATTACATATTTATTATATATAGATAAGTTTAAATTTTATTTCCAAACTGCATGCAGGGACTTTATTATTACTATTATTATTTTTTTTTGAGAGAGAGTTAGTTTCACTCATTGCCCAGGCTGAAGTGCAATGGCGCAATCTTGGCTCACTGCAACCTCTACCTCCTGGGATCAAGTGATTCTCATCTCAGCCTCCTGAGTAGCTGGGATTACAGGTGCCCGCCACCACGCCTGGCTAATTTTTGGTATTTTTAGTAGAGACGGGGTTTCACCATGTTGGCCAGGCTGGTCTCAAACTCCTGACCTTGTGATTCGCCCGCCTTGGCCTCCCAAAGTGCTGGAATTACAGGTGTGAGCCACCACGCCTGGCCAAAACCTTTGATTTTTAAAAAGGCGTTTCTTGAAGTACCTTATTAAACATTTGATTTGAAGGAAATTGTGCATATCTAACATACTTGCCTTTTACATAAAGCTGGCTAACCAAAAATGTATCAACTATCGATGTTATTTTCAGAAGTGGACTGTCTCTTAAATGAGACAGAAAGCATAAAGTATGGACTTGTAGAAGCTGAACGAGTAAATCATGAGTGTAACTGATAACATGTAAGTCCATTCTTGGTATCAACTGCTAGAGAGTGTTTCAGACCATCACTGATGTCTGTGATAAAGAGCACCAAAGCATCACAGTCCAACTTTTTTTTTAAGCGCCAAGTTCAAACAAGTGACCGATAATAATGGTTGGTCCTTGAACGCCTTTTACCAGAGGCCTTTTCTAATCACTTCGTAATACTTGAGATGTACATGGCTCCTGAAACTTGAAAAAGTGAAGTGATCTGCCTAATTTCATGTCATGAATAAATGAGTTAATAAAGTACCTAATACTGATTTTTTTCCCCTTTAAAGATACAGATGTCCTTCCAAAAAAAAACACATTATGTGGAAGTCCTAAACTGTGAAAATCATTCTGGATTGCAAAGTTAACTTTTATCAAGAGTAAATAATTCTATAGACATTAGTCAAGGAAAATCCCCAGAAAAACTGACTTCAAATGATGTAACATACTTGTGGCTTTAAGTGAACACACTAAATAATAAGCAAAAACAAAGCCACAAAATGAACATTAACATTTCCTTAGGGGAAAATGCTAATTTTCCCCTCAAGTTTGAATTAACCAAAAAAAAAAAAAAAAAAAAAAAAAGGCTATTTCTTTTACAAATCTTCTGAATAACGGGTTTTAGGAAGAGCAGGCCAGGCGCGGTGGCTCACGCCTGTAATCCCAGCACTTTGGGAAGCTGAGGTGGGCGGATCACAAGGTCAGGAGTTGGAGACCAGCCTGGCCAACATGATGAAGCCCTGTCTCTACTAAAAATGCAAAAAAAATTAGCCAGGTATGGTGGTGGTGCCTGTAATCCCAGCTACTCGGGAGGCTGAGGCAGGAGAATCGCTTGAACCCAGGAGGCGGAGGTTGCAGTGAGCTGAAATCACGCCATTGCACTCCAGCCTGAGCGACAAGAGTAAGACTCCGTCTTAAGAAAAAAAAGAAGAGCAAAGGACACACCACATCTGCATAAATCCAAGTGTGTTAAGGAACATAATCATGTTGATTGTATCCTGATTCTAGCAGGTGAAGGACTAAGCACTCAACTTGTATTTAGAGGAGAAGCAAGTGTCATGATGGAGCATGTCTATTATATGGCAATTCAAAACAGTATGATTCTGATGGGGGTGGGAACTAAATGTTGGACAGGCTTTTTATACAAACCCCACCTGCATGTTCCAGAACAATATTCTTACAGATTCAATGCAGACCCCACCAATGGGTTAGCTAGACATCAATAGGCTCATTTTCTTTTTTTTTTTGAGACAAGAGTTTCACTCTGTCTTGCAGGCTGGAGTGCAATGGTGTGATCTCGGCTCACTGCAACCTCTGCCTCCTGGGTTCAAGCAATTCTCCTGCCTCAACCTCCCAAGTAGCGGGGATTACAGGCGTCCACCCAGCACGCCTGGGTAATTTTTGTACTTAGTAGAGATGGAGTTTCACCATGTTGGCCAGTCTGGTCTTGAACTCCTGACCTCAGGTAATCCAGCCGCCTGGGCCTCCTAAAGTGCTGGGATTACAGGTTTGAGCCACCGCGCCTGGCCCATTTTCTTAATGTAAGTCCACAATATGTCATTAGGGGAAAATGACTTTGGCAAACTCATATGCTTCAAAGGCAGAAAGACATGTACTAAGAAGGCAGTTAGAGCTGGAAAATTCTTGACATAATTACAACTTTAGCAAGAGAATAAAAATAGATTTTAAAAGTATGTGCATGTGGGGAGGTGACAGAATATCTTTATATGTATTTAAGAAGCTGATGAGTTATCCAGACACAAAAGATAACATTCTCATCAAAACAGGCCAAGATGAAACACCAGGGGCACTCTTCATAGAAACTAAGTGGATGCTTCTGGCGCCAAATGTCTTTGCATGGTTCTTCCTGGCATTTCTGCTTGACTCCTTCCCCCTGTATCATTCACAAATCCCCAACCTTTCCACTGGCAAAGCCACTCTCTTCTCCCTCAGGCTCTGAAGAGATAACACAAATGTATGGATACTTTTTGTCCTTCAATTAAAAAACCTGTTGGAAGCTCCAGTGACGTTAAGAATTAACTGGTAGTTCTTTATCTTAGCTAGGCTTATGTATCCAAAATTTTGCCTGTTTTCTTGGAATTATATGAATTTCCTTATTAAACATTTGATTTGAAGGAAACTGTGCATGTCTATTAATTACCCATGATGTACATGTGTATTACTTTCTGAAATTTCTCCTTCAGTCTCACCTGAGTTTAATTTTTGCTTAAGATGTTTAGAGTTCCTGAGGTGCTTCTCTAGGCTAAAAGTTAAAGATTTTTTTTTAAAAAGCAAATAAAAGTAAAAGAATGGCTAAAAGATAAGGTTAAATTTTCTAGGCTGGGCATGGTGGCTCACGCCTATAATACTAACACTTTGACAGGCTGAGGCGGGAGGATCACTTGAACCCAAAAGTTCGAGGACAGCCTGGGCAACATAGTGAGACCTCATCTCTAAAAAAAAATTTTTAAAAAAGAATTAGCCAAGTATGGTGGCATATGCCTGTAGTCCCAGCTAATCAGGGGGCTGAGGTGGAATGATCGCTTGAGCCTGGGAGGCAGAGGCTGCAGTGAGCTGAGATCATGCTGCTGCACTCCAGCCTGGGTGAAAGAGGGAGACCCTGTCTCAAAAAAATTTCCTTAAGTTTCTTTTTTTGGTGGGGGTAGGAATGCAATAGAGAAACAAAGAAAAACACTGCACAAAGGGTGCAGTGTTCTATTATTCATCTAAATAAGGGAGAACTGGCATTTTACAATTAAGACATAAAAAATATTCATACTTTCAGAATTTCCAAGTCAGAGGTGGCTTACAACAGCTTTCGTTAGAAAAGGGTGAGACGCCCAAATAAAATGCTCCCTGGTAGAACAAAGGCCCCTTTAAACCTTTACCAAGCTCTTTCTCAGAAGCTTACAAAACTTAAGATAATGTGAACATGATGAGAAAGCAAAGCTCTCCAACATAAGGTTGAAAATGAAAATAAAAGACTAGTGGGATGAACATGAATGCTTGTCAGTGACAAACACATTATGCCTACAAGGAATAAATACTGCACTTCTGTTTAGGTCTATTTACAGACAGGACCCCATGACCTTTCAGGCATAAACCTCCACTGGCAGAAGTAAGAATTTAATCACAAAAGTTCTACGGTAAATTATAAAAAATAAGAAATTTGGATTTAGGCCTTCTGCTATTTCCAATACAAGTAGCTCTGAGTATTCTTGGTTGACAAGGGAATGTTTGCATTTCTAATGTTAACAAAGAAAATGTCCACCACTGGCTTCTTAACCAGAGGGAGGGAAACGGGCAGGTTTCTGGATAGAGGCTTAAGGCAAATCAAACAGGTTCACAACTAAGCATCCTATTAGGGATTCCAGGCATGGCTTTGCTTTCTGAGGGACAGCTCCACATCATCTCTAGCCAGGTTTTCCACATTGCTACCAAACTGGGGACACGTTTCTGTATCAGGCTTTTGAAAGAACTTTAAGTTATATACACATACCACCAAAGCATATACTGGTGATGCTTGATATTTAAAAGAATCCTATAGTGAATCATTTATTTCCTTTGAAAATAAGGTTTTCAAAAATTGGCTACAACTCTGATCGCATGAATGAGATTCAAAGATTTCTCACGTAAAAGAAAGATCTCAACATCCTTCTACTGTGAACTCGCTTTCCAAGACTAAAAACTGGTATCTCCTCTTCAGTCTCCTTACATATCTGAAATCGTTCCTGCAATATGAGAGGCACTTTTATTAGGTGTAGCATCTATTAAAAACTCTAAAGCCAGGGTAGAATTTGCTGAACAAAGTAATAGCACTAGCCTAATAGGCATTACTTATAAGGGCTTTTTCCCCTTTAATATAAAAGTATAACTACAGCAGTTCAATGTACAAATACAAAAAAAGTTCTCATACTAAAAAAAAAGTACCATAATACTGTACATACAAAAACTGTTCAACAAGAATGATTTAAATACGTCTGTTCTTCTCCAGATCTGGAAGACACAAATGTAAAGTTCTGCAACTGTATTATTGCTAAGAACATGTGCCCGGGAGCACTGTGTTTCCCTTTCTCCCCCTCAGCCCAGCCCCGCCTCCAGTGTCCCCTGAGCTTGGATCATGAACCAACAGCATCCCTGAAGATAACCAGAGCCAAATGTTTACTCAATGGAAGTCATTATTCAGTGAGCTGCTGCTTACCATAAACTATGAAAAGCACAGGTTTTAAGCCCGCCAGGATTAAATCCAGACGGAGGTCTTCCCATCCCCTGATTTGCTACTGGCAGTGCTTTTGTTGGACCCAGCTTTGGACCCCACTTTGGCCTTCTTCTCCCGGGGACCATGAGGGTTGTTTTGGTGACTGTAGGCCTGAACTGCCAGATCCAAGCGTTCCTGAGCCATCCTGATCTCCCGCTGCAGAGCCTCCAGGTCAGCTGGGAGGTTCTCCTCATGGCTGCCATACTGCTGTTCCTGGGCTGTGTTGGCCTTGTTTTGCTTGTAGGCGATCTTAGCATTGGACAGTTCGGTGTACTGGATTTGATCTGGTTTGACAGCAATGTTATAGCCAGGGGGAGCAGATGGTGTATTCCAAGTGAAAGGATAATTATAAGCACCCGGATCCTCAAGTTCCCTCCTTTTACTGTTTAGTGAGTCTCGAATGGTCCCAAACCCTAAATGAAGCATCTCCCAAATGTTAAGCAAGAGGCAAAGGCCTGTAACACCATACATTATCAGAAGGAAGATGGTCTTTTCAGTGGGTCTAGAAATAAAGCAGTCTATCTTATGAGGGCAAGGAAGTCTGCTGCACACATAAAACGGGTGGACTTGGAAGCCATATAGAAAATACTGCCCTATCAGAAAACCCACCTCAAACACGGTCCTTGCCAGCAACTGCAGCACATAGATTTTCATGAGCCCATCTTCCCGAATCCGTCGTCGGCCATCATGCTTAGGTTTGGGTTGGCTCTGCTCTTTATTTTCCTTATCACTTTCTAACTCCATCTCTGGATACATCATAGGATCCTCTTCGTTGTCCTCCTCCGTTTCTTCCAGAGCCCGGTGTTGTTTCCAGCGCATTGCATAGGGCTTGCTCCGAGCTGCCTTCTTGTCTGCTTCACCGTGCTCCATTTTGGCAATCTTGTGGATAGCATAGCCCAGGTACATCACGGAGGGAGTTGCCACCAGGATGATCTGGAACACCCAGAAGCGTACATGGGAAAGGGGTGCAAACGCATCATAGCAGACATTCTCGCAGCCCGGCTGTTCTGTGTTGCACACAAATTTGCTTTGCTCATCATAATAGATGGATTCTCCTCCTACAGCTGTAAGGACGATCCGGAAGACAATCAGAACAGTGAGCCAGATCTTCCCCACAAATGTGGAATGGTTGTGAATCTCCTCTAGCAGGCGAGTCAGGAAGCTCCAGCTCATGGTGACTGAATTGGTATGCCCTGATAAAAGTGGAAAAATACCAAAAGAAAAATCAATAAAAATTAAATCTTAATTATTAATTATGATATCTCTAGGAACTACTACTTTGAATACTTGAAATCTAACTTCAAGGTTCACAGTGGAACAAATGTTAGAATAAACAGCATCTCAGTTGGGTGCGGTGGCTCACGCCTATAATCCCAGCAATTTGGGAGGCCAAGGTGGGCAGATTACTTGAGATCAGGAGTTAAAGACCAGCCTGGTCAACATGGTGAAACTCTGTCTCTACAAAAATACAAAAATTACCCGGACACAGTGGTGTGCACCTGTAATCCCAGCAGCTCAGGAGGCTGAGGCAGGAGAATCGCTTGAACAGAGCAAAACTCCATCTCAAAAAAAAAGAATAAACAGCATCTCACTCTCTACTATCTTCAGGCAGGTCAATTCACCTCAGTCAACACCTGTTGGCCCTACAAAGTCCTAGAAAGTATGGATTGCTTTCATGTCTCCTCTGGTTTAAAAGGTAAACTTGTAGCTACTATTTATTGAGATATTTCTCAGACCTTGGTTCTTCTTCTTCTTTTTTTTTTTGAGACAGTTTCCCTCTTTCGCCCAAGCTGCAGTGCAATGGCATGATCTTGGCTCACTGCAACCTCTGCCTCCTGGGTTCAAGTGATTCTTGTGCCCCAGCCTCCTGAGTATCTGGGATTACAGGCATGCACCACCATTTTTGTATTTTTAGTAGAGATGAGGTTTCACCATGTTGGCCAGGCTGGTCTCGAACTCCTGACCTCAGGTGATCCGCCTGCCTTGGCCTCTCAAAGTGCTGGGATTACAGGCGTGAGCCACCGTGCCTGGCCAGACCTAGGTTCTTTACACATACTATTATTTCATGAGACCTTCAGAATTTTGTGAGATAGACATTTAATAAACACACAGGTATAGTTATTCGGTCCAATCACAGAAAAACCACCACTGAGAACATAAAGGGGACACCTCGGTTGGATTCCACTGTGAAGGGGTGACTTATTAGGAAACTTAAATTTTAGACAAGTGCTAAAAGGGATTAAGAAGATGGTACAGCTACAAACTGCTGGCAATCATTAAGAACTAAAACAAAAGACAGAAGGGAACTAGGAAGATCTTCCCTAGCTAGGCTGCATAGCATACCAGATTTTGGTTTTACTTAGAAGCCCACAGTGAATGGTCTTGCAATAAATATTATACCCCTTTACTATATAACAGAATCTACAAATTATACTTCTGTACCTTATTTATGGTAGACATTAAAAAATGATTGCTAAACTGAACTATGAGGACATTAAATCCAATCAACAGCAAATCCATTTAAAACAGCATTTTAAAGGACAGTTTCTTTCTGAGATTCCCAGATCTACATCCAGGATCCAGGTAAAAACCACCTAAACGAGCTAATATATGGGAAATCCCCAATAAAGCCCTGACACAAAGTAGACTTAACTTTTAACTTGTCCTCCTCCCTCTCCCAGTTTACTTCTGCAGATTACAGATGATTTGTCAGCACCACCAAAGTTTAAATACACTTTACCTGTTGTCCAGAACTTCAGTTACCCAAAATTTTCTTAAAGAAATGATGTTTTGATTGCAATTTTTCCAGATTCCCTCTGGAAGGGAAAAAGAAAAGAGCAGGTCATAAGCTTCCTCCCACAGAAAGCAATGAATCACTAAAATGCCATTTTCAGAAAGAAACAAAGTTCTCTATGTATCACCAAAATCAATGAGAATAAGATAGAAACAGGCTTGAGTTTGAATACCAGTCTTCTCCTCCCCATATAGGTGGCAGGAGAAACCATGTAACAGGTGACCCAAAGATTCTTAAGTCACCACAGTCTAAGAATATACGACAGGAAGATGAGTCAGTAGTAAAAATATGAAGCAGATGAACCCTGGCACCTATAGGAAAAAGCCAAAGCAGAAGAATTGCAGCAAATTGAAAGCAGGTCACTAAAGGCCTTGCAAAAACCTTCACCCCGTCTGCTCTATTCCCTAAAGCAGCCAATACACCTCTCAGGGGGATTTGAGCAGCTAACTAGGAACAAGCTGTTTAGCTAAAACACCCAATAGCTGGCTCTCAGTCACAGGAACACCCGTCTCCATAGGAGGTGATTTACAGATACAACTGCTCACAAAAAGTCACAGAAAGAAAACACCTGCATCTGTACTGGATTAAACAGCAAAACAGAAAAGTTTCCAAGATGAATTATTGCTCATTATTAAGCTCTGGCAACTCTGCATAGCTCTGGCCAAATGTCATCCATAAGGTGCCCACATTTAGCAAATAAATTTAAAACAATTCCTGAATGTTATGTGTTTATAGTAACTTAATTAAAAGGGTGCTTTGTTTTGTTGTTTAAAGATACATGAAAAAAAAAACCTGGAACAATTTCCAAAGGAACAATGGAAAAAAAAAAGTGCAGGCATGAAGCCGCATAAAGATTTGCACATAAGCCTGGGCAAAACAGTGAGACCCTATCTTTCCAAATTTTAAAAAAATTAGCCAGGTATGGTGGCAGTGGTGGCCACTGCAGTCCAACCTGGTAGACAGAACAACACCCTGTCTCTTACACACACACACACACACACACACACACACACACACACACACGGCCCAGCACAGTGGCTCTGGCTCACGCCTGTAATCCCAGCACTTCGGCAGGCCGAGGTGGGGGGATCACTTGAGTTCAGGAGTTTGAGGCCAGCCTGGGCAACATGTGAAACCCAGTCTTCACCAAACAACGACAACAACACCCCCCCCAAAATTAGCATGGTGACGCACACCTGTGGTCCCAGCTACTTGGGAGGCTCAGGTGAAAGAATCACTTGAGCCCAGGAGGTAGAGCTTGCAGTGAGTTGTGATCGTGCCACTGCACTCCAGCCTAGGTGACAGCGAAACCTCAAAAAATAAAGCAGCAAAAAGATTTACATATGAAGAATCCAGGCCAGGCATGGTGGCTCATACCTGTAATCCCAGCACTTTGGGAAGCCGAGGTGGGTGGATCACCTGCAGCTGGGAGTTTGAGACCAGCCAGACCAACACGGACTGACCAACTAACTAAAAATACAAAATTAGCCAGGCGTGGTGGTACATGCCTGTAATCCCAGCTATTTGGGAGGCTGAGGCAGGAGAATCGCTTGAACCTGGGAGGTGGAGGTTGCGGTGAGCTGAGATTGTGCCATTGCACTCCAGCCTGGGCAACAAGAGCAAAACTCCATCTCAAAACAAAACAAAACAAACAAAGAATCCAGCTGGGCATGGTGGCTCACACCCGTAATCTCAGCACTTTGGAAGGCTGAAGAAGGAGGATCACTTGAACTTGGGAGCTCGAGACTGCAATGAGCTATGATCATACCACTGCACTCCTGCCTGGGCGAGAGAGGGAGACTCTAACACAATAGCATTTCCAGTACAGCTCCCATTTCTAGCCCTGTTTTCCAACTGAGCTCACCACCTCTTTTCTCATTGAATACACAAGTTATAAAACCTCAAAACAAGAAATAATATAAAATCTTTAAATGGTGATGTAAGCCAGGTTTCCAACACAGAACTCCATGATTCTCATCCACAAATTCTCTGCAGGCTCAGATTTTCCCCAAAGCCTGAAATTTCTATTTGTTCCAATAAGCCAAAATTATGAAAATACAATTAGTTAGAAGTAACTCATCTGTTATATCTCCATCCACAAAGATAAATGTGTATCTTTTTTTTTTTTTTTTGAGACAGAGTCTTGTTCTGTTGCTCAGGCTGGAGTGCAGTGGCGCAATCTCGGCTCACTGCAAGCTCCGCCTCCCGGGTTCACGCCATTCTCCTGCCTCAGCCTCTCCGAGTAGCTGGGACTACAGGCGCCCGCCACCACGCCCGGCTAATTTTTTGTATTTTTAGTAGAGACGGGGTTTCACCGTGGTCTCGATCTCCTGACCTCGTGATCCGCCCGCCTCGGCCTCCCAAAGTGCTGGGATTACAAGCGTGAGCCACTGCGCCCGGCCTTTTTTTTTTTTGAGACGGAGTTTCACTCTTGTTGCCCACGCTGGAGTGCAATGGCGCCACCTCGGCTCACCGCAACCTCCACCTCCCAGGTTCAAGCAATTCTCCTGCCTCAGCCTCCCGAGTAGCTGAG
The DNA here is from genome assembly GCF_006542625.1 of Nomascus leucogenys. NCBI lineage: Eukaryota > Metazoa > Chordata > Mammalia > Primates > Hylobatidae > Nomascus > Nomascus leucogenys. The sequence goes on along the minus strand of NC_044399.1, from coordinate 31,354,049 downwards.
ATTACAGGTATGCACCACCACGCCCAGCTAATTTTGTATTTTTAGTAGAGACGGGGTTCCTCCATGTTGAGGCTGGTCTCGAACTCCTGACCTCAGGTGATCCGCCCGCCTTGGCCTCCCAAAGTGCTGGGATTACAGGCGTGAGCCACCACTCCTGGCCTTTTTTTTTTTTTCCAGACAGAGTCTCGCTTTTTTGGCCAGGCTGGAGTGCAGTGGCACGATCTCGGCTCACTGCAAGCTCCGCCTCCCAGGTTCACACCATTCTCCTGCCTCATCCTCCCGAGCAGCTGGGACTACAGATGCCTGCCACCACGCTCGGCTAATTTTTTGTATTTTTTAGTAGAGACTGGGTTTCACCATGTTAGCCAGGATGGTCTCAATCTCCTGACCTCGTGATCCACCCACCTCGGCCTCCCAAAATCCTGGGATTACAAGCGTGAGCCACACGCCCGGCTAATTTTTGTATTTTTAGTAGAGACGAGGTTTTCACCATGTTGGTCAGGCTGGTCTTGAACTCCTGACCTCAGGTAATCCGCCTGCCTCGGCCTCCCAAAGTGCTGGGATTACAGGCATGAGCAATCGCGCCCGGCCAAATGTGTATCTTTTGAATAATTATTGTTATGAAAGAGTTTCTCAACAGTTGAGCTTTTCAATAAAATTTTCTTGGTGGGAAGAATTGGTGATAAATCCTTCAGAGCTTATGTAAGTTCTAAAGCAGCCATTTTAACACATCCATTAGTAAGTATTGTGTACTGATTAAGCTGCAGACGTGGAAAATGCTGAACCCTTACAGTCTGGTTTTCCACAGACAATCCTAAGAGCCACGGAGTATGGGTACTCTATACCCACACTCTGAAGTCCTCGGAATGAGTATCGCTATGGTCTACGCTCTTGACCACAAAATGTTGGGGAGATCCACAACAGCCAGGGGTTTTCTCCAGAAAACTCTCTGGAGATCTGCAGACGGACTCCCCCTCATACCCCAGGTCTTCAGCACTGATCAGTGCATGTGTGTGGAGGAGTGGGGATCTGGATACCTGATCCTCTCTATACTGGATGGACATCAATTAATTCATTTTTTTTTTTTTTTTGAGACAGGGTCTCGCTCTGTTGCCCACACTGGAGTGCAGTGGTGCAGACCTAAGTCACTGTAGCCTCGACCTCTTGTGTCAAGCGATCTTCCCACCTTAGCCCCCTGCAGTAGCTGGGACTACAGATGAAGGAACACTACCATGCCTGGCTAATTTCTGTAGAGATGAGGTTTCGCCATGTTGCCCAGGCTGGTCTTGAACCCCAGAGCTCAAGTGGTCTGCCCACCTCAGCCTCCCAAAGTGTTGGGATTACAGGTGTGAGCCACCACACGCAGCCAATATAATTCCTTTTTTTTTTTTTTGAGATGGAGTTTCGCTCTTGTTGCCCAAGCTGGAGTGCAATGGCATGATCTCAGCTCACTGCAACCTCCGCCTCCTGGGTTCAAGCGATTCTCCTGCCTCAGCCTCCCAAGTAGCTGGGATTACAGACATGTGCCACCACACCCAGCTAATTTTGTATTTTTAGTAGAGACTGGGTTTCACCATGTTGGTCAGGCTGGTCTCCAACTCCTGACCCTCAGGTAATCCACCCACCTCGGCCTCCCAAAGTGCTGGGATTACAGGCGTGAGCCACCGCACCTGGCCTTTTTATCTTTTTTTTTTTTTTTGAGACAAGTTCTCTCTTTGTTATCCAGGCTGGAGTGCAGCGGCACGATCTCGGCTCACTGTAGCCTCAACCTCCCTAGGTTCAGGTGATCCTCTCACCTCAGCCTCCCAAATACCTGAGACTACAGTTGCACGCCACCATGCCTGGCTAATTTTTGTATTTTTTGTAGAGAAGAGGTTTTGCCATGTTGCCCAGGCTGGTCCTGAACTCCTCGGCTCAAGTGATCTGCCTGCCTCGGCCTTCCAAAGTACTAGGATTACAAGCATGAGCCACTATGCCTGGCCTCTTTCTCTTAATATAATTCTGTGGGAAAAAAAAATAGGCCGGGCACGGTGGCTCACACCTGTAATCCCAGCACTTTCGGAGGCGGAGGCAGGTGGATCACCTGAGGTCGGGAGTTCGAGACCGGCCTGGCTAACATGGTGAAACCCTGTCTCTACTAAAAATACAAAATCAGCCAGGCATGGTGGCACGTGCCCGTAATCCCAGCTACTCAGGGGGCTAAGGCAGGAGAATGGCTTGAACCTGGGAGGCGGCGGTTGCAGTGAGCTGAGATCGTCCCACTGCACTCCAGCATGGGCAAGAACAAAACTCTAAAAAAAAAAAAAAAAACCCCAGCTGGGAGCAGTGGCTCACGCCTGTAATCCCAGCACTTTGGGAGCCCGAGGCGGATGGATCATGAGGTCAGGAGATCGAGACCATCCTGGCCAACATGGTGAAACCCGCCCCTACTAAAAACACAAAAAATTAGCCTGGTGTGGTGGCACAAGCCTGTAGTCCCAGCTACTCAGGAGGCTGAGGCAGGAGAATGGCTTGAACCAGGGAGGCAGAGGTTGCAGTGAGCCGAGATTGTGCCACTGCACTCCAGCCTGGCAACAGAGCGAGACTCTGTCTCAAAAATCAAAACAAAACAAAACAAAAAACCCATAACATTAAAACCCATTTATGCCTATTGTTCCATTATTGGAACGCTACGCATGTGGGAGTTATTTATATCCTACTGTTCAAGATCATTGCCAAGGTCTGATTTTTTCAAATTCAAAAAATTGCAATCTCAGGCATAAATGGGTTAAAACAAACAAACACACACAAAAAAACACAATCACAGCTATTTACAGATGTTTTGGTTTTCCTTATGTCCTTCTAGTCTTTATCTAAATGAATACTCTTTCCAAATAACACTAATTTACTAGGGGATCTAGTAGTAAAAATGAACTTTTTTTTTTTTTTTTTTTTTAATTGAGACAGAGTCTCGCTGTCGCCCAGGCTGGAGTGCGGTGGCACAATTTCGGCTCTCTGCAACCTCTGCCTCCCGGGTTCAAGCAATTCTCCTGCCTCAGCCTCCCGAACAGCTGGGACTACAGGCCCGTGCCACCACGCCCGGCTAATTTTTTGTATTTTTAGTAGAGACAGGGTTTCACCACGTTAACCAGGATGGTCTCCATCTCCTGACCTCGTGATCTGCCCACCTCGGCCTCCCAAAGTGCTGGGATTACAGGCGTGCGCCACCATGCCCGGCCAAACTTCTCTTATACTTGTTTACTATTTGTATTTCTTTTTGTGTAAATGTGTTTACCAACTTAACTCCAACATCTCACAAAATGGGTGACGAGCAATTAACCTTCCTTCCTTCTCCTTTCCTCCTTTTCTCTCATTTTTTTTTTTTTTTTTTTTTTGAGACAGGAGTCTCTGTCATCCAGGCTGGAACGCAGTACCTCGATCAAAGCTGACTGTAGCCTCCGTCTCCTGGGTTCAAGCAATTCTCCTGCCTTAGCCTCCCGAGTAGCTGGGACTATAGGCGCACACCACCACGTCCAGCTAATTTTTAGTAGAGATGGGGTTTCACCCCGTTGGCCAGTCTGGTCTAGAATTCCTGACCTCAGGAGATTCACCCGCCTCGGCCTCCCAAAGTGCTGGGATTACAGGTGTGAGCCACTGTGCCCAGCCACAATTTTCTTTCTAAAATAAAGAACCATGGGCTTCCTAAAATGAATGGCAGTATCACCAATGTTTTTATCTATCGAGTCAGTAAGTTTTTCTTTGATACTCTTCCCTTTCCTTTCAAGTTACTTTTTTTTTTTTTTGAGACAAGAGTCTCTCTCTGTCGCCCAGGCTGGACTGCAGTACCACGATCTCAGCTGACTGCAGCCTCCATCTCCTGGGTTCAAGCAATTCTCCTGCCTTAGCCTCCTGAGTAGCTGGGACTACAGGCACACACCACCACACCCAACTAATTTTTGTATTTTTAGGAGAGACGGCGTTTCACCATGTTGGCTAGGCTGGTCTCCAACTCCTGACCACAAGTGATCTGCTCACCTCGGCCTCCCAAAGTGCTGAGATTACAGGCGTGAGCCACCATGCCCAGCCACAAGTTACCCATTCTTACTCTCAGTGAAATGTCAAATAATTCCTGGGAGATGAGTGTAGTCTGGGAAACATTTTGAAAACATTAGTCCTCATTTCTCTAATGGGTCACTCATTCTCTAGGCAAGCCCCCTCCCTGGCAGCTATGTATTAACAAAGCATTAAGGATTGGCATACAATGTTACAGAGTACAGTACTCCTCCAGAGAAATTAAGATCATTTCAAGAAGTAGAATGAGTAAAAGGCAGGTTCTGGAATTAACATTTCTAAGCAGAATATGTCACTGCCAATTGTGGTCTCACTGTAGAGAAAAGTGGGTTCTTGCTCCACTAAAGTTTCCTTTCCCCTGAACCATTATTATTATTTTTTGAGACAGAGTCTTGCTCCATCGCCCAGGCTGGAGTGCAGTGGCGTGATCTCGGCTCACTACAAGCTCCGCCTCCCAGGTTCATGCCATTCTCCTGCCTCAGCCTCCTGAGAAGCTGGGACTACAGGTACCCGCCACCATGCCTGGCTAATTTTTTGCATTTTTAGTAGACGGGGTTTCATCGTGTTAGCCAGGATGGTCTTGATCTCCTGACCTCGTGATCCACCCACCTCAGCCTCCCAAAGTGCTCGGATTACAGGCGTGAGCCACCACGCCCAGCCCTGAACCATTATTTTATCTATTTTTTCTTGAATGGCTTCTTAAAATTTTTTTTTAAAGAATGCTGCAATGCATGGAAGCACATAATTCAAAAGGATTCACTCACTCACACACAAAAAACCCTGGAGATCTGCAGAGGGGCCCCTCAGTCTTCAGAACTGATCAATGCACACGTGAGGAAATGGTCTACATAAGGGACCTGAAAAGTTGCCTAAAATTCAGGGCATAGGGCCGGAGCGATGGCTCACGCCTGTAATCTTAGCACTTTGGGAGGCCAAGGCAGGTGGATCACCTAAGGTCAGGAGTTCGAGACCAGCCTGGCCAACATGGCGAAACCCCCATCTCTACTAAAAATACAAAAATTAGCTGGGCGTGGTGGCATGCACCTGTAATCCCAGCTACTTGGAGGCTGAGGCAGGAGAACCACTTGAACCCAGGAGGCAGAGGTTGCAGTGAGCCGAGAAGGCGCCACATCACTCAAGCATGGGTCAAAGAGCAAGACTCAGTCTCAGGGAAAAAAAAAAAAAAAAAAAAGAATTTCAGGACATAAGTCTTCTCTGGCTTCCCTGCTTCTGAAAACAAACTCGGTTATAGTGCAGGGGCTGAAAGTCTGAGATTCAGCTGTGAATGGCTCTCATGAATAAAAAATCATTTCTATACTCCATCTACAAATAGAAAATGACATGGAAGCACATGTCAAGTGGTGGAGATGGGTGGAGGCCAAATACCTCAATGTCTTTTGCTAATTAGTAAAGCACCAACTTTTTATTATTTTTTTGAGGCTGGGTCTCGCTGTCACCCAGGCTGGAGTGCAGTGACATGATCTCGGCTCACTGCAACCTCCACCTCTTGGGTTCAAGTGATTCTCCCACCTCAGCCTCCTAAGTAGCTGGGGTCCAACTGATTTATATGTACTTTTATACTTAATATCTTTGTGAATATATCCTAAATGCCTTGAGTTGAGTTTATATCTATAAATTCTAGGAGGTGGTATTATTAGATCACAGGCAATGTAAATTTGCATGGTTTTTGCTTTGTACTGTCATTTGATTTTCAAAAAAGGCACTAGTAATTTACAGTGCTTGGCAATGAATGTATACTTAAAACAACTTCACCTCCACCTCTTCAGCACTGTCATTATGCTCCTTTACCAGATGCAAAATGGCATTTCAAAATCATATCAATTTTCATGTTTCTAAGACAGTAGGATACATTCCCCTTCACATATCCAACCCCTTTGTGGGTTATTTCCATCCTTTTACCCATTTGTCTATAGAAGGTAATCTTGATATAGTATAGACATTAATTAACATTTAATATAAACATCTCAGTTTATTTTACTGACTTCCTTCAAATTTTATTATTTTTATAGAATCGTATCAATTCTTTAAAAAATTAAAAGGTTGAAAATGTTGGCCGGGCACAGTGGCTCACGCCTGTAATCCCAGCATTTTGGGAGGCCGAGGTGGGTGGATCATGAGGTCAGGAGATCGAGACCATCCTGGCTAACAAGGTGAAACCCCATCTCTACTAAAAATACAAAAAATTAGCCGGGCGTGGTGGCGGGTGCCTGTAGTCCCAGCTACTCGGGAGGCTGAGGCAGGAGAATGGCGTGAACCCGGGAGGCGGCGCTTGCAGTGAGCTGAGATCGTGCCACTGCACTCCAGCCTGGGTGACAGAGCGACAGTCCATCTCAAAAAAAAAGAAAAAGTTGTTTTTTTCTACAATGGCTTCTATTTTTTAAAAAGAATACTGCAATTCATGGTAGGATTCACTCACACAAAGAAAACCCAAATACTGAAGAAAATCATGTTTCCTTATATGACATTTATTAGACAAAAACCAAATGTGCTATTTTTAGTCCATTCTCCAAATAACTTAGACACAAATCTACCTTGTCTTACACTAGAAAACTGAATTTAAAAAATTAGCTGGCATCAACATGGTAATAAATTATGTAATTCTCTCTCAAATTCTTATCTCAAGAGTTTTCTATAGGTTATATCCAAACAGAATCAAATTAACACTGTGTTTTTCTGTAAAACATAATTCATAGTTTTTGCTTTTGTTTTCTGAGACAGAGTGTCGCTCTGTCACCCAGGCTGGAGTGCAATGGTGAAGTCTCAGCTCACTGCAACCTCCGCCTCCCAAGTTCAAGCAATTCTCCTGCCTCAGCTTCCCAAGTAGCTGGGATTACAGGCACTCGCCACCAGGCCTGGCTAATTTTTCTATTTTTAGTAGAGATGAGGTTTCACCATGTTATCCAGGCTGGTCTCGAACTCCTGACTTCAACTGATCCCTCTGCCTTGGCCTCCCAATGTGCTGGGATTACAGGCATGAGCCACCGCGCCTGGCCGAATTAATGGGATTTCTGAAGATCAAATGTAATGAACATTATTTGAATTATTTCAGCAGATAGATTCTAATATTAAACTCATTTTAAAGATGAGGAAGTCAGGTTTAAAACTTTATAATTTGCCAGCCAGGCGCAGTGGCTCACGTCTGTAATCCCAGTACTTTGGGAGGCCAAGGAGGGCGGATCACCTGAAGTCAGGAGTTCGAGACCAGCCTGACCAAGATGGAGAAACCTGCCTCTACTAAAAATACAAAACTAGCCAGGCATGGTGGTGCATGCCTGTAATCCCAGCTACTCAGGAGGCTGAGACAGGAGAATGGCTTGAACCCGGGAAGCGGTGGTTGCAGTGAGCCGAGATCGTGCCGTTGCACTCCAGCCTGGGCAACAAGAGCAAAAGTCCGTCTCAAAAAAAAAAAAAAAAACCAAATAACTTTATTATTTGCCTAAAATCATCTACTTATTAAGTAGTGAAGCCAGAATTTGACGTCAGACAGTCTTGCACTAGAGTTTGGGCTCTTTCTTGACCACTCGCTAGTAAAGAATTACATTACAGATGGAATTATGTACAGGTTCTATGTGACCCTAATCCCAATCTCTAGGATCAGAACTGCAAAAGAAAAGCACAAGGCCAGGCGCAGTGGCTCATGCCTGTAATCCCAGCACTTTGGGAGGCTGAGGTGGGCGGATCACATGAAGCCAGGAGTTCGAAACCAGCCTGACCAAGATGGAGAAACCCTGTCTCTACTAAAAATACAAAATTAGCCAGGTGTTGATGGTGCAAGCCTGTAATCCTAGCTACTCGGGAGGCTGAGGCAGGAGAATCGCTTGAACTCAGGAGGCGGAAGTTGCAGTGAGCCGAGATTGTGCCATTGCACTCCAGCCTGGGCAACAAGAGTGGAAACTCCATCTCAAAAAAAACCAAAAACCAAAAAACTTTATTATTTGCCTAAAATCATCTACTTATTAAGTAGCAAAGCCAGAATTTGAAGTCAGGCAGTCTTGCACTAGAGTTTGGGCTCTTTCTTAACCACTCGCTAGTAAAGAATTACATTACAGATGGAATTATGTACAGGTTCTATGTGACCCTAATCCCAATCTCTAGGATCAGAACTGCAAAAGAAAAGCACAAGGCCAGGCGCAGTGGCTCATGCCTGTAATCCCAGCACTTTGGGAGGCCAAGGTGGGCGGATCACCTGAAATCAGGAGTTTGAGACCAGCCTGGCCACCATGGTGAAACCCCGTCTCTACTAAAAATAGAAAAATTAGCTGGGCGTGGTGGCGGGCACCTGTAATCCCAGTTACTCGGGAGGCTGAGACTGGAGAATCGCTTGAGCCCAGGAAGCAGAGGTTGCAGTGAGCTGAGATTGCGCCATTGCACTCCAGCCTGGGCGACAAGAGAGAAACTCTGTCTCAAAAAAGAAAAAAAAAAGAAATGCACGAACACCAGAAAGAAAATACATTTCAGAGTTTAAGATCTTAAAATGTAAAATGGAATGAAAGTTTAAAAGTAAAATAAAACAAAACAAGCTTTCTTGGTAGCTGGGGAGGAAGGAATAAATGGTATCTTTGAGAAAAATGATTTATTTAAGAAGGATAATTTATTTGGGCATTGATAATAGGGAGACCACAAAACGACTATTAATCCAAAAAATCATTTCTACGTATATCTTTGGAAAAGTCTCTAATAGTCTCATGTTAAAAAAAAAAAAAAAAAAAAAGGCCAGGCACGGTGGCTCACATCTGTAATCCTAGCACTTTGGGAGGTTGAGGCGGGCGGATCACAAGGTCAGGAGTTCAAGACCAGCCTGGCCAACATGGTGAAACCCAGTCTCTACTAAAAATACAAAAATTAGCCAGGCCTGGGCTATTGTAATCCCAGCTACTCAGGAGGCTGAGGCAGGAGAATTGCTTCAACCCAGAAGATGGAGGGTGCAGTGAGCCGAGATCGTACCACTGTACTCCAGCCTGGGCAAGAGAGCAAAAGAGCAAAACTCCATCTGGGGGTGTGGGGCAGGAAGAAGCTGGCCGGGCGTGGTGGCTTACTCCTGTAATACCAGCAATTTGGGAGGCTGAGATGGGCAGAACACTTCAGCTCAGGAGTTCAAGACCAGCCTAGACAACATGGCGAGACCCTGTCTCTATTTAAAAAAAGAAAACAAAAAACAAAACCTCTCAAGTTTTTCAAATCAAGCACTAAAAGACCCCCCATTAACTTGTGTCCTGTTAAATTATTTTTATTATTTTACTGTGGTAGAATACACATAAAATGTACTATCTTAAGTGTACAGTTCAAGTATTAAACACATTCATAGCATTATCAACCATCACCACTACCTCCAGAATTTTTTTCATCTTGTAAAACTGAAACTCTAGACCCAGAAACAGTAACTCCCCATTTCCCCTTCTCCCAGCCCCTGGCAATCACCATTCTACTTTCTCCACGGTTTTGACTACCTAATTATCTCATATAAATCGAATTATATATTTGTCTTTTTGTGTCTGGCTTATTTCACTCAGCATAATGTGTTCAAGGTTTATCCACGTTATAGCATGTGTCAGAATTTCCTTCCTTTGGCCGGGCGCGGTGGCTCACGCCTGTAATCCCAGCACTTTGGGAGGCCGAGGCAGGCAGATCATGAGGTCAGGAGATTGAGACCATCCTGGCTAACACTGTGAAACCCCCTCTCTACTAAAAATACAAAAAATTAGCCGGGCGTGGTGGCGGGCGCCTGTAGTCCCAGCTACTCAGGAGGCTGAGGAAGGAGAACAGCGTGAACCCGGGAGGCAGAGCTTGCAGTGAGCTGAGATCGCGCCATGCACTCCAGCCTGGGTGACAGAGCGAGACTCCGTCTCAAAAATAAATAAATAAATTAAAAGAATTTCCTTCCTTTTTAAGGCTGAATAATATATTCCATAGTATGTACATACCACGTTTTGTTTATCCATTCATCTGTTGACAGACAGCTGGGTTGTCTACAACTTTGGCCACTGTGAATAATGCTGTTATGAACACAGGTGTACAAATCATTCAATTCGTTTTTTTTTTTGTTTTGTTTTGTTTTTTTGAGGCAGAATCTTGCCTCGTCACCCAGGCTGTAGTGCAGTGGCATGATCTCGGCTCAATGAAACCTCCGCCTCCCAGGTTCAAGTGATTCTCCTGCCTCAGCCTCTCAAGTAGCCAGGATTATAGGCATGCGCCACCATACCTGGCTAATTATTCAGTTCTTTTGTTTTAATATCCAGAAGTGGAATTGCTCCATCATATGGGAATTTTTAATTGGTTGAGGAACATTATCCTGTTTTCCACAGTGGCTAATTTTTTTGCATTTTTAGTAGAAGCAGGGTTTCACCTTGTTGGCCAGGCTGGTCTCGAACTCCTGACCTCAGGTGATCCGTCTGCCTCAACCTCCCAAAATGCTGGGATTACAGGCGTGAGCCACTGCGCCTGGGCGAAAAGTGATTCTTAACCTTGAATTTTGTGAAACTAAGCAAGCAATGGACTAGAAGGCAAGAGATTCTAATCCCAGAATGTAATCCATGCACTTCAGGAATAAGTTCTTTCCATATCCTAATTTCTGAAACAAATGAAGAATATCAAGTTAGATGATTTCTAAAATCTCTTCCATTAACATTTGATGAAAACTATCTGAGTAAAATTCACCAAACTGACAAATTATGTGGAACTCAAAAGTCTAGGGATAGGAAAAAAGTAAAGTAACAGCAGTAAAATTAAACAATGTAACAAGATGTCAAAATTTTAAAAAGGCACTTCCCAAACGATCATTTCAGAAAATTTGCTGTTGGACTAAACTAAAAAATTTCAATATTGACTCACTGCAATGCCAAAGTAGGTATTAACAATCTAGGCATCCTAGCTCATGAGCTGAGCAATCCACTAAGAATCGTGCTAGTGACTCATACCCCTGAACGCGACTGCTTTATGTGCAGAGACCAGGAATCAATTAAAGGGTTTACAATGAAGTGTTGTTTAACTGGAACGTTTTAAGTGGAAGTTAATTCCACATGAGTGATAATAGATGTTTAATAACTAGCTAGTGACAATTTCTAAGCAAAAGCATTACAGCAGCTAAGTAGCAAATAGTAATCTATGTGCTACAAACATGAAAACAACTTGTTTTCAAAAGAGCTCTTGGCTATGAATATTTGAAAAACCTAAAATATAATTTGTGGTGAATCAAATTATAAAACCTCATGGAGAGAGAATAGTTTGAGATCTTGGCTGTATCAACCAATGAGGAAACAAAAGGCACCATTGTGGGTTGAAGTGCCAATTTTCGCTGGCAAAAAGCCATTCTATTTGAATGTAAGAGCCTTCAGGAACCAGCTGGAGAAGTATGAGGAACCTGAGATAGGGATAATATATTCATTCACAACATATCCTAAGTGGAATTGTCTTCATGCAAAGAGGACGATATTGGAACATTTGTCCAAAACAGCCTAAGATTAGGTCAAACCAACTGTTCCGAACAATGCTCAGTCTAGAAAAATGAACATGACTACGACAAAAATAAATGTATGATTTTCCAATATGACTATGTTTACAATACAAAATTTCTTTTAAAAAACCCAACCCATACCATCGGCTGGGTGCGGTGGCTCATGCCTGTAATCCCAGCACTTTGGGAGGCTGAGGCAGGCGGATCACCTGAGGTCAGGAGTTCGAGACCAGCCTGACCAACATTGGCGAAATCCTGTCTCTACTAAAAATACAAAATTAGTGGGCATGGTGGCGCATGCCTGTAATCCCAGCTACTCGGGAGGCTGATGCAGGAGAATCACTTGAACCTGGGAGGTGGAGGTTGCAGTCAGCCAAGATCGCGCCATTGCACTCCAGCCTGGGCAACAAGAGGGAAACTCCGTCTCAAAAAAACAAAAACAAAAACAAAAAAACACCCATACCATCATACACCAATAGTGTCATCTGGTACGACTTTTCTGGAAGGCATCTTGGCAATAGTTATCAAGAACTTTAAAGTGCTTAAATCCTTAGATCAATAATTCCACATTTAGTAATTTGCCCTAAACAAATACAGGGCATTTATTATAAGAAACATATAATTAGGCCGGGTGTGTGGCTCACACCTGTAATCCTAGCACTTTGGGAGGCCGAGGCAGGTGGATCACGAGGTCAGGAGATCAAGACCATCCTGGCTAACACTGTGAAACCCTGTCTCTGCTAAAAATACAAAAAATTAGCCGGGCGTGGTGGCGGGCGCCTGTAGTCCCAGCTATTTGGGAGGCTGAGCTTGCAGTGAGCTGAGATCGTGCCACTGCACTCCAGCCTGGGTGACAGAGCAAGACTCCGTTTCCAAAAAAAAAGAAACATATAATTTATGGTATAATCTCCATAATGGAATATTGTACAACCATTATGGGGGGAATTGGGAGGGAGTAACTGCTAATGGGTATCAGGTTTGTTTCTGACGGAATAAAAATATTCTAAAATATTCTAAAATTACGGTGTGTTGGCTCACGCCTATAATCCCAGCACTTTGGGAGGCCGAGGCGGGTGGATCACTTGAGGTCAGGAGTTCAAGACCAACCTGGCCAACGTGGTGAAACCCCATCTCTACTAAAAATATAAAAAATTAGCTGGGCGTGGTGGCAGGCACCTGTAATCTCAGCTACTGGGGAGGCTGAGGCAGGAGAATCGCCTGAAACCGGGAGGTAGAGGTTGCAGTGAACCAAGATCACGCCATTGCACTCCAGCCTGGGCAACAAGAGCGAAACTCCATTTCAAAAAACAAAAGAGTCCAGCCTCAGCAAATTGTGTGATAGAGCCACTTAATAAAATAGAGTACACTGAAGAAAGTCTAGGTGTGGGGCCAAGATGAAAAGCTCACTTTGGACAACGCAATTCAAATTACCTCCTCTGAGTATCTCTGTGGAGATGTTGAACAGGCAGCCAGGATAAAAAAAGAGGTCCGGCTACAGATAAAAATGTGGCAGTATTCAAAATATATATGGTAACCGAAGCCACAGAATGGATAATTTCTGGAAGGAAAATTTTGAATCCAAATAAACACCTACTCTGGATGGGCAATTAGGAATTCCAAGTCCAAGAATGACTCAAGGGGAATTCCTAAAAATAGAGTCCAGCTCTAATTTACTTTGAACGTTCCCAAAAGGAATGTTATAACTCATTAGTTAATAATAAATTAAGCCAAAACTGATAAATACTACAAACATGTGAATGAAAATAATCTCTATAACTATTTGGGAGTTGAATATAGTTTAGAGATTAGTTGAATATAGTTTAGAGATTAGAGGATAAGAATAGGGGTGTGTGAAGTTTATCCCATTTATATAGAGGAAAAACATCAAAACTTACTCTGAAACCCTATGCATTTCTTTCCCTCTTTTTTTTTTTTTTTTTTTTTTTTTAAGATGGAGTCTTGCTCTGTTACCAGGCTTCAGTGCAGTGGTGTGATCTTGGCTTACTGCAAACTCCACCTCCCGGGTTCAAGTGATTCTCCTGTCTCAGTCTCCCGAGTAGCTGGGACTACAGGTGTGTGCCACCAGGCCCAGCTAATTTTTGTATTTTTAGTAGAGACAGGGTTTCACGGTGTTAGCCAGGATGATCTCAAGCTCCTGATCTCATGAGCTGCCCACTTCGGCCTCCCAAAGTGATGGGATTACAAGGCGTGAGCCACTGTGCCTGGCCCTCTTTTCTTTTTTCGAGATGGAGTCTTGCTCTGTTGCCAGGCTGGAGTGCAGTGGCACAATCTCAGCTCACTGCAACCTCTGCCTCCCGGGTTCAAGCGATTCCCCTGCCTCAGCCTCCAGAGTAGTTGGGATTACAGGTGCGCGCCACTATGCCCGGCTAATTTTTTGTATTTTAGTAGAGACAGGGTTTCACCATGTAGGCCAGGATGGTCTCGAACTCCTGACCTTGTGATCCGCCTGCCTCGGCCTACCAAAGTGCTGGGATTACAGGTGTGAGCCACCGCACCCGGCCTCTTTTCTTTTTTCAAATAGAGATTGTCCCACTCTGTTGACCAGGGTGGAGTGCATCGTGTGATGACAACTCACTGTAGCCTTCAACTTCTGGGCTCAAAAAATCCTCCTGCCTCATCCTCCTGAGTAGCTGAAACCACAGGTGTATGCCACCACATCCAGCTAACTTTCAAATTACTTTTTGCAGAGACAGGACCCTCACTATGTTGCCCAGGGTGGTCTCAAACTCCTGGGCTCAAGGTATCCTCTAGCCTCAGCCTCCGAAAGTGCTCGGATTACATGTGTGCCACTGCACTCCAGAATGGGTGACAGAGTGAGGCTCTGTCTCAAAAAAAATAATAATAATAAAATAAATAAAATAAAATCAGTCAAATTAGCCAGGCGTGGCAGCATGCGCCTGTAGTCCCAATTACTTGGGAGGCTGAGGCAGGAGAATTGCTTGAACCTGGGAGGCAGAGGTTGCAGTGAGCTGAGATTGCACCACTGCAACTCCAGCCTGGATGCCAGAATGAGACTGTTGTCTTAAAAAAAAAAAAATTAGTCAAGTGCAATAGTGAGAAGGGGGGAAAGAAAGAGTTCAACTATTTTTTTTAATCAAGTGCTTATATGTTTTGGGGAAGAAAAAAAAAAAAAACGTTGGGAGCCAGGTGCCTTGGCCTGTAATCCCCGTATTTGAGAGGCCAAGAGGACTACTTGAGCCCAGGAGTTCAAGACCAGCCTGGGTAACAAAACAAGACCTTGTCACTACAAAAAAAAATTTTTAATTAACTGGGCGTGGTGGCGGTGTGGGCCTGTGGTCACAGCTACTAGGGATGCTGCGGTGGAAGGATCGCTTGAGAGCACCACTACACTTTAGCCTGAGCTACAGAACAAGACTCTGTCTCAATTACAAAAAAAAAGGCTGGGCACAGTGGCTCACACCTGTAATCCCAGCACTTTGGGAGACCGAGGCAGGTGGATCACCTGAGGTCAGGAGACCAGCCTGACCAACATGGAGAAACCCCGTCTCTACTAATACAAAATTAGCCGGGCATGGTGGTGCATGCCTGTAATCCCAGCTACTTGGGAGGCTGAGGCAAGAGAATCTTGAACCTGGGGTGCAGAGGTTGCGGTGAGCCGAGATCGCGCCACTGCACTCCAGCCTGGGCAACAGGAGCAAAACTCCGTCTCAAAAAAATAAAAAGGGCCAGACACAGTGGGTCACGCCTGTAATCCCAGCACTTTGAGAGGCTGAGGTGACCTGAGGTCAGGAGTTCGAGACCAGCCTAGCCAACATGGTGAAACCCTTTCTCTACTAAAAATACAAAAATCAGCTGGGCATGGTGGTGCACGCCTATAATCCCAGCTTCTCTCGAGGCTGAGGCAGGAGAATTGCTTGAACCTGGGAGGCGGAGGTTGCAATGAGCCAAGATCGTGCCACTGCACTCCACTGTGGGTGAGAGTGAGACTTAGTCTCAAAAGAAAAAAAAAAAAAAAAGTTGAATGACTTAACGGGCACCAGAAAGCTTTTGTCCAGATTGTGCTGGTATTACATGCAATATAGCCTCAAAGAACAAAGTTTCAACTGAGAGCTGGAGAAGAATTCATTTACCAGAATACTTCATTTCTTTCTTTTTGAGACAGAGTCTCGCTCTCTCGCCCAGGCTGTAGAGCAGTGATGCGATCTCGGCTAACTGCAACCTCCACCTCCCAGGTTCAAGCCATTCTCCTGCCTCAGCCTCCCGAGTAGCTGGGATTACAGACGCCTGCCACCACGCCCAGCTAATTGTTTGTATTTTTAGTAGAGATGGGGTTTCACCGTGTTGGCCAGGCTGGTCTTGAACTCCTGACCTCAAGTGATCCACCCACCTCGGCCTCCCAAAGTGCTGGGATTATAAGCATGAGCCACTACTCCTGGCCCCATTTCATTTCTTTAGAAGTAAAATGCTGACCATGGCTAACACGATGGTCCCTACTACAAATACAAAACATTAGCTGGACGTGGTGGTGGACGCCTGTAGTCCCAGTTACTCAGGAGGCTGAGGCAGGAGAATGGCATGAACCCAGGAGGTGGAGCTTGTGGTGAGCAGAGATCACACCACTGTACTCCAGCCTGGGCAACAGAGCAAGACTCCGTCTCAAAAAAAAAAAAAAAAAAGTAAAATGCTATCTGCAAAGAGATCATCATATCCTTGTTTTAGGAAAACTCTTTGGGCAACATATTCCACAGATCTGAAAGACAAACCTTTATTGCCAAGGAGTGCTCTCAGCCAACTACAGTACTTGTAAAATTCAAGAATGTATAACTGTATGCCAGCCAGTACTAACAGGTCATTCACTCTTTAGAGTTGCAGAAAATAGCAATGCTCAAATGCCCAGCTAGTTTTTTGTATTTAAAATTTTTTGTATTAAATCTTAAAAAATATTTTAAAAAATACATTTTACTAGGTTATTATTTCAACACAAGCTGAACTCATCAGCTGTAGTATAGTAGTATGTTGAAAAACAACTGTTGCCACTCAGCTGATATTAACAGCTCAGAACTGTTTTCTATGTCTAAATTTCAGGTTAATGATATCAGCCAAAATCTATCTTCTCATACCTATTCTCAAAGGAATGGTCTTACAAAAATAATAATCTGGTCGAGTGTGGTGGCTCACGCCTGTAATCCCAGCACTTTGGGAGGCAGAGGCAGGCGGATCACCTAAGGTCAAGAGTTGGAGACCAGCCTGACCAACATGGTGAAACCCCGTCTCTACTAAAAAATACAAAATTAGCTGGGCATGGTGGGGCATTCCTGTAATCCCAGCTACTTGGGAGGCTGAGACACGAGAATCGCTTGAACCCGGGAGGCAGAGGTTGCAGTGAGACAAGATAGCACCGTTGCAGTGAGACAAGATAGCACCATTGCACTCCAGCCTGGGCAACAAGAGCTAAATTCCATCTCAAAAAAAAAAAAAAAAACCCTACTTTTTCTTTGCCTAAATTTTTATCAAATATTTTGAACAGGAGCCACATGTATTTCTACATTACAAGAAAAGCCTAAGTTCAGAAATAAGTAATCATACTCCCTAGTCAAACTTAACTATAGGAAGGAAGGACAGGACAGGACAGGAAAGGAGGGGAAAAAAGAAATTAGCTGGGTATACTCAGGAGGCTGAGGCAGGAGGATGGCTGGAGCCCAGAAATTTGAGGCTGCAGTGTACTACGACAGCCTGGGCAACATAGCCATGTCTTTGGAAAAAAAAAAAGGATGGCTGGGCGCAGTGGCTCACGCCTGTAAATCCCAGGCTGAAGCGGGCGGATCATGAGGTCAGGAGATCGAGACCATCCTGGCTAACATGATGAAACCCCATCTCTGCCAAAAATACAAAAAAAAATTAGCCGGGCATGGTGGCGGGTGCCTGTAGTCCCAGCCACTGCACTCTAGCCTGGGCGACAGAGCAAGACTCCATCTCAAAAAAAAAGGAAAAGAAAAAAGAACACACCTCACCAATTTTGAAAGGTGAACAAACAGCAAATAAAGCAATAGTTTTTTGGAACTCATCACTTTGCATTGAATTAGGCATGAAACAAACACTAAGCATTTGTTAAGAGAATGATGCTCTGGATTTAAATTATATATCCTGTATTCTAAGATGCTCATTACTGAATTGATAGGCAAGCCTGGACCTGGGGGGAAGTGGACTAATCAGAAACAGAACCCTGCATTCTTTCCCTTTGGCTGACTTATACAAATATAAGAATAAAATTTAACTGACAAAGGATAACAGCATTTATAAGTAAGATTGTTATGTTGGAGATACGTTAACTTAAGTCCTTTGGATTAAAGGCTAAAACTCAATTTTACCTTCATGAATTGATTAGAGAGAAAATTACCAGGTCCTTTGCTCCTTTTTTAAGAGAACTGTGGTGGCTACCTGGTAGAAAACAATTCTTAAGTCACACAACCTCAAAAGTTAAAAGTGCTGACTGTTGAAGAGGTTGTTTGAAATGCTTTGGAAAAATGCACAACAGTTTAAGTAGTAAATAATATTAAGCCATTACAAATCAGGACAAATATTAACAGACCTTCCATATAACTTCTATGTATCTCTTCAATACGCCCTTTGCCGACAGCACTCTGGGCACAAAAATCTGGGGAAAACTAAGATCTGTTTATTGGAGCTTTTTACCTTCTACCCAGAAAAGTTAGTGTTTCTTTAATTCTGCTATTACACAGTACTTAAGACATTCAAAGCAACTGCAGTGATACAACTCTATGCTAAGTTTTTTTTTAAATCAGTAAACTTAACCTACAACTCACAATATTTTAATCAGGAGCTCTGGAAGTAAGGGTATTTTTCTGTTTTTTTTCCATACCCTCTGAGGTTGAAATTTTTTTGCTCTTTTACTCTGAATAATACCTAAACCCTCTCTAGGGAGAGAAATATTTTATTCCTAAATGACATTATTAACGCATTTTTCTACAGATATTAACGTACTGGAGATATGCTGTTTCCTGCTTATCAGGAAATTAAAATCCCTTTCATTTATGTAGTTTGATTTTTTTATAGCACTTTCACATATATTCACTTGAACGTGTACACGATACAAACATATAACAAATTTAGACTTATCAGGCATACAAGATAACCCTCAGCCTGAACTTATTCAAACTTAACTTACTCGATTTCACATCGTCTTGATGCTAACAAAATTAAGCATGAGCATAATGAAATCGGTATCACTGCCAGTTCTCAATGAACAAAAAGAAAACCAAATTCGCCCACTTCGCAAAGGAAAAGTACTCCCAATCGGACAATCGCAAAAAAAAGAAAAAAATCTAAACCATACATTCACGTATATCTTTTCAACTCAGAGCTCCAAACGCAGCCGCCCACAATCACAGCGGTAGCGCCTACTCTTAATTTTGAAGCTAGAGACTTAAGGAAACACACACACACACACACACACACACACACACACACACACAAACACACACACAAAACAGTTCTCTAAAGTTTGACAAAGTGGGGGAAAAGTCATTTTAAGTAAAGACAACGAGTTAATCAGGAGGCGATGAGCCCAGTCCTTCCGCCCCGCTTTCCCGCTTCCAGCCGTCCAACGAACCCTCCTCTAACCCCTGGGAGGCAGGAGTTCCAGCGCGGAAATGCAGAAAGCCTCAGACGAGCCCGCACGCCGCCTGAAACGCAGGGACCGAGGTCGGGAAGACAAAGAGCAGCCCGCGAAGAGCCCGGGCGGCGAGGGGCGGCCCGGCTCCGCCCTGCGCCCCTAACTGCCCGGGTAGTTGTCGGCACCGCCGGGGCGCCGCCGAGTGCGCGCCGCTTCTGCCCGGGCTCCCCGACCGTCCCCCGACCCCTCCGCGGCCCAGGACACCCCCGAGCCGTTTCCCTCCCGATTTGGGAGCCGCATGCCTGTGGACAAAGAGGGAGGGTGCGCCGGGGGCAGTGGCAGGACGCGGGCCGGCGACGCCCCTCCGGACTCGGCGGGAACCCCTCGGCGGCGCCCCCCTCCTCCCCCCGCTCCGGCCGCGCTCCTCCCCGGACCTCCGGAGGTCCTCCTAGGCCCCTCTCTGGGATCCCCACGAGTTCTCCCGCCTCCCCCTGGGACCCCGCCCCTGGCCCGCTTCTCCTCAGCCGGCCCTGCGGCCGCCCCTCACCCGGCGGCGGGTTCCCCCGGAGCCGCCTCCTCCGCCGGGCCTCGGCCCGTCCCGCCGGTCGCGGCCTCATGTGTCCAGCGTCGCCATCGCCTTCACCCTCGCCTCTCCTCCACCTCCTCCGCCGCTGCTGCCTTCGCCTCAGTCTCCAGCCGAGGCAGAAGCCGCTCCCGCCGCCGCCGCCGCCGCCGCCTCCCTCTCCCGCTCCCGCCGCCGCGACCCGCGGGAAGGCGCCTGCGCACTGCGCGCTGCGGTGGGGGCGGGGGCGTCCCGCCGCGGCCCGGGAGCGGGGGGCACGCGGCACGTGGCGCTCGAGTGGGAGGGGGCGCCCCGGGACGCGCGGGAAGCTACGCGAGCGCCAACTTTCCGCGGTCGAGTCCTCGCCGCGCTCTCGGATAGTCCGGGACGCGGCGGAGGCGCGGCGCGCGTAGGAGTCACCCGCGTGGAGTCTGGACCCCGGGTGGGCGCAGACTTCGCTCCGGACAGTTCATTCCTCCAAGCTGATTTTCGGGCGAGAGTCCCCTGCCAGCCGCGCCTCAGTATGAGCGAGCCGCTAACGGCGCCGTGGGTTCTCGCCTTACCTGGGTATCCTGGGTTGGTTTAGCGGGCCCAGAGTTGTCTTCTGCGCGCTCCGCCGAGGCCTTGGTCCATTGTAGCACGGGATGCTAATGTCTCCTCCTAGGTTCTGCTCTACAATTCCTCGAGGATCTGGCGGGCCCTGCGTCGATCTAGCTACCCTAGCGTCTTTGAGTCGGGGCTCTTAGCAGTGCTCTAGATACTTTTCAGGTCCTGAACTTCTCGGATTAGCAAGACCCTAATAGGCTATTTCCTCTTAACTCTTTGCATCCCAGCAGGATCCCATTCAGAGGACTTGGGAAAATTTTTCATGCATAGGAATCCCCAGTTTTAAAATGCCCAGTAGGAAACCGAAAATTCTCCAAATGCTTTAAGTAGAGTGAGACTTTGGGTAATAAAGGAAGGCATAGTAAAGAGATGGGCGACCTCTGGAATTATCTCATCTGAGCATCAGAATGCCGATGGATAGGCTTTTATTATTTTGCCCTTTCGACCAGAGGGGAAATTAAGCGCTAACAAGTGAGGTTACTTGCTGCAAGTCAAACTCCCCCACCCAAAGCCAAGCCCTAAGGGGTAGCCCCACAGTGGAAAACTTGAAGGCTAGGCATCTAATGCACTGACCAGTTTTGTGTGGCCAGTATGTTTTCCAAAAATATGAATTAGTTACCAAAATATTAAAATCCAGATTTCTGGCCTCCCTAAAAAGTCAAAACGTGCTTACTTTGAGCTTCTCTTTTCACATGGCAGCTCCTCTTGAGTCACCTTGTCCGGGTAGACAATGTCCCCACTCAGCTGCTTAAATCATTTCATGACCTGCTTGGCCTCGGAGCATTTAAGTACTTCTCCCTGTGATTGCTGTAGTCTGTCCCCACGCCTTATCACATTGCCTCTCTACAGATGTATTTAAAATGACAAGTGTGGGATGGGCGCGGTGGCTCACGCCTGTAATTCCAGCACTTTGGGAGGCCTAGGCAGGCGGATTGCTTGAGCCCAGGGGTTCCAGACCAACCTGGGCAATATGGCAAAACCCTCATCTCTACAAAAAATACAAAAATTAGCCGGGTGTGGTGACGCGCACCTGTGATCCTAGCTACTCCAAGCATGAGGTGGGAGGATCGCTTGAGCCCGGGA
Organism: Nomascus leucogenys; assembly: GCF_006542625.1. Classification (NCBI taxonomy): domain Eukaryota; kingdom Metazoa; phylum Chordata; class Mammalia; order Primates; family Hylobatidae; genus Nomascus; species Nomascus leucogenys. The sequence goes on along the minus strand of NC_044399.1, from coordinate 31,332,662 downwards.
GGTCAAGGCTGCAGTAAGCTGAGATCGCGCCACTGCACTCCAGCCTGAGCGACAGAGTGAGACCCTGTCTCAAAAAAATAAGTGAAAAAAATAAAATGACCAGGGTGAAAACTCTGAAAATACCTGGAAATAATAAATAACATGTAACTAAAATAACACAGGAAACATCATTGTACCTGTTGAATAAAATATTAAAATTCTCACAGCCTGCAACTGTAAACTAGTACAAATAACTTTTTTTTTTTTTGAGGGAGAGTCTCGCTCTATCGCCAGGGTGGAGTGCAGTGGCGCCATCTAGGCTCACTGCAAGCTCCACCTCCCCGGTTCAAGCGATTCTCCTGCCTCAGCCTCCTGAGTGGCTACAGGCGCGCGCAACCACGCCCAGCTAATTTTTGTATTTTTAGTAGAGACAGGGTTTCACTATGTTGGCCAGGATGGTCTCGATCTCCTGCCCTTGTGATCCGCCCGCCTAGGCCTCCCAAAGTGCTGGGATTACAGGCATGAGCCACCGTGCCCGGCCTAAATCACTTTGTTGTTGCTTTTGCAACAGAGTCTCACTCTGTTGCCCAGGCTGGAGTGCAGTAGGGTGATCTCGGCTCACTGCGATGTCCGCCTCCCAGGTTCAAAAGATTCTACTACCTCAGCCTCTGGAGTAGCTGGGAATACAGGCGCCCCGCCACCATGCCTGACTAATTTTTGTATTTTTAGTAGAAACGGGGTTTCACCATGTTGGCCAGGCTGGTCTCGAATCCTGACCTCAAGTGATCTGCCCGCCTTGGCCTCCCAAAGAGCTGGGATTACAGACATGAGCCACCGCGCCCAGCGGACTTTGCAAAACTGGCAATATCTACTGTTGAGGCTCAGAAAATGATATCCCAGGGCGTGGTGGCTGTAGTCCCAGCTACTCAGGAAACTGCAGTGGGCTATGATTATGCCACTACACTCCAGCCTGGAAGACAGAGCCAGACTCCGTCTCTTTAAAAAAGAAAGAAAGAAAACAATATCCCAAAGTATGGAGCTTTGGCATGCTGAGTGCTTTGAACTAAAGGAGACTGGAAGTCCTCAGAAGCAAAGTCTCTCTCTGACCTTCTCCTGCCCTCCTGTCTCCCGCCCCTTTCTCCCCTGAAGCGAGTCATAGAAATAAAAATTCCTCTTCCCTAAGGCAGGTCATAGAAACTAGAACCCCTCTCCCCCAAAGCAAGCCATAAAACCAGAAAGGTCACTCTCCCCCTTCTCTCTTCCCCCTTGAAGACCCTCATTCCAGAGGAACCAGGAAGGAATACCCTGGAGGAAGGAATGTTACACTGGAAAGCCAAGAAGAATTTGAACCGACAAGCCTTGTTGGGTTCCCCGCTCAGTCTGTTAAATTAGATCATACCCCTTTTGTCTGATCACATTCTGCTTGTCCATTCTGCATTGAACCTAAGCATAAAAACCGACAATTGTCCTTGGGTATTGAGGGTTTGTGTGTGTGTGTGTGTGTGTGTGTGTGTGTGTGAGAGAGAGAGAGAGAGAGACAGGGTCTCTCTCCATCACCCAGGCTGGAGTGCAGTGGCATGATCTTGGCTCACTGCAACCTCCGCCTCCCAGGTTCAACTGATTCTCATGCCTCAGCCTCTCAAGCAGCTGGGACTACAGGCGCACACCACCACGCCTGGCTAATTTTTTTTGTATTTTTAGTAGAGACTGGTTTTCACTATGTTGGCGAGGCTGGTCTTGAACTCCTGACCTCATGATCCACCTGCCTTGGCCCCCCAAAGTGCTGGGATTACAGGTGTGAGCCACCACACTCGGCCCTTTGAGGTCTTCATTTCCGAAGGCTCTTGTGTTACATAAAACTTTGGTTAAATAACTTGGTTATGCCCTTCTCTTGTTAATCTGGCTTTTGTTACAGGAGTGTCAGCTGTGATCCTTATGATGGATGAGGAAATGTATCACACCTTTCTGCCACTACACTACTGAAGCTGAACCTATGAATACACTATGACTTTGGAATTCCATGGCAATTCCACAAAAATGTGTACAAATGTTCACCAAAATACTTGTACTAGAGTATTCATAGCAGCACTATTTATAATACGTCAAAAAACTAGAAACTACCCAAAATGCCTGTCAACGGTAGAATGGCTCGATAAACTGTGTTACGTTCACCTAATAGTACATTATACTGCAATGAAAATGAATAATCTACATTTACACACAAGATGGATCTCACACAGTTTCCATTTACAAAAACTTCAAAAACAGACAAAACTGGCCAGGTGCTGTGGCTCACGCCTGTTATCTCAGCGCTTAGGGAGGCCAAGGTGGGCAGATCACTTGAGCTCAGTAGTTCAAGACCAGCCATGGCAACATGGCAAAACCTTACCTCTACAAAAAGTACAAAAATTAGCCAGGCATGGTGGCACGTGCCTGGAGTCTCAGCTACTCCAGAGGCTGAGGTGGTGAGGTGGGAAGATCACTTGAACCTGGGAAAGTTAAGGCTGCAGTGAGCTGTGATTGCGCCACTGAACCACTGCACCACTGCACTCCAGCCTGGGTGACAGAGCAAGACAGTGTTTTAAAAAAAAAAACCACAGGCAAAACTAATCCATGCCATTAGAAGTAGGGCCAGGTGCAGTGGCTCATGCTTGTAATCCAAGCACTCTGGGAGGCCGAGGCGACCAGATCACCTAAGGTCAGGAGTTCGAGACCAGCCTGGCTAACATGGTGAAAACCCATTTCTACTAAAAATACAAAAAATTAGATGGGCGTGGTGGCGCACGCCTGTAATCCCAGCTACTCAGGAGGCTGAGGCAGGAGAATTGCTTGAACCCGGGAGGGCAGAGGTTGCAGTGAGCTGAGATCGTGCCATTGCACTCCAGCTTGGGGCAACAAGAGTGAAACTCAAAAAAAAAAAAAAAAAAAAAAAGAAGAAGTAAGGCGCAGTGGCTCACGCCTATAATCCCAGCACTAAATGCCATCTCTACTAAAAATACAAAAATTAGCTGGGCGTGGTGGCACATGCCTGTAATCCCAGCTACTCGGGAGGCTGAGAAGAGAATTGCTTGAACCAGGGAGTCGGAGGTTGCAGTGAGCGGAGATTGTGCCACTGCACTCCAGCCTGGGTATAGAGCAAGGCTGCGTCTCAAAAAAAGAAGTAAGGCCAGTGGGCTGGGTGCAGTGGCTCACGCCTATGATCCCAGCACTTTGGGAGGGTGGGGCAGGTAGATCACCTGAGGTCAGAAGTTTGAGACCAGCCTGGCTAACATGGTGAAACCCCATTTCTACTAAAAATACAAAAAATTAGCCGGGCGTGGTGGTGTGAGCCTGTAATCCCTGCTACTTGGGAGGCTGAGTTGGAGGTTGCAGTGAGCTGAGATTGCGCCACTGCACTCCAGCCTGGGGACAGAGCAAGACTTGGTCTCAAAAAAAAAATAAAATTAGAAGTAAGGATAGTAGACTGGGCGCAGTGCCTCACACCTGTAATCCCAGCATTTTGGGAGGATGAGGCAGGTGGATCACCTGAGGTCAGGAGTTCGAGACCAGCCTGACCAATCTGGTGAAACTCTGTCTCTACTAAAAATACAAAAATTAGCTGGGCATGATGGCATGCACCAGTGAGAACTGCTTGAACCCAGGAGGCGGAGGTTGCAGTGAGCCAAGCTCCCACCACTGCACTCCAGCCTGGGTGACAGAGCAAGACTCTGTCTCAAAAAAAAAAAAAAAAAAAAAGAAGGAAGGATAGTGGTTACTTGGCAGGCAGGATAGTTACTGGAAAGGAGCATGAGGGGTTTTTGAGGGGCTGGCCCTGTTCTGTTGAAACTGCCTTTGCAAAAATCATGACAGTGAGAAAAATCTGACACAGGCTGGGGATGGTGGCTCATTTTGGGAGGCTGAGGTGGAGGATCACCTAAGGTCAGGAGTTCGAGACCAGCCTGGACAACATGGTGAAACCCTGTCTCTACTAAAAATACAAAAAAAGGCCGGGTGCAGTGGCTCACGCCTGTAATCCCAGCACTTTGGGAGGCTGAGGCAGGTGGATCACCTGAGGTCAGGAGTTCAAGACCAGCCTGGCCAACGTGGTGAAACCCCATCTCTACTAAAAATACAAAAAATTAGCCGGGCGTGGTGGTGGGCGCCTGTAATCTCAGCTACTCAGGAGGCCGAGGCAGGAGAATTGCTTGAACCCAGGAGGTGGAGGTTGCAGTGAGCCAAGATTGCGCCATTGCACTCCAGCCTGGGTGACAGAGCAAGACTCTGTCTTAAATAAATAAAATAAAATAAAATAAAATAAAATAAAATAAAATAAAATAAAAAAGTAGCCAGGAGTGGTTGCACATGCCTGTAATCCCAGCTACTTGGCACGAGAGTCGCTTGAACCCAGGAGGTGGAGGTTGCAGTGAGCAAAGATCTCGCCACTGCACTCTAGCCTGGGCAAGAGAGAGAGACTGTCCCAAAAAACAACAACAAAAAGAAAAATCTGACACAGGAAAATTATAGCAGTGAAAGAGATCTGACCTAACCGACTCCATCTTACTTTTAACCTCCAAGCTGCCCTTGTTCATTCCTGGGAATAGGCTGACTTCTCCATGGGACGAACTGACTTTATAATTTAATTTGGAAACAAAGATGATAACAGTTCCTTCCCAAAATAAATCCCCTCTGCCTGGGGACCACAATGCCTTTGTAAAACTAGCAAATCAGCTATAAATTAGGGGCCAGGCCGGTGGCTCACACCTGTAGTCGGAGCACTTTGGGAGGCCGAGGCAGTCGGATCACCTGAGGTCAGGAGTTCAAGACCAGCCTGACCAACATGGAGAAACCCTGCCTCTACTGAAAATACAAAAAAAATTAGCTGGGCATGGTGGTGCATGCGTATAATCCCAGCTACCCGGGAGGCTGAGGCAGGAGAATCGACTGAACCCAGGAGGCAGAGGTTGCCGAGATCACATCATTGCACTCCAGCCTGGGCAACAAGAGTGAAACTCCATCTCAAAAAAAAAAAAAAAAAAAGATTAGAAATTAGGGCTCAGGAGTCATGCAGCCAGAGGCCATAAGATCCCTAACCTCAGCCGGGCACGGTGGCTCATGCCTGTAATCCCAGCACTTTGGGAGGCCGAGGTGGGTGGATCACGAGGTCAGGAGATCGAGACCATCCTGGCTAACAAGGTGAAACCCCATCTCTACTAAAAATACAAAAAATTAGCCGGGCATGGTGGCGGGCGCCTGTGGTCCCAGCTACTCGGGAGGCTGAGGCAGGAGAATGGTGTAAACCCGGGAGGTGGAGCTTGCTGTGAGCCAAGATGGCACCACTGCACTCCAGCCTGGGTGACAGAGCGAGACTCTGTCTCAAAAAAAAAAAAAAAGATTCCTAACCTCTCCAATTGCTCCTTTGCTCCTATGGATGACATTACTATTATAAAACCCAATATTGGCCAGCATGGTGGCTCATGCCTGTAATCCCAACGCTTTGAGAGGGTAGGGTGAGTGGAGCACATGGGCCCAGGAGTTCGAGACCAGCTTGGGCAATATGGTGAAACGCTGTTTTTACTAAAAAAAAAAAGTAGCTGGGCGTGGTGACACACATCTGTAGTCCCAGATACTTGGGAGGCAGAGCAGGGAGGATCTGCTAAGCCCAGGGAGGCTGAGGCTGCAGTGAGCCATGATCACACCACTGTACTCCCGCCTGGGCGACAGAGTGACAGCCTGTCTCAAAAAAAAAATAAAAAAATCCTGAGATTGGTATATTTTTTCAGATCCTGCATTCTGAGGCACCAGCTGGTGCCACCCAGATCAGTAAACTGGCTCAACTAGTTCTGGATGCCACCCAGGAATGGAAGACAGCTTCAACCCCCTATGATTTCATCCCCAACCCAACCATCAGCATTCCCCACTCCCTAGCCCCCTGCCCACCAAATTATCCTTAAAAAACCCTAGTCTCTGAATTTTGGGGGAGACTGATTCAAGTAATAAACTCCAGTCTCTCGTGTAGCCACCTCTACATTCATTAAACTCTTTCTCTATTGGGAAAACCTGCTGTTTGCAGTGCATCAGCTTTTCTGGGTAGCAGGCAAGATGAACTCTTCGGGCAGTTCACTGTTCTTGAGCTGGGAGCTGAATACGCAGGTGTGTTCAGTTAGTACATTGACCTGCATACTTGGTTGATTTGTTTTTTCTTTTTCTTCTTTTTTTTTTTGAGATGGAGTCTCATTCTGTCGCCCAGGTTGGAGTGCAATGGCGCAATCTCAGCTCACTGCAACCTCCGCCTCCCAGGTTCAAGCTATTATCCTGCCTCGGGCTCCTGAGTAGCTGGGGGCTACAGGTGCGCACCACCACACCTGACTAATTTTTGTATTTTTAGTAGACGGGGTTTCGCCATGTTGGCCAGGATGGTCTCAAACTCCCGACCTCAGGTAATCCATCTGCCTCAGCCTCCCAGAGTGATGGGATTACAGGCGTGAGCCACCGAGCCTGGCCTCTTTGTTTTCTTGAGACAGAGTCTCACTGTGTCACCCAGGCTGGAGTGCAGTGGCACCATCCCGGATCACTGCAACCTCCACCTCCCAGGTTCAACTGATTCTCCTGTCTTAGCCTCCTGAGTAGCTTGATTACAGCTGTGTGCCACCACATCCGGCTAATTTTTCTATTTTTAGTAAATACAGGGTTTCACGATGTTGGCCAGAGGTGATCTTCCCCCTGCCCCACCGCTGCCCCCCCTCCCAAAGTGCTAGGATTACATGAATGAGCCACCACGCCTGGCTGAGCTGCATACTTTTGATAGTGTGCTTTTCTGTAGCATATTAAGACAAATGAAAACCTTTAGGCCGGGCATGGTGGCTCATGACTGTAATCCCAGCACTTTGGGAGGCCGAGGCGGGCAGATCACAAGGTCAGGAGATTGAGACCATCCTGGCTAACACGGTGAAACCCCGTCTCTACTAAAAATACAAAAAAATTAGCCGAGCGTGGTGGCGGACGCCTGTAGTCCCAGTTACTCGGGAGGCTGAGGCAGGAGAATGGCGTGAACCCGGGAGGCAGAGCTTGCAGTGAGCCAGCCTGGGTGGCAGAGCGAGACTCCGTCTCAAAAAAAAAAAAAAAAAAAAAGAAAACCTTTAAGGTCAGGCACAAGGCGGTTGTATCACATGAGCTCAGGAGTTCAAGACCAGCCTGGCCAACACAGCAAAACCCTGTCTATTAAAAATACAAAAAAGTTAGCCAGGCATGGTGGTGCATGCCTGTAGTCTCAGCTACTCGGGAGGCTGAGGCAGGAGAATGGCTTGAACCCAGGAGGCAGAGGTTGGTTGCAATGAGCCGAGATCACACCACTGCACTCCAGCCTGGCAACAGAGGGAGACTCTATCTCAAAAAAAAACCTTTAAAATGGTTATTAAAACATTTGATTTTATATATATATATATATACACACACACACATACACACATATATGTGTATATATATAAAACTATAAATATATAAATGTATTTTTATATATACAAATGTTCATTAGGTATTATTTTCCTATAGATTCATGAATGAATCTGGAAGGGAAAACTCCCCATCTTTTATTGTTGCCTATTTCTTTTTTCTTTTTCTTTTTGTTTTCTTTGAGACAGGGTCTCACTCTGCTGCCCAGGCTGGAGTGCAGCAGCATGATCACAGCTCACCACAGCCTCAACCACCTAGGCTCAAGTGATCCTCCCACCTCAGCCTTCTGAGTAGCTGGAACTACAGGCATGCGCCACCATGCCCGGCTAATTTTTTTTATTTTTAGTAGAGACAAGGTCTCCCTATGTTGCCCAGGCTGGTCTCGAACTCCTGAGCTCAGTCAATCCTGCCTCCCCCTCCCAAAATGCATTGCCTGTTCTTTCTTCCTAGAGACTGGGAACAATACATTCATTTACTTTTCCTTTTTTTTTTTTTTTTTTTTTGAGACAGAGTCTCACTCTGTCGCCCAGGCTGGAATGCAGTGGCGCAATCTCGGCTCACTGCAAGCTCTGCCTCCCGGGTTCACGCCATTCTCCTGCCTCAGCCTCCTGAGTAACTGGGACTACAGGTGCCCGCCACCACGCCTGGCTAATTTTTTATATTTTTAGTAGAGACGGGGTTTCACCGTGTTAGCCAGGATGGTCTCGATTTCCTGACCTCCTTGGCCTCCCAAAGTGCTGGGATTACAGGCGTGAGCCACCGCACCAGGCAATACATTTACTTTCTAATTTGTTACCTTATTACCGAGCCACCAAGCCTGCAGCTCTGTCTCTCTTCTGATAGAGCAACATTTCTTTTTTTCTTTTTTTTTGAGATGGAGTTTTGCTCTTGTTGCCCAGGCTGGAGTGCAATAGCGTGATCGAGGCTCACTGCAACCTCCACCTTCTGGGTTTAGGCGATTCTCCTGCCTCAGCCTCCCGAACAGCTGGGATTACAGGCACGAGCCACCACGCCCACTAATTTTGTATTTTTAGTAGAGACAGGATTTCGCCATGTTGGCCAGGCTGGTTTCGAACTCCTGACCTCAGATGATCCACCCGCCTCAGCCTCCCAAAGTGTTGGGATTACAGGCGTGAGCCACCATGTCTGGCCACTTGTAGATACTTTAAAAAACAAGTAGGCTTGGCCAGGTGCGGTGGCTCACGCCTATAATCCCAGCACTTTGGGAGGCTGAGGTGGGCGGATCACAAGGTCAGGAGATCGAGACCATCCTGGCCAACATGGTGAAACTCCGTCTCTACTAAAAATACAAAACATTAGCCGGGCGCAGTGGCGGGCGCCTGTAGTCTCAGCTACTCGGGAGGCTGAGGCAGGAGAATGGCGTGAACCCGGGAGGCAGAGCTTGCAGTGAGCCGAGATGGTGCCACTGCACTCCAGCCTGGGCGACAGAGCCAGACTCCATCTCAGAAAAAAAAAAAAAAAGGCTGGCCACGGTGGCTCACACTTATAATCTCAGCACTTTGGGAGGCCAAAGTGGGAGGATTGCTTAAGCCCAGGAGTTTGAGACCAGCCTGGGCAACATAGTGAAACCCTGTCTCTACAAAAAATGTAAAAATGAACAGGTGTGGTGGCCTGCACCTGTAGTCCCAACTACTTGGGAGGATCGCTTGAGCACAGGAAGTTGAGGCTGCACTCTAGCCTAGGCAACAGAGCAGAGCAACTCCCTGTCTCAAAAACAAACAAACAAACAAAAAACCCAAAAAAACCCCCCAAACCGAAAATATAACCTAAAGCTCTTGTCTTCTAGTCAAGACTTCTTTCTCTCCTCTACCACCTTGGCAGCTAGTGATTTCCTTTAATCCCACTACTCGTGGGGAAACTGAGGTCAGAATTCCAGGCTAGAGGCTCTTGGGCCCAGGCATTCGCCAGGATATGGGGCAAACCAGGGTGTCTGCTACAATGTGAGCTCCCTGAAGGCACGGGCACTGCGTCCCAGCTCCTGGAACAGAGGCCAGCAAACTGTAGGTACTTAGGAAGTATATGCTGAGTGATTAAGTGAATGAAGTCTCACCATTCCTAGAACAAGAAAGACCACTGCTGGAGGGAAGGGGAAAAAAGCTGTAAGTTTCAAACAGGGAAATGGATCTCATTTCCAGCCTTTGGCAGAGAGTGGTACAGCTGGGTGCTGTGAGAACCACATCACTTTTAATCCACATGGGGCTCAGGCAGGAAAGGATCAAAACCCAATTTGAGAACTTGAGAGTCGCCCTGGGGCTCTGTGGTTTGGGAACAGTAGGGTCAATCTGAAGGCTGCAATGTGTCACTATTTCCATTACACACTTTCCAGGGTCCCCACTTAGCTGGTAAACTCAGAGCAGATTCTTCTGTCTTGGAAGATGGAAAGAGGCCCAGAGAGGTAAATTTTTTTTGTTTTTTTGAGATGGAGTCTCGCTCTGTCACCCAGTCTGGAGTGCAATGGCAGATCTCGGCTCACTGCAACCTCCGCCTCCCGGGTTCAAGCGATTCTCCTGCCTCAGACTCCTGAGTAGCTGGGATTATAGGTGCACACTGCCACACTTGGCTAATTTTTTGTATTTTCAGTAGAGACGGGGTTTCACCGTGTTCTCCAGGCTGGTCTCAAACTCCTGAGCTCAGGCAATCCACCCGCCTCAGCTTCCCAAAGTGCTAAGATAACAGGCGTGAGCCACTGAGCCCGGCCCAGAAAAAGTTTCGAGAATGCTGCTTGTTGGGAACAGGGAGTCCTGCCTGCCCCAGACTGGATAGTAAGAATTGTTAAAGAAGTTATTGATTACTCTTGCCGGGCACAGTGCCTCACACCTGTAATCCCAGCACTCTGGGAGGCCGAGGTGGGTGGATCACGAGGTCAGGAGTTCAAGACCAGTCTGTCCAATATAGTGAAACCCCATCTCTGCTAAAAATTGAAAAAAATTAGCCGGGTGTGGTGGTATGCACCTGTAATCCCAGCTACTTGGAAGGCTGAGGCAGGAGAATCACGTGAACCCAGGAGGCGGAGGTTGCAGTGAACTGAGATCACGCCACTGCACTCCCACCTGGGTGACAGTGTGAGACTCTATCTCAAAAAAAAAAAAAAAAAAAAAAGAGAAGTTATTGATTACTCCTGCTAATGGGAGAGAGGTATTAGTGGTATTAGTGGGAAACACCACCCTCCCTCTCCACTAATCCCAGCAGTTTCAGTTAACCTGTGGGACACATTATACTGCTTCTCCCTGCCCCTGCCCACAGGGATGTTGACTGAACCAGATTTTTTTGTTGTCAAAAAAGTTCTTTTGGCCAGGTGTGGTGGCTCATGCCTGTAATCCCAGCACTTTGGGAGGCCAAGCCGGGTGGATCACCTGAGATCAGGAGTTCAAGACCACCCTGGCCAACATGGTGACCGTCTCTACCCAAAAAGACAAAAACTAGCTGGGTAGTCTCAGCTACCTGGGAGGCTGAGGCAGGATAATTGCTTGAAGCCGGGAGGCGGAGGTTGCAGTGAGCACCACTGCACTCCAGCCTGGGCGACAGTGAGACTCTGTCTTGGAAAAAAAAAAATTAAATTAAAAAATATGTGAAGTCTTCTCAGAAAGATTAGTGGATACCAAAGGTACTTTCTGGCTTCAGGCCTGTGGCCCTTGGGGCTGTCCTTGGACAAATGCTAGGAGGTCCTTGGAACTCAATGCCTGTTTATAAAAGGGTGGGTGGTGGGGGGTGGGGGTGTTACAGACTGCCTCCACCAGGAAGCGGCCTCAGCCTAGCCATATTATCTGGAAACTTTCACTGCCTGTTCCTGTTACTCCACTCCTTACCCTTCAAGTGCCCCAGACACAACTATATCCCCTAATGTTTTCTCCCAGCCTTTCAACCTCGTTTCTTCCCATTCCAACCCCAACTGGGAGCATCCTCTGTCCCTAGTCTAGTTTATTCTCCATCATGCCCTCACTTACAGCTCCCATTAGCTCAAGGCAAAAGCTGCGTGTCCCTCCCCTCCCAGTCACTGGCTCCCTTGGGCTATAAATAGCATAGCTGTGCCTTAGATCGTGTTGAGAGCTTCAAGACTTAGTCCCCCTTCCCCCCATCCCTTCCCCTTTAACACAACAGGGAGAACAAGCCTAAAGCTTCCAGTTGGGGTGGGCAAGCCCAAGAAGGAGGGGGTCTGGGGGAAGGGAATGAAAAAAGCTGTGCTGAATTCGGAACCACACAGAATATGGTAACTTTGCCATCTGTTGTCAGGGACTCTCCGCTTTTTCCCCAGCCTGCTACCCATTCCCTGCCACTTGCTCCTGGAGGAAGAGGAACAGCAGGAGTTAGCAGAATTCTAACAATTCTCTTTTAACCCTTGCGATCATCCTATGGCCAGGTGCTACCTTGATTTTACCAACGAAGCCAAAGACTCTAAGAGATTAAATGGCATAACCCAATATTTAGAGTGGTTGGTCTGTGGGCTAACTGATCCCACGTCTGACTTTGGCCTACACTAAGTTTGTCCGCATCATTGATTTAGGCCCCTCTAAATCAGAATTTCTATTGATGTGACCTGATTTGGAAGAAAAAGAGGTCTACTAAACAAATTACTAATGTAGCAATGCATAAATGGAAAACATTAAAGACTCGGCATGTTCACAAAAATGATGCTATCATAATTTTATCTTATCTGTTTACTAAAGTAGGACTCTACAAAAATCTGTTCCTTTAAGTTTTTTTTAGTTACTGTATGTTCTCAGAAGTTTTTGAAATACAAAGCAATTTGACTTCTTCTATTTCAAGACTTCCCCTCCACTTTACATTCTCTCAAGTTAGTCCTGAGTAGTGAGTTAGAAGTCTGGTCTTTTTTCTGTCGCTTACTGTTGGGCAAAATGCTTAATGGAGCCCCAGGTTTTTGCCTGTGAAGTGGGGATAATAATAGCACCTACCTCATTGCTATCGTGAGAATTAATCTACACAAAGGAGGCCAGGCATGGTGGCTCACGCCTATAATCCCAGCACTTTGGGAGGCCGAGGTGGGTGGATCACTTTGAGGCCAGGAGTTGGACACCAGCCTAGCCAACAGGGTGAAACCTCATCTTTACTAAAAATACAAAAATTAGCCAGGTGTGGTGGCGCGTGCCTGTAATCCCAGCTACTCAGGAAGCTGAGGCTGGAGGATCCCTTGAGCCCAGGAGTTCGAGGCTGCAGTGTGCTTTGATTACCACCGCACTCCAGCCTGGGTGACAGAGTGAGACTCTGTCTCAAAACAAAACAAAACAAAACAAAAACAAAGCAATTAGCACACTGCTTGGCCCATAGAAGGTGCTCAGTAAATCATAGTAATTATTATTATTTCTCAGCTCCGGGCTGAGATGCTGTGGGAACATCACCATCATTTCAATAGGGAGAAGCTGAACTTCATTATCCATGGTTTGGCTCCTGTTCTTCAAAGGACTTGGAGCTGATCCTGTTTCCTGCCTTGTCTTATCCAGACATTTTCATCCCCCTTCTTCTGGCCTAGACCAGTAAGGGAATATACCGTCCATCTCCTGAGAATTCAGGCCACTGCTGGAACCTGGAGAGGCAGCAAAGGAGGGTGTGTGTGAAAGGCTGGGAGGAGAGTTCCCATGGACACTGGGGACATGTGAAGGCCCTGGGGAGTTGCTGTGACCCTGGGTCTCTGCCTAGAGCAGTGAATGCTGGGGAGAGAAAAGGACATCAGCTGCCGAACAAATTTCCAGTGCTGCAAAGCCCCTTTAGGATAAACACACAGGGCTGAGTAATCTAGGGAAGGAACAAAGGCCTGGGATGGAGTGGGATCTCCCTAGCACACCCTATCTTTTTCCATTTGCTTAGCACATACTTTTTCTTCTCCTAAACAAGGGTGCCAGGATATACTAGCATTCCTAAGCTTCAGTACTTATCTGGAAAGGGTTTCCATTTAACCAGCCCCCTGGAGGTTAGCATTGCAGTTAGGAGTGCAAACACTGGAGCCAGCCTGACCTGGGTTCAGATGACAAAACTGCTCAGGTAAGTCATTAAGCCTCTCTGAAGCTCCATTCGTCTGTGAACAAACTGCTACTTACCATATAGAATAGCTGAGAGTTTTGAAATATGCTGAGTACAGGGCTGGGCACGGTGGCTTATGCCTGTAATCCCAGCACTTTGGGAGGCCGAGATGGGCGGATCACCTGAGGTCAGGAGTTGGAGACCAGCCTGGCCAACATGACGAAACCCCATCTCTACTAAAAACACAAAAATTAGCCGGGCGTGGTGGCAGGCGCCTATAATCCCAGCTACTCAGGAGGCTGAAGCAGGACGATCACTTGAACCCGGGAGGCGGAGATTGCAGTGAACTGAGATCGTGCCATTGCACTCCAGCCTGGGCAACAAGAGTGAAACTCCATCTCAAAAAAAAAAAGAAAAAAAAAAGAAATATACTGAGTACAGAAGAACCCTAATCCTGGTCCTGTCATCCCTGCAACCTGAGTGAGCATCACTCCATAGGTAGTATAAAGAGTTCTGGAAGCTGGGCCCTGTAGCTTCCACCTATAATCCCAGCACTTTGGGAGGCCAGTTCTGAGACCAGCCAGGGTGACATGGTGAAACTATCCCTACCAAAAATACAAAAATGAGCCAAGTGTGGTGGTATGTGCCTGTGGTCCCAGCTATTTAGGAGGCTGAGATGGGAGGGTTGCTTGGGCTGGGAGTTTGAGGCTGCAGTGAACCAAGATCACACAGCCTGGGTGACAGAGGGAGACCCTAGCTCAAAAACAAAACAAAACAAAAAACCCCAAAAACTGGCTGGGTGTGGTGGCTCATGCTTGTAATCCCAGCACTTTGGGAGGCTGAGCCAGGTGGATCACAAAGTCAGGATTTCAAGACCAACCCGGCCAACATGGTGAAACCCTGCCTGTACTAAAAATTTAAAAATTAGCTGGGTATAGTGGCACATGCCTGTAATCCCAGCTACTTGGGAGGCTGAGGCAGGAGAATCACTTGAACCTGGGAGCGGAGGTTACAGTGAGCCGAGATCGTGCCACTGCACTCCAGCCTGGGTGACAGAGCAAGACTGCGTCTCGGGAGAAGAAAAAAAAAAAAAAAATCCCAAACCAAAAGACAGCCCAGAGAGTCTGTCTCTCACAACTAGGGTATTTTATTTACATCCCACATTGTTCACAAGAGTATCTGAGGGAGTGTAACTTGGGGGACCCAGGCTTTCTGCTCATCCTTGTTCCTGTATCTCCATCTCCGTTCTCCTCCTCAAGCCTGTCTCTGATCCAGCCACTTAATTCCATGGGAATTAGAAGACTGAATCTAGTTAGGGGCTCCCCTCCATTTGGTCTTTCCTTACTTTCCAGTGCCTGGAGCTCTGGCTTGGGACTCAGCGGATTGGGGGTTAAGACCGATCCCCTGTCCTTTCCCCTCCCCTCTCCATCCCTGACTTCAAAGTTTTCAAAAGCCCAAGTCACTGCTTCCCTGACCCCATAGTGGCAGCTCCATCTCAGCTTTTGGTCGGTTCAAAACAGCAGACACTGAGCCCTGGCCTGGCTGCTCGTTCTCCTCGTTCTAGCCATCTCCTAGGGTAAGCACCAGCATGCCAACGACCTGGGGGGCCACCAGTCCTTGCTCCTCCAGGAGAGGAGGGCTAACTAGGATAGAAGCTGACTCAAGGGCAGGCACAGTGGTTCATGCCTGTAATCCCAGGACTTTGGGAGGCTGAGGTGGGCAGATCGCCTGAGCCCAGGAGTTCAAGATTGGCTGGGTGACATGGCAAAACTGTCTCTACAAAAAATACAAAAATTAGCTGGGTGTCGTAGCATGAACCTGTAGTCCCAGCTACTTGAGAGGCTGAGGTGGAAGGACTGCTTGAGTCTGGAGGGTCAAGGCTGCAGTGATTGACACTGCACTCCAGCCTGAGTGACAAAGTGAGACCCTGCCTAAAAAAAAAAAAAAGATAAGAAAAAGAAAAGAGAGTTTGCCCTATGGTTAGGCTTAGAAGGCATCCCATTGGACAGGGCACAGTGGCTCACACCTGTAATCCCTGCACTTTGGGAGGCTGAGGTGGGTGGATCAAGAGGTCAGGAGTTCAAGACCAGCCTGGCTATCAGGGTGAGACCCTGTCTCTACTAAAAAAATACAAAAAATTAGCTGGGCATGGTGCACACCTGTAATCCTAGCTACTTGGGAGGCTGAGGCAGAATTGCTTGAACCAGGACCCAGGAGGCGGAGGTTGCAGTGAGCCGAGATGGCACCACTGCACTCCAGCCTGGGCTACAGAGTGAGACTCCGTCTCAAAAAAAAAAAAAAAAAAAAAAAAGAAGGCATCCCATTGGCAGCACCCGTTTCCAGCCCAGGGATGAAGGTAGTCAGTTGGTAATTGTGAAGAACCTGCCTGGAAAGAGATGGACCTGGAAAAACGGGAGCAGCTCAGGAACCAGAATGTGTTCCTTTAGTACTCATGTGCAAAATATATGCTAAATTACATGCAAATCAATGTCCAATCATTATAATCTCTGGCAATTTGGTAACTAATGCTGTGACACTATCTGGTCTAGGACGGTTCTGGCTCCCTGGGGCCAGATCCTGCTCTGTAGCTCCCACAGGAGAAACCATCACAGACCAAAGGCCAGCGGGGGCCCCAACACTCAAGGACTGTTTCTCCCACCACCATCTGTGGATTTTTCCAGCTGTTTTTCTTGGCCCAAGGATCACACCCATAGGGATGCAGATGGGGGAACGGGAAACTGAGAAAGCGGTGAAGACAGAATGAGCTGGGGAAGAGGCAGATGGTAGGAAAGGGAGACGGAGAAACGGCACTAGTGGCCCGGGCACCTGAGATGGGATACCTGGGAGGGACATCTTTTCAAGTAGAGGCTGTGTTGGGGCATGGTGAGAGAGGGTCTTAGCAGGTAACCTTCCTTTCCTCTCCAGACTGAGGAATCAGAGTTCTGATTGTGGAGTGCCTCTCTCTAGGACAGGGCTGCAGCATAGGAGTCTCAGCTGCTTACATCCAGGTCCAGGATTATGTCTGCTAACAGACGCTGGTGGGTACCACCTGACGACGAAGACAGTGTGTCTGAGAAGTTCCTGAGGAAGACTCGGGAATCTCCGCTGGTACCTATAGGTAAGTGAATAAAGGAATGGGGTGCGAGTAGGAGGCCTTCTCTGAGCAGTCATGTCTCCTGGTACCCTCCAAAGAGAATGAAGCAGAGGTCAGAAAACTCAAGTGGTCCTACTCACGGAAGAAGGGAAACAACAGCAAGGGTTCCAAGGGCAAACCCTTACAATGAAATCAGGACGTCTGGATGGGTGGAGGTGGCGGCCAACTGAGTACATGGGATATGAGGAACCTGGAGCACCAACACTGAAGTGCGAAGGGTCAGAGGAACACCTTGGGGTCCCCCAGGGCTTCCTTCCTGATGGCCCTGGTAGAGGAGGAAAACAGCTGTACCAGGAGGTGGGAGCCAGCAGTGTGGCTGGAGAAGGGCCCAGGGCGGAGCAAATTGGTGGGGAGGGGCTGTGTCGTGGTGATCAGCTATTTGTATATGGTTATACATATGCAGGAGGGGTGTCACTGGAGGGAGGCAGCCACTTTGAAAATGCCATTGAAGGGCAACAACTCAATATATATATATATATATATATATATATATATTTTTTTTTTTTTTTTGAGATGGAGTTTCACTCTTGTTGCCCAGGCTGGACTGCAATGGCACAATCTCGGCTCACCACAACCCCTGCCTCCTGGGTTCAAGTGATTCTCCTGCATCAGCCTCCTGAGTAGTTGGGATTACAGGCATGCACCACCACGCCCGTCTAATTTTGTATTTTTAGTAGAGACGGGGTTTCTCGATATTGGTCAGGCTGGTCTCAAACTCCCAACCTCAGGTGATCCACCTGCCTTGGTCTCCCAAAAGTGCTGGGATTACAGGCGTGAGCCACCACGCCCCGGCAACAATTCAATATTCTAATGATCCCCCTAGGTCCCCCACAACTCTCCCCCACCACCACCAGATGCTGCATAAAACCAGCTGTTTATCCAGGAGCCCAGCCTGCCTGGCAAGGTATCTCTCATCAGGGGAGTGCTGTGCATTGTGGCTGTGGCCCAGGGGCTGTGTTCTCTGCCCACAGGCTTAGGAGGCTGCTTGGTGGTAGCAGCATACAGGATTTACCGGCTGAGGTCTCGTGGTTCCACCAAGATGTCCATACACCTGATTCACACCCGAGTGGCAGCGCAGGCCTGTGCAGTGGGTGCAATCATGCTAGGTGAGTAGCTTTGTGGGGTCGCAGGA
This sequence comes from Nomascus leucogenys, assembly GCF_006542625.1. Taxonomy (NCBI): domain Eukaryota; kingdom Metazoa; phylum Chordata; class Mammalia; order Primates; family Hylobatidae; genus Nomascus; species Nomascus leucogenys. Next base: position 31,314,975 of record NC_044399.1, on the reverse strand, counting down.
GAATGAGGGCAAAACCGATCATGCAGTTTGTAGGTCTTTAAGTCCCAACAGTTAAAAGTACTGTGCTTGGCTGGGTGCAGTGGTTCACGCCTGTAATCCCAACACTTTGGGAGGCCGAGGCGGGCAGATCATGAGGTCTGGAGAGCAAGACCATCCTGGCCAACATGGTGAAACCCCGTATCTACTAAAAATACAAAAATTAGCTGGGCGTGGCAGCAGGTGCCTATAGTCCCAGCTAACTCCGGAGGCTGAGGCAGGAGAATTGCTTGAACTTGGGAGGTGGAGGCTGCAGTGGGCTGCGATCCGCCACTGCACTCCAGCCCGGGTGACAGAGTGAGACTCCGTCTCAAAAAAAAAAAAAAAGAAAAGGACTGTGACTTAAGTTCCTGTTCTGGGCTCCACATCACATCCTTGGTGAAGCCCCTATACTGAGCCATCTTCCCTGTTTAGGCTCCTGTCCCAGGCCTATGGGGACAGTGTCTCATGACAGTTTGCCCTAGGGGTGAGAAAAATCATGCAACAGAACATATGTTGAATTTCTCTTCCTCTTGAGATTAAAAAGCAGACAGCCACTTGCTAACTGTGTGACAGTGGACAAATCTTTCTCACTAAGCCTCAGTTTCCTGATGTGTAACATGACAATAACCACCCCTGGCTTGCCTACCTTGCAGGCTGCTGTGAGGTTTCTCAGATACACAATACATGTGAAAGTGTTCTGTGAACTGTCAGATAGGTGGTTTCCCCAGGCTGTGTGGTCAGATGCTTGAAGCAGCTGTTCGGACCTGGGGCAGAAAAATGAGCGGGAAGCTGGACTCTCAAGGGAGCAGCTACAGGTGAACCCCTGGGATGCCTGAGAGAGCCAGAGGACAGGTGAAGGGGTTGATGCCAAAGGGCATTATTTCTTTTCTCTCACACAGGTGCTGTGTACACAATGTACAGTGATTATGTCAAGAGGATGGCACAGGATGCTGGAGAGAAGTAGGACTCCTATAAGAGCCGGGGATGTCCGACTCCCCTAAATCAATCTCTGGTACATTCCTAATAAAGCAGTTTTGAGGAAAATCAACAGACTCTTTTTCACTGGGGGAGAACAGAGTAAGGGACTGGCGGTAGCTGGGGAGAGGACTTGGAGTAAATGGCTGGAAATCAAAGTGCTCTGGCCCCCTACTCCAGGGCAAGGGAGATTCTTAGGGGAGGCAGCAGTTTCCTGAGGAGGTGGTGGGGTAGACCTCTGATCCCATGAACCCAACAACTCCCAAGCCATCTTAGGTCCCACCCAGAAGCAGCATGGAGTGGGAGCAAGGGGGCAATAATGGGGCCTTGGCGCTCATGGGAACGCTGAATTAAAAGGCAGGCGGCTTCCCTGGGGACCCAGGCAGGAAGGAGGCTGCAGCTGGAAGCACAGGCAGTGAAGCCTCTTGGGAGATGACATATATTCACAGTGTAAGCACCAGACGGGGCAGGGGAGACGAGGATGAAAGGAGCAGAGCAAGACAGAGGTCAGAATGTTCTGTTCACTTGCAAACCATGGCTAAGGTCAAACTTGTAGAAAATAAAATCCCATGTAAATCCCAAAGATAGTGCCCCTTGGGGTTTCATCCCCTTCTCTTTCTGTGAGCCCAAGCTCCTCTCTTTTCCTTGGGAATGGAGCCTGGCAGAGGCCACAGAAGGAAGCAGGAGGCCAAATGCTCCTCTCTCACGGGGGCTCTGGGTTGGAGGTTGGTGAGTTGTTCAAGATGGCAACAGCAGCTTCCAGACTCTGACAACACGAAGGCCACGTCATACGAGGTCTCAGCTTCAAGTACAGGAGTTGCAGCCCACTGTAGGGAGCAAAACCTCCCAGGAGTCCATGCACTCACATGGGGTAATTGAGTACAACATCCTGTTTGGCAAGTTCCAGCAACATAGGATCATCGAAGAATTTGCTGATGCTGACATCTTCACTGAGGCCCTGCAGGGAATGGGGCAAATACAAGAAAGCCCGAGGTGGTCGCAGACTGAGCGAGGAGACTATCCAAGACCTGTGCTCAGTGGGGAGGCTAGTGGTGGCTGGAATGTAGGTGGTGGTGTTTCAGGAGCCCTGCCTTTAGGGTACTATCACATGGGAGGATAAGGCTCTCCTTTCCCAACGAGATTGGGGCCCAGGTCTGGTTGCCTAAGGAGTATACAGATCATATCTCTACATTGGAAAAGTGTCCCTTAGGAAAAGGGGCCAAAAGAAAGAGAGAGAGATCCTGCTTCTGAGAGTCCTGGGGGGTTGAGGGATGGCAATAGGCCCAAGGGAGACATACCTTCCTACGGCGGGTTTTGATCATGAATTCCCGGGCCAGGTGAGGAGCTGGCTGTGGCTCCAGGGGGCGGATGACAATGCTCTTGTCCAGAGGATCACCAGGCACAATCTAAAAGGCAAAGGAATTTCAGATGGCCCAGGCAGAATTCTCAGAAGATTCAGGCCCAGAAGCAGGACTCTTCTTATTTATTTTCTTCTTAAATTTATTACTTATTATTATTTTTTTGAGACGGAGTTTTGCTCTTGTCTCCCAGGCCCGAGTACAATGGCATGATCTTGGCTCAACGCAACCTCCACCTCCCGGGTTCAAGCGATTCTCCTGCCTCAGCCTCTCGAGTAGCTGGGATTACAGCATGCACCAACACACCCAGCTAATTTTGTATTTTTAGTACAGATGGGGTTTCTCCATGTTGGTCAAGCTGGTCTCAAACTCCTGACCTCAGGTGACCTGCCCGCCTCAGCCTCCCAAAGTGCTGGGATTACAGGTGTGAACCACCATAGCCAGCCCTATTATTTCTTTTTTTTTTTTTTTTTAAACTGAGAGACACAGATTCAAGTTGCCCTGAATATATGCTCCCCAGAGGAGGACTCTTCTCCAGGATGCTGTACACCTCACTTAGGGCTTGGAAAGGGATCAGGACAGAAGGGGATGAGGCTTGCAGAGGTGGGAAGCCAAGTCCGCCAGCCTGCATTGCTTTCTCACCTGCCAGTGGTGGAAGACAGACAGAGAAAAGGCTTGTCCCTGGGTGTGAGTCCGGAGATCAGTCTCAAAGCCAAAAGAGTCGATGGCTGGGATAAAAGCTTTGATGGTGTACAGAGGAGAGCCTGGGATGGGTGCATCCTGAGTCACGTGCCCCCTGAGACAGAAAAAGAAAGGCTGAGCCTCTAGTCACACACAGGCCAAAAGCCAAGAAGCAATCCAGCATTTGCTGTTCCCAAATGCATTCCAGCCCAGAGTTACCATCAAAGAAAGAGTAACCAAGAATGTTCTACAAAAAGCAGAAAAGGCTCAGGGCTCTCAGTATAATTCCCTGTGGAAGTCAAAGTGGCAGCAACCTCTGGGCAGAGGACAGGAGTGGGACGGTGAAGGGACAAGGGCCCAAAGACATTCCCATCACTGATTTGCCTCAGCACTGCCTCCAACAGCTCTGTGAGGACGGGATCCCAAAAGAAATGTCAGTATGTCAGTTTTTTTGTCGCCCAGGCTGGAGTGCAGTGGCGCCATCTCGGCTCACTGCAAGCTCCACCTCCCGGGTTCACGCCATTCTCCTGCCTCAGCCTCCTGAGTAGCTGGGACTACAGGCGCCCGCCACCACGCTCGGCTAATTTTTTGTATTTTTAGTAGAGACAGGGTTTCACTGTATTAGCCATGGTGGAGAAATGTCAAATTTTAATCTGCAGAAAAGCTGGGGCTTGCCTTCCTCCGTTCCTACTTCCTTCTGGATAATCAGCTCACGGGGTTTCCTGAGTGAGGAGGGTAGAGGAGGCCAACCTCTCCTCCCTGCAGGAGCCGATGTGACTCCTGTTCTGCTCTTGCTCTCACCACTCTCCCTAATATGCCTGGGGCTGCTCACCTGCGCCTGGCCAGGACGGTATAAACTGCAGAGACGCAATCTGCAGGGGCCTGGACCTCTACAAAGTAGTAAGGCTCCATCAGACGAGGAGTAGCCTGCAGCAGAGCAAGAAGAAAGGCCCCTCAGCTTGGGGAAGGCTGGGGGCCTATAGTCCCACTTGCTCCTTCACTTAGTCCCCTGTCCAGTGAAGCAGATGGTCCCCTACCGCCCCATTCTCTTACCATGAGGAAGGCAGAGTAGACAACTCTCCTGGCTGTGGGGATAATCTGGCCCCCGCCCCGGTGCAGGGGCTCCTGGGCAACCACTGCATCCAGGATCTTAAACTTGACATTCCGAATCACTGTAAAGGAGGTGGAGGGAGTGACTGGGGAGAGGTTCTGGGCCTGTCATGGGGCCATGGCGGAGTAGCAGTCTCCTGCAACACTGCAGCTGTCTTGCAGTCATGAAAGACATGGTACAGAAATCACATGGGAGGTGGGCGTTCTAACTGAATGAGCAAGGCCCATGGCAGAGGTCAGAAGTTAAGCGTATGTTCTTAGTGTTTGCTTCAGGCCATGCGCAGACTTAGAGCTTTCCTAGAAGTTTATTTCCTTCTTCTGCACATATTTACATTTTTGTGGATGTAGAATAAATTCCAGAATTGTACATTTGGTCCATGAAGCCCAATCAGGTCTATAAACCACTCCAATCTCATCATCCTCTTGATATCTCTTCTCAAATACATCCAACACCAAACCCTTCTCAGAAATGAGGAGCAAATGACAGTTTAGAAATGACTTAAATTTCCAGGTTATACCACCAGGATAAGGAAGGAGAAGGGAAGAAGCTGGCCCAGGACATGGGATGGTCCTGTGTACCCCAAGCTGCTTCTCCTGCCGGGTCCTAAAGATGGTGAGCCCATCCCACCCATATGCCTGGCTGCAAGAACCCTCGAGGACTGGGGTGGGGGAGTGCTGGTGGACTTACATTCATCACAGAGGGGGCCCTCCCTGGTTCCCCACTGGAAACCTTGAACGATGCTGTCCTTCACTGAGCCAAGAAGAGCCTTGTCCACCTACAGAGAAACATGAGGCCTCCTTAGCAGTCGCCCTGGCAACAGCTGAAGCATTTAGAGGGAGAAGACAGATGTGCCTGTAAGGGGATACTGTCCTTCAGCAGAGGACACAAGATACTTTTGGGAAAAGAACACTTTGTAGTTTCTTCCACTCCAGAGGTTAGAGACCGCCACCCAGTTCCCATCAGTTCTGCTGTACCTCGGAGGGCAGAGTATCATCCACCAGAATGTTGGGGCCGGTCGCATCAGGGCCAAAAGCCCAGATGGAACGGGCAGCCAGCAGATCCCAATCGTACTTGGTCTGGAAGAACTCTCCCAGCTTCTTCCTGGGGAAAGGAGGAGACAATGGAGCTGTTGGCCAGCTCTGTGATTGCTGGTCCTGGAGCCACAGACCCTCCCTTCCTGGAAGACAGTCACTTCATCCTACCCACTGTGCCCAGAACAAGAGCAAAGGCAAAGACATAAATGCTTCCCAGAAAGATGTGTGCTCTTAGAGACCCGGCAGGTAAACTGTGGCATCCCTGCCTCCTTTTGACCCTGGCGTCAGAGCCCTGTTCTCACCTGTTCCACGTAATCTGGACCACCTCATTCTCTATGTCCTCTGCCAGGCCCTTCTCAAGAGGCTCAGCAATCATGGTGATCTTGTTCCTGGTCAGAATGGAAATGGGTGGTGAGGACGGCTAACAGAACAGAAGAGGCATTCCTAAGAAAATGATAACAAGATGGACAGCTGAGGAAGTGACATCAGTGAAAGCCACAGGGGCCAAGTGTGGTGGTTCAGACCTTTAATCCCAGCACTTTGAGAGGCCAAGGCGGGAGGATCACTTAAGCCTGGGAATTTGAGGCTGCAAAAAGTGGAGTGCTCACACCACTGCACTCCAATCTGGGTGATACAGCAATACAATGCCTCTTAAAAACAAACAGCCGGAGGTGGTGGCTCACCCCTGTAATCCTGGCATTTTGGGAGGCCGAGGTGGGCGGATCACGAGGTCAGAAGATCAAGCCTATCCTGGCCAACATGGTGAAACCCATCTCTACTAAAATACAAAAAATTAGCCGGGCGTGGTGGCATGCACTGGCGCGTGCCTGTAATCACAACTACTCAGGTTCAGGCAAGGGAACCACTTGAACCCGGAAGGCAGAGGTTGCAGTGAGCCGAGATTGTGCCACTGCACTTCAGCCTGGTGACTGTGCAAGACTCCATCTCAAAAACAAAACAGAACAACAACAAAAAAAAACCAACCAAATAAACAAACAGAGCCTGGGCAACAAAGCAAGAGACCCCATCTCTATAAAAAATTAGCCAGCCAGGCATGATGGCTCACACCTGTAATCCCAATACTTTGGGAGGCTGAGGCAGGCAGATCATGAGATCAGGAGTTCGAGACCAGCCTGGCCAACACAGTGAAACCCCATCTCTATTAAAAATACAAAAATTAGCTGGGTGTGGTGGCACTCACTCCCTGTAGTCCTAGCTGCTTGGGAGGCTGAGGCAGGGGAATTGCTTGGACCCAGGAGGCAGAAGTTCCAGTGAGCCGAGATTGAGCCACTGCACTCCAGCCTGGGCTACAGAGACTCTGTCTCAAAAGAAAAAAAAAAAAAAAAAAAGCCAGGTGTGATTAGCACACCTGTAGTCCCAGCTACTTGGGAGGCTAACTAAGGCAGGAGGATCACTTGAGCTTGGGAGGTTGAGGCTGCAGTGACTCATGGTGGCACCACTGTACTCCAGCCTGGGTGACGAAGTGAGACCCTGTCTCAAAAAAATAAAAAAATAAAAAAAAAGTAAAGCCACAGTATCAGGGGCAAGGTAGACCAAAAAGGGCAAAGGGCTCATCTTTCTTTCATTTCAATCTACTGGTCTTTATAAAAGTAAGGTTTAAGCTGGGCGTGGTGGCTCATGCCTGTAATCCCAGCACTTTGGGAGGCTGAGGCGGGTGGACTGCCTGAGGTCAGGGGTTTGAGACCAGCCTGGGCAACATGGCGAAACCCCATCTCTACTAAAAATACAAAAAATTAGCCGGGTGTGGTGGTGCGTGCCTGTAATCCCTGCTACTGGGGAAGCTGAGGCACAAGAATTGCTTGAACCTGGGAGGCAGCGGCTACAGTGAGGTGAGATCGTGCCACTGTACTCCAGCCTGAACGACAGAGCGAGACTCTGTCTTAAAAAAAAAAAAAAAAGTAAGGTTTAAGCTGGGCGTGGTGGCTCACACCTGTAATCCCAACACTTTGGGAGGCCAAGGTGGTAGGAACACTTGAGCCCAAGAGTCCAAGATCAGTCTGGACAACAAAAAAATAAAAAAATTAACAGATGGCCTGGTGTGTGCCCATAATCCTAGCTGCTTGGGAGGATTGCTTAAGCCCAGCAAGTTGAGGCTGCACTCCAGCATGTGTCAAAAACAAAAAACAAAAAACAAAAAGTGAGTAAGGTTTGGAGTAAACTTTTAAGATAGTCATTTTATAGAGACAAAGTGGCAGTTATGAAACTCCTCTTGGGAATACCCAAGGCAAATAATCCCATGTCATTGTGTTCAAAGGCAGAAGGGCTGAGAGGGCTGGAGTGAAACTCAAGTATTGTAAGCACCCCCCACTCTGAGCTGTAGAGGTCTCTATGTGCATAGTGCTCACGGTGGGGGTGGAGGTGGAAGATAAAGGAGAGAGAGTGTCCAGGAGGGTGCAGTCCCGGGGACACTGTGCTCCCAACTTACTTCTTATTTGGCGTTTCAGCAAAGCACTTGAGGGAGGATGTTTCCACCACCGTCTCACAAAACGTTACAACTGGGTCAGCCACCTAGGAAACAGAAAATAAATTACTGAAGCGAGGTCTAATTTTGTTGGAAGGGCAACCATTTACCTAAGGGAATTCAGAAGCTCCCTTGACACTACCTCTATGAAAATCCCAACTGCCTTAATCAGCACAAGTGACAAGTACAACAGCATGTTAAAAGAGCTGTCCAAACCATCACCAAAAAGCCCGAGAAAACTGAACTGTAGTAAAGAAATTAGATTCCTGAGCCAAGAGTAAGTGGGGTATCAAACTAGGGCCTTAATTCTAGTCTTCAAAGGTAGCTCTCAGCATCCGTTCGGCCATCCACCACCATTCACTGAACAACCCCTACGGGTCTGACAGAGCTGGTGCTAGAGACCCACTGGCGTGCACCCATGCCATTCTCAACCCACAGCATCTGAGTGAAGCTCTGCCCTGAAGCCCCAACATCGTCTGCTGCCCAGGAAACCTAGTGTTTTCTTTTTTTTTTTTTTTTTTGAGATGGAGTCTTGCTCTGTTGCCCAGGCTGGAGTGCAGTGGCATGATCTCGGCTCACTGCAAGCTCTGCCTCCCAGGTTCACGCCATTCTCCTGCCTCAGCCTCTCCGAGTAGCTGGGACTACAGGCGCCCGCCACCACGCCCGGCTAATTTTTTTGTATTTTTTAGTAGAGATGGGGTTTCACCGTGGTCTCGATCTCCTGACCTCGTGATCCGCCCGCCTCGGCCTCCCAAAGTGCTGGGATTACAAGAGTGAGCCACCGCGCCCGGCCAAAACCTAGTGTTTTCTATGACACCAATCCTTCCTCCTTCCTAGATACATCAGTAGAGGAGTCTAAGAAGGGTACTGAGGGTCTCCACAGGGCCTTGGAGAAAATACATCTCAACTAGGACAAGGAGGCCAAGCAACACATGGTTTGAGGGGCTACATCAAGGCTTGACAAAGAATCTGGGAGACAGTCCCCACTCTCTCCTTGAAACCACCCACTCTGAGACCTAATCACCACCCATGGGTTAATTGTTTAATTGTGCAATTATTTCCCTAACAAAGGACCAAGAATAACTTTGGCTTGGGAGCCTTTATTTTCTTTTTCCTTTTTTTTTTTTTTTTTTTTTTGAGACAGAGTCTTGCCCTATCACCCAGGCTTGAGTGCAATGGTACGATCTTGGCTCACTGCAACCTCTGCCACCCGGTTTCAAACAATTATCCTGTCCCAGCCTCCCGAGTAGCTGGGATTACAGGTGCCCACCACCATGTCTGGCTAATTTTTGTATTTTTAGTAGAGACGGAGTTTCACCATGTTGGTCAGGCTGGTCTTGAACTCCTGACCTCAAGCAATCCAACCGCCTTGGCCTTTCAAAGTGTTGGGGTTACAGGCGTGAGCCACCGTGCTCGGCCTGTTTTATTATTTTTCAATGCATTTATTTTTTGAGACAGGGTCTTGCTCTGTCACCCATGCTAGAGTGCTGTGGCATGATCATAGCTCACTGCAGCCTCGAACTGCTGGGCTCAAGCAATCCTCCTGCTTCAGCCTCCAGAGGAGCTGGGACTACAGGTGCAAGCCACCACACCTGACTAATTTTTATTTTTTAGTTTTTTGAGACACGGTATGACTCCATCTCAAAAAGGAGAGCAATGGCACAATCATTGCTCATTGCAGCCATGACCTAGGCTCAGGTTGGGGAGCAATGGCACAATCACAGTTCATTGCAGCCTTGACCTTCTAGGCTCAGGTGATCCTCCCACCTAAGCCCCCCAGTAGCTGGACTACAAGTACATGCCACTGCACTGGGCCAGTTTGTAGAGACAAGGTTTCACTATGTTGTCCAGATTGGTCTCAAACTGGGCTCAAGCAATCTTCTCACCTCAGTCTCCCAAAGTGCTGCGATTACAGGAATGGACCACCACGCCCAGCCTGGCTAATTTTTTTATTTTAATTTTTGTAAGGACAGTGTCTCACTTTGTTGCTCAGGTTGGTCTTGAATTCCTGGCTATAAGCAATCCTCCTACCTCGGCCTCCCAAAGTGCTGGGAGTGAGCCACCAAGCACGGCTGAGCCTTGATTTTAAACGTATGACACGGCAGAAGGGGGCAAACCAGTTCTCAAAAACCTTCCCATATAAGGAGCAACAAATCATGGTTTTCACAAACACATGTACTCTCTCTTCCCTTGGAGCTTCCCAGGAATTCAAGGATTTGGTCACTTGTGAAAGTCTGGACCGTGAACCCAGCTCCTAGCCAGAGATACTGCTCTACCTTGATGTCTATCTCCGAGTACATCTTCCGCAAATCATGCATCACACAGTCCAGGTAGAGCTCCCCGGTGCCCAGGATCACATGCTCACCAGACTCCTCCACCTGAAACACAACAGGCAGTCACAGCCTGGATTCTCTTATGCCAGCAAAAGCACATACAAACAAAATCAAGGCCAGAGCAGACAAGAAGGTGCCTATCAGAAACAGCTACTACTTAGCATCTGTTCCAGCCTCTTCAAGAAGGTTCAGTGAGGAGCATCTGCCTATGAGTGGGTCCTCAAGGTACCAGGACCACTCAGCATGGTGCTACTAGGTGTGAAGTCAATGATTTAATTCCCATCTTAATGATTTAGGTCAAACTCTACCCTATATCCATGGACATAAGCTAGCCCTTTAGCCCTCCTGGCCTGCTACCTGGAAAGGTACACTGGCAGGCTCATAGTGTACAAGGATCAGAGTAACAACTCACTTTTCCTTCTCTTCTCGAGAAAATCAATTCAAGGTATACTCGTTAAGAAATGTATTTTTTCTAGATAAAGACATCTGGGGAACACAAATACACACACACACACACACACACACACACACACCCCTTGTCCTGTACCCCCCACCACTGCCCCCTCCTGCACAAGTCTTGTTTTACCACACACACACACACACACACACACACACACACACGTCTTGTTCTGCCTTCACATGACAGCCATAGGCTGGGCTTGCTCCTGACACAGGTTCCTGGAAGCAGCAGATCACGAACACCTGATGGATGTGAAGCGGTGTGCAGCTCTGCCCATTCAGCTGGGGACAGTGGGGCTTGGCAGCTGCTGCAGGCCATGGGCATACCTTGGTGGTGAGGGATGGATAGCTCTTGTTGACCTTGCGCAGGCCATCAAGCATCTTGGGCAGCTCTGAGGGGTTGACTGGCTCCACAGCAATCTTGATAACAGATGTGGTATTGAACTTCAAGGGCCGGAAAATCTGAGCCTGAGATCCAAAGCACAACGGATTGAGGGCAACTGGCATGAGCAGGCACAGAAAGTGCAGAGGTATGAGACGAGAAGAGGACTCGCTTAGGATCAGACCATGTATTCCCCAACCAGGAGCCTGGTGCTGAGTGGGGGTAACCTGAAGGGCCATTTCTTCCCAGGTATTCTGGCAGAACAAAGAGAGGAGGAAAAGAATAAAAGGCACCCGTCCTAATTCCTCGTATCTGAACTGAGTACAGGGAGAATCCAGCAGGGTCACATCTAGAAGGCTAAGCCTGAAACTAGGACATGGCAATGACTCTGGATTAGTCTCCTGTTTGTGCTCATGTGTGTCCCTGGGACCATCTAGCTTAAGCCAACCCAGTTGGTCTCTTCAGAAACTCTACCTCCTCATTGCCTCGGGGTTCGGTTATGGTTGCTGTCTTCACAATTGGTTGATCAACACCTTCAATCAGAACCCAGTTGCCAGCAGGAACACGGTTCACCTCGATATGGTACCTGAAGCAATGTCCAATAAGCAGCAGTGAAACTTAGGCAGAGCATTCATTCCCTAATTTTTTTTTTTTTTTTTTTGAGACAGGATCTCACTTTGTTACCAGGCTGGAGTGCAATGGCACAATCTTGGCTCACTGCAGCCTCAAACTTCCAAGGTTCCAGTGACCCTTCTGCATCAGCCCCCTAAGTAGCTGGGACTACAGGCACGCACTACCATGCCCAACTAATTTTTGTATTTTTTGTAGAGACGGAGTTTTTTCATGTTGTCTAGGCTGGTCTTGAACTCCTGAGCCCATGCGATCCTCCTGCCTCAGCCTTCCAAAGTGCTAGGATTACAGGTGTGAGCCACCACATCCGGCCTATTCCACAAAAATTTACTGAGTACTTGCTGCATGCCAAGAGCATGCACACACACACACACACACAACCTTGTCCTGTACCCCCCACCACTGCCCCCTCCTGCACAAGTCTTGTTTTACCACACACACACACACACACGTCTTGTTCTGCCTTCACATGACAGCCATAGGCTGGGCTTGCTCCTGACACAGGTTCCTGGAAGCAGCAGATCACGAACACCTGATGGATGTGAATGTATAAAAACATATACATTCTAGCAGGGTAGAGATACAGTAAACAATCATTATCCACACACGTATGTGGTTACAAACCGATGGGCATTATGAAAGAAAAGTACAAGGTATTTCTGTGAGGACATAACAGGAAAATCTTATTCCAATTGCAGGCTCATGGTAAAAAGCTGCCCAAGGTGTCGATTGTAAGGGGCTAGCAAAAGCATCACAGAAGGCCGGGCGTGGTGGCTCAGCCTATAATCCCAGTGCTTTGGGAGGCTGAGGCAGGTGGGTGGATCACCTGAGGTCAACATGGTGAAACCTATCTCTACTAAAAATACAAAAAATTAGCCGGACGTGGTGGTGCACACCTATAACCCTGGCTACTCAGGAGGCTGAGGCAGGAGAATTGCTTGAATCCGGGAGGCAGAGGTTGCAGTGAGCCACAATCACGCCATTGCACTCCAGCCTGGATGAGAGAGAGAAAAAAAGAAAAACAAAAACAAAACAAAAAAAACGGCTGGGAGCGGTGGCTCATGCCTGTAATCCTAGCACTTTGGGAGGCTGAGGCAGGTGGATCACGAGATCAGGAGATCGAGACCATCCTGGCTAATACGGTGAAACCCATCTCTACTAAAAATACAAAAAAATTAGCTGGGCATGGTGGCGGGTGCCTGTAGTCCCAGCTACTTGGGAGGCTGAGAAAGCAGAATGGCGTGAACCCAGGAGGTGGAGCATGCAGTAAGCCGAGATCACAGGCACAGCACTCCAGCTTGGGCGACAGAGTGAGACTCCATCTCAAAAAAAAAAAGCATCACAGAAAATTTCAACTTTCCCAGCTCTTCAATATTCTGCCTTTTGGCATTTAGGGTGGATTTGACAAAAGGGGCCACCATTGAGGCAGAGTAGCCACCTTAGGCAACATGAATGCCTTGGTTTAACTTGTCAACTGGGAAACCAAACTCATAAACTGACAAGTAGCCCAGAGGCCCAAGCTAAGTTTGACTCTGCAGATTGGGATGCTACAAGGGATCCAGTGAAGCCTTCTCTCTTGGTCAAAGAGTAGACAGTGGAGTTGGAGAACAATTTCTTTTGGGAAGAAACACAAAGATTATGACTTAAGGAACACAGGAGAGGAAATGAAAAGAGGATTAAGATGAGTAACAATGGAAATCCTGCTACAAAAGTTCATACAAGCTTCATGCTTTCCAAAGGGCTTTAAGATGGCGTGTGGTGGCTCACACCTGTAATCCAACACTTTTGAGAGGCTGAGGTGGGAGGATCACTTGAGCCCAGGAGTTGGAGACCAGTCTGGGCAATATAGTGAGACACTGCCTCTACAAAAAATTTAAAAATTAGCCAGACATGGTGGTGTGTGCTTGTAGTTCCAGCTACTCGGGAGGCTGAGGTGGAAGGACTGCTTGAGCCCAACAGGCGGAGGTTGCAGTGAGCTGACATTGTGCCACTGTACTCTGGCCTTGGAGACAGAGTGAGACCCTGTCTCAAAACAAACAAACAAATAGGGCTAAAAAAAAAAAAGTTCACATGAGTGAACTGGCAATGGCAGTTGCAATGGCAAAGCTTCTGGCACTATTCCAACAGTAGCTACCTTTGGCCCCAGCAAACCTGGGACAGGAAGAACTAGAAGTCAATAGCCCTGCGGAGGGAGAGTCACTTTATCCCCTCTTGCACAGAGCCTTGCAACTACTTCCAAGGAGGATCACTCCTTCCAGCTCCATGGGGGCAGCCCCTGGATAGACACCAAGGCATACCCCTGGGGCTCTGGCTGGCAGTACCTGGCCACAGAAATCCAAAGGCGGCCCACGGTGCATATCTGGGAGTCTTCCTCATCCTCCAGGGTGTAGTTCTCCCCCAGTACCTTCACAGGCTGCCCAGCATGAATGGTGCCACTCAGCACCCGGCCAAAGGCGTGAAACTGGACTCCATCATCTGTGCTGTACATCTTAGTAGTGTGGCACATCAGGGGGCCCTGGAAGAGGGGACAGGATGCAGCTTCAACCACATCTACGCTCCGGGGAAGTACTACTCCCCGCCATCTTCCTTGACAGCAAGGACATGAGCTCTGTGAGGAGCTAGAGAAAGATGAGGCAGTCTCATCTCCAAACTATGTTCTACCCCATCCCTCTAAGGAGGATGAATAGGAGACATCGCAGAGCAAAAAATAGTCTCCTCTTTTTTTGGGGGGGAGGAGAAGGGCATTGAGCAAGAGACATAGATTTAGATGGCAGACCGGCACTACTGACAAAATTACTTACTGTCCCAAATTTCCTCTTAAGATGTAAGTCAATTCCAACTGGCTGTGTATTTATGATAAGAAACTAGACGGCCTAAGAAATGGCTGGGAAAGATGTTTTTAAAAGCCAGGACTGACAAGATTAGCTACCATTTGTTGAATCTTTAGTATCTGCCAGGCAACATGCTGAACACAACCGTAACACTTCCTTAATCTTATTTAAATCTCATAACAACCACTCACATTTTATTATGCTTGTGTTATAGACCAAGGCCTTGAGGCTCAGGAAATGTGAGTAATGTTCCCAAGGTCATAGCACTAGCGGTTGCAACATCAGGCTCTGCATTCAGGCCTGACTGTGCTCATGGGGATGGGGAGGCAAGGGTGGGAAAGTGGGCATTACTCCTGTGACCAGAAATCAGTATCCCCACACAGGAAGGGGAAAAAAAACTCAGAGAACCGGGGAGCCATGTGCCCTTACATCAGGGTCACAGTCACTCATAGCCTCGCCGAGGTCGGAGTCCACACCGCCGGTGTAGGTGTGCTCAATCTTGGGTTTGGCGCCCACCTTTGGAGAAGGGATATGCTGCACACACATGTCCACAAAGCCTGTGGATGGAGAAGAGAAAGCCATTACTACATGCCTTCCCAGGGAGCACGAGCAGGAGTTACTGAACCATTCACAATGGTCAGAAAGCTCAAAGTGCGGGGACTGATTGTTAGCTCTGAAAGCTCTGGCACTATAGATAGTGATAGCCTGCTTCCTGGGAATGTGCTGCTAAAAGATTTGGAGTCACCCTGATGCCAGAAAAGAGCAAGAAGCAGGTATCAGCGGTACAGGTTCCTTGGAACTCAGCTGACAAAAAGTTTAAAGTACATCGGTCTATGAACTTTTATTGGCTATACGCATTTACATGGAACGAAATAAGCACCCCATCTAACATCTACTTAAAACAATTCCTGACCTGACTCCCACTGAGAAACACTGCATGCATCTCTATTCAATAAGTTACTCCGTTTTCCGAACACATTAATAAACCACACAAGAGGGAGACCCCATGAGCACATTGGGATAGGCCTGTCTGCCTTCAATGATATCTGGTGTGTCAGACTGATGGGCAGACCAAAATAAACTATTAAAACTACGTACCTTGGGGGCCCAGACACCTAATTCCCACCAGACTTAGAATCAGAGACTGCTGAGAAGACCCTCAGCCATCACCCTTTCCACTTCCCTGATTTTACAGATAACAAATCAGAGTCATGAAGAATTAGGTGGCTGGCCCAGGGTCATCTCATGGAATGGACAGGGCAGGATCGAGACAGACTCAGGTGGTTTTTTTCAACCAGTCCAGCGTCCTTCTGCTGTATCACGTGCCTTCTGTGTAACTAACCAAGTCTCCCAAGTCCTAGCCTAGCGCTTTTTGCACCATTTCACACCACCCAAGCATCCACCTTCCCGGCTGCCCCCTGGAAAATATACCAGAACCACAGAGCCTGACTCCCCATCTCATTTACTTGAACACTCCTCCTGGCAGGAAAATGTAATTCCTTTTGGTTCCCAAGACAGAATGTGTGCCATAATCCACTAAGGAAAGCAGCTAGAAAAAAACACCAGTGTTTTGTATCTCAATCTGTGGTTTGTTGAAAAGATCCTCAGATTTCTGACCTCCATCGCTGGGTGAGGAAAAATTGCTGTGATACCTGTGGCAGGGCACGAGGATGACAGAGTTAAGGGGCCACGAGCACGTTATTACCTGTGAACTCGCCAAAGAACTTTTTGCAGACCAGCCTGAGCAAGGGGCGGATGTTCAGCTTCAGCTCCTCCTTCGTCAGGTGGATGCCAAGCTCGTCTAGGGTCCGTGGGAGGCTGGTGTCCACGTCACCTACAACCTGTGAGGGTGTAAGACACCATGTCAGCTGTAGTGAGAGCCTGAGCATAGTGCTAGAGGGAGACAAGGGAAGTCCAAAGACATATCTGAAAAACTCCTTCACAAGGCTCTCTTCTATGGAGACAACGCTCTTGGCAAGGACAAAAGTTTGGTTTCAGCGGCATCTCTGCTACCTACCCTTCAAACCATAGGCAAAGCCAACTTGGTTACATCCCCATCCCAGCCTAAAAACCAAGCACTCAGATTGATTGCTCCCAGTGCTGCCCCCTGGTGTCTGAAAAGCAGCATCTCAGCCCACTCAGAAACTCCGTCACCTATTAAATAGAAGTCTATTTACAGACTTCTCACATTTAGAGGATCATTGTGCACTGGAAGGAACCAAAAAAGGTCACCTCGCTGTGGATCCTGTCAGGGCAGGGCCAAGCTAAATCACCCTCAGCAGACTCAAGGTCTCTACTGAGGCAGGCTCTATAAATTTTTTTTATTAATCCATTCCAGTCTGACATAAGGTATTAAGTATTTTTCAGCACTAATAAATTTTAATCGCTATTTTATCTTGTTGCTAGGTTGTGCTGTTTTGTCCACTGGAATGGCCACACACATTTTGTGTGTGTGTGTGTCCACTGTGCTTATTAAATACCTGCATATTGTATTACTGTCTTGGGAGAAAGGTCTGTATGAAAATTCCTATAATTTTTACTCCTTTAGTCCTATCTTTTAGGGAGTACAAATTCATATAAATGTCACGTTATATTCCTTTTTTTAGGGACAGGGTCTCACTCTGTCACCCAGCCTGGAGTGCAGTGGTGTGATCATGGCTCACTGCATCCTCCACCTCCTGGGCTCAAGTGATCCTCCTGCCTCAGCCTCCCCAAGTAGTTGTGACCACAGGCACACACCACTACAACAGCTAATTCTATTTTGTGTGGGGATATAGGGTTTAGCCATGTTGTCCAAGCTGGTCTTGAACTCCTGATCTCAAGCGATCAGCCCACTGGGACCTCCCAAAGTGCTGGAATTACAGGCGTGAGCCACCACATCCGGCCATGTTATATTCTTTGCTTCTCAGCATTCCACATGCTTAATTAAATCCTTACCATTTCCTGACAAATGATTTCAATCTGACAAGCATCACATATTGTGCAAACAGTTATGAAAGCAAAGTTCATACGAACCTGCTTTGTTTTGTTTTTTTCTCAGACAGGGTCTCACTCCATCACTCAGGCTGGAATGCAGTGGTGTGATCATGGATCACTGCAGCTTTGACCACCAGGGTTCAAGCAATCCTCTGGCCTCAGCCTCCTGAGTAGCTGGGACCACAAGTGCACACCACCACTCCCAGTTGATTTTTTTTTTTTTTTTTTGAGACAGTGTCTTGCTCTGTCACCCAAGCTGGAGTGCAGTGGCACAATCTCAGCTCACTGCAGCTTCTGCCTCAAGAGTAGCTGGGATTGCAGGCATGAGCCACCATGCCTGGCTAATTTCTGTATTTTTAGCAGAAATGGGGTCTTGCCACGTTGCCCAGGCTGGTCCTGAACTCCTGGACTCAAGTGATCCTCCTGCCTTGGCCTCCCAAAGCGTCTGGATTACAGGCCTGAGCCACTGTGCCCAGCTCAGACATACTTTTAGTGGTTGCAAAGTGGTTCATTTCATGGGATGTACCATCACTCATTTAATCAGATTAATGAGCATAACTGACAAACATTTAACTTATTTCCAGTTTTTTCCCTTTTCCTGCTGTTACAAACAATGCTATAAGCTGAGGTGGTGGGCTCCTGCCTGTAATCCCAGCACTTTGGGAGGCCAAGGCAGGAGGATCACTTGAGGCTAGAAGTTTGAGACCAGCTTGGGGATAATGGGAAGACCCTGTCTCTACAAAAAATTTTTAAAAAGTTAGCCAGGCATGGTAGCTTGCACCTGCAGTCCCAGCTTCTCAGGAGGCTGAGGTGGGAGGATTGCTCAAACCTAGGAGTTTGAAGCTGCAGTGAGCTATGACCATGCTATTGCACTCCCACCTGGGCTACAGAGTGGGACCCTATCTCTAAAAAACAAAAACAACCAACCAAAAATGCTATAATAAACACTTTGATTTATATGAATAACCAGGAGGACTTTCACAATTATATCTGTAAGTTAAATTTCCATAACTGAAACGATTAGTTCTAAGTGTCACATTCCTCTCAACAGTCAAGATCTGTTCATAAACCTGCTCCAGGAGAAGCCTTTTCTTTCATACCTTCTCCCTTTCCTTTGATTTTTTTTTTTTTTTTGGAGACAGAGTCTCGCTCTGTCGCCCAGGCTGGAGTGCAGTGGCACGATCTCAGCTCACTGCAACCTCCGCCTCCCAAGTTCAAGCAATTCTCTTGCCTCAGCCTCCCGAATAGCTGGGACTACAGGCACCCGCCACCATGCCCAGCTAATTTTTTGTATTTTGGTGGAGACGGGGTTTCATTGTGTTGCCCAGGCTGGTCTCGAGCTCCTGAGCTCAGGCAATCTGCCCACCTTGGCCTCCCAAAGTGCTAGGATTACAGGCATAAGCCACCGTGCCCGAGCCCCTTTCCTTTGATTTTAATAACATTGAGAGTAGTGTGGTGTTCTGGATCCAGAAGATTACTTCTGGAACAATTAGTGACCAACAACCACCCTTATACTTAACATAAAACTGAGCAGGTTTAGGGACAGAGGGAAGTGTGAGTTCACCAGCTCTTCCACAGTGCTTGTAAGAGCAGATCTGCCCAGTGTGACCTGACACACTCACCTGGGCGAGGATCTTATAAAGAGGCTCCAAGATAAACTCCACGAAACTTCTCTGGGAGCTGCTAGTTGGGGCCTTTTTGGTGAACTTTCGCCTAAAAGGAAAAATAAGTTCTGAGTGACCCGGAGGAAAAGGCACTATCACTGATCCCAAGAGGCATTGTCTAAGTGCTGAATCTGAACAACAGCCCAGGGGAGGAATGTGTATGTGACTGTAAAGCTTCCAGAGACAGATTCCTGGAAGGATACATGGTTATGACCCTCCTGGATGCCTGAGCTGGGCTGTAAAGACTTCAGGAGAAACAGCTTCTCGCCAGATCAGAGCTTAGGAAGCCAACCCATTTAGGGGAGGAAAGACGGTAGTTTACATTAAAAAAAAAAAAAAGTAGGTATTTAATCTTTGAACTCTGAGAATTTCACTATCTGTTCTCACTTACTGGGTAAATGATCACCCCTCTGGAAAGTCACGTCCCATACTCTACTTACGTCTTAGGGTTGAAGTAGATGTCACCCCAGAGTCTTTTAGCAAATTCTTGGTAATTAATGTCACCTATGGGAGAAGCCACACGATTATAATCTACCTAGCAAAGTGTTGTTCAAAATTCTGTTTGAGGTGCCACAGGTGGTTCATAGCTGAGAACTTCTAGCACTTTCCTTTCCGGAGTCCAGGCATTTCCTTCTAACCAGACAGGAAAACAGGGACACTGAGGCACGAAGAAGGACAAGACTGGTCCAAAGTTGACAAGGCTGTGCTGGAGCCAAAATGAGAACCCAAACCTCTCCATCTCCACCAAGCACTAGGATTGAACTATGGACAAGAGCATGGGTTACATGTTTTCCTTTGATGGAACAGGGTCACCTACTGTGTGGCATCCTCTATCTGCATCTAAACCCTGTCCCTTCTGGAAGGGAAATTTAATGGTTCTTTCACCCTTTCCTGATGTAGACAAGCTCGACTCTGCTGCCAGTGTGGGCCACCTTCCAACTGCAGCGTCACCATAAGGTTCTGGCTAGCCCTAGGCCTCAGGTAAGCAATTACTCAGCCCTCTCGAGAGAAAACACCAAAGCCAACCTTTGGCTCATCTTTTACCAATTAATATTTTTAGTTTGACTATAACTGCTAATCCTAGTCAGACTATACCAAACAACTATGGCTTTTAAAAGCCAAGACTTGAGTAACATTCAGTTAGATAACTGATATCACCAACTACCTCCTGGATATTTCTACCCAGATGTCAGACTGTCCCCTCTCACCTTGTATGGGATAAAGGGAATGTATCCGCTTTTTCCGAAAGTCACATTCCCCTTCAGACTTCTCTGTCTCCATCAGTATGGTTACCACCAAAATTGCATCTAAACTCAAAATCTTTTTCTTCCCTACTCTGTTAATTACCAAATTCTCCCCTTCTTTCCCACATTGTTAGTTACTGAAACTTTCCTTCCTCTGAACCACTGAATGTTTATGCCCTCTGTTAGTGCACTTACCATGTAGCATAATCACCGAACTTTTTTTCTTTGAGACAGGGTCTTGCTTTGTCATCCACACTGGAGTGCAGTGGCACGACCTTGGCTCCCTGCAGCCTCGACCTCCCTGGCTCATGCAATCCCCCCACCTCTGCCTCCTGAGTAGCTGGGACTACAGGTGTGCGCCATCACGGCCAGCTAATTTTTAAAATTTTTTATAGAGACAAGGTCTTACCATGTTGCCTAGGCTGGTTGTGAACTCCTGGCCTCAAGTGATCCTCTACTTTGGCCTCCCAAAGTGCTGGGATTACAGGCATGAGCCACTGGACCTAGCCTGAACTTGAACTCTTCTCCTTGGTTAAACATTCCACTGTTACCTGAACAGGCCATGACTAACACCACCTGCCTCTGTGCCTCTTTCTCCAGCCCTGCAAGTCTGGAATTCTTGGCTTTCTACTCTCTATCTGCCCAAGCCCCATCTCCTTCCCTCGGCTTTACCTGACTCCAAGCCATTGAGGCTGACCCCCACCCCACCCCTAAATTCTCTCAGCTGTATCTGCCTACAGCAGATACTCGGCACTCAGCTCACACTATCACCTCACATTGCCATTCATCACTCTGTGGGATTCTGTCCATCCACTGGATGAAGTTTCTAGAAGTCTGAAGTTGTTCATGATGCCTTATTGTATTATATTCCTAGCGAAAGCACATGGTATCAGTTTTGGTAGTAAGGTGTAAATGGATTCTAGTTCCAACTCTATTAATAAGTTCTGTGACCATAGGCATAGTTTCCCCCCATGTAAAATGAAGAGGAAGGACTCAACGAACATGGCTTTCCATGATAATGCTGCTGCAGCCCAGCCCATAGCTAGCTCTGGCATAAACGAACAGTGGGTTCAAAGGATGAGCAACAATCTCGCCCGAGGCTGAGGATCATTTTCAATCAAAATTGGAAGCATCTCTGCATTATAATTACAAAAGGGTTTTGGATTTTGCTTCACATGCTCATACAATGGACATTTAGAAACACATAAACTTCTACTGGAACCCTGTTCAGTTTAATTTCATTTATTGTTCAGCTACCCATTTTTAAAAAAGAGCCATCTAGAAATAACTGATATATACATCTAATAACAAGAAAATGGTCAATGGCCCAATGCTGTGTGAAAAACACAGATAACATATGTATACAGTTGACCCTTGAATAACATGGTTTGAATGTCTCGGGTCCAATTATACATGGATTTTTCTCCCACCTCTGCCACCTGAGACACCAAGACCAATGCCTCCTCTTCCTTAGCCTGCTCAATGTGAACATGACGAAGATGAAGACCTTTATGATGATCCACTCCCACTTAATGAACAGTAAATGTGTTTTTTCTCATGATTTTCTTTGTAACATCTTCTTTTTTCCAGCTTACTTTATTATGAGAATATAGTATATAGGCCGGGCATGGTGGCTCATGCCTGTAATCCCAGCACTTTGGGAGGCCGAGGTGGGCGGATCACGAGGTCAGGAGTTCGAGACCAGCCTGACCAACATGGTGAAACCCCGTCTCTACTAAAAATACAAAAATTAGCTGGGCATGGTGGCATGCACCTGTAATCCCAGCTACTCAGGAGGCTGAGGCAGGAGAATCGTTTGAACCCGGGAGGCGGAGGTTGCAGTGAGCCGAGATCGCGCCATTGCACTCCAGCCTAGGCAACAGAGTGAGACTCTGTCTCAAAAAAAAAAAAAAAAAAAAAGACCTAATTTTTCTTTTCTTGTTTTTTGAGACAGGGTCTTGCTCTGTTGCCCGGGCTGGAGTGCAATGGTTCAATCATGGCTCACTGTAGCCTTAACCTCCTGGGCTCAAGTGATCCTCCTGAGTTGGGACTACAGGCCAGTGCCACTATGCCCAACTAATTTTTTGTATTTTTTTGTAGAGATGGGGTTTCACCATGTTGCCCAGGCTGGTCTTAAACTACTGGGCTCAAGTGATCCGCCCGCCTCAGCTTCCCAAAGTCCTGGGATTACAGGTGTGAGCCACTGCACCTGGTCAAAAAAGACAGAACTTTAATCCCCCATTTTTTTTCACAAGAGCAAAGGGCTCCATGCTAAGAGTGCGGCAGGACAACTGACTGGCAAGAATAGAAATGATGATGCTCCACCGCCTACTGGTCATGAGACCTCTCATGGAGCCTGTCTGCTTGACTCTAAAAACGGGGTAACAGTGACTTCCCTCTAAGGAATTATAACATTGAACACAGAAAAGACTCTCAGTGCACAATTCCTATTGGAATCTGAGGTAACTGGGGAAGTGCAAAGATGAAGGGCCAGGGAGTCTCTCACAGTGGGAATCTGGTCTCAAGGATCTGGTGTTGAGGCTCCAGGAACCCATGATATGCGGCTGGGCATGTTAGCAGAGGCCTGTAGATGCTGGCTGCAAGGTCACCATGAGTTCTCAATTAGACCCATGAAATTGATGTCTGCCTCCATACGGCTGGCTAGAAGCACTAACAGTGAGGGAGATGCCACCTGTGAGAAGGTCTGAAAGTGCCTGTGGGCATGGATGATTCCTGTTTTACAAAACCTGTCTCACTCTAGGAGAGACTTTTATTCCTAAAATGACCTCCTTCTTCTCCCATGTCCTCCTATTCACTTTTATTTTTCTATTAT
This sequence comes from Nomascus leucogenys, assembly GCF_006542625.1. Taxonomy (NCBI): domain Eukaryota; kingdom Metazoa; phylum Chordata; class Mammalia; order Primates; family Hylobatidae; genus Nomascus; species Nomascus leucogenys. Next base: position 31,291,964 of record NC_044399.1, on the reverse strand, counting down.
TTAGAAACCACTTAGCCTGAAGAAAGGGTCTCAAGGCCAGAAAGACCCCCAAATGTGATAATAACAGGTGATAAAATGTTCCCCCAGCAGGGTGCTCTGATACGAAGCCAATTTCTGAGCCATTCAGCAGGAAAGGCACACAGAACTCAGGGGAAGCTGGTGAGACAGACTGCCAGCCAGCGCTTACCAAAGGTGTCGGCGTAGATCTTGGCAAAGGAGCCCAGCGTGAAGCAGATGCTGTACTGGGAGCTGGAGAAGCAGACGTTACCCAGGAGTGGGGAAAGGATCAGGTTCTCATCAGTGGAATACATGCTGAAACAGAGACAGTGGTGAGCATAGTGCCAGGCTGCAGCATCCCGGACGCACTGCCAAGGGGAAGGACAGGAACTCAGTATCACAGCCACTCTCCAGCCCTCGGAAGGGACTTGTGCAAGACACTCAGTTTTGCCAACAGCCTGGTCCAAGAAAGTGACATGATGGAGCTGTTCCCTAATTCCCAATAACAAGTTGATTTCCCAGAGCTGGGAACATTCTGCACAATCTTGGAAAAGCTAACTGCACCAGACAGACAAGGGGAAACCTAGAGGACAGAGACAAAACCCTCAGAACACAGGAAACGAATCTAATGTGATAAGATAGAAATACAGAAATACATTTGAGGAAAAACCTCGATTTCACAAATACAAGCAGACATAAATATCGTTTAAAAAAGAGAAAAGAGGCCGGGCGCGGTGGCTCACGCTTGTAATCCCAGCACTTTGGGAGGCCGAGGCGGGCGGATCACGAGGTCAGGAGATCGAGACCACGGTGAAACCCCGTCTCTACTAAAAATACAAAAAATTAGCCGGGCGTGGTGGCGGGCGCCTGTAGTCCCAGCTACTCGGAGAGGCTGAGGCAGGAGAATGGCGTGAACCCGGGAGGCGGAGCTTGCAGTGAGCCGAGATTGCGCCACCGCACTCCAGCCTGGGCGACAGAGCGAGACTCCGTCTCAAAAAAAAAAAAAAAAAGAGAAAAGAAAGGAAATGAAGAAAAGCAACTCTGCTCTTTACCCTCACTGCCATACTCTTTGTTCTTTTGTGTTTGGCTTTTACAGTGTTAAAACTTTCAATCTTAAAAGCCATGCAGAAACCACGAGCATCTGAGTTCACTAACATTTATAAGAGAACCAGTTGTACAAGGGGATCAAATCCACAACCCTAGCCTTATTGGCACATTATCTTATGGAATTTCCCAATATAGAAATAAAGGTATGGCTTATAAAGAACAGCCCCCTACCCCATTGCACTCTACTTCCAAGTTATGCTCCCTAGAGGCAACTGCTTTCAACACTTTTAAAGCTGCTTTTAGAGTATTTACCTTCAGGTTTCTAAGTAATTTGTTTATGTTGCTTTTTCTTGCTTAGAGGTTCCTTTGTTTTTGAGACAGAGTCTTGCCTTGTTGCCCAGGCTGGAGCACAGTGGTACAGTCACCATTCACTGTAGCCTCGATCTCTCAAGCTCACACAATCCTCCCTCCTCAGCATCCCAAGTAGCTGGGACTGCAGGCATGAACCACCAAGCCTGGCTAATTTTTTGTAGAGATGAGATACAAAAGCCATATTGCCGAGGCTTGAACCCTGAAATCCTGGGCTCAAGCAATCTCCAGCTTGGCCTCCCAAAGTGCTGGGATTCTAGGTATAAGCCACTGTGCATGGCCTCTTGTTTAGAGGTTTGAAACATGACCTCTTGACTTCCTATTTTAGTAAGTCAGGTTAAGTTCAGCCCTATCCCACCTCCTACTTTTTTTTTTTTTTTTTTAAAGACGGAGTCTTGCTCTGTTGCCCAGGCTGGAGTGCAGTGGTGCAATCTCGGCTCACTGCAAGCTCCGTCTCCCGGGTTCACGCCATTCTCCTGCCTCAGCCCCCTCAGTAGCTGGGATTACAGGCACCCGCCACCATGCCCGGCTAATTTTTTTTGTATTTTTTAGTAGAGATGGGGTTTCACCGTGTTAGCCAGGATGGTCTCGATCTCCTGACTTCGTGATCCGCCCGCCTCGGCCTCCCAAAGTGCTGAGATTACAGGCATGAGCCACCGCGCCCGGCCTTTTTTTGTTTGTTTAAGAGACAGGATCTCACTCTGTCACCCACATTGGAGTACAACAGCACAATCATAGCTCACTATAACCCTGAACTCCTTGGCTCAAGTGATCCTCTTGCCTCTGCCTCCTGAGTAGCTAAGACTACAAACACATGCCAGCACACCAAGCTAATTTTAAAATTATTTTTTGTGGCCAGGCGCGGTGGCTCACGCTTGTAATCCCAGCACTTTGGGAGGCCGAGGCGGGCGGATCACGAGATCAGGAGATCGAGACCACGGTGAAACCCCATCTCTACTAAAAATACAAAAAAATTAGCCGGGCGTGGTGGTGGGCGCCTGTAGTCCCAGCTACTCGGAGAGGCTGAGGCAGGAGAATGGCGTGAACCCAGGAGGCAGAGCTTGCAGTGAGCCGAGATTGCGCCACTGCACTCCAGCCTGGGCGACAGAGTGAGACTCCGTCTCAAAAAAAAAAAAAAAAAAAAAAAAAAAAATTATTTTTTGTAGACACAGAGTCTAGCTATGTTGCCCAGGCTGGCCTTGAACTCCTAGCCTCAAGGGATCCTCCCGCCTTGACCTCTCAAAGTGCTGGGATTACAGGCATAAGCTATCACGCTTGGGCTTTTTATTAAAATATATTTGTCATTTCATCCTTTGGACTCATGATGTCACACTGGGCTCTAGTCATTCTCAGTCCTTGCAGAGATGGGGTGAAGACACTCCTTTTGAAAAATAGTGCTACACACTGGGAAGGCTCCTGAAGGTAACCGTCTCTAGCCACACAGGTTCCATCCCCAATCCTCAAATGGAGAGGCATTCTTTCAGTTGGAGAGGCATTCTTTCAGTAGGACGGCCCCCTCACAGGCCCATTTGAGGGGCTGCAGGAAGTCATCTAGCACATCTTTCAGCCTGTAGTAAGACTGTCTTTAAGATATATTTAACCTCTCTTTCAGAGGCCCTTTGATATTATATTCTAAGGTATCATAACCATCACTCATATGTATTAATGCAAGCCCTAAATCCATCTTGTTGAGAAGCAGGTATATCCACAGAAACACAGCAAACAATTCTTAATTTATTTAGACTGTGTTAATTATAAGATAATAGCAGCTAACATTATTCAGCACATCAGCTGCTACATTGCAAGCACTGTGCTGTGTTCCATCAAATATCTATTTAATTTCTTATAACATCCCTGGTAAGTTATTATGTTAACTTATACTATAAATGCCTAATAATATTTGCCATTATTGCTATTAGGCAAATATTATTCCTTTTTTACCAAAGCAGAAAATGAATTTAAGTAATCTGCCCAACTTTACATGGTTGGTATGTGGTGAAGATGAGGCTGATTCTAGAGCCCAGGCTGGGTGCAGTGGCTCAAATCTGTAATGCTAGCACTTTGGAAGGCCAAGGTGGAAGAACCGCTTGAGGCCAGTTTAAGACCAGCCTGGGCAACATAGCAAGACTCCATCTCTACAAAAAATAAATAAATAAATAATAAAAATTAAAATTAAAAAAAAAAACTGGCCAGGGGTGGTGGTTCACGCCTGTAATCCCAGCACTTTGGGAGGCCGAGGTGGGCGGATCACGAGCTCAGAAGATCGAGACCATCCTGGCTAACACAGTGAAACCCTGTCTCTACTAAAAATACAAAAAATTAGCCGGGCGTGGTGGTGGGTGCCTACAGTCCCAGCTACTTGGGAGGCTGAAGCAGGAGAATGGCATGAACCCAGGAGGCGGAGCTTGCAGTGAGCCGAGATCATGCCACTGCACTCCAGCCTGGGCGACAGAGCGAGACTCCGTCTCAAAATAAATAAATAAATAAATAAATAAAATATATAGCCAGGTATGGTGGCACATGCCTGTGGTCCCAGCTATCAGGAGACTGAGGTGGGAGGATTGCTTGAGCCCAGAAGTTCGAGGCTGCAGTGAGCTGTGATTGTAACACTGCACTCTAGCTTGGGTAACAGACAGCCTATCTCTAAAAAGAGAAGAAATTAAATACAGCCCAAGAATTGATCATAATAGTAAAATGAAGATGTGTTAAGCATCACGAGTGGTTAAGACACAGAGGTAATAGTATGGAGTCAACCCCTGCAGAGTCCCAGGACGTGCCTCTAGTTTTGCCCAACAAATTCATCAACACATACTTAGAAATAAATCAGACTTGTTCCCAGAGGTATTCAGGGTTAAAACCCAGAGTCTCCGAGGACAGGAAATCCACTCCCAGGGGTTTTCTACCTTATTAATCCATTGACCTCATCCACAATGTGGCGCAGCTTGTAATACGCATCAGTTGGAGGCAGCTTCAGCTCCAGGATCAGCCGGTCAATCTTGTTGATGCACACAGTGACCGCCAGCCTCTCCTGCACCGCATGCTTGATCAGCCGCTCTGTGTTCAGCATCACCTGAGAAAAACAAGGCTCAGAAGGTGGTAAGAAGAACAAGGAGGGCAGAAAGTTCAAAGCAGAACCAAAGAAGGCACTATTTCAAACCATGAAGCCTGGGGAGAAAAAAAGACCTGGCGAAATATTACTGGGTGGAAGCAGAGAGCATCCTGCCCGAAGATAGACACAAGAACTTTAAGAGGGCACCTTGCAGGATTGAGAAATGAATAAACCCACGAACAATGATGTTGGGAGCCAGGTTTCTCAGTGCTAGAGAAGGAATTAAGAAGGCTGGGAAGAGCCGGTGGTGCTGAAATGGAATTGGGGGTATTAGGATTAATGCATGATTTTTAATATATGTGTGTAGAAATAGTTATAGATATGTGCGAGTGTACATAACCTAGCTGTGCTCAGTGAGAGGGCCTAGAAGCAATGTACCCCAGTAGCAATGAGCACATCCAAACCTTTGTTTCTAAATACTAATCCCCACTGGCTGGGCACGGTGGCTCATGCCTGTAATCCCAGCACTTTGGGAGGCCGAGGCGGGCGGATCACGAGGTCAGGAGATCGAGACCATTCTGGCTAACACGGTGAAACCCCGTTTTGACTAAAAATACAAAAAAATTAGCGGGGCGTGGTGGCGGGCGCCTGTAGTCCCAGCTACTTGGGAGGCTGAGGCAGGAGAATGGCGTGAACCTGGGAGGCGGAGCTTGCAGTGAGCCAAGATCACGCCACTGCACTCCAGCCTGGGCGACAGAGCGAGACTCCATCTCAAAAAAAAAAAAAAAAAATACTAGCCCCCACTATAAGCCAGAGCTTCTAGGCTAGGTGCAGTCACTCACATCTGTAATCCCAGCATTTTGGGAGGCCAAGGCAGGAGGATTGCTTGAAGCCAGAAGTTCAAGACCATCCCAGGCAACAGAGAGAGACTTCATCTCTCAAAAAAATATTTAAAAATAAGCTGGGCATGGTGGCACATATCTGTAGTCCCAGCTATTTGGGAGGCTGAAGTGGGAGAATCACTTGAGCCCAGGAGCTCGAGGCTGCTGTGAGGTATAATTCTACCATTGCACTCCAGCCTGGGCCAGAGGGCAAGATGCCATCTCTTTGAAGGAAAAAAAAAAGGCAGAGCTCCTTGAAGAAATGGCTGAGTTCAGGACTGGGACAAGGAAAGATACGTCTAGAACATCTTTTTGTGCTTGAAAGTAAGGAAGTGCTCAAAAAACGATGAGATGTGAAAAGGATGATGGAATCAGCCTGAAGGAGCTCTCAGTAGCCACATCTGGGATGACAGCACTAGAGCATCGGAATGCATAAGGACAGTAACAGATTACAATTCACTGAATAAAATGCAAACCCAAACATCCATAGTGATAATAAGCAAATGGGGGAGAAACAAAAGCACTTCTTTACAACATAATTCCAACCAATAGGCCAGGCGCGGTGGCTCGTGCCTGTAATCCCAGCACTTTGGGAGGCCGAGGCAGGTGGACTGCTTGAGGTCAGGAGTTCAAGACCAGCCTGACCGACATGGTGAAACCCCATTTCTACAAAAAATACAAAAATTAGCCAGGTGTGGTGGCAGGCGCCTATAGTCCCAGCTGCCTGGGAGGCTGAGGCAGGAGAATCACTTGAACCTGGGAGGCAGAGGTTGCAGTGAGCCAAGATTGCACCACTGCACTCCAGCCTGGGTGAAAGAGCAAGACTCCATCTCAAAAAACAAAACAAAACAACAACAACAAAAAACAACAATGGCCGGAAGCGGTGGCTCATGCCTGTATCTCCACACTTTGGGAGGCCAAGGTGGGCAGATCACCTGAGGTCAGCAGTTTGAGACCAGCCTGGCCAACATGGTGAAACCCTGTCTCTACTAAAAATACAAAAATTAGCCAGGTGTGGTGGCATGCACCTGTAATCTCAGCTACTTGGGAGGCTGAGATAGGAGAATCGCTTGAACCCAAAAGGTAGAGGTTGCGGTAAACCGAGATCGCACCACTTCACTCCAGCCTGGGCAACAGAGCAAGACTCCATCTCAAAACCAAAACAAAACAGAAGGAATAAGAAGAGTTAGAAGACTCATTATTTGCAACTATTGTAGAAATAAGCCAAGAATCATCAATGGATGACAAAACTAGTAGATAAAGTTTGATAAGGAGAAGAATAACCAGATTCTAATAACCAGAGCCTAATCACGAAGAAGTATTAGACAAACCCAAATTGAAAGACATTCTACAAAATAAGTGCCCTGTACTTTTCAAAAGTGTCAATGTCATAAAAGACCAAGAGAGGCTAAAGAACAGCTTCAATTCAGAGAGACTTGAAAATCATGAAAACTAAATGCTATGCATCACTCTGGATTAGGGGAAAAAATTCTATAACGGAAACTGTTGGTATGATTAGTAAAACTGAATAAGGTCTGTAGAAAAAGATCTGTACAACAGGACTGTATCAATGTCAAATTTTCTGATTTTGGCAACTACTGTGGTTATGTAGGTGAATGTCCTTATTCTTAGAAAATACATTCTGAAATATTTTACTTTCAAACGGTTCAAGGGGAAAATATACACACCTGTCTCTCTGTGTGTGTCTGAACGTGTACAGAGACAGAATTACGAAGTAAACGAGAGTGGGTTCTTTGAACAATTCTTGCAACTTTTCAGTTTGCTGTTATTCCAAAATGAAGTCAGTTTAAAAAAAGACAATTCTGGCTCCCTCTGCTGGCTGTCTCACCAATGATAACACGAATAAGGTTAGCCAAAGTGTTCCATTTCTCAATTGAGGAATACAGAAGACACCCTGGTCTTTTAACTCCAACCTCTTGGAAAAATGCAACTAATATGAAAAATCCACTTGCAAGAACATACACTCCTCCCTTCCTTTTATTTACATTTGTCATTTTATCTTTGTGTTTTCTGAATAGCAATGAGTCTTATCATTTTGAGCTTCACTGAGCAGGCAGCAAGGGCACCCACATTGATAATTTTTTTTCTTCTTGTTTTGAGAGAATGTCTCACTCTAGCACCCAGGCTGGAGTGAAGCGGCGCAATCTCGGCTCACTGCAACCTCCAACTCCCAGGCTCAAGTGATTCTCCTGCTTCAGCCTAATGAGTAGCTGGGATTACAGGCATGGGTCACCACACCTGGCTAATTTTTGTATTTTTGGTAGAGACGGGGTTTCGCCATGTTGGCCAGGCTGGTCTCGAACTCCTCACCTCAGGTGATCCACCCACCTCAGCCTCCCAAAGTGCTGGGATTACAGGTGCGAGCCACCACACCTGGTGAGAATTAATTTTGAACTTCATTTGCTGCTTTAATTTTAGAGCAAATTTGAGCCTTAATCCCAGAGAGTTTCAAGTTCTCTGGCTCCCAGCTCACTCAGTGCTCTGGGTATTGTTGGGGGGTGGGGGCAAACATAACAGGTGGATGAGATTCTGGGAGCTGAGTCTGACTCACCCCCTCAGCAGCATCAATGAAAAGGACCACTCCATCTGAGATGCGCAAGCCAGCTGTGACCTCATCAGAGAAATTCACATGTCCTGAAAAGCAAATGCTAAGTAAGTCATCAGCTGGTGAAGGATAAAGCACAATTAACTGGTAGGGTGAACTGAGGGGGCACTTCAAAGCCGTGCACCTCCGAATATCCCCTTTCCCTGGTAAAAATATCCCCCATTAGAGTCATATCCTTGCATTAAGCTTTTCTACGAGAGGCTCCCTACATAAAAAGAGGGAAGTACCCAGGAGGGCATGAGTCCACACACACACACCAGCTTAGCCTAATCAGCAGTAAGCAGAGTTCTGTGGGACTCAAGACAATCTGGAGGCAGGAGAAAGGGCAAAGGAGGGCCTGGGGCACAGTGTGCTGTTCGAGGAAGGCAGTTCCTGGCGAGGTGCTATGGGGGCAGGGGCTGAGAGATATCAGGACACTGGGCATCAGATGGTGCCAAGAAGGCAAATCAGCCAAAACCTAAAACCTTCCAGTTTTTAAAAACTCTGCCCCAGTTCGTCCTTTCCATAGGAGGAAGAGTCAGCCAAGGTGCGCTGCTCCCAAGGTCATCAGTATGTTCGCCAGTCTCCTTCAAAAGACTGAGAGTACTCAAGGCCAGGGACTGGCTGTGACTCACCTTTAGCTCCCCAGCAGATAGCATGGGGCCTGACAGGCTGAAATGAATAAATGAATACAATTCCCTAACATTTTTAAATATTCGAAAGAGTAAAGACATGAATAGGAGGCCTGGAGTATGATGCTTGCTAAATTAACAAGTCAGAAACAAAGGAGAGGGTCAAAATGGAAAATGGGTTCAATGAAGGTGAGGGAATATAAAAACAAAGATGCACTGCTCTGTTCTGCTCTGGAAAGTGAGAGGACACACGCAAAACCAAGACAAAGTTCTAATAATCAAAAGCCGAAGGATGTCCTACCTGGAGTGTCCATGATATTGAACAGATAAGATTTTCCTTTGGTGTCTGGCAAGACCACTGTCACAGGAGTGCTTTTGATGCCTACACCTCTCTGAAAGGAACAAAGAGTGGTCAAGACCTCTTCCTATGCAAGAGAGGTTCATTTTGTTTTTGGGGCTCCCCAATTGCTAGTAAATTACACTGATGACTCTCCTTACAGTGGGTGATTTTTATCTAGGCCTCTAGCCAGCATGACCTTGAAGATAAAATATCTTGTTGTTAGACAGCATTTTTGGGGGGCTTGCTTCAAATATGAAAAGATGAAAATGAATTACTGCAAACAAAACAGTATTAAGCCTTATCAGAGAATCCAGGGTCCTAGAATCTCATCCTCTTTATACATTTAGAAACAAAAACAATAGCCGAGCACCTTGGAAGTAAAAAGAAACAATCTGGGGTATTTTAGTTTTTTTTTGAAAAAAAGAAATATAAAAGCTATGACAGGAATAAACATTTTTTTAAAACTCCAGTCAAACAAATATATAAATACATTATAAAATAATAACAGCTAACATTAATTGCCTATCTATCTTTACCAATTCCAAGTGCCTTTAGTTAACCATACTTATTTATACTTAAAACTTCCATTAGGAAAAAGGGACAGAAATAAGAGGGGGGAAGAGAAGGGGTCAGAGAGTAGAGAGAAAGATCCGGATGGAAAGACAAAAAGAGAAACACAAAGATATAGGAACCCATTTTCAAAGAGAAGCTACTCCTAGAAAGAGGTCATCATATGGATGGAGTCATCCTGTGGATTTTAAAGGATGATGTCATTTTAAAAAAATCACGTTGAGCTTCTGCATAACTTACAGCACAAATGCAGACATCGCCTCTTAGTATTTCCCCTATATTAGGCCAAATTTAATCTAGTCAAGAAAAGGAGGGTTCCCCTCCTAACCTACAGCTTGCCTACCCAGTTCTTTTTCAAGTTATAACCCTGGAGTAACTGGGGGAAGAAGGAGATGGGATGTGAGAAGTGGAGAGAGAGGAGTAGGGTATGAACTAAAATGCTATCATAAAGGCTCTTCCACATTCCCTACAAAACTATTACTGGTGGGTCTGGTGTAGGCGACAATCAGATTCCCCAAGGCATGCTTACCTCTTGCTCTGTGAAGAGGATGTCAGTATAGCACAGCTGAAAAAAAATTAACTGTTGTTACCACCTGAGTTCAGACTCCTCTCCCACAAACGAGCCATCAATCACTTTCCCTCACCACCTCCCAGCTCAAGGGTTTCTTTGAGATTAAAGAGAGAGAGAGAGCAGGGTGTCCCCACAACAATTCCAGACAATGAGACCAGTGCCCTCCCAGCTGGAAATGCTCCTGGGTGTGTGGAGGGATTTTTTTATTTTTACTTTTTTGGAAACAGAGTTTCACTCTTGTTGCCCAGGCTGGAGTGCAATGGCGCAATCTCGGCTCACTGCAACCTCCTTTGCCTCCCAGGTTCAAGAGATTCTCCTGCCTCAGCAGAGATTGCACACATGTGCCACCATGCTCAGCTAATTTTGTATTTTCAGTAGACACAGGGTTTCACCATGTTGGTCAGACTGGTCTCGAACTCCTGACCTCATGTGATCCCCCGCCCCTCCCCGCGGCTCAGCCTCCCAAAGTGCTCGGATTACAGGTGTGAGCCACCACACCTGGCTGGGTTTTTCCTTTTGGTTTTGACTTTGTCTTTTTTTTTGAGACGGAGTCTCACTGGGTTGCCCAGGCTAGAGTGTGGTGGCGTAATATTGGCTCACTGCAACCTCCGCCTCCCAGGTTCAAGCGATTCTCCTGCCTCAGCCCCTCGAGTAGCTGGGAATACAGGTTCACACCACCGTGCCCACCCAGCTACATTTTGCATTTTTAGTAGAGACAGAGTTTCGCCATGTTGGCCAGGCTGGTCTCAAACTCCTGACCTCAAGTGATCCTCCTGTCCTGGCCTCCCAAAGTACTGGGATTATAGGCATGAGCCACTGCTCTTTTTGAGTTGGGGGAGGTCACTAAAGACCAGGTATAGCTGAGAGCTAATTTATATCAAATGCACAGAATTCTTAGTGTGGTAAAGGGAGACACATGTCAACCTTAATGCCAGAGTGTTAAAACAATCAATCTGGCAGGGTTTGAACATTTATTGCACTGAGACTTGCAGACACAGTTGGCCTTGTTCACAGGCATTTAAATTTACCATGAAAACCAGGTACAATTGTACCATATTTATAGAGCAGGCTATTAATACTATGACAGGAAAGAATAGACTATAAAAGTCAGGATATATCATAACAGAGGAGGGATCCCAAGTGCAAAATGGATCATCCAAAAATACTGCAGCTCAATATTCTCTATGCTCCTGAGAAAGTTGAAATTATTTTCTTACAGCCTATTAATAGAGATCACAATTATAAAGCTGCACTTTGGAGGCGTCATTATTTACAGAGAACAGGAAGGGTGAAGGAAGGAGGAGAGAGACATCTCTATTTGTTCTGAATGGTTCATCCTAAACCCTCAACAGAAGTTCTACTTACATCTTGGTCATAGCGCTTTCTGATTTCCGGGTGAGTCTGCTCAATTAAACAATCTACAAAACATGTCTAAAAGGGAAGAAACAGTTAACATCTGCCAACCACAGAGGAAAATTTACTGTGCCCTTCCCCCAGCTCCCAATACACCACATAATTTAGGGATAAGGAGAGAAAAAGGAGAGCAAGGAGGGTTATGGGACAGCAAAGAATTAACACTGAAGCCACAGGATTCTTTTCAAATAAAAGATGAAGTCTTTCTTAGACAGGCATCCCTCAGGAAATGAAAACTTATAAAAATCAGAGTAAGGCTCAGTTTCCCATCTTCTGTCCAGATGTAGACACAAGGCTCAGGCATGCAAGTGGCTTAGGAACAGGCTCCATCTGCTGCTTGGGAAAAGCCAGAATTTCACAGTATGACTTCGTTAACAGGCATTCAGCACTCCTAGTCAGGAGGTTGAGCCTTGTGACCTCAAACCTCAACCGCTGTGACTCTAAGGGCTAAAACATGAGCAGGCACAAAAGAGAAATCCTGTTCCAAGTAGCTGAAAGTTCTGTCTTACCTTGCCATGGTGCAGATGTCCACAAAGGGTCACATTTCTGATGAGCTCTGAGTTATCCATCAGATCCGCCAAGAAACTGAAAGGACAAAGGAAAAGAGAAAAGAGACATTGGCAAACGTTTCCAAATGAGGAGTGGTGTAAAGGTGTTTCAGGTATTTTTGGCCAGGAACAACTTTCATACCAACTGGAGAGTGCTCAGGCAGATGTGAATGTCTATACTTACATAGCTCTGGCTTTGGGAATGCAAGACACTTATCCAAGAGGTAACACAATCTGTGAATGGACTATCACGGGGATTTCAATAGTAAACCAGCAAGACTAAAAAAGGAAGAAGAGGCTGGGTATGGTGGCTCATGCCTGTGATCCCAGCACTTTGGGAGGCCGAGATGGGTGGATCACCTGAGGTCAGGAGTTCAAGACCAGCCTGACCAACATGGTGAAACCCTGTCTCTACTAAAAATACAAAAATTGGGCCGGGAGCAGTGGCTCATGCCTGTAATTCCAACACTTTGGGAGGCCGAGGCCACCAAGACCAGCTAATTTTTGCATTTTCAGCAGAGACGGGGTTTCACCATGTTGGTCAGGCGGGTCTCGAACTCCTGACCTCAGGTGATCCACCTGCCCCAGCCTCCCAAAGTGCTGGGATTACAAGCATGAGCCACCACACCCAGCCAGGACTTCCAACATGGTGAAACCCCATCTCTACTAACAATACAAAAATTAGCTGAACGTGGTGGCACGCGCCTGTAATCCCAGCTACTCGGGAGGCTGAGGCAGGAGAATCACTTGAACCTGGAAGGTGGAAGTTGTAGAGAGCTGAGATCACGCCACTGTACTCCAGCCTGGGCAACAGAGTGAGACTCCGTATCGGAAAAAAAAAAAGAGAGAGAGAGAGCACCTAAATGATCCTACACATATATCTACCTATTTACCTGCTTTTGCTCTCCTTTTCAAAATAAAGAGTTGAGGGCCGGGCATGGTAGCTCACGCCTGTAATCTCAGCACTTTGGGAAACTAAGGCAGGAGAATAATTTGAGCCCAGGAGTTTGAGACCAGCTTGGGCAACATAGTGAAACTACAAAAAAAACACAAAAATTAGCCAGGCGTGATGGTGTGTTCCTGTAGTCCCAGCTGCTCAGGAGGCTGAGGCAGACACACCTATTGAGCCTGGGAGGTCAAGGCTGCAATGAGCCGTGATTGTGCCACTGCACTCCAGCCTGAGCAACAAAACAAGACCTTGTCTCAAAACAACAACAACAAAAACAAAATAAAGAGCTAATATATTCCTAAAATACTCAGCAGTCTTACTGAGTCCAAACAGGCTCTGGTGGACCCAACAGTGATAACTGTAATACCCAGATCTGTCTTAAAGGCTGGCTTTTAACATCAAACTAAAGATCTGGAAGAGGAAACAGCTAACATTTGGATGAACACCAAGAGAAAAGTTAAGATTGAGCCCAAATATCCCAGCAGCCACACAAGCTGAAGGAGAATTTGAGAGCTATGTACGGCCACAATTTACTGGCTATTTCAGCCACAAGCCACCTCCTATCTCTACAAAAACATGAACCCACAGCATTCCTGCAGAGAAGCTGAGAAACCTTGTAACTTACTCCATCTCATACACTGTAACAGGTAATGTCTGCTCCATCAGAGTGAATTTCTTAGTTTTCACTGGCTTAATAATAGGTTCTAGAAGAAAAAAAAAAAAAGGTAGTGATGTGTAGGTGGGCATAAAACATAAAAATACAGAGCACTATTCCATTAGATTGACCTTTCAGAATGTATGATGTATGACATCAATTTATTTTACTCTCAAGGATCACTCATATGTTGAGAAAGTTTTGGAAATGCTGTTTGGCATGAGACAGTGAAGGACCTTGAATTGTGGAAAGAGGAGTCTGGGCTTCATTTTGAGGGACAGTGGGAGGGAGGGAGAGGGAATGGATGTAGGTTGAGGTCAATGTCAGTTCAAGATCTTTCTTTGCATTTATAAGATGCAATTACTTTCCAAAAGATCAATGAAAACTTTTTTTTTAGGAGACAAGGTTTCACCCTGTTACCCAGGCTGAAGCGTACAAATGGCGCGATCAAGTGATCCTGCCGCCTCAGTCTCCCGAGTTGCTGGGAGGCATCCACCACCATGCCCAGCTAATTTTTGTACTTTTTTGTAGAAATGGGGTTTCACCATGTTGCCCAGGTTGGTCTCGAACTGCTGGGCTCAAGCGATCCTCCCGGTCTGGCCTCCCAAAGTACTGGGATTATAGGCATGAGCCACCACTTCCAGCCTATGAAAACTATTAAATGGACAATAAGGCTGGTTGCAGTGGCTCACGCCTGTAATCCCAGCTCTTTGGGAGAACAGGGCAGGCAGATCACTTGAGGTCAGGAGTTCAAGACCAGCCTGGCCAACATGGTGAAACCCTGTTTCTACTAAAAATACAAAAATTAGCCAGGCCTGGTGGCAGGTGCCTATAATCCCAGCTACTAGGGAGGCTGAGGCAGGAGAATTGCTTGAACCAGGGAGGCGGAGGTTGCAGTGAGCCAAGATTGTGCCACCGCAATCTAGCATGGGCGACAGAGCAAGACTTCGTCTCAAAAAAAGAAAAAGGAATGAACAATACATATTATGAGAACTGGTTAAAAGGGTTGGAGTTATTTGGATGGAAAAACATATCAGCCCACAGGGTAAATAAACTTAACGACAGTCTTCATGCACTTAAACTGATATCAGGTAAATAAGAAATAACTCTTACTTGCTTAGAAACTAGTTAAGAGCTTTACTGAATATTAAAAGAGTATTAACTCTTTTTTTTCCATTTTTTTATTAATTTTTTTTTGCACACAAAACAATAAACACTTTCTAAAAATACATACAAACAAAAAGATGCATATCAAACACATTAGGAAGGTTGCACATGGGAAGACGGGGAATAGAAATGGGGGGTGGGGATTAAAGAAAATAAACGAGAGAGGGCCTTTGTATGGATCAATGATAATAACTCAATCCTCTATTTGACAAAGAAGAAGGAGAAGGAAGAGGAAGAAAAAGAAAGTGGGATAAAGGATCAGAAAGGGAGGAAAATAGAAAAAATTAGAGTATGACTCCAGGGTAGACCTGTTTTGTTGTTGCTGGGTTGGTTGGTTGGTTTGTCTGTTGTATTTTTTATATGTTTTGCCATGTTGGCCAGGCTGGTCTCGAACTCCTAGCCTCAAGTGATCAACCCGCCTCGGCCTCCTACAGTGCTGGGACTATAGGCGTGAGCCACCACGTCCAGCCTCCACATTGCGTCTGGCCTCCGTGGTAGACCTCCCAGACGGGGCAGACGGGCAGAGGCACTCCCCACATCCCAGATGGGGCGGCCGGGCAGAGGCGCTCCTCACTTCCCAGACGGGGCAGCCGGGCAGAGGCGCTCCTCACATCCCAGACGATGGGCCGCCAGGCAGAGGGGCTCCTCACTTCCCAGATGGGGCGGCCGGGCAGAGGCACTCCTCACTTCCTAGGCAGGCGGCTGGGAGGCGGAGGCTGCAGTGAGCCGAGACCACGCCCCCGCACTCCAGCCCGGGCAACACCGAGCACCGAGTGAGCGAGACTCCGTCTGCAGTCCCAGCACCTCGGGAGGCCGAGGCGGGCAGACCACTCGAGGTCAGGAGCAGGAGACCAGCGTGGCCAACATGGCGAAACCGCGCCTCCAGCCAAAGGACAAAAACCAGGCAGGGGTGGTGGTGCGCGCCCGCAATCCCAGGCAGGCCGCAGGCGGAGGCAGGAGAATCCTGGGAGCCGGAGGCAGGGAGTCTGCAGTGAGCTGACTATACTCCAGCCTGGGCCACAGAGGGAAAAGAAAGAAAGAAAGAAAGAAAGGAAGGGAGGGAGGGAGGGAGGAAGGATTAACTAAATCTTAAGCCAGAAACAGTACCTGAAGGTAGTAAAGAAAAACTGATCAATTCATTCACTGAACTTTTAAGGTTTGCTGAGAGCTATGAAATGAAGTTTCCAGGTTTCAATTTCACCTCCTCACAGCCCAGCTCCTCCTGACATACCTGTGAGAGGCTGAGTGTCTTCCTCTTGAACTATGGTCTCCACCTCAGGGCCGTACACCTCCTCAGCTGTTGGGTAGTACTTCTTGTCCTCATGCAGAACCACCTCCATCCCGGGGTGGTCATCGTCATGATCTCCTATGTCATCGTCATCGTCATCATCATCCATCTGAAAGCAAGAGGGAGAAGGAGAATCGAAGAGGCACACGCTTTTCCTGTATGATGTCTGACTACCTCCATGAGTGAGAGCACTGACTGTACATGCTGGCCAGCTTCTTATTCTGAGTTCTATGCCAGTGGGGCAGGTTCCACTCCTTTGAGACCCTTCACAAAGAGAAGACTCTAAGCCGAGGCCATGGACAGTGCTCCTGGTTCAAACTTACCCCTTCCTGAATGTGGGCCACTGGTCACAGTGGGTTGATACTGGAGAAAATCACAGCACAGCCCTTTACAGGGAAAAAAGCAACTTTCTCCAAAGGCAGAAACCAAAAGCCAGAGGTAAAAACTGGAGATAAGCCCATACCTTTAAAATTTTCACTTATATCCACAGAATTGTTTTTGGAAAATAACTTTGTGAAGATAATAACAGGTGCTGGCAAGGATGTGGAGAAACTGAAACCTCACACACTGCTGATGGGAAAAAGGTGCAGCTGCTTTGGAAAATAGTTTGGTAGTTCCTCAAAATGTTCAACACAGGTTACATATGACCCAGCAAGTCCACTCCTAAGTATATACCCAAGACAAATGAAAAGTTACGGCCACACAAAAACTTAGAAATCAATGTTCATAGTGGCATTATTTATAATAGCCAAAAAGTGGGAACAACCAAATGTCGATCAACTGATGACTGGATAAATGAAATGTGGTACATCCATACAAAAGATTATTTGGCAACAAAAACAAACAAAATACCTATACTTGCTATAGGTATATACATGCTACAACATAGATGAGCCTTGAAAACATGATGCTGAGTAAAGAGGCCAGAAGGCCAGACTGAAAAAGCTGCATATTATTCCATTTATATGAAAATATTCAGAATAGGCAAATCTATATAGACAGAAAGCAGATTGCCCAGGGCTGGCAGGGTAGGTGTGGGTGGGAGGGCAATGGTTAAGGGGTGTGGAGTTTTTTTCTGAGATAATGAAAATGTTCTAAAATTGATTGTGACGACAGTTGCATGACTCTGTGAATACCCTAAAAGCCATTAAATTGTACACTTTACAATTAAATAACTTCAAATCTACCTCCTTACAAATTAACCCATAGTCATATGCAACATTAACGAAGCCACTCTCGCTTCTGCTAAAAAGTCTTCCAAATAATCTAAGGTGACCACCAGATCACCTTTTATGTCCTAAAACACTTACTGAGCACTTAATATGTGCTAAGCACTGTTCCAGGTGTTAGTAAGAAAGCAATGAAGGAAAAAGAGGTGGTACTGAAGCAAAAAATCTGCAGACAGAGAATAAGCTCTACAGGTACCTGGGGAAGAGCATTCTAGTCGGCTGATGAAACAGTGAATGCAAAGGCCCAGAGCCAAGAGCATGTGGCAACTTTGAGGTTTAGCAAGGAAGCCAATATGGTGAGAATGGAGCGAAGGATGGGGGAACAGGAAGCTGCAATCACACGGGAGGCAAATAGACAGGATCTTCTGGACCACTCTAAGAATTTGGACTTTACTTTTACTCTAGAGCAAAAGTAGGGGGGCAGGTGCCATTAGCATCCAGTGGGTAGAGGCCATGGATGCTGCTAAACAGCCTACAACACACAGAGTCCTCACAGAAAGAATTATATGGCCCCAATGTCAATGGTGCTGAGATGAAGAAACTCTGCACCAGGGGTTTGGAGCAGAGAAGTGATATGATCAGACTTCTGTTTTAAAAGAACCACTCCAGCCCCTATGCTGAGAATACACTAGAAGCAAGGAGATTAGTTAGGGGGCTACTGCAGTAATTCAGGAAAGAAATAACAGTGGTGGTGGCTTGGAGTAGACAGGGTAGGAACTGGGAAGGTGGTGAGGACAGGCTGAATTCTGGATACATTACAAAGGTAGAGTCAAAACTGTTTTCTAATGAATTGAAAGGAGGTGTGAGAAAAAAGAGAAGCAGCAAGGTTTTTGATCTGAGCATCGGAAAACAGCCTTGCCTTTACTGAGATGAGGAAGAAAGACTGTAAGAGCAGGTTGGGGGAGCAGGGCGGGGAAAGCTCAGTACTTATGTGTGAGATAACGCCAGGCTTGAGATTCCCTGTTAGACATTAAGTAGAGATGCCATGTAGGAAGGTGGACATACAAACTTGACATTCAAGGGGAAAGTCCAGATTGGAGATACAAATCTGAGTCGTCATGAATAAAGTTATTTGATAGACTGGATGAGATCCCCAGAGGAGTGAGTGTAGACAGAGAAGAGGTCTGAGGAATGGAGCCCCGGGCCTGCTGACATTTGGAGGTCAGGGAGATAATGAGGAAGCAGCAGCAAAGACTGAGAAGGGATGGTCAGTGCGGAGGAAAACCAGGGGTTCTCTGAAAGCCAAAGGAAGAGAGTATTTTAAAGAGGAGGGAATGATCGGCTGGGACAGACGGATGCAGGCAGGTCATGTGGGCTGAGGGCTGGGAACCGACCTTGGGATTTAGCAAGGCAGAGGTCAGTGGTGACCTTGACAAAAGCAGTCTGTGTAATGCGAGAGGCAAAAGGATGGAACTGGGTTTGAAGGAAAATGAGAGGAGAGGATCTGGAGACAGCAACTATGATCAACTAATTCGGGATGTGCTGCGTTGGAAAGCAGGGAAAATCTGGAGGTAAATGAAGGGAGATATGGGGTCAAGAGAGAGTTTTAGGATGAAATGACATTTTATCTGTGTATGCTGATGGGGATGATCTGGTAGACAGGGAAAACTGATGGCACAGGAGAGAGAGGGCAAAATTGCCAAAGGTCTTGAGTGGTGAGAAGGGATGGGATTAGTTTCTAGTAGTCAGAAACGTGAACAAATCATTTGTAAGAACGGAAGGGAAGGCGTCGTATATTGAGTACAGATGTAGGCAGGTGGGTAGAGGGACTGCTGAGTGCTTGTTTTCCTTCACACAAATTCCAGCATGCCAACCTCTTCCTTAAGAACACAAAACCTTCCAGTGGTGAGACCGGCTACCTCCTACCATCTTACACTCTACTTCTACTAAAGTGGCCTAAGATTACATTATTTCTTTTGGCAGCCACATATATCCTGCTGGTGGTGGCTCCAAATAGCTATCAAGCCAGTTTTCTCCTGCCCCATATTGCTGAATATATTATCAATCTAACTGCAGGATTTTATATAATAATTTCTGACTGCCTGTAGTTATCTCTACCTGAGTCTACAGTAGCTCAACAAGTCTAAAATAAAACTAAACAAAATATTCTTTTATCATTGCTTTTTTTAATTTTTAATTTTTTTATTTTTTTGAGATGGAGTTTCACTCTTGTTTGCCCAGGCTGGAGTGCAGTGGTGCAATCTCAGCTCACTGCAACCTCCGCCTCCTGGGTTCAAGAGATTCTCCTGCCTTAGCCTCTGGAGTAGCTGGGACTACAGGCGCATGCCACCATGCCCAGCTAATTTTCGTATTTTTAATAGAGACAGGGTTTCATCATGTTGGCCAGACTGGTCTCGAACTCTTGACCTCAGGTCATCTGCCCACCTCAGCCTCTCAAAGCGCTGGGATTACAGGCATGAGCCAACGCGCCCAGCCTTAGAATGGACATCTTTCTTTCCTGTCTCCATTACCAAAATCTATGCATCTCTACTGTTATATACCTCAATATAATTAAAAAAAATCTGTCCAGGTGCGGTGGCTCATACCTGTAATCCCGGCACTTTGAGAGGCTGAGGCGGGCAGATCACCTTAAGGTTGGGAGTTCAAGACCAGTCTGACCAACACGGAGAAACCCCATCTCTACTAAAAATACAAAACTAGACGGGCATGGTGGCACATGCCTGTAATCCCAGCTACTCGGGAGGCTGAGGCAGGAGAATCGCTTGAACCCGGGAGGTGGAGGTTACAGTGAGCCGAGATTGCGCCATTGCACTCCAGCCTGGGCAACAAGAGCGAAACTCCGTCTCAAAAAATAACAATAATAATAAATCTATGCATCTTGTGGATTAGGAGGCTATAACCCTCATTCTGCTGGAAAGAGGGTAGACCAGTACAGCCATTTTAAAGGGCAATCCGACAGTACTTAGTATAAACATATTAACTAAGTATAAATGCAATAAGCATATATAGATAGAGATACATATAATATCCTACAACCAGCAACTCTGCTCTTGGGAATATAACCCAAAGAAATTTTTCCACATTGCATAAAGGGACACATCTGAGAATGTACACTGGATTATTAATTACGGTGAGGGAAGGCTGGTGACAGGTAACCTGGGTGTCTATCACTAAGAGAGGGATGTCACCAGGGCCAACTGAGTAGCAGTCAGTTGCCACAGACTAGATGTACACACAGCAACAGGGAGAAACCCTAAAATGCACCACTCATCATGATGCTGAGTGGGAAAAGAAACAGAACAACGTAGACAATGATACCACTTACTTAAAATACACACACATTATGCAACTCATAGAAAATGAAACATACATAAATTACAAACAACTGTGGTGGCATGTATGGGAATAAGATAAATGGGAATTAACGAATTAATAAAATAACAGCAGAGCTCTGCACAGCAATGACACTGAGGAGTAAGAATTAAAGAGTATGAGTGACTCAACTGTCTGTACTGAGGTAAAAACCTTCATAGGGTCTCACTCTGTTGCCCACACTGGAGTGCAGTGGCATGACCATAGCTCACCACTACCTCAAACTCCTGGGCTCAAGCCATCCTCCCGCCTCAGTCTCCTGAGTAGCTGTCACTACTGGCATGTACCACCATGCTTGGCTAATTTTTAAATTTTTTGTAGAAATGGGGTCTCACTACATTGCCCAGGCTGGTCTCAAACTCCTGGGTTCAAGTGATCCTCCTGCCTTGACTTTCCAAAGTGCTGGGATTATAGGTGTGAGCCACTAAGTGTTTAGCCCATTATTCTTTATTTTTAAAATTTTTTTGTTAATAGCTTTATAGAGATATAATTCACATTCCATACAATCTATCTAAGTGCATAATTCAATAGTTTTTAGTATATTCATAGAATTGTGCAACCATCACCATGATCAATTTTATATGATTTTCATCACCCTAAAAAGAAACTCTGTTACTTACCAATTCCACCTGCCCTCACTCCCAACAAAAAAATCCTGCCTCAGCCTCCCGAGTAGCTGGGATTACGGACACGCACCAGCACACCAAACTAATTTTTTGTATTTTTAGTAGAGACAGGGTTTCACACCATGTTGGCCAGGTTGGTCTCGAACTCCTGACCTCAAGCGATCTGCCCGCTTCAGCCTCCCAAAGTGCTGGGATTACATGTGTGAGCCACCACGCCTGGCCTATTACTGGGCTTTTAGTCCCGAATTCAGGTATGTTGGGATCACTTTGAATTTAGATTCTGTTATCCAATATTAGTTTTATGTCATGTGCAAATTAGATAAACCTCTGTTCTCTATCTTTACCCAAGTCACTGATAAATAGGCTGAATGACGGGGCACAATGGTTCACCTCTGTAATCTCAGCATTTTGGGAGGCCAAGGTGGGCAGATTGCTTGAGCCCAGGAGTTCAAGACCAGCCTGAGCAACATAGCGAAACCTTGTCTCTATTTAAATATTTTTTTTTTAAGTTGAAAAGGACAAGACCAAACACAGATGCCTAGGACATGTCACAAGAGCTCTGCTGGTGACCCATTAATCAAAAATCTTTGTGTCCCACTGTTCGACCAGCTGTGACCTCCTCTAATCATATTATGATGCAGCCCATGTTCTTTTCACTAGGACATCAAGAGTTACAGAGGTTAACTGGGGAAGAAGAGTAAATGGAATGAGGACAAAGGAAACCTTTCTATCAACATGGTTTGAATGAGAATGTATTCGTGAATTACCTATATAATTAAAGAAAAACACACCGTAAAATCTTTTTTTTTTTTTTTGAGATGGAGTCTCGCTGTGTCACCCAGGCTGGAGAGCAGTGGCTCGATCTCAGCTCACTGCAACCTCCACCTCCCGGGTTCAAGCAATTCTCCTGCCTCAGCCTCCTGAGTAGCTGGGATTACAGGCATGTACCATCACGTCCAGCTAATTTTTGTATTTTAGTAGAGATGGGGTTTCACCATGTTGGCCAGGCTGGTCTCAAACTCCTGGGCTCAAGCGCCTCAGCCTCCCAAAATGCTGGAATTACAGGCGTAAGCCACCACATCTGGCTGTAAAGCTTATTTTCAAAAAGAAAAAAAAAAGCTGGTTTATAAGACATCGATAAAAAACTTCAAATGTCTTGCCCAAATCAAGATACATCACGTTGGCCGGGCACGGTGGCTCACGCTTGTAATCCCAGCACTCTGGGAGGCCGAGACGGGCGGATCATGAGGTCAGGAGATCGAGACCACGGTGAAACCCTGTCTCTACTAAAAATACAAAAAAAATTAGCCAGGCCTGGTGGCGGGCGCCTGTAGTCCCAGCTACTCGGAGAGGCTGAGGCAGGAGAATGGCGTGAACCCAGGAGGCGGAGCTTGCAGTGAGCCGAGATCGCGCCACTGCACTCCAGCCTGGGTGACAGAGCGAGACTCCGTCTCAAAAAAAAAAAAAAAAAAAAAAAAAAAAAAAAAAAATAGCCGGGCGTGGTGGCTGGCGCCTGTAGTCCCAGCTACTCGGAGAGGCTGAGGCAGCAGAATGGCGTGAACCCGGGAGGCGGAGCTTGCAGTGAGCCGAGATTGCGCCACTGCACTCCAGCCTGGGCGACAGAGCGAGACTCCATCTCAAAAAAAAAAAAAAAAAAAAAGATACATCACGTCCATAGCATGCCCCTGACCTGTGTCTCAACCTAGTAATCCTATCAAGAGAAAATTATTTTTATAAAACTCATGCTAGCTTCCTAAGTATTCAACAGTCATTCTTTTTTTTTTGAGACTGAGTTTCACTCTTGTTGCCCAGACTGGACTACAGTGGCATGATCTTGGCTCACTGCAACCTCCGCCTCCTGTGTTCAAGTGATTTTCCTGCCTCAGCCTCCCAAGTAGCTGGGACTACAGGCATGTGCCAACAAGCCCGGCTAATTTTTATATTTTTAGTAGAGACAAGGTTTCACCGTATTGGTCAGGTTAGTCTTGAACTCCTGACCTCATGATCTGCCTGCCTTGGCCTCCCAAAGTGCTGGGATTACAGGTGTGAGCCACCGCGTCCGGCCCCTTTCTATTGCTTTTACGCATCTCTGAAAATCTGAGCTTGTAAGGGAGCTCCCAGTGCAGCTGCAGCTGGAAGAGTTGAGTATCTTTTCCAAGTGGGAATTATTCATGACTGTTAAAAGACACTTCAGGGAAATGGAAGAACTACTGATCAACTAGAGCTCAGATTACAAAACCATCTCATCAATGAAACTACATATTCCCTTTTGGAACCTTAGTAGCTAAGCTTTGCTGGAGCAGTATGAGATCTCACTAAGTCATGTTATAAAAAGGACAATCTCAAGACACGTACCCAGGGTATTACTGGAACACAGAGGATTCAAAATTTCATTGCTTTTTAAAAAAAGGTGGGGGAGCGGGGGGCAGGCATGGTGGCTCATGCCTATAATCCCAGCTCTTTGGGAGGCCGAGGCAGGTGGATCGCTTGAAGTCAGGACTTCAAGACCAGCCTGGACAACACAGTGAAACCCCGTCTCTACTAAAAATACAAAAAAAATTAGCCGGGCATGATGGCACACACCTGTAATCCCAGCTACTCAGGAGGCTGAAGCATTGAGAATCGCTTGGATCTGGGAGGCGGAGACTGCAGTGAGCCAAGATGGTGCCACTGTGCTCCTGCCTGGGCAACACGGTGAGACTGTCTCAAAAAAAAAAAAAAAAAAAAAAAAAAAAAAAAAAAAAAAAAGAGGGGGCTGGGCATGGTGGCTCATGCCTGTAATCCTAGCACTTTGGGAAGCCAAGGCAGGTGGATTGCTCGAGCTCAGGAGTTCGAGACCAGCCTGGGCAACATTTTGTCTCTACGAAAAATAAAAAAAATTAGCTGGGCATGGTGGTGCATGCCTGTAGTCCCAGCTACTCGGGAGGCCAAGGTGGGAGGATCACTTAAGCCCGGGAGGTGGAGGTTGCAGTGAGCTGAGATTGCACCACTGCACTCCAACCTGGCAACAGAGTGAGACCTTGTCTTAAATAAAATAAATAAGAGCGAGATGAAAAGAGCAATATATTTGCTTTACCTCATCAAGATCTTTGGTCTCTCTACCCAATTCATCATCATCTTCATCAGAATCAAGCTCTGGTCCAATATAATTCCCAAACTCATCATATAAGTCGGTATCCATGATGCTAAAATTCAAGGAGAGAAGAATTAGATTCTGGCAAGGTAATCAAGGCCTCCATGTGGTGGCCCCACCTGTCTAGTCTTAAGTCTTATGGTTGGCCATACCCCTTTCACATGCCTCCTCTCCAGTGACATCAACCTACTGAATGCTCCTCCCAGAGCCCAGTACTTTCCCCAAGTCTCTGCCCTACTTGTCTCTATTTATGTAGTCGTCCCTCCACTTTTTTTTGGGGGGGGGGGTTTAAGGAGCAGAGAGTTGAATAGGCAAGAAGGAAGAAGACAGAAGGAAGAAGCTCCACCGTACAGAGATGGGGCGTCAGGAGGGCGCTCCAAAGCCGAAAGAGGAGAGCCCCCTCTCTCCACTTTTTTAATACTAAATTTAATTTTAAAATAACTTAGTATCAAAAAATGGCAAGAACAGTACAAATAACTTACTTTTTCCTAAATTATTTGAAAGTGAGCTGTTGACACAATGGCTCATCACCTCCTAATACTTTAGTGTAAGGGTGGGCAAACTCTGGCCTGTGGCCAAATTTGGCCCCTCCAGCTGTTTTTAAATGGCCCTCAAGCTAAGAATGCTTTTTCACATTTTTAAATTGTCAGGGAAAAAGTCAAAAGAAAAATATTTCATGATACATGAAAATTAATTATAAGGAATTCAAATGTCAGTGTCTATTTAAAAAGTTTCATTAGGAGGCCGGACGCGGTGGCGCATGCCTGTAATACCAACACTTTGGGAGGCCGAGGCAGGCAGATCACCTGAGGTCAGGAGTTCGAGACCAGCCTCGCCAACATGGCAAAATTCCGTCTCTACTAAAAATACAAAAATTAGCTGGGTATGGTGGTGCACACCTGTAATCCCAGCTACTCAGGAGGCTGATGTAGGAGAATCCCTTGAACCCAGGGGGTGGAGGTTGCAGTGAGGCGAGATGGGGCCACTGCACTCCAGCCTGGGAGACAGAACAAGACTCCATCTCAAAAAAAAAAAAAAAAAAGTTTCACTGGAAAACAGCCATGCATATTCATTTACATCATCTACAGTTGCCTTCACACTGTAATAGCAGAGTTGAGTAGTTGGGACTGAAACCATATGGCTCACAAAGCCTAAAATATTATCCAGTCCTTAATAGAAAAAGTTTGCCAACCTCTCCCTCACCATGTGTGATTCCTACAAACAAGAA
The DNA here is from genome assembly GCF_006542625.1 of Nomascus leucogenys. NCBI lineage: Eukaryota > Metazoa > Chordata > Mammalia > Primates > Hylobatidae > Nomascus > Nomascus leucogenys. The sequence continues at coordinate 31,266,334 of NC_044399.1, read as the reverse complement.
CATTCTCCTACATAACCACAATACAACCATCAAAATCAGAAAATTAATATTCACACATTACTACCACCTACTTTACAGATCCCATTCAAGTTTCACAGATTGTTCCAATAATACCTTACATGCCTAAGGATCCAATCCAGGATCACGTTTGCATTTGGTTGTCATGTCTCTAGTCTCTTTGGATCTACAATCTTCAGTCTTTGGATCTACAATCTTCAGTCTTTCCTTCCAAGGACTGTCGTGACATCCTTAAGGATGTCCCTTGATTTGAGGTTGTCTGATGTTACCTTATGATAATATTCAGGTTATGCGTTTTGGGCAGGAATATCACAGAAGTGATGCTGTGTTCTTTTCAATGCATTTCCTATCAGGTGATACATGGTTTCAATTTGCCCCATTAGTGGTAACGTTAACTTTGATCACTTCATTAAGGTGATGTTTGCCAGGCCTCTCCATTGTAAAGTTACTCATTTTCCCTTTGTAATTAAGTAGTGTTTTGTGGGTTTTCTCCACTTCAATTACTGAAATTCTATTCAAAGAAACAGTTCAAATGCCACCACCTCCTTCAAGCTTTCCTAGCTCCTCAATTTCTCATTCCTCTATCCTACTAGAGCTTTTTGCACCTTTATCAGTATTTAATTTTGTCTTAAATAGTAGTTAATTGGCTGGGCGCAGTGGCTCATGCCTGTAATCCCAGCACTTTGGGAGGCCAAGGTGGGCGGATCATGAGGTCAGGAGACAGAGACCATCCTGGCTAACACAGTGAAACCCCGTCTCTACCAAAAATACAAAAAATTAGCCAGGTGTGGTGGCACACACCTCTAGTCCCAGCTACTCAGGAGGCTGAGGCAGGTGAATCACTTGAATCCAGGAGGCAGAGGTTGCAGTGAGCTGAGATCGCACCACTGCACTTCAGCCTGGCCAACAGAGCGAGACTCCATCTCAAAAAAAATAAATAAAATAAATAAACAAATAGTAGTTACTAATTACCATCACCAACTATAGTTTATAAGCGATAACAGACTAGAGCATCAGGGCTCTGGAGTTGGAAGACTTAGATTCAAATCCTAACTTTGTCACGAACAACTATGTAACTTCAGGTAAGTTACTTCATCTCTTCGAACCTGATTCCTATTCTTCAACTGGAAAATGGAATTAATAATCTTCACTGAATAAATGGTTATGAGGATTAAATAAAACACCCTGTGTAAAGAATTTACCAGAGTCCAGCTGGGCGTCGTGGCTCACGCCTGTAATCCCAGCACTTTGGGAGGCTGAGGTGGGTGGATCACGAGGTCAGGAGATCGAGATCATCCTGGCTAACACAGTGAAACCCTGTCTCTACTAAAAATACAAAAAATTAGCCGAGCATGGTGGTGGGCACCTGTAGTCCCAGCTACTCGGGAGGCTGAGGCAGGAGAATGGCACGAACCCGGGAGGCGGAGCTTGCAGTGAGCCGAGATAGCGAGTGAGACTCAGTCTCAAAAAAAAAAAAAGAATTTACCAGAGTCCTAGGCTCAATAAACGTTAGCTAGCATTATTTTTTGCCATCCTTGATCATGAAAACCCTGTGTTCCACGCACCCGCTTCTTCCCTTCACTTCTTTTATGATACGAAATTTAATTTTAAAATAATACCAAAAAGTGGCAAAAACAGTACAAATAACTTTTCTTTTCCCCAAATATTTGACAGTATGCTGTTGACACAATGCCTCTTCACCTCCTAATACTTTAGAGCAAGAGCTGACAAACTCTGACCTGTGGCCAAATCTGGCCCCGCCACCTGTTTTTGCATGGTCCTCCAGCTAAGAATGCATTTTACATTTTTATTTTTTTGAGACGGGGTCCCGTTCTGTTGCCCAGGCTGGAGTGCAGTAGCACAATCTCAACTCACTGCAACCTCCGCCTCACAGGTTCAAGAGATTTTCCTGCCTCAACCTCCCGAGCAGCTGGGATTACAGGCACCCGCCATCACACTTGGCTAATTTTTGTATTTTTAGTAGAGACGGGGTTTCACCATGTTGGCCAGGCAGTCTCGAACTCTTGACCTCAGGTGATTAGCCCGCCTCGGCCTCCCAAAGTGCTGAGATTACAGGTGTGAGCCACCGCACCCGGCCGCATTTTACATTTTTAAAATAGTTGAGAAAAAAGTACCAATGCCAACACAGCCAATAGCCAAGACAGCACCTTGCATAAGTAGGAACTGGATAAATGTTAACTGAATGGGATGTTTAATTTTAAGATGCTGATATTTCTTGGATTAGATTGATATCTCCAACTCCCTCAATGCCACCTGCTGGGTGCTGAATGTAGAGAGAGAATTGGAGCTCCAAGGACCAATAATTAAATGTAAATTATTATGGAAACTTTCACATGCATATTCTTTTTACTTCTAAAAAGCTATTATCGCATTTATGCTTATCTCATTCTCCCAAGACCCCAGTCAAGTGATTGAAGAAATTATTTATTTTAGATATATTTTTTGAGACAGAGTTTTGCTCTTATTGCCCAGGTTGGAGTACAACGGCACGATCTCGGTTCACTGCAACCTCCGCCTCCTGGTTTCAAGCGATTCTCCTGCCTCAGCCTCCCGAGTAGCTGGGACTACAGGCGTGCACCACTACGCCCGGCTAATTTTTTTGTATTTTTAGTAGAGATGGGGTTTCACCATGTTGGCCAGGCTGGTCTCGAACTCCTGACCTCAGGTGATCCGCCCGCGTCTGCCTCCCAAAGTGCTGGGATTACAGGCGTGAGCCACCGCGCCCGGCCGATTGAAAAAATTTTTATAGAAAGCTGTTCATGGAACAAGCCAAGCTCATTTCTGCCTCAGGGCCATTGCACTTGCCATTGTCTTTGTCCAAAACGCTCTCCCCTTTGACATTTTTCACCTTGTTCCTTTATTTCAATCAAGTCTCCGCTAAAATGTCATCTTCTCTGTCACTCTAAAAAGTCCCTCATACATACTCTCCAACTTCCCACTTTCAGTGTTTCCTTGTTATTCACAAATGTTATACATTTATCACTAGCTGACTTGTATCTAGTTGTTTACTGTTCATTTCCCCAACTACAATTTAAGCAAGGACTTTGTTCACTTAGTACTGTGCCTAGCATAGACTAAGCCCTCAATAAGTATTTACCGAACTAATGAATGGCTCTAACAAGGTACAGAGAATATAGCTGATTTGCCCACGGTTACACAAAACTAGCGATTCATGGTAACAAACCTCACTGCCGCTTCCCGCTACAATGCAGGCGCTCAAAGAGAACTTCGGAGGGAACCTGGCAGAGAACGGCTGAAAGTGGTACGGATAGAAGAGGGAGTGAGCAAGGGGACTGGACAGTTAGAGCACCACTCCTACCTAGCGATACGATTTTACGGACTGAGGCTACAGAGGCAGCCCCGAAATCGAGGTGTGTGCGCGCTTCGGCAGGCTTGGGGAGGCACGCGGACGACAGGGTCTTCCATTCTTTTTCCCGCTCCAGGCCTCAATTTACCCATCCGTAAAGCGAAAGGGGCAGATAGCATATAAGGCCTCTTCCAGATCTGACGCTCTTTAATTTCCTATCGCACCTGAAGCAACCCTTCCGTACCGCTGACCCGCTTCAACTTACCTCTCGCCTGCTCAGCTAAGAGTTCCCAGGCCGCCGCTGGAGATCGTGCTTCCGCCCCACGCCGAGGAAACGTCTGCGCCCGCCTCCAGGAAGGACCCCGCAGACGCCGTTGTCGCCTTTCTGCCCGGGAGGACAACCCTCTGCCTGAGGACCAGTTCCGAGGTATGCCCGCCGCGGACCGGCAAGGCGGAGTAGCGGGTCCCCAAGACGAGTAGCCCAAGCCATGGGCTGCTCCAAAGAGGGTGAGAGCTGAGGATGAACGAACCTGATCAGGCGCCTCGGGACCACCCTGAAAATGGAGGGCCTTCAGGCAGGTCACGTGGTCAGGCTGTTAGCGCAGTTGCTGGGCAACCACAGCTGCGGGCGTGGTCTGCGCGGTGCTGCCCTCCTGTTCTGGCTTATCAGGGGATCCCTAAAGGAAGCAAGGGGACCAAGGCCGGGGCTGCTGGGGTGAAGGTCCGGGAGGCTGAGTAAGGGGACGGAAGGGTTAGTTCTATGTATTAAATGCCTGGGGAGGGCTGAGAACTGGACACCTGAGTTCGGTTACTGGCCAGCCCAGCCCCTTCTTGGCGTTCAGATTCCCCACGTTGGGGTAGGGTGGCTATGGGATTGGTTGGGGACTTCCTGCTTCCTTGCGCTAGGGCTGTTGGTGATGACCCCGCCACAAAATCTAGCTCAACTCACTAGGAGTTTGCAGTTCAGAGAGGTCCCACAAGTAAATGCCAGAGCCACGACTAGAACCCACGTAGAGAATCTCTCTGCAAGTGGCTCACGCCTGTAATCCCAGCACTTTGGGAGGCTGAGGCGCGCGGATTACTTGAGGTCAGGATCCAAAATTGCTTGAACCCCGGAGGCAGAGGTTGCAATGAGCCAAGATCGCGCCACTGCACTCCAGCCTGGGCAACAGAGACAGACCCTGTCTAAAAAAAAGAAAATATCTCTGTAGAAATGATCAGTCAGCCTCAGATATGCAGAAGCTACAGAAGTACAGTGATGGAACTAAAGGCATTGCCCAGGTACCTAGAGACCTCTGTTCCAGCCCTGGGCTGGACAGAGGGATTTGGGGATGGGGTCACTGAGCTCCTTCCTTTGCCCCTTCTGCTTGATTTCCTGCTCAGTCATTGCATCTGGTTTGGGTGAAAGTCTCCTTCCTCATTAAAGACATTCAATGAAGAATGAAACTTTATCCCTGAGCTCAAGGGTAACTAACAAGAGTTCTGCCTTTGTGTGAGGTCCCCTGTCGAAACGACTTGCTGTAGAACAATCCTATGGGGGAAGAGTGAAGAAACTGAATTCTGAGATCCAAATGCCTCCTCGACTGAAGCACCAAAATTAAAAAGATTTTTAGAGGCAGAGAGCAAAATTAAGACAGAACTCCAAATTGGAAATCAGGACTCTCTATTCTATTCTCAGGGACAAGTCTTGTGTAAGTCCTCACTGTGAAATTCAACTTGTCATTGTAAAATAGAAAACCAGATTTTTGTAACACCTCCCAATGTGAGTGACATGATGTCCAGAGTGCTTTGGGGTCATTTTGTGTTCTGGCGAATAATCCAGAGGCACCCTCTTTCCCCTGATATTGACCGTCCACTGACATGTATTCCCTTTGCCTTCCCAGGCACAGGCCATGGAAAGGAATGACATCATCGACTTCAAGGCTTTGGAGAAAGAGCTGCAGGCTGCACTCACTGCTGATGAGAAGTACAAACGGGAGAATGCTGCCAAGTTACGGGCAGTGGAACAGAGGGTGGCTTCCTATGAGGAGTTCAGGTTGGCTCACTGCCATTTTTCTCAGGCCCTCCTGTTATGGTGGACTATAGTAGTTAACTCTGAAATCAAACCATTCTGGGCTTCAGTCCTGGCCCCACCCTCTACTATTTGATCGTATGCCATTTCCTTAACTTCTCTGAGTCTCAATTATTTATCTGTAAAACAGCAACTGTTATAATTAAATGAGTTCTTGCACGTAAGACTAAGCAAGTGTCTGATACATGTGAAGTGCTTGAAAGCAGTCAGCTATTGCTGTTGTTATTATTAGGGTCACATTGGTCTGTAACAGGTTCATCCTATACCATGCAAAGTCTAGCTGTCTCACACCTGCAGACACAGCATTAAGTCCATTGCCTAATTTCTGTCCTTTGCCCACAGGGGTATTGTCCTTGCATCACATCTGAAACCACTGGAGCGGAAGGATAAGATGGGAGGAAAGAGAACTGTGCCCTGGAACTGTCACATTATTCAGGGTAGGACCTTCCAGGATGTGGCCACTGAAATCTCCCCGGTAGGTGAGGCCCTGCCTCTTTAGTCCAGCAGGATTCTCTGCCCTAAAGCTTCAATCTTGTTTTTTCATTTGGTTTTGTTTTTTTAACCACACATACCTCGTCTTTATTTGTCATGTTAAACCAACAGAGATAGGTTTCTGCCTCCAATCCCAGAAAGAAAAACAAACGGCAGATGGCGAAGCTGAGTTGAACTGGGCAGAATGAGTCAGAAAGTTGGGCTAGGAAGGTCCACTTCCCTTAGTCCTTTGACTTTCATTCTCAGATCAGATTTGGGTTGCTCTGCCTCTGGGTTGTATTGTGTCTAGTGTAATGATCCTGTGGCAGTGTTGAGAGAGAGACCCCAACATTCAGATCCTTGAGTTCCTTTCTCTCTTCCTGAGATTTCCAATCAACCCATCTACCTGACTTACAGTAAACCCTGACTTACTCTTGAAGATCAGAGCTATGTCTCCATTCCAATATAATGAGAATCTCAAATCATGGCATGGATTCCTTGGGGCCCTCCCTGTCTCATCCCCAGTTTCCTCATCTGAAAATGAGGCCCCCAAGGACCACAGCTTTCCCAGTGCTCAGAGAGTAGTACGATGAAGACAGTAAGATGAAGAGCTACAGGCTCCCCTCACTGTCACTGTTGCAGAGCAGCTGGAAGAGCTCCTGACTCCCTTTCCTTCCTTTGTGATCCAGGAGAAAACCCCCCTCCAGCCCGAGACCTCTGCTGACTTCTATCGTGATTGGCGACGACACTTGCCAAGTGGGCCAGAGCGCTACCAGGCTCTACTGCAGCTTGGGGGTCCAAGGCTGGGCCGCCTCTTCCAGACAGATGTGGGGTTTGGACTTCTTGGGGAGCTGCTGGTGGCACTGGCTGATCACGTGGGGCCGGCTGACCGGGCAGCGGTGCTGGGGATCCTGCGCAGCCTGGCGAGCACCGGGCGCTTCACCCTGAACCTGAGCCTGCTGAGCCGGGCAGAGAGAGAGAGCTGCAAGGGCTTGTTTCAGAAGCTGCAAGCCATGGGCACCCCCAGATCCATGAAGGAGGGGCTCAGCTGGGAGGAGCAGGGTCCGGAGGAGCAGTCTGGTGGGCTCCAGGAGGAGGAGAGGCTCCTGCAGGAGCTGCTGGAGCTGTACCAGGTTGACTGATGCGACAAGCTACCCTCAGAGGTCCCGGTGGTCACTGGAGGCAGTTATTTGGTTGTTGTCTTGGGGGTTCTGCAGGACCATAATAAGAAACCCACACTTAGTTCCCTTCTCAACTTGGAATTTTCAGAGCAAAAACAGGAATCAAGTCTTCCCCACTTCTCCAGTCCCTCGGTGTCTCGTTATTTTGAACTGTGTGTATCCATGGGACAGTCAAGAGCTCAGGAAGTTGAAAGTGGTTTTGTTTCCCACCCTTGGAGTCTGCCAAGCCTCTAGCCCACTGGCCTTGAGAGATGAGTGTGTGCCCAACCAAATGCTGGCTATACCAGTTACACAGCTCTTAACAAGAATGTTTATAGCCCCAAACCAATGAATGGACATGTAATCAACAAATGATCAAATGCTACCTCATTTGAGGTGTTGAATTTTCCCCTAGAGACTCAGTTCTTGTGCAGGTTAGGCCTGGGAAAGTCCCAAGCCATCAGCTCAGGTCCAGCCAGCCTCCCGGATGGCCAGATACGCAGGAGAGTGGGTTTCCTTCATCCCCCAGGTTGATGAAAGGGAAGACTTTTCCACCAGACCAGCAGGGCAGGGCCTGGAGCACTGAGCAGAGATCTCCCTGCCGAGCACCTCGGTCAGCCCTTCTCATTCTGGTTTCCTTTGACCCATTCTTGGGTGAGTGCCAGTGTTCTAGAAAGGGGAGTGAAAGCCAGGTTCTAGAATGGGAGATCAGGTCTGGAATGTTAGAAGGGCATCTTGTACATCCACTGGGAATAAATTGCCTTGCCCTTGACGGCTTCCTCTGCAGATTGTTGCTGCTTTTCCTGGCTGCATAATCCTTTCTCATCCAGAGGCCTCCGCTTAGCAGTGCTTTCTAGGAGCCCCATGAGCCTTTAATGCCTTGGTTTTGCCCTGCCCCTCTGACCCCTACCTCCTTCAGGCATGCATCTGGCCCTCACCACTGTGCTCCTGTGGGCATGGGGGAGTCCCCAGGCCTTCGAAATTGTGGAGAAGGAAAACATTTTTCAGAAGACCCCCTGCCCTGCTTTCCTGATGTTTGAAAATGCAGCCTACCTGGCTGACATGAGCTTTGAGCTTCCCTGTCACTGCAAACCTGAAGAGGTGACAGCTGTAGTCTGGTTCTACCAAAAGCACCTAGGTAGCAGCCACACCAAAGTGCTGACGGACTTTGATGGGCGGGTGCTGACAGAGGCAGCCCAGGTACGTGTGGGCAGCGACATGCTGACCCGCTTCAGCATCCGCATGTTCAGCCTGTTGGTTTTCAGGGCTCAGCCTGAGGACTCAGGTCTGTACTTCTGCGGCACCCGCAAGGGGGACTACTTCTACGCCTACGATGTGGACATCCAGAACAGTGAGGGAATGGTGGCCACTTTCCAGGACGAGGGCCAGGAGCCCTTCGCAGATGAATACTATGGGCATCTCCATGTCTTCACCACCTTCTGGGAATGGACCCCCTGTGACCGCTGTGGGGTGCGTGGGGAGCAGTGGCGCATCGGCCTGTGCTACCTGCAGAGCCCAGACCTCTCCCCACGCTACCTCAAGGCGGTGCCCGATGTGGTGTCTTGTGGCTCAAGGGCTGTGCCAAGGAAGCTGCGGACCAAGGCCAGGGACCACATGCCTGAGCTGCTGGTTCGGAGCTGCTTAGTACCCTGTGAGAAGACGAAGACCATCCGGGAGGGCGTGCTGGCCATTGTTAACTATGTGTCCAAAGTGGGCAGCCGGCCCTGGGTGCCCCATGTGCCCATTCAGTTCCATCAGCAGAGACTGGGCCATGGCCTCATCATCTCCTGTCCCGGGGCCCGGCCAGAGCATGCGGTGGCCTGGGACAAAGACCGCCAGCACCTCTACCGCACACAGTACCTGAAGGGTGTCAACAGGTCCATGAGAGTGTTCATTGACCATGGCAACCAGCTCCACATCCGCTTCACCCAGCTGGATGACCGGGGCATCTACTATTGCTGGAGGCAGGGTGTGCGAGTTGCTGGCTTCCGGCTGGGTGTGACATCTCGTGGGCGCTACCCAGCCTCGTTCTCGGATCCTGAGACTCGCTCGGCTGTGGAGCTCACCCTGATAGGCTACCTGCTCATCACGGCAGTCTTTGTCACCATTCACCTCTGTCGTTGCTGCTGCTACTTATTTCACTGTTGTCCCAACTTCTCCCCCTAGGATCTGTCTTCAGCTCTGAAGACCACTTGTCCTTCAATGTGTTTGTTAAATGATACCAGATGTCTCTGGGTGGGTACCCTGGGTTGGGACGTGTGGTAGGAACATGTGGACAAATCTGTTAGTTACAGCCTGCTCCCCATTTTCATGGGCAGGTCTGGGACCTGATCTGAGAAGTGGAGGGGCCTGAGGCTGGTGGGAGATTGGGGACTGAGGTCAGGATGGAAGTAGGCCACACGTGTTTCCTGACTTCACACTTAGGTCAGAGAAGGAAGGCGTGAACTCAGATTTATCCAATGGTAAACACTGATCAGTGTTGAATCGTGTTTGAGCTGCTTTACATTCTTGCCTATGAGGATTGTGCTGGTTGAGTTGCAGGTAGCAGGGAGAGGAAGGAAGAAAAGAGTGGAGGGAGCTGGTGTATGTCCTCTTTGGCTGTGGGTGGAATTTGGTGAGGGCATGGGCCCCAGAGATGATCGGTAATAAGAAATGAGTTGCTCTTCTCAAAGGCTACATTTCGGCCCCAGTCCCGCCCTCTCATGAACAGATCAGAGTCCACTCTGGGGAAGGGCGCAGCATTTGTCTTTATTTTTCCTCAGCGACTAAAGGCAGCAGCAGTGCCCTGAAGATTAGCAGCAGCAGCAGCAGGTGGCAGGAAGGAGCGGAAGGAAAGGACACCAAGTCCTGGGGAGAGGGAAGGACCCTTCTTCGGCCTTAGAGGGGAGAGGAGAACCCTGAAGTGGGCCCTCCCAGTCCGGTTTCTGGGCACAGATCCCACCAGTCTGCTCAGTCAAAGCAGAGGAGGTGCACCGGGGTGGACATGCCAGCCCTGAGCACCCAGCCTCCAGGCTGCAGGAATATGAGCCAGTGTCTTCACTTTGCTCGTGCCTCAGTTTTACAAATTGTAAAATAGGGCACTACCTAAAATGCTGGGTACATTTTGTGCGTGAGTAAGAAGGGACCGCAAGAGGCCCTTGGCTTAGGGAAAAGCAGCCGGTCACTATGGAGTGGAGAGGGTCAGACGTGTGGCAATGGCTTACTGGGGTTAAGAAGCAGCAATCCCAGGGGCTCAGAGGCTGGGGCGGTCTGGTATGACACAGCAAGGAAGAGGCCTTTAGAACTGGGACAAAGTCATGCCCTGCCCCCATGGATACATCCCCTTTCTCTCCTGTTTCAGCATCTTCAAGAGGATGAGTCACTTCCTTAATTCCCACAACCCAGAGGCCAAGTGCAACTGGTCACCCACAACCCCCACTTGGATGCCTAGCGCCGTCCCAATTGCCTCCTCCACCATCTCTACTAGCGTCCCCTCCAGTCTGCACGGGGCAGTCCTCCTGGGCTTGACCTCTCTGTACCCACAGCTGGGGGCCAGGCAGCCCCCCTCTATCTCTCCCAGCACCCCATCCCTCTCCACGTACACGACAGATCCCCCAAGTGCTGAGAATCGAGCTCCCACCTGCCCACACGTGCCCACAGATGGCGTCCCTGGATGGCAGCTCAGGTGGACTGAGACAATTGAGTCATCGCTCAGGAGGTCCTTCTGGGATCTGGGCAGGTGACTGCCCCAGGTGGCAGGATGTCTCCACCCATCTTAGACTGATCAGGGTCAGTCTAGAAGAACAACCCTCTGAGCTGGGCATGGTGGCTCGAGCCTATAATCCCAGCTACACAGGTGGCTGAGGTGGGTAGACTGCTTGAGCCCAGGAGTTCAAGGTCAGCCTGGGCAGCACAGGGACACCCCGCCTCATAAAAACCAAAAAACAAAACAATCCTCTGGCCAGGGCTACCTTGTCTGTGGGGCCTTCCCTTTCCTGTCTGAGTCTCAGTTTTCCTCCAGCAGCCTGAGGAAACTCAAAGGCACAGTTCCCAGATACCCCGAGAGAACCTCCATCTCTGACAACAGTTGCCATAACAACAGGAATCAGGGATGTGGAGGGCGATGTAGTAGGTACCCCCCGCCCTCCTCCCCTTCTCTCCTTCCTCCTCATTCTAACCCAAGCTGCTGGCCATGCCCCTCCAGACTGCCCCTTGGGGGTGAGTTTCTTGTTAGTTGGAGTTGCTGGGTGCTGGGTGGGTGCTGTCTGGCAGGCTTGATACTGACAGAGCCTAGGGCAGCAAGCTGACCTAGGGACAGAGGAGGGAGGGGAGCAGCTGGGGTGGTGGGGAGCTCAGGTCTGGGGAAATGCGCCAGCAGAGGCGGAGCAACTATCCTGCTTCTGCTCGGGCCCCTCATGAGACGGGGCAGAGGCCACCAGGTGGGTCCTGCCTCACATCACATCCTTGTGCTCCTGCTTGGACTCCTTAATGACCTGCAGGGGACAGGGAACATGCACAGTGCAACAGTTAGGAGTTCACAGAGACCCCAGGTCCACTACCACGAGGCTGTGTAACCTTGGGAAGTCCCCCACTTCCCAGGTCTTTCTTTTCTTGATAGTAAACACAGCTGCCTTGTGCGGTGGTCAGAGGGGGTGGTGAGATAACACTGGGAAAGCATTTAGCATCTTGCCTGGTGCGTGGTAAGCTGCTGGAGTAAGATGAGCTCCCACTGTGGTTGGATGGTGTGGGGGATATGCCAAATCCCCTCTTCCCATTCCCCTGGTAGTTTCCTTTTACCAAGCTGGAAATGGAAAGCCCTCCCCATCCCCAACTGTGTCTGCTAGAGTTGGAAGTGAAAGCTGCTAACTTTAATTCTCTTTCTCTCCCTGGCAAGCAAGGCCCCTGAGTTTGAGGGTGAGAAAGAGAGAGCGTGTATTAGGATCCCATCTAGTGGCTTTGGTACCAAGGCTCCCCTTAGAACAGCCTATGGAGGGACTGAGGAAACGGAATTACATTCAGCTTCCTTGCTCTCCTCCAGAATTCCCTGGGGAGCTCCTGGGAGTTACTGGGGACCTTCTATGTGCCAGCCTCAGGCTTTCCTCCACGGCCTGGCCTTGAGAATCCCTGGGGCCAGCCACAGCCTGACTGGGCCCGAATCCCTCCTTACCTCTCCATCCCGCATCTCCACGGTCTTCACCACGATGTTCCTCTTGAGGTGGCCTTCTGACACAGACTTGGTGTCCAGGCTGGTTTCTGCAGATGTGGGGAGAGGAGGCCTCTCATGGACTTTCAGGGCATGAGTCATCCTCTCCCATGCCCGGCTTCCCCATCGCACCCCCCCATCATGAGTATGAGAACCTATGCAACCGGACAGAGAGAGCCTAGGCTCTTCCAAATGGGCTGGAGAGCCCCCAAATCCCAATAGTGCTGCTGCCCAAGTCCTGGCTGCTCTGTCCAGTTAGAGTCCTGGCTGCTCTGTCTTCTGGCCTGGCTTCATTTCAGCCCCTCTGCAAGCCCTGGCCTGGCACCTGGCTTTCTGAAAACCCAGCATGGCATTGAGGAAGGATGTGCAGGCTTTGAAATCAGGAGACCAGGCGGGGCACGGTGGCTCACACCTATAATGCCATCATTTTGGGAGGCTGAGGCAGGTGGATCACCTGAGGCCAGGAGTTCGAGACCAGCCTGGCCAACATGGTGAAACCTCTACTAAACATACAAAAAATAGGCCAGGCATGGTGGCTCACACCTGTAATCCCAGCACTTTGGGAGGCCGAGGCAGGTGGATTGCATGAGGTCAGGAGTTCGAGACCAGCCTGACCAATATGGTGAAACCCTGTCTCTACTAAAAATACAAAAATTACCCAGGCATGATGATGGGTGCCTGTAGTCCCAGCTACTCAGGAGGCTGAGACAGGAGAATCACTTGAACCTGGGGGGTGGAGGTTGCAGTAAGCTGAGATCACGCCACTGCACTCCAGCCTGAGCAACAGAGTAAGACTCCGTCTCAAAAAAAAAAAAAAAAAAAAAAAGAAAAAAGAAAAGAAAGAAAGAAAGAAAAATTAGCCGGGTGTGGTGTCTGGCACCTGTAATCCCCGCTACTCGGGAGTCTGAGGCACGAGAATTGCTTGAACCTGGGAGGTGGAGGTTGCAGTAAGCCGAGATTGCACCACTGCATTCCAGCCTGAGTGACAGAGGGACGCTATGCCGAAGGAAGGAAGGAAGGACGGAAGGAAGGATGGAAGGAAGGAAGGAAGGAAGGAAGGAAGGAAGGAAGGAAGGAAGGATGGATCAGGAGACCAGAGCTCAAGAAGTCCCAACTTAGCCACCAACCAGCCACACAACTCTGGGCAAGTTAATTGACCTCTCCCAGCCTCAGTTTCCTCATCTGTAAAATAAGGATGATCGGGCTTACTTCTCTAGGTGGGAGAGAGGAGACAACTAAAATAAAAGCTGTTAAACATGTGGCACATATTAGTGCTCAATACACTTAGGTCCCTTTCCTGTCCCCTTTCCTCTTTCCTACTTCTCTCTGCCACTTATCTGTACTTTAGTGACCTGTGACTATCTAGGATTTGGCAGTATTACCTCTACTAGTCAGCCTGGTTAGCCTTTCTGATGCTGAATTAAGTCCTGAGACATGCATATCTAGTGGTCCTAAATATTCTAGCCCAGAAGAAGAGGAATTTTGTTCCTTAGCTAAGAATCATTTGAGGGCCAATGCAAGCAAAAAGTAATTTAGCTCTTCCCCCCCTCAGAGAAAAATATAACACGTCACATTCACTAATATTTAACATTAAGAGCAGGGAACATAAAACTTTATTCACTGCAAGCGGTCCTGAGGGAAGAATCTTCTGGATTGAGTCAGCACTGAGCTGAGCGATGGAGCCTCAGGGATGAAAGAATAAAGCAGAGAGCCTGGCCCCCAGGCACAGCGAGACCTAAGGGGCCCTCCTGGTGACGGGAAGAGGTGAGACAGAGGCTGCTGCTTGCTCAGAGGCCCCAGAGCAGCTCTGCTGCGCACCCAAGGACTCACCACCTTTACCGCTAACCAGCTCTGCCAGTTTAATGTACAGTTACTCTGTACCACGTCCTGGGCTGGGCACCGCAGTTCCTGGGAAAATGACTCAGGCCAGGCCCTTCAGGGGAAGCCTGGGAGGAGGGAGCTCAGGAGGACTGGGAGGATGGGATGGGTGAGGCTCACTCCCTGTCAAGCTGGGCAAAGCGCCGTGTCTGAGAGGCAGGCAGCTAACCGCGAGCCGGCGGCGCTCCATTTACAATGTGGTGGGCCTGTATTGGTATAACGCGTATTGTGAGGCTTTTGAGATGTCTTGTGACCTTGTGATTTTCCCCGTCTTTGGTGCTTTTGCCCCCTGTAGTGACAAGCAGTTAAAAAAAACAAAAACAGAAAACACTCAGAAGGGCAGTGCTTGCTCAGGGATTTGCAGACAGGGCAGATGTCAAGATCTCACCCACTTCTGCTGTGGAATGGGGTGCAGGGAGGGGAAGAGGGACCCAGGGCCTAGCAGGACAGGGGCAGCTGCAAGCCCCGCCTAGAAGTACCCTGGTATGATAGGCTCTGGCTAGGAGCGCTGCGGTGTCATGAAGGCCCCCAGGGAAAGCTGGATCCCTTTGCCCTGATCCTCAGTCCCAGTCCGGAGCAACCTACAGGCCCTGGAGGAGGGGGCAGGACTCCAGTGCCCTTCCCACGAGGCCCTGCTGTACTGACCTCGAATCTGCAGGTTGGAGAAGGTCTGCACGGGAATGGTGATCCTGAAAGAAAGCAGAGGGAAAGGGCTGCCCAGGCTGCCTGGGACACCCCTAGGCTGGGTCTTGGTCCAGGGCCATTATGACAACTTGAACGCCCTTTTCCTTGCCAGGGAAGTCTAACTCCATCTCCTAGCTTTTTCTCCAGCAGCCAACGTGCTATCTGGAGTTCCAAAAGTCTGCAAGGGGCTTGAGTATTACCTGGGAGGGGCACATGTCTATCTGAAGGAAGATGGAAAAGGGAGGGGAAAGTGGTGAAGAAAGTTCCAAGGAGGCAGAAGAGATGGGTGAGGTGAGGAGTCCAATCTTGGCTGGGAGGGTGGGGAGTAAGCCTCTTAGTTTGGAGGGTGACCCAAGTCCTTGGCCTTGAGGCCTAATCAATCAGTATTGGTTGAATCCATCCATCCATTCATTCATCAAACATCTAGTGACTGCCTGCTATGTGTGAGGCAGGCACTGTGCTGGGCATTGAGGTGGGAAGGGATCTGGACACAAGGCTGAAAAAGACTCAGTCCCTGAAGGGAGCAAGGTGAGCTCTACGGCGAGGCAGCAGGGAGACTTCGCCAGGGCTGTCATCAGGGCTCACCGGTTCTCCTCGCCCTCCAGCAGCTTCCTGTAGGTGGCGATCTCGATGTCCAGGGCCAGCTTGACGTTGAGCAGGTCCTGGTACTCCTGCAAGTGGCGGGCCATCTCGTCCTTGAGGCTCTGCCCCTCTTCCTCCAGCCGCGCCAGCGCCTCCTGATAACTGGCTGCCTCCCGCGCGTGGCGCTCCTCCTGCTCGCGCATCTGCCTCTCCAGGGACTCGTTCTGTGGGATGGAGCCGGCCGGTCCCGCGGAGCCCGGACCCCACTTGGGGAGGCTTCGAGGCCCGGCCCCCGGCCCCAGACCCCGCCTCTAGCCCGAGAGTAACGTTCGGGCCCCGCCCTCGACCCAGGTCCTCGCCCCTGGCCCTTCTCCCCTGGCATCTCCTGGGGTGGCCGTCCCCGCTCCGCCCGCCCTCGTCCTGCCCTGGCCGCGCTCACCGTGCCGCGCAGAGACTCCAAGTCGCAGGTCAAGGACTGCAACTGGCGCCGATAGTCGTTGGCCTCGTGCTTGGCCTGGCGGAGCAGCTCCGCGTTGCGGGCAGCAGCGTCTGTCAGGTCTGCAAACTAGATGGGGAGAGGGGCCATAGGCTGAGGGCGGCCTGGGGCCCTGGGACTGCGGGTGGGGGACACATATAGGAGGGCTGTGTGGGCCCATGGGCAGGCACGGGCTCTGGGAAATCAGGGAGGTGACCAGCACCCCAGTCAACCCCAGGAGGCTTGCCCTGGCTGGGACTTTTCCTAACAACTGTGACCCATGGATGCGGGCAGGGTAGCCGCTGCCAGACTTCAGTACCTAGCGCAACACCTGGTCAGCAAGCGAATGAATGAACAGTGCCACAGAATCCAGAACCTTCCACACTGACAGCTGCATCTGCGGGACTGAATGCTGTCGTCTGCCACAGCGGACAGTGGGTTTAGGCGAGCGGAGCCCTGGGTGTTTTGTGTGTTTTTGTTTTTTTGAGATGGAGTCTTGCTCTTGTCGCCCAGGTTGGAGGGCAGTGGCACAATCCCGGGTCACTGCAACCTCTGCTTCCCAGGTTCAAGCAATTCTCCTGCCCCAGCCTCCCAAGTAGCTGGGATTACAGGCGCGTGCCACCACGCCCGGCTAATTTTGTATTTTTAGTAAAGACGGGGTTTCGCCATGTTGGCCAGGCTAGTCTTGAACTGCTGACCTCAGGTGATCCGCCTGCCTCAGCCTCCCAAAGTGCTGGGATTACAGGTGTGAGCCACCACGCCCGGCCTCACCCTGGGTTCTAATAGCCCTTTCTCCCCCACCTGCAGGGAGGTCCTCCCAGCCCCATCGGGCCCTCCCCCTGCTCAGACACCAGTGGCTTCTGCCACTCACACTCCTCAGCTAGGTGCCCTGGCTAGGCCAGCATCTTGGGGCCCTGCCTCTCTGTGCTTTTCTGCCTCCAGGCTCTGCCCTCCACCAGGAATGGCCCTCCCTTCTTCTCTTCCTGTCCACAGCCTGCGTGTCCTGCCTAGCCCAAATGCCCCCTCTACAGCGTCTTTCCTGGCTCCCACACTGCATATAAGCTCTGAGCTGTGGTGTTCTCTACGGGCACTATGTTTGGGTGCACGTCAATATCACACCTTCCAGGTCAGACAGCTCTCTGTGTCCTGGGGGGTGCCTGGCATATGGTAGAGGCTCAGTAAGCCAAAACAGACTGGCAGAGGCATGGAATGCAGGCTCCCAAGTGAGATGGGCTAGAGTTGGAAATCCAACTCTACCACTTAGGAGCTGTGTGACTTTGAGCAAATTAGTTAGCCCCTCTGGTCTTCAGCTCTCTCATCTGTCAAAGAACAGCATCTACTTCATAGTAAGGTAATCCATGAAAAGCACAGGGCTTAGAACAGAACAGTATCAGCTACTACTAATAATAGCAATAGTAGCAGTAATAATAATGGGTACTTTTGAAAGCAATAGTGCCTGTGTGACCCTGGGCAAGCCATCTCACTTCTTTGGTGAAAGTGAGTCACCTGGAGAGAATATTCTCCCAGCTTCCTCCACCCTCCTTCCCCCATTCTCTTGTACAGAGCAAGAAGGGCTGCCTGGAGGAGGCAGGCTGGCCCACAGGCAGGGCTACCTTGGAGCGGTACCACTCCTCGGCTTCATGCATGTTGCTGGACGCCATTGCCTCATACTGCGTGCGGATCTCTTTCAGGGCTGCGGTGAGGTCTGGCTTGGCCACGTCAAGCTCCACATGGACCTGCTGTCGGGCCAGCTGCTCCTGGAGTTCCCGAACCTCCTGACCAGGGTGGGAGAAACGGTGCCAGGGCTCAGGGTACAGGCCACAGCTGGGGTTCCCCACAGCATCGTGTCCTCTTCTGCCTGCCCCTCGGCCAGGGGTTCGAATGCTCTCTTGTCTCTTTCCGTCTCCCTTAGTGTCTTTCTGTTTGTCTTTCATTTCCTGTCTCTACCTGCCGATCTCTGTTTCTGTCCTCTCTATGAGTGTCTCTGTCAGTATCAGCCTCTCTGTCTCTGTCTCTCCCTCTCTCAGTTGCAATCTCTGTGTTGAGCTTTCCTCCCTCTGCCCTGGCCTCACCTCCTCATGGATCTTCCTCAAGAACCGGATCTCCTCCTCCAGCGACTCAATCTTCCTCTCCAGATCCAGACGGGCCAGTGTGGCTTCATCTGCTTCCTGGAGTGGCAGGAGGGGTGAGGAGTAGAGGGCCACTGGGGCCCCAGGCTCCTTCTCCCCATTCCTCAGCCTTGCCTTACCCCTCCTTCTGGAGCAGTGGGGAGCAGCACATTGCTCTGGAGGGCTGAGCTTGGGGGCTGTGTTTGGGTGGGTGGCCATCAACCCTTTCCTCCCTCCCCTGCCCCTCCCTTCCACCTCCCTGACCTGTCTATAGGCAGCCAGGTTGTTCTCGGCCTCCAGCCTCAGGTTGGTTTCATCCTGGAGCCTGGAGTGGGGGGACACATTCCTGGGTCCAGGCTCTTCTGAGGACACTTGGATACCTGCCTCAATCTCCCTGGAGGCAGCTGTCACAGACACCACCCCCACGCAGGACCAGTAGAGCAGCAGGAGGAGTAAGGGTTGGGGAGCCTTAGACAGAGGACTTGTCTAGAGGATGAGCAGATGTGGGCTTTTGTCTTAACTCATTACTAAGGTGCCTTATCGGGGTTGGTGCACCTGCTTCTGCTCACACAGGCGCATCCACCAGCGTACACTCACTGCTGCACGCATACACACACACACACACACACACACACACACACACACACACGTCCTCCTGTACTTGAAGGCACACATGCATGTCCTGTCAGCTCAGCGAAGCGCCATGCCCCTGGGAATTCCTCTGATCCCAGGTAACCACCTTTTGAAATGAATCTTATTATGAGCACCACTTCACAGCTGTGCAAGTCAAAGTGACTTGACGGGGGTCACAAGCTGGTGGCAGGCAGTCACCTGTGCTCTGCGCCCAGGCCTGCCTGCTCTTTCCCTCACTTCCTTCACCCCAGAATCCAATCTCCCTCATGGACACCAACCTTCTCCACTTCCAACTCCTCCTTTATATGGACACAGGCTCAGAATAGGTGAGCTCGCTGCCCACAGTCGCAAAGCCCAGCCATGAATGAAACGCAGGGGCCCAGCTGCTGGGGGCCCAGCTGCTCCTGCACTGCTTTCCCAAGTAGGGAGGTGCTGAGGGGACCCTGGATGCCTGGCAGAAGGCATGTAGGAATCAGATCCCCGGGGCCCTGGGCCTGTTTCTGGTCCCTCCCATCATGCTGGGGGGCAAGGATAGTGCCCCATCAAGAGGTAGGGAGACCCAGGGAGCAGGGAGGCTCCGCCCCTGCCTGAGACTTCTTGGGCATTCCCTCTTGGGGATTCAGCCCCTTCTGCTCACAAAGCCCCCCTTCTCCATCCCCTCCTCACTTCTGCCTCACGGTGCCCAGGTCCTGTGCCAGATTGTCCCTCTCGACCTCCAGCCGGGCGCTGTTGGCAGTGAGTTGATCGAGCCGCAGCCGCAGCTCTCGCAGCTCAGCCTGGTAGACATCGGCCAGCTTGGTGGGCTCCTTGGCCCGCAGCTGGTTCAGCTCAGCAGCCAGCGCCTTGTTTTGCTGTTCCAGGAAGCGAACCTTCTCGATGTAGCTGGCAAAGCGGTCATTGAGCTCCATCATCTCTGCCCGCTCACTGGCCCGGGTCTCCTTGAAGCCAGCATTGAGTGCCCCGGCCAGGGAGAAGTCCACCCGGGTCGGGAGTGGAGGGGGCATTCGAGCCAGGGAGAGACGGGTGCCAGGACCCAGACGGCGGCCAGGAGCCAGGCCCCCCACCATCATCTCCCCCGAGGAGACGTAGGAGCGGCGAGCAGCGGAGGTGATGCGTCTCCTCTCCATCCTGCCCTGGCTCTGCTCGCTCCTGGGATGTGAGGGCTTTATGAAGGAGTGGGCTGGACTGGCGATGCCCGGGTGCCCCTGGCAACGCCCCCTGGCATAGCCTGAGGGGGTGGGGTTGGGCCGCAGCCCAGCTATGGGGAGAGCTCCCCTCACCCCATTGAGGTCACTGTGCCCAGAGGCAGAGCTTCCTGGCACGCCAACTCCTGCATGAGGCAGGTGGTGCCTGGAACCAGACCATGGGTTTGGGGCCCTGACAACTGAAGTAAGAGGACCCTCTCTCTAGGAAGGTGGGTCAAGAAAGGGTTGGTTGGACCACGATGAATACTTACAATTGTTATGCATCAATTAAAAAGGAAGGAAAGGGCTGGGTGGGGTGGCTCATGCTTGTAATCCCAGCACTTCGGGAGGCTGAGGCTGGAGGATTGCTTGAGCCCAGTAGGTTGAGGCTGCAGTGAGTTGTGTTTGTGCCATGCCAGCCTGGGCAACAGAGAGAGACCTTGTCTCAAAAAAAAAAAAAAAAAAAAAGGAAAGAAGGGCTGTACCAGATGACCTCTGACCTGCTTTCCACCTTTTTGATTTCATAACCCAGGCCTTATCTCAGCTGTAAGTGCTTACAAGGTGCTGGGAATTTGGCAAAGAACGAACCTGTTCTGTACCCTCAAGAGGCGCCTATATTATCATTTCCTACTAGGCCCCATTCCCAGCAAACTCCTGGAGTCCTTCCCTCGAACACAGATGTCCCACATTCCTGCTCTCTGCCCATTCATTCCCTGGAGTTCTGGGGCTGGGGGCTGGGATTGGACACCAGCCCCTTGTCTAAGGGTCAATCATGGCCTCTATGTGGCAGTGGAGGTTCTGATAGGGCAAGAGGGGGCCGGCACTCTCTTGCCCTATCAGGACTTTAGCCCCTGGATCTGTCCCTCCAGGTCACCCCTTCCTTGTCTGGCCTCCCTGTGCCTCTCTCCCAGAGACTGGGCCTTGACAGCTGCACAAAGCAGTTACGCGTGAGCTGGCTGTGCTGGCTCGTCTTTATTCCTGCAGCGCCCCGTTTCCCTGGCCACTCCTCCGTCTCCCACTGGAGATTTATTTCCTCGAGTTCCCACACATCAGCCTGGGGAGATGGGAAGGACCCCTGGGGATGGATGGGTTTGGAAATGCAGGAGCCACTGGGCCCAACTGGGAGCCTGAGACCTGGGCCCTGTTGTCCCTGGAGATTTCAGGTCCATCTACGCCCTCCACTCTGGTCCCAAAGGGTCAGAACCCTGCCCAGTCCCCTCACCCATTTGTGTCCTTGGACTTCTGGGAAGCAGACAGCCCTCCTCTCCCCCCCTGCCACCCACTGTCCATGCCTGGGCATCTCCTGATCCCCTTTCCCGGGCACTTGCTGAATAGAGCCTTGTTCTCCACCGCCGGTGGCGCCACACAGCAAGGGCAGCCCCTAGGGGGCTGTGCTGCTTTTATCCCAAGATGCCAGGCTGTCAGGCTGGGGTGCAGTGCAAGCCCCCTGCTCAATGGCCTTCTCGGAAGGCATTTGAGGGGGGCTGGGGTGCGGCGGGAAGCAGGCAGTGTGCCCACCCCTGAACATTGTGTCTGTGCCAAGGTGAGTCATTCACTGGGCATGAAGAGGAGGCCCTGGGGGGCAGCCAGCCCAACGCTGCCAGGTCTGCTTGCAGACAAGGCCTGGCTGTCTGCCTGCCTCCTCCCCAGCTCACAGAGCCAGCTCAGGCCCCTGAGCCTCTGTCAGAGCAACGTCCCCTGCTCCACACCAGGATATGTTCTTTTTTTTTTTTTTTTTTTGTCTTTTGAGACAGGGTCTCACTGTTGCCCAGGCTGGAGTGCAGTGGCGCAACCACGACTCACTGCAGCCTCAACCTCCCAGCCTTAAGAGATCCTCTCACCTCAGCCTCCTGAATAGCTGGGACTACAGGCGTGCGTCACCACACCTGGCTGATTTTTTAACTTTTTTTGTAGAGATAGGGTCTTGCCATGTTGCCCAGGCCGGTCTAGAACTTCTGGGCTCAAGTGATCTTTCCGCATCAGCCTCCCAAAGTGCTGGGATTACAGTTGTGCGCCACTGCGCCCAGCCCAGGGTATGCTCTGCATTTGGGCATGTGATGGACAGACTGCCTGCTGAGCTCTCCCTCTGCGAGTCCCAGCACAGAGAGGGAGGTGAGAGCTCCTTAGGCTCTAGTCACATCTGACCTGGGCCTGAGTAGTGACATAGGGAGGGGAATCTTGAAGACGGCGCGAGCGCCCAATGACCTTTGATCCTGCTATGAATTGGGGACCTGGGGAAGGACAGGAGGCTTTAAAGGAAGAGCAAGGCTAGGCATAGTGGCTCATGCCTGTAATCCGAGCACTTTGGGAGGCTGAGATGGGCGGATCGCTTGGGTCCAGGAGTTCGAGACCAGCCTGGGCAATGTGTTGAAACTTTGTCTATACAAAAAATACAAAAAAATTAGCCAGGTATGGTGGTGCACTACTGTGGTCCCAGCTATTCGGGAGGCTAAGGTGGAAGGATCACCTGAGCCCAGGAAGTGGAGACTGCAGTGAGCCAATGTCGCATCACTGCACCACAGCCTGGGTGACAGATACTCTGTCTCAATAAATAAAAAAATAAAATAAAATAAACAAAATAGAAAAGGAAGACTGGGGATGAGCTCTTGTCTGAACTCTCTCTCATCTCTGTGGCTAGGAGTGGCTCGCCTTTCCAGGCTGCCCAGCAAGTCACAGCATGTAGCCTTCCCTTTTGGTTCAAGGGAAGTCTAGTTAAAATAAGGGCAAAGCTGTCCTGGAGAGAAAAGATGTGACGAGCAGGAGGTGCCTGTCATTGAAGCTCAGTGAACTGTCCCTGTGTATGTGAGACACAAGCCTGTTTCAGCTTCAGCAGTTGGAGTCCCCCAGCCTTTGCCATCAGCCACCTCTGTGGGCCCCTGTCACAGGCCCAGGTGCATCCTCCACCCCCTCTCAACCCTCAGACCTTTCTTCACATTCAACCCTTAACTATCTTGTTTTGTTTTTTTGAGACAGGGTCTTGCTCTGTTGCCCAGGCTAGAATGCAGTGGTGCTATCACAGCTTACTGCAGCCTCAACCTCTCTGGCTCAAGCGATCCACCCACCTCAGCCTCCCTAGTAACTGGGACCACAGGCGTACACCACCATGCCCAGCTCATTTTTGTATTTTAGTAGAGACAAGGTTTCACCATGTTGCCCAGGCTGGTCTCAAACTGTTGGGCTCAAGCGACCCTCCCACCTCTTCCTCCCAAAGTGCTGGGATTACAGGCATGACCTATACAACCGGTACATACAGATCATGCCTGGCCAACCCTTAACTATCTAAAGGTGTCTGCACAGAGAATCAAAGATACACACAGATTTGGTCATGGTTGTGTTCCAAACTTTCATTATCTTTTTAATTAAATATTCATTGTAGAAAGGTCAGAAACTATAGATAAGCAATACAAAAAAATGTAATTAGCCATCATTTTGCCACTTGGAGATAAACCCTACCAGATTTTTTCCACACATATATAATCATTTTTTTCAAAATGGGCTCATGCCGTGCAAATTATTTTGTAATTTGCTTTTCTCAGTCAACAATATGTTGTGAACATCTTTCCATATCAATAAATATTTGTCTGCATCATCATTTAACAGCTGCATGATTTTCCACTATATGCATTCATGTACCAAGCCCTAGTGGTGGACAGTATGACAGTATGTTCTCTCTCTCTCTCTCTTTTTTTTTTTTAGAGACAGGGTGTCACTCTGCCACCCAGGGCCAGAGTGCAGTGGCGCCATCATAGCCCACTGCAGCCTCAGACTTCTGAGCTCAAGCAATCCTCCTGCCGCAGCCTGCCAAGTAACTGGGACTACAGGCACATGACACTGCACCCAAATAATTTTTTTTTTAAGAGACCAAGTCTTGTTATGTTGCCCAGGCTGGTGATGAACTCCTGGCCTCAAGTGATCCTCCAGCCTCAACCTCCCAAAGTGCTAGGATTACAGATGTGAGCTGCTGTGACTGTCCTCTTTCTGTTCTAAACTGCACTCTGATTTGCGTCTGCTGCAGGCAGACATAGCAAACAGAGAAGGGTAGGACTTCAGCCCATCCAGCCTCCTCCCAAACCCCCCCATCCTCCTAGCCTGGCTCAGACCCCATTCTCTGGGGTGCCTCCTCTCCTGCTTCCCCAAATGGAAGGCCGCAACTTCTAAAGCCTCTGGCCAAACCCTAGACTGGCTTCTAGACTGCACAGCAGGGTAATACCAGCCATGGAGAGAGATGCCTGGATGCCCTTTCAAGGAGCCTACAGCCAAGCTGTGCCTGCTTCAAGCTGAGGTGGGGACAAGATGACCTCCCCGAGCCCCTCCCTCACATCAGAATCTGCTAGATGACCTTCTGCTTACAGGGTAAAGCCCGGATGCCTCCTGGGACAGACCAGCCCCACATGTGGCATCAACCCACACACAGGGTGCCTGGTGTTTGCCAAATAGGCCAGCCTCTAATTCAAACGGCAGTTTTGCCACTTGACTGCTGCCCGCTGGTTCTGCTTGGGCCCTTGGCCCTGGCCCAGTGCCTGGCACAGCGTGGTGGTCAGCAAGCTGGGTGAAGAGAACACAGTCTCTCTGGCTGAGCCTTGGTGACCAGCAAGTCTGTTCATCCATGGCCCGTCCCGAGGAAGGGAACTGAGCCTGTTGGCCACTAGATGGCGGTGCTCAGCTGGTCAGGTGTGAGCGGCCACAGCCACCGCAGTTTAGAGGCAGGCAGAAAGCCTGTGTGGTAGCTGTAGGCAGAATTTTCTAAAACCCAAATTTGTTTCACCCAGAGGCATCACCCCCTTTGTTCTCTAGACTTGACTCTGACTGCTATAGCACTGTCCTCAAGGAGAGGGAGCAAAGCCTTGGCCACTCAGTAGCTGTGCAGCCTTTGATGACTTTAAGAACCTTGCCTGAGTATTCATTTCCACGTCTGTAAAATGGGGATTCAACCATGCCTGCTCCCCAGGTAGTTGTAAGAATAAAATCAGTGAAAGCTGGACACAGCAGATGCTTGACGAATTAGAGCTTCCATTTCATAACACCTACCAGGAGCTTTACCTATCGACATGTTAGCGGATCTGCGATGGGGTTGGCGGAGGGGCAGGAGCTGGGGCCTCTGAAGGGGCTTCTGTGGCCTGTTAACTCCTTTGGGAGTATGTGGACATCCCTCCCCCAAGGGCAGTTACTTGGCAGTGTGGACGGGACAGAGGGCAGCAGCTAGTGAAGCATGGGGGAGAGCCAGCACTGTCTACCCTCAGACCAGGAGTTGGTGGTGGCTTCATCTCCCAGGGGACACAGGCAAGTTATCTCCGCAGGCCCTGGAGACTCAGAGTAGAGACTGCTTTCCCACCTGCTTTCTTGGCTCTCTGACTCCCCCAGTGGGTGCTGCTTTCTCCATCCTCACCCCTCCCCATCCGTAGACTTGAGCCCCACAACTGTATCCAGTTTGAAAAGCTCTGTGTGTCACCTCCTCTCGGGTGTGGGTCTCATTTGCATCTTAGCCTGAAACTTTATAAGGAGAGGGGCCATGCCTTTCCCCCAACAGATGAGGACTTTCTGCTGCTAGGACCTATGTCTTCCCAGCAAACTGGGGTCTCTCTAAGGACAGTGTTTCCCCCAACCCCAGGCTAAAGCACCCACAGGACAGGAGTCATCCTCTTCCCTTTGATAGGGGCTCCCCAATGCTAGAACCCATGGCTCATTGTCAGATGGGAGCTCCTTGAGGGCAGGAACTGTCTCCCATTCCGTTGGAGAGGGCATTACCTCAGAGTAGGGCCCATCATTCCTTACCCCCATCCTCAGCCTGTGCCCAGCCAGGCTCTGCTGTCTAGAACTGACTCCTGTGGCTGCAGAAAGGTTCCTGGCTGAACCCCGAGTCCCTTCCCCTTGCACTACCCTGGCCTTCTCAGCATCGGTTCACTGACCTTCACAGACCCCAGGCTGCTGCGCTGGGGTTAATAAGCTCAGGCCCGTTCTTCCTTGCTTCTCCCCACCCCAGCCAGGGCCCGCTCTAGCCTGCCCCCCACCTCCCAGCCTGTAACCCCGAGAACAGCTTTTTAATTGCTTTCCCTGATCTGCTCTGTTCCCCACTCCCCTCTGCCTCCCTGATTGGCTCCCTCTGGAGGGTGAAAGGCGAGGACCACATGTGGCCCTGGTGGGAGGAGCGGACCGGAGGGTGGCCTGTTATTTCCGACCCAGCAGTCCTCCAAATGGATAGGATGAGCCGGAAAACGGAGGCAGGAGGGCTGCATGCGAGCTGGGGGAAGCCCTCGGGGTGAGCTGGAAAACACAGCCACCATCTCTGGGCCCCTGGGGTGATTCCCCTGCCCCGCATTCTTTTTTTTTTTTTTTTGAGACGGAGTCTCACTCTGTCGCCCAGGCTGGAGTGCAGTGGCACGATCTCAGCTCACTGCAGCTTCCGCCTCCCGGGTTCAAGAGATTCTCCTGCCTCAGCCTCCCGAGTAGCTGGGATTACACCACGCCCAGCTTAATTTTTGTATTGTTAGTAGAGATGGGGTTTTACCATGTTGGCCAGGCTGGTCTTGAGCTCCTGGCCTCAGGTGATCCGCCCGCCTCAGCCTCCCAAAGTGCTGGGATTACAGGTATGAGCCAGCACGCCGGCCTCCCCATTCTTTATCTCAAGCCCTCCTGGATCCTTCTTCACAAAGAACCATGGAAGAAGGGAGGATGACCATGAACCAAATTCTAGCTGGGAGCCAGGATCCCCCAGACATGACCAAGAGCCAAGGGGACATTCCTGGGGGGAATCTGGGGGTCTGAGAGGCAGGACTCCTGAGTTAGTAGCTACCACGGAGGCTCCCCAGGTGGTGACGAAGTCCCCTTTGTGGGCCAAGCTGATGGCCGTGTGTAAGGGGTACCCAGAGAGAAAACCAAACCCATTCTCCTTGGCAGATACCAACACTGATGGAGATTTTGGCTTACACTCAGGTGATAGGAACAGGTGCTATCCTGATTCCGTGCATGGAGGGACCATGTCTTGTTCTGTTTTCAGCCCCTGGCACTGAGCGTGGTTCTCTGAACTGGGCAGGATTTGTACCCCAGGGTGGGGGCCCAGGTGTGAGCCATGGGGACTGAGTCAAGCAAGGAGATGGGCATAAAAAGCCTGGGGCGCGAGGATTTCTAAACTCGTAGAGGTGGAGTGAGAGGCTCTGCCAGGCCTTTGAGGTGGAAGAGGCAGGATGAGGCGGGGAGAGGGGGCCGTTAGACCAGGCTGGGCCCTCAGCGGATAGAGAGCCATCGATCGCCACATTTCGTGGATGACTCTCTTTATGTAAGAACAATCCAATCTGAGTCTCATTGCTGCCCACGGAGGTCAGCTGGGAGCTGGCTGTCAGCTTGCTGCCCCCTGGAGCTCCTGCCAGCTCCCTGCGAAGCTCAAAGCTCAGACCAGCCAAGCTGCCTCCTGGCGTGGGGACGCCACACCGCGAGCGAGCACTCTCAGGCCGACCTCCTGTGATTGAGGGCAGGAGCCCCATGTGCTTGACTCCATCCGCACAGAGTCATTGTGAATTTAATGGGTCACCTGGGAGCACATTTTGCACCACGGAGCCACAGATGTTTGCCGAGTGAATGACCGGCTGTAGAACATGCTTGTCAAGAGTGACCTCTTCCACTTGAGCTGCCCCCGGCTCAGGCAAAACTCTGCCTCGTGCAGCAGACCCTACTGGGTGAAGGTTGCCCTCCTGGCCATCATTACCCGCTGCCTTGCCCTGTGCCTGCTGCCTCTGCACTTGCAGGGGTGATGGTGATGATCAAATAAGATAATATATGTGAAGGCCCCAGGAAATGGGGGATGTTACTCAATTTGAATCCAACCAACACTCAGCAAGGACTCCTGAGGTCAAGGCACCATGCCAGGGTGCTGGGGGCTACGATGATGTGAATCTGTGACTGCTTCTCTGGAAATCGTGGTACACAGTGGGGGAAAACCTCATTAAGACTAATTGGAAAGGAGGGAACCCCATGCACACGAAATGTCTGTCCTTTTCACTTCCCTCTGGAAGTGAACAGACATTGTTCACTTCCGGAGAAAAGCAGCTTGGTGTGATGCAGAGAAGCAGACCTCAGATCCAGAATGTTTGAGTCTAGCTCTGGGCAAGTTTTGTGACCCTTTCAGAGCCTATCATTATCTCCCATATGAGGTAGCGCAGCTCCGTGAAGGGCCTGGCAGCCAGTGGGTGCTTGATGCTCCTGGCTGTTCTTTCCTCTACTCCAAAAAGGGCTCAGAGGCCGGGCACAGTGGCTCACGCCTGTAGTCCTCGCACTTTGGGAGGCCAAGGTGGGTGGATCACTTTAGGTCAGGAGTTCAAGACCAGCCTGGCCAACATGGTGAAACCCCGTCTCTACTAAAAATACAAAAATTAGCCAGGTGTGGTGGCCCAGATCTGTAGTCCCAGCACTTTGGGAGGCTGAGGCAGGAGAATCGCCTGAACCCAGGAAGCAGAGCTTGCAGTAAGCCAAGATCGCACCATTGCACTACAGCCTGGGAGTTGCAGTGAGACTCTATCTCAAAACAAAACAAAAACAAAAAGGGCTCAGAGCTGAGGGGCTGACCTGGTAGAGGCTGCTCCCCGAGGCCAGGACTCACTTGAAACTAGCAGCATTTATTTACATGCTACTCACAATGCTCTAAATGCCTTTAACATGTTTGTTATCAGAAGCAGGTTAAACACAGACTCCTGTAATTTTGTTTGCACTATTAATTCATTCAGCCAACCATGTCTTCATGGGGAGAACGGAGGGAAACTTATGTGGCACTGTCACACAATCCAAGGAAGTGGAGATGGAAGTCACAAGCCAGGTGGGTGGGTGTCGGCAGAGCAGACTGCACTGGACTTAGGCCTGCGGGGCTTAGTTTGGAGCCTCACCTAAGACCTGGGGGCCACTAAGAAGGTAGAACTCCTAGCAACCCACCCCCAAGGCTGTAGAAGGGTGGAACAGACCTCCAGGTGCAATTACTCCCAAACCCACGGAGAAGAGGAGGCCCTTTAGGGTGTATTGGGCTGTGGAGTGAAGAGCCAGGCTCAGACCTCAGGCTCCAGGAGGATGCAGAGTGAGAACTGTTTTCTGTATATACTCAGAAGTTTCCTGAGGTCTTAAGAGTAGGAAGGTGAGAAAGGGAAGGTGTTGCTATCCTATCTAGGTGTATAGAGAGACACACACACCAAGGATGGAGACGGTTTATTGTTATACCAAAAATATACGTATATATCTATATACATATGTAGAAATAAAGGGTCAGAAGGCTATAAACCCAAGTATCATTAGCATTTATATCCAGGTGCAGCATTAAGGCTG
This sequence comes from Nomascus leucogenys, assembly GCF_006542625.1. Classification (NCBI taxonomy): domain Eukaryota; kingdom Metazoa; phylum Chordata; class Mammalia; order Primates; family Hylobatidae; genus Nomascus; species Nomascus leucogenys. Next base: position 31,237,260 of record NC_044399.1, on the reverse strand, counting down.
AATTCCCCTTTCTTTACACTTTATTTTACACTGAACGTGTATCCTATGTACAATAGAGTGAAACAATAAAGCTGTCTTCATTTGGAAATCAAGGCACCATTATCATCCACATCTTCACCAGGACTGTGGTTGGGGACTGAGGGGAGTAGGGATGAAGATGTCCCTCTTGGAAACCAGGAAGAGCCGAGCTGCGACTCCCCACTCCCCAACCCATCCTCATTCCTCCTCCACTGCCTGTGGCCATCACCGTGGGGCCTGTGTTAGAGACAGGTGGGGAAAAGAGCCCAAGAGCCATCTGCCTGCACAGAGGGCATCAAAAATGAGAGGGGAGGCCAGGCGCGGTGGCTCACGCCTGTAATCCCAGCACTTTGGGAGGCTGAGGTGGGTGGATCACGAGGTCAGGAGATCGAGACCAGCCTGGCTAACATGGTGAAACCCCGTCTCTACTAAAAATACAAAAAATTAGCCAGGCGTGGTAGTGGGCGCCTGTAGTCCCAGCTACTCGGGAGGCTGAGGCAGGAGAATGGCGTGAACCTGGGAGGCGGAGCTTGCAGTGAGCCGAGATCGCCACCACTGCACTCCAGCCTGGGCGACAGAGCGAGACTCCGTCTCAAAAAAAAAAAAGAGGGGGGAACATGGCAGCACCTTTAAAACAGCAACACAGGCCAGGTGCAGTGGCTTATGCCTGTAATCTCAGCACTTTGGGAAGCTGAGGCAGGTGGATCACCTGAGGTCAGGAGTTCAAGACCAGCCTGGCCAACATGGAAAAACCCCCTCTCTATTAAAAAGACGAAAATTAGCTGGGTGTGGTGGCGGACGCCTGTAATCCCAGCTACTTGGAAAGCTGAGGCAGGAGAATTACTTGAACCCAAGAGGCGGAGGTTGCAGTGAGCCGAGATCGTACCACTGCACTCCAGCCTGGGTGACAGAGTAAGACTCCATCTCAAAAAAAAAAAAAAAAAACCACCGAAAAACAAAAAACAGCAGCATGTTAACACTCACAAATGAATATGTACATGCCAAGAAGCTGAGTGTAACAGGAGATTAACAGAGGGTGAGTAGCAGGATGGATGTCTGGGGAGGGATGTTAATACAGCAAAGGTGTGTTGGCACTAATTGCTCCCAGGTAAGGAAGGCAGATCCAGCTCCTGGTGCAGGTGGCTACAGGTCCAAGAGGGGTATCCAGCATAGAGGGGCCGGTAGGTTAGGACACCTTGGCGGTCAGGACATTCTGGCGATCAGGACACCTTGGTGATGCCGTTCCCTGCTGAGAGAGCTCTCCCCACCTTGATGAGGTCCTTTCCACTCCTCCGGTTGCTAGGGCACAGGGGACTCAAGGGCAACTCTGCAGGCCAGTTGGATGGGTGGTGGGGAATGCAGCGAGGAAGGAAAGTGAGGCTCTGTCCCCGTCCTCCAGCCTACCTCCCACCTGTCTCATCAGCAGCGTCCCTGAGATGCTTGGCAATACCCTAGGCCCTCCTTTCTTCTGGGTCTCAGCTCCCCCGTCCCCTCCTGCTTCTTGTCTTCATCGGCCCCCATGGCCCAGGCTATCCCTGTCCCTAGTGCCAGTCACCTGGGAGTACAAGGGGCCCAGCTGGCCTCTTCAAAGTGCTGCTGGGGAGGCAGGCGATGCGGCTGCGGCCACGGGAGACTGAGGAACTAAGGGAGGAAAAGAGGGAAGGTGGAAGGTTACGGCCCTGTCTCTGGACTATGGGTGTGCATTGAGTGGGGCATGTAAGTACTTGACACTAAGCCCTGAGAGCAAAGGATGCTGGGCACCAGCAGGAGCTTCCAGAGCTGGATCTAAGGGCGGGAGAGGCAGTGTGTAGGGTTGGGGACACGAGAGGGAAGTAGCAGTGAGGATGGAGAATCCCTTTGCTGGATTAATGGTGTGCAACATCTGCCTCATGGATAAATGGGTGCTGAGAGCCTCCCTCATGGATCAGCTCTGGGGTGATCCTGGGATAGCAAGTGCCAAGGAAACCTCAATTGGAGAACTAGATTCGGGCCCTGCTCACAGGACCTCAGCTGCTTGCTCCGGGGATGCAGAGACAGAGACACTGGGGGCCCAGAGTCGGCCCAGGTGTCTACTGCCCTAGCAAGAGCGAACTCCTTCTCCCAGACAGCTGACACCTCCCAAACCTCACCTCACAACGCGCTTCTTCTTGCAGGCAGAGGTCCCAGGGAGGGAAGATGTTGGCTTGGGGCCCTTCATGGTGAACAGGGGCACGGGTACCCTGGGGAGGGAGGAAGGGGAAGGAGGCTGATCAGCAGGGAACCAGAAGCAGGGCCCGTCACTTCCTCCCTCCAGCCCCCAGCTCGGGCATGGGGGAGGGTGGTTGGACAAGATGACCTCTGAGGTTTCTTCTACAAAGAGGTGGATTCCTCTCCCTGCCTCACTCTGCCTGGCTGACAGCTGAGTGACAGGCCTGCTCTGGGAGGACATCCAGATGTCAGTTTCTGGTGCACCCAGGGAACTGGAGTTCAAACAATTTCACCCTTCCACCTGCCCGGCTCTGCGCTTGTTACCGAGAGCTGCTTCTCGGGCTGTGGAAGGGGCGGGGGCGTGGGTGGGCAGAGCCTGCCAGCCTCTGCCCCACAGGTGCAGGTCAGTCTGCCACTGGTTCTTGGCCTTGGACTGTCCTGAGCAGGCTGCTGTTCCCCTCCCCTGCCATGTGTGTGGAAAGGGGGAGTGACAGCTTCATCTTCTCACTGGAAAATACTGCACTGAGTTTTCTAAGGACCCCCTTTCCCGTTCCAGATGCTGGGCTGGAGGCCAAAATCTGGAGTAGAAGTGGCAGAAAGAGTTATTTCCCAGTGGAACACAGAATGCAGCCCAGGCCAAAGAGCCTGAGTAAAGAGAGGAACAGTAGTGTTGGGCTCCCCTAGTACATTCTTGTTCCCTGCTGACTCTTTCCAAGTTGGGGTCCCATTAACTACTCATGAGCATGCTACAAACCAGCACAGAGTGGGTGGCTTTGCAGCATGGACAGACCAGGCAGGGGCCCCAGGAGAAGTGACACCTCCCTGGCAGCTGTATATCCTGCTTTCTTGGGCCTGGGGAGCAAAGCAGATCACAACCAAAGGGGAAAAGATAGGAACCGTCCCAGCTCCAAGAGTCAGGCTGTCCTCCATACTTCTCAGCAGCACCAAGAAGTCCCTTGCTGACCACTGACCTCCGGACAGGAGGGGTGGCACAAGACTGGGAGACCCACCTGGGGATGAAGGGCTGGTCTAGCCTGCTCAGCTCCTGGGGGATTTTGTCCCAGCCAATGCATTCACGGAAACTGGGCTTTGAGGGAGGCTCCTCAGAGAGATCAAAGGTGGCATTGAGGTCTCGAGTGGGCAGGGCCAGCGGGGTAGAGCAGTTCTGCATGGCGGAAGGGCCCAGGGGCACCCGGCTTTTGATGACTGTGGCTGGGCAAAAGCGAGGGGAATGGCAGGGGGAGGAGGCCCTTTCTCCTCTGGGGGTGCTGGGCCCCTGTGAAGGTTGGGTGTCAGGCAGAGACCCTCTCCTCAGGCAGGGCAGGAAGGACTGGCGCTGGCGCTTGGTGCCCCGCTTTGGGGCCATGGGACTGTCTGGCTCCAAGGTGCTTGGTCTCCTCCTCTTCTTCTCCATAGGCCATCGGGACCCCTGGGCTGGGGTGCAGTTAGGTCCAGGCGGGATTCCCAGTGTGTGCAGGGGGCCACTCAGTTGCCTCGCCATGGTCCGGGTCACAGGGCCAGTGTATCCTGGAGGCTCTGGGCGGAGAGGAGACTGCACAGGGTCTGCACAGAAGGAAGGAGAATTTGTAGAACTTGGGGAGCCAGACACTGGAGACATGAAGGAGCCCATAACCCCTCAGGTCTCCTGGGGCCTCTCTGTGTGCAGAAGTCTAGGATCCCAGGGGCCCGGCCTCCTACAGCAGCAAAATCCAGCAACTGAGGCCCCCGGACGCCCCTTGGCCCCAGTGGGGCCTTGAAGACAGCACCTTGAAGACAGGCAAGGGGGAGCAGGATGAGACTCACTTGACTCTGAACACAGCTCCTGAGCCAGAGGTGCCCCTCTGGCCAGGCCAGAAGTCCTGGAGGCCTCTGCCCCAGGCTCAATTTTTTCCTCTTGTACCAGCTGCTGTAGGGTCTCAAACTCTGTGATCATGTCAGGCGTCAAGAGGTTGGCTGCTTGGAGCAGGGAGAACTGCCGCTGGGCCAGGCACAGCACCTTTAGGGCCAACCTGGAACAGAAGAAAGGGGATTCCCAGCCCTGCTCAGACTCAGCCTGACCAGGAGCCTCTATGCCATGCACCTGTCCTCATCACTCCAGCTGCGGTTGAGGAGCCTGAACTGGTCCCCTGGCTCCCTCCTGCCTCGCCCCAGACAGGCTAGCCAGACTCACCACCCTCTCAGCCATGGATTCTGCTCTGCTATTGCTGAAGGCCAAGGCCAGCCAGGATGGCCACAGGTAATGGTGGGAAGTGTCACCCACTAAACACGCCCCATGACAAAGACAGTGATCTGAGAAGTAGGGAAAGGGCACTAGGTGGCCCTGGACTCAGAAGGTCTGAGTCTCCTCTTGGCTCTGCCACTTACTAGCGTTGTAATCATGAGTTCATCTACCCTAAGGGCAGTGCAAGGGGGCAGTTAAGAGCCCAGCTCAAGTCAGACTGCCAGTTTCCCGCTCACATCCTGGCTCCAATACCTCCCAGCTGTGTGATCTTGGATGCACTGGTTAACCTCAGTCTCCACAACCTTAGAATGGGGATAACAAATGCACCCACCTCATAGAGTTATTGGAAAGACTGAATGAGTTACTTTACAGACAAAATGTTTTAAAGAATACCTGACATGTAATAAGCACTGTAGGTCTAGCTAACTATTGTTTCCTGTAAGATGGAAATAATACCATCTTGCTGGTTAGGATAAGAGGAGATTTATGTAAGATAGAGTATGTTCATCGTGGTTCTAAGAAGGCCCTCAAAAATGCATTCCGTCTGTTTCTATTTAATGATTGGGATCCTGAAAAAGTATGTGTGAATCAAGGCGTATTTCACAGGCACTGGGGGGCTACTTAAAGGAAATTATGAGGGTAATGAGATTATTGATGGTTGTAAATTTAGGTTCTAATAAAGCATATTTTCTTTCTGTAAGGCACACCTATGATAAAAGAATAAACACAATTATCTCAGTGGGAATTATCCATGGAAAATGATTTATCCTCAGGTAGTTCCACCGGCCTGGACATCTCTGAAGCCCCCTCCACTGTCCTCAGTCAGGGTGTGCTCAGGGAACACAAACTCATTTTATAAAGCAGCCTCAAGGCCTTTTTGAAAAAAGGCAGGATATAAATTAAAATGGACACAGAGGAAACTCATTCTACATCTGCACGAGCCACACATTACAAGGAAGATTAGACAATTGTGAAGCGTGGGCGTTTGGGGGAAATATCCAGGCTCTGGCCCCGTCCCTCTTGCTAGGTGAGCCTGGACGAAGGCTTCAGTGCCCCATCTGACAAATGGGGAGCTGGTCTAAATCAGGAGTTTTCAAATTAGGTTTCAAAAACCCATCGGACAGAGTAACTCTGTTTTGACTGTTCTATGCATTAGACTTCAGCATAAGATTTCATTTGAAGAAAGTATTTTGTAGCTAAAAACAATTAAAAAAAAATCTGGAAAACCACTGAACTGGAAAATCTAAGATCTACTCAGTGCCCTAGTGGTCCAAGATTCTAAATTTTAAAATCAAAGGGAAATTATTTTCAACGATCTGGTTGTTAGGACGTTTCCAAACATGGAGATTTGTCATATTTTATTAGTACTTCATCCCCAAGAAGTAGGGAGACCGGGGGCTATGATCCCCAGTCAAGGCCAAGGTTGAAGCAATTTGTTGGAGACCACAAAGCCAGGGCAGAAATAAGGACCCTGGTGTCCTCTCTCCTCATAACAGGGGACCCCTAGCAGAGGGGCCCTGGGTCATCGGTAGGAGCTCATGGTTGTTCCCTGGGAGATCAGGGGGACATCCCACCAGCACATCCTTTCCTCTCCAGGGCCCCAGGCAGGACCTGATAGCAGGAGACAGATAATGAGCTGCTGATTATTCAGACTGCGGCATTTTTGCTGAGTCGGGAACAGACACTCCCCAACAAGAAATAAAATTAAGCAGGCCCTTCTGTCCAGAAGCTTTAAATACACTGCCTAGCGTGAAGCATGCTGGGGAGGGAAGAGTGGGATGGCAGTAACAGAGCTAAGTGGCAGGGGATTTAGGAGCTGGGGGGCCAAGGAGAAAAATATTAGTAGCATCTTTCTATGAAGCATAGAAAGAACGGTCCAAAATCCATTTTTCTTTGGCTTTGATTAGTGGTTTGTATTTACTTCTGAGAAAAAATAGCCACAATCAATCTGTTGATGAAGATACACGAAAAACACTGGCTCAGGAGGGCTGTCCCTTCCCCAGCCTGATGTTCAGCTTCCCTTGGCTGTCCCCTCCTCGCTGTGGAGGGGCAGCCTGGCCTCAGACTGGAAAGCAAAGTGCAAGCCCCAGCCGCCCTGCCCTGACCCAGGGCCTGCTGGCTGCCTGGATGGACTCTGGCATTTTGCTTCCCTCTCCTGCTGGGCAGTCAGCTATGTAGAGGAATACGTAGAGGTGATAAGTTAATCGAGTAGGTGATGATAATAACAAGGAGGTGAAACCAGGTAAAGGACGGTGCTGATGAAGAGACAGAGCTTTTGTGATGTGCTTAACACCAATTCCCACCCCCAGGGAGGCTGAGCCCGTTGCTTCCCACCTTGATTCCAGAATACAGCAAGAAGATACCTACTGCTTAGAACGGTCCCCATCCAGTTCCTGTGCTGAGAGGTGGCCCATGACTGGCTTGGGCTGCAGGGTCACGCCAGGGGACTCTGGCAGTGCATGTGTGGGGTTCTGCTCTGGCATCTGGGTTGGAACCTAAAAAGGAAGGAGAAGGCACAGGTAGAGGGGCCAGGATGGCCTCCCCATCTTTATAAACAGCTTCTAAAATCCTTCCCTCCTACAAGAGTGGAAATGACAGCTCCTAGAATGACCAGATCCTGGTCACTTCCAAACACACAAGGATCTGATAGATTTCTTCTTCCTGCACAGAATCTGAAATCCTCCTAATGACTAAGGTGCAAGACATCCATGTAGAGACGGGACTGAAGGGACTCTGAGTCAGGCAGAGGCATTTTTTCCAATATCCCACCGGCTCCAAGCCCTCCCGATACCCAGGCCTCACACCCCCAAGTCCTACCTCCTCAGCTGGGCCTTCATCCTGGTCCTTTGGGGACTGCTCCTGGTCTGAAGAGTTCCCTTCCATGGCCCTCTCCACCTGGGCCTCCGTCCCCAGACTCTCCTCTTGAAGGGCTCTAGGCCCTGCAGGGAGCTCTGGGGTGCAGGGCTGGCTGGGAGGGTGGGGTGGCAAGGGGGAGCTGGGAAGGCTAAGTGGGAAAGGAGGGTTTGAGAGGCAGGATGTGGGCCAGGTGGGAGAGCAGGGAGTGGGTGGGATCTCTGTGGCACCCAGGTCGTATAGAGTCCATAAGGGACAGACACTTAGGTGACAAATGGGCAGTAGCTGAGGGTGGGAGGAGTCAGGGATTTTCTGGTTTGAGAGACAACGACACACACCCCTAAGTTCACCTTCTCTCGAATGGTAGGCCCTGCTCTTACGGGCTGGGGTGCCATTTACTCATTGGACACAGCACTCTAGGTGACAATCAGTTGCTGGGCGGGCACTGGGTACAAACCCTTAACCCTAGGGATTGGAGCAGAAGCAAGGAGTCCTAGTCCTCCAGAAACTGGAGAAGAGGGCCTGGCTCCCCATCCTGGCTGAGCTGCAGGGTGAGGGTGGGAATGGGCAGTGGAACTCACTGTTGCGGTGGTGGTCCTGACTTGGGAGATCCTGGGAGGTCCTGTGGTGGGGGCTGGCCTCCCCCCTCATATACTTGGAGCTTCTTCCTCAGAGCAGCTACCTGGAACAGAAGCAGCCCAGCCCCTGAGAGCCCCAGCTAAGCACAGGAGAGGAGGGGCAGACAGAGCCCCCGCCACACCCTCAAGCTCCTGCCTCTGGCTCTCGGCCCTCCAGCCTGCCCCCAAGGCAGGCTCCTCACCTCAGCCTGGAGCTGTTGGCAGATGGTAGCATACTGGCTGATGTGACAGTCCAGGCTGGTCACATTGCTCTTCAGCTGAGATGGGGAACAGGAGAGAGATTTATTTGTTCATTCAAAGCAGCTTTTATCAGCCACCGCCGACGGCCAGGCACTGCACTAGGTCTCACCCACGTCCCCATGACCCAGCCTCGCAAGTGGGGAGACACAGCAGAGAAGGTCAGTATCATGCCTGAGACCACAGCGAGGGGCAGAAGACCCCTGACTCCACAACTAAGACCTTCTTGCCAGGGTTAGGATGTTCTTGCGGTGGTCCCAGGAGAGCCAGGGCTCCCTGGGGGGAGGGAGGAAGAGAGGGGTCAAGCAGATGTGGCAGAAAGCATATATTGGTGTTTATATTTTGCTGAAAATATGCTCCTGCTGCTAAAAACAAGTCTGAACTAGACCACTGGCCAATGAGAGGCCACCCTCCTGCCGTCTCCCTTGGTTTTAGAGACCATCTTGCCCCTCTCAGCTGGTGGCTTCCCACCCAGGGATGGGGACTGTGTTGCTTCTATCACTAAAACTCTCTGAAGACAGAGGAACTGCTTTTTTTTTTTTTTTGAGACAGTCTAGCTCTGTCACCCAGGCTGGAGTGCAGTGGCATTATCTCAGCTCACTGCAACCTTCACCTCCTGGGTTCAAGCGATTCTTCTGCCTCAGCCTCCCGAGTAGCTGGGATTACAGGCGCCCACCGCCATGCCCAGCAGATTTTTGTATTTTTAGTAGAGACAGGGTTTCACCATGCTGCCCAGGCTGGTCTCGAACTCCTGACCTCTGGTGATCTGCCCACCTCAGTCTCCCAAAGGGCTGGGATTACAGGCATGAGCCGCCATGCCCAGGCCAGAGGAACTTCTTTCCTCTGCCTTGGGGACACTTGGCCCAGGGATCTGTGGGAGCTGCCTGGGTCCCGCCCCTTCCTGCTCCCCAGCTGGAGCTGCCCCACGCCCAAGCCGGCCCTGGCTGGCACGCACCGAGAGCCTGATCTCCTTGGCCCGGTCGGCATATTTGAGGGTGTTGTACGTGTCCTCGTAGGTCAGGCTGGAGGGGCTGATGGCAGCGATCATCACTGTGCGGCAGTTGCCCCCGAGGGAGTCTTTGAGCAGGCGGGTCAGTTTGCTGTCCCGGTAGGGCACGTGGGTCTTGCGGCCCTGGGGGGCAGTGAGCACGTGTGGGGTGAGGCAACTGATAGCACTGACCCAGGATGGGGCCCTGTGGCCTTTGGCCCTGGGTTCAGGTGCTCAGTTGCTATCCTGGGGAGAACGCTGGCCTGTGCCGCTTTACCTTTGCGTCGGCCAAGGCGTTGAGGACATTGATGAGCGCCAGCAGAGAGCGGTTGATGTTGGCCCCCTCCCGCAGCCGCTCCCCCTTCGCATGGGTACTGGATGCCCGCTCTGAGCCAGCCAGGTCAATCAGGCTCATCTTGGCCACCTGGACAGCCTGGGTCAGTCCTGGAACCCGGTCCTGCTGCTTCACGAAGATCTGAAGGCAGATGGCAGGGGTGAGGGGGAGATGGGTATCAGGAGCCCTGGTTTTCAGGCTCTGACCCATGACCTCACCTGGAAGATGGCATGGGAGCGGGAGGAAGTCGCGTTGGCATCAGTGGGGTGCTGCGTGCGGTTACGGTTCCCCCTGGTCAGCATCTCCAGCAGCTGCTTGGCTGAGGCTGGCTACAGAGGAGAGGCCCAGGAACGGGGCTGTGGGTTCCCCAATCGGGACTTTTCCCCTAACAGGAAGGGCTGCTCTTCAGAACCTACATCACCCCCTTGCTACCACCACCACTGCTACCACCATCACAGGACCCAGGGCATCCCCAGACGGTTTTGTGAGGGAACTCCGAGGACCCATGGGGCCGATCATCCTACCCGAGCCCAATCCCACACCTGGTGGAAAGAAAGTCCTTGCACCACCACCCCCTTGTCCGGGTCCTCGCGGATGGCAAGGGGCCCCTTGGGCTCCAGGAGGTCATGGATCTGCTCATTATACACCTGAGAAAGAAAGAAAGGAAGAGGCCTGAGGGAGAGTGGCCCATCAGGAAACCTCTCCCTAGTGGCTGGACAGGGGAGCTGAGGCCGGGGTGTATCTGAGACACCCACAGAAGTGGCGCTTCCCAGGACTGTGTTACATGACCACAGCAGGGTGAACGGGCGGGTGTCTCTAGTGCAGCATCTCACTGAGCAGTATCTATCTCCTTGAGGGCCGCCAGCTCTCCATTTCCCGCCACCCTGTCCCACACCAGCTCACTCCACCCCATGGGCTCACTCCCCACCAGGTGGTTGTAAGAAAAAGGCCCAGGGCAGGGGCAGCCGACCTCCTGGTAGCTGATGAGCACCTCGAAGCGCTTCTCCTGCTGGCGGGCCTCTAGGCGCCTGTACAGTTCCACGGTGGTCAGGTACATGATGCCAGGGTCCCCCTCCCTTCCCAGCATGGTGTGTGTCTTCCCAGCCCCGGTAGCCCCGTAGGCAAACACTGCAGAGGACAGAGTAAAGAGGAGGACCCCAGTGCCTTGCCACCCAGCTCAGCCCTTCCCTCCTCCCTCAAGCCCTTTTCCTTTTTCTCCTGTGTTCCATGTTCCACTGCTCCCACTAATCGCACCCTCCATGTTCCCGCTGCAGGGTTGGAGTTCTCTGTGTGTTTGTTCTGCTCCCCCATAGGCCAGTGGATTTGGGATGACCGGATCTCCACTATGGGTGCGGGCTATGCCTTCCTTCTGTAGGCGAGGCAGCTTTTAGTGTTGAAGGCCCACAGTTATCTCCCTTTTACCACTTACCCTGGTTTATCCCCACACACTGTGGCTGTGATCTGTGAGTGGTGTCTTCTCCCCTCTAGACTGTGAGCACCAAGTGGACAGGAACTGTCCTGTCTGATTTGCTGTTGCTGCTCTGGGCCCAGTAGAGTGCCTCCCCATAGACTGAATGAATGAATGAGGGTCCCACAGAGCATGATGGGACATTCTACAAAACTCCTTAGTAAATCGTGCCCTGCTTGGGGGAGGCAGGCACATGCCAGAAGACACATGAAACCCTTCCCTTAGGAGGAGGCAGGGAGGCCAGGCCACTGCCAGGCAGGGCTGAGGTTCTCACCTGAACAGTTGTAGCCCTGGAGGAAGCTGTCCAGGACGCTATGTGTGGTGTGCTGGAACACGTCCTGTTGGGTGGCCGCCTCGCCAAAGACCCGGTCAAAGACAAACGTCAGGTCTTTGCCCTTCTTCTTGGGGCCATCATGGGTGCCACCCCATTTCAGGCCAGGAAACCCTCCATCGGCCTCCTCAGGGTTAAACACCAGCACCCGCTCATCCACCACCTGAACCACTGGCCGCCGCTGACTGTCCAGCTCCCGAGGGGTGGGGGGCCGCACCCGTACCACCACTTGCAGCGTGCTGTCCTCCACTGCCATCACTGTGGCAACACCTGGGCGAGACATGGTGGAGCTGAGGACCAATCCCACCCCAGGCCTGAGCAGGTGCCCCCTCAGCACTCCAAGGTCCCCTCCACCCATTCCCAAGGACTGGTCTCTGTTTTATGCCTCAAGAGAGTAAAAATATCGGTGCTAAAACCAATTATATCTCCTTCTCACTTGAAATACCATCTTTGTCATACTCAAATGACTCTCTCTCTCTCTCTCTCTCTCTCTATATATATATATATATATATATATATATGTATATATGTTTTTTTGTTTTTGTTTTTGAGACGGACTCTTGCTCTGTCGCCCAGGCTAGAGTGCAATGGCATGATCTCGGCTCATTGCAACCTCCGCCTCCCAGGTTCAAGTGATTCCCCTGCCTCAGCCTCCTGAGTAGCTGGGATTACAGGCGCTTGCCACCATGCCTGGTTAATTTTTTTTTGTATTTTTAGTAGAGATGGGGTTTCACCATGTTGGTCAGGCTGGTCTCGAACTCCTGACCTCATGATTTGCCCGCCTTGGCCTCCCAAAGTGTTGGGATTACAGGCATGAGCCACCGTGCCAGGCCTCAAATGACTATTGTTGGAGGCCTCTTACTGGGCTTTCTAGTATGTTCCACGAATCCATTTGTCTATTCTTTTTTTTTTCTTACCTTTCATAACCCTCATGTATCTCTGCCTATTCTTGGGCCAGTGCCACACTGTTTCCATGATATTACTTTACAGTATGCTTTCCAGCAAGTAAGGCAAGAACCTTTTCATTACTCTTTCTTTTCTATAGCTTTCTTGGCTATTTTCAGGCATTTATTAGGCTACTTGATTTTAAGAAAATTTTATCTATTCTACCCCCAACCTGGAGCCCTCTCCTCCCTCAAAAACCCTACTGGGGCTACAGTTTGAATTGTATTACATTTACATATTTATTATACTCAGCCTTTTATTTTATTTTTTTACTTTACATAAGCCTTTAGCAGCCAAGTATATTAAACTCTTTCAGGCAAGATTGTGGCTACTGCCTTTCTTTTTGTTCAGATATTTTTTATGTCCCTCAATAAGATTTTATAGTTTTCTATCTCTTCAGTTAGTTCTGTAATTGTCCTTTTAATATATTTCTCAGGTATTTTATGTACTTAATTGCTCCTGTGAATGGAACACCTTTCCCCATTTACGTTTCCAGCTGATAATTACTAGTATGGAGGAACACAACTAATTTTATATATTCACACGATATCTACTACCCCCAAACTCTCTTATTAATTTCATTTATTTTTATTAGAACTTATTGGGTTTTCTAAGTATACAATTATGTATCAGAAGAGGAAAAAATTTTTACCTTTTCTTCTCCATATTCATACCCAATATTTCATTTCTTGTCTATTGCAGTCTCTAGAATTTCTAAAACAATGTTGAATAATAATGATGATAATGTGCATTCTTGTTTTGTTTCTGATTCTAAAGGAAATGGCTTTAGTGCTTCCCTATTTAGACATTAGTTTTATACAAGTAGTCTTTATCACATTAGCAATTTCTTCCATTCTTGTTTTACTTGGGGTTATTATTAGGAAAGTCTAGAATTTTATCAATGCTCTTTCAGCATCTCCATACACACACACACACACACACACACACACGTATATGTTTTTTTTTGAGATGGAGTTTCACTCTTGTTGCCCAGGCTGGGGTGCGATGGCACGATCTCAGCTCACTGCAACCTCTGCCTCCCAGGTTCAAGCAATTCTCTTCCCTCAGCCTCCCCAATAGCTGGGATTACAGGTGCCTGCCAGCATGCCCAGCTAATTTTTGTGTTTTTAGTAGAGACAGGGTTTTGCCATGTTGGCCAGGCTGGTCTCGAACTCCTGACCTCAGGTGATCTGCCCACCTTGGCCTCCCAAAGTGCTAGGGTTACAGGTGTGAGCCACTGCACCCGGCCCTCTCAATATATTTATGTGCTTTTTTCTCCCTTATTTTGTTGCTATGGTAATTTATTAGATATTATTCCTGGTATCAAACTAACCATGCATTCCTGGAAAAAATCCTACCCTGGCCATAGTGAAGTTTTTAACACTTAAATGGTCAGACATGTCAATCTTTTATAGCTTTTATGTCATACTTAAGAAGACGTTTCTTCTCCAAGGTAATAAACCCTCTTCTTGTATTTCTGTCTAATACTTTTTCTTTCTTACATTTAGGTTGTCATGGAGACGGAATTTTTTGTGTGTGTGAACTGTGTGATGAGGTTTCTAAATATCTTTTCTTTCTAATTGGTAAGCAATTATCCTCAAGGTCATTTATTGAATAGTGCATTCTTCCTCCACCAATTTGAAATGCCAAATTTAACATAACTTAAGTCTCATAGAAACATGAATTTGTGGCTGGGTGTGGTGGCTTAGGCCTGTAATCGCAGCACTTTGGGAGACCAAGGTGGGCAGGTCACCTGAGGTTGGCAGTTCGAGACCAGCTTGACCAACATGAAGAAACCCCGTCTCTACTGAAAATACAAAATTAGCTGGGTGTGGAGGCACATGCCTGTAGTCCCAGCTACTTGGGAGGCTGAGGCAGGAGAATCACTTGAACCTGGGAGGTAGAGGTTGCACTGAGCTGAGATCATACCACTGCACTCCAGCCTGGGCAACAAGAGTGAAACTCCATCTCAAAAAAAAAAAAAAAAAAAAAAGGAACATGAATTTGTGCCAGGTGCGGTGGCTCATGCCTGTAATCCTAGCACTTTGGGAGGTCAAGCCCGTAATCCTAGCACTTTGGGAGGCCGAGGTGGGCAGATCACCTGAGGTCAGGAGTTTGAGACCAGCCTGGCCAACGTGGTGAAACCCTGTCTCTACTAAAAATACAAAAATTAGTTGGGCATGGTGGTGGGCGCCTGTAATCCCAGCTACTCAGGAGGCTGAGGTAGGAGAATCGCTTGAACTTGGGAGGCAGAGGCTGCAGCGAGCTGAGATCACACCATTGTACTCCAGCCTGGGTGACAGAGACTCCATCTCAAAAAAAAAAAAAAAAAAAGAAATATGAATTTGTTTCTGGACTTTCTCTTCTGTTTCTTTATGTCCATTCCTTTTCCAGTACTTCACTGTTGTAATTACTGTGGTTTTATCATATATCACCTCATTGCTCTTTTTCTTGGCTATTTTTAGGCATCTTGTCTTACGTATGATTTTAGAATCAGCTTATAAACTTCTATGAAAAATCCTGCTAAGATTTTAATTTGGATTATTTTGAATTTATAGATTAATATGAGGAAAATTGGCATCTTTACAATATCAAGTGTTCCCACCTAGGAACCGATATCTCTTTCCATTTATTCATACCTTTACAGTCTTTAGTAAAATTTTATAATTTTCCTCACATGGGTATTATATATTTCTTGATAGGTTTATTACTAGTTATTACATGATCTTTGCTATATTATGAATAGGCTCCTTATTTTATTTTTATTTTTTTTTGAGACTGAGTCTCGCTATCGCCCAGGCTGGAGTGCAGTGGCACGATCTCGGCTCACTGCAACCTCCGCCTCCCAGGTTCTCTTGCCTCAGCCTCCAAAGCAGCTGGGATTATAGGCACATGTCACCACGCCCAGCTAATTTTTGTATTTTTAGTAGAGGTGGGGTCTCCAACTCCTGACCTCAAGCGATCCACCCGCCTTGGCCTCCCAAAGTGCTGGGATTACAGGCGTGAGCACTGTGCCCACCCACTCCTTTTAAAATTACATTTTCAAACTCCTTTTTTCCAGAAGATGGGAAAGCTACTGATTTCTGAATGCAGATCTTGTATCTGGACACATTACTGAACTCCCTTATTGGTTCTAATAGATTGTCATTGATTATCTTAAGTCTTTCAATTAAATGATGATATCGTTTGCAAATAATGACAGTTACTTTCTATTTTTAGCTCTTCTATGTTTAGTTCCCCACCTCCACTGCCCATTAGGAAGGTAGGAATGGATGTTGAATTTTATCAAATGCTTTTTGGCACTTGCTGAAGTGATCACACATATTTCTCCTTTAATCTATTAATGTAGAGGGTGACTCAACAGATTTCCTAATGTTGACCTGGTAATAATTCCAAACATATATTTACTTATTCACTCTTATATCTTCCCCAGACCTCTCTCCGTGGTTTTTCATTTCTCTTTTGAAACAGCGTACCAAGGGTAGGGATGGAATTTTTGGAATGCAGCGTACCAAGAGTAGGGATGGAATTTTGGAATGCAGCCAGGAAAAGTTCACCCCAACTCCAGGGATATATTGACAGGGGTGAGGAACAGGGGCTGTTCCTGGGCGTTATGAAGAGATGGATGCCTTCCACGTAAAGACTAGCTTCCACTAGTGGGTCACAAATACCAAGGTCATTCAGCAAAAAAAAGTGAGGTTTCTACCTGACACTCTAGCAAACAGCTAAGGTTTTCCTTGGAGAATGAGACAGAACTGAGCTGATTTGAAACTCCTGTCCCCTCATCCCTAAACTTCTTAACTTCGTCCCCAAATAAAACAAGAAAAAGATATCAACCAACCATAATCCTTTTACATGTATGTAATTCTATTCCTGTCCCAGCAATCAGATTGCCATAGTAAGCATATTAGCTAAGTGCTCACTGTGTCAGGAACTGTTCAAAGCACCTCATGCATATCATCTCCTTTTATCCCCATTGCAATCTCACAAGATGGATACTATTGTTATACTCACTTTTCAGTGAAGAAATTGAGATAGAGAGGGTTAAGCAATTTGCCCAAGGTCTCAATGCTAGTGAGCGATGGAGCCCCATTCCAATCCAGGCAGTCTGACTACACATCGGGCTATACTGCCTTATAGTGATATTATATATTATGCTACAATGATCACATCATTGTAATAGTCCCTTATGTTTGTATAATTATAATTCCTTTTATGAAATTAGCATTCTGTATTCTACAAACACTTTCAAATATATGGACTGTACCT
Organism: Nomascus leucogenys; assembly: GCF_006542625.1. Classification (NCBI taxonomy): domain Eukaryota; kingdom Metazoa; phylum Chordata; class Mammalia; order Primates; family Hylobatidae; genus Nomascus; species Nomascus leucogenys. Next base: position 31,220,771 of record NC_044399.1, on the reverse strand, counting down.
AATATTTTCTTTTTTTTCTTTTTTTTTGAGACAGAGTCTCGCTCTGTCGCCCAGGCTGGAGTGCAGTGGCACCATCTCGGCTCACTGCAACCTCTGCCTCCCAGGTTCAAGCAATTCTCCTACCTCAGCCTCCCCAGTAGCTGGGATTACAGGCGCCCACCATTACGGCCAGGTAATTTTTGTATTTTTAGTAAAGAATAGGTTTCACCATGTTGGCCAGGCTGGTCTCGAACTCCTGACCTCAGGTGATCCACCTGCCTTGGCCTCCCAAAGTGCTGGGATTATAGGCATGAGCCACTGCACCCGGCTGTACCTAATTTTCAACAGAGAGGGTTCCTGTCTCCTACTCTTGCAGACCTACCCCCAGGAAACCCCACTTTGGCACCCGGGGAAGGGAAGGCAGAGGGTGCCTGGGTTGTCCACATTTCCTGGCAGTCCCTACTCCCCATGGGGAGGGCTTTAGCTGAGAAGGAGCCACAGAGCAGCCTAACATTCTAAGCAGGAAATTAAAAAGGGCACTGGCAAAGGAGTGCTCATAACCTTTACAGTTCTCTCCTCCCGCCTCCTGAGGGCCAGTGTGGCTGAGTCTGTTTGCCTAATGAGATGTTTTCCTTCTTGCTGAGATGGTGCTGGGGGCATGGGGCACAAAGTGTGGATGACACTTGGCATAGCCGCCACTAGGATGCCTGGGTCCTGGTCCCTGTTCGGCATCTGACCAACGGGGAGGTCTTTCCACAAGCCACACCAGGTCAATGTCGCATCAGCTTCCCTCTTTGAGAACCAGAGAAAACAGCTACCGATCTGCTCCCACCCCAGGGGATGGGGAGATTAATGAGAGAACGTGTGTCAAGTTTGCTTTGATCCTTGGTTGGAAAGAGCATTTCAGCCCAAAGTACAAGGGAGATGATTCCTTAATAAGATCTTCAGGATTCTCAGCCAGCCACAGTCACGTCCTGTTTCTAACCCAGGGCAGCTCATTAAAACCCAGAGGCTAGTGCTCTGCCAGGCTGGGGCTGGGAAGCCAAGATTCTGTTGTTTTGGGGATGGCCTGCTCTGCCCACCCTAGTAGAGACAGGCCCAGTGAGCCCAAGCTCCTCAAAAGTCCCTGGAGAAGAATTTCAGAGGACTTGAGGGAATCTCCCTGCAGACACTAGAAGCTGAAGAAGGTAGTAGGGGTGAGGGGGTAGGGGAAGAAGCCCAGCCCCTGGATGTCCTATTTTTACAGGCGATGCTGTAGCCCCCTTCATCTCTCCTTCACAACCCTAATACACTTGTTTTTTTGTCCTTAAATCTCAAGAGCAGGACCTTCTTCTGACATAGTCTATGTACCCCAGGTGCCTGGGCACCCGGCCCAGCATGCAGCAGATGCTGAATTTGTCCTATGAATAAATAAGGGCCAGAGAAGAGCAGAGTCTGAATCCAAAAATCTAAAAATAATTATTATTACAGCTAACATTTACTCAGTGCCTACTATGAATTAGACACTATGCTAAGTGCTTTACAAACGGTGTTTAACTTTCACAACAATTGTTATATCCCTACCGTACAAAAGGAACAGGAGGCACAGGAACTTGTCTCCCAAATGTGAAGTAGCAAGGCTAGAACTTGACCTTCTTCTGTCACCAGGGGCACTACCCCATCCTTAGGCTGTTCTTCCCTGCAGTTGGGCTTGGGTAGCTCCCATCTCCCCCTCACCTGGGTATCCACAAAAGAACAGCACCCCCAGTCCACTGGTTCTTCCTACATTGTGTTCTTTTGTTTGTTTTTTTTTGAGACGGAGTCTCGCTCTGTCGACCAGGCTGGAGTGCAGTGGTTTGATCTCGGCTCACTGCAAGCTCCGCCTCCCGGGTTCACGCCATTCTCCTGCCTCAGCCTCCCGAGTAGCTGGGACCACAGGCGCCCGCCACCACGCCCAGCTAATTTTTTAGCAGAGGCGGGGTTTCACCGTGTTAGCCAAGATGCTCTGGATCTCCCGACCTTGTGATCCGCCCGCCTCGGCCTCCCAAAGTGCTGGGATTACAGGCGTGAGCCACCACGCCCAGCCTCTTTTGTTTTTTTAAATAGACAATCACAAGGCTGTAATTGATGATAGTGTTGTTAGTTTCTTCCTAATCTTATTTTATTTTTATTTATTTTTCTTGTCTTACATTTCTGGTTCGGACCTCCAGCACAATATTGAATAAAAGCAGTAATAGTGAGTATCCTCGTCCCTTTCTTGATTTTAGAAAGAATGCTTCTACTATTTCACACTTTCTTGGTTTAAGGAAATTTGTCTCCATTTCTAGTTTACCTATATATATTTAAAAGTCATGAATGGATATTGAACTTTATTGAATTCTATTTTCTTTTTCTTTTCCTTTTTTATTTTTTTAGACCAGGTCTCATGTTGTTGTCCAGGCTGGAATGCAGTGATGGGATCACTGCTCACAGCAGCCTCAAACTCCTGGGCTCAAGCCATCTTCCCACTTCATCACATCACCTACCTCCCCAGTAGCTGAGACCACAGGTGTGCCATTATCCCTGGCTAATTTTTAAATTATTTGTAGAAATGGTGTCTCACTATGCTGCCCAGGCAGATCTCGAACTCCTGGGCTCAAGCAATCCTCCCACCTCAGCCTCCCAAAGTGCTGGGATTATAGGAGTGAGTCACCACTGCTCCTATTGAATTGTATTTCTGTGCCTAATGAGATATGTTTGCTCTTTAAATCTCTAAAAGTGTAAATTGTATTAATAGATTTTCCAATGTTAAACCATTCTTGCATTCTTGGGATAAATTCAACTTGGTCATAATCTAGTTTTTTTTTTTTTTTGAGACGGAGTCTCGCTCTGTCGCCCAGGCTGGAGTGCAGTGGCGCAATCTCGGCTCACTGCAAGCTCCGCCTCCTGGGTTCACGCCATTCTCCTGCCTCAGCCTCTCCGAGTAGCTGGGACTACAGGCGCCCGCCACCACGCCCGGCTAATTTTTTTTTTTGTATTTTTAGTAGAGACGGGGTTTCACCGTGGTCTCGATCTCCTGCCCTCGTGATCCGCCCGCCTCGGCCTCCCAAAGTGCTGGGATTACAAGCGTGAGCCACCGCGCCCGGCCCATAATCTAGTTTTTAAATACATAACTGGCTTCTGATTGCTAATATTTTCTTAAGATTTTTGCAACTACATTAACGAAACAGATTGACTTGTAATTTTTTTTTTTTTTCTTTTTTGAGATGGAGTTTTGCTCTTGTTGCCCAGCAGCCTGGAGTGCAATGGCACGGTCTCAGCTCACTGCAACCTCCGCCTCCCTGGTCCAAGCGATTTCTCCTGCCTCAGTCTCCTGAGTAGCTGGGATTACAGGTGCCTGCTACCACGCCCGGCTATTTTTTGTATTTTTAGTAGAGATGGTGTTTCACCACGTCGGTCAGGCTGGTCTCACACTCTTGACCTCAGGTGATCTACCTGCCTTGGCCTCCCAAAGTGCTGGTGCTGGGATTACAGGCGTGAGCCACCACACCTGGCCTGACTTGTAATTTTCTTTGTGTCATTTTTGATATCATAAAATAGACTCAACATGTTTTCTCTTTTTTATAGGGAGAGTTTGTGTAAAGTAGAATCATCTTTTTCAATTGCCTGTATGTTTCTGGTGGAATTTGGTATAGGTTTTTCATGCCTGTGAAGATACCTTTTAAACTAACTCAATTTCCTCTATGGAAAATTGAATTCCTCAATGGAATAGTCCTAGATCTAGTCAAAATTTCCATAACTTCTTGAGTCAGTTTTGGCAAGTTGTTTTTTCCTAGAAAATTTTCCGAAGGCATTGTCAAAAAGAATGTTCCATTGCCGTTTCTCTTTCTTTTAATCTCTGTAACTGAAGTATGTCCCTATTTTTGCTCCTAAGATCTTTTTTGTGTGTTTTATTTGTTTCTCCATCAGTATTGCCAGAGGTTTAATTATTATTCTTTTCTAAGATACAGCATTTGACTAAAATAATCCTCTCTATTATATGGTAAAACTCTCTTTCATTGATTCTGCTTTTAGCTTATTTATTTATTTATTGAGACAGTGTCACTCTGATGTCTAGGGTGGAGTGCAGTGGCGCGATCACGGGTCACTGCAGCCTCGACCTCCTAAGGCTCAAAAGATCCTCCCACCTCAGCCTCCTGAGTAGCTGGGATCACAAACACACACCACCACACCCCCCTAATTTTAAATTTTTTTATAGAGATGGGGTTTCACCATATTGCCCAGGCTGGTCTTGAACTCCTGGGCTCAAGCTGTCCACCTGCCTTGGTTTCCCAAAATGCTGGAATTACAGGTGTGAGCCACCATGCCCACCCAGTCTTATCTTCTTTTCTATTCTACATATGTTCTCTGCTGTTCTGTCTTACTAAAGTTTGATATTTGCCTCATTAACTTTCAGCTTCTTAAACAAAATGTTCTAATATAAGCATTTAAGACTATAAATTGCCCTCTAAGTATCGCTTTAACTGCATCCCACAAGTTTTATAAATAGTATTTTTATAATCGCTCCATGTTAATTATCTTTTAATTACAATTATGATTTCCTATTAACTGACTTAAGTGTATTTTTAAAAAATTTCAGGCCGGGCATGGTGGCTCACGCCTGTAATCTCAGCACTTTGGGAGACCGAGGTGGGTGGATCACCTGACGTCAGGAGTTTGAGACCAGCCTGGCCAACATGGTGAAACCCCATCTCTACTAAAAATACAAAAAATTAGCCGGGCGCGGTGGCGGGTGCCTGTAATGCCAGCTACTCCGGAGGCTGAGGCAGGAGAGTTGCTTGAATCTGGGAGGTGGAGGCTGCAGTGAGCTGAGGTGGTACCATTGCACTCTAGCCTGGGCAACAAGAGTGAAATTCTGTCTCAGGAAAAAAAAAAACAAACAAAAAAACAAACATGGGCTGGGCACAGTGGCTCATGCCTGTAATCCCAGGACTTTGGGAAGCTGAGGTAGGAGAATAGCTTGAGGTCAGGAGTTCAAGACCAGCCTGGGCAACATAGGGAGAACTTGTCTCTACTTCCAAAAAAAAAATTGTAAACGTGGTATTTATAACTTAATTGCTTGTGTTAAGAGATTATGTTTTATGCAACACTCTGATGATTGTTTAGATTTGTTTTGTGGCCAGGTAGAAAAACAATTTATAAATTTATAAAATATGCAACATGTATACTTTTTTTAACTTCTATTTTATTTTTTTGCAACAGTATACACGTATACTTTTTTGAAAAGGTATAAATGGAATTCGGTTAGATAATATAAAGACCAACATCTTAAAATAACTCTCTAGGTGTAGGGAAATTCAACAATGAAATAGGCAGAGAATGACTGGATACCTTTGTACTTTTTGAAGCATGGGATGCAGTGACTGGGGAAGAAATAGAATAGGGAGAAGATTGGAGAAAGCAATATAACATTGAGATGTTCTCCTCTAAACTAGGCTTAACTTCTCTGAGCCTCAGTTTTCCAACCTGTAAATTGTAAATAATACTAGTATCTACCCCATGTATTTGTGAAGATTAAATGAGTTCATTCAAACCTGGTAAGTGCTCAATAGATATTAGTATTACTGTTAGAATTATATGACATATGGCATTTTCTCATGACGATGGAGGAACCAGTGTCTTCAGTAAAATCCCTTAAATTCTGTGGCACAGACCAGGCTTAATCTTTTCCATGTCACTTTAGTTCCCTAAAAGGTCAAAGCTAAGGGGAGATGCATCCTAGGAGCAGTAACAGAGGCCTGGTCTTCTGTCATATAAATGTTCTTTCACTTGTTCCTTCATTCAATCAAACATCTGGCCAGGCGCGGTGGCTCACATCTGTAATCCCAGCACTTTGGGAGGCCGAGGCGGCGGATCGCCTGAAGTCAGAAGTTCGAGACCAGCCCGGCCAACCCTGTCTCTACTAAAAAGACAAAAATTAGCTGAGTGTGGTGGTGGGCGCCTTTAGTCCCAGCTACTCGGAAGGCTGAGGTAGGAGAATCGCTTGAACCCGGGAGGCGGAGGTTGCAGTGAGCCAAGATCGCGCCATTGCACTCCAGCCTGGGAGACAGATAGACTCCATCTCCAAAAAAAAAAAAAAAAAAAAAAAAAATTTTACTGCGTGCTACAGCCACCGGCACGTGCAGCTCTGCAATCGGTTCAGTAGATGGGTGAAGAGGGGCTCACCTACTCCACACTGACATGCAGGGAGTCCCAGGCCTTTAGTTCTAGTGTGCAGAAGAGCCCAATTCTTCCTCACTCGCGAGCAGGAGGACCTTTCACGGGGCCGACCTACAGAGGGCCAGGCCGTGGTGGCAGATGTGCAGGCCCAGTCTAGGTCCACCATAGATGAGCGGAGGGGTTCTGACCACCCGTACGGGTGTGTAAGGAAGCGCTCCACTTCCCGCCCAGTTTAAAGGGGTCCATGCAGAGCCTGCCGGGGCGGCAACAAAGCTCGTTCTCCGCGCCGCACCTTGACGTCCAGCACAAGAGGCCTGGCACAGGCCCCCGCCCGGAGCAGGTGGGTCTGCGCGTCCGAGACCTGAAAGCAGGCGTTCGCGCGGTCGGCTTCGCCGTGGGCCAGGGCTTACCTTTCGTCGGTTCTCCGCCGCTGGCGTCGCTGCTTGCTCGCGGGTCCCACAGCCACACCACAGACAGGAGTACCCACCCCAGGACAGCGCGCCCCACACCCTCCCCTGCCCGCGCCAACCTCCACCCGGCGCCTCGGGTTCAAATTAGCCGGGCGGGCCGAACCGTGCTTCCTATTGGTCAGCGTCCAGATCGCTGATTGGCTGTTTCCTAAGTAACAAAGTGTTGCGAGAGCCGTTCACAGTGCGCTTGCGCACTTCCTCTTCCTGGTGGCTAGGGGTTCCCAGGCGGTGTCTCCGGGGCAGGACTCACGAGAGTAGCGTGCAGAAACCAACGCAGGGTTGGGATACGTGGGGCCACAGCCAGTCTCTGTGGTCCCCAGGGCTAGGCTTAGCACCAGTTACAGCAACCAGACATCCAACAGGCGTTTAAACCTGTTTTTTCTGTAGGCTAAATTCACATCCGTTTGTCAAGAGGGGACTGTCAACCGCTGTCCAGCGTCTCTTTCCGCTGCGGGACCATCCCAAGATGAACTTAAAGGACAGCCTTGATGTGGCAAAGCCGGCGGACGCCAAGAATGGCAATTCCATCCGCTTGGCTTTGACAGTGTCAGAAGCATGATGCCTGATGATTGCGTATGAAGGTCGGCCCCTTACGGCAGCGGTGGGGTGCACTGCCTCCATAGCACACCGCTGCCCACTGCCTGGATTCTGGTGGGCCCACTTCGTGCTGATCTCCAACACCAGAGGTTGTGGGAGTTGAAGAATTTCCAGTTTTGGCTCAGTCACTAACTAGTGCTGAGACTGCGAGTCACTTCAGCCCTCTGAGTGTTGGTTTCCTCATCTATAAAATGGGGCCGATATCCTACCCTTCCTACTCACCTAGGAGAGCATTAGGTATGAAAGCCTTCCAACGTCCCCAGCATATGTAAGGGATAACTTTTATACATTTGATTAGAACCAAATAGGTGAAGGCTGCAAAGAGCCAGGTGCTGATTACTTTCAGTAAATCTTCAGTACATCTGTTCCCACACTGGGACTATGAGCAGGTTTGGGGCATGTAAGACAAGGGGGAGGCAAAACTCCCTCATCAGACTTGCCATCAGGATAAGGGGTTACTATTTAATACCTAGTTGACTTGGCCCAAACTCATTCACCTCCTTGGACCCCAACTGACCCCTACACAATAGAATAGCATTGCTGGTTTGGTGAGGTTAAAACCAGAAAATTATGTGGAGGTGCTGGTCATTGTAAAACCAAGAAATATGGAGTACTCTTGCCATCTCCACTACCCATGATAAATAAAAACAAAAAAATAAAGGATGGCTTACAGCATAAGGGTCTCTTCCTCTCCTACTGGGATGTGTATTTTAACAGAGGTTTTGGCTCCCCAGGAGCCATCAGGGGAGCCTCTTGTGTCCTATAAGCCAGGTCTTGCCCTGGTCCTGTTCTGGTTCACACAATTAACTGGAGGTTAGGTGAGCCAGGACAAGGCAAGGGGCAGAGTCCGGCCCTGCTGCAGGCAGGGGACAGGGGACACTTACTTGCTGGATAATCTTGGGTAAGTCACCAAGTCTCTCGGAGCCTCAGTTTTTGGAGTTATAAAACAGGGAACAAAAGAATACTTAGCTTGTTATGGGCCGGGCGCGGTGGCTCACGCTTGTAATCCCAGCACTTTGGGAGGCTGAGGCGGGCGGATCACGAGGTCAGGAGATCGAGACCACGGTGAAACCCTGTCTCTACTAAAAATACAAAAAAATTAGCCGGGCGTGGTGGCGGGTGCCTGTAGTCCCAGCTACTCGGGAGGCTGAGGCAGGAGAATGGCGTGAACCCAGGAGGCGGAGCTTGCAGTGAGCCGAGATTGCGCCACTGCACTCCAGCCTGGGCGACAGAGCAAGACTCCGTCTCAAAAAAAAAAAAAAAATACTTAGCTTGTTATAAAGATTAGAAAAAAAATGTAGGTAAAGCACCTTGCTGACATTCAATAAAATGGTAATGGGTGTTCTCATATTCATTTATTCAACAACTACTTACTAATATGAGACAGGTAGGCTCAGAGAATAGGCTGCTCAGTAATCAACACCCTCCTCCTAGCCTCGTGGAGCTTGCAGCCTATGGAGGAAATTAGACAATTAAGGAGGAACAATGATGTGAGACACAGACTATAATGAGAACATGCAGGGGGAAACGGGGCTGGGGAGTGGCATGCTAGCTGAGGGCTGAAGGGAGATTGGGAGCTTGCCTGGCAGGGGAGGCTCTTCCTTGGATCTCAGAAGACAAGGGAAGACAATCTCACAGGTGAGAGGGTCAACCTTGCCGAATAGTGCTGAGAGGTCTTGGTAGGGCCTGGCCAGGCCCACCTTAGTGAACACAAATGGAAATTTTCTGGGGCCTACCCCACAGATGCTGATAAGGGGAGATTGGTTTGGAAATGGCCCAACAAGAATTTCAAGGCCTAGAGCCCTAACTTGAGGACTGGGTGCAAAATTTTTTTCTTGTGTGGAGGCAGAAGGTGATTCTAGGCTGATATGACTGGGGTGTGAAAGGCAGCAGGCTCTGTCTTCTTAGGAAGTGTGTGGACATCTCACCACCTGTGAGTTCTGAGACCACCGACCCCAGGTGCTCAAAGGAGGCAGAGGGAAGGCACATCCTTCCATCCTCCCACCCTTATCATTGCAGAGGTTTTGCTGTACCCTTATCATTGCAGAGCCTTTGCACCACAGTGTGGCATTAGCTATTTTGTAGGGTTTTTAAAAATTAATTAATTTATTTTTTTGAGACAGAGTCTCACTCTGTCACCCAGGCTGGAGTGCAGTGGCGTGATCTCCACTCACTGCAACCTCCACCTCCCAGGTTCAAGTGATTCTCCTGTTCTCCTGCCTCAGCCTCCCGAGTAGCTGGGACTACAGGCGTGTGCCACCACGCCCGGCTAATTGTTTGTATTTTTAGTAGAGACGGGGTTTCACTGTGTTAGCCAGGATGGTCTCAATCTCCTGACCTCGTGGTCTGCCCACTTCGGCCTCCCAACATGCTGGGATTACAGGCGTGAGTCACCGCACCTGGCCCCGTTTTGTTTTGTTTTGAAACGGAGTCTCGCCCTTTCATCCAGGCTGGAGAGCAGTGGCGCGATTTCAGCTCACTGCAATCTCCGCCTCCTGGGTTCAAGCGATTCTCCTGCCTCAGCCTCCCAAATAGCTGAGACTGCAGGCACAAACCACCATGCCCGGCCAATTTTTGTAGTTTTAGTAGAGACGGGGTTTTGCCATATTGGCCAGGGTGGTCTTGAACTCCTGACCTCGTGATCTGCCCGCCTCAGCCTCCCAAAGTGCTGGGATTACAGACATGAGCCACCGCGCCTGGCCTACTTTGGATATAGGCCAATTTTAAAAGGTCCTTGAATCAAGTATCCACTTGGTTTAACAAGAGGTCATGGGTGGCTTTTTTTTTTTTTTTTTTTTTGAGACAGGGTCTCGCTCTGTCACCCAGGCTGGAGTGCAGTGGTATGATCTCAGCTCACTGCAATCTCCACCTCCTGGACTCAAGTGATTCTCCCACTCGAGCCTCCCAAGTAGCTGGGACCATAGGTACACTCCTCCATTCCTGGCTAATTTTTTTTTTTTTAAGAGATGGGGGTTTCACCATGTTGCCCAGGCTGGTCTTGAACTCCTGAGTGCAAGCCATACGCCCACCGCTGCCTCCCAAAGTGCTGGGGTTACAGACATGAGCCACTATGCCTGGCCTAGGGTGCCCTTGACAGGAGCAGCTTCAGAGGAGTGACAACAGCCAGATGACAGTGGGATATGAGGACGTTGTAACAACTTTTAAGGTAATTTGGTTGTCAAGCGGAGCAGAGAAATGAAGTAGTAGCTGTAAGGGGGGTGTAGGGTCAAGGGAGGACTTTTTTTTTTTTTTTTTTTGAGACGGAGTTTCGCTCTTGTTGCCCATGATGGAGTGCAATGGCATGATCTCGGCTCACTGCAACCTCTGCCTCCTGGGTTCAAGCGATTCTCCTGCCTCAGCCTCCTGAGTAGGTGGGATTACAGGCATGCACCACAATGCCTGGCTAATTTTGTATTTTTAGTAGAGATGGGGTTTCTCCATGTTGGTCAGGCTGGTCTTGAACTTCTGACCTCAGGTGATCCACCCACCTTGGCCTCCCAGAGTGCTGGGATTACAGGTGTGAGCCACTGCACCCGGCCTCAAGGGAGGAGTTTTAAGGATAGTAGAGTTTTAAATGATGATGGGAAGGAGCCAATATACAATGAGCAGCTGGGCTGAGTGTGGTGGTTCATGGCTATAATTCCAGCACTTTGGGAGGCCAAGGCAGGAGGCTTGCTTGAGGCCAGGAGACAGAGACCAGCCTAGGCAATATAGTGAGACCCCCATCTCTAAAAAAGAAATTAAAAAAAAAAGAAAAATTAGCCTGGTGTGGTGGCACATGCCCTGCAGTCCCAGCTACTTGGGAGGCTGAGGCAGGAGGATCATCTGAGCCCAGGAATTGGAGGCTTCAGTAAGCTATAATCATGCCACTGCACTCCAGCCTGGGCAACAGAGCAATACCATGTCTCAAAAAATATATACATTATATATATATATATATATATATATACACATTATATATATATATATATATATAATCAAGAGGTGTGGTTATCAATTAAGTGAAGTCCCCAAAAAGGCTGGAGACTTTTGCCAATATTTTTCAACCATCCCAATTCGTCTGGCTGGGACTGAGGGGTTTCGTAGGACTTTCAGTTTTAAACTGGGACAGTCCTGGACAAACAAGGACAAGCTGGTCACCCCGGTGGGAGGGCATAGGATGCAGACAGAGCATCTTCCATGAAAGCAAGAAAGGTGAAGAGGAGGGGCACAGGTTCAGGGAAGTTTGTGATTTTATGGTGGAAAGTTGATGGAGGCTGTCTCTTGTGACTTCTGGCTTCTCTGTGGGGTAGGACATGTGATCACCCATTGGGTAGGCACCTTTACACTCCATCTCCTGCCCTTGCTGCTGGGCCTGCAGATCTATCTATCTGCAGGTACTCAATAGATATTGGCTGAAGGAATCAGTGAATGAATGAGACTGGGGTAGGTCTCACAGGTTGAGTCCTCTTAGAGAGACCCTGGGACAGAGATCAGGGTGCAGGAAGTTTATTGGAGAGTGCTCTTGGAATTAACACCTGTGTTTTGTTTTGTGCCAGGGTCTTACTCTGTCGCCCAGACTGGAGTGCAGTGGCAATTGCTCACTGTAGCCTTGAACTCCCAGGCCCGAGTGATCCTCCCACCTCAGCCTCCCGAATAGCTGGGACCACAGGCACACACCATCATGCCTGGCTACTTTTTTTTTTTTTTTTTTTTGAGACAGGGATCTCACTGTGTTGCCTGGGCTCAAGCAGTCCTCCCACGTTGGCCTCCCAAAGTTGAGATTACAGGCATGAGCCACTGCACCTGGCCAAATTAATACCTGTGGAAGAGAAGGAAACAGGATTGGGCAGAGGGAGAAGTTGAACTGGGAACTCTGAAGCGGGGAAGACACTTCAGAGCTGCCCTGAGTAGGGGGGTGGAGGGCCAGGCAGATAAAATCCATGCTGATCAGTTATGGGAAGCAGGCTGCTCTGAGAAAGGGGCAGGACATTGAGGAAGGCAGCTCACATCAGCAGGGGAAATCCCGAAAGGAGGCTGGTAGCTAAGAGCCATCTGCTGGCAGCAGTCTCCGGAGTTCGGGGACAAGATCCTTCAGTTCTGAAGGAAACCTGGGCAGTGCACCGCAGCATCCATCACAGCAGAGAAAGGTGAAAGTTTAAGGAGAGTGAGAGATGGTGAAACAACTGCTCTTACGGTAGAATGGCCATTATGTGGCCGGCACAGTGTTATAGTACTGAGTGAGGCAGCCCTACTTGGAAGATGCTCAGTCCAGCCTGGGAGGCTTTGGAGCGTTTGGAGAGAGATCTGCTGCGGGAACGCAGAAAGGCTTCATGAAAGAGCAGGCAATATGCCTGGGGTTTAAGGAATGAGCAGGCATGGCCGGGCGCGGTGGCCCACTTTGGGAGGCCGAGGTGAGTGGATTACCTGAGGTCAGGAGTTCGAGACCAGCCTGGCTAACCTCGTGAAACCCCGTCTCTACTAAAAATACAAAAATTAGCTGGGCATGGTGGCGGGCGCCTGTAATCCCAGCTACTCATGAGGCTGAGGCAGGAGAATCACTTGAACCCAGGAGGTGGAGGTTGCAGTGAGCTGAGATTGCACCATTGCATTCCAGCCTGGGTGACAGAGCGAGACTCAACAACAACAACAACAACAAAAACAACAACAAAAAGAATGAGCAGGCATTCTGCAGGCAACAGAGTAGGCAAGGGCCTAGCAGACACATATCTGGCTCTGGTGAGGCAGGGAGAGGTCTGTAACTATCCTAGCCCAGGCAGTTTTCCTAGTCCAGGCCAGTGCTTACCACTCAAGGAGCAAAGGCCTGTGCCTTGAGGGCCTGGGAAGGAGCCCTCAAATTTTACTTTCATCATCTGGGAAGAGGCAAGAGCCCCACCCCCTGAAGAAGCTGCTCTCTGGGTAGTTTCTTTCTTTCTTTTATTTTTATTTTTAACAGAATCATCCAGGTTGGGGTGCAGCGGCACTATCATAGCTCACTGCAGCCTCGAACTCCTGGACTCAAGTGGTCCTCTCACCTCAGACGCCTGAGGAGCTGAGAATACAGGCTTGCGCCACCATGCCTGGCTAATTTAAATAACTTTTTTGTAGAGACGAGGTCTTGCTTTGCCACCCAGGCTGGTCTCAAATTCCTGGCTTTAAGTGATCCTCCTGCCTGAGTCTCATGAAGTGCTGGGAATACAGGCGTGAGCCACCACACTTAGCTTTCTTTCTTTCTAAAATCCCACATATAATCATTCCCAATCTGGGTTCGTTCTTCCTTTCTTTCTTTCTTTTTCTTTTTTTTTCTCTCCTTCCTTCCTTCCTTCCTTCCTTCCTTCCTTCCTTCCTTCCTTCCTTCCTTCCTTCCTTTCTTTCTTTCTTTCCTTTCTTTCTTTTCTTTCTTTTCTTTCTTTCTTCTCTTTCTTGACAGTGTTTTACTCTTGTTGCCCAGGCTGGAGTGCAATGGCATGATCTCAGCTCACTGCAACCTCTGTCTCCCAGGTTCAAGCAATTCTCCTCCCTCAGCCTCCTGAGTAGCTGGGATTACAGGCAACCATCACCATGCCCAGCTAATTTTTGTATTTTTAGTAGAGATGGGGTTTCACCATGTTGGCCAGGCTGGTCTCGAACTCCTGGACTCAGGTGATCCACCCGTCTTGGCCTCCCAAAGTGCTGGGATTACAGGCGCAAGCCACTGTGCCCTGCCTTTTTTATTTTTGCTCTGTCGCCCAGGCTGGAGTACAGTGGCACGAACTTGGCTCACTGCAACCTCCACCCCTCTTCGGGTTCAAGCAATTCTTCTGCCTCAGCCTCTGGAGTAGCTGGAATTACAGGTGTGCACCACCACGCCTGGCTAATTTATGTATGTTTAGTAGAGACAGGGTTTCGCCATGTTGGCCAGGCTCGTCTCGAACTCCTGACCTCAAGTGATCCACCGGCCTTGGCCTCCCAAAGTGCTGGGATTACAGGCGTGAGCCACTGCACCCGGCCGAACCCAGTTCTTCTGTCTTCATTTCCTGCGTGTCCACTGGGTCCTGCTGTCTCCTTTTCTAGCTCTGCCCTGAACCAACCCAGTCAACTTTGGCTTCCTCTCTGGGTCTTAGTGTTTCTGAGCTGCATAATGGGAGTGGCCATTCTGTGGCATTGATTCTTAATTTTGGCAGACGGCACAAATGAATGGAGAGCATGGAGTAGGTAGCCCTCTGGCCCCTTTCTCCAGCCCCCAGCTGACCCCTCTCAGTATCCCTTCCAATCCCTTCCAGTTCCAAACATGTGTACGCTTTTCACTTCCACTTTATTATCACCTCATTTGTAGGATTTTAAGGTTTATTACCTAGAAGGGAGTGAGGAACTCACACCTTCAGTTCCGCTTTTCAAATATATTGTCATCGTGTGTGAAAATAACCTTATTAACAGCATCTAACCTGCTACAGTTTTGTCTGGGGGACATCCACATAAATAAATGCAGAAGGAATCAGGGCATGGGCAACCACACAGCTAGCTGGGGTAGTGCGGCCTCTGGACCCCTGGAACTTTCTCCTAGCCCTTGGGGGTCCTGGAGCTGTTGTCAGGGTCAGCAGAACTCAGATGAGACCCAGAGCAGCTTTGAGCAATTGGCCGCCTTCTCTAGGTCTCTGCCTCCTGCCTCCTCCTCTGATGCTCAGAGCTCCTCCAGGAAACAGCTCCTGGGCCTCCCCAGTTCCCCTGTCTCCTGGATGCTTGTCCAGGATTGATTCTCTGGGCAGCTCCCCTCTAAGCAGTAAATGAAATATTGGTTACCAGGAGTGAGGCGGGAGGCAATTAACCCCTAGACCTCACCATGGCAGATGTGTCTGTAGCAAGCTGAAGTGGAGAGCTGGGCACACCTGCCTGGCCTTCCTGCAAAGTCATCCAATTAGGGCAGCCCCCAGCAGTGGGCCCACTGCCCCCTCTGGTCCCCATAACCTTAGAAACCAGGGCAGCACCAGCTCCTAGGGCTGGTGGCTGCCTCCGCACAGGATGGCCTGCCATTTCTCGTGTGGGAGAGCTCCAGGGGCACCTCCGTCCTCACAACCCTCCTGGCAGGGACATTGTTCATTAATTAATCACACATCTTCCTAAAGAGGAGGCAGCCTGGGGAGGTTTGTTGCTTCTCCTCCAGAGTAGACATGCCGTTCTGTCTGTCCAGCTCCTTCCCACCACCCACACAGCCCTGCCCCCTGGAATGTTCCTGTGCCAGAAAAGAACCCTGACTAAGGAAGGGGGAGATAAATGCCCTGCTTTCAGGGAGCCCCCACTAGAAAAAACAGACACAGCCTCTGCTCTCAGAGAACTCACAGTTAGATAAGAGACAGTCTCTCCTTCAGGCAGCCCCCAGTCTGGGGGTGGAGACTGTCCCTTTCTCAGAAAGTCCTAGTTTAATAGAAGAAGCACAGTATCAGCCAGGCGCAGTGGCTCATGCCTGTAATCCCGGCACTTTGGGAGGCCGAGATGGGCAGCTCACTTGAGGCCAAGAGTTCGAGACCAGCCTGGCCAACATGATGAAATCTTGTCTCTACTAAAAATACAAAAATTAGCCAGGCATGGTGGTGCACACATGTAGTCCCAGCTACTTGGAAGGCTGAGGCAGGAGAATCTCTTGAACCCTGGAGGTGGAGGTTGCAGTGGGCCGAGATCGTGCCACTGCACTCCAGCCTGGGTGACAGAGCAAGACTCTAGCAAAAAAAAAAAAAAAAAAAAAAAAGAAAGAAAAGAAAAAAGAAAGAAAAGGAAAAGCACAGTATCTACCCCTCAGAACCACTCATGGAAGCAGTCTTTGCATCTAGGAATCCCCAGATCCCTGGTCTGGGTGGAGATATACACCCCACCCTCAAGGAGCTGACCATTTGAAGAGAAAACACAATCTTTGTCTTTGAGGCCCCCTAGTCTGATGGAGAAGATATGCGTCTTACCTTTAAGAAGCTTCCCAAACTGATGATGGAGATACAGTCTTTGCCCTCAGGTGTCCCAAGTCTGAGGAAAAAAATAGATTTGCCCTTGATGAGCCCCTGTTTGATGGGGAGAATTTCCCTAGAAGGTTCCCCTGCAACTGGGATGTGGCTTGAGTGACAAGCAGCAGGCAAGCTGGCACTTCAGGACACTCCTGGTGCCCTTCAAAGGTCAAAAAAGTCCTTGGCTTCAGTCCAGCCCCAGCTGTGCCATAGCGTTACTGCATGACTGTGGGCAAGTCACGAATCTTCTTCAGACTATGATTTCTTCACCTACAAAATGGAGATGTTAGCCCCATCTCTCAAAATGACATGAGGATTGTCAAGTTACCAGAAAGAAAAGAAACCAGGCCAGCCAGCCAGCCAGCCTGCATGCACTACAGAAAAGATTAACATGGCTTTTCTTGTAACAGAAGTCATGGATCAGTCCCAGTGGCCTCTGGGAAAGGTGGGGAGGCCCTCAGGTGTGGTGTCTGGGTAATTCCAGGCCCAAATGGCCATTAGAGAACCCGGGGCTGTGGGCAGCACTGGGGGGCCAGAGGAGTGCCTTCTAATCTAATCACTCTTCCCACTGAGACTCTCATTCCAGCCAGACCTGCCAGGGGTTTTATTGGGTTTGTGGGGACCCGCAGATTTCAATCTCCAGACCCCACAGGGAAGGAACAAGCATTAAGCTAATTTTATTAAATGGCCACAGCTGGCAGTGGGGGAAGTAGGGAAGAGAAAGGAGGATAAAGAAAGTCATTCAAGTCTGCCAGCCACCACAAGGGTCTATACATGAGGCCTGGCCAGGAGGGAGGCCACCCCTCCTTCCTGTCTCTCCAGCTGAGCTAGACTGGGGAGGGGAAGCCAGATGGGACCTTTCTTCAATGTAGAGCCTTGGGATTCTCCAAGAGGCTCACTCCATGGCTGCCGCCCAGGGCAGATGCTTGTAAATACATCAGGCCTCTGCAGGGTTGGAGTGGGAGTGGAAGGGCTGGGCTCAGGCTGCCCCGGTGCCATCCTCAGATCTGCTTTGGAGATCCCAACTCTGAAATATGGTGTACCAGGTAAGAGCATTATCTTTGGTTCAAATACTGGCATTTGCCTGTTTTTAGCTCTGTGATCTTGGCAAGTTGCTTAACCTCTCTGAGCCTCAGTTTCCTCACCTAAAATGGATAAAATAACAGCATAATTTTAAAGGGCATGAGATAATTTCCTGTAGATCTACTGCCCACCCCTGCACACATATCCATGAGATAATATTTATAAAGTTCTTACATAGTACCTGACATATAGTGGGTGCTCTCTCAATATTAGCTGTTGTTATCTAGAAATGCCCTATGTGACATGGCCCCCAGTTATAGGAAGTGAGGATGGCAGTGGTGGAGTAAGGGGACTTGGTATGTCTTGGATTTTCTTTCTTTCTTTTTTTCTTTTTTTGAGATGGAGTCTTGCTCTGTTGCCTAGGCTGGAGCGCAATGGCGTGATCTCAGCTCACTGCAACATCCGCCTCCAGGATTCCAGCGATTCTCCTGCCTCAGCCTCCCAAGTAGCTGGGATTACAGGTGCCTGCCACCATGCCTAACTAATTTTTGTATTTTTAATAGAGACAGGGTTTCACCATGTTGGCCAGGCTGGGCTCAAACTCCTGACCTCCGGTGATCCTCCCACCTCGGCCTCCCAAAGTGCTGGGATTACAAGTGTGAGCCACCGTGTGTGGCCATGTCTTGGATTTTCAAGTGCAATCACAGAATTTAGAAACTATGTAAGCAAGATATTTAACCTCCCTGCAAGAATAAAATCTAGGTCTAACCTTCCAGGGCTGTTTGGAAAACTTGAGATGACATACTTGAAAGCATTTTGCAACAGTTATAGATAAATAATAAAAGCTATGTTTATTGAGCACATAACAATATTCCTCACTAATCCTCAATCAAGTGAGGTAGGTCTCCTACGTTTATTGATGAGGAAACCAAGGCACAGAGGTCAAGTGCGTAGACCTAGGTCAGCTAGCCTTTAGTCCAAAGGATGTTCCTTTCTATGTCTGTCACTAATCCTAAATTGAGTTGAAAGAAGTGACTTGCCCAGGATTATACACGGTGGCCCAGGGCCGGACCTAGGTCTCCCAGTTTAAAGATCACCTGTGCCTGTGGAATGCTGATGCCTTTCAGCGAGGCTCACGCCTGTAATCCCAGCACTTTGGGAGGCTGAGGCAGGCGGATCACGAGGTCAGGAGATCGAGACCAGCCTGGCCAACATGGTGAAACCCCATCTCTACTAAAAATACAAAAATTAGCTGGGCACGGTGGTGTGCGACTGTATTCCCAGCTACTGGGGAGGCTGAGGCAGGAGAATCGCTTGAACCTGGGAGGCGGAGGTTGCAGTGAGCCGAGATCTTGCCATTGCATTCCAGCCTGGCAACAGAGTGAGACTCTGTCTAAAAAAAAAAAAAAGGAATGTGTCCACCATGGAAGATGATGAAGGAACTGGGCTGCTTCCCATCCCAGCTGCCCAGGCCCACTTGGGTTGTGGTGGGCTTTAGGCCCTTTGGCAACTTCTTCCTGGAGCAGCTCTGGCTCTGGCACCTGGTTTCCCCTAGAAACTTCCACCAGACCCCTTCCTAATCTGGAGGAGGGCACGGTCCGCCGTCCCCTCCCGCAGCCCTCCCCAGGGCACAGACTGAAACCCCCGCGGGGTGAAAATGTTTTTATTATAGCTTTGGTCAGACGGGGCACAGCCGGGCGGGGGCTCTGAGGGTGCTGGGAAGCTATCCAGCCCCCAACTCCCCCCTCCCCCGGGCGCGCCACCCCGGAGGGAGCCGAGGGCAGCTCATCTCAGAGCGCAGGAAGCAACCCCGCCGCCGCGACCTCTCCCCAGGCTGGGGTGGGCTGGCAGGCGGAGGTGGGCAGTAAACAGTCCTATTGTACAAATATATAGCGCGGGCCGGGCAGGGGCGGTCAACCCCGGCTCCCAGGCACGGGGACAGGGCGCGCTGGGCCCGGCTCTGCAGCGAGCCGGCGGGAGGGCCTAGCTGTGGCCCAGGCGGTGTTGAGCGCAGGCTGGGGGCGTCATAGCCGGGGAGGGCCGGGCAGCGAGCGGGTGGGCGAGGGGCGAGTCATTGCCTGCCCCGCCCGGAGGGGACCCCGGGGGGTGAGGGACGTGGGTGGAGGGAGACGTGGGGAGCTCAGTCGGAGTAGATGATGAAGCCAGAGAACGTGCTGTATTTGTTGCTGTTGCCGCCGTGCGCTTTGCCTCCATCCAGCTTGATGAAGACCTCGTCGCCGGCGTCCAGGTGCAGGATCACGCTGTTGCTGGCGTAGTCGTAGTTCTGGTCCGCGTCCTGGGCAATAGCACTGGCCCGCACCTGCGGGTGGGGGACACGGGAGGGAGGGCGAGAGGGGAGGGAGGATGAGAAGGGAGGGAGGTGAGGCAGTCCCGTGGGGAGGATCAGCAGACTCTGAAACCTGGCCTCCAGCCTCGTCTCATCCCTGCCACGCCCCCCCACCACCCGCTCCCCGCCCGCTCCCCGCCCCCTTCCAATCATACAGAACTTGTTTCAGGAAAGGGGCAGAGAGGAGCCCTGGATTTCTAGGGCAGGTCTGATCTGGGCCTGAATTGGGAGTCAAGGCAGAGTCTTCCTCCTTAACTCTTATAGGGCTTTCCATCCAGCTGGCTGAGAACCTCAATACCTCCAGGAAGCCTGGAAGCCTGTCCTTGTAAAGAGGAATTCTCTGGACCTCCAGGGAATGGAGGGCCTTCCGTACTCTCATCATTGCTTCCTCTCTGCTTTCATAATGATGCCGTTGTTTCAGCCACACCCGCTGGATCTTATGTCAGTGGATGGACACAAGGGCACACCTTGGCCCCACAGGTCAGGCAGCTGGACCAATGCCAGGCTGCCAGTCAGCAACCACCCTGGAACCAGGGCCAGTTCTTTGGTCTGAAGTGCATTCCAGAGTCTCTCCTGCTGCAGCAATGAAACAGAAGGCCTGGTAATGCTTTCCCCTCCCAGAGCGTAGAAGGGGCCTGGGTGCCAGCCTCCATGGAGCTGTAGCTATGTACCTGTCACTACCCACCCAAAGAGGATTGTAGCTCCTCCTGTCTCATCTCAGGGTGGTATAAAGGAACTGGATGGGAAGAAGGGAATACAGGCCTTACTTCCCTCTGGGATTCTCAGTCTGATGTGACATCCTTGCTGGTCCCTGCCTTGATGGGGGATGGGGAGGGACAGGCAGGATAATGGGTCAAGGGAGCACCAGCATTTGGGCTTGGAGCCTGCTGTCACTTTTGGGGGCTCTGACTATAATCATAAGAGATTGTGTGGTGGCTGGGTATGGTGGCTCATGCCTGTAATCCCAGCACTTTGGGAGGCCCAGGCAGGTGGATCATTTGAGGTCATGAGTTCGAGACCAGCCTGGCCAACATGGTGAGACCCCCATCTCTACTAAAAATACAAAAATTAGCTAGGCATAGTGGCACACGCCTGTAATCCCAGCTCCTGGGGAGGCTGAGACAGGAGAATCACTTGAACCCGGGAAATGGAGGCTGCAGTGAGCCGAGATCATGCCACTGCACTCCAGCCTGGGCGACATAGTGAGACTCAGTCTCAAAAAAAAAAAAAAAAAAAAGAGAGAGAGAGATTGTGTGGTGGTGAACAAATAATCTACAGACATTCCTCTAACAGGTATGGAAACATAAGGCCTGAGTTTGAGGATCGTGGCCTCTCCAGGGTATCCTGGGTAGAGACATGGAAGAGAAGCGCCCTCTCCAGGACTGTGGCTTGTGGTGTGGGGAGGCTGCACTGAGTGGAGTTCTGTCAGCCAGGTTTCTCCACAGCCCTTCTCTATCCTGTCCCTTCACCGAAGGCAGCTCACCATCCCACCCCCCAGGGCTGAAGTCTGGGTAGAACCAAGCCAAATTAGGGGAGGGGCCCATCCTCTCTCCTGGGCTGGAGGCAGCACTGCAGGTCAGCTGTGCCAGAGCTGCTGACTCAGCCGTGATGCTGCAATGAAGAGGACCTGACACATTTGCATGAGGGCCTCCCTTTAAAACCCATCTCCAGCCCCTTCTTTTCCCTCAACCTCTTCTTCCCAACCTGAGAAGAAACTCTTTGTGGGCTTAGCTGGGAAAACTGGTCTAGTTAAAGGTGGGAGGGAATAAATGTGGGGGGAGATGCTGTCTGCCAAGGAGCTCAGTTTCTCTTTCTAGAAAATGGATGAGAAGACTTTGCCTCACCACTGCCACCTCTGTAAAAGTCTTTTGATGATGAAGAAAAAAAAAACATTTAGATCTTGATGGGACTTTGAGTTACTAGGGAAGAGCTGAAAGCAAACAGCCAACTTCTATATCGTTCCCTGAGCCCTAATCCTGGTAGTATTTATTATTACACATGCATTTCATTATCTTTGCTAATAAATTACTACTAATAACAATTATTTTTATTGCCCAGATTAATTTAGCCTTAACTCATTAAAACAGTGTGCTCCTTAATAGCCAAATCCATTGGAACAGAGTCATCTGTCATCAGGAATCTCCTGGTGATGTGACTGCATCAGAACTGTTATGCTTATGTTTATTATTTATTCATCACCATGATTGTTGCCGTAATTATCCTAATTATCCATGGAGGCAGAGAGAATTTATGCCCTTCCATCCTTAGACGGTGGGGGATCCAACAATGGAACCCAGGGGTCCCAATTCTCTGCCTGACTGGAGACAGTTGAGGCCTGCAGTTCCTCCTGGGGTCCAAGGGGAAGTGTGGGGAAACGAGGTTGCCAAGGAAGCAGGAAAGCAGATTTGGGCCTTGTTATGAGGGAGCGCTGTAGAATCAGCTCCTCAAGGGCTGCCAGGAGGGGAAACTGAGGCAATGGTCTGACCAAGGGAACCGGGTGAGAGGGCATCCAGGAAACATGTTCCTGCCTTCAGATCAATGCTGGGGTCTTGGGTGTACAGATGTGGCTCCCACAGGGGAGCCAGCCTGGCTCATGGGGGACACTTGCATTTTCACACATTTACTGCATTCCCACTGTGCCAGGCACTGTGTTTTGTATTGTGAAAGGTATTAGGGGCCAGAGAGGATAGCCAGGGGGCCATCTGCCACCACCAGGGGAGAGGCTGATCTCCTTAGGTCTTTTACTTTTTTGAGACAGAGTCTCGCTCTGTCACCCAGGATGGAGTGCAGTGGTGTGATCTCAGCTCACTGCAACTTCCGCTTCCCAGGTTCAAGTGATTCTCCTATCTCAGCCTCCCGAGTAGTTGGAATTACAGGCACCCACCACCACACCTGGCTATATTTTTTTGTATTTTTAGTAGAGACAGGGTTTCACCATGTTGGACAGGCTGGTCTCAAACTCCTGACCTCTGGTGATCCACCCGCCTCAGCCTCCCAAAGTGCTGGGATTACAGGCGTGAGCCACTGTGCTTAGCCTTCTTAGGTCTTTATACCGCCACCTTCAATTTATACATGCCAGCACCTCTCGCCACACTCAGACTCTGTTGTCAAACCCCTCGCCCATTGGTGATACTCACCTCCCCACAGCCTCCTACCCTGGATAAGCAGCACCCTGACCACAGGCCCTGGCACATCCTCACAAAGCCCCCTGCCCAGTTTATTAATTTTGTGTCCTCTCCAACCCACCTGAACTGTGGATCTTGGAGGCAGCTGCAGGCAACTCACCACACCCAGGGCCCCATTGCCAACCCAGAGTCCTTTCCCCAGGCTCCTCGCGTCCTAATGGCCAGGGCTTGGTGCCATCAGGGGTGTTGATGCAAGGCTACCCCTAAGGACTGGGGCCAGTGGGCTTCAGATAAGGACAGAGGAAGCCTCAGTGCCAGGCATGAAGGTGGCGCTCCCCATCCCAAACTTGCCCAGAGAAGAGGCAGGGCCCAGATTCAGCTCTGCCTCCCTACAGAAATTCTGGAAGCCTCTCTACAGGCAGGAAGCCAGGAAGGAAAAGCGCAGTGCTCAGGGTGGCCCCTGGTTCTGAAGTCACGGGAGATACAAGCTTCTCTCTTTTGTTCCCATCCATTGCCCGGTCCTGCCATTTTTTTCTCTGCTTATTTAAATGTCTTTGTCCACCTCTGAGCTGGCTTTCCCCTACACTTGACCTTTTATATTTTCCTTTGCGGTATCTCCTCACCTTGGGGACCAATGTTCACCATCTTCTCCCCCTGCATCAGGTTGGTCTGCACCAGGGTAGGCCCTACTGAAGCACTCCCTCCCAGCCAACACATTTAGGGACCAAAGTCATCAACTGGGCTCCCAGACCACCTTTAACACAGTACTCGTTGGGGTGTGTGATTGTATGTTACAAATGTTCCCCCTGCATAGGCCATGAGGTCTTGGAGGGCAAGTGGACTGAACTCCTACAAAGCCTCAAATCTGGCTCCTAGTAGTGGCTCAAAACTAACAAGTGGGATGGCTAATGAGATCAAATGAGTCTCTTGGGCAATTTGGAAGAAGTCACAAAGGACATGGGAGAGGGGGCTACAGGCCCCACTATTTCTCCTGGTTTTCTTCTCTTTTCGTTTTTATCTTTTCTTTTCTTTCCTTTTTTTTTTTGAGACAGAGTCTCACTCTGTTGCCCAGGCTAGAGTACAGTGGCGAGATCTCACCTCATTGCAACCTCTGCCTCCTGGGTTCAAGTTATTCTCTTGCCTCAGCCTCCCGAGTAACTGGGATTACAGGCATGCACCATCATGCCCAGCTAATTTTTTTTTTTGTTTTTTTTTTGAGTCAGAGTCTTGCTCTGTCACCCAGGCTGTAGTGCAGTGGCGCGATCTCGGCTCACTGCAAGCTCAGCCTCCCGGGTTCACGCCATTCTCCCGCCTCAGCCTCCCAAGCAGCTGGGACTACAGGCGCCCACTGCCACACCTGGCTAATTTTTTTGTATTTTTAGTAGAGACAGGGTTTCACCGTGTTAGCCAGGATGGTCTTGATC
This sequence comes from Nomascus leucogenys, assembly GCF_006542625.1. Lineage (NCBI taxonomy): Eukaryota > Metazoa > Chordata > Mammalia > Primates > Hylobatidae > Nomascus > Nomascus leucogenys. The sequence goes on along the minus strand of NC_044399.1, from coordinate 31,196,681 downwards.
TCCTGACCTCGTGATCCACTCGCCTCGGCCTCCCAAAGTGCTGGGATTACAGGCGTGAGCCACTGCGCCTGGCCTAATGTTTGTATTTTTAATAGAGATGGTGTTTTGCCGTGTTGGCCAGGCTGGTCTCAAACCTCTGACCTCAGTTGATCCACCTGCCTCAGCCTTCCAAAGTGCTGGGATTACAGACGTGAGCCACCAGGACCAGCCTCTCCTGGTTTTCTTTTGAGGGGGCTGGTCTGAGTAACTATTAAAGTGCTGGGCCTTTGAAACCCCTAGTTAAAGCCACCTCCCTTTTTCCTACTAGCCTGTGGTCCCATCTCCAGTGAGCACCCGTTCATCAGACTCTGTCAACACCCTGCCCCTGCTGGAGGGAAAAGGAGATTTTGAGATGGTTTTACCTCCCAGTGACTGAAGCAGGTTCCCCATTCTAAGCACACAGCATCTCTGGGGCCCCTTCTTGCCTCATCTCTGGGGACCTGCTGGGACTTCCTGAGGTGGTGCAGGGTCTAGGGCCAACCTGTGGCCCAATGACTGCCTCCCTATCCAGGCAAGCTGCCAATCCCCTGAAACCTCAGCTCTGTGTCAGCCCAAACTTCTTTGGGAAAGGAAGACATTCCATTGATGAAGGTGACATTGCTGCATCCCTTATTGGTGATTAATAGGGGGAATCATGGGGCTGTCTGCAGAATGAGCCTTTGCTGGATACTGGGGCCTCCCATTTGGTCAGGAACCAAGGACAAAGAGGAGAGACACAGGGATGTCTGATAGACACACGTGGGAAAGAAAGACATACAAGGAATAGAGAAGAGTGGGGTTAGACCTGGGAAGGAGAGGCCAGAAACCCAGAGAGAGATGGAAAAGGCAGACACAGGAGAGAGATGGACAAGAAACGGCAAAATAGAAGAAAGAGGCAGGGGAGAGGCAGAAACCAGAGAAAAGGTGTTGACGGGGCAGCAGCCAAGCAGAGGAAAGAGAAAAGGGGCTGACTTACAAGCACCTGGCAGGCTATCTGCTCACTTTCCCTGCCTGCCGCTGTCTCTGCCCCCAAGACTTGCAGACCCGCAGGCTGGCAGAGCCTCAGGGCAGTGCTTCTGTGGGAAGGGTTCCAACAAGGTCTTGTATCTTAATCGTGAGAGATTCCTTCTCAACTTCCTCTAGCTCAGCTTTAGTTCTGACCAGTGGTCCCCTTCTTCCAAGAGAATGCTCAGCCTGACCACACCCCCAGGCCACAGGCCACCACGAGTGAGAGCACTGGGAAGGGAGGTGGTATCAAGAGAGCTGGCTAAAATTGTCACCCCAGGGCGGGGCTGGGTGGAGGTTGGGCCTGGGGTCGGCCATTCCAAGGAGAGCTACACGCACATGCGAGTCCCGGTACCAGAGTCCCCGACACACTCAGCACTTTCCAGCTGCAGCGTCTGAGTCCCCGACACACTCAGCGCTTTCCATCTGCAGCGTCTGAGATGGGGACGGAGAATGGAGAGGACCCCACACACTCCAGAGTCAGGAGGGGCTGGAGCTGGGAGACCAAGAGGAGGGGGAGTTTCCATCTCTTCCCCCCGGCCTCAGGAGGAAAAAATCCCCCGCCCCCCAGGCTGCCTTCTTGTTGGGGAAGCTCTGCTACAGTGGGAAAGAGCTCCCCAACTCCCGGATTTTGCAAAGGGTGTCAGATCTGCCCAATGGTCCCTTATCGAGGGCAGGGGACGCACTGCAGCCAGGGCTCTAAGCACCGGGCTCCCTTTGCCTTTGTGCCCCAAACATTTCCTGCAGCCGGCCTTCTCCGCTTGCGCCCATGGCAACGCGCCTAGGCGCCCGCGGGCGCGGATTCTGCTTCTCCCTATTCCAGGCGCCAGAGCCCATCCTTGCCCTCCCCTTATCGCCCGCTGGTGTCGGCCCGAATCCACTTCCCAAGGGGCAAGCCCCCAAGGGCAAGTCCGTGCACCTGGGAGCCCTGCGCTCTGACTAGTTGGGTTCATTTCCCGCATTTCCAGCAGCGTTCCAGACGGTGCCCAGCAGCGTCTGTCTTGGAGCGGGAACCCAGGAACTGAGGATCGGAGATGTCCGCTGGCTCCGACCATCCCCACACGTGATGCCCAAGCGGGGCGGCTGTGGGGTGGGATCTCCACCTGAGTCCGCCTGGCGCCCCCGCCAACTCCGATCAGGTACCCATTTGCCCCGGGCTCCCTGGGTGCCCTGGCCCCAGCCCAGCCCCATGCCCCCGCCTGGCCCACCTGGCCATTCTTGCAGAGGTCTGCCCACATACTGGTGCCGTCGCCGCCGCGCATGAGGACATGGTAGGTGAAAAAGTAGGTGCCGGGAATGTTGCACGTAAACTTGCCGCTGGCCGCGTCGTAGTTGTTGCCTAGGTTGGTGACCACGTCGTCAAACTTGAGTACCTCGTAACCCTCGTGGGGGTTCTTGAGGCCGGCGTAGAAGGCCACGCGCGGCACCGTGGTGTAGGTGGCAGTGCTGATGGCGCCGCTGCCCCCCGCGCCCGGCAGCCCCGGAGGGCCCGGTTTGCCTGGCTCACCCTTCTCCCCCGGCGGCCCCACAGGGCCGGGAGGACCTGGGTCCCCGGGAGGCCCCGGAGGGCCGGGCTTGCCGGTGCGGCCCGGCTTCCCCTGGGGGCCCTGCACCAGCGTGGAAGGCGGGGGCGCGCCGCTCTGCTCGCTCAGGGCGTCGCCGCCGTCGGTCCGCGCGCCGGCGCCGGGGCCCCGTGCGGGGTAGGGGTCGCACACCATGCGGCAGGTGCCCAGCATCTCGTAGTGGCCGTCCGGGCCGCCCGAGCTCACCAGCACGGGGATGAGCACCACCAGCACCAGCAGCATCACCACGCCCGCGGCGGCCGCTAGCAGCGTCTTTCGGCCCGCGCGGAGCCTGGGGAGCGCCGGGCCGCCCGGCCGCGCCGTCGGGGCAATGGTGCCGGCGGGCAGGGGGCGCGGGCTAGGCGCCCGCGCTCAACGGCGGTCCGGCGGGGCTGCGGGCATGGGGCCGGGCCCGGGGCGCCGCGCTGCGCTGGCTGCGCTGCGGAGCCCAGCCGCCGGCTCCTGCCTCGCGCCTCCCTCCTGCTGCGCTGCCGGACTGAGAGCTGCGGCCGCCGCCTCCCGCCTCCCGCCTGCAGCCTCCCGCCTGGCTCCTCCCGCCTCCTCGCGCCCGGGCCACCGCCCCCTCGGCCGGGCCCCGCCCCGCCCGCTCCGCGCGGCTCTGGGCTCACGAGGGGTGGGGCTGCGGGCGGGGCCGGCGCCTAATTGGGCTGCGGGCGCCTCGAGGTGGGCGGGGCAGAAGGGGGCGGGGTCGCGGAGACCCCGGGCGGGAGCCGAGAAAGGAGAGACTGAGTACGCGGACACCGAGACTCGGAAATGGGGTGGGGGCCGGGGTCCGAGAGACCCGAGAGGCGCTCCAAGGGAAGGGGAGAGTAGGGACCAAAGAGCGAACGGGAGAGACGGCCATAGGGAGAGCTAGAGAGCGCCGAGGGGATCGGGAGAGGAAAGGCTTCGAGGGTCACCAGGAAAACAGAGGGACTGGGGTCGCGACGGGCCAAGACCCGCAGGGGGCGGAAGCGAGGGGATAGCGCCCGGGTCTGCAGGGGACAAAGAGCGATTGAGGGGAGGACGGAGCAGGGAGCTGGAAGGTAGGATGAGAAAGGGAGTTATGACGCGAAGAAGAGGATACGGAGGGGACCATTTGGCACTCAGGCCTCGCAGACCACCCGTCTGGGAGATCCAGAGATCGGATGAATGCCTGTCCGGGGGCCCAGCAGAGCCAGAGGGCAGCCGCCTCCTCCTTTTCTGGCTCTGACTGTTCCGGGACCCGCCTCCCCCGAGGGAGGGCAGGAGCTTCAACCCCCTCCTCGCCTCTGCCGCTTCCTCACCGAACTGTGGCCAGGCTGCTTTTTCCTGGGCCCTTTTCTTCCATCTCCCTCTGCTCAATCCCTTTATCTCTGCCTCTAGACCAGGGAGAAAAGGGGATGCTAAAAAGGCGGGCACCCCCACGTTATTTCTCCATGCTGACAGATGCAAATACGTCCCTGAGGGGTGACCCCCTTTTCCAGCCTCCAGGATGAGAGGTGGATCTCATCCAGCTCCTCAGCTCCTCCTCCCTCACCCCCCAGCCTCCTCTGCCGCCCCCTAACTCTTCTCCCCATCAGGCTGTGGGAGGCTCTCCTCTTCCTCAAGTGCAGCAAAGTGTTTAGGTTGCATAAACCGAAACGTGTCTGCTTCCATCAAAATATTTGCCAGATTATCTGAGGCCCAGGTCGGGCTGCTCCACGGCTCCTCCTTCGCCCTCCTTTATCCGGCCCACCGGGGAGGATTATGCCATTCGGAGGCGACTGGCCGGCTGCTAAAGAATCACATCCCAGCCTCTCCTCTCCCGAGAGGTCTCCCTCCCCGGCTCACATTCTCCCTGTTGACCCTTCACCATGGGCAAAATGATTCCCTGGCCTTCCCTACCCAAGGTTGAGGTCGCTCACCTCATCCAGGGCTGGGAGTAGAAGGACACGGGACATCCAACGAGGGGGCTGTGAAAGAGGACCCTCCAAGCACTGATGGCTGAGGCCAGGTTAGAGTGACCCCATCACCACCAAGGAGGGAGCTAAAAAATTTCAATAAGTAGCATTTATTCAGGGTTTACTCTGTGCTAGGCCCTGTGTTGAATGTTTTACATACATGACCACCGTTGATCTTCACATCAATCCAAAGAAGTAAAGTCCAACATTATTTTAATTTTACAGATGGAGAACTGAGGCTCTGGGAAGTTAAGAGACTTGCTCAAAGTCACACAACTAATAAGTGGGAGAGCTGGGACTCAAACTCGTAGCCTGACTCCAGGCTCTTCCAACCTCAGCGCGATGGAGTCTCTAGGTACCGTTTACTGCCCAAAGCCCAGGGCTAGGGGGCTCAGGGCAGCCAGACCTCCCTAGGCTCAGGAAGAGTAGTCTTCAGCGCTCGGCTGTCAGGCAATCCGGCCACCCGGTCCCCCACGGCGGTCTCCTCGGTGTGCCCCACCAAGAGCGACAGGGCTGGTGACCCGAGGGGCGCGTGCACGGTCGTCAGCCTGGGATTTGCACGGACCCCTTTCTCCCTAGTACGCTCGCACGCGGGCCCCTACTCTGCTACGCCGCTGGGGCTCGCCCGCCACCCACAGCCCTCGCAGAGCCCTCCAGGCACACCGCGGCTGGCTGCCCGGGGCCAAGGATGGGGCGGGAGCGCCCACCCACCCCCGCGCCGGCCGGGGCATCCAAGAGGCGCGCTCGCAGCCGCACGGCGCCCCGCCTCCCGCTCCGAAAAAGCGCCTGCTCCTCTGGCGCGGTGTGGCGTCTCCGTCAGCCCAGCCGGATTCTCCCCGCTTCGCTGGAGTGGAAAATAACGGCTTCAAACTTTGCAGAGAGGAGCTGGTGCCAGCACTTTAATTAACAGCCATCTTGGCCTGTGAGCTGGGGCCACCGGCTCAGCGCCTCCCCTGGGCTCGCCAAGCCCCGCCCTGGCTCCGCCCAGGCCCCCAAAGAAGCACCCCTTAACCACCTACCCGACCCTCTACCCCCATCCCCTGCTCTCAGCGCCCCTCTTTCCGGGAGATGAGGGTTTGGCTGATTGGGGAGCGGGTGCTGCCTTGAGGGGTACCTCCCAGCTTAACACCTGAAGACAGTCACAACTCCCCCATCTGCCATACTGCCCCCCAACATTGTTTAAAGCTGGACTGTTGAAGATTCTGAAATTAAAGACCTGCGTGCCAGCCGGCCGCGGTGGCTCACGTCTGTAATCCCAGCACTTTGGGAGGTTGAGGCCCGAGGATCGCTTGAGCTCGGAGTTCCGAGCAAGCCTGGGCAGCATAGGGAGATCCTGGCGTGGTGGCTTTTACCTGTAGTCCCAGCTACTCAGGAGGCTGAGGCGGGAGGATCACTTGAGCCTGGGAGGTCAAGGCTGCAATGAGCTGAGATCGCGCCACTGCACTCCAGCGTGGGTGACAGAGCAAGACCCTGTCTCATTAAGAACAAAAACTAAAAAGGCTTGCGTGCCAATCCTACCTGGTGATTTTAGGTAAATAGCCTACGTGGCAGCCCCTGGCGTCCTTTGGAAAAAGGGTGGTTGTGAGGATTAAATGGTGTATTATGTATGTAAAGTCCTGGGCTCAGTATCTGACCCTTATTATGCACCTCGTAAGTGGTAGCTAATATAATTATTTCACCTCAAGGCCAAGAAAGGCCTCTCAGGAGACCCCCAGGCCTTGGGTCTACTTGGTCCTGCCAGCTTCCTACCAATTGCTGTCCTTGACACTAGGAGAGGGGGACAATGGACCTAGGCTCCCAGATTCAGAGATGGAACTGGATGAGTGAGGGAAGAATCCTGAAGTTCCGGCTTCCAGGCCTCTTCTTCAACCACCTGCTAAGAACAGGGACTCAGGTTTTCTTTTTTTCTTTCTTTCTTTTTTTTTTGAGACTGAATTTCACCCTTGTTGCCCAGGCTGGAGTGCAATGGTGCGATCTTGGCTCACCACAACTCCGCCTCCCAGGTTCCAGCGATTCTTCTGCCTCAGCCTCCCGAAGAGCTGGGGTTACAGGCATGTGCCACCATGCCCGGCTAATTTTTGTATTTTTAGTACAGACATGGTTTCACCATGTTGGCCAGGCTAGTCTCAAACTCCTGAACTCAGGTGATCTGCCTACCTGGGCCTCCTGCTGGGATTACAGGCCTGAGCCACTTTGCCCAGCTGGGGCCAGGACTCAGGTTTTCAGAAGCGAAAAGGGAGGGAGGCTTTCAAGGTAAGGAGGGCGGCTGCACTCTCTGTAGCTGGGATGCTGTCAGCGGGGGGGCTGAACTTCCCGAACTTCTGTGAGTGTGAGGGGTCACTCCCACAGCCCCCATCTGGAATGACCCTACCACAGGAACTCCTACAGTGAGGGGGTGGTGCCGACAGCCCCCGTCATTCCAGGCATTGAGGTAGATTGTGGAGGGTACAGGGAAGAGCGTAGGTAAGGCTTTTTACCCAGGCATGGCTGGCGCTGACTTTAGGAACTGGGTGACTGTTCTGTGGTATTTTGGGGTTCTTTGAATGAATGTGAGTGGGTGTGAATGTGTAAGAGGCTGTTGATGTTGCTGTGTGTCTGGGTTTGGGAGTGAGGAAGGGGGGTGCTGTGCCCTGACTCATCAGCTGCTGGATCTGCATTGAGTTGTTTTTACATTTACTGAAAACAGCTAGCTAGGCCCTGCCTGGGTGAAAACACCTAGCTAGGCAGTGATGGTGTGTCCCAAGATGAGTAGGACCGGAAGGCTGAGCGGTGCCCCTGAGGAGTTCACTGTTTGGTGGGGGACACATGCAGAAAGATAGGATACTTTGCCTCAATAATTACTGTAGCTAACAGTTTTTGAGCACTTACAAAGTGCAAAATCCTGTTCTTTTTTTTTTTTTTTTTTTTTTTGAGATGGAGTCTTGCTCTGTCACCCAGGCTGGAGTGCAGTGGCGCGATCTCGGCTCACTGCAAGCTCTGCCTCCTGGGTTCACGCCATTCTCCTGCCTCAGCCTCCCGAGTAGCTGGGACTACAGGTGCCTGCCACCATGCCTGGCTAAGTTTTTTGTATTTTTAGTGGAGACGGGGTTTCACCATGTTGGCCAGGATGGTCTCGATCTCCTGACCTTGTGATCCACTCCCCCTCAGCCTCTCAAAGTGCTAGGATTACAGGCGCGAGCCACCGCGCCTGGCCAAGATCCTGTTCTTAAGCACTTTTGTGGATTATCTCATTTACACTTAACCTATTATCATGGATTTAAAACTATTACATGGCTTATGTCATGTACTAGTATTAACCTTATGAGGTAGGTACTATCATTTTCCCCATTTTTATGGCTGAGGAATCTAAAGCTTGGGTAGAAATTTGTAGGAGGTGTTGCAAAGTCCAAATGACACATAGATGAAGAATGTCCTGCCCAGGCTGGACACAGTGGCTCACTCCTACAATCCTAGCACTTTGGGAGGCCAAAAGGCGGGAGGATGGCTTGAGTCCAGGAGTTTGAGACCAGCCTGGGCAACATAGCGAGACCCCCATCTCTACAAAAAATAAAAAATTAGTTGGGCCTGTAGTCCCTGCGACTTGGGAGGCTGAGGTGGGAGGATCGCTTGAGCTCAGGAGATTGAGACTGCAGTAAGCCATGTTTGTGCCACTGCACTTCAGCCTGGGCAACAGAGCGAGACCCTGTCTCAAAAATAAAGAATTAAAAATAATCCCCTGCTGGGTGCAGTGGCTCACGCCTATAGTCCCAGCACTTTGGGAGGCCGAGGAGGGTGGATCACTTGAGGCCAGGAGTTCGAGACCAGCCTGGCCAACATGATGAAACCCCATCTCTGCCAAAAATACAAAAATTAGCCGGGCGTGGTGGCATGCACCTGTAGTCCCAGCTACTTGGGAGGCTGAGGCAGGAGAATCACTTGAACCCAGGAGGTGGAGGTTGCAGTGAGCTGAGATCGTGCCACTGCACTTCAGCCTGGGTGATAGAGCGAGACTCCATTTCAATAATAATAATAATAATAATAATAATAATAATAATAATAATAATAATGCCCTGCCCAGAGGAATCCAAGAAGACTTTACAGAGGAGGTGTCATTTTTTTCCATTTATCCATCCATCCATTCATCCATCCTCCATCCATTCTATAAACCATATTAGCTGACTGCCCACCACATCTCTTGTTGTCACAGGACATAAAGATGAGCAAAAAAGACTTCTGTTTGGCTGGTAAGGTTGGGGAAAAAAAGAGAAAAGGCTCCCGACCTCATGTAGTTTACCATGTATTGCTGAAACCTGGACAATTAAACAAGCAATTGCTATCTACCCTGACAAGGTCACTTAGAATGTGTGGAGTACTTTGGGAACACTCGGCAGTGTCACTTAAATTCATCTGGGGGTAGGGAATAATGGGAAACTTTCTGGAGGAGATGATATTTAAGGTAAGCCCTGAAAGGAGTCATCAAGGTGAAGAATATGGCCACTGGAGGTGGAGGAGGGAGAGAAAGAAAAGGATTACGGGTAGAGAGAACAGCATGTGCTAAGGACCATGCTTGCAGAGCCTTGTGGGCTGTGATAAGGGGTTTATAATTTGTCCTAAGGGTAATTAGAGATTACTGGAGGGGCTGGGCATGGTGGTTCACACCTGTAATCACCAGTGCTTTGGGAGGCCGAGATGGGTGGATCACTTGAGGTCAGGAGTTCGAGACTAGCCTGGCCAACATGGTGAAACCCCGTCTCTACTAAAAATAAAAAAAATTAGCCGGGTGTGGTGATGGCGCCTATAATCCTAGCTACTTGGGAGGCTGAGGCAGGAGAATCGCTTGAACCCAGGAGGCGGAGGTTGGATTGAGCCAAGATCATACCACTGCACTCCAGCCTGGACAACAGAGCGAGACTGTCTCAACAAAACAAAACAAAACAAAAATTACTGGAGGGTGTTAAATGAATGAGTAATATAATCAGATTTTTCAGATTAGAATGAGCACTCTGGCTACTGTGAGGAGAAAGGATTAAAATAGGTAAGAGTGCTGGTAGGGAGACTTAGTACCAGGCAGTTGCAGTGGTTCAGGTGAGAGCTGATGGTGGCCTGACTTGGGAAGGTAGAAGATGGAATTGGCTGACTTATTGACAGATTGGTTGGGGATGGGGATGGGATAAGGGGCAGGAGACTTCCAGGCTTCTGGAAGGATCTTGAGATGTTTATTGAATGAAGGATGGATGGATGCTATTGCTGTTGCCTGGGTACTGATATGTGCCAGGTGCTTCACATGCTCTATTTCATTTACCCCTCACCAAAAGTCTAAGGAATATGCATGATCTCCATGTTGGAGATAAGGATGCTGAGACTTAGGTTCAGTGACTGGCCCAGGATCATACAGCTGGTAAGAGGGACAGCAGGATTGGAACTCAGGTCTGTTTGACCCCAGGTGGAGGCTCTTTACACCCCCACTCTACCTAGCCCAGCAGGCACACACCTGGTGGAGAAGACAAGGAAAGGTACTTTAGGGTCAAGGCCCAGGAGTATAAAAGGCATATTTTTGTTTTCTGGTTGAAGCCACCAGTCTACAGCCCTGGCTTGGGCAGGGTGAGGAGCTAGGCACCAGGAGGCAGAGACCATCTCTCAAGGCCCAGTGAGGCTACCAGTTTGAAATGTGTGTTTGGGGATGTCTCATCACGCCCATCCATTTCTTTCTCTGGGCTGGGTAATTTCTGGCTCTGAGAGGCTGTATTTCTTACATTAAAGACAGCTCACCACTGGCATCCATATATATATATATATATATATATATATATATATTTTTTTTTAGACAGAGTCTTGCTCTGTTGCCAGGCTAGAGCACAGTGGCACAATCTTGGCTCACTGCAACCTCTGCCTCCTGGGTTCAAGCGATTCCCCTGCCTCAGTCTCCCAAGTAGCTGGGACTACAGGCGTGGGCCACCATGCTTGGCTAATTTTTTGTATTTTAGGAGAGATGGGGTTTCACCATGTTGGCCAGGATGGTCTCGGTCTCCTGACCTTGTGATCCACCCACCTTGGCCTTCTAAAGTGCTGGAATTACAGGCATAAGCCACCATGCCCAGCCCATTTTAAACTCCAAGACGACTTTTGAATTCAGACATTTCCAGATCCTTCTTGTGAAAATCCTCCATAATTTCAGCATCCTTTTGGAGAGGGGGACTTTGGCCAGAAAGTATGGGAGAATGGAAGTTGAGTTGCGATTTGCGGTGGGGGTTAGGGTATACCTCAGTGGGCTGAACTAGGCTGGGTCTCAGAACTCCTGAGTCCAGACCAGGCCTCAGAGGTTGATGAGGGGAGTTTGTTCAGGGGCCTCTCTTCCCAGTTCTATCTCCTGAGTAGGAGAGAGTGGAATTCAGCTGGCAGAGCCCAAGTACCCAGGTCACAGGCAGATTTTCTTATGCCTCTCTCACCAGAGAACCCTGAGCCTTGTGTCTGGGGGTTCCAGGGACCTGCCTCGTCCTGGGGGTCCTCCCTACCCATTCTGATCTGCAGCTGCCTGCTGCCCATTCCAAATTCAGTTCTAGGGACACAGCTCTGAAAAGGCCCCAGGGGAGGGAGGGAGAGACCTAAAGGGAGGGGCCATCTCCCCTCAGCCCAGCCTGCCTCTCCCAGCTGCATGTATAAGTGATGAGGCTCCGCAGCCCCAACAGGAACCAATATAATGGCGGGTGCGCCAGGTCAGCTGGAGAGACAGCTAGCAGGACGCAGGAGTGACAGGCGGTGCAATTATGCTGAGCCTCCTGCAAAGGCGGCAGAGAAGGCCCCGCCTGGCCAGCATGGCCCGCGGCCTCCCCACTCCCTCCCACAGGCCTTCCAGCCCCGCCAGCCCCTAGCCCTACTCCAAGGTGAGGTGCGGGGAGGCAGAGGATCCAGGGCTAGTCGGGAGCAGCTGGTCTTCCTGATTTCTGGGTCTGAGGAGGTGGGTATCAGGGAGAAAGCCTCCTACTCCACAGAAAGCTTCCTCTTTGGAAGCCCTGTCCCTTCTAGGAAAAATGTCCCTTCTTCTTCCCACCTCAGGAGATCATAGGACTTAAGGTCTGGAGAGGTCTTAGAGACCCCACCTTTGACAGACAGGGAAACTGAGGCCCTGAGAGGGAAATAGCTTGCCTAAGGTCACAGAGCCAATCTGAGACAGAGCCAAATGGGAATCCCAGGGGCTCTTTCCAGGATGGATGAGAGACCCCAGGGTGAGGGGAGGAGGGCCAATTGCTGGCCTCTGTGCTTCGGGGAGCGAGGGGGTCCTCACAGAGCCTCTGAGGGTGGGCATGGAGGGTGAGGCTCAAGGAGGTCTAACAGCTGGGTGTGTGGTTGGAACTATGGCTGCAGCAGTATCCTTGCAGGGCCCCAATCAGCCAGGGTTGGGGGTGGCCCAGCCCCCTTCCATTTTCAGAGAGGAGTCTTTGAGTATCTCATCTCCGTACATTTGAGGACAGGGTCAGAGAGGGGGTCTCTGATGTGGCAGAGCCAGAAGAGCTGAGCAGCAGGTGCTTAGTAAATGTTCATTAAACTGAACTCCTACACAAGGCTGGCTTCATAGATGTGCCACCTATTGGTGGCAAGGGCCCCGCACACAAAAGGGACCCGAACTTGGTTTAATGCTCTGCTATCACCACCTTGAGATTCTTTACGATTTTTGAACAACAGACTCACATTTTCAGTTCCCACTGGGTCCCACAAGTTATGTAGTTGGTCCTGCCCCTGAAACAGAGATGTGGTTTGTTCTTTGGAAGGGCTCCCCTGCCTCAACCCTGCCCCAACCTCATCCCAAGATGCCCCAAGCAGAGGGGGACACAGAGCTAGGAAAAGCTGATGTTTGCTGAGCTTCTTGGAGGTCTCCCTGAGTCAGGGCTGACCAAGCATGTGTCGGGGCAGGAGAACTTGGCTGCTCTGTCCTGGCAGCCTTGCTCCCATGCACAGGCCTGCACCTTGCCTGTCTGTCCATCTGTGTACCCCCATCCCTGACCCTGGCCAGGGGCAGGGATGGAGGGCTGCTGGGCCATGGGGCTCCTGGTCCCAGGGGGAATTCCCTGTCGTTTGGGGAGACTTGGCCCCTCTGCCCACTCCTACCCCTGCCCCCACTAGGACGGGAGGGGTTGGTGGAGGGGGCGGGAGGCTTAATTAGCAGCCGGAGCCAGGCAGCAGGCGGGGGAAGGGGGGCGCGCAGATCGGGCTGACTTTTCCCCGCTATAGATCTGCTCTCCCAGAGAGGCACTAGCTGGCTGGCTTAGGCTCTGGCTTGGCTATTTTAGGAATATTCTTAACCCTTCCCATGCCACTGCCATCATCAGACTTCTCTTCCAGAGCACAGAACATCAGGCTGTCCTCTCTCCCTGTTCCCTCCTCCCTAGTCCCTGCTGTTCCTCTCTGGCAGCTAAGAAGGTCAGAGTTTTCTCAGTGGTGGGGCCAGTTGACTTTTGCCAAGGAAAACTCCCAGCCCCTGAGCCCCCTTCTTTGCTCCACCCTGCGCCTTCTCCCTCTCCACCTCATCACAGCTCTGGACTCAGAAAAGTGGCAGACTGAGCATGGCCTCAGCTCTTCTTCTCGTTTTATAAAATTGGGAGGGTTAGACTCCCCCACCCAGGGGAAAACAGCTGACCTGGATCCCAAGAGTAAGATAGGAAGCGCAGTCCTGGTTTCCAGCCTCTGGCAGAGCAGCAGCCCCTGCCTGCCTGACTTTGATGCCCATTAGGGATAAGTTTCCAGGGGGTGTCCCACACAGCAGCCAGAGCCGCTCAGTGTCATGGGATTCCCTTTGCCTGATTTCTCTCCCACTCTAGGTCCTTCCCAGGGTCTCACTTCTTGCGAAACCCTAGGCCAGGATATAGGCACCGCCTGGGCAAGGTGAAGGGGAGTCCCATTGGGGACCAGGAGGGCTCAACATTAATGAATCTGAAATTCCAGCCAAGACAGGGAAAGAGATCTTGGCTCTCACTGTCAGGAGTTCTTGCATCCGAGATGGGCTTGACTGAGCTGGGAGGCCCAGGACATCTGGGCACTGTGGTGCCATCCCTCAGGCACATGCCTTCTGGGACTAGAAGTTGGAGTTTGCCACCAAGTGCTATTGGGAAAGCTTGCTTTGGAAATCCAGGCATATGGCTGATGATGCCACATAAATGCCCAAGGGCCTGGGGTGTGCCTGGCACTGTGCTGGGCACTGGGGATAGAGGACTGATAATCAAGAATCATTCTCTGCCTGAGAAAGGAAGCTCTCAGGGGCTGGTTCTCCAGGTGTCTGACCACCAGCCTGGGCCAAGTGTTGACGGGCTGGGGGGAGTGAGTCCTCCCCACAGATGCCACGCAACTCTCCCTCCTCCAGATTGTCACAACCAGCCCAGCTCCAGAAGTGACAGGGCTGGCTGGGGGTAAGGGTGAGGCCAGAAAAAAAATGCTTTAGTTCCTATTGGGGGCTACAGAGCGGGGGCTCTTGTGATGGGGGTCACTGAGCTGCAGGTCCTCCAGCTTCCAATCTAGAAAGAGCCTGATGGATTGATCACGGGTCCGGGGAAAGATTTTGAGTTCAAAGAGGTAATACCCTCCAGGGACTCCAGGAGAATTTTCCGTGTCATGTAAAAAGTAAGAAGAGGCTGAGTGTGGTGGCTCAGCCCTGTAATCCCAGTCCTTTGGGAGGCAGAGGCAGGAGGATTGCTTGAAGCCAGGAGTTGAGATCACAGCCTGGGCAACATGGCAAGACCTTGTCTCTACAAAAAAAAAAAAAAAAAAAAAAAAGACAAGAAGATCCCTCTCTTTGCCCCTAATTGTGAGACATGACTAGAAGGCAGGAGGTTGGCTGTCAAGTGGGGAGTGCTTATCAGGTAGGGGTGGGGCAGGTTTCCCACGTTATCTTGGAAGGTATTTCTGGCTCTACAGTTCCTGATGAAGACGTACTAGAGCACTTTAGGCCAACCTTTGGCAAAACTAGGAGCAGAACTCAGGAGTCCTGGATGCCTGCCTCTCCAGTCTCCAGTGCAGTCCCACCTCTCCTCCCTGCTGCTCCTCGTTTGCTAGCTCCCTCCCCGCCAGTTCCAGGCTGGGAGCCCCAGCTGGCGGAGGATGTCTTGCTCCTCAGCAGCTGGGATTTGTAAATATTTATAGGAACATGGAACAGATCAGTGGCTGACAGGCCCAGGGAGCGGGCAGGGCCCTGCCCGGAGCTCAGCAGCTTCACTCCCGCTTCCCACACCCTGGCCTGATTTGAGGGAGCCCAAGATGACAAAGAGGGGGTGATCAAGCAGGGTACAGGGCTTGCAGCCTCTTCATCCAGGAACATGAGTTTGAAGGATGCGTTTGTCCATCTGCCCTGGGCTCCGCTTCCACACCCAGTCACTCACATCCTTCCACCCTCACCAAGCTCACTTGCGTGCTCATGCGGCCAAGGCCACACTGACCCCCACCCTCACTCTTTCAACACTTCACTGTCACACTCACACATGTACACACACGCTCTCCAACTCCCACGTCCACGTTGATGCTCACTGTCATAGGCTCACACTTTTGCACACTCAGCAGCTCATGCTCACAGACCCCCTGGCGGCCCAGATCCCAGCCACTCCCCATAGGTCTTAACACAGGTCCTAGGAGGGCAAGTCCTGTTTCCTATCTGAGGTGGGGTATGAGTGCGTGTGTGTGTGTGTATGTGTGCGTGTGCATGCTTGTAGGGAGCAGGAGGGAACAGGTCCCGAAGTCAGGGAGTGAGGAAGAGGGAGGAGAGAGGGAGAGAGGCATGGACCAAGGGCCATTCAGAGCTGATAGAAGCCTGGAGTGGAAGCAAGGCAGAGACAAGGGCAAGGCAAAGAAATAGAGACTGACAAGGGTCCAGCCAGAGGGGGAAGGGGTGGGGACCGAGGCCCCCCTACCCAGATGAGAAGCTGTCACATTGCTGCTCCGGTGGCCATGAGACCAGCACCACTCCCAGCTGGAGCCTTTCCCCTCTGGATCTTGTCACTGTGGCTTTGCTGCTTGGGCAGCTGGGAGTGGTGACAAGCAGGGAAGACAGTCCCCAGGGCGGCTGTCCATGCCACTCCAGCCTGGCTGCCAGCTCACCCATCACTGCCCATCTAATCACCCACAGGGGCCCAGATGAAACCAGGGATCGGCCTGGCTGCCCTTGCTTCCCAGTGTCACAGTAGAGAACAGGGGAGCCACTGGCCCCCTCCCCAAAAGGTGGGCAGTGTTAACCACACCTTGCCCAGGTCCCTGGACCTTGAAGCTGGATTAGGGAAGAATGGGCCAAATCTCTGCTCCCAGGCACCCAGGACCTGCTAGACGGGGAAGGAATTGGTGAATGAGACAGGGGGCTTGAGGAGGGGGTTGGGGAATGAAGCCACTATGAGGAACCCAGTGTGTTTTGGGCATAAACTTTTTATTTCATCTGCTTTACCATGCACAAGAATGATGACCCCACATCCCGTGCCCCTGGGTGCTGTGTTAAATAATCATCCTTCTCGCCTTGGGTCTGTCTCAGGGTATTAGTTCTGGGGCATCAATCAGCCAGTTTGTGCTCTGCAATCTGAGAACAATCATTTCTATAAAATCAGTAAGGCAAAAAAGGAATCATAATACAAAGCAGGGAAAGTTGCACCGACTGCTGTTTTCCTGTTTTTTTAATCAGCAGTGCAGCTTTCCGTCCAGGTTTTGACGTCCTGATTGATTCATGCTTTCACAGGTTCATTCATGTATTTACTCAACAACCATTGCTCATCCGAGTGCCAGGTCCTGAGCTGCGTCCTGGGAGCCAGTGAGAAAGCCAGACAAGGTTCTTGCTTACATAGTGTTTAGAGTTGATCAAAACCAAACAAACGCACAACAAAATGTGATTCCCCCAAGGGGCCAGAGAGCAGTGTCTGAGTGCCCAGCCTGGGGACCCAGACATTGGGATCTTCCAGTGGAACACTTGGAAATCACCCGGAATTCTTCTCTTGTTCCAGGATCAACATCTTCCCATCCCTCTCCTGCCTTGGCAGTTTTGCTTTTCCTAACAATCAGGCCATCTGGTAATGGGGGGATGTATGAATGTGAAACTGAATCTCAGCTTGGACACTCACTGGCCAGGTGACCTTAGGCAAATTGCTTCTTCTCTGAGTCACAGTTTACTTTTCTGTGAAATGCAGTAAGTAATACCCATCACCAGGGTACCATTGACTTTTTAAGTATATACATCACCAAAGAAGGTGCCTGGTACACAGTAGGGCCTCGACCAGTGCTAGTGCCTTTCCCTGCCCCTTTGCCAGTGACATATGCTGCGTCTCTCCTCACAGGCAAGGAAAGGAAGCTTAGGGGATATGGGGAGTGCACGAGGACCCAGCATTCCATGTGCCATTAATCTATGTTTTATGCTGTCTTCCCAGGCATCTGATTCGGTTCTGCTCTATAGGAAGCCTCTTATTTAAGGGGAAGAGGGTGAAAAGGCTGGGCTTTGCCACCTGAACCACCTGAACACTCCAGAGAAACAGCCCCTTTCTTCGCTGGCTTTTCAAGTTTATAAAAGCATATTGTGGGTCTGGTGTTTATGGAATGGTGGTGGTAACAGTGGTGTGATGGAAGTGGGGTGGTGGTAATGATATTGGTGGTGGTGAGGTGGTGATGGAGGAGGTGGTGATGGAGGTGGTGGTGGTGATGATGGTGGTGATGGAGGTGGTGGTAGTAATAATGGTATTGGTGGTAGTGATAGAGGAGGTGGTGGTGGTGGTGGTGGTGATGGAACTGGTGGTGGTGGTCATGGAAATGGTGGTAGTAATAATGTTATTGGTGACAGTGATGGAGGTGATGTTGGGGGTAGTGATGGTGGTGGTGATAATGACGTTATTGATGGTACTGATGGAGGTGATGTTGGTGGTACAGATGATAGAGGTGGTGGTGGTGGTAGTGATGGTGGTGATGGAGGTCCTGGTGATGGTGGTTTTGATGGAAGTGGTATTGTAATGAGGGTATTGATGGTGGCGATGGAGGTGATGGAAGTGATGGTGGTGGTAGAGATGGTGGAGGTGGTAATGGTGGTGGTGGTGATGGAGGTGGTGGTGGTGGTAATGATGGTATTGGTGGTGGCGATGGAGGTGATGGAGATGGTAGAGATGATGGTGGTGATGGAGGTGATGGAGGTAGTAGTGATGGTGGTGGTGATGGAGGTGGTGGTGGTGGTAGTGATGGAGGTGCTGTTCGTAATGATGGTATTGGTGGTGATGATGCAGGTGACGGTGGAGGTAGATAATGGAGGTGGTAATTGTGGTGGTGGTGGTAGAGATGGTGGTAGTGATGGAGGTGATGGAGGTAGTAGAGCTGGTGGTAGTGATGGAGGTGATGGAGGTGTTGGTGGTGGTGGTGATAGTGATGGAGGTGATGTTGGTAATGATGGTATTGGTGGTGATGATGGAGGTGATGGTGGAGGTAGATAATGGAGGTGGTAATTGTGATGGTGGTGGCAATGGAGGTGGTAGTGGTTGTGATGATAATGATGGTAGCCATGGAGGTGATGGTGGTGGTAGAGATGGTGGAGGTGGTGATGGTGCTGGGAGTTCATTTCAAAATCCCATGCTCAGATTTTAAGAGCTAGAAGAGGGCTCCATTTCAGTGAATCTCTGAGCTATGTGCCAGGCCCATGGTGCTCACCTCCTTTTCACAGCAATGCCCTGAGTTTACTATCTCCTTTTGCAGATAAGGACACTGAGACCAAATATCAAATGACCTGGTCAGAGGCATGGAGAGGTTTTTTTCTGTTTTTTGTTTTGTTTTGTTTTGTTTTTGTTTTTGTTTTTTTTGAGAGAGAGTCTTACTCTGTCACCCAGGCTGGAATGCAGCGGAACGATCTCAGCTCAGCTCACTGCAACCTCCGCCTTCTGGGTTCAAGTGATTCTCCTGCCTCAGCCTCCAGAGTAGCTTGGATTACAGGTGCCTGCCACCATGCCTGGCTAATTTTTGTATTTTTAGTAGAGACGAGGTTTCACCATGTTGGCCAGGATGGTCTCGAACTCCTGACCTCAGGTGATCCACCTGCCTCGGCCTCCCAAAGTGCTGGGATTACAGACGTGAGCCACCTCACTCAGCCTATGGAGATGTATTTAAAACCTGGGTCCTTTAACTTCTAGTCCACCTTTCTTCTCTATGCCATCATGATGCCACCCACATTTCACAGTAGGGGGAATGGAGATCCAGAGAGGTCAGGTAATTTGCCTAAGGCCATGCAGCAGTTAGAAGCAGAGCCTGGCCATTTAATCTGCACTCCTAGGTCTCAGCAGCCTTCTCATCACCAAGCGCTGGGGGTCTCACTGAGAAGTCTAGAAGGACCACCAGCGCATTGCAGAGGCTCACAGCCACAACAGAGGCCCAGAGCCAGACCTCCTCAGGTCCCTGGGGCAGGCTCTGGATCTGCTGTCCTTCTGCCCCTGCACACTGTCAACTCCAATCTCCCCTCCAGCCTCAGAGTGAGAGTGACAGACAGGCCAGCCCTGACCAGCCCATTAAACCTGACACCTCCTCTCCCAGATTTGGCTGTGGGCCTCCCTTAGCCTGAGCACCATGCTGCGGCAGCTCTGACTGGCACTGAGGTGGGGTGGCGGGGCTGGCATTCCTCTACGATCTCCTCCCCATCTGAGCTCTGAGGTGGTGAGCTTGGGGATCCAGTCATCTTGCTCTCGTTGTCCTTTTCTGGTCTCAGACCTTAGTTTCCCGCAAAAAAAAAAAAAAAAAAAAAAAAAAAAAAAAAAAAAAGGGTAGCTCTACCTTGACCCACTAGCAGTTAGTGAAAAAGGGAAGAGAGAGTAAGAATTGTGCCCAGGCTCTGTATTGTCCACAGGCCCCCTCCCCCAGGAAACCTTCTGGGACTCATCCCACTCCATTCCACTCCCTCTGAACCCTCTGCACCATTTCTCCTATCTCAAAGCTATGTGTCTGGCTCTAATCTGAGTCATGATGATGATGGTGGTGGTGATGGTGGTAATGGCAGTGGCGATGGAGGTGGTGGTATTGGTTGTGGTGATGGAGGTGGTGGTATTGGTTGTTGTGATGGTGGTGGTGCTGGTAATAGTGATGGTGGTGGTGGTATTGGTTGTGGTGATGGTGGTGGTGGTATTGGTTATGGTGATGGTAATATTGGTTGTGGTGATGGAGGTGGTGGTATTGGTTGTGGTGATGGAGGTGGTGGTATTGGTTGTGGTGATGGAGGTGGTGGTATTGGTTGTGATGATGGTGGTGGTGGTATTGGTTATGGTGATGGTAATATTGGTTGTGGTGATGGAGGTGGTGGTATTGGTTGTGGTGATGGAGATGGTGGTATTGGTTGTGGTGATGGAGGTGGTGGTATTGGTTGTGGTGATGGTGGTGGTGGTGGTGGTATTGGTTATGGTGATGGTAATATTGGTTGTGGTGATGGTGGTGGTGGTAGTGGTGATAGTAGTAATGGTAGAGGTGGTAGTGGTACTGATACAGAAGGAAAGTGCTGGGAAGGGAGGAGCATGGTCACTTTAAATGATACGGAGGCGGGTAAGGAAAGTGCTGGGTAGAGGAGGGTGTGGTTCCTGGCTAGGGCTCCACCTCCATGGATCTAGGTGAGGGCAGGCATTCCTGTCCAAATGTTGCATTTCCCAAGACCACCCTGGCCTGCCATGCCCCATCCTCTGCCTATAAAATACCCGAAATTCTAGCAGGCACACGCACAGGTGGCTGGACATCAAGAGGAGCATGTCAGAGGAGGAGCACACGGGCAGCTGGATGTCGACAGGAATGTACCGATAGTCCCTGGCATGATGGCAGGCCATCGACCATCGACCAGCTGAACTAGGCAGAGTTTGGCTGAGGCAGAGTTTCGCTGGGAAGTCAGAGGGAAGTGGCCCAACTGCAGGGGAAAACCATCCCCCTTCTGGCTCCCTCATCTGCTGAGGGCTACTTCCACTCAATAAAACCTTGCACTCATTCTCCAAGCCCATGCATGATCTGATTCTTCTGGTACACCAAGGCAAGAACCCCAGGATACAGAAAGCCCTCTGCTCTTGTGACAAGGTAGAGGGTCTAATTGAGCTGGTTAACACAAGTCGTCTATAGACGGCAAAACTAAAGGAGCACATGGTAACACATGCCCACTAGGGCTTCAGGAACTGTAGGCATTCACCCCTAGACACTGCCATGGGGTCGAAGCCCATCTGTATGTTCCCCTAGAGGTTTGAGTAGCAGGGCGGGGCACTGCCAATCCCCCTGTTGCTCCCTGTGAGGGAGACAAGGGAACTTTTCTGGTTTCAGTACTCTGGGATGGTCAGAGTTGGATGGGAACTCCTGGATGGAGGGGAGGTTGACTTGTTACTACCTACCTTCCTCTATATCTCCCCACCAACTCCTTTTTTTTTTTTTTTTTTTTTTTTTTTTTTTTTTTTTTTTAGAGACAGGGTCTCACGCTGTCACCCAGACTGGAGTGCAGTGGCATGATGATAGCTCACTGTAGTCTTGAACTCCTGGGCTCAGGTGATCAATCCACCTCAACATCCCAGGTAGTTAGGACTGTAGGCACACACCACCATGCCTAGCTAACGTTTTAAGTTTTTGTAGAGATGGGGTCTTGCTGGTTACTCAGGCTGGTATCAAACTCCTGGGTTCAAGCGATCTTCCCACCTCGGCCTCCCAAATTGCTGGAATTACAGGTGTGAGTTACCATGCCTGTCTCCTGCCCCCAACTCTTTAATAAAAGCTATTTATTGAGCATCAACCATAAAATAGGTACATGCTAAGCACCTTCCATGTAATAAATCATTTAATCCTTCCAACAATCATGAGGTAGGTACTAATATTTTAGAGATGAGATAGCAGAGTCACAGAGAGGTTGAATAATGTGCCCAAGGCCATACAGCTCACAAAATAGCAGAGCCTTGGCCAGGCACTGTGGTTCACACCTGTAATCCCAGCACTTTGGGAGGCTGAGGTGGGAAGATTGCTTGAGCCCAGGAGTTTGAGATCAGCCTGGGCAACATAGCAAGAACACGTCTCTATTTAAAAAAATTAAAAATTGGCCAAGCACGGTGGCTCAGCCTGTAATCCCAGCACTTTGGGAGGCTGAGGTGGGTGGATCACGAGGTCAGGAGATCGAGACTGTCCTGGCCAACATGGTGAAACCCCGTGTCTACTAAAAATACAAAAATTAACTAGGTGTGGTGGCACGTGCCTATAATCCCAGCTACTCGGGAGGCTAAGGCAAGAGAATCGCTTGAATCTGGGAGGCAGAGATTGCAGTGAGCCAAGATCGTGCCGCTGCACTCCAGCCTGGTGACAGAGCAAGATTCCGTCTCAAAAATAAATAAATAAATAAATAAATAAATAAATAAATAAATAAATAAATTAGGAGAGCCTAGACTCAGCCTCAGCCCCACATCAGAGTCTCAGCTCCACCCCTGCTCTCTCTTCCTGTCTCCTGAGCAGAGCTCTCTCCATGGGGCAGAGCTGGTGGGTAAGTTGAGCTGGAGACTTCTAGGGGCTCCACTGTCTTGGGGTTTCCAGGGCTTGGCAGCGCCATTCTATCTTCCTGCCTCCACACAGGCCTCCATCCCTTAGGAGCTATGACAGGGGAGGTGGGATGGTGGATTGAGGGGGATGTTAGGCTCCTAGTGGCGCTGGTAGCAGTGGGGCGGGGCTCTGTCTGGCCCGGTGGGGCAGCTCACTCCAGCTCCTGGCTGGGGCTCCCGCCCTTGGGAGCTCCATCCTGCCGGCCTCTCTCCCTCCCAGGATCTCATTATATCCCTAAGAGAAACTGACAGCCTCAATATCTTACTTTGCAAATATAGTTTATTCCTTCAATAAAGCCGCCTGCGCAGGGGGAATGTTTAAGACTCGCTCTCCCCCGAGAGCCTCATTTGAATTTCTAAAGTCTTCAGTCGGCTTCTCCAATGGGGCAGCTGGGTGAGGAGAACGCAGCAGCCGCTTAGAGGGGATTCATTTCCTGTCTGGGTCTCCGCCGCCGCCGCCGCAGATGGGGGAGCTGAACTGACGGAAAGGACTGCTGGCTGCCTGGATGCTGGGGGGCAGAGGACAGGGAGGCCTTGGCCTGGGTCTGTCCTCTGGTTAGGGCGGGAGGGGGTGCATGCCTGGCTCATACTCACGTGGGTAAATCTGTGCATTCACTCGGGGGCCTCCAGCCTCCATCCTTGTAGCCCAGGTTCTTCCTCTAGGGCTCAGCTCAGGGGCCTCTCCAAGGGACCTCTCAGCCCGGGAGCTACTCTATGGGGTTCCGCTGCCTAGGGACCCCTCCGCTGGGTCTCTATGCCCAGGGGCCCCCAAACAGTATCTCTCAGAGGCCCAGGCCACCGATTCCTGGGGATGGGGCCTCCTCCCTGGCTGGACCCCCTCACTCCAGGGCAGCCCCCATCCCAGGCCCCCGTGGGAGTCTCTAATTAAAGGGCCGGCACGCCCCTTGGGGACTCATTAGGCCCGCTGTGCAGAGAACATTTAATCATTGCTCAGAGCATCGATTGGAAAATCAATTTCTTTGTCTCTCCGCACGCGGCGCTGGAGAAGTGGGGGGAGCGCTGACCTCCTTCTGCTGCCATGTAAAGTGCTGCACATTTAATCAGGGAACAGAAATCAATTAGCCACTTACGCGAGGCTGGCTTTAGTTACCGAGTCGGCAGGGCCTGCGCTGCAGTTTGACGCTGACAGAAGCGAATCTCAACGCGCTGGGCTGGTCAGCGCCGGCCCGTCCCCACAGCTGTCCAGGGCCCTCGTCTTCTCTTTCCCACGCACCAACACCTGCCATCTAGACAGGCCCCCTAGACCCGCCCCACAGAACCCCTGGGAAGGCTCCCAACCTCCCTCACTAACCTCCTTTCCTGTGCTCAGTTCTGCCAACCCTGAGAAGCCACCTGGAGACTCATGCAAATCTCAGCTGTGCTGCAGAACGCGGAGACGGATGCCTGTAATCCCAGCACTTTAGGAGGCCACGCCTGGCAGACGGCTTGAGGTTAGGAGTTCGAGACCAGCCTTGCCAACATGGTGAAACCCCGTCTCTACAAAAAATAAATACAAAAATTAGCCGAGTGTGGTGATGCACACCTGTAATCTCAGCGACTCAGGAAGCTGAGGCACGAGAATAGCTTGAACACAGGAAGTGAGGTTGCAGTGAGCCGGGATCGCGCCATTGCATTCCAGCCTGGGCAACAGAGCGAGACTCTGTCTCAAAAAAAAAAAAAAAAAATTATATGGACATGGTGTTGCACACCTGTAGTCCCAGATACTGGGGGAGGAGGGATTGCTGAGCCCAGGAGGTCCGGACTGCAGTGAGCCATCATTGAGCCACTGCACTCCAGTCTAGGCAGCAAAGCAAAACCCTGTCTCAAAAATAAATAAATTAATTAAATTATACAAAATAAACACAAACCTCAGCTTTGCTTCCTACTGGCTTCCATGATATCAGTGAAGTTTTGAACTGGACTCACAAGCACACTTTGCTCATCAAGTGGGAATAGTAATAGTTATCTACCTTACCAGCGTGTTCTGGAAATTCAATGTGATCATCTTTATGAAGCTCCTACCAAATCGAGCTCAATTGAAGAGAACTTTGAATTCACATCAGCAGGACCGTGCCCTTCCCACCCCATAGTCAGCCAGGGCAGATGAGGGGACAGTGTGTGTGGGAGTGGGAAAGGGGACCTCTGGCCACTGCTCTCCTTCAGGACAAGGACAGGTGGGCCCAGTGTCCCCCTTTGCCCACTCTCGTTTCCCCACTGCCTCCTAGGGGTTTGGCCGGAAGCCCCTTTGCACCTACTCTCCACCTCCTATTTGTGCAGCCCCTATAGCCACGCATGCTGGCTGCTCCCTCACCTGTGACTGTGCACCACCCCCCCAGGCTTTCCAGTGATGTCTCACGCACCCAGAGTTACATACACCCAATTACACAGAGTTGGACGCGATCTGCATGGCCCGTTGCACACAGTTTCGCAGTTTCTCCCACAGTCACAGTCCCAGCTTCCTGGTGCTCACACGCAGCTTCGCACACAAGCACCCTCACCCAGTGCCATCCACATGGGCTCACCCGTGGGCCCCCACCCCACAGAGTTGCACACTGGTGGCACACACGCACGCACACATACACGCACTCACACTGGTTCCATAATAATATTAGACATGCCATTTCTTTTGCATGACAGTTCCAGTGGAGATGCTCAGAGCTGTCACTTGGATGAAAAATAATGCATAATCCTCGTCTTCCTTCCTTCCCTTCCTTTTCTTTCTTCCCTGTTTAATGAGCTCCTAAAAATATTCCTTGCCGTCTCGCCGAGGCTGTGGGCTAAGTATGAGTCGGGCCTCCCCCCCACAACTGTCACTATCCTCGTTGCCTCCCTCAGCCCCCTGGGTGGGATGGGGGATGAAGCGGTACAGTGAGTCCTGGTGGTTGGCCCAGTGGAGGTCAGGACAAGGGGCTCTCACCCAGGCCTCCCGAAGATCTCGGAGTCCCACTTGTCCCCTCTCCTGGCTAGTCCACTTGAGCGGGAGATGAGAGAAACAGAGAGACATGGGGGAAGAAAGATAGGCAGGAACCTCCTTTTGGTACCTGACCACTCTTGGCCACCCCCTCTGCAGCGCCCGACCAACTGCACAAGACCAAACTTACCTATCACCCCTTCTACCCCAAGAGGAAAAGGTCCGTCTCCGCCCCCTTGCACACCTGGTTCATCCTCCCTCTCAGAACTCAAAGTGAAGGGGAATGGGAGAGACAGAGCCCCCTCTGAACCCCCAACTTCTCCCAGCACCTTATCTTGGCTCTGTTGGGAAAACTGCAATGCTTAGTTTCCTCCAGTTCATCCTTTAAGTCCCAGATCAAAGTCAACTCCTCCCTGAAGCCTTCCTGATTCACACAGAAGGAGATATTTGTTCACTGCAGATATCAACACACTTTAATAATAATAAATTTACCAGCCAGGCACAGTGGCTCATGCCTGTAATCCCAGCACTTTGGGAGGCCAAGGAGGGCGGATCACCTGAGGTCAGGAGTTCAAGACCAGCCTGGCCAACATGGTGAAACCCCGTCTCTACGAAAAATACAAAAGTAGCCAGGAGCGGTGGTGCACCCCTGTAGTCCCAGCTACTCGGGAGGGGGAGGGGGAGGTGGGGGCAGGAGATTCGCTTGAACCCGGGAGGCAGAGGTTGCCAAGATAGTGCCAAGATAGTGCCACTGCACTCCAGCCCGGGCGACAGAGCAAGGCTCCATCTCAAAATAAATAAATAAATAAATTAATTAACCGAGGGAAGCTATTGTGTGTGGTACCTGGTGGGAACTCCCATGTGTCGTTTCCTTATTTACGTGGGTCACTCTCACCGGATCTGAGTCCCTCCCAGCTGGGGACCTCACTAGCCCACCCAGCTCTGGCTGAGTGAGAGCTCATATTCCCCGAGCGGGTTGGAGGAATAGATGGGAGATGGTGTAGGAGGAGGAGTTCAGGGTCCCGAGTCAGGGGCCTGAATGTTCACCCAGTTCCCGCCAACATTCACTGAGACTTGGGAAAGGCAAAGCTCTCTCTAGGCCTTGGTTTGTCCATCAGTAAAATGAGAGAGCTGGGTCAGGTGGTGTCTGAGAGCTCGGAGGTCTCTTGCAGCTCAGGTAATCTTCATTCTGTGATTCTCTACAGTGTCAAGCAGCGTAAGCCTTTCTAATGCTTTTCACGTCCCACCTTACTGGGTGCAAGGGGCTGAGTGGTATGACGAACGGGACAAGGAGCTCTCTGCACAGCTATCTGGAGCTTTGTTTTCCCAGCCTTTCCTCTGTCTCCCACTTCTTCCATTTTTTTGTTCTAGTCTCCTTAATTCCATTTTTATGACTTCCTTTCATTCTGTTCCTTTTCTTGCTTTTTCTGGGCCCGCATCCTACCCATTAGTAGCTCATAGCGAGCAGCCCCCTCCACCTCCTTTCCTCTGCCTCCCTCCCCCAGCTCCACCTGCTTCAGAAGCCCCCTCCCCGTGGCCTCCCCATCTCATCCCAGCAGCTCCAGTCCCGAAAGGTTAAGCTAATAGCAACTACTTCCCCATCAGCTGCTCTTGTTTGCTCTACATAATTGCAGGAGAGGGGGACTGAGATGGGAGGGCCCTCTCAGTGGTTACGAGGTATAGGGACGGGGCTGTGCAGCCTTGTCCCTGGGAAGTGGCGCTGGGGGAAGTTGGTACTTACAGAAATGCGGTGGTAGGCTGTGTGGGAGCTGATCCAATGGGACAAGAATTGGGCAGAAGGCCAGCTGCGGCACAGATGCCTAGAGAAGGGGGAGTGGAGTCCAGAGAGGGGCTTCAAAGGACAAAAATAATCATTACAGTGGCCATAAGTGGCATTTATCAAGCACGTACTATTTGCCGGGTACTGTATCAAGCACTTTACTGGCGTTGTCTCACTGAATCTTCCCAACAGTCCCAGGAGGCAGGTTCAGCTCTTGTGAACATTATTTTTTTTTTCTTGTGCCCATTTTACAGGAAACTGAAGCTCCAGGAGGCTAAATCATTGCCTGAAGTCACGTGTTGCTAAATGGCAGAGCCTCAAGCAGAGACTGCTGTCAATCACTCCTGCTCAGAGACAGTCAGTGCTTGCAGGGACCTGGGAGGCCATTGGGTCCAACCCATTCATTGTCCAGAGGGACAGAGGAAAATAGACTTGTCTAAATTCACACAGCAAGTTGTTGACACAACTACGCAGAGAATCCAGGCCTGATACAGAAGGAGTTTTCATTTTCTGAGCCTAAGTCCCCCTGGAGACTTCTTGTGGATGGGTGCTTGGGTGAAGGGTGGCGATGTAGACAAGGCCAGCCCCAGCTGGAGGAGGCCATGGTGTGCGTGGTGTGTGCACAGTAGAGGGGAGGCCCACCTGGAGAGCTCCACCTGTCTGCCAGGGAGCAGCAGCCCTGGCCTTTTGCTGGGTTGAGTATCTCCAGTAATTCAACAGGAGCCTAGTGGAGCCCAGAGCAGCACACATGGAAGGTGGGGCAGGCTGTGTCATAGCCAGTGGGAGTGAATTTAGGTCAGCCCTGGGAAGTTGGATCAGAAAGTCAGTATGCCTGGGCTCAGTCCATCACAGCTGCAGACTTGGGGCTGTGCTGGCCTCCAAATTCCTGCCTCCCATCTCAGGTCCCATCTCACTGGCACATCTGCTCCAATCAGGACAGCCTGCCTCTTGTTTTCCTCCAAGCAATGGACACTCTCAAGGCAGGTACTGCCTCCCACTTTAGATTTGAGGGCTTCCCAAAGCAAGGACTCTTATCACACTGGAGCTTCGAGGACAGGGATTGAGTCTCCTCCATCAGAGTGGACATTCACCGAATGCTGAGATTGTGTCTCCCCCATCAGAGGCCCCCTCCAGCCTCTAGCCTTGTGATCTGACGGTCACAGCAGCTCCAGCATTGGCTGCATCCTGAAACATCCACCCCACCCCCACCCCATCCCCATCTCACAGCAATGAGTTACCCTGTCCCTTCCCAGCTCCTGCCTGGGGACCCATGAGACTTCCCTTGCAGTGATGTGCTATCAGATGGGTTCAGCTCTGCGCAAGTGGCCCCCTGCCCTCTGCCTGGACCCTTAGCAATGGTCATCAGAGCAGCTACCCTCTGTCACTTCGTAGTGAGCATCCATAAGCCCCTGGCAGCGTATGACCCTTTCCCACCACTTACACCACCAACAGGACCCTCACGACAATATAGTGGCAGGGCTGGGGGAGAGGGGTGCCTCAAAGGCCATCTTTCTTGAGAGCGGGGGTCTTCTAGACTCTGCTGGGACACACTGCCTCTTGAAGTAGGGAAGCTCTCTCTTATGGAGAACGACCTGCTTTTGGAGAACCTGTCCTCAGAGGAAGCCAAAATCCATCTCCTTGTGACTGTCCCATGGAAACCCAATGCTCCCACTCATCTGCCTGCAACTCTGCTGCTTGCCCAGTGCTGGGGTACTCCCATAGCTGCAGCTCACCGCATGCCCGGGTGCAGGCCCCCAGCTCCCACCAGCACTGCAGGGGGCAGCTGTGAAGGGGCTGGTGGACGAGCAGGCAATCTCATTTGTATTCTGAGTGGCCAGGCTGTGCCATGGCTTTCTCCAAGAGAACCCTATCCTCTCCCTCAGCTCCGTCTTTCAAAACTTCTCCAAGCAGCATCAATAATGGGAATCGATTCATCAATGAGCATCCTGGCCTCGCAGGCCCCATCCCCGCTGCGGAGCTTTGCTGCATCCCTAAGTACTTCAGCTTCTTGCCCACTCCATCCCCCATGTCCCATGCAGCACTTCCAGGGACCTGGCCCTGCCTTCCAGCCTGCCAGGATCCCAGGAGACCAAGCCTCCACCACTGCCTCCAGACAGGTTACTTTGGCTGAGCAAGGAGGATAGCCTGGGCCTAGAGGAAGACATGAGGGCAGGGAACCTGGGGCTGAGCTCAGAGCTGCTTGAGCCCTTCAGGCTCCATTCAGAGTAGGAGAGGGGGTGTCATGCCTTAGAGATGTGGGGACTGACCCCCTTATCCCAGCCTCCAAACACTGATGACCCAATATCAACCTCTTAATGCTGCCTAGCCAAGACTGATCATCCACCAAAGTACTGACCACCCACTGACCCAACCCAACCTCCTAACACTGATGGCCCAGGCCCAGCCAACTGTCTAATGTCTCCCCAACCATCCACTGATCAGCTTGGTGGCCCAACAGTACTATGGAAGCACAACCGGAACCAACTGCCTGTCATGACCACCCATCACCGAGATCCCTACAACCAACATCCAATAATAATTACCTTCACTACAGACCTACCCTAATGGACCACCCCAAATTACCTGTCCCTAACCACTCTCCACTGCCCATCTATCCAACAAGGATCCCCCAATCACTGATCATCATGTCACTTCCTGCTGGACCCTTGTGTGTCACCAGCAACTCTTCAGATGGCTGCTGGCTACAGCTAGATTTCCCTGGCACTGGTTGGAACTAATCTGAACCTCCTCCAGCTCCTAGGACTTGTCCAGTTGGCCAGTGGTGAAGCTGTTGGGTGTCTAGACCTGTCCCTCTCCTTCTCACCAGGCCCTATCGACTCCTACCAGCCAGTACTGCCCAGCTGCACTGGAGTTGGGATGGGAAGAATTTTCTTCACTGCAGAGGAAGGAGGAGAGAGGGGAGGCAGAGGAGGCCCGGAAGGGCAGAGGCTGGGAGAAAGGGGAGGAGGGAAAAAGGAGTTAAGAAATGGCCAGGGCAGGCCAGGCATGGTGGCTCATGCCTATAATCCCAGCACTTTGGGAGGCCGAGGTGGGAGGATCACTTGAGGTTAGGAGTTCAAGACCAGCCTGGCCAACATGGTAAAACCCTGTCTCTACTAAAAACACAAAAATTAGCTGGGTGTGGTGGCGGATGCCTGTAATCTCAGCTACTCAGGAGGCTGAGGCTGGAGAATTGCTTGAACCTGGGAGGTGGAGGTTGCAGTGATCCAAGATCATGCCATTGCACTCCAGCCTGGGCGACAAGAGCAAAATTCCATCTCAAAAAGAAAGGAAGGAAGGAGGGAGGGAGGGAGGGAGGGAGGAAGGAAGGAAGGAAGGAAGGAAGGAAGGAAGGAAGGAAGGAAGGAAGGAAGGGAGGGCGGGCCAGGGCAGAAAGGAGGCTGAGAGGTGGGAAGGGGTGCAGTTCTCAGCGTGTCGGCCCTGTGTGCTGCCTCGGCCCCTCCTGACCCCTCCTGGCTGCCCCTGCTTGATGGAAAGCTCCACAGAGACTCGGAGACTCAAGCAGAGCAACAGCTCCTGATTCCCCTTCATCAAGGACCAAGGACCATGGTCATTCATTACATGAAGGAGCAGCTGCTCTGGGCCCAGGGACCGAGTGGCAGGAAGTCACTCCATCTCTGGAAGCTGTGGCCTGGCCCCTGCCTCCCGGGTTGGGAGGCTGTCTGTCCACCCTTGTGCTCTGTGGGGCCCACCCGGGGATCTGTATGTGCTAACTATAATCCCTGCCTGCTGCCAACCTTGGAGCCAGGCCCAGGAGATTCCATATGCCCAAGGAGAAACCGGCTCCTGGACTGACTCTGACTTGCCATGGTCAAGTCATGTCCCTTCCCCAGGCCTCAGTTTCCCCATCATTCAATGAGGAGACTCAGTTCTTTCTCTGAGGAAGGACGCTGTCTCTGGCTGCCCTGAGGGGGGTGATCTCTGGGCTCTCTTTGTCCTCTCGTGGGCACCACCATAGGCCCCCTGGACTTGTCTGGAGCTGAAACAAGGCTGAGCCCAGTGGCAATGACTTCTGGATTCTGGGTCGTTTATCTGCTCTCTAGCCCCGCTTTGAGAACGCAGGGAGAGTCACCGTCTGCTCAGGTGCTGGACTCACATCACCGGCTGAAGCCAGGGGAGCTCAGGAGCTGGAAGGCTGCTCAGGGCTGCTGGCCTGGGGAGCTGAGTAAATTGGAGATGGGGGAGATGGAAGGCAGGCCAGACGTCAAGATACCCAGCCCGCTTCCACTGGCCACCTCCAGACGATACGGTGGAAACTCATAGAGTGATGCAAGGACTGTCCTCTATCATGAGAACGTTCTGAGTTGGTGGGAAAGAGACGAGATGTCGCAGTGGTTCCTCCCAGCTGCCGGAGTCTCTGAGGCTCGGAGTCTAATGCTGACCAGGCAGCAGCTGCCTGCTCTGCTGTTTCCTGCAGGGGTGGGGACAAGGGGGATGGATAAGATGTGGCTCCTGATGGATGGGTCCTTTCTACCCAGAGGAGGAGATGGGACTGTTGTCCAAGAATCACAGAAGTGCAGCATTCATTGAGCCTCTATGTGTAGATACACACACACACACACACACACACACACACACACACTCAAAGATGGCAGGAGTGAGGTTGCTTGGTATAAACCACAGGAGTTTAAGGAAGGAAGAACTCAGGAGGCTTCAGACAGCTCGGAAGGCTTCAGCAGGAGGCAGGAGTTAGTCTGGGTCTTCAGGACTCCTGGGACATGGCTTCATGGAGAAGAGGGAAGTCATTCCAGGCAGAGGGAACAGCCCGTGCAAAGGCACAGAGAGGGGATGGCGGGAACATGGGCAACAGAACCAACTCCCAGGAGCCAAGGGTGCAGGCAGGATATGGAAGAAGCTGAGGAGGAGTGGTGGTTAGGGGACCTCTCAAATGCCCATTTATTTTATTTTTATGTTTTATTGTTTTGAGATGGAGTCTCCCTTTGTCGCCCAGGCTAGAGTGCAGTGGCACGATCTTGGCTCACTGCAGCCTCCGCCTCCTGGGTTCAGGCGATTCTCCTGCCTCAGCCTCCCGAGTAGCTGGGACTACCAGCGCGCACCACCATGCCTGGTTAATTTTTGTATTTCTAGTAGAGACGGGGTTTCACCATGTTAGTCAGGCTGGTCTCGAACTCCTGACCTCAAATGATCCATCTGCCTCAGCCTCCCAAAGTACTGGGATGACAGGCGTGAGTCACCGCGCCTGGCCTCAAATGCCCTTTTAAGGCATGAAGATTCTTTTCTGATCCCCACATATGAGCATATGGTATGATTGGTTGTGTGTGCTTAAGGGAGAGATGGGGCAAGATGTTTGGAATATGGGCCATTTTAGAAAAGCAGGCAATTTTGGCAATGGAACCTTTTACTTTTGCATTTTCCCAGCCCTTCCTAACTTGCTGGTCATACCAGGTGGAGCTGGGCGCCATCTTCCAGGAACCTGCAACCCCAGAGGTGGATAGAGGAGGGGTACCATTTCCACAGGACACAGCCAAGGACCTCGTACCTACGTGAGACGCAGGGCCCCAGGTACCCTGCGTCTTGACTTTGCCTGCCTGCCCTAAACTAAGCTGCCCTTCCCACTTTAGTTCGAAACCAATCCTGTTCTTGCTGGTCCCAGGCCTCCTCTGAACAGGATGGAAATCAATGAACAATTTGCTGCTATTTGTAGATCTCATTTCCCTGCTGGTCCCCCAACCCTAGATGGTTCTGACCAAGTTCAGCCCTGCCCACGCTACTCAGTCAGATGCACTGGCACTGTGCCCATCCACTCGGAGCCCGGTGCTCAGTACTGGGGCTGGCCTAGGGGAGCCGCAGCCCAGAGGCCCCTGCAGGGGGCAGGGCTTATCCTTTAGCTGGGACTAGAGGGTATGGATCCGTGAGAGCCTAGAGGAGATAAGGGCAAAGCACAGACTCAGGAATCTGAATTGTTAAAAAACCCTCCAAGGGATTCAAGGGAAGCTGGTGCAAGAATTGCTGGGAAATGAACAGCACTGGCTACTGTCAGCTTCCCTTCCACCTGCCAGCTGTGTGACTTTACTTACCTTCTCTGTGCCTCAGCATCCTCATCTGTGAAATGATAGCACCAAGAGCTCTGGCCTCGTTGAGCCTCTGCCTGGAGAGTTAACAGAGGAAACGTAGGCATAGGGCTTAACTCAAAGCCGAGCACTTAACAGGCATTCGTCAATGATTGATAGCAGCAAGTGAGACCAAGGGCCAGGAGCACCAGCACACTGGCCTTCTGGCTGGCCAGCCAGCCCCTCCTGGACAACTTTGGGGTCCCTGGGTGGGTAAGCTTGGTAACCTGTCCCAGAGCAGTGTGCCCGTGCTGCGCTCAAGGCCCACATTAGTCCCCTGGGTGATGAGTGGGAGAGGCTCCCAGGAGGATGAGCAGGGGTAGGCTTGGCTGGTGGAGGGAAACAAAACTTTGACTCCCTAGGAGTTCCTGATCTGCCAGTCAGGATGATGCTGTTTGAGGAAGCTGTAAGGTGTTGACTTTAGGAGGGGTCAGGGAGGGGTCCCAGCAGGAGGCTAGACACTTCAGGGGTGGTCAGTCCCTCAGATTAGAGGGAAAGCCATAGAGAGCCTGGGGCGGTGGGGGCCAGTAAGGCAGAGGGTTGCTGGATGCTTCCTTCCCACTGGGGGCGGGTAGTTAATTCCAAATAACCACAACCCTTTCTCTTCTTTGATATCTCTGTCTCTTTGTTGCCTTGCCTGTATGTATGGTAAAGCTTTCTCTTCTTCAAAGGGGCCCCAGGTGCCCAAGACTCCCTTCCCACTACCTTGAGACACACAGGGCGTAACAGTTACAGATGTGGAGTTCAGCTCAGCTTGCTTGGTTTCTTTTTTCAACTTTATTGAAGTATAATTTACATACAATAAAATGTACACATTTTAAGTGTTCAGTTTGATGAGTTTTGAAAAATTTATAGACACATATAACTATCACTACAATGAAGATCTAGGGCATTTGCATCATCCCAAAAAGCTCCCCTGTGCCTCTTCCCAGTAGTTCCCCACCCTTCCCCCAGCCCCCAGCAACCACTGATCTGCTTTCTGTCACTATAGATTAGATTTGTCTTTTCTGGATTTTCATATAAATGGAATTATGTAATATGTACTCTTGGTTTCTGGCTGCTTTAACTGAGCAGAATGTTGATGAGATTCATCCTTGTTTTTATGGCGGTAGTTTACTCTTTTTGTTGTTCAGAAGTATCCCATTGTTTGCACATATAACAATCTGGCCACTTGCTGATGGACATTTGTCTTGTTTCCAGGGTTTCAGTTGTTGTGAATAAAGCTACCATGAGCATGTGTATACATACAAGTCTTTGAGTAAACATACATTTTCATTTTTCTTGGTTAAACACCTAAGAGTGGGATAACCGAATCTTGTGGTTATTGTATGCTTAACTTTTCAAGAAACTCACAAACTGTTTTCTGAAGTAGTTGCACCATTGTACATTTCCATTATCAGTGTGTGAGAGTTCCAGTTACTCCACAACCTCATCAACACTTACCATGGTCAGTCTTCCAATGACTGTGCAGTGTATCTAATTGTGGTTTTAATTTGCATTTACCTGATAACGAATAATATTGAATATTTTTTCATGCACACACTGGCCATTCTATCTCTTCTTTTGACGCTTTTACAATGGGTTTGTTTGTATTCTTCCTATCGAATTGTAAGAGTTTGCTGGATACAAGTTCTTTGTCAGATACATGGTATTGCAAATATTTTCTCCCAGGATATGGCTTGCCTTATTTTCTTAGTTGTTTAAATCTTGATTCTAGGCCAGGCACGGTGGCTCATGTCTGTAATCCCAGCAGTTTAGGAGGCTGAGGCGGGTGGATCACCTGAGGTCAGGTGTTTGAGACCAGCCTGGCCAACATGGTGAAACCCCGTCTCCACTAAAAATACAAAAATTAGCTGGGCATGGTGGCGCATGCCTGTAATCCCAGTTACTTGGGAGGCTGAGGAGTAGAATCACTTGAGCCCTGGAGGCGGAGTTAGCAGTGAGCCAAGATTGCGCCACTGCACTCCAGCCTGGGCAACAAGAGTGAGACTCTGCCTCAAAAAAAAAAAAGAAAAGAAAAAAGACAAAAAAATTTTGATTCTATTAGTTCCATGTTGTGCACTCTTGAACAAGTTACTTAGTCTTTCTGACCCTTCGTTCCCTTATCAATAAAATGAGGCTAAAAGTACCTAGCATATAGAAGTGTTGTGACATTTAACTCAATTAATATATATAAAATACCTAAACCCAGAGGAGGTCCTCAACTCCTAGTGGTCATTACTGCTATTATTAGACTGGTGCAAAAGTAATTTGCTATTAGTTTCAATGACAAAAACTGCAATAACTTTTGCACAAACCTAGTATTTTCAGGCAGTTAATGGCCTCTCTTTCCCCTCTCCCGGATCTGGCCCTGATGGGGCGATATCTCTTTTCTGTCCATCTAGCTCCTGAGGATCCCATAGGCAGGCAAGGCAGGGGCAGGATGGAAATAGGATGATGACCCAAGTCATCCTGTGCCCATCCTGCCCAGACACACAAATTTGGGAACCACAGGGTACTGAGCCCGCGGGCCCACCAACCTGGAGCCTCAGAGAGAAGGAAAATGTCTCTGGGACCCCATAGCTCCTACTTGTGGACCTATGCACATTCACAATTCCTTAGTCACAAAATCTACACAAACATATGTATGCCACCCCATCACACTCTGCCTGGCACCTGCACAAACTCACTTACACAGGAAGAGAAATGCAGTCATCACTCTACTCCCCAACCCCCACTGCCACCGGTCAGGAAGAGCCGGCTTACTGGCCAGACCATGCATAATTCAGAGGTTTGGCCCAAAATAGTTCTATTCAGGCCCAGCTTCTCCAGTGGGGGTTAGGGGAGGAGCAGGAGCAGCAAAGGGAGTGGTGAGAGACATCTCAACTTGGAGAAGACCCTAGAGTCTGCCTCCCACCCTAGGTGCCTGGGCAGAGTTTGGGGGCCAGGAGAACTTCAGAGCAGCCTGAAGCATTCACTTCCCAAATTCCCTCTCCCCAACACACATCCCCAAATCCTCCCACCCTGGGGAGACAGGGTCACCTGCAGGCAGCTGGGAGTGCCAACACCTGGCCATTCACACCTGCTGGGGCCTGGAGTCCCCACCTGTGTGTGTCAGGCTCCCCAACACCTCCCCAGGGCCCAGGCTGAGAGGGACACTGCTGAGTTCTCAGGCATCTTTGTCCCAGGTCTCTTGTCTTCACTTCACCAATCAATCAGTTGATAAGTCCACAAATATTTACTGAGCACACGCCCGGGCAAAGCTGGGTCCTAGGACATCAGAGGGCACCTGGCTGTGCACGGAGAGGCTCAGAACTTGCTGAGGAGGCAGGAAATTCACAGAAAAGACAAAGACTGGGTCAGAGAGGGACAGGCCATGGAGCTAGGGATGCGGGCAGGGAAAGGCTTCCAGCTGAAAGCCTGACTTGAGCTGGGCCTGCCCAGGTGAAGGCCTGGATTCAGGGAGATGGAAAGGCAGGTGGGAGGGACAGGGTCGGCTGGATGGGGGCGGAGGGTCCGAGGCTATCCGGATGTTAGTAAGAAGATTGGCTGATGGAACTGGGGTCATGTGAGGAAGTCATGGGGCAGGCCCGGCATGGCCTTCAAACTTTGGTAGTTCAACGAGGATGGGGACTGCACCATATACAATTCCCGGGGGTTTTCCAAGATTCTCCAACGTGGTGTTAAGTGCTTTTGCTTTGGAGTCAGCCTACTGGGATTCAAATCCCAAAATCACTATGTCATTGCCCCATGACTTTGGGCAAGTGACTTAAGGTGCATTTCCTCATGTGTTAAATGGGGTGTCTGTACCAGCCGGGTGCAGTGGCTCACACCTGTAATCCCAGCACTTTGGGAGGCTGAGGTGGGTGGATCACTTGAGGTCAGAAGTTCAAGACCAGCCTGGCCAACATGGTGAAACCCTGTCTCACCAAAAATTAGCCAGGTGTGGTGGCACAGGCCTGTGATCCCAGCCACTCGGGAGGCTGAGAGGCTGAGGCAAGAGAATCACTTGAACCGGGGAGGTGGAGGTTGCAGTGAGTCGAGATCAGGCCACTGCGTGCCAGCCTGGGTGACAAAGCTAGACTCCGTCTCAAAAAAAAAAAAGTCTGTACCTTTTGACCCTGTTGAAGAGATTAAGTAAGAAGTGAACATATATTGGGAGGCTGAGGTGGGCAGATCACCTGAGATTAAGGGTTCGAGCCAACATGGAGAAACCCCATCTCTACTAAAAATACAAAAAAATTAGCCGGGCCTGGTGGCAGATGCCTGTAATCCCAGCTACTCAGGAGGCTGAGGCAGGAGAATTGCTTGAACCCGGGAGGTGGAGGTTGCGGTAAGTTGAGATCGTGCCACTGCACTCTGGCCTGGGTGAAGAGCGAGAAGCCGTCTCAAAAAAATTAATAAATAAAAAGAAGTGCACAAATAGTGCTCGGCCTGCCTCCCATGTTCTTCCCACCTGCGTGGAGACAGACGCAGCAGCACAGAGTGTCTTCAGGACCTGGGTGGCTGACCAGGAGAGAGTGTTACTGCCCAACAGTGAAAAGATAGTGTTGGTGGGCCGGGTGCAGTGGCTCATGCCTGTACTCCCAACACTTAGGGAGGCTGAGGCGGCGGGTGGATCATTTGAGGCCAGGAGTTTGAGACCAGCCTGGCCAACATGGCGAAACCCCGTCTCTACCTAAAAGTACAAAAATTAGCTGAGTTTGGTGGCGCGCACCTGTAGTCCCAGCTACTCAGGAGGCTGAGACACAGGAATCGCTTGATCCCGTGAGGCGGAGGTTGCAGTGAGCTGAGACCACACCACTGCCCTCCAGCCTGGGTGACAGAATGAGACTCCATCTCAAAAAAAAAAAAAAAAAAAAAAGACAGATGGTGTTGGTGGACAGAAAGCAAGAGGGCTTCCTGACGGAGTAGGTCTTTGAGCTGTGATTTGAGACAAGGTGCCTGATCCAGAACTCCTAGAGGCAATGTGAACTGGTGGGCCCAGTGATATGGGGGCCATGTAATACACCACACTTTCGGCCGGGCGCGGTGGCTCACGCTTGTAATCCCAGCACTTTGGGAGGCCGAGGAGGGCGGATCACGAGGTCAGGAGATCGAGACCACAGTGAAACCCCGTCTCTACTAAAAAAATACAAAAAATTAGCCGGGCGTGGTGGCGGGCGCCTGTAGTCCCAGCTACTCGGAGAGGCTGAGGCAGGAGAATGGCGTGAACCCGGGAGGTGGAGCTTGCAGTGAGCCGAGATTGCGCCACTGCACTCCAGCCTGGGCGACAGAGTGAGACTCCGTCTCAAAAAAAAAAAAAAAAAAAATACACCACACTTTCCATGACACCCTGGGAGTCACAGGAGGGTTTTGGTTTTGCTTTCCTGTGGTTTTTCCCTGCACAAAGTCTGCATGAGGGTTGCTTTGACTCTAGGTTCTGAAAGGCTCCTTTCCTCCTCTCCAGCTCAGGCTCCATCCATCTCTTTGGGCCTCTGGCTCAGTCTGTCCATCACTCTGCCTCCACCTCTTTTGGTCTTACTAATTTTGTCTTTCCCTGAGTCCCTTTCTCCCTCTCTTCCTTGTTCCAAGCCTCTCACAGGCTCTGATTCCATCTTCCCCACCTCTCCTTTGTGCTCTCTCTCTCTCTCTCTCTGTCTCTCTTTCTTTCTCTCTCTCTCTCTCTCTCTCTCTCTGTCGTCTCTCCAGAGACCTTTGTAAAACTCTGCACTCTCTTCCTGGAGACTGGGGGCAGCTGGGGAGTGGGGATCGGAGTCCCTGCCTCTAGGGGGCCCATGCCCCAGGCCCAGCTCTGTTGATTAGGGCTTTTTTCAGAGGACTGGAGACATCAATGACTGTTACAAGCTTCACCAATGCTGCTAATATTAGCCCAGGAAGGCAGCTCACTGATGGATTAGGAGAAATTAAGAATTCAAATTCTGTAATTTGAATTGGAGGGCTGCTGCTTGCTGACAGCTAATACTTCCCCAGAAATTAATGAGTGAAGGAGGGATGGCAGCACTGGTTTTCTTCTTTGACAATACAATTTTACCCCGTGATCCACGCCTTTGAAACCCCCATCTCCAGGCAGGCACTCGCCTGAAGGGCCAGGGTCCTGCAGGGTCCTGTTTGTCTCAGATCTTGTTTGTGGATCCCAGAAATTCTCGGGAACTGGCCTTCTCATTCCGAGCTGAGCCCTCTGCGTCTGCCTGCTGATGCCTCAGCATGAGGCCGGCTGGCTCTGGGAGAGGCAAGGTGAAGCTGGAGAAAGGACAGGGTCAGGGCACCGGCAGAGCTTGCTTTCAGTCCCCTTCTGGCTGCGCGTGACCCTGACAAAGGTCTGAACCTGTCTGTAAAATGGAAATTATAATTCCCCGCATTAGGGGATGTTGGAGGCACAGAGGCAAGCATCTCACGGCTAACTTCCTTCCTCTCTCACCGCTTCCCTTTCTCCCTGGGCATTTCTGCTGTTTGGTCCTTCAGAATACCCACCAACCTCCTCTCAGCCAAACCATGCTGAGACCTCCTTGAAACTGCCTCCTCCAGGAAGTCTGCCTGGGCTTCGTACTGTTGAGATTGACTGGCTCCTGAGTGCTCACGGCCTCATTTCTGAACCATCTCCCCTGCTGTCTCAGAGTTTTAGATGATTTCTAAGAGGGTGTCCTGTCTCCCAAACCAGATTGTTATTCTCCTGGAGGTGGCACTGGCCCTGTGCCTCAAACCCAATAGGTGCTCAATACCTGGCAAATGAATTGCACCAACACCTTCTGTCCTCTTTGCGCCTGCCTCACTGTCCCTTCACCCATGCCCAGTGATGCTTGTTGATGGTGGGTGGGTGCTGGGGCTGGGGTCTGGCCAGTCTTCCCTGTAGTCCCAGTGCCCATGTCTTGGGTGGGGGGGGAGGGGCGGTGGGGGAGACACATTCCTGCTGTGAGTAGCACATTCTCCAAAATGGCACCTTTATGGCATTATATATATATTATATATATATATATATATATATTCTCAGTCTGTTGCCCAGGCTGGAGTGTAATGGTGCCATCATAGCTCATTGCAGCCTTGACCTCCCAGGCTCAAGCAATCCTCCTACTTTAGCCTCCTGAGTAGCCGAGACTATAGGCATGGCTGTACCCAGCTAAATTTTTTTTTTTTTTTTTGATGGAGTCTTGCTCTGTCACCCAGGATGGAGTGCAGTGGTGAGATCTGGGCTCACTGCAACCTCTGCCTCCCAGGTTCAAGTGATTCTCCTGCCTCAGCCTCCTGAGTAGCTGGGACTACAGGCATGCGCCACCACACCCGGCTAATTTTTGTATTTTTAGTAGAGATGGGGTTTCACCATATTGGCCAGGCTGGTCTCGAACTCCTGACCTTGTGATCTGCCCGCCTCAGCCTCCCAAGGTGCTGGGATCACAGGCATGAGCCACCGTGCCTGGCCACCCAGCTAAATTTTTAAATGTTTTAACTTTTTCTAGAGACTAGGTCTCCTAACACTGCCCAGGCTGGTCTCAAACTCCTGGGCTCAAGTGATCCATCAGCCTCAGCCTCCCAAAGTGCTGAGATTACAGGCATGAGCCACCTAAGCGATTTCTTTAAAAAAGTGTTGACTGAGGCAGGAGGATCACTTACGCCCAGGAGTTTGAAGTTACAATGAGCAATGACTGGGCTACTGCACTCCAGCCTGGGTGACAGAGCAAGACCCTATCTCTAAAAAAATAAGAAATATTTAAAAAGCGTTGGCTGGGCACAGTGGCTTATACTTGTAATCCCAGCATTTTGGAAGGCTAAGGTGGGAGGATCACTTGCGCTCAGGAGGTCAAGACCAGCCTGGGCAACACAGTAAGATTCCATTTCTACAAAAAATTTAAAATATTAGCCAGGCATGGTGCCGTGCACCTGTAGTTTCAGCTTCTCAGGAGGCTGAGGCAGAAGAATTGCTTGAGCCCAGGAGGTAGAGGCTGCAGTGAACTATGATGGAGCCAATGCACCCGAGCCTGGGTAACAGAGCAAGACCTCATTTCTAAACAAAATAAACAATTTTTTTTTTTTTTTTTTTGAGACAGAGTCTCGCTGTCGCCCAGGCTGGAGTGCAGTGGCGCGATCTCAGCTCACTGCAGGCTCCGCCCCCGGGGTTCACGCCATTCTCCTGCCTCAGCCTCCCGAGTAGCTGGGACTACAGGGGCCTGCCACCTTGCCCGGCTATTTTTTTTTTTATTTTTAGTAGAGACGGGGTTTCACCGTGTTAGCCGGGATGGTCTCGATCTCCTGACCTCATGATCTGCCCGCCTCAGCCTCCCAAAGTGCTAGGATTACAGACGTGAGCCACCGATTTTTTTAAGAAGTGTTGACATGGTGTTTGTTAAGGCGTGGAGAAAAGGAGTTACAGAGAGCCCTGAGAAAGCCAGACCTCAAGACCATGAAGATGCATCCTTCCTCCTGGCCCCTCAACCTTTCAGCACACCCCTCCCCTCTCCTCCTGCCCCAGTCCCAGGCCCACTCTCGCTCCTGGCACCTGGCTGAGCTCTGGCTCGGGGTGGGGAGGGACATCCTTAGCTGCCAGGCAGATGGGCTCTACAAGGCTCAGTGCCTACAAGCCCCTGCAGAATTGGCCACCAAAGAGTTGGTGCTGGACTTTAGCCTCATGGAGAGCGAAGGCACAGGGAGAACCAGCGCAAATGGCTTCCTTCGTTCCTCGGAGGGGTCTTGGGGGTCACCTAGGACCCTCTCTTTGACAGATGGGAAAACCAAAGCTCAGAAAGGTTAGCATATGTTCAAACAAACACCAGTCATCTGTCTAGCAGGGAGAAAGGGTGATCCCAGGAGCAGATAAATCCAAATCCCTTTCGAAGGCCCTCCTGGATCCTGGAAAATCAAATGTTCTTTCCAACTCTGCTTCCTTGGGCTAGTGTTTGAGCAAAAGTCTACTTCAGGTGGGCTGGGACTGGGGGCAGAGGAGGGAAGGAAATTGGCAGAAAAGTAGTTTTCTAAGTGGATGAGGGCTGCTTTGGGCAGGAGACAGGCTGCTAGGAACCTGTCCCCTCCAACCCCCTCCACAACCCACTTGCGTGGGAAGCCTTTCCCCCATACCCATTTTCTCTTTCCGGCT
This sequence comes from Nomascus leucogenys, assembly GCF_006542625.1. Lineage (NCBI taxonomy): Eukaryota > Metazoa > Chordata > Mammalia > Primates > Hylobatidae > Nomascus > Nomascus leucogenys. Next base: position 31,154,838 of record NC_044399.1, on the reverse strand, counting down.
GAGGCTTACCCTGGATCTAGGATGAACGTGGGGGGCCTGGGGAGAGGTAGGGACTGGGAAGAGTCCTGTCTGCCTTTCGAACCTCATGGGCAGGTGGGGCTTCTGCCTGACATTCCCATGCTGCTCCCGCTCCCGCGTGGCTCCTCTGATGCCCAAATCGCCTTTTCCCAGATCCAATTAAAACAGCGTTTGGAGCAAGGTTGAAATAATCACATAATCATTTTCTACAGTAAAGTTACTGGCTGGAGCCCGATTTGAAAGCTGAGCTGGTAATTGAATCTGAGGGGCAGCGACAGAAGAGGAGCTGGGGGGAGTGGTGGGGACTCTGTGGGGCCCAGAGGCTCCTGGCTGTGATTACCCCTCCCACCGCTGGTAATAGAAGGTGTTGCAACCCCCTCCTACTGTCCATCCCCATCTCACTCCCTCCCTCTAGTAACAGATGTCTCTTGGGGCTATAGAACTCCTAGACTTCAACAGGAGAACAGGCCCAGAGCCCATGCCATCAGACTTTCTTGGTTCACAGGCCAGACCGGGGAGGACACACGCCCACAGTCACGCAGAGAGGTCAAGCAAAGCCAGGACTCCAACCCAGGTCTCGGACTCTCCAGCCACTGTTTTTTTTTTTTTTTTAACAGAATTTTGCTCTGTCGCCCAGGCTGGAGTGCAGTGGCACCATCTCAGCTCACTGCAACCTCTTCCTCCCGGGTTCAAGAGATTCTCCTGCCTCAGCCTCCCAAGTAGTTGGAATTACAGGCGCGTGCCACCACACCTGGCTAATTTTTTTATTTTTAGTAGAGACGGTGTTCCACCATGTTGGCCAGGCTGGTCTCAAACTCCTGATCTCAGGTGATCCACCTGCCTCAGCCTCCCAAAGTGCTGGGATTACAGGCGTGAGCCACTGGGCCTGACCCAGCCACTGCTTTAATCTCTACTTCAGGTTTCCTGAATCCCAGGCCCTCCCCAGTCTCTCATTCTCTGCCCATCTTCCTCCACCATCTCCCAGGATTTCCTGGTCCCACCCTATCCTCTTTGCAGCGGAGAGGGGAAGGGACTACCTGCATGATCTCTGGGCCAGCGGGCTGTGCAGCAGGGGCTCCCTGCACATCAACAGCTGACATGCCCAGACTGGGCAGCCCTGCTTGGTCCTCCACCATGTCCTTCCTCTCAGCATTTGACTGGGGGCTCAGACTATCGGCCATGTGTGGCTCATTCATTTCTTCTCTCCTTCCTCTCTTTCCTCCACTCTAAATATTCTTTATGTCCCTACTGCCTGTGAGGCCCTGAGCAGGATCCTCCCGCAATCGGGAGGTATAGACAGAGAGGCAGCTGTGCTCACAGGCCCGTGGCAGATGTGAGCAAGTTAACACAAGAGGGGGCCCTCACCTGCAGCTGGGGGACAGGGCATCCTGGCTGAAGTGACCTCTAAGCTGACATCTCAAAGCTGAAGAGAAGTGCGTGACTCAAGACAAATGCAAAGGCTGGGAAGCAGGAAACGCCCGGGTGTGATCTTGGGCAAGTCGAGGTCTCAGTTTCCTCATCTCTAGAATGAACTCCTGGCTCAGTTTGCCTCGTGAGATTCTGGGGAAGAATGAACATGGAGGTGTCTGTAAGATGGAAAATCCCACTTAACTGATGACCGTTTTTTGTTTTTTTTGAGACAAGATTCCACTCTTGTCGAGGCTGGAGTGCAGTGGTGTAATCACAGCTCACTGCAGCCTCGAACTCCTGGGCTCAAGCAATCCTCCTGCCTTAGCTTCCTCAGTAGCTGGGATTACAAACGTGAGCAACCTTACCTGGCTAATTTTCTTTCTTAAAATTTTGTGTAGAGACAGGGGTCTTGCTATGTTGCCTGGGCTGGTCTCAAACTACTGGCCTCAAGTGATCCTCCCACCTCAGCCTCCCAAGGTCAAGGATTAAGGCGTGATTAGGTGCTGGAATTACAGGCATGACCCATTGTGCCCAGCCAATGATTGTTGCTAATGGAGGGCATTTGTCCCCTATCCCAGACAAGAGACAGAGTGTGGGGGCGGGGTGGGTCGGTGGTCGGGGTGGTGAGGGAGGCCACAGGTGGGAGGAATGGGAATCGAGGACTTGCTCTGCAGAGTCCTTGTGGCTATTCCAGATTGGAAGCCAGCAGCTGGATGGGGGCATTGTCTCACCACATGGCTGGGAGTTGTGAGGATGGAAGAAACCATAGGGTTTGGCCGGGCGCGATGGCTCACACCTGTAATCCTAGCACTCTGGGAGGCCAAGGCAGGCGGATCACCTGAGGTCATGAATTCGAGACCAGCCTGGCCAACATGGTGAAACTCCGTCTCTACTAAAAATAAAAACCAGCTGGGCATGGTGGCGTGTGCCTGTAATCCCAACTACTCGGGAGGCTGAGGCAGGAGGATCGCTTGAACCTGGGAGATGGAGGTTGCAGTGAGCCAAGATCGCAGCATTGCACTCCACCCTGGGCCACAGAGCAAAGAAACCACAGGGTTGGTGGCTGCTGGCGCGGCTAAGTCTGGTTCCTCTGGCCAGTGCCCAGCTTCCCCACGCTCACTATCCTCTGGGCCTGGGGCACTCTAAGCCCCAGGAGTCAAGGTGGGACTCTGAAGGAATCCAGTCCCCTCCCTGCACCTCTCAGCCAATCAATATCTGCTCTGCCCTCCCTGCCTTCAGCAGGGTTGGTGCCAGATGTGCCATCCGGGAACTCACTGATTGGTTGAGGGAGCAACCCCTCTGCCTACCACTCACCATGGAGGCTCTTGGAGAGACCTAGCCATGGGCAAGCTTTGTGCCCTGCAAATGGCTCAGTGGCACCAACCACTGAGCTGCCTGCCCCTGGGCCCTCATAAGACCATGCCTGCCGCCTCAGTGGCCTTCTGGGCATGGCTGGCCTCCCGGTCAGCAGCTGTAGGGGTGAGCCGCGGCTCTCATTAGAGCTTAATTAATCAATTGAGCTAATCAGACAGCTGTGATGTGCTGTGGTTGCAGATGGGGGGGAGAGGGAGAGAGTTAGAGCGTGAGGCACTGGTAAGGTGAGCTGGGGTTGGCAGGGCCTGGAGTGGCAGCAGAGCCTGGTGGGTTGGCAAGGGAGGAGGGCGCTGGAAAGGAGGATGAATGATCCTGACAAAGGCCTGTGATGGGTTGCTCTGAAAGGTGACCTTGGCAAGGTGCCAGAGACCGAGGCTGGGGGAGGAGGAAGTAGGACCTCTCCCACCTCCAGCTTCCTCTCTCATTTTTTATCTTGTTACGTGTGTCTCCAAAGCTTTTTGAAATCCTCCACTGAATGGAATGGGAAAAGGAGACAAAGACAAAAAAGGTAGATCCTAACATTCCCAGTGATCCCACTCTGATGGGGGAGGCCAGAGGTCTACTGGCAGCACAGAGACCCAGACTAAGAGATGGTGACAGAGACACAGTGTCTCTCCAGGTGAGCTGCTCAGGCTTGGACATCTGGACTGGGTGGATGGGGAGGAGCCAGAGGGACCAGAGCCAAGGGTAGGCGGGAGTCCAGTAAGAATATTGGGAGGAGGGGAGCGCCTCAGCGGGTTTTACAATGTGATGTGCAAAATCTTGTTTCATCTATTCTTTTCTCACGTCCGATCTTGGTGTTACCTTGGGCTGGGGAGCGAGCAGGACAGGAAGTGCAATGGTGAGAAATGGATTCCGAGAGGACTCATGGACAGCCGAGACAGCTCTGCCCTCCAGGGGCTTCCATTTCCAGACGCTTACCGGGAGTCTGAAGCTGTGAGAGAGAAAGATCCAGGGCCTGGGACATGCAAGGGGCTACAGGAGATGGATCAGAGGAGGGCAGGCATTTCTGATGAGGCTACTTGGCAAGCGTTCCCAGAAGAGGTGGCATTTGAGCCAGGCCTTTCAGAATGGATGGATTTCAATCAGCAGAATTGGGTGTGGAGAGGAAGAAGGATGTTGCAGGAGGAGAAACGGCCCAGGCAAAGGCAGAGAGGCTGGACAGCCTTAGGCAGGGCCAGTTGGCACAGCAAGTTGGGCTGGAAACAAGGTACCTGTTTGTGTCAGGTGGAAAGAGCTTGATGGTGAAGGGCTCTTGGAATGCCAAACCAAGGAGTTTCAAAGGGAATTTGGTAGACACTAGGAATCACTGTAAGTCTCTAACTGGGAAGAATAGGCTGAAAGTAGCTATACAGAGAGGATGTCTATGGAAACAGTTCTTTGTAGGATGGAACCAAGAAGGAAGAAATCTAAAACAAGAAGAAAGAAATGCTAGGTGTGGTGGCTCACGCCTGTCATCCCAGCACTTTGGGAGGCCGAAGCAGGCAGATCATGAGGTCAGGAGTTCAAGACCAGCCTGGCCAACATAGCGAAACCCCATCTCTACTAAAAATACAAAAATTAGCCGGGCGTGGTGGCGCATGCCTGTAGTCCCAGCTACTCGGGAGGCCGAGGCAGGAGAATCGCTTGAACCCGGGAGGCAGAGGTTGTGGTGAGCTGAGATTATGCCACTGAACTCTAGCCTGGGCAACAGAGCAAGACTCCATCTCAAAAAAAGAAAAGAAGAAGAAGAAGAAAGAAAGAAAGGCCGGGCGCGGTGGCTCACGCCTGTAATCCCGGCACTTTGAGAGGCCAAGGCGGGCGGATCACTTGAGGTCGGAAGTTTGAGACCAGCCTGACCAACATGGAGAAACCCTGTCTCTACTAAAAAAAATACAAAAGTAGGCGAGCATGGTGGTGCATGCCTGTAATCCCAGCTACTCAGGAGGCTGAGGCAGGAGGATAGCTTGAACCTGGGAGGGGGAGGTTGTAGTGAGCCGAGATTGTGCCATTGCACTCCAGCCTGGGCAACAAGGGCAAAACTCCGTTTCAAAAAAAAAGAAAAAAAAAAGAAAGACCAAGTGCAGTGGCTCACGCCTGTCATCCCAACACTTTGGGAGGCAGAGGTGGGAGAATTACTTGAGGCCAGGAGTCCGAGGTCAGCCTGGGCAACATTGAGAGGCCCCATCTGCACAAAAAAATAAAAAAAAATTAGCTGGGTGTGCTAATGCACTACATGTGCATGCACCTGTAGTCCTAGTTACTTGCGAGGCTGAGGAGGGAGGATCACTTGAGTCCAGCAGTTGTAGACTGCAGTGAGCTATGATCATGCCACTGTACTCCATCCTGGGTGACAGAGCAAGACCCTGTGTAAAAATAAATAAATAAATAAACAAGTAAAAGAAGAGGCTGGGCCAGGTGGCTCACACCTATAATCCCACCACTTTGGGAGGCCGATGCAGGCAGATCATTTGAGTCCAGGAGTTTGAGACCAGCCTGGGTAATGTGGCGAAATCTGGTCTCTACCAAAAATACAAAAAATTAGCTGGATGAGGTGTTGTGTGCCTAGGGTCCCAGCTACTTGGGAGGCTGAGGTGGAAGGATCTCTTGAGCCCAGGATGTTGAGGCTGCCATGAGCCATGTTTGTGCCACTGCACTCCAGCCTGGGTGACTGAGGGAGATCCTGCCTAAAAAAAAAAAAAAAAAAAAAAGTTAAATCCCAGATCTATCTCTTAGTTGCAGAGTCTGCAAAAGAAATATCTGAGGGGCTGGGCACCTCAAAGTGTAATCCTAGCACTTTGGGAGGCTGAGGCAGGTGAACCACCTGAGGTCAGGAGTTCAAGACCAGCCTGGCCAACATGGCAAAACCCTATCTCTACTAAAAATACAAAAATTAGCCGGGTATGGTGGTTTGACTATAATCCAGCTTCTCGGGAGGCTGAGGCAGGAGAATCACTTGAATTTGGGGGGAGGAGGTTGCAGTGAGCCAAGATTGCGCCACTTCATTCCAGCCTGGAAAGAGTGAAACTCAAAAAAAAAAAAAAAAAGATATAACTGAGGGCTCACTGTGGCTCTCGGGACCTGGCAGGTGGGCTGGGGGCTTGGTCCTGGGGTAGCCTGGTGCTTCTCTCCACACTCCTCCTCAGGCAGGGCAATTGTGCAGCTAGGACAGGGAAGACCAATGGGAAGTAGGGGCTGGGACCACTTGGGTACAAGATCAGCTGGCCCAGGTGTGAGATTCAGGTTTCCAGGTCCCCTTCTCTGGCTCCCAGCATCAGCAGAAAATGTCAGACTAGACCCACGAGGGCCTCCCAGCCAGCACTCGGCTGCCTTTGCATTGCCCTGAAATAGTCCTGTCCACTCCTTCCCACAAACCCTCACGCCTAGAGCAGCTGAGAAGCAGGGCCTGGGTATCCTGGCCCCACCCCAGTGTGTCCAGCTCACTCACTGCTGGATGTGCTGTGTGGCTCTCAGAAAATCACACCCTTTCTGGGCCTCCTGTCCTACCCTCTTTCTCCAGCCTCCCCCTGAAGTTGGAGGGCCCCTGCAGACTCTGGGAGCACAGCCAGCAATAGCCAACGAACGGAGGGGCGGCCTCAAAAGGGGCTCCCTCCCTCCTCACTTTCTCTTTTCCCCGTGCACGTTCATGGCTTACAAGCACACTGACTTTGTGTAAGAAACCTTTTTACAGTCTTTAAAGCAGGGTTGATCACAGCTATTCCCATTTGAGTGATGATGCAGCTCCAAGAGGGGCCTTACCTTAGATGCTACAGCCAGAAGACTAGGCACTGACTGGGAATGAGAAGTTCCCAAGCCCAGCTGTCAGGCTCTTCCCTCCAAACCAGCTGCTGTAGTTGCCAGGGGACTCCGGAAAAGGGAGCTCAGTGTCTGCCCCAGCCTGGTCCCTAACCTGGCGAAGTGGCCATTAGTCTGCCTCCCCTAGAGAGCCCCTGCTAGGGCACCGTAATGCCTCAGAGGCCAGAAAGTTGTTCCCACCCCCAGCAAAAGGGGGACTCTGCCTTGTATTTCTCAGGGACTCACTTCACCTTCTGCCTCCAGAGGTCCCTCCTCACTATCACGGGCGCGGGCGGGGGGCAGGGGTCGGGGCAGAAGCTCCTATCCTGTGGGCTTCTCATTCCAGATCTGTGCTGGCCCAGTACGGTAGCTCCCGCCACATGTGGCTTCAGGGCACCTGGAATGTGGCTAGTGACACATGCTGAAATGGTATTTTAGATATATTGCGTTAAGTTAAAAGATATTATTTGAGGCAGGGCACGGTGGCTCACACCTGTAATCCCAGCACTTTCGGAGGCCAAGGCAGGCGGATCACGAGGTCAAGAGATGGAGACCATTCTGGCCAACATGGTGAAACCCCGTCTCTGCTAAAAGTACAAAAATTAGCAGGGCGTGATGGTGCTCACCTGTAGTCCCAGCTACTCAGGAGGCTGAGGCAGGAGAATTGCTTGAACCTGGGAGGCGGAGGTTGCAGTGAGCTGAGATCACGCCACTGCACTCCAGCCTGGCGACAGAGCCAGAATCCGTCTCAAACAAACAAACAAACAAACAAAAACAGTACATTGGCTGGGCGTGGTGGCTCATGCCTGTAATCCCAGCACTTTGGGAGGCCAAGGCGGGCGGATCACCTGAGGTTGGGAGTTCAAGACCAGCCTGACCAATATGGAGAAATCCCATCTCTACGAAAAATACAAAATTAGCCGGGCGTGGTGGTTTATGCCTGTAATCCCAGCTACTCGGGAAGCTGAGGCAGGTGAATTACTTGAACCCAGGAGGTGGAGGTTGCGGTGAGTGGAGATTGCGCCATTGCACTCCAGCCTGGGCAACAAGAGCGAAACTCCGTCTCCAAAAAAAAAAAAAAAGAACATTTAACTGTACATATATGGGCTGGGTGCAGGGGCTCATTCCTGTAATCTCAACACTTTAGGAGACTGAGGTGGGAGGATCACTTGAGGCCAGGAATTTGAAACCAGTCTGGGCAACATAGTGAGAGCCCCATCTCTACAAAAAGTACAAACAAATAAACAAACAAAAAATCCCCCCAAACTAGCCAGGTGCTCAGGAGGCTAAGGTGAGGGGATCGTTTGAGCCCAGGAGGTTGAGGCTGTAATGAGCTACGATTGTGCCACTGCACTTGCAGCCTGGGCCACAGAGGGAGACCTTGTCTCTTAAACAAATTAGTTTAAAAAAAATTTTTAAGTGCATATGTGGCTTACAGTATATTTCTACTGGGCAGGGCTCCCCAGATAGCAATAGCCCCTCAGCCCTGTCCAGTGTTTTGTATAATCTCATTTAAGAACTCTGAGACCAGTGGGGTGGGGGGTGCCTGCCTCTATTTTACAGACAAGGAAGGTGAGACTCTTATGAGGTCAGATGACTTGGTCAAGGTCATATAGCCAGGAAGGGGTGGAGGCCCAGGTTTTCCTGACTCTAGATCTGAGACAATCAGGAGAGATGTCCCTGCTTCCCCATGGGCATTGACCCACACTGGATCACTCACTACCCCCAGCCCCTGCTGCAGCCACTGCCCCCTCCCCACACTCTAGGAATCTTCCACTAGAAACAGCCCCCTGACAAATCCCATTAAGATGAATGCCTCTTGGGCCTCCATTGAAGCCGGAGTCTGATTTGAGTTAGACTCTGTGGCCTACGATTCCCCGTCAAGCCTGGTGCCTTCACCCTGCAACTAAAGGCATGGCTCCTTTGTACCTGCTGCCACTCACACACATCAGGGTAGAAGAAGCAATGGCCACTGCTCCCTGGGACATGCCCGTCTCTCTCCCACCCATACTCCTCCACCTGGGTTCCACCTTATCTAGCTACTCCTTGAAGATGGGCATATTCAGTGATGCTAGGGGACTGTTTCTTTAATTTCCCCCCTGTCTGTCCCTGGAACGTGATAAAAATACCCAGCATTGATCTTTTTTTCTTCCCTTTCTGCCAGGATAATGTTTACCCAGGTGTCAATCAGGAGAAGAATTTGGCTTCCTAATTTCTCTTCTCCTCCCTGGGGGCCGCACATCTCCCCGCCTCGCATGGACACTGAGCTGGAATCAAGGTTACTAATAATCCCCCAGCACACACAGACACCGAGAGCACATATATTAAAGTCACATATTGATTTATATTTTCAGGTCCCTCTTCCTTTCTGCCCAGCCTCAGCCTTTCTCTTTGCCAAGGAGAAAAAAGAATTACACAGCTATATTCATCGCCAAGATGTTTAGTGTAAAGAGCATTGTGTCCGAAGGTAATTCCCGCTCCCTGCCCTCTTTGGGGGTATTTTTAAAAAATAGTGTGGCATTGCCTATCCATACGCATTTATCTTTTTGCTGTTCGTTCTTTCAATTTTCCCTGAGGGAACCAAAGAGAGATTTAAGGTAGACTGTCAGAAGGACTTCCTGGCTTGACAAATGGTGGGCTGCCATCCCCAAAGAGGCTGGTTGTTTCGCCAGCAGAGATAATCCTATTGCAGGTAAGGGTGGGGTGGCTAACAGTGAGTGTAGAAGGCAGGGCAATGGATTCAGCAGCCTCTAGAGGTCACCCCAGGCTGGATGTGGTGACTCATGCCTGTAACCCCAGCATTTTGGGAGGCTGAAGCGGGAGCAACATTGAGGCCAGGAGTTTGAAACCAGCCTGGGCAACATGGTAAGACCCTGTCTCTAAAAAAAAAAGAAAAAGAAAAAAAATTAGCCACACATGGTGGTGCACATCTGTAATCCTAGCTATTCGGGAGAGTCGCCTGGGCCTAGAAGTTCAAGGTTACAGTGAGCTATGATGGCTCCGCTGCACTCTCATTTGGGCTACAGAATGAAACCCTGTCTCTAAAAAAATAAAAATAATAATAAAAGGCCAGGCACGGTGGCTCATACCTGTAATCCCAGCATTTTGGGAGGTCGAGGCGGGCAGATCACGAGGTCAGGAGATCAAGACCATCTTGGCCAACATGGTGAAACCCCGTCTCTACTAAAATACAAAAAATTAGCCGGGCATGGTGGCGCACACCTGTAGTCCCAGCTATTCTGGAGGCTGAGGCAGGGGAATCGCTTGAACCCGAGAAGCAGAGGTTGCAGTGAGCCGAGATCGTGCCACTGCACTCCAGCCTGGTGACAGGGCAAGACTCTGCCTCAAAATAAATAAATAAATAAATAAATAAATAAATAAATAAATAAATACAAAAGAGATTACTCACCAGTTCAAATAGCACCTCATAATTACTGGCTGTGGCCCCATTTCACAGGTGGGAAAATCAAGGAGTGAGTTTGCTTCCCATTGGCAGGGAACTGAGGCTCTCTGGATTCTATGTCAACCTTGCCTTTCCACCTGGATTCAGGATTTGATGGGAAAATAACTTTCCTCCAAGTGGGGCTGACTCCTGCACTGAGACCCTGGGGGCGGGACACTGGGGGGGTAGTGCTGGCAGGGAAGGAGGCTCATTCTTTAAAAAGGGCTCCCAAAGCACTAAGCCTGAGGCTCACAGTCTTCCCCTAATCTCTCTTCCCACCCAGAGGTCCTGTCACTCTGGCAGAGCAGACATTTAAAAATGCCAGGCTAGGCATTTGACTCCAGTTCCCTTGGGGGCTCTTGGGATGGAAGCAGTGTTGAGCATGGGAAAGAAGACTCCCACACAAACTTGGCCCCATCTTCTTCATGCCGGTTGTGAGTTTCCTCCCCTCTCCCATACTTCATTTGCTCCTCACAAATGCTCTGGGAGGTAGAGGGTGTCAGCCTCATTTTACACATGGAAAACTGAGGTTAAGTACTTGACTAGCAACATGTAGCCAGGAGAAGGTAAAGCCTCAACTACAGCCCAGCTGTCCTGATTCCCCCCTGCCACAGGGCTGGCCTCTTGGTACTCAGCTTGGCAAGGGTCAGGAGCCCTTGGTGACCTTTTTCAGATCCCTTCGGCCTCCTTGCCTGGCTGCGGCCTTGGGATCATGGCTCTCTCACTCTCCACCCCTGGTACTGGAAAAGCGGCTTCTCTTTTGGTTGTGCCCAGATGCACTTGGGCTGGGGGTCAGGACTTTCCCTGATGGAGCTTGACCAGGGTCCTGGGGCCTGTTCAGCCCCTGCCAGAGACTCTGGGGATGCTGGCTGTCCGCTGCTTTCCCTTTGGTATTTTTCAGTGGCTTGGTTGAGTTGCCTCGAACTCACTGTCTCTCACTTCCTTCTAGAGCCTATTTTATCCCCTAGCAGGGTGAGAACTAATATCTGTGGGAAGTCACTGTGTGCCAGCCCTGGGCAGGGTGCTGTCCCTCCATGCTGTTGACCCCACAAGGTGAAGGTTGATCCCCCATGTTATGGGGGACTCCGAGGCTCAGGGAGCATAAGTAACTTCCCCAAGGTCACCCAGCGGGTAAGGGGAGTTCCTAGGACGGGGCCTGGTCTTCCTGACCCCAAGTCCTTGCTTTGAGCTCACTCCACCCAACTGCTGTCTCAATCAGACAAGCCAGGTGGGGGCAGGGGCCAGACAGCGCAGGGCGAGGCGGGAATCAGCAACAAGGACTCTCCCGGGGAACTTTTCCCATTGAAAATCTGTTCCCTCGCAGCCACGGGTGATGTATGGCTGGAGCTGATGAAAAACGTGCAGTGGAATGGAGGAGGGCGGCGCGGGCGGCCCGGGCGGGGGCAGCGTGGCATTGAGATTCCGCGGGGCGTGGGGGGCGGCGCGGGCCCTGACACTGGCCGGGTAATTGATCTGGAGGTGCCAATTTGCAGCAACTAAATATTTGGTTTCTGCCTTTGCCCGCTCCGCGCTCTGCTCAAACAAACTGCAATTAAAAGCGAAAAGCGAGGGGTGGGGAGGCGGCTCGCCCGGGTCCCTGCGGCCCGATCGATGGCGCGGAGCCCGCGGGCTGGCGAGCGCGGCGCGCCGGGCGGGGACACGGCGGACATGGGCCGGGCGGGCGCCCTCTTCCGGATCGCCGAGCAGCGGGCGCCCGGCCCGCAGGAGGCAGCGCCCGAGGGTGGGATGGCGGAGGCAGCGCTAGGAGCCCGGGAGCCGCGGCTTCAGCTCAGCTCAGCTGAGCGGGGGTCACACACAGGGCCAACCCCAACACCTCCACCTCGGAGTGTGAGCCTGTGTACTAGGCTACAGAACCCGGGGAAGGAGGGGTCGCGGGGCTCTGACCCTGTTCTCCCTATGCACCTATCCAAACCAACTTTGAAGATGGCCTTGCTGTTCGGTGCAATCACTCAGGTTTTTCCTGAGAGCCACTGGGTGCTGGCTGCACTGGGCTCCAAAGCCCGTCTCCTCTTCCATGTCTGTCCACCCCTTTACTCTTGGGTTGGCCAAAGAGCTGCCAGTGAATCCATCCCAGGACCCAACCTTGGAGGGGTCTGAAGGGGAGGGCTTGGAATTGGGAGAAGAGCAGTGAGATCCTAGGGGGGTTGGAGAGGGGGCCTGGGAGGTGGCCACAGCTTGGAGCAGAGGAGGACATCATTGGGTCACAGTTGCCTTTTTTGGGGTTCAAGACAAACAGCAACAATAGTCATTCACTGGGTGAAGTTAACCCACAGGGAAGTTTCTCTTCCTCAAGGATCTTCCAGTCCTTTGAGGGTAGAGGGGAAGGGCTGGGAAGAAGATCTCACCGCTGTGCGCCAGGCAGAGCATCTCTGGTCAGCCGGGTAGGGCAGCCTGGGGCACAGGAACAGTTCTGGGAGAGATGTGATGGGAGGAGGTGGGGCTGGCAATGAGGCATCCAGGTTGGCATAGAAGGCAGAGGTAGATTCAGATCCAAGGAAAGAGGAGGGGAACTGGGGTCCTTTCATCTGAGTGAAATTTTCTTGAGGGCCAGAGGCAGGAGCTGAGGCAGAGGAGCTGGGAATGTGAGGGAGGGGGCCCTTGGCCTCTCCCACATTTCTGTGCCCCACCTTCTGGGGTGGAAGACTTACTCCTTCACCAGATGAGGCTGCTGCTAGTTCACTCAGCTGTGGGCTGGGGCCCCTTTCCTCCCCTCTCCCTGTCAACCCCTTCTCCTGTCCTCCTAGGTACCCCTTGGCCCACAGCAGGCTGTTAGAGTACAGGTCTTGCTTGTGTGGACCCTAGCCTCCAGGCCCTCAGATGCCCACACCTTGGTGCACAGGGCTCTGGGAGAGGGTGGTCCTGCTATCTCGGCTTCTATCCCTTTTGACACTAAGAAAATGCCTCGCTTTCTGGACCCTCATCCACACTCAACTCCCAGCTCTGTCTCTCTTAGTGGCTTGGGGCACCAATCTCCCCATCACACAGAAGTTGGATCCAGAGCTCCGCATGAGGCTGAGGATGAGCCTAGGGCTGGCCTGCCCCTAGGAGCCTCCCCACCCCCCACGCCTCAGGGGTGGGGGGCTGCAGCACTCCCAGCCTTCTGCCTGAAGCCCGTTCCCAGGCTGCAAGCTGGGCGCCTGCTCCCTTGAATTCCCTCCCTTCCTTTCCCTTCCTGAGCTCTGAGCTGTGGAGCAGAATGATTTCCTGTAATTGGCCAGCAATCCGGCTGCCCGACTTGTTCTATCGACATGCTGGTTAGCTGGAAATTGTATTGGAATCTGAGTGACTAGGAGGGGAAAAGAAGGTGGGGAGCAAAGAGAGGCGGTTTGGGTCCCAGCTGGGTGCAGCCTCAGCTCTGCAGGTGGGATGAGGAATCACCAGCCACGCCTCTCCTGGAAGGAGCAGGAAAGCAGCCTATAGCACCACATCACCTCCTTCCTTTTGCTCCTTCTCTCCCACCATGTCCGGGGGTCTCCCTGCCCACTCCTATATGCCCCCATGGCCTGAAGTCATCACTGCCATCGCATTCCCCCTCCTGCTCTGAGACTGTTTCCTTCTGACCTAAAGTGCCTTGGTGAGAACTAGGGGCACTCAGCAGAGTGCCTATCCTGCTCCCATTCAATTTCTAGCCATGGAGGCTCATCACGGAAGGTCCCAAACCTTTCCTTGTCTCTGCCCTGCCCCCCATGAGGAGAGAGAGAGAATGAACATTTGAAGAAGAGTTGTCAATTAGTAAAGAGCCGAAGTGTATAATGGGGGCAGTGCAGATAGCCGGAGGAGCACTGTACTGGGAGTCCAGAATCTTGGTGGTTATACCTGTTAGCTACTTAGGCCCCTTGGCTCAACCTCTGAGCCTCTGTAAAATTCTGGACCTGTCTCCCTCACACAGCTGGGAGATTTCAAGGGGATAACCGGAACGTGCTTTGTAAACTGTGAAACTGCGAATGACCCTCCGGCCAGTCGGGCCTGGGGGTGGGGGTGTTTTAGAGGCCTGCCTGAGCCCTTCGTCCCCCGCGCAGAAGGCGTGTGCGTCTTGGCCCTCGCTGGTGTCTTATTGCTCCACGCCGAGTGCTAAGGCCCAAAGTGAAGGAACGGAACGCAGAGGCTGCAGGGTCCCGTCGCCGTCGCCGTGGGTGGACAGGGGACACACCCTTTGGCACCCAGGGCCCGCAGCCCAGGCTCAGAGGACTTGGGCGAACAACGCACCTTTTAAGTTAGCGCTCGGGGTCAGGCAGAGCCTCCGCGCCCACCTGGCCCGCGCTCCCGCGGCAGCCGCTCGGCAGAAGTCTGAGGCCGCCCGCGGCCCGAGAAGAGGAAGATTAGGCCGCTCGGCGAGCGCCCGCCGCGGAGGCCCAGCCCAGCCCAGCCCAGCCCGGGAGGGTGCTGCCACCTGCCGGCCGAACGGCAGGCCGCCGGCTCGGGCGCGGGCCTGGGTCCCGGAGGCCCGACCTCTGCGGTTGCTGAGCGGCCTCAACTTCAAGTCCCCTTCGGAGAAAGTAGTCCTTCTTTTAAGGCCGCTTTGGACCCCCAAGGCCAGGAAGGGGATCCCGGGGCAGGGAGGCAAGAGGAGAGGGAGCTCTGGCGAGGCCCGGGAAGGGCAGGGCTGAATCCGAGGTTTCTCCACACGTGCCATGCTCTGACATTCCTGCTTCAAACCCAGCTCACTGGGTCAGGGAAGAAGTTAATTCTCTGGAACTTTACAGTTTGCTAAGGGTTTTCAGTGTCCTCCACTATGAAGCCTTACGATGTATGAGTAGAAACTAAAGGCAGGAGGTCACATGGCAAGCAGAGCCGGAACCCGAGCCCAAGGCCCAACCCCAGGCTTCAGCTCCTCCTGACAAGAGGCTCAGGGAACAGGAGAGAGTTCAGAAGCCTGGCTCTGCAACCTGGACCAAATCCATCTTTCTGAGCCTGGGATGGAAATAATCAGTGTTATGTTAACTATAGGGCCTTACACATCCAGCAGTGCCTGGCATGCTGCGGATACTAGGAAGTGCCATTTCCTCAATTATTGGGGTGACAGGGCACTGTGGGGGTCCATACCTTCCCTCTCCTTTTCCCCTCCTGGCGGATCGCACCAAACCGAGGAAGCGGCAGGCTCCTGCCACCCTCATCCTGCCTGGCCACCCACCCGGCAGCCCACCACTGCCTTACCCGGCCCTTCTTTGCCCCTTAGGGGTTTGCAGCAAGTTAATGAGCTAGACTCAGCACAAGCGGCTCTGGGAAAGGGGGAACTAAGTATGGCCACCACAGCATTTGCATCTGTCACACTCATTTCTAGCCTTAATAGGCTTCTAGCTGCAGGATCAACACATTAGCAGGTCTGCAGGCCCTGGCAGGGAAGGCTTATGTCTGCGCTGCTCTAATTGGGTTGGGGAAGGCAGAAGGGGAGGCGGGGCAGGAAGGTGTGACGCTGCCTCAGCCCTCTACCCACCTCCCACAAAGGTGCCTTGGGCCTGGCTGCAGTCCTTCTGGGACCCAGGGAGAAGCCTGATGGCAAGTGTACCTTCTGGGGCCCTCACCTCCCCCTGGGCTCCGGGAGGATTACAGCCCAGTGTGGGAAGAAGCTAAGTCTGGGAATCTTGGTTGGTCTGGGGCATTTCAGATGAACACACTTTATTAAACACCAACAGCAGACCAGGCTCTGCACTAAGAACACAGAGATGAATAAAACACTGTCCCTGTCCCCAGAGGGCTTACAGTCTAGTAGGAAAAACCAGGCAAGTTTCAGCTAATTACTGTACTGTTGGATTAAGGTGAAACATTGAGGGGGAGTTGGTATCCTAGACCACCTAACCCAGCCTGGGGCTTTAGACAGTGCCTGAACTGAGAGCTAGTTGTAGGTTAAAAAAAAAAAAAAAAAAAAAGAAGAAGAAATAAAGAAAATAAAAGGTATCCCAGGATCCCAGGCCAGGAGCAGCAGGTTGAAGGCACAGAGGCAAGAAACAACAAGCATGGTGTACATGGAATACCAAGAGGTCCAGGGGAGGAGTAGGGGTGGGAGGCAATAAGCAGGACATGAGAGCACTGCACAAACCCTACGTGGGGAGAGGGGTCTCCCAGAAGAGGCTGACCCTGCCTGGCTACAGCGTTACCCAAGAGAGAATCCTTGCTGCATGCTGGCCAGGAGCTCAACCTAGGGGAGGGCCTTGTTGACTCTGTTTGAACATGGAAACCCTTGGTCCATCATGATTTCCCTTGGTCCACTGAGGAGGTTTAGGCCATAATGGGGTAGGTGCTTAGAGACGGTTCAAGCCCAGTGAACCCTTGGCCTCCCAGCTCTGAGGAGGGCCACAGAGCCAGTATTCCCTACCCCCGCCCACAGGAATGTATAGCAGTCTCTGTTGTTTTCACATACCATTAGGGTTGCTGTTCTGTAGGTGCTGCTTGGGGAAGGTGGGAAGGACAGCAGGCTGTTTCTTGACTTCAAATAGGATACGCTCCAAAGAAGGGATGGCCTGGCACAGAGGCCCAGCCCCGATTCGGAGAGTCCGTGTTTGTGTGTGTGTGTGTGGGTGCGTGTGTGTGTGGAGGGGGCTGGGAGGAAACAGGATGTGTTACCTGGCTTCAGCCTCCAAGGAGATAGATGGAGGCCTGGGGCTCCCTGCCTTGAGTGCCCCACTAGGCGTAAGGCAGAAGGTAGCGGGTGAGCAGGTAGAGGAGGCTGGCAATGGCAGCGAGCCCTGTGAGGACACCAAGCCTCAGCGGCAGGTACTCCAGGGAGCGCTCCAGCTCGGCGTGCAAAAGGATGACCTGGCGTTTGGTGACGCTCCACTCGCCCGAGTTGTCTAGGACATGGCGGGCCATGCGGGCCTTGTCTGTCAGGGGCAGCTGGGCATTGATGCGGGCCTCTGCGTCCTTGCGGTTCAGGCTGTTCCGCCGCATCAACCGGGCCAGCTGTGTGTCCCGGTCACTAAGGACAGGGCAAAAGGGCACTGTAGGTCCTGCCTCCCTCTCACCCCAAGTTACAGGGATAGGCAGCCCTGCCAGGCCCAGCCTGAAACAGAGAGCATGAAGACTGGATTTGCCCTCCAATCCTACCCTGCTCTGGGCTACTCGGGGTCCCACAGCCAGGGAGGGAGGCCTGGAAGTTCACTGGCTGCCTCCCACCCCATTCCACTCACTGTGAGGACGGTAGCTCTATGCGCTACCGAAGCCCCTTAATACAAACAAGGGGGGAACTTTGGCCACAGTTTTGTTTGTTTTTTTGTTTTTTTGCCATCTGGGGTCTCTTTGCTTTGCTACTAGACCTGAGATTCCCCAGTCATAAGGTGGGAAGATTTCATCACCTGGAACCAGCTACATCCTGGATCCCTGGATGGGTGACCTTTACTGAAAGGCCTATGCCTATGAGCTAGATGCTTCCTGCAGTTCCCCTGAGGGCCTGGGCCTTCAGTATCGAAAATATCTCCTTGGGCCATCAGAAAGACCCCTCTCCTTGCTGCTACACCCCTCCCCTGAACATTTAGAGTAAAAGGATTGTGCTGAGATGGTATCTGTTGTGCTTAATGCCACTGATGATGTGGGACAGACAAACCCAAGGTGCTTCAAAGAGGATCAAGGACATGAGAATTGGTCCCCCTTAGTTGTGGGACAGGATTCAGCACTGCAGATTAGGTCAGACAATACCAAGTCTCCCAACTCCAAGAGAAATTCAAAGAATACCTCCTTCACCTACCCTGAGGTCACCATCTGGGTCCTTCCTCAGGAAACTCCCTCTCTTGCCTGGGGCTACAGTCAGTCCTCTGGAGCGGAGTTACCTCTAACACCCCTCGAGCTCTAAGAGCTACTTCAGCCCCTCAATGAGGACAAGCGCAGAAGGGGTTGCAGCAGCTGTTTTCTACCATTTGGGGTCTTTCTGCCTTGTCACTAGGCCCGAGTTTTCCCAGTTATAAAATGGAAGGGTTTGATCACTACATTTTGGTTCCTCCTTTTTTTTTTTTTTTCCTGAGACAGTCTCACTCTGTTGCCCAGGCTGGAGTGCAGTGGCGTGATCTTGGCTCACTGCAAACTCTACCCTCCGGGTTCAAATGATTCTCCTGCCTCAGCCTCCTGAGTAGCTGGGATTACCAGCATGCGCCACCATGCACAGCTAATTTTTGTATTTTTTTTTTTTTTTGATACGGAGTCTCGCTCACCCAGGCTGGAGTGCAGTGGCACAATCTCTGCTCACTGTAGCCTCTGCCTCCTGGGATCAAGAGGTCTTCCTGCCTCAGCCTCCCGAGTAGCTGGGATTACAGGCGTGCAACACCATGCCCAGCTAATTTTTGTATTTTTAGTAGAGATGGGATTTCACCATGTTGGCCAGGCTGGTCTTGAACTCCTGACCTCAGGTGATCCACCCGCCTTGGCCTCCCAAAGTGCTGGGATTACAGGCATAAGCCACCATGCCTGGCCTTTTTTTTTTTTTTCTTTTTTGAGATGGAGTCTTGCTCTTTCATCCAGGCTGGAGCGCAATGGTGCGATCTCGGCTCACTACAACCTCCGCCTCCCAGGTTCACGCCGTTCTCCTGCTTCAGCCTCCCGAGTAACTGGGACTACAGGCGCCTGCCACCACACCTGGCTAATTTTTTGTATTTTTAGTAGAGATGGGGTTTCACCGTGTTAGCCAGGATAGTCTCGATCTCCTGACCTGTGATCCGCCCGGCTTGGCCTCCCAAAGTGCTGGGATTACAGGCGTGAGCCACCGCGCCCGGCTTTTTTTTTTTTTTTTTTTTTAATAAATATAAAGACGAGGTCTTGCTGTGTTGCCTACACTGGTCTCAAACTCCTGGGCTCAAGTGATCCTCCCACCTCGGCAGTTTGGTCCCCTCTTAGTGATTCTGGGAAGCAGACCAAGTGAGGCCAAAAACAAGTGCAGCCACTTGCCATGAAAATGAATTACACAAGCTATAGATTTCCTCTGTTATGGGGTCAGTGTACTGTGGCCATTGTGGGGCCAATACCCACCTGGCTGAGAACAAGGACTAAATCCAGCCTTCATCAGGGAGACCACATATCTGTGGGCGGGAGAATCGAGGGTGAGAATGGAGATGGACTGGGGCTCCCAGTAGGTGCACATCCTCCTGAAGCTGTGGCCCAGACCACAGAGCCTCCTGGATGTGGGGCAGCACCTCCGACAGCCCTTCCTGGGGCTCAGAAATGGTCCGATTCTAGTTAATCTAAGACTTGGTACAATTTGTGGTAACAGGATTTTTACCCACTTATTCCACAATCAACAAATTTTTCAGAAACATGAAATTGGCTGGGCATAGTGGCTCATGCCTATAATCCCAGCACTTTGGGAGGCCAAGGAGGAGGATCACTGAGCCCAGGAGCTTGAGACCAGCCTGGGCCACACAGCAAGACCCAATCTCTACAAAAAATAAAAAAATGAGTCAGATGTGATGCTGCATGACTGCAATCCCAGCTACTCAAGAGGCTGAGGTGGGAAGACTGCTTGAGCCCAGGAGGTTGAGGCTGTAGTAAGCTGTGATTGTGCCACTGCACTCTAGCCTGAGTGACAAAGTGACACTCTGTCTCAAAAAAAAAAAACCAGCATGAAATCATGTTTTGGTATAATCACACTTCAGGAGATGTCCTAAGTAATTTCAAATGCACCAGGGGTAGTCTTTCAGTTAAAGAAATCCACAAGGGAGTCCTTATTTTTGTAAAGCCTAGATCCCTTTGGTGAAAAGCATCACCACCTCTCTGGCATCTCTCAAGAGTTATACACCCACATCCACTGAAAGCAGGGCATGAGTGGCACCCAGGACTCTGGCAAAGGCTCCTCTGGCCGGTGAGTGGGGTTGAAGGTCTCCTGGAGAGCACACACGATCAACAAAGCCCCACTCACCCACCAAAACCCATGGCCACCTCTGCTCTCGGCAAACAGACCAACCTCAAAGAAAAGCACAGGAAGGGCTGGGCACGGTGGCTCATGCCTGTAATCCCAGCACTTTGGGAGGCCAAGGCAGGCAGATCACGATCAGGAGTTTGAGACCAGCCTGACCAACATGGTGAAACCCCATCTCTACTAAAAATACAAAACTTAGCTGGGCATGGTGGCGTGCGCCTGTAATCCCAGCTAATCAGGAGGCTGAGGCAGGAGAATCACTTGAACCTGGGAGGCAGAGGTTGCAGTGAGCTGAGACTGTGCCACTCTACTCCAGCCTGGGTGACAGAGTGAGACTCCATCTCAATTAAAAAAAAAAAAAAAAAAAAAGCAAAGCACAGGAAGGACAAATGTCCAGAGGTGGGCGTGGGGTCATCTGGCGACTGCACATGCAGGTGTTGGCCCCTGCTCTGTCTTCTCATCTACACTCTAAGATACTTTTTTTTTTTTGAGACGGAGTCTCGCTCTGTCGCCCAGGCTGGAGTGCAGTGGTGCGATCTCAGCTCACTGAAAGCTCTGCCTCCCAGGTTCACGCTATTCTCCTGTCTCAGCCTCCGGAGTAGCTGGGACTACAGGCGCCCGCCACCATGCCCAGCTAATTTTTTTTGTATTTTTAGTAGAGATGGGGTTTAACTGTGTTAGCCGGGATGGTCGCGATCTTCTGACCCCGTGATCTGCCCACCTCGGCCTCCCAAAGTGCTGGGATTACAGTCATGAGCCACCACACCCGGCCTTTTATTTTTTGAGACGGAGTTTCATTCTTGTTGCCCAGGCTGGAGTGCAATGGTGCAATCTCTGCTCACTGCAACCTCCAACTCCTGGGTTCAAGCGATTCCCTGGCCTCAGCCTCCCAAGTGGCTGAGATTACAGGTGCCCACCACAATGCCCTGCTAGTTTTTGTATTTTTAGTAGAGATGAGGTTTCACCATGTTGGCCAGGCTGGTCTCGAACTCCTG
Organism: Nomascus leucogenys; assembly: GCF_006542625.1. Lineage (NCBI taxonomy): Eukaryota > Metazoa > Chordata > Mammalia > Primates > Hylobatidae > Nomascus > Nomascus leucogenys. The sequence goes on along the minus strand of NC_044399.1, from coordinate 31,133,969 downwards.
ACCTCAGGTAATCCACCCACTTCGGCCTCCCAAAGTGCTGGGATTAGAGGCGTGAGCCACTGCACCCGGCCTCTAAGATCCTTTTAAAAAAAAATGTTTTTATCCCTAAGTACAAAGTTCCAGTCGTGCTACTAAGGCAAAGATAATTCCAGGTCTTCGTGGGGTCTGCCTGACCTTAGTTGACAGCCTCACAAACAGGGAATGAAGAACCCAAAGAGGCTGTAGGTTTACTCACATAAGGCAGCATGGCCCAGTGGGGGAGCTGAGAGGATGCCTGCGTCCCTGCACTGGGCTCAAGGGATTCAGACTGGGCTTTCAACGACAGCCCATGGGGACCCACTGGGAAAGGCAGGGGGATTTTCAGGGCCCTGAGCACTCCAGGCTCCGCCTCCAGCGTGCTGGGAGCCTCCAAGGCCTTAGGCTCTTGAGAGCCAACCTATGCCCAAAATACCAGCAGAGCCAAGTGCCCATCTATGTGTCTGCTGTACTTATGGGTGGCATCTGGGAAGCTTCTGGGTGGCAGAGATACCCTGCGGACTCATCTACTCTCACCCCACTGGGACAGGGACTCATTTTCCCCACAGGTTGATCCTCCTCTGTTTGTCAAACCTGGATTCTGGTTGGCTCCATGTCCTGGGGAATTCTGAGAACAAAGTGCCTTCCTTAGCTGGGCTGTGACAGTCCCTTCCACAAAACCTTCTATTCATAACAGGTGTTGCCAAAGGGTGACCCTGGACACATTCTGTAACTGCCCCCTCTTTAATTTTATCTTCAGTAACTCAGGAATATCAACACTTGTCCTGACCACCTCCCACTGAGAGGTAAACTGTGCAAAGTAATAAAGGTGCTACAGGAGGAAGAAGGAGCCACTGGGTAGCAGTGGCCCAGGGCGAGGCCAGGCATCTGGGCTGAAGTGCCTGCAATGGTCAGCAGGGAGAGCGCTCCCCAAACACTAGAGAAGCCCGCGAGCCGTCCCTTCCCACACCTGCCCCCAGGACTATCCGCATCAGGCACAAAGGTTGGTTTCTACAGATCCTGGGCACTGCTGCCCAAACCCCCATGCCTCTTGGCCGCCCCATGGGGAAAGGGCAAAGTGCAAAATGATGTGGGCTGTTTCCCAGATACCCCCGTGGTCCTCCCTTCCAGCCAGGGCATGCTACACACTCACCAGTATACTACCACGGTGTGCTTCATGTACTTGAGCAACTTCTTGGTCTCAAACAGCAGGGGGATATCCAGAATCACGTAGCGGTATCCTGGGGAGAGGTTGGAAATCCCCCAAGTTCAATTCTGCAAGCACACACTGAGGACTGATGATACGCTGGGCCCTACCGTCCAGAGCGCCCAGCAGAGGGGCAGGCCTTCCAAGGACACACATACCCTGCACACTGGCTGGTTCCAATGCTGTGCAGAGCAGAAGGCTGCAGAAAATCATTTCTGGATAGCTGGTCAGGGAAGACCTTGTAGAAGGGCTGGCACTTGTGCTGGCCTTGAAAAGTGGGGGACAGGTCTTTTGATACTTGAAAATGAGAAGGTGAAGGTGAGGATTCCACGAATGAGGACCACCACAGCACAAGGAGAGGGAGGCTCTACTGTGCGGGCTGAAGCAGAGGCCTCAGGCTGTGTGAGGCAAGGTGGTGATCAGGGCATGCACTAAGGGTTTAGTTTACCTTGATCTTAAATCTCAAGTTGTTATTTCTCAGAAAAAACAAACAAACAAACAAAACACCCAAAAGATAGGTTCTCCCCAAAGAGCCAGGTGCAGGCCCAGCCCTGCTGACAAGAGCCAAGATGGGCTGTCTCTACCAACTCTCCATGAGAGGCTCACATGGGGGCGGCAGCATTAGAAAGAAGCTGCTTCTCCCATCAGAGGCAGACCTACAGCCAGGGTAAGGCCTGGATCTGGAGGCAGAGGGGGCAGTTATGACTAATACTGTATTACACTCCTGCAGTGTAAAAGGCACTGGCTGGACCTCCCACTACAAGCCAAGGCCAGTCAAGGGCAGCACCCCCATCCACTGTGAGTGAGCACATCCGTAGGCTGCTGTGGGCTACACGCTCCTCGTTCTTTTTAGGTCAGTGACCCCCGTGCATGTGTACAAAGCTGGGAGGGCTCCAGGAGAGCAAGAAGGGTAAGGGACAGGGAAATGCTTCTCTGTCCAGAGACCCCTGGCCTGGCTGGGGCAGGAGACTGCACCCCTGGAGCATCCCACTCCAAACACTTCCAAGCACAGAACCAGACACACATCACACCAATTCCAGGGGTGTCACGGGAAACTTGCACTCAAAGTGATACAGGGACAATGGGGGTGGGGGGTGGCAATCTCAGTTGCTTGGTTTCCTGTTCCCCAAGACTTGCTGCTCAGTAAGCCCAAGGGAAGCCCACAGTTGAACAAGGGGGTTAAAACCATGGGCTCTGATGACACACCTTGGTTGGTAGCCCCCCGCTTCCCCACCATGTGACCTTGGGCCCCCTTTCGTGTAAACCTCATCTGTGTAAATGAGTAAAAAGAATACTTACTTCACAGGATGATGGTAAAGACGAAATGAGCCTTGAATATATGTGAACCATGCAGTACCCTTCACCAGTCCCTCGCTAGGTGCCCCAAAATGATAGTTACTGTTGCAGGGGGAGGCCAGCAGTGTGGTACGCTCCCCTAACTTGGAGCAGAAGCCAAGACCAGATCCTCTCCAGGCCTCTTATCTCCCTTTCCTGTTCAGCTTCCATCACTTCCTCTCCCCTTGCTGTCCTTTCTCCGGCCCCTCTGGGGAGTACATGGTCAGCTCTTTGGTTCACCAGCAAAGGGCTATTCAGCTGTCACATCCCTCCTGCCTGATAAGCTCTGCAAACCATCCTGACTCTATTAAGACATCCGTCTGCCTACACAGAGAAGTCCCCAACAGCTGGTGATCTTATCTGACGTTTGATTATACCAACTTTGACAGTTGTATTTGTTATACTCATCAGGGAAAAACTGGGACTGTGGAAGCCACAGCTGTCGTCCCCATTTTTCACCTTACTGAGCTCAAAAGGGCTTTCTGGCTTTTATTTAAGTGGTGGTGGCTGGGGAAGCAGGAGGCTGGGTGGATGACACAGTGAAAGAGCTTTGGAACCGGTGACATTATCCGATGTTTAATTTCAGAAGGGGAGAGCCATTGCCGCCTCAAAGCCCTGCAGATGCACCGGTAACTGGCCTGGGAGAGAATGCAGAAAGGACAGGAATGAAAGGCAGATGACTTCACTCTGGGTGGGGGACGGGAAGGACACTGGCACAACATAGGAGGCAGCACAAAGAGTCCAGAGGGAGGACTCTTCTTGAGGGAGGCAGGGAGGAGGCCTGCGGCGTGGTGCTGAGATGGAGTGCACACGCTGGTTCAGCAGGGAAGATGCAGGAGCCAGCTCCAGCCTGGCCGGAAGGGGGTTGGGGTCAGCATCATAGATGTCTGTCGAGTCATCCCTCTTTTGGAGGGAGGTATTGGCCAGAGGGGGATGAGGGTGGGGGGAGGTTGCTCACTCAAGGCATGACAGAATAAGGGGCTTGGCCATGGTCATAGTGTAAAAGGCTCCCCCAGCCAGGCACAGTGGTTCACGCTTGTATTCCCAGCACTTTGGGAGGGCGAGGCAGGCAGATCATGAGGTCAGGAGTTCAAGACCAGCCTGGCCAATATAGTGAAACCCCATCTCTACTAAAAATACAAAAGTTAGCCAGGTTTGGTGGCATGTGCCTGTAGTCCCAGCTACTCGGGAGGCTGAGGGCAGAACAATCACTTGAACCCGGGAAGGGAGGTTGCAGAGCCGAGATCACCCCACTGCACTCCAGCCTGGGTGACAGAGCGAGTCTCCATCTCAAAAAAGAAAAAAGGCTCCTCTATACCCTCGTGGAAGGAGAGTCTCAGTGTAGTGACTGAGAGTGGGGTGATAGGCAGCCAGGCCTTCAACTCGGAGGCCCAGGCTGGAGGCCACATGTGCCAAAGGCTGGCATGCAAATCTCCAACAGCCCTAGGCCAGCCTCTTGCCAGATCCCAAGCCACCGCCCTCTGTTCTCCCTCCCACTTCTGGTGACTGACCCCATCCTGGAAAGTAAGCATCAGGCCACCTCTGTGCAATGCTGTCCTGAAGAACATGGCTTAGGCCAGGTGTGGTGACTCATGCCTGTAATCCCAGCACTTTGGGAGGACAAGGTGGGAGGATTGCTTGAGGCCAGGAGTTTGAGATCACTTTGGCCAGCACAGTGAGACCCCATCTCTAAAAATAAAATAAAATAAAATAAAATAAAATGAAATAAAAAAGAACAGGGCTTGAACCATGGCATATAGCTTGGAAGAAGGTTCTTGCCAACTGGCCCCAGGCCCCTGCTTTTCAAATACTCCCCTCTTTTCCATCTGGGCACTGCCTGGCTGTCCCCGCACCTGCACCTAACTCTCCATGAAGCCCAAGCTGCAGAGGATAGTCCCCACTTAGCACCCTTCCCCTACCCACCCTGGCCATCTTGGTCCCTTCCCAATTTCCAGTCTACAAACTTGCTTTCCCAGATGGCTCAGCCAGAACCAAACCTGCCCCTGACTGCAGTTTACATGTGTGATTGACTGCAGTTTACATGTGTGATTAACTGACAGTCACTGACCTGGACTCTCAGTCTTCCTAACATGCTCACGTTGGATTTTTTCTTTTTTTTGAGACGGAGTCTTGCCCAGACAGTCTGAGTACAGGGTGCAATCTCAGTTCACTGCAACCTCCACCTCCCAGGTTAAAGCGATTCTCCTGCCTCAGCCTCCTGAGTAGCTGGGCTTACAGGTGCACACCACCATGCCCAGCTAACTTTTGTATTTTTAGTAGGGACAGGGTTTCACCATGTTGGCCAGGCTGGTCTCGAACTCCTGACCTCAAGTGATCTGCCTGCCTCGGCCTCCCAAAGTGCTGGGATTACAGGCATGAGCCACTGTGCCCAGCCTCATGTTGGATTATTATCCCCGCTGCACAGATGAAGAAATGAGCTGAGGGCTAGATCACTCAATGAGGTCACACAGCTAGAAAGTCAGGGTTGGGATTTGAACTCAGATCTATGGCTCCATTATTCACCAGCTCTTATTACTCCCATCCCTACTAGAAAAACAAACTTACTTTCTGGGCTCATGGCTCGAAAGCCTCATGTGTCTCTTCTCATTAAACTGTCAGCCTCCTTAAGAGCTGAGGAAATGTGCTTCCTTCCTCTGGGGCTGGTACGGGGCTCTGCGTGGAGGGGATGCCAATAAGCAGTATGAACTCATCAGTTGGGATAACCAGCTCCCCTACCCTGGCCATACTTTCTGCAGAGGAGAAGGGCCCTGGCCCTGGAAGGAGAGGGTGTTGCCCCCAACCCTGCCCCAGGCCCCGGCACTTACCCCGGAGGAAGTACTTGAATGTCTCCTTCATCATCTCCTTGCGGATCTCGGGGTGGGTGATGGCGTTGAGCAGCTGCCGCCGGTCAGGCTGGTTAAAGATCAGGTCCCCCAGGACCTTGCGATTTATGTCGCCGTTCTCCAGCAAGACCTCAGTGCCGAAGACCTCTACGATGCGCCGGTGGGCAGGGTATCCTGGCTGCACGACTGTGGCAGGAGGAAGAAGCTGGGTCACTCCCTGAAGCCTCAGGGCCAGCCAGAGGACTTCAGTGACCAGGGGCAAAATGATGGGGAACTCGGGTGCTTCTTTCAGGTGGGGCAAAAGCAAAATGAGGGTGGAGAAAGCAGTGAAGGAAAAGAGCAGAGTGTACAGGATCCCTTGTGCTGGTAATGGGGTACAGCTGGGGGGTTTCTAAAAAGAGAAAATAGAAGAGCAGAGAAGGCAAGCATGGGGCAGAGACAGAAGTCAGACCAGGGTCGACAGGAGCCTTCCCCTCCTCTGAGACTTATAAAAAAAAGGAGGCATGGCAGAAGGCCGGAAGCACGGGGAGCTGCTGTGCACGGCCCCCCAACCTGCCCCTCCAACTCACCGTGCCGGGCCATCACGTCCACGTCAATCACCGCACAGCCCAGCTGCTGGAACACCTGGATCACTGAGCTCTTGCCTGAGGCAATGCCCCCCGTCAGGCCCACCAGAAACATCTTCCCAGGAAAGAGAGCTGTCCGTGAGACTACGGAGCCAGGAGCCACAGAATCACTGGAGAGCAGGGCAAGCGTGGCCGGTGGGGGCGGTTCACCAGAGGAGTGCCAGAAGGACCTGCCTGGGAGAGGCCAGTGGGCCTGATCAGTTTGGGCCAAAATAATTGGGAGAGAGGAGGCAAAGGAAGTAAAGGGAGACAGCTTGGCTGGGGAGGGACATGCCCTGAGCTTGGGGTGCTCTGGGGCCATCTGGAGAGGAGAAACCCTCCAGGAAAGGCCTCCAGTATTTTAAAAACACAAAGAAGGCAAATGTGGCCGGGAGTGGTGGCTCACACCTGTAATCCCAGCACTTTGGGAGGCCAAGGTGGGTGGATCACCTGAGGTCAGGAGTTTGAGACCAGCCTGGCCAACATGGTGAAAGCCCATCTCTACTAAAAATACAAAAATTAGCTGGGCGTGGTGGTGTGCACCTAGAATTCCACTTACTCAGAAGGCTGTGGCAGGAGGATCGCTTGAACCTGGAAGGTGGAGGTAGCAGTAAGCTGAGATCCTGCCACTGCACTCCAGCCTGGGTGACAGAGCCAGATTCCTTCTCAAAAAAAAAGGCAAACGAATAGTATAAATTCAGCAATTAAAAGCTGAACAGGCAGGGCAAGGTCAGGTGCTGTTAGGCAGCATGCTTCCTGGATGAGGCAGGATCCCCTTGGAGGCCAACTTCCTAGAGGAAGGAGACACCTGTCTCTCTGCGGTGGACCCACAGCACTCTTCAGATGCCCACAGGTCCCCCTGGCCTTTACTTTCTAGTCTAGGAGACTGAGGCTCAAAGGGAAGAAATGGCCTGCCTGCAGCCATCCGCGGAAGTTGTAGGAGAGACCACAAATGGAGTCCAGGTGCCTGGACCCTCTTTCGCCCCAAGGCCTCCTCCCCACAGAAGATCCCATGGATCACTTCCCCTTGAACGCCAGCACTAGAACTGCCTGGGTGGCTGGTATAGATGGAGACGCACAATCCTCTTGGCCCAGATGGGGAACTGAGCCGCAAGCAGTGGCTCGGCAGCCACTAAGCCCGAGGTTTAGAAAAGTACCACTCTTGCCAAGAAGGAATGTGAGGGAAAGGCCAGGAAGCTGGGCGATGCTGGTGGTGTGACTTTGAGCTGGCGTGGTTTGTGGCTTCCTCAGACCAAGCAGCGGCAGCACGGCACAAAGGTTGGGGCACGGCTTCTTCACACCCAGCTCCTCCACTCACATGTGCTGCAACCCCGGGCAAGCCGCTTGCCTCCCTGAACCTCAGTTTTCTCATCCATAAAATGAGGTTTAGGATCATAAGACTGCCTTGGGTGGGCGTAGTGGCTCACGCCTGTAATCCCAGCACTTTGGGAGGCCGAGGCAGGCAGGTCAGGAGGTCGAGACCATCCTGGCTAACACAGTAAAACCCCGTCTCTACTAAAAATACAAAAAATTAGCCAGGCCTGGTGGCAGGCGCCTGCAGTCCCAGCTACTTGGGAGGCTGAGGCAGGAGAATCGCTTGAACCCAGGAGGCGGCGGTTGCAGTGAGCGGAGATTGCGCCCCTGCACTCCAGCCTGGGTGACAGAGCGAGACTCCGTCTCAGAGGAAAAAAAAAGAAAAAGAAAATGTATCTGCAGTCCATGGTATGTTGCTTGATAAATGGCAAATGTCCCAAAAATGGAAGTGAGGATAGTGATACAGGGTGAAAAGTAGGATTTACAGTTCCATTGCAAGGCATAGAAAGGAAAAAAAAAAAGACTTTCATGAAATCATGTCCCTATTCCTCCAACCTCAGACTATGACACCATAAACTTTTAGAGTCATGGTGCATTTTCTGGAGTAAATGAGGTTACCATGTCTTGGACTTTGTTCCCAGGCTAGAAGCAATTAAATCAAAGGCCAGGTCTCTCCCACCCTTCCTTCAGCCTCAAATCACTTCTCCAGGACTGTAAAATCTGCCATAGGACTTTTTTTGTTGCTGTTAAGCAGCAGATTTACTGTCCTAATTACACTTTGCTTGAGCTTACACTGAAATGAGTTTGCCTCCTGTGAGGACACACCAAATGACAGGGGAGGCAGCTGCTTGGATGTGGCTGAGTTGGTGCCTGGCTTGGGGCAGCAGGGGACCAACCTAGAAATTGAAATCTGCCACTGCTCATTCTCACCCCGGAAAGCCAGAGGTGGACAGAGGAAACTATCCACCATGGAGTCATCATCCAAATGGAGAGACCCAGCTACATTATTCAACTATTTAACAATCATTTCTAGGCCACGCACGGTGCTCACGCCTGTAATCCCAGTGCTTTGGGAGGCTGAGGCAGGAGGATTGCTTGAGACCAGGAGTTCGAGGCCAGCCTGGGCAATATAGCAAGGCTCTCTCTCTATTAAAAAATAATAATAATTTCTCCTCAATCTCTCTGAGGCTGGTGATCTCCTTCTAGGTCACAAAAACGATAGGGTTCAGTTGTAAAAACAAACAAACAAAACAAACAAACAAAATGTCAGCCACTCAGCTGAAGCTTTGAAATAGAAAATCTGGAAAGAACTTTTTTTTTTTTTTTTTTGAGATGAATTTCACTCTTATTGTTGCCCAGGCTGGAGTGCAATGGTGCATCTCAGCTCACTGTAACCTCCGCCTCTCAGGTTCAAGCGATTCTCCTGCCTCAGACTCCCAAGTAGTTGGGATTACATGCAGCTGTCACCATGCCCAGCTAATTTTTGTATTTTTAGTAGACATGGGGTTTTGCCATGTTGGCCATGGCTGGTCTCGAACTCCTGACCTCAGGTGATCCACCCACCTCAGCCTCCCAAAGTACTGGGATTACAGGCGTGAACCACCACGCCAAGCTTCAAGAGCTTTTTTTTTTTTTTTGAGACAGAGTCTCACTCTGTTGCCCAGGCTGGAGTGCAGTGGTGTGATCTTGGCTCACTGCAAGCTCTGCCTCCCGGGTTCACGCCATTCTCCTGCCTCAAACTCCCAAGTAGCTGGGATTACAGGCGCCTGCCACCACGCCCGGCTAATTTTTTTGTATTTTTTTTTTTTTTTGAGACGGAGTCTCGCTCTGTCGCCCAGGCTGGAGTGCAGTGGCGCGATCTCGGCTCACTGCAAGCTCCGCCTCCTGGGTTCACGCCATTCTCCTGCCTCAGCCTCTCCAAGTAGCTGGGACTACAGGCGCCCGCCACCACGCCCGGCTAATTTTTTGTATTTTTAGTAGAGACAGGGTTTCACCATGGTCTCGATCTCCTGACCTCGTGATCCGCCCGCCTCGGCCTCCCAAAGTGCTGGGATTACAAGCGTGAGCCACCGCGCCCGGCCTAATTTTTTTGTATTTTTAGTAAAGACGGGGTTTCACAGTGTTAGCCAGGATGGTCTCAATCTCCTGACCTCGTGATCCGCCTGCCTCGGCCTCCCAAAGTGCTGGGATTACAGGCGTGAGCCACGGTGCCCAGCCCGCAAGAGCTTTTTTAATCCCCACCCTACTGTTGTCCATAAAGTAATGACAGTCTGTTTCTCTCCACCAAAGCCCAGTCGGGAGGAATGGGAATGGGACTTCAGACTAGGCCAGGACTAGTGAACAGGCAAGGGCCAGGTTCCCTGATCTCTCATCACTGCAAGCAAGCCACAGTTACTAGGTCAGCCAACCTTGCCAGGCTCAGCTGAAGGAGCTGGAAGACCATCCATCCCCCTGTACACAGATGCCCAGGCCCCTCCTGAGACCTACTAAATCAGAATCTTGGGATCGAGCTGAGAGGGAAGTTCTTTTTTCTTTTTTTCTTTTTTTTTTTTTTGAGACAGAGTTTCACTCTGTTGCCCAGGCTGGAGTGCAGTGGCGCGATAGCTCACTGCAACCTCTGCCTCCCAGGTTCAAGCGACTCTCCTGCCTCAGCCTCCCGAGTAGCTGGGATTACAGGTGCCCGCCACCACACCCGGCTAATTTTCTGTATTTTTAGTAGAGATGGGGTTTCACCATGTTGGTCAGGCTGGTCTCAAACTCCTGCCTTCAGGTGATCCACCCACCTCAGCCTCCCAAAGTGCTGGGATTACAGGCGTGAGCCACCACACCCGGCCTTTTTTTTTTTTCTTTTCTTTTCTTTTCTTGAGACAAGAGTCTCTCTCTGTCCCCCAGGCTGGCATGCAGTGGTGCAATCTGGGCCCACTGCAACCTCTGCCTCATGGGTTCAAGAGATTGTCCTGCCTCAGCCTCCCGAGTAGCTAGGATTACACGTATGCACCACCATGCCCGGATGATTTTTTTGTTTTTTTTATTTTTTTTGAGACGGAGTCTTGCTCTGTCGCCCAGGCTGGAGGGCAGTGGTGCAATCTCGGCTCACTGCAAGCTCCGCCTCCCAGGTTCATGCCATTCTCCTGCCTCAGCCTCTCCGAGTACCTGGGACTACAGGCGCCCGCCACCACGCCCAGCTAATTTTTTGTATTTTTAGTAGAGACGGGGTTTCACCGTGGTCTCGATCTCCTGACCTCGTGATCCGCCTGCCTCGACCTCCCAAAGTGCTGGGATTACAAGCATGAGCCACCGCGCCCCGGCGATTTTTTTGTATTTTTAATAGAGACGAGGTTTCACCATGTTGGCCAGGCTGGCTCAAACTCCTGACCTCAGGTGATCTGCCCACCCAGGCAGTTCTGATGTGTAACAGTGCTCAGGATAAATTCTAACTCTTCTTTTATAGCAGTGGAGACTGAAGACCAGAGAAGGGAGGGGACTTCCCACCAGCAGCTATTATCAAAGGCTGGATGGAATTCAGGGCTCCTAACCCCTAGTCTAGACCCCTGCCTTTAATGTACTCAAGAAATGAAAAATTAATTTACCTTTAGACTAATGAGACAAAGTAAGGAAGATGAATGTTTGTAGGCAAATCAAGTCAGAGCCAAAGAGAAATAATTTCTTGATTATCATACTGTTTTCTTCCTGCAGAATGGCGGGGTGAGGGGGTGTGTGGACAATGGCCAGAGCACAGATGGAAATTCCAGCCTCCCGGGTTACCTAATGAGTATCCTCCCTTCTCAGTGCCTTGACCGAGTGTCTGTGGAAACAGACCAACAGCTGCTTGGCCTCCGTCAGGAAGGCCAAGGGGACAGAGGAGCACACGCCCAGGGAGGCTCCAGGTCCCCAACTTAAAGGGCCTCAACAAATAACAGCTGTTCCTGTCCAACAAGCCCCTCTGTAGCTCATTCCTTCACTAATCATCCACGGAGCTCCTCTGTGCTCTGCAGGAATGGTGCCAGGGACCTCTTGGGTAACCAGAGGAAAACACAAGTCTTGCCCCTTGGGAAAACTGGAGAGCTAGATAGTACCAGATGAAAACATCTGAGAACAGAGTGCTGACAGGTGAGCAGGAATGGTCAGGTGGTGCTGGCCCCGGGCCTGCTGTATAAGCGCCTTCCCACTCACTTGGCTGCGCACAGATCTACTGGGATCTTCCAGGGATGAAGCTCAGCAAGGAGCAAATGGAGGCTTAGGTACCCAGCGGCCTCCAAGTCCCACCTAGACCTGCCAGCACCTCCCTGTCAGGCCCACATGAACAAATGACCACCTTTGATCACCTGTGTTCATGACCCTCTTCCTGCTCTGGTCAAGTCATCATTCTCCAGAATCCAATCTGGCTTCCCACATTCCACTGCCGCTTACACAGAGGCAGTACATTCCTCACAGCAAGTGCTAAACCTGGCTATAATCTGAATTTACTGCGAAACTTACAAAAGGTACAGACACCCAGGCTCCATCTACCCCAGCTCACTGAATCTGAATCAGCTAGGCCTAGAACCACGGCTAAAATGAAAGGCTGTGGACTGGAAGTGGAAAGTCCTGGGTCCTGGTCTCTGAATTCTGTGATAAGACTACCCATGTTGTGACTGCAGGAAGTCTTCTCTCCAGCCTGGCCCAGGGTGGTAAGAACTCCATACAAGAAACAGCTGAGCCCTGGGTGCCTTCCCTCCTCTGAGCCTCAGTCCCCACACTTGTGAGTGAGAGGGCCTGGACTTTCAGTGCCAAGAATGGCGCGGCTCCCCAGGGAGGCTGAGAGACACACTGGTGATTTCTTCCTCCCTTTCAGTGGTTCAGAGCTCTCCTGGGAGTGGTGAATAAATGCTCCCCTGGGGCCGGGCACGGTGGCTGTAAGGCCAAGGTGGGCGGATCACTTGAGGCCAGGAGTTCGAGACCAGCCTGGCCAACATGGCGAAACCCCATCTCTACTAAAAATACAAAAATTAGCTGGGCGTGGTGGTACATGCCTGTAATCCCAGCTATTAGGGAGGCTGAGGCAGGAGAATTGTTTGAATCCGGGAAGCGGAGGTTGCAGTGAGCAGAGATCATGCCACTCTGGACTCCAGCCTGGGCGACAGAGTGAGACTTCGTCTCAAAAAAAAAAAAAAGGCCGGGTGCAGTGGCTCACACCTGTAATCCCAGCACTTTGGGGGGCCGAGGTGGGAGGACCACCTGAGGTCGGGAGTTCGAGACCAGCCTGACCAACATAGAGAAACGCCATCTCTACTAAAAATACAAAATTAGCCAGGCATGGTGGCGCATGCCTGCAATCCCAGCTACTCGGGAGGCTGAGGCAGGAGAATTGCTTGAACCCGGGAGGTGGAGGTTGTGGTGAGCTGAGATTGCGCCACTGCACTCCGGCCTGGGCAACAAGAGTGACACTCCGTCTCAAAAAAAAAAAAGCTCCCTTGGCAAACCAAGGGATGACATTACTGTTGGTGGCCTGGGAATCTTCCTCGTCAACACCAAAAGCTGTTCACAGAGCTGGCTTGGCTGGAGGCAGAAGGACAACACCAAGTCCACAGTAACAGAGAAGGAGCCAATGCACTGTGCAGGAGAAATGGAAGCTGGATTCTGGAACCAATCCCAGGTACGGGATTCATCAGCCAAGGAGGAGCCAGAAAGAAAAGCAGGCTTCGGATCCCAGGGAAGCCACACCCCATCCTTTCTTTTCCTCATTCTCCATGTCAGTGAAAGGCAGCAGGGTGCAAGGAGTTTGGGTTGGAGCTGGTGCCTGCGCCCCAACTCTGCAGTGAAGCTCTAAGGCCTCTGAAATGACGATCAGATTCTATTGTGCTCCATAAATGGTGGGCTCTTTTGCATCGGGTGTCTCCAAATTGCCTCTCAGTATTCACTTCTTGGGCCCAGTAGCCCCGAGAAGAGTAAGTACATTCAGAGAATGGTCTGTCTTAGAATCTCCTCTGGCAGTGTTTCTCTTAGGGAAAAATTAATGGGCTAAATAAAGCCCTACTGCTCTGGGAGGTCTGGCCAAGTTCTAACCCCACTAGGCCCACTCTGTTAGCCTAAGCCACCAGCACCTGTGCCCTGACCACTCCAGTAGCCTCATGACCTGACCCCCAGTCCCTGCCTGGCTTCTCCCCAAGGTAGCCAGGGTCATTGCTTAAAGGAGTCATCTGATTATGTCACTCCTGTCTAAAACCTTCACTGCCTTCTCCCGCCTCCTCCTGGCCCTTCACAGAGGTTTCCAGGCCCTGTGTGACTCCCTCAGTCACTCCCTGTCCATGATGCCTGGTGTCTGTCACACTGATCTTCCTTCTGTCCCTGAACACGCGGGCTCTTTTTTTCTTTTGAGACGGAGTCTGGCTCTGTCGCCAGGCTGGAGTGCAGTGGTGCGATCTCGGCTCACTGCAACTCCACCTCCCGGGTTCACGCCATTCTCCTGCCTCAGCCTCCCAAACAGCTGAGACTACAGGCGCCCCCCATCACGCCTGGCTAAAGTTTTGTATTTTTAGTAGAGACGGGGTTTCACCGTGTTAGCCAGGATGGTCTCAATCTCCTGACCTCGTGATCCGCCCGCCTCCGCCTCCCAAAGTGCTGAGATTACAGGCATGAGCCACCACGCCCGGCCACATGCGGGCTCTTTTCGACCCCAAAGCTTCTGTGCTGGTGTTCTCTCTGCCAGACTCACCTCAGGGCTAACTACTCTTCAGTCACCCTGTACTGACTGTGTCAACCAATCAGACACCAGGCACAGGAAGGGGTGGTGGGGGCAGCAGGGGAGGGGTAAAACAATAAACTCACAGTACCAGTAAGTGTAGTGGTGGTAAGTGGGTAAGGGTATCGAGAGCAATGGGGGGCCGTGCATGGTGGTTCACGCCTGCCAGCACTTTGGGAGGCCAAGGTGGGAGGATCATTTGAGCCCAGGAGTTAGAGGCCAGCCTGGGCAACAAAGCGAGATCCTGTCTCTTAAAAAAAAAAAAAAAATTAGCTGGGCATGATGGCACGTGTCTGTAGTCCCAGCTACTTGACAGGCTGAGATGGGAGGATTGCTTGAGCCCAGGAGTTGGAGGCTGCAGTGAGCCATGACTGTACCATTGCACTCCAGCCTGGGTGCAGAACAAGACCTGACTTAAAAAAAATAAATAAATAAAAGAGCAACAGGCACATCACTGTCTGAGCCAGGACCTGAAGCAGCATGGGAGTAAGTCACATCCCCTTGGAGCAGCCTCATCCAATCCCCCAACCCAAATGAGGCCCCTGCCATCTCTCACCACTCCATTTACTTTCCCTCCTTTGGACTCGTCATGCTTTGGACTTTTATTTCTGTTCATGTGACTTTTTTTTTCCTCTTTGAGACAGGGTCTCACTCTGTCACCTTCTTCCCTTGGGAGAGCTCAGGACTTATGTTGGAGGCAAATTCTGTTGCTTCTCATCTCCCATTCAACAGCCCCGCCCCTGCATGTGCCAGGCCAGGACCTGGCTCCCTCAGCTTGCAGCCCCTGTCCTCCACCCCTTGCCGCCTCTCAGGATTTCACACTGGGGCCGCCTGACCAGCCAGACAGAATTCCTTTCCTAAGGGGGTGTATCTGTTTTGCACCAATGATCAATATAATCATTCATGAAAACGAGTCATTCCCTGCCTTGGGACCCAATTATTTCTCGAGGAACCAGTGGTTGCAAAAATACATTGTTTTCCAGTTAACTATTAAGTGCTATTTTTATATATGGCTTCCCCACTCCTAATCTTTCATTATTGGTGAGAGGTTGCTGTTTAAACCTTCAAGTCCAAGTTCTCTTCCTGGGCTCAGCCCATTAAGCCGCCACCTCCTCCAGGCTGCCAGTTACGTGGAGAGAGCCACAAGGAAAGGAGCTGGCGTCTGCCTCCCTCTGCCTCCTCTCTGCTCCCTTTGCCAACATCAAGGGCAGGGAGGGGACAGGTCTCTCTTCTCTACTTGAGCACTCTCCAGGCACAAACCGTCACTCCAGCTTTCATGAATGGGCAGGGAGGCTGTTTGGACTGGACTACTTTGTTGCCATTTATGCAAAAAAAGGATCACAGGAACTGCACATTCTCAGAGGGTTCAGAATCAAAGGGACCTTGGTTGGGATTAGCTCTGTCCCTTAACTAGCTGTATGGCTGTAGGCAATTTAATTCAGCATTCTGAGCTTCTCTTTCCTTGAGTATAAGATAGGATTTAGGCCGGGCGCGGTGGCTCACGCTTCTAATCCCAGCACTTTGGGAGGCCGAGGTGGGCGGATCATGAGGTCAGGAGATCGAGACCACGGTGAAACCCCGTCTCTACTAAAAATACAAAAAATTAGCCGGGCGTGGTGGCGGGCGCCTGTAGTCCCAGCTACTCGGAGAGGCTGAGGCAGGAGAATGGCATGAACCCGGGAGGCGGAACTTGCAGTGAGCCGAGATCGCGCCACTGCACTCCAGCCTGGGTGACAGAGCGAGACTCCGTCTCAAAAAAAAAAAAAAAAAAAAAAAATAAGATAGGATTTGCGCTTGAACCTGGGAGGCAGAGGTTGCAGTGAGCTGAGATTGCGCCACTGCACTCCAGCCTGGGTGACAGAGTGAGACTCTGTCTCAAAAAAAAAAAAAAGGATTTGTAATGACTATTCATGGGGTCGTGTCAGGATTCAATGAGGTGGCATAAGTCACAGTCACCTCATCTTCCCTAACTCAGTGTGTGACATGTCACAGCCACTGCAGTCTACTCCATTTGTAGTGTGATGGGTTACTTACGGGTGTATGTATGTCCACCACTTGAACCCTGCAGGCTGGGCGGTAAGCCAAGGCCATGGTGCCCAGCTGAGGAGCAGGTGTCCCTGAGAACCCAAACATCCTAGGCCATAGCTGGGCACATACCAAGGAAAATAGTCTCATCACACACACAGGAGGCAAAGAGCCAGAAAATTAGCTTAAAGGCAACCTGGAGACAGGAGGCGGCATGGATGCCCAGAGCTGTCCTGCTGCCACCAAGGAGTGCCCTCCATTTAAGTCTTAATACGCTCACCTACTCATCAAGCTGGACTTGTTCAAATCATTCTTTGGTCTCTCGGCTACCTCCCGATTTGGGGGAATGTTTTTCTGTACAATTCTGGGTTTTTCTCATAACTCCATATCCCTAAACAGTACCTCCCTCCTCCCTCCTTCCACTTGTATAGGCCAAAAGCCTCGGAGCCCTCCTGGCCTCTCTCACACCCTTCATCCAACCCGCAGTGCCTGGCCAGCGCTACCTCCCACCTGCACAGCCCACAAGAAGCCCCCGGTGCATAAGTGCCACCATGTCGCTGCTGAACCCCTGCAGCAGCCTCTGAGCCATTTCCTGCTGCACCTTTGCTCCAAAGTTAGGAACAAACTTTGTTTGCTCATAACAAAGCAGCTAGTGTGATCCTTTGAAGTGCAAGTCAGATCATGTCACGCCTCTGCTCACAGCCCTCTAACAGTTCCCATCTCAGTGGGTACAAGCCAAGTCCATGGAGAGTCCTACAGAAGCCTCATGAAAGACGCGTCTATGTCCTCCCAGCATCTCCAACCACTCCCTCCTAGATCACTGCCCTCAGACCTGTGTCCCAATGTCCCCACAGTCCCAGAAAAGGCTCTTCCCCAGAGGGCTGTCCCATTCACTCCCTTCTCTGCCCAATCGTCCCTCCATCAGAGACTGTCAGGTCCTGTCCCGCTGAACCCAACCCCCATCTGGAACTGGCTGGAATCACCTTAAAAGCTGTGGCAAGCGGTCGGGTGCGGTGGCTGACGCCTGTAATCCCAACACTTTCGGAGGCTGAGGCAGGCGGGTCACCGGTGGTCAGGAGTTCGGGACCAGCCTGGCCAACATAGCAAAATCCTGTCTCTACTAAAAATACAAAAATTAGCCAGGTGTGGTAGCACGTGCCTGTAGTCCCAGCTACTCAAGAGGCTGAGGCAGGACAATCACTTGAACCTAGAAGGCAGAGGTTGCAGTGAGCCGAGATCACGCCACTGCACTCTAGCCTGGGAGACAGAGAGAGACTCCGTCAATAAATAAATAGATAAATAAAAGCTGTGGCAGAAGAGTTCCCACAAGGGAATGCCCTAAACTGTCCCGAGACGAGGCCAGTTGGGATTCTAAAGAAAGAACCACTAAACGCCAGGGTGATCAGTCCAAAGCATTTATAAGCATTCATTAGGGGAACTTCCTTACAGAGTGGGCTGCACCAATGCTCTCAATGGACAGCGAGAGAAATGAGGTGTTCTACCTAGGTATGTCGACAGCAAGGGGGTCAGGGCATGGAGTTTATATGAAGGTTTAAGCAATTTGGCTCAGGGCCGGGGCCAGTTTCTTTCAGTGTTTTGGGGAACAACCTAGATACCTTTATCTAGCCATCTAAATATCTATAGGCACCTTTATCTAGGTATCTAGGTGCCTGGGAATGTTCAAAGACCCAGTTTGGATTCAACCCTGCAGCTAGCTGGATCACAGCATGGTCAGGACACGGACAGAAAGCAGGGGAACTGGGGACCCTACAGATAAACTGTCCCCAGATATATAAAACAGCACCCCTGCTTTATCCTGTAGTCTCCTTACTGTCCCACTTTTCTTCACAGCGCTGACCAACGTGTCACCACCCAACACATTACCTGGCTTTGTGTTGATATCTTGCAATCTGCCTCTCTCTAAATCTGGGTACTGCTGTATCCAAGGTGCCAAAAACAGGGTCTGACAAGTAGGCCCTTAAAAGATACTTGTTGGCCAGGCACGGTGGCTCACACCTGTAATCCCAGCACTTTGGGAGGCCGAGGCGGATGGATCACTTGAGGTCAGGAGTTCAAGACCATCCTGGCCAATATGGTGAAACCCTGTCTCTATTAAAAATACAAAAATTAGCCAGGCGTGGTGGTGTGTGCCTGTAGTCCCAGCTACTTGGGAAGCTGAGGAAGGAGAATCACTTGAACCTGGGAGGGGGAGGTTGCAGTGAGCAGAGATCACACCACTGCACTGCAGCCTGAGCAACAGAGCAAGACTCTGTCTCAAAAAAAAAAAAAAAAAAAAAAAAAGATACTTGTTGAATTAATACATAAACCATGCAGCAAAATATTCAGCTCATGGGCAAGCTGGAACTCAACATTAACTTTTTTTGTTTTTGTTTTTGAGACAGAGCCTCGCTCTATTGCCCAGGCTGGAATGCAATGGTGCGGTTTTGGCTCACTGCAACCTCTACCTCCTGGGTTAAAGAGATTCTCCTGCCTCAGCCTCCCAAGTAGCTGGATTACAGGTGCCTGCCATCATGCCCGGCTAATTTTTTTTGTATTTTTAGTAGAGATAGGATTTCACCACGTTGGCCAGGCTGGTTTCGAACTCCTGACCTCAAGTGATCCGCTTGCCTCGGCCTCCCAAAGTGCTAGGATTACAGGCGTGAGCCACTGTGCCTGGCAACATCAACTATTTTAAAATGAGAATCACAAAACCTTTCCACATTACTTCCCACCTACACATTCCTGGACTGACAATATTTTGGGCTAAAAGATGAGGAAAATGTGGGAGACAGTGCCTAGGAAGGTGAGTTTCCCAGCAGGCAGGAACTACAGTGTGAGAGCAGCACTTTCTCAAAGTGAGGAGATGGAAGTTAAAAGAAGTTCTGGCTGGGCATGGTGGCTCACACCTGCCTGTAATCCCAGCACTTTGGGAGGCCAAGGAGGGCTGATCACGAGGTCAGGAGTTTGAGACCAGCCTGGCCAATATGGTGAAACCCCATCTCTACTAAAAATACAAAAATTAGCCAGGTGTGGTGGTGCGTGCCTGTAGTCCCAGCTACTCGGGAGGCTGAGGAAGAAGAATCGCTTAAACCCGGGAGGTGGAGGTTGCAGTGAGCCGAGATCATGCCATTGCATTCCAGCCTGGGCGACAGAGCGAGATTCTGTCTCAAAAAAAAAAAAAAAAGCAGCTCTATGTTTGCCCAGGGTAGTGCCAGGTGACCTACACACAGGAGAACGAGAACACTTAGGTGATGCGTGAAGATTTTCTGAGAGGCACAAAGGTAGAGTTTCAGGGTCATAAATTTCCAACTCAATTCTCACTGGCTCTCCTACCCAGCTCCTCCTTCACACTCACCCATCTCCCATGTTTCAGAGAAAGGCATAACCACCCACCCATGCTAAATAATACTGAGGTGCAACGGTCCCACAAGGTGACAATTCCCTGGGCACCAGAAAGGGCAATTCAAAAGGTCAGCATTCATGCTAAGAAAGTGACTGCCTACAGTGACTAAGGAACAAATCCTTGCATGAGTTTGGTGGTTTCTAAACCTTGGCCTTCAAGAAAGTTAAAGGAGGACCTAAAAGAACTGTGGACTGACAGATTATTAATAATCAAATGTGATTTTTCAGCCCATAATTCAGAAGGTGTTCAAAGAACTGAGTGATATTGCTGAAAAAAAAAAAAAATGCCTTCAACTCCTGTGTATTTAATTTACATGAAGAAACTTTTTCACTGGTTACAGCCAAAGAAAAAAAAGCACTCTGCTCACTCTAGTAAATATACAAATAAACATGGATAGATTCATGAGCTTTAAAAAGCTCCATCCAGCTTATTTTTTTCGAGGCAGAGTCTCACTCCGTTGTCTAGGCTGGAATGCAGTGGTGTGATCGCAGCTCAGTGAAGTTTCAACCCTCCTGGGCTCAGGTGATCCTCCCACTTCAGCCTCCCAAGTAGCTGGGACTACAGGCATGCACCAACATGCCCAGCTAATTTTTAAACATTTTTTGTAGAGATGAGGTTTTGCTGTGTTGTCCTGGCTAGTCTCTCTTTTTTATTTGAGTCGGAGTCTCACCCTGTCACCCAGGCTAGAATGCAGTGACGTGATCTTGGCTCACTGCAACCTCCGGCTCCCGGGTTCAAATGATTCTCCTGCCTCAGCCTCCCCAGTAGCTGGGATTACAGGCGCACACCACCACACCTGGCTAATTTTTGTATCTTTAGTAGAGACAGGGTTTCACCATGTTGGTCAGGCTGGTCTTGAACTCCTGACCTTGTGATCCGCCCACCTCGGCCTCCCAAAGTGCTGAGATTATAGGCGTGACCCACCGCGCCTGCCCCTGGCTAGTCTCAAACACCTGAGCTCAAGCATCTGCCTGCTTTGGCCTCCCAAAATGTTGAGATTACAAGCATAAGCCACCATGCCTGGCCGTCTTAGCTTATTAAGAGAAATACTCAAATAAAACTTTGTTAATGTAGTTTTTATCAATTGTGTATTTTATAATTGTAACAACTCAATCCAAAAGAAACATTTAATACTCATGATAACACAATTTTTAAAAAGTTTTAATTTTGTATGTATTTTTGTTACAGAGAAATATGATGATAAACCAAAGGCTTTCAGGCATAAAATGTATTATTACATGGTCAGGCACAGTGTCTCATGCATATAATCCCAGCACTTTGGGAAGTCAAGGCAGGATCACTTGAGCCCAGGAGTTCAAGACCAGCCTGGGCAACATAGTGGGACTCTTGTCTCTACAAAAAATTGAAAAAAAAAAAAAAAATTAGCTGGAATCCCAGCACTCTGGGAGGCCGATGCGGGCAGAGCACTTGAGGCCAGGAGTTTGAGACCAGTCTACCTGGCCAATATGGCGAAAGCCGATCTCTACTAATAATACAAAAATTAGGCCAGGCGCGGTGGCTCATGCCTGTAATCCCAGCACTTTGGGAGGCCGAGGAGGGCGGATCATGAGGTCAGGAGTTTGAGACCCGCCTAGCTAATATGGTGAAATCCCGTCTCTACTAAAAATACAAAAATTAGCCGGGCATGGTGGTGCATGCCCATAGTCCCAGCTACTCGGGAGGCTGAGACAGAAGAATCGCTTGAACCCGGGAGGCGGAGGTTGCAGTAAGCCGAGATGGTGCCACTGCACTCCAGCCTGGGTGACAGAGCGAGACTCCATCTCAAAGAAAAACAAAACAAAAATTAGCCAGGCGTGGTGGCATGCACCTGTAATCCCAGCTACTCAGGAGGTTGAGGCTTGAGAAGCACTTGAACCTGGGAGGTAGAGGCTGCAGTGAGCCAAGACTGTGCCACTGCACTCCAGCCTGGGTGACAGAGTGAGACAGACACTGTCTCAAAAAGAAAGAAAGAACCATAAAAATAGCCAACCAGCAGCCCTCAGGGCTATTCTGCCTATGGTGTAGCCATTCTTTATTCCATTATTTTCCTAGTAATATTGCTTTCATTTGAAAAAAAAAAAACAAAACAAAAGGAAGTGGCTGAGTATGGTGGCGAAAGCCTGCAGTCCTAGCTACTGGGGAAGCTAAGGTGGGAGTATTGCTTGAGCCCAAGAGGTCAAGGCTGCAGTGAGCTGTAATCCCACCACTGCACTCCAGCCTGGGTGACAGAGACCCTGTCTCAAAAAAAAAAAAACTATTACATTAGAAAAAACTTCTGTGAGGAAACAGAGTGGAAATATGAGTTCCAGAAGGAAAAAGGGCCAAGCATGGTGGCTCACACCTCTAATCCCAGCACTTTTGGAGGCTGAGATGGGAGGATTGCTTGAGACCAGGAGTCAGCCGGGGCAACATAGCAAGACCTCGTCTCTACTAAAAAGAAAAAGAAAAGTCAGCCATATGTGGTGACAGACACCTCTACTCTTAGCTACTTTGGCGGCTGAGGTGGGAGGATTGAGCTCAGCAGGTCAAGGCTGCAGTAACCCAGTGACTGCCACTGCACTCCAGCTTGAGCAACAGAGCAAGATCCCATCTCAGAAAAAAAAAAAAAAGGAAAAAAAGAATGATTTGAAATTTCGATGGTTAAATAAAAAGTGAGGTTTTTTTTTTCAAAAGATGAGGGAAATCAAATCAAATGGTACATATTTAGACTTCACTGCAGGTTTAAATGAGGATTTTAACAGCTTTATTTTAAAATATCAACATTCACAATTAACCAGAACTTTTATCCTCTGTAATCTTCAAAATAAAAATGTGAAAGTTTCAATCTAAAGCTGTCAATCTAAAACTGTGCCAGCAGGTAATTTTCTTTTTCTTTTCCGTTTTTTTTTTTTTTTTTTTTTTTTTTTGAAACAGAGTCTTGCTCTTGTCACTCAGGCAAGAGTGCAGTGGCATGATCTCAGCTCACTGCAACCTCTGCTTCCCGAGTTCAAGTGATTCTCCTGCCTCGACCTCCTGAGTAGCTGGGATTGCAGGCACCTGCCACCACACCCAGCTAATTTTTTTGTATTTTTAGTAGAGATGGAGTTTCACCATGTTGGCCAGGCTGGTCTCAAACTCCTGACCTCAGGTGATCTGCCTGCCTCAGCCTCCCAAAATACTGGGATTACCAGGCGTGAGCCACCATGCTCGGCCTCCCAGCAGGTAATTTTCTTTTCTTTCTTTCTTTTTTTTTTTTGAGACGGAGTCTCACTCTGTTGCCCAGGCTAGAGTGCAGTGGCACTATCTCGGCTCACTGCAACCTCTGCCTCCCGAGTAGCTGGGACTACAGGCATGCACCACCATGTTCGGCTAATTTTTTTGCATTTTTTAGTTGAGACTGGGTTTCACCATGTTGACTAGGCTGGTTTCGAACTCCTAACCTCGGGTGATCCACCCTCCTTAGCCTCCCAAAGCGCTGGGATTACAGGCGTGAGCCACCGTGCCCGGCCCAGCGGGTAATTTTCAAAACAAAGCCAAGATCGTGGCTTACCTGCCTTCAGCTATCAGCCCTCTTCTTCTGTCCTTAAGGTACAGGCACCAAGAGAGGCTAGGAGACCCTTTAAAGGTTATTTACCAAGGGGACAGATTCAGAACTTGGTGAAGACAGACAGAAGAGGATTTGGTGGGAATTTAGGGCCCTGCTGAGACAAAAACCACCCGAACCCGTCTGTCCACTTTCTATCCATCTACCAGATCTCTAGCATCTCACCCCTTTCCCCAGGCCTATGCCAGCACTGTGCCACACCAACTCAATCTTGATTTATTCAGGTAAAATGAGCACTCTCCCTCCTGCAAAAACAAACACGTTTAAGACATAAAACATATTCAAAGGCTTCCATTTCCTCACCTTTAGAATTGAGACTTAATGTCAAAGTTCACTCGGGTAGTTTGAATCATTTTCCCGTAACTAAGGGAGAGAGTGAAAAATCTTTGAAAACTCTGTAAGCAAACACCTGAGATGCCAACGCCTCCTTTGCGGAGCTGGGGAAGGAAGAGACGGGTGGCCGGATGGCCTCCCTCACTAGTGGGTGGGCGGGAGATCCACGCCGCCCCAGTCCTGGGGGCCTTCACTAAAATCTTAACTGTCTGGCCTCCCGGGGGAGAAGGAAGCGGAGGAGGGAGGTCTGAAAATCGGAGATGATCACTCAGCTCAACAGTAAAGCACTTTATACCCACCCTATAGGACAGATACTGTAGCTTTATTCCCATTTTTCAGATGAGCAAACTTGGGGTCGGAAAGATACGCCAAGGTCACACAACTGAAGTGGCAGAAGCTAGATTCAAGAATCAATCGGCCCGCAAAGTTCTAAAGGGCAGTGGCTTTGGTCTGATCCTGAGTTTGAATCCACAATCTCCAGCCCTTTCTAGCTGTAAACCTTCCTGCGCGTCCTCAGCCGTAAAACAGAAGAAATAACACCTTGCTTGGCAGGGTTGCTGTCAAGACAATGGGCCGTGGATATAAAACCGCTTGCCTTAGTGCTGGCCGCACACGATGCGCTCAATACATCGTAACTCAGGCTTTCAAAAGAGGCCCGTAGCCCCACTAGCCAGCAAATTGGGGCGCCCGGGGCGGTAGCAGCCCCGCGTAGCAGCCGCGGCCAGGGCCCGCCCCCTCCCCGGGGCCCGGCCGGCTCCCACCGGCCCGCGCGCCGCGCTACGTACCCAGCGCCTCCGACCCGGCCCGGGCCTCCGCCTCTAGCCCAATCTCCGCAGCGCTTACAGGCCGGCTCAGCGGGCGAGGCGGGACCTCGGGAGCGCGCGCCGGCGGACCGGACGTCCGGCCAGCAGGCGGGGCCGGGAGAGGTTGTGCGGGCCGGCTGGCGGGCGGGGCCGGGAGAGGTTGGGCGGGCTGGCTGGCGGGCGGGGCCGGGAGAGGTTGGTTGGGCGGGCGTACGCGGGAGAGGCGGGCGTACGCGGGAGGTAGGAGAGCTCGGCCCCGGAGCGCGGCGCAGAGCTCCCCCAACCCCCGACCCGGAGCCATAACTTTCCCCTTCCCCGGAGCCGGGAAGGAGAGGGAGAAAGAGGAGAGAGGCAAAACTGCAGGGTCCTAACTTCAGATATAAAGCTCGGTCACTCACTACTTGTGCAGCCTTGGCAGTGGTGATCATGAGCACTTTCCACCTGCCAGGTCCTAAGAACACTTTGTGGGATTATCTCAGCCCGCACAGTCCTCAGGGTGGATCCTATCATCATCCCCATTTTACACAACAGGAAACTATGTTTAGCGGTTAATCCATTTGCCCTCTCATACAAAGTCATGTGATTGCAGAGCCCGCATCCTGTCCATACAAGCCTAGCAAGCCACTCAGCCTCTCATCCTGTCTCCTCTCAAAGTGGGGATAATCGCAGCCGTGCAGCGTTGTTGAAAGAATACATAAAAGCCGGGTACGGTGGCTCACACCTGTAATCTCGGCACTTTGGGATGCCTAAGTGGGAGGATCACTTGAGCCCAGGAGTTTGAGACCAGCCTAAACAAGAGTGAGACTAATCCCGGATCTCTACAAAAACAAACAAACTAGCCAGGCATGGTGACAGTCAGCTACTCGGGAGGCTGAAGCAGGAGGATGGCTTGAGCCCAGGAGGTCAAAGCTGCAGTGAGATGGTGCCACTGCACTCCAGCCTGGGCAACAAAACGAGACCTTGCTTCAAAAAAAATAAAGCATCTAGGCCGGGTGCTGTGGCTCACGCCTGTAATCCCAGCACTTTGGGAGGCCAAGGCGGGGGGATCACCTGAGGTCAGGAGTTTGAGACCACCTGGCCAACATGGCGAAATCCCATCTTTACTAAAAATACAAAAATTAGCTGGCCATGGTGGCAGGCGCCTGTAATCCCAGCTACACGGGAGGCTAAGGCAGGAGAATTGCTTGAACTCGGGAGGTGGAGGTTGCAGTGAGCCCAAGATCTGGTCACTGCACTCCAGCCTGGGAGACTAGAGCAAGACTCCGTCTCCAGTTAAAAAAAAAAAAAATCAATCTAGTTATCTAGTTATGCCTCACATATAGCAGGAAGTTCTTTTTTTTTTGTTTGTTTGGTTGGTTTTGTTTTTGTTTTTTTTTTGAGATAGAGTTTCGCTCTATTGCCCAGGCTGGGGTGCAGTGGCAGGATCTTGGCTCACTGCAGCCTCTGTCTCCCAGGTTCAAGCGATTCTCCTGCCACAGCTTCCCGAGTATCTGGGACTAGAGGTGTGTGCCACCACACCCAGCTAATTTTTTTTGCTTTTGAGATGGAGTTTTGCTCTTGTTGCCCAGGCTGGAGTGCAGTGGCACGATCTCGGCTCACCGCAACCTCTACCTCCCGGGTTCAAGCGATTCTCCTGCCTCAGCCTCCCAAGTAGCTAGGATTACAGGCATGTACCACCACACTCGGCTAATTTTGTATTTTTAATAGAGATGGGGTTTCACCACGTTGGCCAGGCTGGTCTGGAACTCCTGACCTAAGTGATCCACCCACCTCGGCCTCCCAAAGTGCTAGGATTACAGGTGTCAGCCACCATGCCCAGCACATCAGGCTAATTTTTGTATTTTTAGTAGAGATGGGGTTTCACCATGTTAGCCAGGCTGGTCTTGAACTCCTGACCTCAGGTGATCCGCCCACCTCGGCCTCCCAAAGTGCTGGGATTACAGACATGAGCCACCGTGCCTCGACAAGCAGGAAGTTTTTAATTAACACCTACCCTGTCTCCCTTCCCTCTCCTTAAACTGTATTTCTGTTCTCTACTTCCTTTAAGGTAGGAATCTTGTCTATCTACCACTACAATACCCAGTGCCCTGCACAGTAGGGATTCAGTATATTGAGGAATTAAGTAATTTAACATCTTTCTTAGATCACCTGAGTCCCTGAAAGCTTTCTTCCTGACTTCAACAGTCAAGGAGACCTACTACCATCACCCAATACATAGGATTCCACCTTGTGTCCAAAAGGGCCATTTGTTCCAAATACCCTGCCAGTATTTGAATCTCTTCCACATTATCTCTGCCATCTATACATGTACATGTCTCATGTTGGGAAACTCACTGCCACTCGACAGTTTTTTTTTTTTTTTTGAGACAGAGTCTGGCTCTGTTGCCCAGGCTGGAGTGCAGTGGCGCGATCTCAGCTCGCTGCAACCTCCGCCTCCCGGGTTCAAGCGATTCTCCTGCCTCAGCTTCCCTAGTAGCTGGGATTACAGATGCCTGCCACCATGCCCGGCTAATTTTTATATTTTTAGTAGAGATGGGGTTTCACCATGCTGGCCATGCTGGTCTCAAACTCCCAACCTCAGGCGATCTGCCTGCCTCAGCCTCCCAAAGTGCTGGGATTACAGGTGTGAGCCACCACACCTGGCCGACAGTTGTTATTGTTTTAAGTCCAGTCTTGGCAGTTAGAAAGTTCTTTCTTAGGCAGTATCTCTCCTAGTTTTAAACCGTGGGGCCATACAGAACAAATCTAATTCTATTTTATAGAGCCAGATTTAATGGCTCAATTCCCTTCCTCAATCAAACAATGTATAGCTAACCTAATCCTGCGGTTCTCACCCTTTTCCCTACTCCTGACACATCCAAGGGATACCCAGACTCCCACCAGTAATCATGGCTGGCCAAGACAGGGATAGGAACAGGCCTGGCCTGTCCCCCCAAATTATCTGGATCTTCCTAGGACACAGTGTTAGGAAACCCTCCAGATGACCCTACTTTTCTCAGATACTGCTTTACAGTATTATAACTATTCATGTACAAGTGAGAGCCTTGTCTTCCAAGGAGGTATCCTTGTGGTCCAATCTACCAAAAGCAGCTGCACCTCTGCCCCAAGAAGATCCCATAGGAAAGGGTGAAGGGCCGCTACAGGGCCTTCAACCCAGGTACGTCCTCCATAATGAAACTTGGGCTTTGGAGTTTCCATGTGATGCCATCAAGGGCTTTTTCAGCTCAAATATATGTCTTTCATGATTCAGGATGGCAATAAGAAACTTTGAGCTGGCTGTAGCTACTTACGCAATCTCATTTCATCCTGACAGTGGCCTGCATCTCAGTCACCTCTGTGTCCTTAGCATTTAGCATGATGCCTGGAATACAGTTCTGCTTCTCATTTTGTTTGATGAACAACCCTGAGTCCATTAAAGATGACTCCTTTGGCTCCTAGTTTTAAATTTATTTTCTGTACGTTTATTTATTTATTTTTGAGACAGGGTCTCACTCTGTTACCCAGGTTAGTGCAGTGGCGTGATCTTGGCTCACTGCAACCTCTGCCTCCCAGCCTCAAGTGATCCTCCCATCTCAGCCTCCCACTGAGTAGCTGGAACCACAGGCACACACTCCTCACTTTCGAAGCTCCAGTCCTAAGTCATATCATTCTCACTGCCATACCTCTAAAGCACCCAAGTCTCAGGCACCTGGACTTTCTACCTAGAACATCCACCCCAGTTTGTTTACTGTCCTGATGAACATTCAGCTAAGCCATCATGTCCCCCCAGGATCTCCTGCCCCAGGTTAAGGCTCCTGCCTCTGGACAGCCTGTGCTGTCTTAGGCACTGTGCTAGAACTGTTCTACCCCTGACTCTCCAGTTCCTGCCATAGAGGCTGACAAGTCATCAGTGTTCCCGAGGTTGGAATAAATGAATCACAACCTATCTCATGGCTTCCTAGGTCCACCAGAAGAAAGGTTATCTCTGGCCGGGCACAGTGGCTCACACCTGTACTCCCAGCACTTTGGGAGGCCAAGGTGGGGGATCACTTGAGGTCAGGAGTTTGAGACTAGCCTGGCCAACATGGTGAAACCCCTCCTCTGCTAAAAATACAAAAGATTAGCCAGGCATGGTGGCTCACACCTGTAATCCCAGCTACTCAGGAGGCTGAGGCAGGAGAATCGCTTGAACTCAGGAGGCAGAGGTTGCAGTGAGGAGGGATCGCACCATTGCACTCCAGCCTAGGCAACAAGAGCAAAGCTCCATCTCAAAAAAAAAAAAAAAAAGAAGGTTATCTCTGACATGCTGGAAGTACAGTAAGGGCCTAGATCTGTGATGGACATCATGAAGAAAGTTTTTCTTTGGTTATCATAGTAGTAATGCTGACTTCCTGGGAAGGGAAATAATAATTAAGTGGGTATTAATTCTGTCCTAGACACTTTTAGGGCTCTCTATGCAAGTCTTATTTTACAGATAATGACATTGACGCTCAGAGGTTAAGTGACTTGCCTAAGTTCATTCATTAAGTCAGAGGCAGAGCCAGGATTTAGAACCCAGGGAGTCACACTCTGCCTGCACTCTTTTTTTTTTTTTTGAGACAGAGTCTCGCTGTCTCCCAGGCTGGAGTGCAGTGGCGCGGTCTCGGCTCACTGCAGGCTCCGCCCCCGGGGTTCCGCCATTCTCCTGCCTCAGCCTCCGAGTAGCTGGACTACAGGCGCTCGCCACGTCGCCCGGCTAATTTTTTTTTTTTTTTTTTTTAGTAGAGACGGGGTTTCACTGTGTTAGCCAGGATGGTCTCGATCTCCTGACCTCGTGATCCGCCCGCCTCGGCCTCCCAGAGTGCTGGGATTACAGGCGTGAGCCACCGCCCCCGGCCTTGCACTCTTTTTTATATATTTTTTTTTTTTTTTTTTTTTTTTTTTTGAGACGGAGTCTTTC
Source organism: Nomascus leucogenys (assembly GCF_006542625.1). Lineage (NCBI taxonomy): Eukaryota > Metazoa > Chordata > Mammalia > Primates > Hylobatidae > Nomascus > Nomascus leucogenys. The sequence continues at coordinate 31,104,864 of NC_044399.1, read as the reverse complement.
TCTCTTCCCCAGGCTGGAGTGCAGTGGCGCAATCTCTGCTCACTGCAAGCTCCGCCTCCCAGGTTCACGCCATTCTCCTGCCTCAGCCTCCCGAGTAGCTGGGACTACAGGCGCCCGCCACCACGCCCGGCTAATTTTTTGCATTTTTAGTAGAGACGGGGTTTCACCGTGTTAGCTAGGATGGTCTCGATCTCCTGACCTCGTGATCCACCCGCCTCGGCCTCCCGAAGTGCTGGGATTACAGGCGTGAGCCACCGCGCCCAGCTATATATATTTTTTTCCCAAGACAGAGTCTTGCTCTGTCGCCCAGGTTGGAGTGCAATGGTGCGATCTCGGCTCACTAAAACCTCCACCTCCCGGGTTCAAGCAATTCTCCCTGACTCAGCCTCCCGAGTAGCTGGGATTACAGGCGTCCGTACTGTGCCCAGCTAAATTTTGTATTTTTAGTAGAGACGGGGTTTCACCATGTTGGCTAGGCTGGTCTTGAACTCCTGACCTCAGGTGATCTGCCTGCCTTGGCCTCCCAAAGTGCTGGGATTATAGGCATGAGCCACCGTGCCTGGCCTTTTTTCCTTTTTTTGAGACTGAGCCTCGCTCTGTCGCCCAGGCTGGAGTGCGGTGGCACGATCTCCGCTCACTGCAAGCTCTGCCTCCCTGGTTTACACCATTCTCCTGCCGCAGCCTCCCAAGTAGCTGGGACTACAGGCGCCCGCCACAATGCCTGGCCAATTTTTTGCATTTTTAGTAGAGACAGGGTTTCACTGTGTTAGCTAGGATGGTCTCGATCTCCTGACCTCATGATCCGCCTGCCTCGGCCTCCCAAAGTGCTGGGATTACAGGCATGAGCCACCGCGCCTGGCCCTTTTTTCCTTTTTATATAGAGACGGGGCCTTGCCATGTTGTCCGGGCTGGAGTGCAGTGGCATGATCCTGGGTTCCAGTGATCCTCCCACCTCAGCCTCCCAAGTAGCTAGGACCACAGGTGCGTGCCACAATGCCACGCTAATTTTTGTATTTTTGTTTTTTTAGAGACAGGGTCTCTCTCTGTTGCCCAGGCAGGTCTCATACTCCTGGGCTCAAGTGATCCACCCATCTCAGCCTCCCCAAGTGTTGGGATTACAGGCATGAGCCACCTCACCCAGCTATATTTCTGCATAACTCCATAAGGCAGAACCGGGCCAGCTTTTCACAAACTAAAATTGTTTCAAAGTGGAAAGCTCTCGGCCGGGCGCAGCGGCTCATGTCTGTAATCCTAGCACTTTGGGAGGCCAAGGCAGGCAGATTGCCTGAGCTCAGGAGTTCGAGACCAGCCTGGGCAACACGGTGAAACCCCGTCTCTACTAAAATACAAAAAATTAGCTGGGCATGGCAGTGTGTGCCTGTAATCCCAGCTACTCGGGAGGTTGAGGCAGGAGAACTGCTTGAATCCGGGAGGCGGAGGTTGCAGTGAGCCGAGATAGTGCCACTGCACTCCAGCCTGGGTGATAGAGTGCGACTCCACCTCAAAAAAAAAAAAGTATTTCAGGCCGGGTGCGGTGTCTCACACCTGTAATCTCAGCACTTTGGGAGGGCAAGGCGGGCGGATCACCTGAGGTCAGGAGTTCAAGACCAGCCTGGCCAACGTGGTGAAACCCTGTCTCTACTAAAAGTACAAAAATTAGCTGGGCGTGGTGGCAGGCACCTGTAATCCCAGCTACTCGGGAGGCTGAGGCAGGATACTCGCTTAAACCTGGAAGGCAGAGGTTGCAGTGAGTCGAGATTGTGCCACTGCACTCCAACCTGGGTGACAGTGAGATTCTGTCTCAGAAAAAAAAAAAAAAAAAAAAGCCAGGCATGGTGGCTCACACCTGTAATTCCAGCACTTTGGCAGGCCAAGGTGGGTGGATTACCTGAGGTCAGAAGTTTAAGACCAGCCTGGCCAACATGGTGAAGCCCCATCTCTACTATAAGTACAAAAATTAGCCGGGCATGGGGGTGCGCACTTGTAGTCCCAGCTACCGGGGAGGATGAGGCGGGAGGATTGCTTGAATCCAGAAGGCAGAGGTTGCAGCAAGCCGAGATTGCACCACTGCACTCCAGCGTGGGTGACAGAGCGAGACTCAGTCTCAAAAATAATAATAATAAATAAAAATAACATACACAATACCTTTTTATCTTTTATTATTGTAATTCCAAAGTGCTGGGATTACAGGCATGAGCCACCACGCCCAGGCTACTTTTTATTTTTTTGAGACAGAGTCCCGCTTTGTCAACCAGGGTAGAGTGCAGTGGCAGAATCTTGGCTTACTGCAACCTCTGCCTCCCAGGTTCAAAAGATTCTCGCGTCTCAGCCTCCCAAGTAGCTGGGATTACAGGCGCCCACCACTAAGCCCAGCTAATTTTTTTGTATTTTCAGTAGAGACGGGGTTTTGCCACGTTGGCCAGGTTGGTCTCGAACTCCTGACCTCAGGTGATCCACCCACCTCGGCCTCCCAAAGTGCTGGGATTACTGGCGTGAGCCCCAGCACCTGGCCTGGCTTTATTATTATTATTCTTATCTCTGACCCCCGCTTCCCTGCAGCTGCAAATAGGGCAATCGCGTTGAACAGCAGTCTTGGACCCCGGAAGAATTGAGTGTGGTGACAGCTCTCAGACTGAGTGGGCATCTTTGACTGCCTTCCAAAGTCAAATATAAATGACTGGGGATTATCTGCTGCTTTGGATCATAATTACTTATGCTTATGCCATGGATATAAAAACAAAGTTGAGTTGGCTGGGCGCGGTGGCTCATGCCATGGATATAAAAACAGAGTTGAGTTGGCTGGGCGCGGTGGCTCATGCCTGGGTAATCCCAGCACTTTGGGAGGCTGAGGCGGGCGGATCACGAGGTCAGGAGATCGAGACCATCCTGGCTAACATGGTGAAACCCCGTCTCTACTAAAAATACAAAAAATTAGCCGGCGAGGTGGCGGGCGCCTGTAGTCCCAGCTACTTGGGAGGCTGAGGTAGGAGAATGGCGTGAACCCGGGAGGCAGAGCTTGCAGTGAGCCGAGATTGCGCCACTGCACTCCAGCCTGGGCGACAGAGCGAGACTCTGCCTCAAAAAAAAAAAAAAAAAAAAAGAAACAGAGTTGACTATATTTACTTCTGTGTTTTAATTGTGTTTTCTTTCCCTGAGTCACATGGGAACTGTTTCTTCCCACCCTGCCATTCTTCCCATGTTGAGATCCTTCCCAAAGGCAAAGATCATTTCCCTTTTTGGCCATGGAGTGCTCTGATGGTAAGAATTAGTCCTCTCATCACCCACCACACTCAACCCGAATAGGAAATTTCCACAAATGGGAACCATGTCTTTGGGCACTCAAGTGAGATTACTCAATCACAAGAGTGAGACTCAGGGACTGAAACATTCAATCAAGGTTAAAAACAGATTAAAATGTGGCAGTTACCTTTTTTCCCCTGACATAGAATACACACATAGAGTCACAGTTACCTTTTAGTAACTGATTTCCTTGAGTGAACAGTGTATCAGAAAATGGGACTTCTATGGTGGCAAAGAATTCAGAGGGCCTAGGGGCACACAGATCCAGATTTGTATACCGAGTTGCCACTTAACTAGCTATGTGACTATGCAATTTACCAACCTCTCAGGGCCACATTTTTTCATCTGTCAAAAAGGTCAATATGGCCGGGTACGGTGGCTCACACCTCTAATCCCAGCACTTTGGGAGGCTGAAGTAGGCAGATCACGAGGTCTGGAGTTTGAGACAAGCCTGACCAACATGGTGAAACCCCATCTCTACTAAAAATACAAAAATTAGCCAGGTGTGGTGGCATGAGCCTTTAATCCCAGCTACCCAGGAGGCTGAGGCAAGAGAATCACTTGAACCTGGGAGGCGGAGGTTGCAGTGAGCCGAGACTGCACCACTGCACTCCAGCCTGGGCGTCAGAGCGAGACTCCGTCTCAAAACAAAACAAAACAAAAAGATGAATAATAATAATAGGACCTATATTGTAGACTTGTATTGTAGACTTGTTGAGAGGATTAAATGAGATAATGTACGAAAGGCCTTACTACAGAGTCTGGCACTTATTAAAGAAAGAGTCGATGTGGGCTGGCTGCCGTGGCTCACGTCTGTAATCCCAGCACTTTGCGGGGTTGGGGTAGGAAGATCCCTAGAAGCCAGGAGTTCGAGACCAGCCTGGGCAACAAGGCGAGACCCTCGTCTCTACAAAAAATATAAAAATTAGCCGGGTGTGGTGGCTCACGTCTGTAGTCCTAGGTACTTGGGAGGCTGAGGTGGGAGGATAGCTTGATTGCAGTGAGCCGTGATCTTGAGCCATTGCGCTCCAGCCCGGGCGACAGAGGGCGGCCGTATTTAAAAAAAAAAAAAAAGAGTCGTTGTGGAAGATTCTTGTGGGGAATTAAAGGGACCATGTGTGCGCGAAAGAGCTTGGCGAAGATCAGCACCTGGAGGCCAAGATGAGGCGGCGAGCCCTGCCTCCCTAGCAGTGTGGTCTCCTGGCTTAGGATCAGCGCTTCGCACAAAAAAATCCACTGCCTCTCATGAGACCTTGAATTGCCAATGACCGCGCGTTGCCCAGACTCCCGAGTGAGGAAGGCGGCCAGGAATCAACTCGGCTTCTTGCAGAAAAGCCCACTCCAAGAAGGCCTGGGGCATTCCGGCTCCAGCCTGGTCGCACCCGCGGGCTTCAGGCCCTTTCACTTACCCGGGAAAGGTAACGGTCCTTAACGGCAGCCAATAACGGCTCCCAGCGGCCCAGGCACTGGCAAGGGCAGGCTGAAATCAAACCTTGGATTTGGAACCTCCACGCCTGAAACCCTAAACCAGCATCGAACTACAACTCCCAGCATGCCAGGCGGCCGCCCGGTTCCCAGGGTCGGTCCCACCAACCTTGCGCCCCTTCTTTCCTCAAAGCGTGGCCGAATGTCTAGGCTTCCGGGTATTAGTGGCCCTGCCCCTTAATCCGACTGGAGCCGTCCTCGTGATTCCTGGGTATTGTAGTCAGTTTCCTGGGAAAGAGTCGCTCCTAATGGCAGCTCCCTTCGCCAGAAAAACTACAAAACCCAGAATGCAGCGCAAATTCCCCTTGTCCAATAGGAACCCCCCATGTAGCGGGGCGCGGAGCCCTGCTCTCGCAACTCAAGATGGCGGACGAGAGTGAGACAGCAGTGAAGCCGCCGGCACCTCCGCTGCCGCAGATGATGGAAGGGAACGGGAACGGCCATGAGCACTGCAGCGATTGCGAGAATGAGGAGGACAACAGCTACAACCGGGGGTAACGAAATCCTCGGAGTCCAATTCCTGTCCAGCCTCCCACAACCTGGGTCTCTGGGGTGCGGGGAAGTCACCGGGAGCTTAGTCTAGCCCCACCCTCATGTTCTTATTGGCTAAGTCACTTGGCTCCTGCCTGGCGATTGGTTACTGCCTTTGTCATTTACCAAGGGTGGGTGCTCTGGATATTAAGGGCTGGAGACGTTCAGTACTTTTATTATATAAAAGTTCTATGCAATGTTCCACTCGTGTGCTTCAGGCCATTCCTGGGAAAAGAGCATGTTGGACGATGGTTTTCGATGGTACAACACAGGACAGTCTAGTAACAGTACAGTTCAAAGGGAACGTTACTTATAGACGTGTTGTTTGAACAACGTGACTAGCAATAAACGAATAATAAAACATTTCGCAGCAGTTCACCCTCAGTGAGGAAACTCATCAGACTATACAAACTGTATATATAATTATATTGTAAAATATCACTGCCAGAGAATCCCAAAATATAAACTCACCTTATAAACCTATGTAATTAACGATATGGTAATGCTTTGATTTACATAGTTTCCATTGCTCCAAATAATCCATAAGTATCCTGAACAATATATTAATATAATTAAGTCTTCGAACATCTTTGCCTTGTTACCTTTGCAGAGCAGCCCCAGGCTTCAAGAAATGAGCGATGTTGTTTCTTGGAGAGTATTTGGAATCCTCGGGCTCCATACTGCCTATCCTGTACTTTAGGGTCTTGCCATTAGTTACTATTTGTTCCTAGGGATGAAGAAACGCACCAGGCATTTGAATGTTGAATTCTTTTTCCAAATTAGTTTTTACTGCTGTAAGCCACAGCTTATTCATCTTTCTTCACATGGTTGGTGCCTGGCACTGGCACTCACGCTGTCTCTCCCCATCTTCCTGTCTATATTTGTAGATATATTTTTAAACTGAAAGTCGTGAGAGATTTTTGGGTGTATAACTTGCTGAGTCTGAGGTAGTCTGATTTTCATAGCCAGCTTGTTATTCGCAGTATTGGTGGTAGTCCAGATATAAAGGTATAAAGACCAAAGGCTGCATAGAAGAGATGGTCCCACAAGATTATAGTACATATTTTTATTGTATCCTTTCTATGTTTAGGTATGCTTAGATACACAAATACTTACCATTGTGTTATAGTTGCCTGCAGTACTCAGTAACATGCAGTAGCCTATTGCTCCTAGGCTACAAACCTGTATAGCATGTTACTGTAATGAACACCATATAGCCTAGGCATTTAGTAGGCTATACCATCTAGGTTTGCGTAAGTACACCCTATGATGTCTGCAAGACAAAAATCAGCTAACCATGCATTTCCCAGCACATACCCCTGACGTTCAGTGAAGCATGACTGTATTTAAGTGGTTTATAATCTGCTTGTGGTAAATCTTAGGTTAAAAGATCTAGCTTTTATGTTCTTCAGGCAGCATTAAAAAATCACAGGAAGGGCCGAGCACGGTGGCTCACGCCTGTAAACCCAGTACTTTGGGAGGCAGATCACGAGGTCAGGAGATTGAGACCATCCTGGCTAACACTGTGAAATCCCGTCTCTACTAAAAATACCAAAAATTTAGCCGGGCGTGGTGGCGGGCGCCTGTAGTCCCAACTACTCCGGAGGCTGAGGCAGGAGAATGGCATGAACCCAGGAGGCAGAGCTTGCAGTGAGCTGAGATCACGCCACTGCACTCCAGCCTGGGCGACAGAGCGAGACTCCTTCTCAAAAAAAAAAAAAAAAAAAAAAATCACAGGAAGAATGTAGAGGAATAGGAAGCTTGCCAAATTTAGTTTTTATGACTGTTCTGTTGCTATAACTCACAACAGATCTAATGTAATAAAAGTCTTGTTTTGAAGTTTGATATTCCTAAAAATGGAAGAGCTGAGAAAGAGGAAGTAGGAACCGGAAGAAGGGAAAGTGAAGCTCTCCTGAGTAGAGATCTGAATCACAGATGAGAGTTGGTGAATGTGAAAGTCATTCCAGAAGTGAAAGTGTGGCATTTTCTTTCCTCTTTTTGTAGTTGCTTTTATTTTTGTCTTCTTAATTGTTGTCCTGACCAGTGTCCTTAGGTTTGTGCCCTATAATCTGTGAATCACTTTTCAAAACTGTGTGCCAGAAAGTTATTTTATTGGCCTGGCGTGGTAGCTCACACCTGTAATCCCAGCACTTTGGGAGGCCGAGGCAGGCGGATCACTTGAGGTCAGGAGTTTGAGAACAGCCTGACCAACATGGTGAAACCCCGTCTCCACTAAAAATACAAAATTTAGCTGGGCATGGTGGCATACGCCTATAGTCCCAGCTACTCCGGAGACTGAGGCAGGAGAATCTCTTGAACCTGGGAGGTGGAGGTTGCAGTGAGTTGAGATTGCGCCACTGCACTCCAACCTGGGCAACAGAGCAAAACCCTGTCTCAAAAAAAAAAAAAAAAAAGTGGGCCGGGCGCGGTGGCTCATGCCTGTAATCCCAGCACTTTGGGAGGCCAAGGCGGGCAGATCACGAGGTCAGGAGATCGAGACCATCCTGGCTAACACAGTGAAACCATCTCTACTAAAAATACAAAAAATTAGCCGGGCGAGGTGGCGGGCGCCTGTAGTCCCAGCTACTCGGGAGGCTGAGGCAGGAGAATGGCGTGAACCCCGGGGGGCAGAGCCTGCAGTGAGCCAAGATCACACCACTGCACTCCAGCCTGGGCAACAGCGAGACTCTGTCTCAAAAAAAAAAAAAAAAAAAACACACAATGGCTCATGCCTGTAATCCCATCACTTTGGGAGGCCGAGTCAGGTGGATCACGAGGTCAAGAGATTGAGACCATCCTGGCCAACATGGTGAAACCCTGTCTCTATTAAAAATAGAAAAATTAGCTGGGCATGGTGGCACATACCTGTAGTCCCAGCTACTCGGGAGGCTGAGGCAGGAGAATCACTCGAACCCGGGAGGTGGAGGTTGCAGTGAGCTGAGATCGCGCCACTGCACACCAGCTTGGCAACAGAGCGAGACTCCATCTCAAAAAAAATAAATGAATAAAATTATTTTATTTGTAGTAGAAGTAAGTAATAACCGGCCGGGCGTGGTGGCTCACGCTTGTAATCCCAGCACTTTGGGAGGCCGAGGCGGGCGGATCACGAGGTCAGGAGATCGAGACCACGGTGAAACCCCGTCTCTACTAAAAATACAAAAAATTAGCCGGGCATGGTGGCGGGTGCCTGTAGTCCCAGCTACTCAGAGAGGCTGAGGCAGGAGAATGGCGTGAACCTGGGAGGCGGAGCTTGCAGTGAGCCGAGATTGTGCCACTGCACTCCAGCCTGGGCGACAGAGTGAGACTCCGTCTCAAAAAAAAAAAAAAAAAGAAGTAAGTAATAACCTTAAAAACTTTGACAGTTTGCGGTGGTGTTTCTGTGCATGGTTATGGTCTGGGTGAAAAAATTATGTTTATTAGCATCCCAAATCTAAAGATCTGTGAAAATGAGTTTGGAGGTAGCAGGTGAAAAACCAAGGGCCTAGTCTGGAGGAGAGAGTCTAATTCTGGCACTAAGAATCTGGGGTACAGTCAACATTTTTCCATGAATTTTAAGAGGAAATGGTTTTGGAGAGAAGCAGCAATGTGGGAAAATGCAGCACGGCATAGTGGAAAAGCATGGACTTTGGAATCATTTAAATCTGGTCTCAGGCCAGGCGCGGTGGCTCACGCCTGTAATCCCAGCACTTTGGGAGGCTGAGGTGGGCGGATCGCTTGTGGTCAGGAGTTTGAGACCAGCCTGGCCAGCATAGCGAAACCTCATCTCTACTAAAAATACAAAAATTAGCTGGGTGTGGTGGCAGGCACCTGTAATCTCAGCTACTCGGGAGGCTGAGGGCAGGAGAATCACTTGAAAACAGGAGGCAGAGGTTGCAGTGAGCTGAGATCTTTCCACTGCACTCCAGCCTGGGCAACAGAGCAAGCCTCTGATCTCAAAATCTCATCTCAAAGCTTGGCTCTGACACTTAACAGTCCTGTGACCTTGGGAAAGGTACTTAACTCAGAGTTGTAGGGATTAATGAGATAACATCTAGAATGCACTCCTCTTCCTCCCTCCTCCTTTTTCTTCAGATTGTCCCTAACCTCCCAGATTGCCCCTCTGCTCTTATCACATACTGTATTGTAGCTTTTATTGTAACAATAGTTATAATAACAATAAATATAACTACATGTTTAGTAATTTTTCTTAATGTGTCAGGTACCTGTCTCATCTGACAGTAAGGTGCATGTAAACAGGATTGTGTCTTCGAAATGCCTAGCACTTAGTGGGCATTAATGAGTATTTGCTGTATGAATGAATGGCAGATATTAAAGTGCCTAGCCCAATATTAGTGGAGTTTCATCTCCCCTCACCAAGTGAGAGGATGTCAGATTTTTCTTACATACACATTTTCTCTCCCCAAATAATTCTCATTGTAAGCCTTACTACAATTTTTATGAAATACCTACAGAGGCCGGGCGCGGTGGCTCACGCCTGTAATCCCAGCACTTTGGGAGGCCAAGGCGGGCAGGATCACGAGGTCAGGAGATCGAGACCATCCTGGCTAACACAGTGAAACCCCATCTCTAATAAAAATACAAAAAATTAGCCAGGCGTGGTGGCATGTGTCTGTAGTCCCAGCTACTCGGGAGGCTGAGGCAGGAGAATGGTGTGACCCTGTGAGGCAGAGCTTGCAGTGAGCTGAGATCGCACTACTGGGCACTCCAGCCTGGGCGACAGAGCCAGACTCCGTCTCAAAAAAAAAAAAAAAAAGAAATACCTACAGAAACCAGGAAGCTCCAATTTGCTGTTGAGCTTTCCACTGTTGTGTGCTTTCCACTGTGTTTTGCTTCTTGAAATGTTTTTTGTCTTTACTTAGTATTATTTAAAATGTTCTCAAAAATCATGTAAAAATTGACAGAAGTTTTCCTTTCAATGCTAGAGAGTCTAAAATGTGTAATATATAATAAAGGTTAATGTTAGTTCAAGTTAACCCTTATTCTCTTAGGCCTTTTTTTTTTTTTTTTTTTTTTTTAAAAAGAGACTGTGTCTCGCTGTGTTGCCCAGGCTAGTCTCAAACTCCTGGGTTCAAGTGATCCTCCTGCCTTAGCCTCCCGAAGTGCTGGGATTGTAAGCATGAGCCACCACACCCAGCCTCCTGGCCGTTTTTTTCAGGAACTAAAGTCAGTGCTCTGTGCTAATAAAATGAGCTAAATTCATGTACTGGATTCTGTTGCCCAGGCTGGAGTGCTGTGGCACGATCTTGGCTCACTGCAGCCTCTGCCTCCCAGGTTCAAGAATTCTCCTGCCTCAGCCTCCTAAGTAGCTGGGACTACAGGAGCACACCGCCACGCCCGGCTAATTTTTCATATTTTAGTAGAGACGGGGTTTCACCACGTTGCCCAGGCTGGTCTCGAACTCCTGAGCTCAGGCAATCTGCCTGCCTTGGCCTCCGAAAGTGCTAGGATTACAGGCGTGAGCCACCATGCCCGGCCAGTTGTATTAGTTTCTTATGTCTCTTTGTATATGAGTTTAGTTCTTGACTTTTCTAGTCTTCTGTTTCCTCCATAATTAAATCAGCATAAACATTTGGTGAATATAAAACTTCATGTGGTTGTGTGTAGTGGCTCATGCCTGTAATCTCAGCACTTTGGGAGGCTGAGGCAGAAAAATCACTTGAGCCCAGGAGTTCGAGACCAGCCTGGGCAACATGGTGAGACCCCATCTCTATAAATACAGAAAACCCCAAACCCTTCATGTATACATATAGGTATACATGCATACATATGCAATGTGTATGGGTGCATCTCTTCAGTTTTTTCTATTTTAAAAATGTTTAATTTAATTTTTAAATTATTATTATTACTTTGGAAACAGGGCCTCGCTCTGTCGTCCAGGCTATAGTACAGTGGTGTGATCATGGCTTACTGCAGCCTTTGACCTGGGCTCAAGCGATCCTCCCACCTCAGCCTCCCAAGTAGCTAGGACTGTAGACAGGCACCATCATCCCTGGCTAATTTTCTTTTTAAAAAGTTTCTGTAGAGATGGGGATCTCACTATTTAGCCCAGGCTGGTCTCAAACTGCTGGCCTCAAGTGATGCTCCCACCTTGGCCTCCCAAACTGCTGGGATTGTGGGCATAAGCTCCTGCCTCCAGCCAGTTTTGTTTGTTTTTTTACTGCACTGAATTTCCCCCAGTTACGTGCCTAGCATAATTATCCTAAACAATTGAGAGGAGAGTCAGACTAAGATAATCTTTATGCAGCATCCACCTGTAGTTCATGATTCATCTACATGGTTTAATTTGATTTTTTTTTTTTTTTAATGAGAGTCTTTCCAAGAAGTATTGTCAAAGAATAAATCTCATCAGTTGGCAGATTTTAATTTGGGGGTAATAAGTGAAGTTTGTCTGAGTGTTTTGGAACAAAAAAGAACTTTTAGACTATTGTGTTCTAGGAGTCTCGGAATTTATTTTGCAGTGTCTTCAGTATCATTGAGATCCTGGTAAGCATGGGTCAAGAGCCCTCTGACAAGAGGTGTCTCATCTCCATCCTGCTCTCTTACTCCTTGGGACAGGTTAACATGGATTCTTTATAAGTTCTCCTCATTTCCTGGTTGTGAGATATTATCCCTTATGAAAACTTAGGAGGAAAGAACAGTCTTTCTGAAAATAAACTCCATAAAGCTAGCCTTACTTGTTTTTGTTTTTCTCTTCAGCTTCTCTAAGAGTCGTTCTTTCCCTGTTTGTTGGCTTATAGCTGCAGCTAGCTCTTGGAAATAAGAAATCTTTTTAGTTCCTTTTTAATTTCTCCCTTCAACTTTTGGTTTTTCAAAACTAGATCAAAGCAGAATGGAAAGAGAAACCTCATCACTGATATCAAATAAGTGTTCTAATTTTATTTCCCAATTAAGTGGCAATTAAAAAGAAACTAATCAAGAGCTGCTTGAAAGAGAAGAGACTGGAAAGCAGAAGAAATGGAAAGTAAATGAGAGCCTATTTCAGGGACTCGCTGCTCATGGCAAAGCAGTTTTGCTGATTTTTCACATTGTTCAACTAATATGTACACGCTAAAATTCGCCAGCTTTACTAAGTTGGCAGTTAACCCTTTCCCTATAGAGCCCATAGATTTATGAGCCATACATTTAGTAACTTCAGGAGGATGCTTCTTTAACTCTTTCTCTTTAGCTTTTTATCTGAAATCTCCACCCTTCAGGCCTCTCTTCCAGTTCCTCAAAGAAGATGTCCTTGTGATTGTTACATTTAAGGGACAAAAATATGGTGTTCTCTATTGAGAGCGCCAAAAATACTAAACTGGAATTCCTCCATAGGCTCAGTATTTGCCTTAAAATTGTCCCAGCACTTTGAGAGGCTGAGGTGGGCAGATCACTTGAGGTCAGGAGTTCAAGACCAGCCGGGCCAACATGGCAAAACCCCATCTCTACTAAAAACACAGAAATTAGCTGGGCGTGCTGGCATGCACCTGTAGTCCTAGCTATATGGGAAGCTGAGACAGGAGAATCACTTGAACCTGGGAGGCAGAGGTTGCAGTGAGCCCAGATGGCGCCGCTGCACTTCAGTCTGGGCGACGGAGAGAGCCTCCATCTCAAAAAAATAAACAAAAAAAACAACAACTTTCTAGAGCTGCTCTCTGAGAGACAACTGAGGAGTCACTATGGTTAAGTGTTTAGTAAATGTTACTATTATTACTACGTAGTGGGCATTGTGCTAAGCCCTTTACGTGGATGATATCCTCCATGATTTCACTTACGAAGACTTTAGGGATTTTTTGTTTGTTTCTTTCTTTTTTTGAGACAGAATCTCACTCTGTCACCCAGGCTAGAGTACAGTGGCACGATCTTAGCTCACTGCAACCTCTGCCTTCCACGTTCAAGCAATTCTTGTGTCTTAACCTCCCAAGTAGCTGGGATCACAGGTGTACACCACCATACCTGGCTAATTTTTGTATTTTTAATAGAGACATGGTTTTGCCATGTTGGTCAGGCTGGTCTCGAACTCCTGGCCTCAAGCAATCCACCTGCCTTGGCCTCCCAAAGTGCTGGGATTATTACAGGCGTGAGCCACCATGCCTGGACTTTAGTTTCTTGTTTTTTGGGGTTTTTTTGAGACAGTCTCACTCTGTCGCCCGGGCTGGAGTGCAGTGGCGTGATCTCGGCTCACTGCAACCTCTGCCACCGGGATTCAAGCGACTCTCCTGCGTCAGCCTCCTAAGTAGCTGGGATTACAGGTGCCTGCCACCGTGCCTAGCTAACGTTTGTAGTTTTAGTAAAGACGGGGTTTCACCCTCTTGGCCAGGCTGGTCTTGAACTCCTGACCTCGTGATCCATCTGCCTTGTCCTCCCAAAGTGCTGGGATTACAGGCGTGAGCCACCATGCCTGGCCAGACTTTATTTTTTATTTTTTATTATTTATCTATTTATTTATTTTTAAGACAGAGTCTTGCTCTGTTCCCCAGGCTGGAGTGCAGTGGCGTGATCTCGGCTCACCACAACCTCCACCTCCTAGGTTCCAGTGATTCTCCTGCCTCAGCCTCCTGGATAGCTGGCTGGGACTACAGGCGCATGCCACCACGCCCAGTTAATTTTTGTATTTTTAGTAGAGACGAGGTTTCACCATCTTGGCCAGGCTGGTCTTGGAACTCCTAATCTCGTGATCCGCCCACCTCAGCCTCCCAAAGTGCTGGGATTACAGGTGTGAGCCACCACCGCGCCCAGCCAGACTTCAGTTTTTATAGTGAGGCTTAAGATTTGCATCTCCACTGGTCTCTGACATCTCAGAGGATCCATTCTGAACTTGCTGGATTTCTTTCCCCTGCTGAATTGACTTCTGCATCTTGAATCTGCAGCAGTGTGAATCCTATCTTTGGATCCACTTGACAGCCTATGGACGTTCCCAAACTTGGGAGCCAGTTTGTCTCTCCATGATAGACAAGTATTTTTTTCAGAAGTCATTCTAATCGCACCACTGCACTCCAGCCTGGGCAACAGGGAGACTCCATCTCAAAAAAAAAAAAAAGAAGTCATTCTAGTGGGTGAGATTTCTGCCAGCATTGAGCCACTGCTCAACATATTCTTGATAATGGTCTCTGAACAGCATTTGATTTTACCTTGGAGTTGCAAAGTCAAAGTCTAACTCGCCAAAAAAACTCAATGTGGAATTTACACGTTTGTCTCATTCCAGTTTTAAGGAGTTTAGTATACCAGAGCTTTTGTGACCTCTAAAAAGCAGTTATCGTCCATGACAAGAATTGGCTTGTTCACCCTCAGTACTCTGGCTTATTATCCCAGGGAGGGCCGAGGGTGGCAGCAAAAGTGGTCTTTTGTAATCCCTTCTTATAACCTGCTGTTCTCTTCACAGACCTCCCAGGGTACCTTTTTTTTTTTTTTTTTTTTGTGAGATGGAGTCTCACTCTGTCACCCAGGCTGGAGTGCAATGGTGTAATCTTGGCTCACTGCAACCTCTGCCTCCTGGGTTCAAACGATTCTCCTGCCTCAGCCTCTCGAGTAGCTGGGATTACAGACACCCGCCACCATGCCCAGCTAATTTTTTTTTTTTTTTTTGAGACGCAGTCTCGCTCTGTCGCCCAGGCTGGAGTGCAGTGGCGCGATCTTGGCTCACTGCAAGCTCCATCTCCCGGGTTCACGCCATTCTCCTGCCTCAGCCTCCTGAGGCCCACCACCTCACCTGGCTAATTTTTTATATTTTTAGTAGAGACAGGGTTTCACTGTATTAGCCAGGATGGTCTCGATCTCCTGACCTCGTGATCCGACCGCCTTGGCCTCCCTAAGAGCTGGGATTACAGGCGTGAGCCACCGCACCCGGCCAATTTTTGTATTTTTTAGTAAAGAAGGGTTTCGCTATGTTGGCCAGGCTTGTCTCAAGCTCCAGACCTTAGGTGATCTGCCCGCCTTAGCCTCCCCAAAGTGCTGGGATTACAGGCATGAGCCACTGTGCCCAGCCCCAGAGTACTTTGATGGCAGTACTAAAGTGTTTTTATTTTTCCCATCATTTGGGATTCACAAGCAGTTTTTGATATAACTAATTGGTGGGAATGTGCAGAGTTGGGGGTATTGCACTGAGTGATCCTTAGCCGCAGAAGTACAGAGACTAGACAGCTGATACTGATTCATGCCATGTCGTTTCCTTCTGGGCATCTTTGCCATTTCATTCACCTCTCTTTTGTCTTTCTGAGTGCTAATAGGATTATTAGTGGACTTACCATACTTCAAGAGTTAATTGATTTGCAAAAGGATTTCCTGATGTCTAAAAGTAGAATCAAAAGGATATTAGAGGTTTGAGTTTAATAAGTTTCTCCGGATAATTTGATTTTCAACCCAAAAAATTCATTTTTTTTTTTGAGACAAGGTTTCACTCTGTCACCCAGATCGTAGTGCCATGGTGCAGTCCTCCTACTTCAGCCTCCCGAGTGACTGGGACTACAGGCTAATTTTTTTGTCTGTGTATGTAGAGACCAGATCTCACTATGTTGCCCAGGCTGGTCTCTAACTCCTGTCTTTTTTTTTTCAGAGGTAGAAAACAAGTGGCGGCTAGTCCAAGTGCAGTGGTGTTTACGACTAATTTGTCATAACCAGTTATAGATCTCTTTGTTCCATTTCCACTCCCACTGCTTCACTTGACTAGCCTTTAAAAAATAAAAGTAAAAAACAAATGGCCATGAGATCTGAGAGCTACAGTGAAAAAAAAAGTGGCCAAATTTGTGAATTTTATTTCCTGAACTTTTTTTTCTTATGTTGTAAACCTGTGGTCTGTGTTTAAGACATTGAAACCATTAGAAATAGTTACAGTAGAGCTTTTTTGTTTGCGTTTTATTTACTTATTAGAGATGGGGTCTCACTTTGTCACCCAGGATGGAGTACAGTGGCTATTCACAAGCGTGGTCGTGCTGCACTACTACATCATCAGACTCCTGGGCTCAAGAGATCCTCCCGCCTCAGCTTCCTGAGTAGCTGGGACTACAAGTTCACACCACCACACCTGGCTGGGCCTGTTTTAATTTTTCAAGGAGTAGGACAGAGCCTAAGGAGAGAGAAGACAATGAATAAGAAAATTAGGGCTGGATGTGGTAGCTCACATCTGTGATCCCAGCATTTTGGGAAGCTGAGGCAGGTGGATAGCTTGAGTCCAGGAATTCAAGACCAGTCTGGGCAACATACAGAAACTCTGTCTCTACAAAACATATAAAAATTAGCCAGGTATGGTGGCATACGCCTGTAGTCCCAGCTACTCAGGAGGAGGCTGAGGTGAGATGATCACTTGAACCTGGGAGGTTGAGGCTGCTGTGAGCCATGATTGTGCCACTGCACTCCAGCCTGGGTAACAGAGTAAGAACCTGTCTTAAAAAAAAAAAACTCAGTATTTTTTTATTTGAGATGGAGTCTCACTCAGGCTGGAGTGCAGTGGCACAATCTTGGCCCACCACAACCTCTGCCTCCCAGGTTCAAGCGATTCTCCTGCCTCAGCCTCCCAAGTAGCTGGAATTACAGGCATGTACCACCACCACACCTGGCTAATTTTTCTATTTTTTTAGTAGAGATGGGGTTTCGCCATGTTGGCCAGGCTGATCTCAAACTCCTGACCTCAGGTGATCCACCCACCTTGGCTTCCCAAAGTGCTGGGATTACAGGTGTGAGCCACTGCACCCGGCCAATTTTTTTTTTTTTTTTTTTTTTTTGAGACGGAGTCTTGCTCTGTTGCCCAGGCTGGAGTGCAGTGGCGCAATCTCGGCTAACTGCAAGCTCCGCCTCCCGGGTTCACGCCACTCTCCTGCCTCAGCCTCCCGAGTAGCTGGGACTACAGGCGCCCGCCACGACGCCTGGCTAATTTTTTGTATTTTCAGTACAGACGGGGTTTCACTGTGTTAGCCAGGATGGTCTCGATCTCCTGACCTCGTGATCCACCTGCCTCGGCCTCCCAAAGTGCTGGGATTACAGGCGTGAGCCACTGCGCCCGGCCTATTTTTTTAATAAAAAAAAGAAAGTTGATAATTTCAAATCCCAATCAGTAGCTCAAGAGCACAGCATTTCCATTGCTCTCATAGAATATTAACACAGCTGTCCTGTGCAAACAGTACTGAAGATGTTTTGCTGACCTTCTTTTGGGCTCTAGCTTTTCAAGGTCTTATTTTAGTCTATTATGCCTGTAAAGCATCAGTCAAGCATATAATTGTTGAACTGTTAACTGTGTGCTCAGCACAACTAGAGGTGCTGTGAGAAACAGCTGTATAAGATGTAGTCTGGCCGTGCGCGGTGGCTCACGCCCGTAATCCCAGCACTGTAGGAGGCTGAGGCAGATCACTTGAGGCCAGGAGTTCGAGACCAGCCTGGCCAACATGGTGAAACCCTGTCTCTACTAAAAATACAAAAATTAGCCGGGCATGGTGGCACATGCCTGAAATCCCAGCTTCTCAGGAATCTGAGGAAGAGAATCGCTTGAACCCAGGAGGCGGAGGTTGCAGTGAGCCAAGATCACGCCACTGCACTCCAGCCTGGGCAACAGAGCAAGACTCTGTCTCAAAAAAAAAAAAAAAAAGATGTAGTCCCTATTCTTAGGAAATTTTTAATGTCATTGGGAAGCCAAGAAAGCAATATATTATTATATATAAAGTGTTTTAGGAGATTATAGTTTTAAAACAGGCAGACATCAGAGAACTAGAATAGTCAGAGCTGACTTTCTGGATAAAACATGACTCACTTTCCTCATTACCTCTAATGCTTGCTCCTCTCAAACACTAAAGCTGTGTTCTAAAGCCTAGTGTGAGGAAACAATATTCTCCTGGCTTTGGAGGATTCTCAAATCAATTCTTATAGGGAATGAAGCCATAGCCTTTGGGAGGAAATGGCCCCAAGCCAAGTCTTTAGAGATTGATGGCTCCTCCCTAGATGCTAGTTGGTTGGTTGATAACCAGTTTGCCTCACATCTCTGGGCCTTAGTTTCCTCATCTGTAAACAACAAGTTAAGCCAGATGGTTCTGAGATTCCAGTGTTGGAGGCTCAGCTTCCCCTCCCCTATGATAGAGCTTTTTCTTCCCAGGCATGCAGTTTTGAGCGGATTGCATCATCCAGTAAGACTGAGAGGAGGCCCACATATGGACCCTCGCTGCTCCTGTTGTCTAGAAGTTCCTCTTCTCCTGCCGTTCATCTGCCAGCTTGCCCTTACCTCCCACCCGCTCACATACCCAGCACTGCGTTCTATTTCTAGAAATAAGTACCGAAGTTCGTTTTCCATCTCCTCCCCGAGGTCTGAATTTATACAAGAGCATCCTTAGGATGTCTTACATCTTTGAACTTGGAACATTTTGGTCTTCGTTAAAAGATGACATTTCTTTTTTTTTTTTTTTTTGAGACAGAGTCTTGCTCAGTCGCCCAGGCTGGAGTGCGGTGGCTGGATCTCTGCTCACTGTAAGCTCCGCCTCCTGGGTTCACGCCATTCTCCTGCCTTAGCCTTCTGAGTAGCTGGGACTACAGGCGCCCACCACCACGCCCAGCTAATTTTTTTGTTTTTTTTTTTTTTTTTTTTTTTTTTTTTTGAGATGGAGTCTGGCTCTGTTGCCCAGGCTGGAGTGCAGTGGCGCGATCTCGGCTCACTGCAAGCTCCGCCTCCCGGGTTCACGCCATTCTCCTGCCTCAGCCTCTCCGAGTAGCTGGGACTACAGGCGCCCGCCACCACGCCCAGCTAATTTTTTTGTATTTTTAGTAGAGACGGGGTTTCACCGTGGTCTCGATCTCCTGACCTCGTGATCCGCCCGCCTCGGCCTCCCAAAGTGCTGGGATTACAAGCGTGAGCCACCGCGCCCGGCCTTGTATTGTTTTTTAGTAGAGACGGGGTTTCACCGTGTTAGCCAGGATGGTCGCGATCTCCTGACCTCGTGATCCACCCACCTCGGCCTCCCAAAGTGCTGGTATTACAGGCGTGAGCCACTGCGCCCGGCCAAGATTACGTTTCTTGATTGCTTTTCTGCTCTGTTCCTGGATCTTTTATTCTAATTCACCCTGTATTTGCTAGGTTGGTCATTGATGACTTGAGTTGATCAACTTTAGAATGTAAGTCTCACAATTTTTGTATGAACTGCCATCTCCCTTCTCGGGGAGGAGGCACTTCTGTCGCTGCACCAAGGCAAACTTTACTTAATTCTCTACTTTTTATTTTGGAACCAAGTGAAACAAGTTGGACTTTGGTTTGCTGTATTCTAAGATTCTGGTTCTGGCCAATCTCAGTTTGAAATAAGGCCACTGGCAGCTTAGATCTCTGAGAGATTTCTGTTTCAGTGTGCCAAATCGAAGCATGCCTAGGATTCCCACCCAGTGGGTGTGGACTTCAAATCCCTTTAAAAATGATGCCAGCCAGGCACGGTGGCTCATTCCCGTAATCCCAGCACTTTGGGAGGCCAAGGCAGGAGGATTGCTTGAGCCCAGGAATTTGACCCCAGCCTGAAATTCGCCAGGCATGGTGGTGCACACCTGTAGCCCCAATTACTCAGGATGCTGAAGTAGGAGGATTGCTTGAGCCAGGAGTTGGAGGCAGGAGTTGGAGGCTGCAGTGAGCCATGATGGTGCCACTGCACTCCTGCCTGGGTGACACAGCAAGACCCTGTCTCAAAAATAAACAAACAGCCAGGTGCGGTGGCTCATGCCTGTAATCCTAGCACGTTGGGAGGCTGAGGTGAGTGGATCACTTGAGGTCAGGAGTCCAAGACCAGACTGGCCAACATGGTGAAACCCCGTCTCTACTAAAAATATAAAAATTAGCTGGGCCTGATGGTGGGTGCCTGTAATCCCAGCTACTCAGGAGGCCGAGGTGTGAGAATTTGCTTGAACCTGGGAGGCGGAGGTTGCAGTGAGCTGAGATCACACCACTGCACTAAAGCCTGGGCAACAGAGCGAGACTCTGCCTTTAAAAAAAAAAAAAAAAAGGCCGGGCGCGGTGGCTCACGCCTGTAATCCCAGCACTTTGGGAGGCCAAGGAGGGTGGATCACGAGGTCAGGAGATCGAGACCACAGTGAAACCCTGTCTCTACTAAAAATACAAAAAATTAGCCAGGCGCAGTGGCGGGCGCCTGTAGTCCCAGCTACTCCGGAGGCTGAGGCAGGAGAATGGCGTGAACCCGGGAGGCGGAGCTTGCAGTGAGCCGAGATTGCGCCACTGCACTCCAGCCTGGGCGACAGAGCGAGACTCCGTCTCAAAAAAAAAAAAAAAAAAAAAAAAAAAAATGGCTGGGCACGGTGGCTCACGCCTGTAATCCCAGCACTTTGGGAGGCCAAGGCTGGCAGATCATGAAGTCAGGAGTTCGAGACCAGCCTGGCCAACATGGTGAAACCCCATCTCTACTAAAAGTATGAAAAATTAGCTGGGCATGGTGGTGCGTGCCTGTAGTCCCAGCTACTCGGGAGGCTGAGGCAGGAGAATCGCTGAACCCAGGAGGCAGAGGTTGCAGTGAGCTGAGAACACGCCACTGCACTCCAGGCTGGCAACACAGCAAGACTCCGTCTCAAAAAAAAAAAAAAAAAAAAAAAAAAGCCAGGCGCGGCGGCTCACGCCTGTAATTCTAACACTTTGGGCGGCCGAGGCAGGCAGATCACCTGAAGTCAGGAGTTCAAGACCAGCCTGACCAACATGGTGAGACCCCCATCTCTACTAAAAATACAAAAATTAGCTGGGCATGGTGGTATGTGCCTGTATTCCCAGCTACCCAGGAGGCTGAGGCAGAAAGATCACTGAAACCTGCGATGAGGAGGCTGCAGTGAGCCGAGATTGTGCCATTGCCCTCCCGCCTGGGCAACAGAGCGAGACTCCATCTCAAAAACAAAAAACGTGAATCAAGAAACAAACAAAAAATGATGCCAGATTCCTGGAGAAGGATTAGCGTGGCTTCTGTGGGGTCCTCTGGTTTTGTTTTCCCTTAGTCCAAATTGAGGCCGTTCTTCTGTGAAGTGGCGTTAGCTTGCTAGGATGCTTTTTGAAGTTCTATTCTCAAGGCCTCTGAGCTTGGTTCCCTATGAATAATTAAAATTATTATAATTACCGTGAAAGCTAACTGTAGTGGGCTCCTTGGAAGTCTGGTTTTGCTGAATTGGTTGTCTTCTGTTTGGGGGTGTTGACTGTGAGACTATGTGTACTCATAATGTGTCCTCACGGATGGGGCTCAATACTTGGTAGCTCAGTGAAAATGACTCATTAAAGAAAAAAAAAAAAAGCAGCCGGGCATGGTGGCTCATGCCTGTAATCCTAGCACTTTGGGAGGCTGAGGCAGGTGAATCACCTGAGGTCAGGAGTTTGAGACCAGACTGACCAACATGGTGAAACCCTGTCTCTACTAAAAATACAAAAATTAGTTGGGCGTGGTGGCACATGCTTGTAATCCCAACTACTTGGGAGACTGAGGCAGGGGAATCCCTTGAACCTGGGAGGCGGAGGCTGCAGTGAGCTGAGATTGTGCCATTGCATTCCAGCAAAAAAAAGTGCACTCCAGCAAAAAAAAGTGCCATTGCACTCCAAAAAAAATAAATAAATAACTTCCCTGTGTTATTCAGCCATGTGCTTGATGTACAAGTTGAAACAGGATTTTTGCTCAGTAACTGGCTGCTTGTACAAATGCAAGCCAATATAAAGAAAATGAAATTTGCTCTCTGATTTTAGTTTCGGTCTTGGAGATTTCTAGACACTTGTATTGGCAATGCATAAAGCAGAACAAGAGTTCAGCCCAAGATCCTTCCACAAAAATTGGGTTCATGAGGTGATAGCTACATGGAAGTATCTCCACTAAATAGCAAGAACAAAGGCAGGAAGGTAGTTTTTACAGTGATTTTGCATATTTGTAAAGACTTTTAAAGTTGGAAGAAGTAATTATTTTCCCCATGTGAAATTATGTTTAGTAAGTATCCAGTTGGTTAATCTACAGCAGTTCTTCACCTTACCTTTTTGATTCTTTCTTTTATAGAATTATAAAAAGTTATTCTTACGGTAATTTATATTCTGGGACCAGATAATTTGTTCCATAAGCTGTTATGAATAAGAACTTATATTATAAATTGTATCCAACAATGAGACACTGCTTTGTCTCCTAATATCAGCCAGGTTTTGTTTGTTTGTTTGTTTTTTGAGATGGAGTTTTACTCTTTTTGCCCACGCTGTAGTACAGTGGTGCAATTTTGGCTCACCACAATCTTCACCTCCCAGGTTCAAGTGATTCTCCTGCCTCAGCCTCCCGAGTAGCTGGGATTACAGGCATGTGCCACCACGCCCGGCTAATTTTGTATTTTTAGTAGAGATGGGGTTTCTCCTTGTTGGTCAGGCTGGTCTCGAACTCCCGACCTGAGGTGATCCGCCTGCCTCAGCCTCCCAAAGTGCTGGGATTACAGGCGTGAGCCACCGCACCTGGCCTATGAGCCAGTTTTTAAATCTTATAATGCTTCACATAATCCTGAGACTGAAGTGAAAATATCTGGAGTAGGAAAACCACAGAGTTGTCCTAGGCTGCAGATGGTCCTGTGTGTAATAACAAAATTGAGTTATTAAGAAGAAGAAGTTATCTTTAGGCCATAAATGACTTTATGGTTTCTGTTCTTTGCCATGGCCTTGGGGGTTTTGCTGAGCGTCTGGTTTTAAGGAAGTTACCTTATTTCCCCTTTGAATGTTCTCAGTCTTCCCTCCATGTTAATGCCTTCTGGGTCTCATTAATGTCATACCAAGTAGGTGTACTTGCATGTAGACTTCATGACCTTATGCTTGGACTAAAGGAAGTTCCAGACTTAACTGGATCTCTCCCTGTCACAGTCTTTCTGCATCAGGGGCATTGAGAGGCCCGGCCAGATAGAAGCTGTGGGAGGCAAGAGTGGACAGCGTAAGTGGGAACTGAGGGTGATGGGCCTAGGGAAAAATTGGGCTTGATACCTTCCAAGTTAAGAAGCTGCTGTCACTCCAGGATTTCAAGCATGGGGGGGACACATGGAAAGCCATTTTCACAGAGGTGAGTCCCACAGCTATATAGAGTTCAGGTGATGGAGAAAGATTGTGAAGGCAGAGAGATCCAGAAAAGGCTGGAGGTAACTTAAGTCCAAGGGTAAGGTCATGAAGTCTGGATGTGAGCATTCCTCCCAGGAACAGGAAGAGATAGGAGAATCTGAAGACATTCTATGAAGAGAATTGGCAGCATGTGATTTCAGATCACTTTCTCCCTGTATATATATATATATATACACACACACACACACAGTATCTGTCTGTGAGATAATAGTAATATTCATAATAACTCCAAGGCATTTTGAGACCCTGAAGTCTTTCTGAATTATAAATTGTATTTAACATAATGTTAATGGAAAATTGTATTTTATATTGTTTTAATTCTTGGGGTTTTTGGTGGTTTTTTTTTTGTTTTTTTTTTGTTTTTTTTTTTTTGAGACAGTGTCTGGTTGTATTGCTCAGGCTGGAGTATAGTTGTGTGATTTTAGCTCACTGCAGCCTCCTCCTCCCAGGCTTCAAGCCAGCCTCTCAACTCAGCCTCCCAAGTAGTTGGGACTACAAGTGTGCACCACCACACCTGGCTAATTTTTGGAATTGTGGTAGAGACGGGGTTTTGCCATGTTGCCCAGGCTGGTCTCAAACTCCTGAGCATATTTTTAGTAGAGGCAGGGTTTCGCCATGTTGCCCAGGCTGGTCTCAAACTCCTGAGCTCAAGTGATCCACCTGCCTCAGCCTCCCAAAGTGTTGGGATTACAGGCATGACCCACCATGCCGGACCTTACAGTTATTTGAAAATCGGTTATCTAGAATATACAGTTAAAATTATCCCTGCGTTTATCTGATCCTACAGATTAGGATTCACTGTACTCAGGTTGGACTCCTAATTTTGACTTTTCTTTTGTTCTTTTCTTTTTTTCTTTTCTTTTTTTCTTTTTTTTCCCCCAAGATGGAGTCTTGCTCTGTCGCCCAGAGCTGGAGTGCAATGGCGCGATACTGGCTCACTGCAACCACCGCCTCCCAGGTTCAAGCAATTCTCCTGCCTCAGCCTCCCAAGTAGCCGGGATTACAGGCGCGTGCCTCCACGCCTGGCTAATTTTGTATTTTTAGTAGAGATGGGGTTTCACCATGTGGGTCAGGCTGGTCTCGAACTCCTGACCTCATGATCTGCCCACCGTGGCTTCCCAAAGTGCTGGGATTATAGGAATAAGCCACTGCACCCAGCCAATTTTGACTTTTCAATGTGGCTAAGAGGCCGAGCATGGTGGCTCACCCGTGTAATCCCAGCACTTTGGGAGTTCAAGGCAGGAGGATCACTCAAACCCAGAGAGTTTGAGACCAGCCTGGGTAACAAAGGGAGACCCCTGTCTCTATTTTTTAATTTAATAAAACATTAATGAGGCTAAGAAACTTTTTGCTTCATTCATTGGGTGTGTCATGTAGGGGAAAGCAGCACAAGGAAGTCCCTTGATCACGTGCACACATGCACATGTGCATACACACAGAAATGTTTCTTTTTTTTTTTTTTTTTGAGACCGAGTCTCGCTCTGTTGCCCAGGCTGGAGTGCAGTGGTGCAATCTCGGCTCACTGCAAGCTCCGCCTCCCGGGTTCACACCATTCTCCTGCCTCAGCCTCCCAAGTAGCTGGGACTACAGGTGCCCGCCACCACGCCTGGCTAATTTTTTTAATAGAGACGGGGTTTCACCATTTTAGCCAGAATGGTCTCAATCTCCTGACCTCGTGATCCACCCGCCTTGGCCTCCCAAAGTGCTGGGATTACAGGTGTGAGCCACTGCGCCCGGCCACATGTTTCTTGTAATCTCTCCATGGCAGGAGTAACTGGGTGCTATTGTTGTTTTAATTTCCCAAGATTCCTAATGCTGGGTTTTGCCGGTGGTGATCCCTCAGTCTGAGCTTGCCAACAGTTGTCCTCAATCCTGCAGACCCGATTTAGGCATTTCTTTTTTTTCCCTTTTTTTTGAGACGGAGTTTCGCTCTCGTTTCCCAGGCTGGAGTGCAGTGGCGCGATCTCAGCTCACAGCAACCTCCGCCCTCCGGGTTCAAGTGATTCTCCTGCCTTAGCCTCCCAAGTAGCTGGGATTACAGGCATGTGCCACCATGCCTGGCTTATTTTGTACTTTTAATAGAGACAGGCTTTCTCCATGTTGGTCAGGCTGGTCTCGAACTCTGGACCTTAGGTGATCTGCCTGCCTCGGCCTCCCAAACTGCTGAGATTACAGGTGTGAGCCACCGCGTCCAGCCTTTTCCTGTTTTTTTTTTTTTTTTTTTGGAGACAGAGCTCTGTCACCCAGGCTGAAGTGCAGTGGCACGATCTTGGCTCACCGCAAGCTCCACCTCCCGGGTTCACACGATGCTCCTGCCTCAGCCTCCCGAGTAGCTGGGACTACAGGCGCCTGCCACCATGCCCGGCTAATTTTTTGTATTTTTAGTAGAGACAGGGTTTCACCATGTTAGCCAGGATGGTCTTGATCTGCTGACCTCGTGATCCGCCCACCTTGGCCTCCCAAAGTGCTGGGATTACAGGTGTGAGCTACCGCGCCTGGCCGATTTAGGCATTTCTCATGATTGACCATTTTGGACACAGATTGCGGCAATGTTAATGTGCCTTTTTCCTCATCCCTCACTCCCTTTTCGTACTGTCTTGTGCTCCAGATCCAGCTGGGGAAAATCATGAAACCTAATACATTTGGGAGGTGAAGGAAGGAAGGGCAAAGCATTCCAGAAAGCCCACCACTGCCTTTTGGCTGTCATCCTTTTACATTCAGAGTTCAAGGAAGTATTGTGGTATGAATGCCTTGTTTACAATTATCATTCGTGTTTGGTGCCATTACCCTGGCAGTCTAAAGAAAATAAGCAACATAAAAGCAAGAACGGAAAAGGCCCTTTCACACAAATAGGACATCCCTTGCCCAGCACTCCCACCCTGAAAGCTGAGGGGGCGCGAGTCAGGAGGAGTGCTGGTGTCCTCCAAATGCCCTTTCTGGACCTGGGTTCTTCAGCCGGATTCTGAAGCCAACAGGCTTGATTAAGAAAGGTCTGGCTCCACAGAAAGCTCTTTGTCAGGGGTAGCACAAAACAGATTTTTTTTTAAACCTTGCATTAGTATTTACTTTTTGTTACAGTGGTTTGAGTCCAGCCAATGACACTGGAGCCAAAAAGAAGAAAAAGAAACAAAAAAAGAAGAAAGAAAAAGGCAGTGAGACAGATTCAGCCCAGGATCAGCCTGTGAAGGTAACAAGGAGGTTCTGTTTTTTGTGACTGAGTCACTTTTTCACATGAGAGAGTTTTGAGGTGAATGTATAGGAACAACTTGGATTGACGTTCTCCACTGGTATTACTTCAAGATGGAAGAGTTGGATCCCAGTGCTGTCCTCTGCTGCCCTAGACCTAGGTGATGAAACTGCTCTCAGTACCCTAAAAGATACAGCGGGTCAGACACTGACTCCCAAGCATGGTGCCCATCAGAATGGACAGGTGCATACTGCATGTGCTGCTGTGCCAGTGCCCTGGGGAGCTACGTGTGACAGCCCCTGGCACCTAGAGCAGTGGTTCTCTGTCTTAAGTCCCCACCGCTCTGACAGTGAAAGGCCCCCCCCTTTCTTTTTGAGACAGAGTCTTACTCTGTTGCCCAGGCTAGAGTGCAGTGCATGATTATAGCTCACTGCAACCTCCACTCCTGGGCTCAAGTGATCCTCCTGCCTCAGCCTCCCAAGTAGCTGGGATTGCAGGTGCATGCCACCACACCTGTCCAATTTTTTTTTTTTTAATTTTTTGTAAAGATGGAGTCTCACTATGTTACCCAAGCTGGGTCTTGAACTCCTGGGCTCAAGCAATCCTCCTGCCCTAGCCTCCCAAAGTGCTGGGATTACAAGCGTGAGCCACTGCGTTCAGCCAAAGACCTCTTCTTGAGACCTTTATATATTTGCAAACATTCTCTTAAGGCCATAGTCATTATAATGAAAGCCATGAGTCCCACAGAGTCTTTCTGAGTTCTACTCCATGAGAACCACTGGCCTAAGGCTTACAACCCGAGAGTGATGCACTGGCATGAAACCCAGAGATATGGGTAAGGATTGTTTTGTTTCTTAAATAAAACAACATTACAAAATAAAACAATTGCAGGTAAATGTTGTCTTCTTCAAAGTAGGCTGACAGGGGCAGGGGGACAACTCAAACATATTCATAATTCACCTTTTAAAACTGCCTCTGAGACCAGGCGCGGTGGCTCATGCCTGTAATCCCAGCACTTTGGGAGGCCAAGGTGGGTGGATCACCTGAGGTCAGGAGTTCAAGACCACCCTGGCCAACATGGTAAAACCCTGTCTCTACTAAAAATATAAAAATTTAGCTGGGCATGGTGGCAGGCGCCTGTAATCCCAGCTACTCGGGAGGCCAAGGCAGGAGAATCGCTTGAACCCAGGAGGCAGAGGTTGAAGTGAGCTGAGATCACGCCACTGCACTCCAGCCTGGGCAACAGAGTGAGACTCTGTCTCAAAAAATAAAAATTAAGTGGCCAGGCATGGTGGCTCACGCGTGTAATCTCAGCACTTTGGGAGGCCAAGGCGGGTGGATCACGAGGTCAGGAATTTGAGACAAACCTGGCCAACATGGTGAAACCCCGCCTCTACTAAAGATACAAAAAAAAAATTAGCTGGGCGTGGTGGCAAGCACCTATAATCTCAGCTACTCAGGAGGCTGAGACAGGAGAATCACTTGAACCCAGGAGGCGGAGGTTGCAGTGAGCTGAGATCGCGCCATTGCACTTCAGCCTGGGCGACAGGTCAAGACTCTGTCTCAAAAAAAAAAAATTTGTTTTTAAATTTTAAAAAAAAGAACAGCCTCTGAAACAGTTTATAAGCCTTGCAAAAATCCATACTCATTCCAATATACCCACACTTTGCTTTATGCCTCAAATGTTATGCCCCAACTTGAATCTACTACCTTATTGAGACATGACTTCAAGTAATTTTTTAGTATTTCCAATATAAAACTCACTATGAAAAAAATACCATTATTATTTAATACCATGTTGCACTTCATTTAAATTAGCTCCAAACCATCACCATCCCTACAAGGTAGGTGGGAGTCTTCCCTTTTTATTTATTTAATTTATTTTTGAGACTTGTCATTCAGGTTGGAGTGCAGAAGTACGAACATGGCTGACCGCAGCCTCAACCTCCTGGGCTCAAGCAATCTTCCTACCTCAGCCTCCTGAGTAACCAGGACTACAGGTGTGCACCACGACACCCGGCTAATTTTTTTATTATCTGTAGACATGGGGTCTCCCTACGTTACTCAGGTTGATCTCTAACTCAGGCTCAAGAGATCTGCCTGCCATGGCCTCCTAAATTGCTGAGATTACAGGAGTGAGCCATCACACGTGGCCGAGAATTTATTTAATAAACTGCAAGGGGAAGAAAATTAAAATGCCACCTCCGAGGCCTAAGCAATATGAACATATTGGTTCATATTCTTTCTTTCCTTTATAATCTAAGTGAAAAATAGAAAATATTAGAAGAAAAATATTAGAAGAAAATGTATGTATTTTTATTAACCTAAGTCTGACATAGGACCCAGAAGCCATAAAACAGAAATTGACAAATTTAAAACTTTGTAGAAGTCAAAAGATAAACAACAATCTGGGACAATATTTGCAACATATGTATTAGTTTAAAATAATTGAATGAATAGGCAGTTCAGAAAGAAAAAATGTTTAATCAGTGAATAATGAGATAGTTAAAGTCATAATGGAAGAAATGACCATTAAAGCGGTAATTTTTTCTCTTAGATTGGCATAGATTAAGCCTTGGTAAATTTTTTTTTTTTTTTTTTTGTGAGACGGAGTCTCGCTCTGTAGCCCAGGCTAGAGTGCAGTGGCGCAATCTCGGCTCACTGCCAGCTCCGCCTCCCGGGTTCGCGCCATTCTCCTGCCTCAGCCTCCCGAGTAGCACGGGCTACAGGTGCCCGAAACCATGCCAGCTAGTTTTTTGTATTTTTAGTAGAGATGGGTTTTCACCGTGTTAGTCAGGATGGTCTCGATCTCCTGACCTTGTGATCCACCCGCCTCGACCTCCCAAAGTGCTGGGATTACAGACGTGAGCCACCATGCCTGGCCCCTTTTTTTTTTTTTTTTTTTTTTTTTTTAATAGGAACGGGGGTCTCACTATATTTCCCAGGCTGGACTTGAACTCCTGGGCTTAAGCAGTCCTCCCACCTCAGCCTCCCAAAGTGCTGGGATTACAGGTGTGAGCCACCAAGCTCAGCTGAGGCTTGGTAAATCTAATGGTGAGGGTCTGGAGCTACTCTCATACACTGTTCATTGGATTACTGATAGTCTCTTTTTAGAGAGCAAATTGATGATAAATAATTTCAAAAGTGCATACCTTTTGACCTAGCAAGCCTCTTTCTTAACTTAATCCTACAGAAATATATATCCCAGTGGGTAAAAATA
Source organism: Nomascus leucogenys (assembly GCF_006542625.1). NCBI lineage: Eukaryota > Metazoa > Chordata > Mammalia > Primates > Hylobatidae > Nomascus > Nomascus leucogenys. The sequence goes on along the minus strand of NC_044399.1, from coordinate 31,075,104 downwards.
GATGTATAAGAAAATTTATGCTGGGTGTGGTGGCCTGTAATCCCAGCATTTTGGGAGGCCGAGGTGGGCAGTTCGCTTGAGCCCAGGAGTTCGAGGCCAGCCCAGGCAACATAGTGAGACCCCGTCTCAACAAAAAAACAAACAAAAAAATTATCTGGGCCTGGTGGCACATACCTATAGTCCCAGCTACTCAAGAGGCTGAAGTGGGAGAATCCCTTCAGCCCATGAGGTTGAAGCCGCAGTGAGCCATGATTGTGCCACTGCACTCCAGCCTGGGCAACAGAGCAAGAACCTGTCTCAAAAAAAAAAAAAAAAGAAATTCACTGCAACATTGTTGTATTACTGAAGAACAAAATCACCAAAATGCCCATGAGTAGGGGGCTGGCTAAATATACTGTGGTCCATACATACAGTGGACTTAGTTGGTAGAATGGGTAGGTCCATGTGTTTTCACCTGGAAAGGTCTCTAAGACAGTCTTTAAAGAGCAGTTTGTACGATAATATTATATGATCGAATTTTAGTTTTTGAAAAGTGTGTGCGTGCATTTGGAACTTGCATGCAAAAAAGTCTGGAATTATGTTTGCCTCTTCTCACCTTCCCAAGTGGAGACTGTTGATGACAAGGATTATATTTGGGGGATGGGATTGTTGGGTGTTTACTTTCTCTGTGTCTTACACATTTCTGCATTGTTTGAAATTTACATTGAGCATGTATTACTTTTGCCATCAAACAACATAAGACTAATAAGGGGAGAAACCTTGCGGGCAGCACCCGCCCATCATATAGCTCAGTGTCAACCACTTTTTCTCCGGTTGTAATGACCTCTGGCATTACGACAGAGGAACCAAACCCCTTCTTTGAGTTCTACCCCTTAACTCTTTTTTTTTTTTTTTTGAGATGGAGTCTTGCTCTGTCACCCAGGCTGGAGTGCAGTGGTGCGATCTTGGCTCACTGCAACATCTGCCTCCCAGGTTCAAGCAATTCTCCTGTCTCAGCCTCCTGAGTAGCTGGGATTACAGGGACACGCTGCCATGCCTGGCTAATTTTTTGTATTTTAGTAGAGACAGGGTTTCACTGTGTTGCCCAGGCTGGTCTTGAACTCCTGAGCTCAGGCAATCCACCTCCCTCGGCCTCCCAAAGTGCTGGGATTACAGGCATGAGCCACTGTGCCCAGCACTCTTTTTTTTTTTTGAGACGGAGTCTAGCTTTGTTGCCCAGGCTGGAGTGCAATGGCGCCATCTCGGTTCACTGCATCCTCCGCCTCCCAGGTTCAAGTGATTCTCCTGCCTCAGCCTCCCAAAATAGCTGGGATTACAGGTGCCCACCACCACGCCTGGCTAATTTTTATATTTTTAATAGAGACAGGGTTTCACCATGTTGGTCAGGTGGGTCTCGAACTCCTAACCTCAAGTGATCCGCCCACCTTGGCCTCCCAAAGTGCTGGGATTACAGGCATGAGCCACTGCACCCAGCCCCCCCTAACTCTTGAACTCATAATTAATCAAAAGTCTTACTAACATAATGGGCCTTTTCTCTCCCCAACTTTGTCTTGTCCAGATGAACTCTTTGCCAGCAGAGAGGATCCAGGAAATACAGAAGGCCATTGAGCTGTTCTCAGTGGGTCAGGGACCTGCCAAAACCATGGAGGAGGCTAGCAAGCGAAGCTACCAGTTCTGGGATACGCAGCCCGTCCCCAAGCTGGGTATGTATATGCTTGCTTTCTTTGCCAGGTCAGGGGCGAGGGATCTGCCTCAGCTGTGCCTTCATGAGGGTTTCATGCTGAATTACTATAGGGAGGGCAGTAGAGTCCTGTAGTTCCTTGGTAGTTGTTTTCAGAGGGTGGTTTTTAAAAATGCAGCACAAAGACTATCATTCAGAGACCTTACCATTTTATAGCAGCACACCTTGAGAACAAATAATGATTCTTGCCAACAGCAGTGGCTCACACCTATAATCTCAGCACTTTGGGAGGCCGAGGCGGGAGGATTGTTTGAGCCCAAAAGTTCGAGACCAGCCTGGGCAACATAGTGAGACTTTGTTTCCACAAAAAGTACAAAAATTAAAAAAAAATTAAAAAAAAAAAAATAACCAGGCATAGTGACATGCACCTGTAGTCCCAGCTACTCAGGAGGCTGAGGTGGGAAGATAACCTGAACCTGGGAGGTCAAGGCGGCAGTGAGCTGAGATCACGCCACCGCACTCCAGCCTGTGCAACAGGAGTGAGACCCCCAACTCAAAAAACAAACAAACCAAAAAACCAAAAAAAAAAAAAAAAAAAAACCAAAACTATTGGCACATGAAGAGTGGGAATGTCTGCCCAGAGGTCTTTTTTCCACTTAGGTTTATAGAGAGTTTGTCTTGTTTGTCTGGGCACATGTTTATTCCTGGAATGGGCAAAGTCCCCAGCCTCTTCCCCTTTGTCTCCTAGCCAATGCATGCTTACTAAATGCAAAGTGGTTTGAGATTTTGCTTAGCAGTGATGGTTCAACAACAGGAATACCATATATAGATTTCATTAGCACCCCGTAAAAAAGCTATAATGAACTGCTAAAGGGGTGGAATAGGCAGAATGTCTAAAAGGATTCTGGAAGGGACTGGATCCTGTTAGACGTGCCTGCCAAGACTGAGCCAAGCCAACCTTGATAGCTAACTTCAGGACTCAGCTGACAAAGTTTCTGAAGTGGTTGTATCATGATTCTGGACCCACTGGTGGCCTAGTTCCTGTTTTCTTTGTGACTGGGAAAGTAAGTATGTTGAATGACTTTCAGCTTGTCCACATTACTGCTCCCCTCCTGAAACACAACGAGACTTCACTAGTATGTTCGGTGCAGAGGAGGAGGGTGGGGCAGGGCCAGACAGGGTAGGGCCAAAGACTGGTGAGGGGAGGAAGGCAGCTGTGCCCAAGGAGATTTGTCTGCTGCAGAGGTTGGGAGCAGCTACTCCATGAGGCCTGCAGACCTGTAGGATGGGCATTGCCTAATTGCTAGTAGAAATGCAGTTTGTCAGGCCCCACCCCAAAGCTGCAGAATCAGAACTGCCAGAGGATTTGTGTCCACTTTGAAAGTTTGAGAAGCTCTGCTCTAGAGTGGATGCAGTTCTTAGAAGCTTGGTCACAATAGACGCAAGCTGAGGAGGTGCATCCCCGCAGGTGAGGGAGAGCAGAGCACTGCCCAGGTGGACAAGAGGGGTGCTGAATCCCCCATCACCGTGTGTGTTTGGCTGCCCTCATCGGCCAGGTCCCAGGCCCACTGGCTAAGCCCTCCAGCAAGGCTTTGGGCCACAGGGTGGGGTCCCAGTGACCAGTTTCTCGCTGAGGAGCAGGAAGGATGCAGAGAGCCACACATCTCACCTCTGAATGAAATCCCTGATGAGGTGTTGTGTGGTGGCTGCCATATATCTTGGCTCTGTTTTCAGATGGCATTTTGGAGTTTTGGTTTGATTTTATTTTTCCTGAGGAATTTGCAAATGAGTAACCTTGCTACATTCTTCACAAGTAGTGGCACCTGGTAAAGAGGCAGATTGAGGCCAGGTGCGGTAGCTCACGCCTGTAATCCCAGGCGTGGGAGGCCGAGGCGGGTGGATCACCTGAGGTCAGGAGTTCGAGACCAGCCTGGCCAACATGGTAAAACCTCGTCTCTACTAAAAATACAAAAACTAGCTGGGTGTGGTGGCACGGGCCTGTGATCCCAGCTACTTGAGAGTCTGAGGTGGGAGAATCGCTTGAACCTGGGAGACGGAGGTTGCAGTGAGCTGAGCTTGCACCACTGCACTCCAGCCTGGGCAGCAGAGCAAGAATGCGTCTCAAAAATAAATTAAAAAAAAAAAAAAAAAAAGAGGCAGCTGGGATTAATTTGCTTCTGTTCCTCTTCAGCCCAGCAATACTTTGTTTTCCTTTCACCTGTAAATGTAGAAAGTGCTTCAGTTTAGTTCTCAGAAAGTTCAAGAGAAAACCACACAGTTGCTCATACGGGCCCTGACACTTTGAGGAAGGAGGAACAAGGTCTGGTTTTATTTCTTCTGGCTTTGTCTTCTGTGCAGTGCGTGGTGTTGGACTCTATGGAAGAGCGGTCACCCTGAGCATCTGACTAGTCTGCCTTTGAGGTCCAGGGTCAGTCAAGCCCCAGTTACATTCCTTTGTTTGTGTCAGCCTGTAGAAAGTGCCACCTTGGCAGGCGTGTTAGCCTGCATGGCTGAGGCGTCACCCTAGTTCTGAGTTTTCTCAGGGGTGGTGCTACCTACAGCTTCTTGCCCTAATTTTTTTTGTCACTTAATTGGAGGACTAATGATTATAAATCTCGTGCATATTAGCTGCACTGTGTTTTTACAGTACTCTCCACCTTCTTGGGAGAGTTTTAATTAGATGGTATTCCACTAAAGAAACCTACAAGTCTCTCTTATTCATTTATTCATTTATTTATTTATTTATTTATGAGACAGAGTCTCACTCTGTCGCCCAGGCTGGAGTGCAGTGGCGTGATCTCGGCTCACTGCAACCTCTGCAGGTTCAAGCAATTCTCTGCCTCAGCCTCCCGAGTAGCTGGGATTACAGGCGCCCGCCTCCACACCCGGCTAATTTTTGTATTTTTAGTAGAGATGGGGTTTCACCATCTTGGCCAGGCTGGTCTTGAACTCCTGACCTCGTGATCCACCTGCCTCGGCCTCCCAAAATGCTAAGATTACAGGCATGAGCCACCGCGCCTGGCCCTCTCTTTTATTTTCATGAGACAGGATCTCGCTCTGTTGCCCAGGCTGGAGTGCAGTGGCATGATCATGGCTCACTGCAGCCTTGATCTCCTGAGCTCAAGCAATCCTCCCACCTTAGTCTCCTGAATAGCTGGGACTACAGGTGCCTGCCACCATGCCTGGCTAATTTTTAAATTTTTTGTGGAGACATGGTTTCACTGTGTTGCCCAGGCTGGTCTCAAACTCCTAAGCTCAAGCTGTCCTCCTGTCTTAGCCTCCCAAAGTGCTGGGATTATAGGCGTGAGCCACTGCACCTGACTGAGACCTGCAATTCTTTAGAAGCTTAAAATTATCCTAGGTTTACCATGGAAAGGCCTTCTTAGGCCAGGTGTGGTGGCTCAATGCCTGTAATCCCAGCACTTTGGGAGGCCAAGGCAGGAGGATTGCTTGAGCCCAGCAGCTGAAGACCAGCCTGGACAACAGGGAAAGACCTCGTCTCTACAAAAAAATTTAAAAATTAGCCAAACATGGTAGCACATGCCTGCTGTCCCAGTTTCTCAGGAGACTGAGGTGGGAGGATCGTTTGAGTCCTGGAGGTCGAGGCTGTAGTGAGCCATGATCATGCCACTGCACTCTAGCCTGGGTGACAGAGCGAGTCCCTGTCTCAAAGATTAAAAAATAAATAAATAAAAATGAAAGGCCTTCTTAGCAGAAGCGTTTTAGTCTGTATATACTGTAAGAGCTGCAGATGAACTTTTGATCCCCCGCTTCAGATCATGTCATTCTTCTTTTTAAAGTCACCCCTTTCCCACTCATGTCAATGGAAGCAGTATCCTTTTCTGTCTTTGGTCAGTGGAATGCAGTGTGGCCACTCTGTTTTAAAAAGTAACTATCAAAGGGAGGATGTGCACTCACCTGGTTTCCGTGGGTCCCAGAGAGAAGCTTCCCCTCTCTTTTTCCTCTCCCTGGCCTTTGTTTGGTTTAATGTTTTCCACATCTCAGACATTCTCAAAGAATTTTGAGGGAAGAGTGTGCAGAAAGAAACCCATTGAAAGCTCAGGGTTTTCTTTAAACTTCCAGATTCTTTTAAAGCAAGTTTGAAGTGTCATCCTTAGTCATTTATTGGTTCATGTTGGCCTTGAGAGAATTGGCTGCATTCTTGCTGTGCTCTGCAGAGCAGCCTTCCACCCCTGCTCAGCAGGAGGTACTCAAAGGCCATTGTAAGGGAGAAGGCAGGCTGCTCCCCACAGAGCAGGACAAGCAGAGGCCATGATGCTGGCACCAGATCGAGGACAGCACAGGAGGCTTGGGCTGCTTCTTGGCATTGAGGGCACTCCACAGTGGGAGTCTAGTAAAAGTGGCTGCTCCCTTCTCAGTGTTTCCTGTAGCTCTACTTTTTCACACCCACCCTGCCCCACATAGTCCACCTGCAACCTGGCTGATTCCTAATTATCCTTGAGGTCTTGTCTTTAGATATTTCCTCTGAGAGGTCTTTCCACACACACACACACACACACACACACACACGTCCCATAGCACCCTGGACTTCATTCTTACTGGCCCTCGCCATGCCGGGTGGCACGTGCCTCCTTGCTCGTCTCTTTGGTGTCCATGATGGTAAGGACCTGTGTCTGTTTCATTCGCCAGCCCCTGCCACAGAACTGGCACATTCTAGTATTCAGTGAACACTTGGTGAAGGAGTGAGTGAATGGAAGTGCCTGTTGCATGTAGGACCTAGTAGCCAGCCTAAATGAGAAGATTTAGCCTTGAGGTTATTTTAGTACAGTAGGGAAGACCATCAGTATTCTTGGCCATGGAAATAATTTAGGGGGAAAAAAAGAAGGTTCTGAAGTGTATAGGAAAAGGTATAAATCCAATACAAGTTGGGAAATTAGCACCTAGATAAGACTAGAGGGTCTGGCCCTCAGCTTTGTAGGCTCAAAAATGTTTTTTTAATATACATAGCTGTCAGTTGGAAGCAGATTGACTTAAACAAATTCACAAGAGCTACTTAATGAATAATCAAATGGTGGATTTTGGCTGGGCGCCGTGGCTCATGCTATAATCCCAGCATTTTGGGAGGCCAAGGCAGGAGGATCACTTGAGTCTAGGAGCTCGAGACTAGCCTGGGCAACAGTGAGACCTCATCTCTACGAAAAATAAAATTAGCCAGGCGTAGTGGCACATGCCTGTAGTCCCAACCACTCAAGAGGCTGAGATGGGAGGATTGTTTGGGCGTAGGAGGTTGAGGCTGTAGTGAACCAAGGTTATGCCACTGCATTCCAGTCTGGGCAACAGAGCAAGACCCCATCTCACCAGTCATGAGTTTCCTAACTAGGGAAGAAAAATATGACCTGTCTCCTAAGCAAACCTGTTGGGAAGCCTGATTACCAACAGAGCAGGCTGCTTCCCTGCTGCTTCCCTGCACTTTCCAGATCCTGACCCACAGCACGTGGATAATGACTCATTTATTTACTATTTCCTCAGAAGATGGTATGTCTCGTGAGGACAGGGACTTGGTCCTTTTTCCTGCTGTACACTAGGGGCTGGCATGGTCACTGAGTCACTGGTGCATGGTTGGCGCTCAGTAATGTGTCTGATGGAAGAGGGTGAGATGATCAGTGCCAGCGGTGGTGTCGTGTGCTGCAGCCTGATGCAGCCCTTTCCACCACACTTGCCCCACAGATTATCATTCTGGGAAGGTCTAGAGCTTCCTGTTACATGTTAGAATGAAATGTTTGGACTTTGGGAGGCCGAGGCAGGTGGATCACTTGAGGCCAGGGGTTTGAAACCAGCCTGGCCAACATGGTGAAACTCCATCTCTACTAAAAAAAAAAAAAAAAAACACCAAAATTAGCCGGTGTGGTGGCAGACACCTGTAATTCCAGCCACTTGGGAGGCTGAGGCAGGAGAATCGCTTGAACTGGAGAGGTGAAGGTTGCAGTGAGCCAAGATCGCACCACTGTACTCCAACCTGGGCGACAGAATGAGACGCTGTCTCAAAAGAAAAGAAAAAGAAAATATTTGGGATCAGGAGTCTGAAAGTCAGTAAAAGCATGAATTGAGTGCCTAGTCTATACAGAGCCCTTTGCTAGGAACACTGTTACTGGGTTGGTCCCTTTTGAAGACTCCATTTTCCAAAATGCACTAAACATTGCATTCTTCCCAATGTAAACATGAGTGAGCCCGTTGTAGAACTGAAATCATTCCAAGGGCCAGAATTCAGTGGTGAATCTCTCAGCATTTATGAGTCCGATTGAGCTCTGGATAGGAATGAGGGCTGTGTCTTTGGAGCACTCCCCACACGCTCCCACAGAGGAGGGGCCTATCCTGCTCAGGGAGGGGATGTTGTGTCAGGGTGACTTCCCGGCAGCACTGTGTAGAGTTGGTGATTCAGCCCAAAGGCACTTGCAGGACTCTAAACACTGAGGGCCTGAGTTGGCAGTAGCAGTTAACTGGCTCACGCTGCTGAAAGCCAAGGCTGGCAGGGCCACGATTGAGCCTGGCGCCTAGAAGCCATCATCTGGTTCAGAAATGGGCCCAGTACATTGTTGTTGCTGTTGACACAAAAGCAGGCTTGTTGTGACTCCTTACAAACCCATCCAGACTGACGGGCCTGGGCCAGGGCCCTGACAGCACTCTTTACACCAACCAGGAGGCAGGAAGCCAAATTACTAAAGATAAATGTTTGTCATTCAGTGACCCAAGGGAGATTTAAATGGATTTCCAAAACACGAACCACCTTGGATCCCAGTGATTGTCCTGAGGTTTTGCCATAAATTGGCCCTCAGTTAGGGGCTAAGGGTAGCTGGAAAGATGGTTTGCAGTTGCCAAGCACAGAAAGTTCTTCAGATGGAGGGCTCCTAGGGACAGGAGGAATTTGCTCTGGTTGAGTTTTGAGCTGAGCCCTTTACTGCCCCGAGGGGGCAAAGGGTGAGGCTCACAGCTGTGCTCTTCTTTCAGGCGAAGTGGTGAACACCCATGGCCCCGTGGAGCCTGACAAGGACAATATCCGCCAGGAGCCCTACACCCTGCCCCAGGGCTTCACCTGGGATGCTTTGGACCTGGGCGATCGTGGTGTGGTGAGTGGGCCCTCAGAAGGTTACACCTGCGGGTAGGAGCCACTTTCACAGTAAGCCCTGCAGTCTCACCGAGACCACGTCTACTCGAGCCCTAGAGAGCTGAGCCAAGGAGGTCTGAACAAACTCCCGTCTGTAACTTCCTGGGGCATGGCCAAGACTCCACATAAATAGCTCTTAGCTTTTCTGGCAGGTTGAAAGTTAACGTCTGTAGCTCCCCAACGTGGATACCTGTTTTTCATTTATTCTTTTTTGTTCATTCATTTATTTCCTTATTTTCTTTCTAGTCTGTCTCCTGACTGGAGCAGCTGGGGCTGCTAAATGAGGCCCTGTCCTCCGCTTTCCACCCCGGCCACCCAGAGCCCCTTGTTTGGACCTGAGGGATTTATTTCCCTTATAAAGGATGATGAAAATGTCGCTGGGCGCGGTGGCTCACGCCTGTAATCCCACCATTTTGGGAGGCCGAGGCAGGCGGATCATGAGGTCAGGAGTTCCAGACCAGTCTGACCAACATAATAAAACCCCATCTCTACTAAAAATACAAAAAATTAGCCAGGTGTGATGGTGTACGCCTGTATCCCAGCTGCTCGGGAAGCTGAGGCAGGAGAATCTCGTGAACCTGGGAGGAGGATGTTGCAGTGAACTGAGATCGCACCATTGCACTCCAGCCCAGGTGACAGTGCGAGACTCTTTGTCTCAAAAAAAAAAAAAAAATGTCAACAGAATTTTTTTTTTTTTTTTTTTGAGATGGAGTCTCGCTTTGTTGTCCAGGCTGGAGTGCAGTGGCACCATCTCAGCTCACTGCAGTCTCCGCCTCCTGGGTTCAAGCGATTCTCCTGCCTCAGCCTCCCGAGTAGCTGGGATTACAGGTGAGTGCCACCACGCCCAGCTAATTTTTATATTTTTAGAAGAGATGGTGTTTCACCATTTTGGCCAGGCTGGTTTCGAACTCCTGACCTCAGGTGATCCGCCCGCCTTGGCCTCCCAAAGTGCTGGGATTACAGGCAATGAGCCACTAGGCCTGGCTTTTTTTTTTTTTGAGATGGAGTCTGGTTCTGTTGCCCAGGCTGGAGTGCAGTGGCGCCATCTTGGCTCACCCCAACCTCCACCTTCCAGGTTCAAGCGATTCTCCTGCCACAGGCTCCCGAGTAGCTGAGATTACAACTATCTGTCACCACACATGGATAATTTTTGTGTTTTTAGTAGAGATGGGGTTTCACTATGTTGGCCAGTCTGGTCTTGAACTCCTGACCTCGTGATCCACCCGTCTTGGCCTCCCAAAGTGCTGGGATTACAGGCATGAGCCACTGCGCCCACCCTTTTTTTTTTTTTGAGATAGAGTCTTTCTCTGTCGCTCAGGCTGGAGTGCAATGGCACGATCTTGGCTCACTTCAACCTCCACCTCCTGTGTTCAAGCAATTCTCCTGTCTTAGCCTCCCCAGTGGCTGGGATTACAGGCGTCTGCCACCACGCCCGGCTAATTTTTTTATTTTTTAGTAGAGATGGGGTTTAACCACGTTGGCCAGGCTGGTCTTGACTTCTGACCTCAGGTGATCCGCCCACCTCAGCCTCCCAAAGTGCTGGGATTACAGGCTTGAGCCACCACACCTGGCCAACAGAATTTTTTAATACCAAAGTTGGGCCAGCAGATGGAGATAGCTGAGAAGGCAGAAAAAGGCCTTTGTGGCTGGGTGTGGTGGCTCACACCTGTAATCCCAACAATTTGGGAGTCTAAGGTGGGAAGATCGCTTGAGCCCAGGAGTTCAAAATCAGTCAGCCTGGTCAATATAGTGAGACTGTCCCCCTACAAAAGAAAAAAATTTAATAATTAGCCAGACATGGTAGTATGCCCCAGTAGTCTCAGCTACCTGGGAGGCTGAAGTAGGAGGATCGCTTGAACCCAAGGAGTTGGAGACTGCAGCGAGCCATGATCACACCAGTGCACTCCATCCTGGGTAACAGAGTGAGACTCTATCTTGAAAAGAAAGGAAAAAAGGCCTTTGTTTGGGCCAGATGGTAAAAAGTCAGACAAGGTGGGAAATAGCAGTGACTCTCCATGGAGTAATTCCTTGACTAGCTTCGAGAGTCATCCCTCCACGGCACTTCACAGAAGTTGAGACCAGTGGCTCTCCATTGTTGATGGCGCAGAATGATGAAGTGGCTGGTTAGTTAGGTGGCATTCTCGGTCTGCCACTCTACCACATGATGGCTCCGTTTTCTACTGTAACTAGGGTGTTTGCTCCAAGAGTTCCCACCATGCCAGGGGGCAGAAGGATTTGTGAGGCGCCACGTCATTTTTGGTAGTTTGCTTCATCCTTCTGAAAAGCCTAGAGCCCCAGGGTATTGGAGTTGGTCTCCTACCTGGCAGAATACCTCCAAGTGAGCTGCTTATTTCTTTACAGCTAAAAGAACTATACACCCTCCTGAATGAGAACTATGTGGAAGATGATGACAACATGTTCCGATTTGATTATTCCCCAGAGTTTCTTTTGTGGTAAGTTGTAGGGGCTTTCTTGAGGTTCTTGAGGGCAAGTCGTAGAGCAGAACCACCAGAGGGCACCAGAGTTTTCATCCCTGCCAGGGGCCAACCTTTGAATGGCAAATTAGTGTCTCATTTTTGAGTTCCTGCATCTGAAGGAGACTTGCTTTCATTGGCGCTTAGCATTGCAACCTTGTTTAAGACAATTGACTAGGTGAGGGAGACCTTCGTAGAGCTGGTACCCAGGGAAGAGGTATTCATTGTCTGGTGACTTTATATAAGAAAGGAAGGGGCATGAGACCTACTAAGACGGAAAGAAAAGAAGGCACATTTTCTATCTAGTTCCTGAGCATGCTCAATTGTATAGCCTTGCCTGGCTGAGCCATCCACCTGCCAAGGCCACGTTTAATATCCAGGAAGAGAGAGGCATGGGCCGAAATGGAGAGGGACTACCTGAAAGGGAAGGAAGAATTTGTACCAGAAGGAGGGAGATGGGAGACCAGAGCTCCAGGGTTGCCACAATCAGCTCTCAACCGTGGGACCCACTGGCCTCCGAACCAAAGATGCCAGTCCCTTGGTTCAAGCTGTCAAAATGAACACACAGAAATTAGATCAGGCATGAAATCCTCAGTATGATAACCTTGGGTTGGATGAGTAACCAGGCCAAGTGGGATGAGCAGCCAGAAATGGTGATGGCTCGATTCTGTGTGTCCAGGAGGGCTTGGCCCTAAAGAGAATTCAGCTGTTAACCCCCAGGGAGGTGGTAGCACCAGGTCCAAACCAAATTTGGCTGTGGAGCCCAAACAGCTTGTCCAGCCTGCCGGCAAGCAGCACAACTACCCCAGCCTCTCTTTTCCAGGGCTCTCCGGCCACCCGGCTGGCTCCCCCAGTGGCACTGCGGGGTTCGAGTGGTCTCAAGTCGGAAATTGGTTGGGTTCATTAGCGCCATCCCAGCAAACATCCATATCTATGACACGTAAGCACCTGCACCTACCCCCACCCCCGACAACACCGCCATCCTGCTTGGTCTGGGAGGGAGGAGAAAAAGGCTGCACAACGTGCCCCATGAAAGGAAGAGGGAAGGTCTCAGGAAGGGAGGATGCCCAGGTGCGGGGACTGCAGATTCATCCTAGGAACCACCTGTTCTGCTCAGAGTCCCAGCCGGCTCCCTTGTCTGTGGCCCGGGTTGGAAGGAGCCCACCCTGAGGCCTGGTGTGCCTGCTCAGCAGAGGCTTGTTTTTGTTTTTGTTTATTATTTTTTAAATTCTATAGAGGCAAGGTCTTGCTGTGTTGCCCACGCTGGTCTCAGGGAAACTCCTGAGCTCAAGTGATCCACTCACCTCTGCCTCCCAAGAGTGTTGGGATTATAGGCGTGAGCCACTGTGCCTGGCCAGAGGCTTTTTTTAGTCTCACTCTGTTGCCCAGGCTGGAGTGCAGTGGTGTGATCTTGGTTCACTGCAAGCTCCACCTCCAGGGTTCAAATGATTCTCCTGCCTCAGCCTCCCAAGTAGCTGGGATTACAGGCACACGCCACCACACCCCGCTAATCAGAGGCTCATTTTTGAACGCCTGTACCAGTCACACATGGAAGCACTTGAACAGCAGCAGAAATGGGCCAGAGCCAGTGTGACCCAGATTCAGATAGTCCTTGGGGCCTGTGATCTCTGCTCTTCATTTTCCCTGGAAGTGTTGAAACCATCTGCCTGCCACAGTCTTCAGGGCTTATCAGCTGTGTTCTTGAGGGAATCAGAATGCTTGAAACCCTAGAATTGCCTTGACCTGCCCCGTGGGTTCCCTGTGCTGCTTCCCTGCATGCTGAAGGTGGGATTCCCCAGTCGACTCCCAGGGACTCATCAGGGAGATGCTGGTGGTACCTTCAAATAAAGGCGTTTGCTTGAGTCCCACCTTCCTTTGGAGATAGATTCTGTTGAAGTGAGGCAGGCTCCTGGCCTGGTGGAGTGTGGTGGGGAGTCCCAGTACTGAGTGCAGGTGGCAGCTAAAAGTACACCTGTGCTGCAGACCTGGTCCTTCTAGGTGTGGCTGCACGTACTTGATGGGATCACCATTCCCTTCCCTGTTAAAAACCATGTCACCTGGATTTTTCCCCCTCTTAGAGAGAAGAAGATGGTAGAGATCAACTTCCTGTGTGTCCACAAGAAGTTGCGTTCCAAGAGGGTGGCTCCAGTCCTGATCCGAGAGATCACCAGGCGGGTTCACCTGGAGGGCATCTTCCAAGCAGTTTACACTGCTGGGGTGGTACTACCAAAGCCCGTTGGCACCTGCAGGTAAAACTGTCTTCCTGTAAGTCCCCAAAAATACGGGTGTCTGCACTGTAGTTGAGGAGCATGTGCCACTGTGAGTCACAGCTCTGCCCTTAGCATCCCACCTCTGGAGTATCTGGTAAGGCGGGCACTTGGTACCTGCAGAAGCCAGATGGGGAGCATGGAGAGGGTAGGAGGGTTGTAGGGATGGCAGACTGGCAAGTCCCTGCCTTGTCAGGAGGGCTCTTGGTGTCTGCTGGCTGCTGCCATTTGGAGATGGTGGGGGGCGGTACTGGTGGTTTGTTTTTGTTTTTAGGGATGAGCCCAAATCTGGATTTTTATGGGAAATGTCCTGAAGTTTTAAATGGTTGGCTCAAATTGTTTTGAATATTGTGTGCACCAAATAGAGCAAGTCAGCTATGTGATCTAAGGGCAGCCTCTGCCTTAGAAAGTTGTTTAAAACAATTGAATCATCTCTCCCTAGAGAACTTTAAAAGTAAAAACACCAGGTGTGAAAGCAAAAGAGGAGGAGGGAGGAGGGTGAGTGCCTCTGCCATCATCTTCTGGGCTTGACTACAGTCCTTTTCCGTTGACTTGAGTGAGGATTGCTCTCCCCGGACAACTGCTGTAGCAAAGGAATAGTTTTTGAAATTGAGAAAGAAAATCCAGGAGGAGCTTTGGCAGCACTCACTAGGGGAAGGGGGAGGCTGGAGAGCAGGGTGACACCACTGACTCCGGAGGCACCTGATGTGTCTCTCACGCCACCTGCTGGCCAGCTGGGGTCTCCCTGCCATTGTCTTTGTAATAGGGATTGGCCAGAACCCTGAGGACAGGACATTTGTGTCCCCACAGGTATTGGCATCGGTCCCTAAACCCACGGAAGCTGATTGAAGTGAAGTTCTCCCACCTGAGCAGAAATATGACCATGCAGCGCACCATGAAGCTCTACCGACTGCCAGAGGCCAGTGGTGCCCCGGGTGGTGGGCAGGGGGCAGAGAGAGGGCAAGGAGAGCCTGGCTATCAGCAGGAGAGAAGGGCTCTGGGTGGAGAGGGAGCTTTCTCCTACCGGAAAAGTGAACTAGCCCATAGTCTTCAGATTTCCTGGACTTTCTATTTCTGTTATCTGAAGCAGGATTTTATTTTAGTTTAACTTTCTCAGTTCCTCTGAGTCTGTGCCTGGACTAGCTTTTCTGCCATCTGTTGAAAGGCTCAGAGAACACCTATTCTCTGTAATTTTAGCCTAAGTAAAGCATAAATAGAATGATGAATCCACTTAGTGAACCTTCATACACATGGCAGCGCGTTCCAAAGCCCAGCGCACATGCACTAGAGGGTCTGCGACGCCCCTCTGCCGGGTCAGGTAAAGGGTGACCTGAGCTTGTGAGGGAAGCCCTGATTTCTAATCCCAATTTCCCCACCCAGATTTGGCTGAAGGACTGGGCAACCTTAAAGCGAGCTGCTTTTCTGTTCTGGGTCTCAGTTTTCCTAGTTTCCCAAAGAAACAAATGCTCCAACTGTGGCTGGCTTCAGGTAGGGATTCTTTTTTTTTTTTTTTTTTTTTTTTTTGAGACAGGATCTCATTCTGTTGCCCAGGCTGGAGTGCAGTGGCACAGTCACAGCTCACTGCAGCCTCGACCTCCCAGACTCAAGTGATTCTCCCACCTCAGCCTCCCAAGTAGCTGGGACTACAGGCCATGCCCGGCCAATTTTTGTTTTTATAGAAACGGGGTTTTGCTGCCAGGCGCAGTGGCTAACACCTGTAATCTCAGCACTTTGGGAGGCCGAGGCGGGCGGATCACGAGGTCAGGAGATCGAGACCATCCTGGCTAACATGGTGAAACCCCGTCTCTACTAAAATTAGCTGGGCATGGTGGTGGGCGCTTGTAGTCCCAGCTACTTGGGAGGCTGAGGCAGGAGAATGGCGTGAACCTGGGAGGCGGAGCTTGCAGTGAGCTGAGATTGTGCCACTGCACTCCAGCCTAGGCGACAGAGCGAGACTCCATCTCAAAAAAAAAAAAAAAAAAAAGGGGAAAAAGAAACAGGATTTTGCCATGTTGCCCAGGCTCGTCTGAATTCCTGGGCTCAAGTGATCCACGCACCTCAGCCCCTCAAAGTGCTGGGATTATAGGCTTGAGCCACCGCGCCCATCCCAGTAGGGATTCTTAAAATCCCTTCTCAGGCCTGGCGGTGGCTCACGCCTGTAATCCCAGCACTTTGGCAGGCCTAGGCGGGCGGATCACAAGGTCAAGAGATTGAGACCATCTTGCCAACACGGTGAAACCCCGTCTCTACTAAAAACACAAAAACTAGCTGGGCGTGGTACGTGCCTGTAATCCCAGCTAGTTGGGAAGCTGAGGCAGGGGAATCGCTTGAACCTGGGAGGCAGAGGTTGCAGTGAGCCGAGATCGCACCATTGGACTCCAGCCTGGCGACAGAGCAAGACTCCGTCTCAAAAAAAAAAAAAAAAAAAAAAAAGGAAAGAAAAAAATCTCTTCTCTTTCCTCGGAGTGCTTCCTATTGGCCATCAGTCCACACAGTTACTGCGTTCCCGCTGATGTGAGGCTGCCTGCCTGGACTCCTCAGCCTCTAAACAGGATTGATCACTCTAAAATCAGGCTAATCCACCAAGTGATTGGGGTCATTAGTGTCCCATCTTGAGAGACTGCTGCAGTACCGTTAGACACTGCCAAAAGCACAGGCTTGGGGGACTGTGGTATGTGTCTTCTCCCTTCTGTTCTCATGACAGATCTGCCCTGCATTCTAGACCGGTGGGCAGGCAGGCAGAGAGTATTCTTACAGTGCTGCAGCAGCCAGAAGAATGTTTCACCCATGTCTGGGTGGAAACCCCTGCATGGCTGTTTGCAGTCCAGGATTTGAGGTATCATTGTGGGAGCTGCCATGTAGAATGAGGTCATTGAGCATTCCCCTAGAGAGACGAGGATTTAGCAAGGAATTTTAGAGGCTGGAGGGTCTAGAACTGAAGTTTTAAAAGCAATTCCTGCTCTGAGAAGCATTGTGTCAGGCACTGACTGAGGCCTGTAAACTGTGACACCACCTTGTTTGCAGATTGCCCCAAGCCCACCTTTGTGTATCTGAGCCTCTGGGGATGTTCTACCAGCCCCGGTATTTGCTCCACAGGATCACATGGTTTCATTCCACTGAAGCATTTTTCTAGCAAAAGCAGCTGCCGGGTGGGACGCTGACTGGGGATAAAATCCTGGGAGTATGCTGCTTTTCTTCTGAATTTAACCCGCAGCCGTGTCTCTCTGGGAAGTAATGGTGTAATGGTGTCTGGGTGGGCAGACCCTGGCTGGGCCCTGGGGTCTGTCCGTGAAGTCCTCTAAGTCTAGCAGAGAAAGAGCAGTGAGTGTGGGATGGCATCAGTCACAGTTCAGTGAGAAGCCTGTGAGGACTGCTGAGCTGTGCGGGCAGAAGGTACAGCTAGAAAGGCCAACCTGGCCCAAGGGTAGAAAGTCTTGTGCTCTGGGGTGGGGAGTTTGAAACAAGGGTGGAGCATGAAGGGTTGTGTTTTCTTAGGGAGTTAGCCTGGGGCCCTGTGGATGCTTGATTGATGTAGCAGCCTGAGTCCGCCTGGACTAGGAGGGAAACGGCCAGAAGATATGGAAGAGGCAGGCCCTGTGCCTGAGGAGATATGCATGGGGGTGCAGGGAGCCGCCGAATGACCAGGGATTCTCTCTTGAGGGCCTGATCTATCCTTGCCATGGATAGATCCAGGGTGATCAGCTCATCTCACTCCATCTCTTCTGTCTTGCTTCCAGACTCCCAAGACAGCTGGGCTGCGACCAATGGAAACAAAGGACATTCCAGTAGTGCACCAGCTCCTCACCAGGTACTTGAAGCAATTTCACCTTACGCCCGTCATGAGCCAGGAGGAGGTGGAGCACTGGTTTTACCCCCAGGAGAATATCATCGACACTTTCGTGGTGGAGGTGAGTTGGGGAGTGGTGTTCCAGGCCTCTAACGCGTTCCCAGAGAGGCACCCCCCTGAGTGGCCGGGTTCCCAGGGCTCGAGTGTTGGCACCCTAGACTTCCTTGACCGTCTGTGTTTGGTTCTCCCTAAAAACAGGGAGTTGGTGCTTGAATTTGCTGAAAAGATACCTCTGGATCTGGCTTGAGCCCTTCTCCCCCTCTGCCCCACTTTGATAACACAAAATAGAGAGAACTGAGCCCCGCTTAATCCTTCAGGAAAGCCTGCAATTCCCTGCCTGTCCCAGCTTAACCCAGTGCTGACCAGACATAGGAGACACAGTCTGGGGGGATGTGAGCTGCAAGAAGAGGTCCCTGGCGGTGCCCATGCTGGGAAAGAGGTCTGGCAGGTTCAGCCCACGATCACAGCTCTGTCCTCAAGTGCCCTGAGCCAATGTCCCTCCTCCTCCCCACGTGTCCTGTTGCAGTTTCCACCCGTTTATCTAGAGGGGCAGAGCTGCCTGAAGGCGGAGTGAGAGAAAACATTTCGTTCCCGGGCCGCCATGCCACTGTGCATGCTTGACACTGCCTCTTTTTATTGCCTTCCCTTCAGAACGCAAATGGAGAGGTAACGGATTTCCTGAGCTTTTATACGCTGCCCTCCACCATCATGAACCATCCAACCCACAAGAGTCTCAAAGCTGCTTATTCTTTCTACAATGTTCACACCCAGACCCCTCTTCTAGACCTCATGAGTGACGCCCTTGTCCTCGCTAAAATGGTGAGGAGCAGACCAGGGGGTCTCTGGGGATGTGCGGGGAAGGGGCAGTGGAGCCATGGTGAGCACAGCTCCCGGGACACAGCCTCCCATGGGCTGGAGGCTCTGAGTCCTCCTCACCTCCTGTTCTGCTTAGGCAGGGTTCCCACAGTTTTTAGCCAGAAACTCAAAACTCAGAGGGAGCAAGGAGCATCCGAAGTAAAGGCATTGAACTCCTGATTCATTTCAGTGAGTTTCGTTCTCACAGGAGGCACCACCAAGGAGCCTGAATAGCCAGGCCTTCCCTGGGAGGACAGGGGTTCTCCTCACAGCTTTCCCAGCGTGGGAAAGGGGTGATTGCTGTCAGTCGTGGTGAGTCATTGGAGTGTCCAACTGCCAGCAGCGGGTGGCGAGCCCGTCCATCAATGCTTTGCTGTGGGTTCTGGTGACCTGTGCCCAGCCCAGCCTGCTATGGGCAATCTGGTCCCTGCCCTGTGAGAGCTTCTGCTCCAGTTGGTGAGGTGTAGGAAGCATCTTCACAGTCTCCCAGCAACACAGCAGGTGTCATACAACGTGAGGTACACTGAGGGCCTGAGAGTTGGGGCATCCATGGAGTAAGGAAGCAACACAAACCCCACGTAGCTGACCAGAGCCAGCTTCTCAGAGGAAGGGGCTCAGGGTTTGGACTCCAGAGAGGACTGTGGAAATTACTTGAGTTTCAGGGAGGCATAACCAGGAATAGCAAGAGCCCCGGCCTGGACACTGAGTACATATGTGTACACTCAGAGGGACACTGGGCAGAGGCCAGGCTGGAGGGGGCACTCAGAGTGTCCTGAGAACCACCCGGAGAGCGGGGATTAACGTGGAAGCAGCAGAGCTTCTGAGGGAACCTTGTTCTTGTGGCTGCCCACAGGACAGCTTTGAAATGGCAGCAAAGGGATAGGAAGGAGGCTGTCCCCACCTGTCCTCACCTGCTCTTGTTTCTCCCTGCTGCTTTGCAGAAAGGGTTTGATGTGTTCAATGCACTGGATCTCATGGAGAACAAAACCTTCCTGGAGAAGCTTAAGTTTGGCATAGGGGACGGCAACCTGCAGTATTACCTTTACAATTGGAAATGCCCCAGCATGGGGGCAGAGAAGGTAGGCGACGCACAGCCAGAGTCCAGGCCACCCGGCTCAGGGAGTCCATGTCTCCAGCAGAAACCGGGCCATGGGTTGGGGAGACAGCCGCAGTCTGGGTCCTTGTTACCTCGAGTTGAACCTTTGAAAGTGCCCTCCCTCTGCTGGCCAGACCAGCAGGTCAGCGTTCCCCTCTCAGCAACTGGTGTGAGGATGGCACGGGACAGAGCCACACAGGAGCACAAGGTCATCTCCAGTGAGGCCTTCCCACTTGAGGGAACCGTGGAAGTTGAGTTGCCCACGGTTTGCTAGGAGGGTAGGGCTGGGGGAACTCTGAGGAGATTTCCTCTCCCAAGCTGCTGCCCTCTTCTGGCATGACACTTTCTTAGCCCTTCCTCCCCCAGCGCCACAGGGGACATGGGGGTGAGCTGGAGCGTGGGCCAGTTTTCCCTGGGAGGTCTGATGGACGTGTGAACCCTGGTGTGGAGGTTGAGTGTGGGGCCGGCTGGGTGTGAGCCTGCTCCCACAGCACAGGCGGTGGACCCGGGCCCAGTCACTCGGAACTTCGGGGATAGGGAGTGTGGGAGAGTCTTTGGGCCACTGTGGACTCAGCTCTGCCTCTCCCTGTTGGCTCTCCTAGGTTGGACTGGTGCTACAATAACCAGTCACCAGTACGATTCTGGATAAAGCCACTGAAAATTCGAACCAGGAAATGGAACCCCACCACTGTTGGTCCAATTTTCACACACGTGAGAATCCCTGGCAAAGGGAGCAGAACTGAACCGGCTTTACCAAACCGCCAGCGAACTTGACAATGGTATTGCGATGGCGCGGGCTGCGTGACCTCACCTCCGGTCGTGTCTCTGGTCTCCGTGTTTTCCAGTTAATTACATCCTCATGCAGCCATGATCAAGGGAATGTAACTGCTGAAAACTAGCTCGTGATTGGCATATAATGGAGTTAACGGGTGAATAATAAAAGTATATATATATATTATATATATATAAATATTTTAAATATCTTTCATGTTCCAAATGTACAAGGATGTTTGGTCTTTAATGAAAAGCTGAATCCAGATCATTCCTCAGAATGAGGACCCAAGGACAGTGGCAGACAGACACGTTGGCACAGTTCATGGTTTCCTCCAGAGGAGACATTGGCTTATCTTGGGGAAAAAGAGGATCTGGAGAACTTCATCCAGCTCCCCTTCTGAATCAGCTGGGATGACTGGCTTTGAGCAGGAAGGGAAGATGGAACAGGCTCAGATCTCACGGGATGGCACATGGAGCTCTGGGCTGGGGCTGACCCTGGGCAGGGACTTTCCTGCAGGGCCAGACCTGCCTGCATTCTGAGACACAGCAATGGGACGGTCCGCAGAAGCAGACCTCATTGATTGAGTCCCTTCTTCCATCCCCTTGGCCTGCTCCCTGTAGGAAGTCATCCTGCCAACTGATTTAAAAGGGCTCTTTAGCCAGTTGTTGCCAACCTTATAGGGATGAGTCCCCTGTGAGATTTTGCTTTTCCACTGCCTGGGATGATGCAGTTTGAAGAGGCCCTTGGACCTCCTTGTAGCATCAGGGACCTTTGGAGACCATATCAGTGTAAGCCCTGCTTAGCTCATCTTAGAGCAAAGAGCCAGCACCCTGATGTCCCCGGGGTGGCTAGGCAGGAGTGGCGTGGGGCCAGTACCCAGACACCTTCAGCCACCAGCCCCTGGCCTATGCCTTCCAACCCATTAGCCATTTCTTGTTTTGCCCCTTTCCAAGATACAGCCTGCAAGTGGTAGCAAGAAGTGATTAGAGGCAGATCTGGACTTGGCAACAGAAGTGGTTTCCCATCTCCATTGTCTGAGTCTGATTTTCGCTGATGCTGTTTTGTGGATTTTTGTGGTAGTGATGGTTGTCAGTGCTGCCAGTTTCCCAAAACGTAATTAAGCCTCTGGTCACATGGCTGTCGATGTAGGCATTCTGGAGTGGTGTTCAGCCAAGTGACCGGGCAAAATTGGGCTGTGGAATTGTCAGGAACTCACTTCCAGGCTTGGATGTAATTTTTGCTCTAGAGAAGCAAGTGGTGGGGAGGAGGTAGCATGACGTGTGGCGTGCGGGGTTTCCTTGCTGCCGTCACCTCTCCGCTCATACAGGAGTGAAGCCTTAGCCAGGAGGCCAGGCTCAGCCCTGTGCCACTCACCGAAGCCACTCTCTGCAGGCCAGCAGGGGCTTGTTGCAGGCTGTGGGTTTTGGTGTGGTTTGTTGGAGGCTAATTCTGCAGAGTTTCCAAAACCAGAAGACATCATATGCTTGGGATGGGGGCCGTGCCACCCGTGGGAATGCTGCCCGCTCTGCAGACTGCTGCTAGAGCCAGCAACTCCACTAAGGTGGATTTTCATCAGAGGCCTGCAGGGGCCTCCCTTTTCCCGTTGTTCCTGTGCTGCAAATTGCAGGCCCCAGCAATCGTGACTGACGTTTGACTCCTTGACTCCAAGAAACCGAGACCAAAGAAGCTGCTGTTCTTAGCAAGATGCGCACTGCATTCCACAGGTGGGAGGAGTTGGAGAGGCAGGGGCTTGCTTTGCAGCCCCACAGACAACAGTTGCACAGTGCCTCAAGCCCCAGAGTGGCTCACCCTGTCCAGACCTTTGAGGATATCAAAGAACAAAGTGCCCAAGTCTTTCCTACCTTGGGGGAACCTGGAACTTGGAAAGGCTCCCTGTCCTAGTCTTGATCTGTTCTGGGCCAGGTCCCAGCTTGAGCTGCCTCTGAGATTTGGGCTGTGCGGATCTCTGGAGTAAGCTCTGTTTCGGTTGACCCAGGTCATGGAATGGAAACGGTGAGGCCCCAGTGGCTGTTCTGAAAGAAACAGATCTCTCGGCAAAGGCCCCAGCATCTCCCTCACTGAAACCGGGTGCCTGCCTCCTCGGACTCTGCGTTATCTCGCGGTGAGAACCCTGCCCAGGTGTGCAGGGTTTGGCTTGGGGGCTGCTTGCTGCTCGTCTGATTTTTGTTCCAGTAGTCCCTGTGTTCTTCATTCAACCCCTTCTGGGACTTCAGGTCAGAGAGCTCAGAGAGCACCAGCTCAGAGAGCACTCAGAGAGCATCAGGGCCTCCCCACAGGAGCCCTGCAGTGTGGTGGCGCCATGGCTGGCTCAAACCAAGCAAAGGAAGGACCCCGAGGCCTTCACGCTAACCCTTCTCGAGCAACCACTGTTGGAAGGCCTCCCTGGGCCTGGCCCCCACCCTCTGCCACCCAGTCCTCCCAGCTGCCATGTTTCAAAGACGACCTTTACCTCCTGCCTTTGGATTGACTCTGCATTTGACCACGGACTCCAGTCTGTGTAGGGAGAGAGCTGAGTAGGAGGCCTCCACTCCGGATCGAGGCCTGTATAGGGCTCGTTTCCCCACACATGCCTATTTCTGAAGAGGCTTCTTATTTGAAGGCCGGCCCACACCCAGCTACTTTAACACCAGGTTTATGGAAAATGTCAGGCCTTCCCCACAACTCCCGTCTAACTGCCACCGCCCCCCTACTTGCTGGCTCTCGGAAGCCTAGGGGAGTCCCTGTGGTCCTGAATTCTTTCCCCAAAGATGACCAGCATTTAACCAACCTAAGGGCCCAAAGGCCTTGGACAGCTGCATGGAGCTGCCTGCGCTCTAGGAGAGGGAGGGGAACCAGATGTTAGGGGAGGGAGCAGGAGTGTCCCTCCCGTCAGTGCCTACCCACCTGTGAGGCAGCCTTCTGACGGCCTGGCCCACCTTCCCCAGAACCAGGGGAGGCCTGAGGCTTGTTTTGCTCTGCTGCAAATGAAGGCAGGCCCGCAAGCCGACTGCACCTAAGGAGGCTGTTTAGGACAATTTCATTCCATTAAATTAAAAAATACTGACTGGCTGGCAGGCAGGTGCCACGTCTGGGAACAGGGACGGGGAAGCTTCACCTTTTTGTCTTGGCTTTTCTTTGGGCTATGGGGGGGCATCCACTTCCAGGGTCGGGGAGGAAATACCAAATGCATTGTTGTTCTGCTCAATACATCTCACTTGTTTCTAATAAAGAAAGCAGCTGAACAAGACCTTCTGTCCTGGTATTCCTGGTCAGCAGGTGGCAGTGGAAGAAACGGAGTGCTGGGGCCTAAGCTGGAGCCAGGACGACAGGGCTCGGCCACAAAGGCCCTCAAGCCCACAGCACCAGGCCAGCTTCCAAAGGCCTTCCTTTAAGGCTGCCCTTCTTCCAGGGCAAACTTGGTGTTGTCAGACCCTTCCCACCCGCCAGAGACGTGCTGCTATTGACCCAGGTTCACTCCAAGTTAGAGCAGCAGCTGGGCTCTCAGCCAGCACCTGAGCACCTCAGCACAGGAGCCGGCCCAGGCTTCCCTAGCTGGGCACCGAGCAGCCCCCTTGGTCCAGGTCAGCAGTGGCTCTTCTGGTGGAGGTGCAGGCCCCGTGCCTTTCCACTGTGCCCAGGTACCACGTCTCTCCTCCTGCACCACTGGCCGGGTGGTTCTTTGAGTCACTAGGGGTGCATTTTAACATGGCAAGTTGCTGGGCCCCAGTAGCTGTGTTAAGACTTCCCATTTCCTCTGTTCTCATCCTCTGGAACTTACCCATTCCCTGACCCCCTGATCCTTTCAGGTCCATAGCTGGTGCCTCCAAGCCCTTTTCCAGGGAAGGTGAGAAGACACAGGACCTGCCTGACCCCTCTAAAGCCCCCCAACCTTCCTGTCCCAAACCAAGTCACTCAGGCTCCTATGGCCCATGCCTTTTTTCCTGCCCTTAGCTTTGGGCTGAGAGAACATAGCCCTATGTGTTGTTTCTACCCATGGGCCTCTGGGGTAAAAGGCTGTGATTTCAGGCTGGGCACGGTGGCTCATGCCTGTAATCCCAGCACTTTGGGAGGCTAAGGCGGGTGGATCACGAGGTCAGGAGATCAAGACCATCCTGGCTAACACGGTGAAACCCCGTCTCTACTAAAAATATAAAAAATTAGCTGGGCGTGGTGGCGGGCACCTGTAGTCCCAGCTACTTGGGAGGCTGAGGCAGGAGAATGGCGTGAACCCGGGAGGCGGAGCTTGCAGTGAGCCAAGGTCTTGCCACTGCACTCCAGCCTAGGCGACAGAGGGAGACTCCGTCTCAAAAAAAAAACCTGTGATTTCTCCCTTGCTTCCGCTTCCCAGTTCACTTCCTTAAAGACTCTTGCCCTTTTGGCTGGGTGCAGTGGCTCACGCCTGTAATCCCAGCACTTTGGGAGGCCAAGGCAGGTGGATCACCTGAGGTCAGGAGTTCGAGACCAGCCTGGCCAACATGGTGAAACCCCGTCTCTACTAAAAATACAAAAATTAGCTGGGTGTGGTGGCAGGCCCCTGTAATCCCAGCTACTCCGGAGGCTGAGGCAAGAGAATCGCTTGAACCCGGGAGGCAGAGGTTGCAGTGAGCCGAGATCACGCCATTGCACTCCAGCCTGGGGGACGAGCAAGACTTTGTCTCAAATAAAAAAAAAAAGACTCTTGCCCTTTCAAGGCAGCCTTCTCAGTGTTGGGCCCTCATCCTAGCCTTCACCCCTTCCTCTTGGTACCAGATACGAAACCAGAGAAGCCAAGCAGGATGGGCACTCAGCCCTGGGTCTGGTGCTCACCTGACCCAGACCCCCCAGCCAGCCTCTGGCCAGACCTGGCTCTGCAGGGGCTGGCCAGTGCTAATAGCTCTTCATTTGCTAAAGCTGGACTTAGCCTCACCGTGCCTCCCATCCTGAGGCTGCAGTTTGGCAGCCTGATCCTCTGACAGCCCTGAGTGCCAGATGCCTGGGCTGCCTGGCCCGGCCCATTCCTTCTGGGGCCTTTTGATTCTGATGATCCTCTTTCAGACACACAAATTCACCTGAGCCAACCACCACTCCCAGCATGAAGGAGAGGGGGACACTGCCACTTTCTGCATCAGTTCTTGGAGTTGCTAGAAGGTGGAGTCTGCCCCAGCCCTGTGTTTTGGTTTCTGCAGGGCTTGGGGCCAGTTCAAGGCCTATCCCAGCCCAGTTCCAGGCCACCCTCTGGGGACTAATGTCAAGTTCTGCCCTTGTCCAGTGCCGGCACTGTTGCCTGGCAGAACCTAAAACACCAGGCCTCCACATTTCACCCTGCTGGCAGGGGTGGGTGCAGGATTTTCTCCAGATTCTGTCGCCTAGTGTCCAGTGTGCTCTCCCAGCATTTCTATAGAGGTGGCCCAAGCAGCGTTTCCAGCCTTTGTGTAAAAAAGGCTGGCTGGCTGGAGGAAGGGAAGCCCATGTCCTTGGGATTTGCCCTACTGAGCAGACAGGGGCCTTGAGCCCAGCCAAGCCTGGAGAGTGGCAGTCTGAGGGTCCCTCAGACTCCTGTCCCCTCCTCATTCAAGGCCTCTCTGTGTGTGTGTGTGTGTTGTGGGTAGGTGCTGACCTTGTGAATTGGCATCCTCAGACAGTCTTGTGATACTCGCAGCAGCTTTAAGCCAGGAGCAGGGGGTCGGGCTACTTAGAGCTGTGGCATCTCCTGCTGCCACCCCCTGGCTGTCTTAAACAAGTCCATGCCCTGTTGAGGGGAGAGGCCCAAGGAACTCATCCAGCCCTGTCCCTCCTCATAGGCCTGTGGGGGTGGCAGCATAGAGGTGCTCAGGGAGTGGCGGTGGTGAAATAAACGTGCTTCTTTATTTTTTAAACTAGATAGGCTCATTCTACTGTCTTCTCCAGGGCTCTTCTATGAAACAGTTACAAACCTATGGCCAGGCCGGGCAGTGGCTCACACCTGTAATCCCAGCACTTTGGAATGCTGGGGCAGGAGGATCACTTGAGGTCAGGAGCTCGAGACCAGCCTGGGCAACATAGGGAGACCCCCCCCGTCTCTACATTAAATTTAAAAATTAGCCAGGTTTGGTGGCCTGTGCCTGTAGTCCCAGCTACTCAGGAGGCTGGGATGGGAGGATCGCTTGAGCCTGGGAGTTCAAAGCTGCAGTGAGCCGTGATTGCAACATTGCACTCCAGCCTGGGCGACAGAGCAAGACCCTGTCTCAAAAATAAAAACCAAAACCTACTGTCAGTTTCCCCAGGGCTTCATGCCTCAGCGCTCCCTTCTTGCTTTGAGAAAGGAAGGGGAGCTCAGGTACTGGAGCTGGAGGGAGGAGTCCAGGAAGGCCTGGGGTAAAAGAGGGCTTAGGGGCTAAGCCCCCGGTGGGGGCCAAGTGGAGTGGCTGCGCTCCTCTAGGGGAAGGAGCCTGGGATGGCCCATGGGAGGACAGAGGGGAACTGAGGGCCCACAAGTGTCCTGCTCCCCAAGTCTCCTGGCAGCAACAGGCTTGGCTCCTCATAAGTCACAATGAGGGGTGGGCTGAGGACAAGAGGAGCTGGGGCCATCTCAGGGCCCCAGGGTTGGAGCTCACTGAAGTCACATGAACAGCTTTCTATTCTTCAGGAGGGGCCCAGGCAGCCCTCAGCACCCAGGTGAGACCAGCGCCTGGTGAATGGGCTGAGTGGGCCAAGTGGGTGGGCTGGGGGGCTGGTACTCCCACCACCTGACTCCAGAGGAGGAGAGGGCTCTGCAGGGGATGTGGACTGGCACTCGCAAACCCCAGGGCAAGTGAGCTGGGCCCTCAGGAGCGCTGCATGCGGATTTGGATGAAGAGCGTGGCTGGTGACAGTGAGGCCCCATCCTTGGAAAGCAGGTGTATGTGGCGGTACCCTGTAGGGAGGACAGCCAGGCCTCAGGTCCTCTGTGCACCCTGGGGGTCTGGCCCAGCCCGGGCCTGCTTCAGGGCAGGAAATTCGAGGCACAAAGGTGAACAGGGTCTGCAGGGCCTGGACCCACATCCCTCTCCATCCCCACCAGCCTCCACCAACCTTGCTTTAGGCTGCTAAGAGGCAGTGTAAACTGGCCCACAAAGTCATTGGGGGAGGTGGCGTCATAATCTTCCACCACAAACCGGACCAGTGCCAGCTCTGGAGCCCGCAGCTGGAACTGCAGGGTCTGCCCCCAGCGGGGGTTGAAGCCTAGGGCACAGGGGTGGCAGTCAGAGCCCAGGGGCCCCAGGACCCACCCTGCACCACCCTTAGCTCTCTGCCATCTCCCCCCACCCCACTTCTGCCAGCAGCTGCCCACCATTGTTGAGCACGTAGTCAGTCTCCTGCCGGGCACAGTCTGCGGGCACCCCATGGATCTCAACGCGCACTAGGGGGTCCACAATGGAGTGTGGCTTCTCGGCATTCAGCTTGGGCAGCTGCTGTGCCGTCAGCACCTGTGGGGTGAGGGAGGGAGTGGCTGGGGCCCACGCCCACCTTCGCCATCCCCTCATGGGCCTCAAGCTTACCCCACCCTCACTTCCAGCATGTCCCCAGCCTCCCTTGCCTTCCTCCACCTCACAAAGAGCCTCTCCAGAACCAGTCTGACCCCAGGTTGGGGCCCGTTCCAGCCTGCTGACCTGGATGCTGAGAGTGGTTCTGGGAGGTCCCGGGTACTCAGGGTCAAAGGTCGAGTCAGGTTGCCGCAGGCAGGCAGGTTTCAGGACATAGCCACACTGCCCATTGACCAGGAAGCGCCCGGCATTGAGGTCCATCTCGTAGCCTGGCGTCTGGAAGTTCAAGGCCACTGTGGACACAGCAGGGTCAGAGCAGGGGCTCTTAGCGGCCCTGTTCTCACTACTCAGTTTCAGGGGACTGCATTCCTCCCTACAAAGGGCCTGGGGTCCTACTGTCTGCTTAGTGCTGCTCTGCCCCCACCATGACTTTAGGGGAGGGGGTCATGGACCCAGCCCCCACTGTCACCTGTACTTTTGCCCTGGGATCCCTCAAAGCTGGGGTGGGAGGTGCTGAAAAAGCCCCCACCCTCAGGGCCAGGCTTGGGTCAGCGCCAGTGGTCTGAGGAAGCCTGGGGTTTCCATCCTTACCCCAAGGAGACAATACAGCCCTCCTTTGGTGGGGCTCAGCGTCCCCTAGAGGACACCCTTGTCAGTGTTGACTTAGTGGGACTGCCAGGTGTGTGGGGGTTGTGTGTATCCGGGGGACATGGGAGTGGAGGTTTTAATTTCTACCATCATAAAAATGCGAGACCTGTACACTGACAAGAACAAATGAGCCTGATTTGATTTTCCCACCTACATTGCTGGCAACTTTAAAAATAATCAACAAAATGCGTGTTTCCACCGTCTGGAAGGCTGTGTGGGCCCCTCACTGCTGAGGCCTCCCCCACACTGTGGCACCCCGCCTGCTCCCGTTCCTGTGGCCCCCCACTTACCCAGCTGACAGCCTGAGTTCCACATCTCCTGGGGACTGTAGTTGGCTGAGTTCATCCGCAGCCCCAGCGGGTACACGCGGGTCAGCTGGCGGGCATTGTGCCTGACGAAGCTGTTCCCTGGGGCAGAGTTGGGGTGAGACTGTGACAGACTCCGGGGGTCCCTCACCCAAAGCCCCGGCCTGTAACCTCCAGGGAACAGAGCCCAAGCCTGTCCCCAGCTCGCCCTGCCCCCGCTCCTCACTCTCTTGTGACCTAGGGTGAGAGGGGAGCTCACTGAGGAGGCTGCAGGGACCCCCTCCAGCCACACAGCCTGGCCCCGAATCCCCAGCCCCCAATTCCCTGCTCCTGACAAAGTTCTAACCAAGTGCATTGAATGCCCACAGCCCTCCAGCTCCACCGCGGTTCCTGGAACTCTTCTCCAGGCCAAGCCCCCAGGCCTTCAACAACCTGTCCCTCTTGTCTGGAAAGCGCTCCCCCCTCTTCACCTGGCTGCTTCCTAGTCCTCCAGGTGATGTGTCCTCACAGCATCACCTGCCCCAGGAATTCCTCCCCAGTGTCGCAGCAGCTGCTGGGCTCCCCCAGCCCCCAGCCCAGCCTGATCCATCACCCTCTATGGCCGGCCCCACCACAAGGCTCTGAAGGCAGACAGCAGGCAGCCCTCAGCGTGCCTCTCCCCTCCATCCACCCTGGCATGTGCAGGGCCCTCATTCCCTCAGCCCAGCCCCTCTTTAGGGTCCTCTTGACCTCTTTACTGTCCCCCAAAGCCCCCTCAACTCCTTTCCAGACTCCCTTCAGGAGGTCTGTCACCCTCTCGCCCCCAGACACCCAGTGCCCCAGCTCCTACCTGCCTCCCGAATGAGTTTCTTGGCTTTGCGCTCGCTGAGGGAGCTGACCTGGCAGGGCTGCGGGGCGTTGGGGGCAGGGTGCAGGGTCCGCAGGCGGGTGGCGTGGCAGTACACGGCCAGGGCTGACAGCTCTGGGGAGATCTGCTTGGCCTAGGAGACCAGCCTCAGCGGGGCTCAGCTGGCACCCGCTTCCCACACCCGTCCTCCCACTTCCCCCGCTTCCCCACCCCACCCATCCGAGCTCTCACCAGCCGCCTCTGCGCTGCAGCCTCCACCTCCTCTTCTTCCTCCTCGTCATCCTCCTCCTCCTCCCGATCTGACAGAGCCCGGCCATCCTCGCTCCGAGCAGCAGGCAGCTTCTTTCCCTTCACCAGGACCCGGCCCTTTAGCTGCTGTGGGGGCCAACGTGGAGGATGAAGGGTTAGGCCTTCTCGCCCCTGTGGCAGCTGGTCAGTCAGTTATTCAACCACCACCATGTGAGGGGCTGGCTAGGGGTGGGAGGCGGGAAAGGAAACACAGAGGTGAGTGATGTTTCTAATAGGAAAGAGTGGAGAACGGCCTAGGAGGCCATCAGGAAGGGATGCTTAATAAGATCCCTCAACATCAGAATATACACACCAGCCACTACAATGCACGTGACAGCTCAGGAATGAAAGGGAAGGGGCCCTCTTCAAAAAAGATCTTATGTGGAAGAAGTGAGGCTACAACCTGGAATCACATGATCCTTTTTTGGTACCATTTAAAAGAGAAGACAGTACACATATGTACACAGGTAATGTGTGTGAGGAAATTCTCAAAGGACACGCAAGAAAGTTGGAGATGGTTACTTCTTGTGAAAGAGGACAGGTCAGTGGAGGGAGGGGAGCACAGTTCATCGCATCCCTTAGTACAGCTCAGTTTTCTTTTACCATATGGGTGTGATTTTCATACTAATAACAAAAATCACGTCTCACACACACACGAGGGTGAGTCAACCCTGCCTGCATGTTGGGGATTGGAAGTAGGAGGAGAGTTTTCTCAAGGAGCCCGACAGGATAAATGTCTGGAGAGGGCCGAGGATGCGCTCTGGTGTCTGGGGGAGAGCAGGAGGCCGCCTCGGGCCTGAGAGTTGGAGAAGCGGATAAGGCCACAGGAAGAGGCGGCTGAAGTCGAGCTGAATTCTAAGCAGGTGACGCTTGGCAAGTGTGGATGGCCGAGAAGGGACTTTCAGGTGGAGAAGGTGTCAAGCGGGGCCTTGCAGGTGGGAATGGCAGAGCCTGCAGGACTCTACCGGCAGGGACACAGGGCCAGCAGGGCAAAGCCAGGTTACAGAAGAGGGTGTGTATGTGGGGGGGAGTCTAGTCAAGAATGGAGAGCCAGAGGGCAGCAGAAGGACAAAACCAGGGGATGGCAGACCTCAAATGAACAGAGGAACAGAGAAAAGTTAAGGCAGTGAGAGGTGAGGGGTCCTGAGCCAAGAGGTGGCACGACCAGTGCGGGGAGGCAGACTCCCACCAGACCTCCCTTCACCCAGGCTAGGGGCTGCGAGGCGTCACCTCTGGGGATGGCAGCTCCTCGGGATTTGGGGAGTCCAGCGCCTGTGTCACCAGCATGTCCCCCAGGATGGTGCGGAGGTGCCAGGCCATGGCAGCCTGCTGCTCCAGCCCGCAGTGGTTCTCCAGGGATAGGATGACAGGGTAGGGGGACAGCTGTGGGGGGAAGGGCAGCGGCTCAGAGCCACGCCCCTCCCTCTGCCAGTATCTCCCAACATCTGGCTCCCAGACCCTTCAGGATAGGCAGGCAAAGGCAGGGCTCTGGAGAACCCAGGGAAGTGGCAGACTGTCCGGGAGGCTGAGGGCAGCTGCAGGAATGATTTTCTTTTTTCTTTGAGATGGAGTGTTGCTCTGTCGCCCATGCTGGAGTACAGTGGTGCAATCTCAGCTCACTACAACTCCATCTCCCGGGTTCAAGCGATTCTCCCTGCTTCAGCCTCCTGAGTAGCTGGGATTACAGGTGCCCGCCACCACGCCCGGCTAATTTTTGTATTTTTAGTAGAGATGGGGTTTCACCATGTTGGTCAGGCTGGTCTCAAACTCCTAACCTCAGGTGATCTGCCCACCTCAGCCTCCCAAAGTGCTGGGATGACAGGTGTGAGCCAACACGCCCGGCCGATTTGTTGTTGTTGTTGTTTATGCTTTGGTCTCTCTCCATCACCCAGGCTGAAGTGCAGTGGCACAGTCAGTCTCCCTGTGTTCTCCAGTCCTGGGCTCAAGTGATCCTCCCACCTCAGCCTCCTGAGTAACTCAGCCTACAGGCACATGCCCCCATGCTCAGCTAATTTTTATTTTTGTTGAGACAGGATGTAGCTATTTGCTCAGGCTGGTCTGGAATTCCTGGCCTCAAGTGATCCTCATGTCAGCCTCCCAGAGTGCTGGGAATACAGGTGTGAGCAACCACACCTGGTCCCATAAATGCTTTTTACATGTGAATGACATTGACCATGTCAGTGATGTGGAAAACTCTCCTCCCATCATTTGCTGATGGGAAGATTTGCACACTGTGACTGAAGTTGCAGTGTTTATGCAGATGCCACTGGTGAGCTTCTCTTACGGCTTATTTATTCTTTGGAAGTCATGATTAAAATGTCCTTCCCTCCCCCAAAGGTTTTCTTCTGGAAACTCTGTGACTTTTAGGACATTTCCCAAATATGAGAGAGGGAATATATTTCCCAAATATGAGGGTGGCATCTCGTTCAGCTTTATGCCACCCCATTGGCCACTTATCCCAGCAGCACTTGGTGAATGAATGATTCTCTGGGCAAGGGTTTCCTCTGGAAGGACGGAGGGCAGCTGGCATGTGAGTGCAGATGGAGGTCATTGGGAAGGCTGTGGGGCTGGGGCTGGGCATCCCATGGGCTCACCGTGAAGGCATGGTCGCGCACGGCTTGGACCACGTCCCGGAAGAGAATCTTGGAGGTGAGGGTATGGCCGTGATAGATGACGGGTTCCCCTCCTGGCCCCTCCCAGCAGTCCAGCTCCACGCAGCGGCATCCCTGGGCAAAGGCCCTGTGGGTGGACAGATGGGTGGACGGGCAAGGTGTTGTGAGAGTGCCACAGAGCAGGGCAGCAGGCAGGCTGGGCCAGGAAGGCCCCAGGAAGCCAGCCCCGTGTCTCTCCCCAGGTGGGGCTCCCGGAAACATTCACCCCCTGCTACAGTACCTAACGTAGGCCTCGGTGCTGCTGGGCCCCCCGATCTGGGAGTCGGTCAGATAGGTGTTGTGGGAGGAAGAGATGAAGTAGTGGGCGAGGGGCTGGTTCATGTCCTGGAACACACACGTGTGGGTGTTGTCCAAGGCAGCCCCCTCCGGCGACAACAGGTACATCATGAAGCCATCCAGTGTCATCAGCTCATGCTGCTTGGCTGCAGGGGTGGCAGGAGAGGGCATCAGGCCACATGGGGATCCCCCATGTCCAGCTTCCAATGCCCCCAAGGCCCACTCAACTTAGGAATAATGGCTAGACAATCTACTGACTAGACTCCACGTAAGTCATGCCACTTAACCTTCCACCAGCCCCTGGGAGGAAGATGCACTGTTGTGCCATTTTACACACGTGGAAGCTGAGTCTGGAGGAGGCGAGGTAACCTGCCCGAGATGGTGCCCGTGCCAGCCCGCAGCAGAACCCGCTTAGCTGGGAACACAGCTCTGTCAGGTGCCATGACCTGGCCGTGCCACCCCCCCCCACCTGTCTCGTTGAGCTCGTAGGTCTGAATGAGCTGCTGGGCGCGGGCCAGTGTGGCGCCCTCCTCGCCCTGGTCCTCCAGGAACTCCAGCAGCTCGGGGGCACTCAGCACGCGGTCCTCGCCCGAGTACTGATGGAAGATCTCCTCCAGCTCCGGCCGCTTCAGCAGCCGCCGCAGGAACTCCTCGATCTCAGCCCCCTCTAGACGGTCATTGTTGGAGTGGTCACACTCCTGGGGAGCAACAGGAGAAGCTCAGAGGAGGCGGACGCTCCAGGAAACCTGGCCCCTTTGACCCATCTGTCATCTACCACATCTGAGAAGGCAATGTTCCCCATTTCACAGGTGGAAAAACAGAGTAAGACTTGTGACTCTAGCTCACACAGCTGGTAATTGCAGGGCAGGATTTTTTGGTTTGTTTTTTAGGTATTTTGTTTGTTTGGTCTTGCTCTGTTACCCAGGCTGGAGCGCAGTGGCATGATCATAGCTCACTGCAGCTTCCAAGGCGTGATCTCAAGTGATCCTCCCACCTCAGCCTTCCAAATAGCTGGACAGCTGGGACCAGTGGTGTGCACCACTGCACCTGGCTAATTTTTGTATTTTTTGTAGAGATGGGGTCTTGCTATGTTGCCCAAGCTGATCTCAAACTCCTGGCTTCAAGCAATCCTCCCGCCTAGGCCTTGCAAAGTGCTGGGATGACAGGGGTGAGCCACTGAGCCTGGCCAGCAGGGCTGGACTTTAAAGAAGGTGTCTCTGGTTCAGTGTCTGCCCCTCTGCACCATAACCTACCCCAAGAATCAAGATCTGGAAGGAAAAATGGTGACCCTGGGCCAAGACAGGGCCCTTGGGCCCTCACACTCCCCTAGGTGGACATGTTACTATCCTGACACGCACATATTCACACCCAGGGTCATTGAACAAGTCAATGAGAATTCATGGAGCATCCCTGTGAAGCTGTGGCCCAGGGGTCCAGCTGCCATGGGCTCTCCTGTCTTTCGGGGTCACAGGTGGGTGGGTCCCACCGTCCACATGCACACAGAGGTCTGCCATGGGCTCCAGCTGGGCCATAGCTGCAGAGCCCACTCCTGTGTGCCCCTGTGCTCCCATGCATGAGTTGCCAACACGTGCCACAGTGGAGGGTCTGCATGGAGAAGGGTGCACACGTGTATCTGTGCACATGCACGCCTGTATCCTGGCTCCTGCCTGTGCCCCCACGTGCAAAAGGTGCCCTGCAGACTCAGGGAAATGAAAACGGCTTTGCTGCTCACTTTGGAGGGGTAGGAACTGAGGGTGAGGAAAGTTCTGGGCCCTGGCTCCCCACTCCCTTCCTGGCCCAGTGGCCTCAGGGGAGGCAAAAGGCTAACTAAACCCAGATGTTGCCTTTGTGCAGGGAAAGGCTGCTCACTCCAAAAAAGCTGCAGGTGGAGAGGGCAGGGGAGCTGATGACTCAGATGGCTGGGGGCAGGCAGAGGTCAGAGTGATGGCAGAGCCAGGGGCCGGGGTTCAGGGCGGAAGCCCACCTTGAAGAGGAGGTAGGCGTACATGTCGTTCATGTCCACGTTGACCATTCTCAGCAGGCTCTTGATCTCCTTGAAGCTCATCTTGCTGTCCTGGTTGGAGTCGGCGCGGTGCAGATAGGAATGGATCCAGGTGTGGGTGCTCAGGAAATAACAGCAACACGCCAGGCTGCCCCCAGCCCCCAGGTAACTGGCCGGTAAGTCACCCCCACCTGGGTCTGGGGGCTCCCCAGTTTAGGGGCTATACTTTCCCCTTGGCTTGTGGACTCCCCGAGCACGGTAGCAGCGTCTCCTCCGCAGGCCTGGGGCTTACCTGTCTCCACCCTCAGAAGGCCTCAGGCCTCCCTGAAGGAGGGGCCGCGCGCCACCCCTCCTGATGGGAGCTTGGGCCTAGCCGGGGCGCGTGTCCCCACCCTCAGTTTCGAAGACCAAGGGCTCCGACCCAGACTGTGCGCCCTCAGGACAGGGGCCCTGCCTCCCCTGGGCGTGGGGGCTCTCCAAAGATGGGGCCCTCCGTCCCAGCCCCGGCAGGATATTGGTCTAGCCGCTCGCGCTGGCTCATGGCGTCCAGGCGCGCGCGGAGCTTGGTCAGACCGCGCACCCAGCGCTGCGCTTCCTCAGCCGTGGGCGCCGCCAGGTCCAGGTTCTTGCGGCGGCCCTTGAAGGCGATGGTGAGGCAGCGCGCCGGCGCGAAGGCACCCCCGAAGCGCCGCAGGCCCTCGGACTGGTGGCCCTCGCGGACCGCCTCGATGTGCTGCACGAAGACTGAGAGGAGGGCCGGGTCAGGGCGGAGGACCCGGCCTGTCCCCACCTCCCTGCCCGCCCGGCGCTCCCCGGCCGCTCACAGATGTGCTGCGATGGCGCGCGCGGGATGCGCCGCTGGAACCACACGCTCAGGCCGTCCTCCTGCAGCCGGTACAGTCGCTCCTTGTGCCACGTGCGCGAGCGGATCTTGCGGAGCCGGGAGCCCCGCAGCATGGCGCGCACGTCCTCGTCCTCCGTCAGGCCTGCCGGGGCGGGAGGACCCGGGGCGTCAGGCCGTCGCTGCCCAGAGGCTCCTCTGCCCTACCCCGCTAGGACCTGCTGCCCCTTCCTCCAGCCTCTCCAAACCCAGGCCTTCGCCCCACAGTAAGCTTCCCTGCCCCTCGCAGGACTCCCCTCCTCCCCGATTGTAAGAAGCCTCCTGCACTGGGTTTGGCTTTAAGCTTTGGAGCCCTAAGCGCCCCCTAACCCCTGCTCGTACCCCATCTCCCTCCTTCCTTCCAAGCAGCGGCCTCTGCAGTCCCTCAGTGTGGAACTGCCCTCGGACAATGCCTGGGACTCAGGCCTCACTAAAGGTTGCCCTTTCTGGCCGGGCGCAGTGGCTCACGCCTGTAATCTCAGCACTTGGGAGGCCCAGGTGGGTGGATCACTTGAGGTCGCGAGTTCGAGACCAGCCTGGCCAACATGGTGAAACCCCACCTCTACTAAAAATACAAAATTAGCTGGGTGTGGTGGCACATGCCTGTAATCCCAGCTACTCGGGAGGCTGAGGCAGGAGAATTGCTTGAACCCAGGAGGCGGAGGTTGCCATGAGCCAAGATGGTGCCACTGCACTGCAGCCTAAGCAACAGAGTGAGACTGCGTCTTAACAAAAAAAAAGAAAAAAAAAAAAAAAAGTTGCCCTTTCTGCCACTATCCCCTACCACATGGCTTCCAGCCTTCAAGTCCAGAATTTGCCACCAATAGCCTTTTTCCCTTGACGTGAAACCATAGCCATCAGGAAGGTCTCACCATCTAACCTAGATCTCTCTTGCTGTAACCCAAGCACCTTGCCTCTGCTTTCCCAAAGACAAGGAGGACAGCAGAGGCCACCCTGGCTCCAGGGTCACAGGCCAAGGACTCCAGGATCAGCCCTGCCCAGTTGATCTCCAGGCATGGGAGGCTGAGGCATGAGAATCACTTGAATCCGGGAGGCGGAGGTTGCAGTGAGCCAAGATTGCGCCAGCCACTGCACTCCAGCTTGGGCAACAGAGTGAGACTCTGTCTCTAAAAAATAAATAAATAAAAGCATCTCCTGTGTGCAGGCCCTGCTCATGTACTAACAGACAAGGAAACTGAGGCTCAGGGAAGCTTAAGTAAGTTGTCAGAATTCCATATTGGTAGAAGCCACTTTGGGCTCTGGAGGTCGGGGTCCAGCGCCTCTGCCCTTGGGCCCTGCACTGCACGGCTCTTCTAGTGCTCCTAAATTCAGAAGTCTGGGAAGTAAGTCTCAACTCTGTCACTTCCCAGTTATTTAATACATGGCCCCAGTGGTACTAACCTGGCACTAAGCCTCATGTTCTCCATCCATAAAATGGAGACCACAATCATACCTGCTGCAAAATCCAAAATTCAGAGGTTTCTGCAGCATGACCGAACTGTGCCCCGGAGAGGTTTGGCCCTTTCCTGGCTCTGGCCCCCTGGAACACGTGATGCCCAGTCCAGATAGTGCCACGCGCTGCTCTACAATGCCTCAACGAGAGTCACAACCAAAGATTTTTGAGCCAGAGGACAATAGAGGAGGTGGGAACTGGGTAAACGGAGTCCATGGCCTTTGGAGGTGGGGCACAGCCTGGAGTGAATGAGGGCCCAGAGTTTCCAGAGAACCAGAGTATAGATCCGTGTGTGAAGCCTCCACATATTCTAATGTTGGCAACGAAATCAAATTGAAAAAAACAAAAACCAATAACCCCTGTGTGGGCCAAAAGAAGTATGACAGTGGGCCTCTCTTCCTCCCTTTATTTCGACAAGCCCCTAATACTGGGTTTGGCTTTGTGACCCCAAGGCCCTGGCTTGCCCAATTGCAAATTCTGACCTAAGGAATTGAGTCTATATCTCTGGACCATCTCCTCTCACCCTCTCTTGGACCCTTTTGTAGGATCCTTCTCCCTTCTCTTCCTCTTGAGTCCTTGAAGGACCAGTTCAGATATCACCTCCTCCAGGAAGCCTTCCTTGATTTGTCCTCAAGTGGGCATTCTCCCTCTCTGACCACTAACAGCACTTTTTGCTTTAATTAAAATAAAACACAAAACCCGCCTATATACTTTAATAAATCTGAGGGCAGAATGAGGTCTTATCTCCTCACCGCAGTGCTCATCCCAGAGCCAGGCTACCAGCTAGTGTTGACTGAAGGGGCAGACAGGTAGACGGGCAGATGGGGGGACTAAGCGAATTCTACCCCCAGCTCTGCCCCATCTGTCTGGAGTTCAGGGCAGAGGCCTCGCAGGTCAGGGTTTCTCAACCTTAGCTGTGCATCGGAATTACCCAGGGGAGGCTGCAGACACCACAGCCCAGGGCATCTCACTCAGCTGGTGTGGGATGGGGCCTGGGCATCTGTATTTTTAAAACCCACTTTGACCATGGCTGAAAATCAGGATCTCAGAGGCAAGAGGAGAAATCCACCTCCCTAAGAAGCCATAACCCCTCTGGGGCCATCCTGTGGCCCTTACAGCTCCAGAGGGTCCCTCAGGGTCTAGACTGTGGCCCTCTGAGTGAATGCCCACTCGGTGCCCCCTGGTCAGGAAGGGGAAAGTGGAACCCTCCTCTTTCCAGACAAAAAGCTGGGCGTACATGGCACGTGCCAGGCCGAGGGGCTCACCAGACCCCCCCACCCACCAGGTCCAGGTAGCCTCTAAATGGTCCCATCCTGAGCAATGACAGGGTGAAGGCAGAACGGTCAGGGGGAGCCTGCAGTGCCACCACACTTGGCCATGGGAAAGGGGACTGCTCGTTGCCATGACAAGCAGGCTCTGCAGCCGGGGCCGCCTCCCCTACCTAGGCCGGCCCTCTGATGCCAAGCCCATGGGTGTGGGGGAGGTGAGTGACTAAGGCAGGAAATGGGGGTGAGTCACCGGGGCCTGCTCTGTCCAGAGCCTTCTGCAAACAGGCCATCAACACAGGCAGCCTGAACGCCTGACTGGGCCCCTACTTGGGCAGGCTCCCAGTGGAGGGGGCCCCTACTCCTGGCCCCTTACCCTCAGCTCCCCAGGAACCTGTTGGGGGAAGGGGTGACATTCCAGGCTGCCCCGCAAACTGGCACTGCCCCCCAACCACACACCCAATGGAAAAGCCAAACAGAAGGAGAGTGCAGTCCAGGGGAGCCAGGTGCTGAGTCCCTGCGTGGGTGCTTCTGTTTCCCCACTGCTCGTGCTTCTGAACCCTGGGGCAGTGAGAGGACTGGGGTGACCAGCAGGAAGGGCAGGACCAACAGAGGTAAGGAGGCAAGGTCAGAGGGAGGGCTCAGGGCCGGGGCAGTGATGCTGTGAGGACCGTGGCTCTCCATCCAGCCACCCAGTAGACATTTATAGGTCCTGCCAGGCCCAAACCCACAGATGTCGCCTTGACCTTGTTCCTACCTGCTCTGAGCAGGTGCACAAGCCGCCCACCTCCTACTGTTCCCGTGGGGTTTGTATCTACTTGAACCATCTCTTCCTTGATCCTGCAGCTGCTGGGCCAGTGACTGAGTGGGTGGAGACAATCACAAAATAATAGCAGTGAAAATGAGGGCAAACGAGAGCCAAAAGGTAGAAACAACCTGAGTGCTCATCAACAGATAAGCCTGTAATCCCAGCACCTTTGGAAGCCAAGGCAGGCGGATCATTTGAGGTCAGGAGTTTGAGACCAGCCTGACCAACATGGTGAAACCCTGTCTCTACAAAAAATACAAAACATTAGCCAGGCATGGTGGCTCACACCTGTAATCCCAGTACTTTGGAAGGCCGAAGCAGGCAGATCATTTGAGGTCAGGAGTTCGAGACTAGCCTGACCAACATGGTGAAACCCTGTTTCTATTTAAAATATAAAACATCAGCTGGGCATGGTGACTCACACCTGCAATCCCAGCACTTTGGGAGGCTGAGGCATGTGGATCATTTGAGGTGAGGAGTTCGAGACCAGCCTGACCGACATGGTGAAACCCTGTCTCTACAAAAAATACAAAACATTAGCCTAGCATGGTGGCCCACGCCTGTAATCTCAGCTACTAGGGTGGCTAAGGCAGGAGAATGCTTGAACCTGGAAGGCAGAGGTTGCAGCGAGCTGAGATTGTGCCACTATACTCCAGCCTGGGTGACAGGGCAAGACTCTGTCTCAAAAAACAAAACAAAACAAAACAAACAAAAAACAGATGAGACAGATGAATGCATAAGCAAAATATGGTTTATGAATACAATGGAATAGTATTTAGCCATGTAAAGGAGTGAAATCTGATGCACGCTACAATATGGATGAACCTTGAAAACATCATGCTAAGTGAAAGCAGCTAGACCCCAAACAACAAATACTATGTGATTCCACCCATGTGAGGTACCCAGAGCGGCAAGTTCATAGAGACAGAAAGTAGCTGAGAGGGTACCAGGGGCTGGAATGGGGAGGTAATGGAGAGTTACTGCTTGATGGTTAGTTTCTGCTTGGATGATGAAAAAGTTTTGGAAATAGGCAACAGTAATGGTTGCACAACAGTGTGAATGTACTTAATGCCAGTGAATTAACCACTTAAAAATGGTTGCAATGGCCGGGCACGGTGGCTCACGCCTGTAATCCCAGCACTTTGGGAGGCCGAGGCGGGCGGATCACGAGGTCAGGAGATCGAGACCATCCTGGCTAACATGGTGAAACCCCATCTCTACTAAAAATACAAAAAATTAGCCGGGCAAGGTGGCAGGCGCCTGTAGTCCCAGCTACGCGGGAGGCTGAGGCAGGAGAATGGCGTGAACCCCGGGGGCAGAGCCTGCAGTGAGCTGAGATCGTGCCACTGCACTCCAGCCTGGGTGAAAGAGCGAGACTCCGTCTCAAAAAAAAAAAAAAAAAAAAAAAAAATGGTTGCAATGGCCAATTTCATTATATATATTTTACCATATATATATATATATATTTTTTTTTTTTTTTGAGATGGAGTCTCGCTCTGTCGCCCAGGCTGGAGTGCAGTGGCACGAACTCGGCTCACTGCAAGCTCTGCCTCCTGGGTTCACGCCATTCTCCTGCCTCAGCCTCCCGAGTAGCTAGGACTACAGGCACCCGCCACCACGCCTGGCTAATTTTTTTTGTATTTTTTAGTAGAGACGGGGTTTCACCGTATTAGCCAGGATGGTCTCAATCTCCTGACCTCATGATTCACCTGCCTCAGCCTCCCAAAGTGCTGGGATTACAGGCATGAGCCACTGCGCCCAGCCTTTTTTTTTTTGAGACAGAGTCTCGTTCTGTTGCCCAGGCTGGAGTGCAGTGGCACGATCTCAGCTCACTGCAACCCCCACCTCCCGGGTTCAAGTGATTTCCAGCGAATTGTTGTATTTTTAGTAGAGATGGGATTTCACCATGTTGGCCAGGCTGGTCTCGAACTCCTGACCTCAAGTGATCCACTCACCTCAGCTTCCCAAAGTGCTAGGATTACAGGCGTGAGCCACAGCACCTGGCCTATTTTACCATAATTTTTAAAGTTTAATGATATAATATGCTGGAAACCATTGTATACTTCTTTTTTTTTTCTGAGATAGGGTCTTGCTCTGTAGCCAGGCTGGGGTGCAGTGGCACAATAATGGCTCACTGCAGCAGCCTCAAACTCTTGGGCTCAAACAATCCACCTACCTCAGCCTCCCGAGGAGCTGGGACTACAGACTTGCACTACCAGGCCTGAATAATTTTTAAACTTTTTTGTAGAGTTGGGGTCTCACTATGATGCCCAGGCTGGTCTCAAACTCCTGGCCTCAAGTGATTCAATAGCCTCTGCCTCGCAAAGTGCTCCGCACTGTGTACTTTCAATGGATAAATTATAAGGTATGTGAATTAATATCTCAAAAATGCTGTTAAAGAGGCAGACAGCCAGGTCAGCACCCGGTGGGGCTGAAACGTGGTGGAAGTTGGGGGAGTCTGACCCCAAACAGCTGTGTGTGGCCACAACAGGCACAAGCACATGGAGCCTGGTTTAGGCCTGGCCCATAGTGCGTGCTCAGCAAATGATCACAAAGAAGGAAACTGAGGCAGGGCTCTGGGGAAGTGAGTCAGTGCCCCGGGTGGGAAGAGGCACCCATGCGTTCTGATCCATCTGTCCCCTTAGTCTCATGGCCTCCAGCTGGTACCTTCCCCAGACCAGGACAGCGGCATCTCCCGCCCAATTCGGTGTTGTCAGCTGGGGCTCAGACACCTTCCCAAGCTGCCCGCTTATCTCAGCCTCCAGAGAGGGGTCAGGCGTGGTGAGGAAAGGGCAGGCCCAGTTTCTCAACTTCCACCTGCAGCCTGGGTGGTTTGGGGCGTGGATGGTCTGGGGCCTGAGCAGTTCTGTAAGGGTAGCCAAGACCAGGGACCAGAAACTACCTCATGTCAGCGCTGGAAGGGGCCCCAAAATCCCACCCTTTTCACAGGTGCACCACTGAGCTCAGAGAGGACAAGCCCTGTGTGCTGAAGACAGTGCAGGTCGCCCCCAGGCAGGGATGGATACAGAGGCTGTGCGGTGGAGACAGGCGCCAGGGCTGCTGGCGGGGAGGGTGGGAGTTCTGTCCAGGCGTGTCCCGGAGGGGTGGCATGCAGGGCAGGGTGTGTGCGGGGTGTGTGCATAGGCGGGGAGTGTGTGTGTGTGAGAGAGAGACAGTGTGTGTGTATGAGTGTGAGTGTGTATGTGTGCGTGTGAGAGAGAGTGTGTGTGTGTATGAGTGTGAGTGAATGTGTGTGAGTGTGTGCGTGTGAGTGTGTGTGTGTATAGGGTTCATGGGTGGAGAGGGTGGAAGGTGGGCCAGCCAGGGGGAAACAGGCGGCTCGCACTCGGGAGGTGCACACAGGGCTCCACAGGAATGTGAGTCATGCAGGGAACTGCTACAGCCAGCAGCCATGGCCAAGGCCGAGCAGGGAGTAGAGAAAGAGTGTTTCCAGGTGGCCGGGGCTGTGAGATTCTAGGAGAGGACACACAATGGCGAGGGGGCCCAGAGACCCTCCCACCCTAATCCTTTAGCCAGCAGGCAGCCTCCACACCTCAGGCACCAAGCCTGTCCCCCGTGACCCAGCTGGCTGCCACACCCAGGGCTGGAGCCTGGCGGGGGCTCGGCGCCAGAGTCCAAAACATTCCTTGGAGAATCAACAAAGTCAGGAAAGGCAGGCGGTGCGTCCCTTGGCCCTGGGCCGGACACAGCAAGGGGGGATGGCAGCACCCTTTTCTGTGGGGTCAGAACAGGCATGAAGTCTGGTTGGGTGCAGAAGTTAGGGTAGGGGACAGGGAAAGATGTGACGGGGACCACAGGGCCTGGCAGAGCCAGCCCCCTAGTCCCACCTAGCATGCCCCTGCTTAGACTGGAGGGCCGCCCAGCTTACCCACCACCCAGGCCAGGCATCTGCCAGGGCTGGGGGTTGTTCTGAAGACCCTCACCTGCCAAGTCACCCACGGCAGTGCCACTTACCCTGCGGAAGACATCCCAGGCAGGCCATGGGCCGAGCCCTCTCGCTCAGGAGCACTTGGTAGTGTGTGTAGGCTGGGGAGGCAAGGGGGCAGGATTCTGCCCACTCAGGCCTCTGCCCATGGGGAGGATGAGGGGCAGGGGCGGAGCATCAGGGCACAGGCACACACAGGGCTCTGGGGACACAGGGCTGCCAGAGAAAATCCAGGACACCCGTTAAATGTGAAATTCAGATAAAAAATAATTTTTTAGTATAAATACATTCCAAATTCCGCATTTAGCGGAATTCCAAACTTAACCAGGTGTTCTGTATTTTATTTGGCAGCCCTGTGAGGACGCTCCTGGGGGACTGGCAGGGCCCCCATGGGAGAGGAGCGGCCAGCAGGCCCCCTGCAGGTATCAGCTTCTCTATCAGTCGCTGTGTGACAAGCACGGACTCTGGGCCACACTGCTTGGGTTCAAATTTTCTCTCAGCTACTTCCCAGCTTTGAACCCTAGGCAAGTTACCAAACCTCTCTGAGTCTCAGTTTCCTCATCTGTAAGAGAAGGCTACTGGTACCACCTACCTCATATTAGTGTGAGCATTAAATGAGATAATATGCGAAAAGCGCCTGGGACAGTGACAAAATTGTTCATTAGTATTCACCAGGCTAGCCAAGAATGGTAGCTTACACCTGTAATCCCGGCACTTTGGGAATCCAAGGCAGGAGGATCCTTTTAGCCCAGGAGTTCAAGACCAGCCTGGACAACACAGTGAGACCCCAACTCTACAAAAAATAGAAACAAAATTAGCTGGATGTGGTGGTACCCAGTCTCCCAGCCTCCTGAGTCCCAGCTACTCGGGACACTGAGGTGGGAGGATCACTTGAGCTCAGGAATTTGAGGTTGCAGTGAGCTGTGACTGTGCCACTGCACTCCAGCCTGGGTGACAGAATGAGACCCTGTCTCATAAACAACTAACAACAGCAACAACAAAAAGTATTCACTGGGAGCCATCATGGAAAACTAGGCTCTGGCAGCAGGCAGGCATGTGGCCTTGGGCGGTGATTTCACCCCTCTGCCTTGAGCTTCCTGTCTATAATGTGACATGAGGACAGCACCTCCCGCACAGGGATGCCTGAGGATTAAGCAGGATCAGGTCTGATGCAAGCTCAGCACAGTGCCTCTCACGTGGCGGGTGCTCACTGGGCTCTA
This sequence comes from Nomascus leucogenys, assembly GCF_006542625.1. NCBI lineage: Eukaryota > Metazoa > Chordata > Mammalia > Primates > Hylobatidae > Nomascus > Nomascus leucogenys. The sequence goes on along the minus strand of NC_044399.1, from coordinate 31,030,895 downwards.
GCGCTCCTCTCTCTTCAATGATTCCCTGCAAGTCAGCAGAGCCCAGCCCAGGAGCGGGGGACTGGAGAGGGGACAAAGGACTCCCACTCACTGTGGGGGTGTTTTCTTCCTCCTTCCCCACTCATCTGGGTCTCCCTAGTGTGGCCCTAGAAGGTTTTTCCTTCCTCAGGCCCCTCTGAGCCACTCCCTGCCCTAGTCCCTTGACCTGATTTGATATAAAATCTATTCTCTGTTAGGCTAAGGGGTGTGGTGATGGCAGGGGCAGAGCGAGGCGGGGGAGGCTACCTGGGTGACAGGCCTAGGCCTTGGCCTCTGATGGCCCAAGGGGCTGGGCCCCAAGACTGGGTTTCCTTCTCCACCCTGTCCCTGGGCTCCCTATGGCCTGGGGAAGGGACATTCCCAACAGACTTGGACTCAACATTCTTCTCTCTGCAGTCACTCAGCAGGACAGGGCAGTGGTGAGGAATGAGGGTGGCCTAGATGACATTCTGATATCTATGTAGTTCCCGAGAGTGTCACCTTGATGAAGTGCCCAGAGCTCCCGTGCAGCCTTACTCAGCTGTTGAGTACCGAGGCCCGGGCTCAGCTGTAGTTATTTGTCTGCATGTGACTCTGCCCACTAAACTGTGCACTCCCTGAAGGCAAAGCTCTGTGCTACTCATCTCTGTAGCTCCAGCCCCTGGCACAGCACTCTGGCCCACTAATGGCTGGCGCTCAGCAAACGTGTGAGATGAAGAGGCCAACGGACACGGCGCCTGCCCTCAGCCCTTCCGCAGCACCCATGACCCTCCCGGGGCTGACTCCCAGGGCTACGCTCAGTCATCCCCAAACCACACCATTTCTTAGCCCAGAGAATGACACCCGTCAATCACAGAATCCAGCCCAGTCTATCTCCTGGGAGTTCTGGGGTCCATCCTGGGTGTCCCCCAAGTCTGGTCCCCACCCCTTGCCCAACTAACTCCTCAGCCTCCCTCCTTGGGTCTCCCTGTTTCTCCCCTGCCTTCGTCCAACCTGCCCCCCACTCTCCACACTCACTCCTGCCCAAGCCCTTTCTGGGGCTCCTGATGCCCTCCAGATAAAGTCCATGACTCTCCAGCGAGGGCCTGGAGGAGCTCCTCCCACCCCCAGCCTCTCCCCTTTGCCACTCCCGTCTTCCTCAGCTGGGGCCAGCCAGGGCCTGCTGGCTCCCCAGCCCCTCATGTGCTGCCCCCTGTTCCCCCACCCCCAAGGTCCTGTTCTTTTGTTTCACTGTCTGATCTCCCTGCTGGAACCTCAGCTCTCTAACACAAGAGCCCCAGGGCGGAGCATACCATAGGCACTCCACAAGTGCTTGTACCATAGTACCATACCATGGGCACTGCATAAGTGCTTGTCCAATGCATGCACAGTTGAATGGATGGCAGGGTAGAGTCGGTGTCCTATGTCTCAGTAACCAGAGTGCCAGGCACAGCGCCCAGACATAGTCAGCGCTCAGGTGGAAGGAGTGAAGGTAACAAGAAGGCAAAACTGGCAATCAGGACCCCTGAATTCTGCCCCAGGTTTTACACGGGGTCCCTGGCAGCCTTGTCCTTGTGTTCCGGAGTTCCACACCTAGCCTCTCCATCACTGACTATTCTACCAATGGCAGGTCCAACGCAGCACTTCAGTGGCACGGTCCTTTCCACGTCAGACAACACTCTCGCACACACCCTCTCATTCAAGCCCTCCACTACTCTGAGGGTCCCACTTTTCCCAGACTCTGAGAGGGTACCAGGGCCCATGTGGTGGGGCACCACCGGGGTGCCAGTCACACTTTGCCCTTTGTTGGCTGTGTGGTCACAGGCAAATTCCTTGCCGTCTCAGAGTCCGTTTCCTCACCTGTGAAATGAGGATTCACCTCCTACCTAGGAAGTCGAGGAAGATTGCAAGACACCACCTGTGTAACCCACCCAGTGCCAGCTGCCTCTGTTATGTTCCAGTGAGCCACAGTTACATTCCTTTTCCACGACTGACTTCCCCAAATCTGAGAGGAGAGCCTTGGCTTTCGGACGTAGGCTGTTAGACCAGTCCTGCCACAGCAGTGTGGCTGTGGCCGCCTCTGTGGGGCCGCGGGTTGGAGGGCTGCTGCGGAGGCCAGCCTCTTCTGCGGAGGCCAGCTGTAAACTTGCATCCTTCCTAAGGGCCGCCAAGACCCCGAGACACCCTGGCAGACCCTAGATACCGCTGGGGAGCTGGACGAGGGACACCCCAAGCCTCCCTCTCCCGCTCCACTCTCCCTGGGGACTCCACCAGCGCCCCGTGTCCGAATTCGCGCTCCAGACGCCCCGCGAGCGCCCCCTGGTGGGAAGCAAAGAACATCCTGGGCGCCCGGCTCGCCCCGGGACCCTCGGATGACCCCAGGTGCGACCCCCGGCTAGACGGAGCTGGCCCTCCGCCCCTAGCCATAGCCTCCCAGCCCCGTGCAGCCTGGGGAGTCCACGAACTGCTCCCTGGAGCTCCCCAGACTGGGCCCCTGGGAACGGTCCGCGCCCACCCCACCGCCCCCTGCCCGTCACTGACCCATCTTCTTCAGCGCCCGCAGCCCGGGCCTCTTGGTGCCGCCATCGGAGGGAGTCGGCGGGGACGGGAGAGCGACCGGCGCCGCGACTTGGGCTGCGACCTGGGCGGCCACCGGGGGCTCCTCGGGCGGGCGGCGGCAGCGCCTCCAGCGGCCGCACAGCATGGCTTGGCGGGGGGCCGGGGCCGGGCCCGGGGTCTGCACGCGGGGACAGGGCAGCGAGGCGCCGCTCTGGCCCGGCCCCGGCTCTGAGCGAGGCAGCGAGCGAAGAAACTTAGCGGCGCGGGAGGGAGTCGGAGGAGGCAGCAGGAGGCGGGGCGGGGCGGGAATGGGGAGGGGCCAGGGCGGGAAGGGGGCGGGGCCAGGCGGTGGCCTGGAACCCCGGAGCCTCAGCGCTCGCCCCTGCTCGTGAGTCCATCTCCCCTTCGTCCGGGCGAGCCTCTGATCTTGGCCGCGACGGTGACTAGAGCCCCCATGCTGCGGGGCTGGGGGTGGGAGCTGGCACTGGGGACGAGGACCGCCCTCTGGCACAGACACCTTCTCCTTCCCGGGGGCCCTGACTCGAGGCTGACGCAGGACCCCCTCCTCCTTCCCTTCCGCGTCCCCGTCGCGCCACAGGCCTCAACAGGGAACCAGAACCGGGACGGGACGCAGGGCCGGGAGCGACGGCAGAGCCCCGGGAGCTGAGCCGCGCGAGGCAGCGCGAACCCGAAGGGATGGGCATGGGGGTGGGAAGGTTGGCAGTGACGTCATAGGATTAACCTTCCTGTGCCAGGCCAGGTGCTGCCCCCTTGGAGAGCCACAGTCTCGGAGCGGACGGACCTGGGGAGCGTGAGGCAGAGCCGAGCCTGGAGTCCCCAGCAACTGGTTCTGGGTTCGAGGCTTGGACAGGCCGGCACCCTAGCCCGGCACCCGCGGTGTAGTTGTCTGCGACGTCCACCCGTGGGTGGGCATCCGCGTGCAGGTTCTGGTGGCCGAGTCGGGTGTGCACTTACTATTTATATGCAAGCACCAGAGTGCGTGCGCAAAGTGGGGGACGTCCAGGTGGCAGCGTTTCTGCAGCCGGTGGCCTGGGTCCGGCAGAGAGATGGGCGCACACCGCCACTCTGCGGCGGCCAGCGGCGTGGCATCCTACAGAGAGGCTAGTGCTCAGGGCCTGGATTTGCCACCTACTTGCCCTGCTCTACCCCATCCTCAGATCTCCCGGGACCAGAGATTCTGCACACTGGCCTGGGTCCCTACGCCACTCTGGGGTCCTGAATTTTCTTCCTGATTATCGTCTTCGCCTTTGTGCTTTTGATCCTGCCGTTCCTTCCTCCAGAAACAACCTTCCTTATTCTCCTGGTTTACCCTTTTGTTATTGTTGTTGTTGGATAGGCTAAATCTACATTTCTTTTAATTGTTACGGATACTTAATAGTTGCAGAGAATTATGGAGATGCATGTAATGTTTTGATACAGGTATAAAATGTGTAATGATCAAATCAAGGTAATTGAGGTATCCATCACCTCAAGCATTTATCATTCCTTTGTATTAGGAACATTCCAATTCCACTTTTAGTTATTTGTATTTGTATTTTATTTATTTGTTTGTTAGAGACAAGGTCTCACTACTTGGTTGCCCAGGGTGGAGTGCAGTGGCATGATCATAGCTCACTGCAGCCTCAAAGCAATTCTCTTGCCTTGGCCTCCCAAAGTGTTGGGACTACAGGCCTGAGCCACCACGTCCCGCCCAGTTATTTTGAAATATACAATAAATCGGCCGGATGCGGTGGCTCACGCCTGTAATCCCAGCACTTTGGGAGGCAGAGGTGGGATGATCACTTGAGGCCAGGTATTGAAGATCAGCCTGGGCAACATAATGAGACTTCTGCCTCTACAAAAATTGTTTTTAAAATAATTAATTTTAAAAGATACAATAGGCCGGGCGCGGTGGCTCACGCCTGTAATCCCAGCACTTTGGGAGGCCGAGGCGGGCGGATCATGAGGTCAGGAGATCGAGACCATCCTGGCTAATACGGTGAAACCCGGTCTCTACTAAAAAATACAAAAAATTAGCTGGGCGTGGTGGCGGGCGCCTGTAATCCCAGTTGCTTGGGAGGCTGAGGCAGGAGAATGGCGTGAACCCGGGAGGCGGAGCTTGCAGTGAGCCGAGATCGCACCACTGCCCTCCAGCCTGGGAGAGAGCGAGACTCCGTCTCAAAAATAAATAAATAAATAAATAAAATAAACAAAATAAAAAGATACAATAAATTATTGGTAACTATAATCATTGTATTGTGCTACCGAATACTGGATCTCATTCATTCTAACTGTATTTTTGTACCCATTTCCCCCCCTCCCCAGTACCCTTCCCAGCCTCTGGTAACCATCATTCTGCGATCTCCATTTTGCTTACTCTTTTTTTTTTTTGAGATGGAGTCTCTCTCGCCCAGGCTGGAGTGCAGTGGGGCAATCTCGGCTCACTGCAATCTCCACCTCCCGGGTACAAGCGATTCTCCTGCCTCAGCCTCCCGTGTAGCTGGGAATACAGGCGCGCGCCACCACGCCCGGCTAGTTTGTGTATTTTTAGTAGAGAGGGGGTTTCGCTATTTTGGCCCGGCTGGTCTCGAACTCCTGACCTCAGGTGATCCGCCCGCCTTGGCCTCCCAAAGTTCTGGGATTACAGGCATGAGCCACCGTGCCCGACCGCCTTCCAAAACTGAGCTGTGATGTCCCTCCTCCAGAACACCTGACCACAGGACATGACTTTTTTTAATCCCCAGTGCCTAAGTGTCTAGAGAGCTGAGTGGGTTGCCTCGGATCGGCCAGGCCTGGATATCAGCGAACAGATGCGGATTTCCACCAGGGGGCGCTAGGACGCCACGACCTTTCACTATGTGCACCAGGGGGCGCTGCCGCCCGCCTTGGCCATCCCGGGCTGGGAAGTCCGACCCTTGGATTAAGCCCCGCCTGATTGGGAAAGGCTCTGAGAAACTATTTGCATGATCTTGAAAGGGCCGTGCTGAATGGTTGAAGTAGGTAAGCCGAATGTGAAACAGGCTCTCTCATTGGCCTAAATTTCCCCCCTCGCTCTGCGTCGCCATCCCGGCCCTGCTGGACCCCGGGGTCAGTAGGAAGCCGCGGGGTGGTGGTGAGAGAGGATCCAGGTGTCCTGGCGGTGGGCGCCGCGGGACACAGGCTGGGCCAAGGTGCAGGCGGCCAGGCTGGAAGACTGTTCGCCCCGCCCTGACTCCTCCTCTCTTGCTTCTCCACCTGTCCAGGAGTTGGAGATGTGCACCTAAAGGAGGCTCATTTGGGGACGCACACATCTGGCACTGAGGCCCTCGCCACCTGCCTCTCCACCTGCCGAGGCCCTGGCGACCCTGACCCCACCACGCTGCCTTGAGGTAGGAAAAGGAGGCTCCTCAACCACAACTTCTGACCTCCCAGGGTGTCTGGGGCCTCTAAAGAGCTTAGTTTGCCCCTCTGGGAAGTGAATCCTTGGCTTATGGTGCCGGGGGGACCCTGGAGGCCCCCTCACACGAAGGCTGCTTCTTGCAGAGTCGCTCAAAAGTAGGGCCCCAGGGCTCGCAGCAGCATGGGCACCGGGAAAGAAAGCCCAGAGCCCGACTGCCAGAAACAGTTCCAGGCTGCAGTGAGCGTCATCCAGAACCTGCCTAAGAACGGTGAGGCTGCCGGGACTCGCATTTGGACTCACATTCAGGACGCCTGAGGTCTGACTGAAGAAAGAATGGTCCTGATCACTGCAGTTTTTGCAGACAAGCCCCTGCCTGGGCTGTCCTGGGGGTTCCCTCCACTTCCTACCCCAGTCCAGATGCCCTGGGTGGGACCCATCCCCACCTCTGCCCTTTCCAAGCGGGGTTCTCCCGCCCCTCCGCCCCTTGGAGCTGGGAGTGATGCTCTGCCCTGGCTTTCCAACTCTCTGCCCAGGTACTTACCGCCCCTCCTATGAAGAGATGCTGCGATTCTACAGTTACTACAAGCAGGCCACTATGGGGCCCTGCCTGGTCCCCCGGCCCGGGTTCTGGGACCCCATTGGACGATATAAGTGGTGAGCTCCCTGCTGGCTGGGCAAACAAGCCTCAGCTGTCAAGCAGCCCTCTCACAGCCCTCTGCCCCCAGGGACGCCTGGAACAGTCTGGGCAAGATGAGCAGGGAGGAGGCCATGTCTGCCTACATCACTGAAATGAAACTGGTGGCACAGAAGGTAGGGACTCCAGGTTCTCTGTCCCCAGGCTCCTGGCCAGGTGGCCTCACCCTTCCAGTTCTGACCCCCACCAAGTTTCCTACACATGGACCCCCTCATGGGAATCACCACCTTCATGTTACCCCCAGCCCTGCCTATCTTTGGCCCCTGACTGGGCACAGGGTGGAGGTGTGTGACAGGGCAGGAGCAGGGCGGAAGGGACAGGAGGCCACTCCATCCCCAACAGACCCCCTCCCCTACAGGTGATCGACACAGTGCCCCTGGGTGAGGTGGCAGAGGACATGTTTGGTTACTTCGAGCCCCTGTACCAGGTGATCCCTGACATGCCGAGGCCCCCAGAGACCTTCCTGAGAAGGGTCACAGGTCAGACTCCCCGGCTGGGAGTTCCAAAAGTGCTGAGTGAACTGTCTTAGGTCTAGCCTGAGGTGGGCTGGGGGCAGAGGGCTCCAGGCGACATCCCTGTTAGGACCCCCATGCCCCTGAGAGGTGGATCTCAGGCAGCATCCACGGCTCATCCCGAGTAGGGGCTTGATCACCCTGGGAGGTGCCAGCCTCTCCCCAGCCCCGTCTCTGGGTGCTGTGTCTTGGCAGGTTGGAAAGAGCAGGTTGTGAATGGAGATGTTGGGGCTGTTTCAGAGCCTCCCTGCCTCCCCAAGGAACCAGCACCCCCAAGCCCAGGTTAGTGCTTGAGCAGGAGGGGTGGGCCAAACTCAGGCTGGGGGAGGGCTGGAGGGGAGAAGGCTGGATGCCACGCTGTGCCCTCCACAGACACTGAGACTTCCTGTGTTCCCAAAGGTGGGGACTGGGGTCTAGGATTCCTGTTCCAGGGCCTTGCTTCTGGCACCCATCTGTGCTGCAGGTGTTGATATCTCTAGTGCCTCGTATCTCTAGTGTCTCCTAAACAGGTGCTTCTGCCCAGTGCGCAGCCCTGCTCTCCCTCCACAGCTTCCCTCTGGGCAGTAACTCTACCAACCCCTCCACAGAGTCCCATTCACCCAGGGACCTGGACTCCGAGGTTTTCTGTGATTCCCTGGAGCAGCTGGAGCCTGAGCTGGTGAGACCAGTCCCCATCCCCCCCTTTTCCCACCCCACTGTGCTCCCACTCCCACCCTCAGCCCTCTGACTCATCTCAGCAGGTTTGGACAGAGCAGCGGGCAGCATCTGGAGGACAGCGTGACCCCAGGAAGAGCCCCGTGCCCCCCGCAGAGAAAGGTGAGCTCCTGCCCAACCCCTCACCCGCTTCTGCTCTTTCCTGTGGTCCTGGCACCCTAGGCCTTCTCTTGGCTGCCTTCCTAGGGCAGAGTTGAAAGTCCATTGCTGGGCACTGAGCGAGAAGCCTCTGTCCAGGAAGGGGGCTGCCAACCAGCCAGATACCTGCCTGGATGGGCAAAGTCTCCTCCCTCCCTCCTCTCCCCGAAGGGCACCCAGGAGTCTGCACCCTCTGCAGGTGCTGAGTAAGGCCAGCGGGATGGGGGTCCTAGCCCAGCTCTCCCACCTACAGCTGCACAACCTCGGGAGGTCATCCATACTCTCTGGACTCCCCCGTTTGGAAATCTCAGAAGACAATGAGTTCTGCCCTCTTCCCTTCTAGAACTCCTGTTGTGTGTCAGGTCCTGTATGGACATTTTCAAAAGTATCTCCTTTATTCCTCTGAGCAAGCAGCCCTGTGAGGGAAATGACATCTTCTCCTAATTTTTAGATGATAAAATGATGCCCAGAGAAGTTAATGACTTTGGCCGGGCACGATGGCTCACGCCTGTAATCCCAGCCCTTTGGGAGGCCAAGGCAGGCAGATCACCTGAGGTCAGGAGTTCGAGACCAGCCTGGCCAACATGGTGAAACTCTGTCTCTATTAAAAATACAAATATTAGCCGGGTGTGGTGGGCACCCATAATCCCAGCTATTCAGGAGGCCGAGGCAGGAGAATTGCTTGAATCCAGGAGGCGGAGGTTGCAGTGAGCCGAGATCATTGTGCCACTGCACTCCAGCCTGGGCGACAGAGCAAGACTGTCTCAGAAAAAAAAAAAAAAAAAAGTTAATGACTTGATCTATGTCATAAGCGGCCATGCTGGGATTAAACCCACAGCAGCCCATTACTCAGCTACATAGATGGACTTTGCAAGAATTACACTTGGTACAGGGATTGGGTCCACTCCTACACTTTCCTGGGCTTGCCCCAGCCTGCCCCCACCCTGCCCGGAGCTGAATTGCCTCCTGAGCCCCCTTCCCTGTGTGTCTGTGCTCCGCAGAGGGGTTGTGGGGCAGCCCGCCAGGGCCCCAGGAGTTGGACGTGTGGCTGCTGGGGACAGTTCGAGCACTACAGGAGAGCATGCAGGAGGTGCAGGCGAGGGTGCACAGCCTGGAGAGCATGTCCCGGCCCCCTGAGCAGGTAGAGTCCCCCACCCCATAGGACAAGATGATGGCAGAATCCAGTCTTTATTCTGGGCTCCTCTTCCAGCCACTTTTGTTTTTGTCCTCACACCTCCACCTGCCCACATCTCTCTCCAGAGAATGGCATGGCTCCTGCTGCAGGCAGGAGGTGGGGGTGAGGGTGGAGGGGGCTGACATGCTTCCACTCTGAAGGCAGAGTGGGTGGGGCCCTTTGCCGTTCTCCCCTCCCTCTGCCTGGAGAGAAGCTAAGCCTCAGGACTAATCCCGTGTGGGAAGGGCCATGATGTGTCTGCTCTGGGCATTGAGGATGCGGGTCCCTATTGCCCCTCAGTCAGGACTTCCATTCCCAGAATTAGGATTTGCCCCAAATGGTTCAGCCCTTGCATCCCTCTCCTCAACTCCTAGCTCTGCTTGCCTCTGACACTTGGGATCCTGGGCTCCTGCAAACTAAATAACAGCTGCCATTGCTGGAGCCCCACTGGGTACCAAACACTCATGGGCATCTTCCCACTGAATCCACACAACAGCCCTATGAGAGAGTTTCTTTTCACCTCCCTTTTAGAGAGGGAAACTAAGGCTCCAAGGGGCTAATTTGCCTGAGGGCACACAGCCTGAGAGAGCCTCTCTGAGCTGCTGTGAGGATTCAACCACGCATGTTGGTGCTTCCGTGGTGCCCACCACACAGAAAGCCTTCTCCAGTCGGTTCTGTTGCTACTATTGCTGTTAATATTAACATTAAGCGATGGAGTTGGCAGTGGCCCCTAGTCTGTCTCTCTGCAAAGCTGGTGCCCACCATTAACTCTGAGTGGCTCTGCTCTTGAAAAACCTGAGGTGGTGGGGCAGAGAAGCTGGTTCCCAGATGTGAGGCATCTCCGGGGTGACCCCTAACCCACTCAGCACAGCAGGTGTGAGCCCACAGTGGCAGGGTTTCCTCAGATCCCCAATGGCTAACTTTTCAACACTGCCCCTTCCCCTCAACAGGGCTTTCTTTCTTTTCTTTTTTTCTGTTTTCTTTTCTTTTTTTTTTTTTTTTGGCTTTTTGTTTTTTGTTTTTGAGACGGAGTCTTGCTCTGTCGCCCAGGCTGAAGTACAGTGGCATGATCTCGGCTCACTGCAACCTCTGCCTCCCGGGTTCAAGTGATTCTCTTGCCTCAGCCTCCAGAGTAGCTGGGACTATAGGCAGCACCACCATGCCCAGATAGTTTTTGTATTTTTAGTAGAAATGGGGTTTCACCATGGTCCCCAGGATGGTATCAATCTCTTGACTTTGTGATCCACCTGCCTCAGCCTCCCAAAGTGCTGGGATTACAGGTGTGAGCCACCACACCTGGCCCCCTTTTCTTTTTTTCCTACCATTTACTACTTTTAAATGTTGAAGATTTTAAAGTAGATTACAGGCCAGCGTGGTGGCTCACACCTGTAATCCCAGCACTTTGGGAGGCTGAGGAGGGGGGATCTCTTGAGCCTGGGAGTTCGAGACCAGCCTAGGCAACATAGCAAGATCCTGTCTCAAAAACAAAAAAAAAAAGATTCTAAACATCATGATGTTCCACCCCGAAAGAGTTGGGTTCATATTCTCAAAATAGGCTGGGCGTGGTGGCTCACGCCTGTAATCCTAGCACTTTGGGAGGCTAAGGCAGGCGGATCACCTGAGGTCAGGAGTTCCAGACCAGCCTGGCCAACATGGCAAAACCCCGTCTCTACTAAAAGTACAAAACTTAGCTGGGCGAGGTGGCAGGCACCTGTAATCCCAGCTACTCAGGAGGCTGAGGCAGGAGAATCACTTGCAACTGGCAGGCAGAGGTTGCAGTGAGCTGAGATGGTGCCATTGCACTCCAGCCTGAGCTACAGAGCAAGACTCCGTCTCAAAAACAAACAAACAAAAAACCATATCTCTCAAAATAAGAACATTCTACCTAGCCTAAACAACATTTTATTACGCACAATTATTAATTTCTTAATATCATCAAATATCCAATCTAAATGCCAGTTTCTCCAGTTATCCTGAAACCGCCTTTTCCAGCTGCTCTGTTTTTCCAGTCTAGGACCGCACATTGCATCTGTTCTCCTTTCAATTCTCTTTTAATCTAGCCCAGTCCTTCTCCTTGCTATTGACTTGCTGACCCGTCTGGGCTGGTGTCCTATAGAATGTTCCACCTTTTGGGTCTAATTACATCCTTATGGGTGGTTCCTCGATACACATTTCCTGCGAACTGCAGGTTGGATCTAAACACTAGATTAGAGTCACATTAAACATTTGGCTGGGCATGGTGGCTCACGCCTGTAATCCCAGCACTTTGGGAGGCTGAGGCAGGCAGATCGCTTGAGCCCAAGAGCTTGAGACCAACCTGGGTAACGTAGTGAGACCCTGTCTCCACAAAATATATGTTTAAAAATTAGCTGGGCGTGGACTGAAGCAGGAGGATCGCTTGAGCCCAGGAGATTGAGGCTGCAGTGAACTATGATGGTGTCACTGCACTCCAGCTTGGGCGACAGAGTGAGACCTTGTCTCAAAAAAACACAAAGCACAAAAACACACAACATTTTGGACCAGACTACATCAGAGGTGATGTTTTTTCATGGCAGAGGACACATACTATCTGGATGCCCCATCATTAGTAACTCTAGCATGGACCACTGGCATGGTTGAAGGGGGTCTGATCCCACCATTGTAAAGTCATGTTTTCCTCCTGCAGTTGGAGAATATCCGGTCCCCCATCAACTCCATTTGCTAGTTTTTGACAATTGCTAATCCATGCCTGAGTCAATAATTTAGTGATTGCCAAAAAAAAAGCTGACTTTTAAATGCTATGATTCCTTTAACATCTATTAACTATCATTTGTGTACTGTTTCCCTCATCATCTTGGGTTTCCCTGAAATACAGTGGAAAGGCAAGATAAATACTTCATTCTTTCTCTTTAGTTATCTATTTTTAAAGTAAGAAATTAATTTAGGCTGGGTACGGTGGCTCACACCTGTAATCCCAGCACTTTGGGAGGCTTAGGTGGATGGATCACCTGAGGTCAGGAGTTCGAGACCAGCCTGACCAATATGGTGAAACCCCATGTCTTCTAAAAATACAAAAATTAGCTGGGCATAGTGGCAGGTGTCTGTAATCCCAGCTACACAGGAGGATGAGGCAGGAGAATCGCTTGAACCCAGGAGGCGGAGGTTGCAGTGAGCCGAGATCATGCCATTGCACTCTAACCTGGGAGACAGAGCAAGACTCCTCAAAAAAAAAAAACAAGAAAAGAAAAAGAAAAAGAAAGAAATTAATTTAAAAGCCACCTAAATGGTGACAAAATTCCAGTTTTCTCTTGAGTATCACTGCGGGCTCATGGATTTCACAGATTCAGTATTCCCAGGAGCCACAGTAATTCTTTTTTTTTTTTTTTTGAGATGTAGTCTCATTCTGTTGGTCAGACTGGAGTGTAGTGGCGCGATCTTGGCTCACTGCAACCTCCGCCTACCGGGTTCAAGCAATTCTCTGCCTCAGCCTCCCGAGTAGCTGGGATTACAGGTGCCCACCACCATGCCTGGCTAATTTTTTTTGTATTTTTTTTTTTTTTTTTTTTTTTTGAGACAGAGTCTCGCTCTGTCGCCCAGGCTGGAGTGCAGTGGCGCGATCTCGGCTCACTGCAAGCTCCGCCTCCTGGGTTCACGCCATTCTCCTGCCTCAGCCTCTCCGAGTAGCTGGGACTACAGGCGCCCGCCACCACGCCCGGCTAATTTTTTTGTATTTTTAGTAGAGACGGGGTTTCACCGTGGTCTCGATCTCCTGACCTCGTGATCCGCCCGCCTCGGCCTCCCAAAGTGCTGGGATTACAAGCGTGAGCCACCGCGCCCGGCATTTTTTTTGTATTTTTAGTAGAGATGGGGTTTCACCATCTTGGCCAGGCTGGTCTTGAACTCCTGACCTCGTGACCGCCTGCTTCGGCCTCCCAAAGTGCTGGATGACAGGCGTGAGCCACCCCACCCGGTCTGCCACAGTCATTCTTAGTGATGCTCAGACAGTCACAACTTTGGCCATTCGAGACCCTTTCATACCAGATCTTATGTTCTTATAACACGACCTGATGAATCTTTAAAAGCGACCTTGCTTTCCTGGTGCAAGGCGCCCCACATTCACTCCCACCTTCCCTGCCCCAGGCCTGGAATCAGCCACTTCTCCAAGGAGCCTTGGCTCCTTTTTAGTGGAGAATGATACTTGGAAACTAAAATCTGGGTACCCAGGGTCCTCATTTGACATATGTGGCACATCCTTAACAACACAGGTCTTCAGGTCATACCAACGGTCATTGCTTTGTGGCCCAGAGAAGATGGCATGGAAGCTGCTCCCTCTACCCGCAGCCCCTCCAGCCTCTCTTGACACTGGGATTGCCCTGGGGAGGAAGATGTGGGAGGGAGTTGGCATTCAACCTGTCAGAACCACCTGGGGGCCACTTCCCTTCTAGTGGTGCAGACTTAGGGGCAAGGTCTTTCCAATCTTCCACTGAATTGGAAGCAGGTTCCTAGGGAGGCTGTGCTGAGGCCTAGACTGGCCTCTCACTCCCTGCCTCTTGGCTGCAGAGGCCGCAGTCCAGGCCCAGTGCTCGGCCATGGCCCCTTGGGCTCCCGGGGCGCGCGCTGCTCTTCTTCCTCCTGTGGCCCTTCGTCGTCCAGTGGCTCTTCCGAATGTTTCGGACCCAAAAGAGGTGACTGTCAGTGGAGGGGTCTCTGCAGCCAACTGACACTATCTTGCTGTGCCCTGAGCCTTCCTAGGGTTTAGAAGAACAGCATTCAAAATGTCCCCTCCTGTCAGTGTTTGCCTTCGCACCTCCTCCCCTAAAGCAGCGCGGGGGGGCAAATAAGACCCCACCCCTCCCTGCAGCTTCACAGGGACGCTTCCTTCCCTCCCCGCAACCACCCCAGGCTCCCTGGGAGGCTGCAGTTGTGGTACACGTCCCCGGTGCTGGGTTGGCCGTGACTCGGGGGCGGGGCTGTCGGGTCTCAGCCCCTGCCCTCCCCACTCTCTGGGTCACCTGACTCTTCCCACCCCTGCTTCTCCCCGAGGAGGTTCAGCTCTTGAGCAAGTTGGGACTTGGGCCGGGGCCTGGAAGAATGATTGGCTGGGAGGCTGCGGGAGGGTGGCCAGGAGGCCCGGACCAGTTGGGAGGAGTGAGCAGGCCCCGGGGGAGGGGGATGAGCGCAGTTTGCTCGCTTTCCTCCCCTGCCGGCCCCCTCGGCCCCCACACACACTCAGGACGTCTTCATTGAAGATTCACTTACAAACGAATGTTTCACTAAATAAAAGAAAACCATAATCTTCTGCTGTCTGGTCCCCTACGGGGGGAGCGGGGAGCGGGGCCCGGAGCGAGCGAGGCACAAGTCCTTTTCCTGCTCCCCACCCAATGCCCCCTTGATGGCCCTGAAAGAAGCCAGCGGTTGGTGTTTCTGAATGGGGAATATTTTCCCTCCTCCCCGGGCAAGCGAAGGGAAAACAGGCCTCTGTGTGGAGGGGAGAGGGAGGGGAACCAAGGGTGGCCCGGGCCGGGATTGGGGCGCCCTTGGGAGGGCGGGGCCAATGCGGAGGGCCGAGGGCGCGGCCCTGCCCGCCGCCCCGTCGGGGACGCGGGGTCCGAGCGAGCTGGGGATGGCGGGGAGGAGCGGAGCACGGCTGGGCGGGGCCGAGGAGCCGGTTTGCCCCTCGCCCAAAGGGGACGGCGGCTGCTCCAGCTCCCCGCCCCAGGCGTAGAGATGAGGTTCCGAGCACCCGGCCCCAGAAATGTCCGCTGCCCCCTCCTCAGCTGCCTGTTCCCGGTGCCCCACCTTGACCTCCGGGCCTGGGCCTTTCCAGGGAATTTTCTGGAAGGCCAAGGCCCAGCGAGAGACTCGTCCTCGCCCCGCCCTGAGTAGGGAGCAGGGCCCTGCGCGCCTGGAAGCCCTTGTCGGGATGGGCCGAGCGCCCGCGTGCAATCGCCTTCCCGAGGGTACAGGCCAGAAGCCTTGGCCTCCCTCTGTCAGCACAAGCCCTGTCGTCCATGGGTCGCCTTGGCTCAAACCTCGGCCCGGCCTGTATTCAATGGCGAAACTGGCCGCTCTGAGCGCCGCCTGGTGCCAGCGCCTCCAAGTCCACTGGCCGGGGTTCCTACCGGAGTCCCCCGCCGCTGCCACCACCTGGCCCCTAGGACCTTCCTACCCCTGGGTAAGGAAGAGGCAGTTCTGAAGGCCCCTGGCTGAGATCCTTAAACTCCTGAGTTCCCTGTCAGCCTCTAGTCTCGACCACCGCCCCAGGCTTGGCCATCATTGGCCCCACTGGAAGCCACAGTCACTCTTTAGTCGTCAGTCCTCTCAAAGCCGGGAAGGCATCCCTGAGGCTAGACGCTGCGCTCTGCACCTCCACGGCTCAGCCCAGGGTCACAAGCACAGGCTGAATAGCCCCTGTGATAAGGCTGGACTGCAGCAAGCAGGACAGACAACAACAGGGCCACCTTGGTGGGGGATGCAGGCCTGGAGCTGAAGCCAGCTCCACCACTTGCACAGTAGCTGTGGAACTTGGGCAAGATTTTTTTTTTTTTTTTTTTTTGAGACCGAATCTCGCTTTGGTCAGGCTGGAGTGCAGTGGCGCGATCTTGGCTCATTGCAACCTCCGCCTCCCAGGTTCAAGCGATTCTCCTGCCTCAGCCTCCCGGAAGTAGCTGGGACTACAGGCGGGCGCCACCACGCCTGGCTAATTTTTTGTATTTTTAGTAGAGACGGGGTTTCACCATGTTAGCCAGGATGGTCTCGATCTCCTGACCTCGTGATCCACCCGCCTTGGCCTCCCAAAGTGCTGGGATTACAGGCGTGAGCCACCGCGCCTGGCCCCCTTGGGGAAGATTCTTAACTGCTCTGGGCTTGGGTGGCCTTGTTTGTGAAATAGGGTTGATCTCTTCATCATAAGGCAGTCCTGGGGTTTACCAGTGATGGGGCATGTTAAATGCCTGGCAAAGGGTTAGAACCCAACTAACAGTAAGGTTGCCTGGCCCCTTGACAGAATTCTAGAATTCCACAACCTATTCGTCAGTCCATCTCTCCCCCAGTATAACACGAGACCATACAATGGAGCCCAGTCCAGGACACTGAGGCTGGGCTCAGCAGTGCCTTCCAAATGCCCTGACTGGGGGTACCCCAGAATCCTCTGGAGTCTGAAGATGGGGTAACAATTTGGAGGTCTCTGTGATAACCAAGTTCTCGCAAAATCCCTTTTTCCTCCAGGAGCGCTCTGAGGGGCAGTTCTTGCTCTCAGGAAGCCTCCTGAGGGATGAAGACACACGGAGCGGGGAACTTTTCAGGTGGACCCGAATTCTTGGAAGCCCAGAGAAAACAAACGAAGGTGTTCATTTTCAGAACATATAGCTGTGCCCAGAGGCCCGCGTGCTTGCGGCTCCCCTTAGAGGCATCTACATTGGCCATGCCCATCACCACTGGCCCCCACCCCCGATATCTCACACTGCCCAGAGCCACCGAGGTCCCAGACTAGCCCTTTCCTGGCACATGATGCTTGGTCATCCTAAAATGCCCCTCTTCGTGCCACTTTGCCTGAAAGCTCTTCATCCTTCAGAGCCAGCCAGGAAGTCACTTGCTCCTGACACTTGTCCATAATTCCCAGCTCCCACGCACTCAGCTCATCAGCTCCCACCGGGATTTCCCTCAATTGCCATTTAGGCTGGCTGTGGTCTGACGGCCTCTCCACAGTCCATGAGCAACTTGAAGGCAAGGATGGCATCCCACCCCTCTTTGTACCCTCCTGTTTGCCAAATGATATAGGGGCTGAATAAGGTTGAAGTTGTTGGGAATGAAAAGAACGAAATCCAGAGTTTTCCCCGATTTTAAGAAAAAACGGGGTTTTGTGTTTGTGACAGAAAAATGTCATGGGGAGTCACAAAGACCCGTGCTGTAGCCAGAACTGCCCCATGGTTGTCATGTGACCTTGGACAAGTCACTTATTTTCCAGTGTCTTAGAGATGCCTTATCTGTAAAATGGAGACACTCATTCCTATCGTGTCTAACTTGCCAGGCTGTGGTGAGGTCACATGGTTCTGTGCGTAAAAGGTGCACAGTGCAAACGTGCTGGAATGTCAGGGATGCTATTAAGGAAGCAATAAGAAGAAAGGGTCACTGGGTGTGTGGCGAGGGAGAAGTGGAAAGAGCGCCAAGATTTTAGGCCTCGGTGACTGGTATGGAGGTTCTCTGGGTCCTCTCAGTCCCTGTTTATGGAGGGCTGGGGGCTTGGGTCTGGAGAATTTCTCTCTGAGAAACTACGCCCCCGGGGGGAATCGGCCCCCCAGCCCTGCGCCAGAATCCCCTGCCGCAAGTTTCGGGGCAAGGCCTCCTCCATGCTTCCCTCCCAGTCTTGCCCAGAGCCCACTGATGAGGAAGGGCCTCTGCGGGTGAGACCTGCTTCCCTCTCGGATAGCCAGGGCTGATGATTTCAACTCATTAATCATTCCGAACTCTTCCCAACAAACCGCCTCATGGCTGGCCCGGACCTCCTCTGTCCCGGCTCAGGAAATGATCTCGGTCGGAAGTGAAAAGACCAAATCGGCCCCAGGAGGCCATTTTCTTCGACAGAAGCTGAGGCGTGGGGGCGAGGCCTTCCCCCGCTTCCCCCTCCACCGCCCCCCCCCCGCCCGCCCGCCCTCGGCCCCGGCTTTCCGATCTCGGCCCAGGGAAGAGCCTTGGCCGCGAATCACCAGTTTGCATTGGCCCCTGGGGTGGGGGCGGCCTTCAGACCAGGCTGGGGCTGGGACTCCCCCACCTTCAGCTAAGGGTACCGAGGTCAGTCCGGGAGTCGGCGTCACCGGGACTCGAACCCGCCTTTTCGTCTTCCTAGGCCTAGTGCGAGCCTGCGGCGCTAAAGGCAGTCACACTGTCCCTTTAAGGCGGCACTTTTTATTCTTCATTTGTTTACTTCTTCATGCGCTTTTCGTGCTTTACAAAATGTGCTCGCGATATCCTTCCGCAAGCGTCAGTCTCAGGCGCTCACTACCCGCCTTGAAGCCGTTTCTGTAATCTTAAGAATCGCGAGTTAGCAGCCGTGGGCCGACGTCTCTCTTTATAGGATTTAATTATTTTACATTTTAGGGACTACTTTTTAGGAATAAACCATTCTTGCGTTAGTTAATAAAGGTTTATAACCTTCGGAACCCTTCCGCTGAGAACAGAATACAATAATAGCCTTTATAACGCACCTTTCCGTAAAAATATTCTGGGTGGACTCTCACAGGCCATCGAATCTTCTCGTATTCCTGAAACAGAATGGTACGGTCCAGAACCCGCCCCATCTCCTCTGCGATTGGCCGTCCTTCCTCAGCGAGTCGTGTGATTTTTCACCAATGGCCGCTCGCGTTTCTTTAGCGAGGGCTAAGCGATGGAAGGTGGTGGCCAGGAAGACGCCCCCTACGCGTTCTGGGATTGGCTACGTCGCACGGCGCGCGAGGACGGCGGGCCCGAAAGATAAGAACTACGACTCCCGGCACCCCGCAAAGGGAACTCCGTTACGCATGCGCACGGGCGGGGCGAACAAGCTTCTATATAAAAGGGGCGCAGAGGGCTGGGAGACAGCAGTTGGAAGTTGGCAGGTGGAGAGGCAGGTTGGGAGGGAAAGTCGGGGGAGGAGGCGGAAGAGGAGCTGTGGGAAGGGGGAGGAGGGAGGGAGAAAAAGAGGAGGAGGCGGAGGAGAACTGAGCAGAGCAGAGCATCGAGCCAAAGGGGAGATGAGTTTGTCTGTCCTCTGCTGAGGCTCCGGCCGGGCCTAGGGAACTGGGAGCTTGGGTGGAAGCGACACCCGTGGAAGTGGGAGGAGGTGGCGCCGGGACTTTAACCCCTTGTGGGCTCTGCGGCAGGGGATTTAACCCTTTGTGGATCTGGCCCCTCGGAGGCAGCGTCATCGGTAGTTTTAACCCCTTCGGGGCTGGGTTTCACGCACTGGACTTACCCTCATCACCTTGCTCACCAACTCCTTTATTGGGGTGCTCCGCTTGGAGGTTTGAGGCCCACCTCCGCACATTACGTACTGTTCCTGCCGCTGCACCCCCTTGGACCCGCTAGCTGGCCGCACTGTGGGCGCTTAACCCTTTACTGACTTGAGCTCCCCAGATTGCAATTGGAGTTTGCTGATAGGACTAGCTAAAGGCGTCACTGCAGGAATTACAAACTGAAGAGGACTCTGTTGGACTGTGTTTTTTTTCTTTTTTTTTTTTTTTAAGAAAAACCCATTTTTTTCCTTAAGGACTTACTAGCCAAAATTTCTTAAACTTCGAGGACTCTACTAGCCATGGCCGAGCCATTCTTGTCAGAATATCAACACCAGCCTCAAACTAGCAACTGTACAGGTGCTGCTGCTGTCCAGGAAGAGCTGAACCCTGAGCGCCCCCCAGGCGCGGAGGAGCGGGTGCCCGAGGAGGACAGTAGGTGGCAATCGAGAGCGTTCCCCCAGTTGGGTGGCCGTGCGGGGCCGGAGGGGGAAGGGAGCCTGGAGTCCCAACCACCTCCCTTGCAGACCCAGGCCTGTCCAGAATCTAGCTGCCTGAGAGAGGGCGAGAAGGGCCAGAATGGGGACGACTCGTCCGCTGGCGGCGACTTCCCGCCGCCGGCAGAAGTGGAACCGACGCCCGAGGCCGAGCTGCTCGCCCAGCCTTGTCATGACTCCGAGGCCAGTAAGTTGGGGGCTCCTGCCGCAGGGGGAGAAGAGGAGTGGGGACAGCAGCAGAGACAGCTGGGGAAGAAAAAACATAGGAGACGCCCGTCCAAGAAGAAGCGGCATTGGAAACCGTACTACAAGCTGAGCTGGGAGGAGAAGAAAAAGTTCGACGAGAAACAGAGCCTTCGAGCTTCAAGAATCCGAGCCGAGATGTTCGCCAAGGGCCAGCCGGTCGCGCCCTATAACACCACGCAGTTCCTCATGGATGATCACGACCAGGAGGAGCCGGATCTCAAAACTGGCCTGTACTCCAAGCGGGCCGCCGCCAAATCCGACGACACCAGCGATGACGACTTCATGGAAGAAGGGGGTGAGGAGGATGGGGGCAGCGATGGGATGGGAGGGGACGGCAGCGAGTTTCTGCAGCGGGACTTCTCGGAGACGTACGAGCGGTACCACACGGAGAGCCTGCAGAACATGAGCAAGCAGGAGCTCATCAAGGAGTACCTGGAACTGGAGAAGTGCCTCTCGCGCATGGAGGACGAGAACAACCGGCTGCGGCTGGAGAGCAAGCGGCTGGGTGGCGACGACGCGCGTGTGCGGGAGCTAGAGCTGGAGCTGGACCGGCTGCGCGCAGAGAACCTCCAGCTGCTGACCGAGAACGAACTGCACCGGCAGCAGGAGCGAGCGCCGCTTTCCAAGTTTGGAGACTAGACTGAAACTTTTTGGGGGAGGGGGCAAAGGGGACTTTTTACAGTGATGGAATGTAACATTATATACATGTGTATATAAGACAGTGGACCTTTTTATGACACATAATCAGAAGAGAAATCCCCCTGGCTTTGGTTTCGTAAATTTAGCTGTATGTAGCTTGCGTGCTTTCTCCTGTTCTTTTAATTATGTGAACCTGAAGAGTTGCTTTTCTTGTTTTCCTTTCTAGAAGTTTTTTTCTTTAATGTGAAAGTAATTTGACCAAGTTACAATGCATTTTTGTTTTTAACAAATCCCCTCCTTAAACGGAGCTATAAGGTGGCCAAATCTGAGGACAATTAAATTCATTTTAGTTATAATAAATTTAATATTTGTAAATGTAACATAGTTTCAGTGTGATTTCTAGAGCTAATTCAAAATAGTATTGATTTATTTTATGTGATTGCATTTCTGGGGAGGAGTACCGAAATCAAATTTGACAGTTTGCAAAAATATCTATCTTTAATGGGAGAATTTTCAATTTGCCAATTTTTTCCTTGAATGGGTTTAAGTATGCTACAATATACTGTTCAGGCAAAATTTAAGATGTAATTATCTTCAATACTTAAGTGTGCTTGCTTTCTAGTGCCTTGGTTTTCTTTCTTGATGCTGGAAAAATAAACAAACCGGTATTGAGTGTTTAGGCGAGTGGAAAGTGGCTACGATCCAAAATTTTAAATTTAACTCTGCCTCGGCCATTCAAAAGTCTAATAACAACAAATGTAAACCTAATTTGGCAGTTTGTTAGGTTAGACAATTGACAGCCTCATTTCATTCCTACAAGTTGGTTTTCAGTAATCTCTTCCTTCCCCCCAATAAGGCTGGAAGAAGTTCCTGGATGCCTGGAAGAGGCTCTTGGCAAACTTCTTAGTGCAAGCAATGGTTAGATTAATTTGTGAGGCAGCTCTTTAAGACATTCAGAGGTAAGAAATACTGGATTTATAAAGGAAATGGCTGTTTGGGGGATTCCAAGGACTTACCCTAATTGTCCAATTCTACGTGCTCTCTATACAAAAAAAAAAAAGAGCTATCCACCTTTCCATGTGGGTCAAACTAAAATTAGAAATGGCCCCTCACTGCAGATCAAATGTAAAGCTTCCAGTTAAGGAGCTAAATGAGGTCCTCAGCTGAATGAGGAACCCTGTACATTCCCTTGCACAGCCCTATTCTAAATCGCTTAAACTATGCTGATAGCTGCTTAGGTTCTTGAGTAGTTCTGCTCTTAAATGTAGGGAGGCCCTGAGAACTAAATTTTGCCCCAAAATAAAAATAGAAATTATGAGATTATTCCCTCCTGTCACTTTGGTTAACCCAGTCCTTCACCTGCCCTGTCAGTGTTTTCTGAGGGCAATTGCGTTGCTCAAATCACTAGCACAGAGGTTCCTTAATTTGGGGCCTTAGAAACCATTGTGGGCCTTGGGGTCCATGAACCCCATGAAATTATTTGTAGACTTGTATGTACATTTTTCTGGGGAGAAGGTTCAAGAGATTCATAAGATTGTCAAACTCCTTGAAGGTTCAGAACTTCTGCAGGGAAGGGGGAAGAAAACCCATTAGGAAGCATGCTTTTGCAGTTAAATGGCAATGGTGGAAGTGATAGGGACTTCAAGAGTAAAATGCACCTTGTATTGCATAAGAAGCATACACAAATCAATAAATCAAGGGAGATTACACCAGTAGGACTGAATCAGGGCCTTCAAAGCTGGACTGAGTTGGTCCTGTTCTGGCACATATGGTCCACTGGATACAATGTATGATCGAGTTTTTCTTTGGTCTAAAAATTAAACATTTATTTTGAAATAGTTTTCTTCGTGTTTTTTTCTTCTGCTATGACGTCATGCAGCAGCCCCAGAAAAACAGCTGCTTGGAAAGGCAGCAACAGTGCCCTCTGGCTTTACAGTGCAGAGCTGAAGCCTCATTTTGACTGAACTGTAGGATGCAGCAGTGATTATCTCTGATATTAGACCCTTTTTTCTTTTTTTTTTTTTTTTTTTTGAGACGGAGTTTCGCTCTTGTTGCCCAGGCTGGAGTGCAATGGCGCAGTCTTGGCTCACTGCAACCTCCGCCTCCCAGGTTCAAGCGATTCTCCTGCCTTAGCCTCCCTAGTAGCTGGGATTACAGGCATGTGCCACCACGCCTGGCTAATTTTGTATTCTTAGTAGAGACGTGGTTTCTCCATGTTGGTCAGGGTGGTCTGGAACTCCTGACCTCAGGTGATCCGCCCGCCTCAGCCTCCCAAAGTGCTGGGATTACAGGCATGAGCCACCGCGCCCGGCCGAGACCCTCTTTCATAGATTTTCACCTATGAAAATCTTATTTCCCCTACTGTTAGAAAAATGATATTTACAAAATGAATCTTGGAAAGACTATAAATGCATTTATCATCAGAAAAAGCATGTTTTAGAAGACAAATTCAGTCCAGTCTTCAAATATACAAATATCTAGTCTTGGCCGGGCACAGTGGCTCATGCCTGTAATCCCAGCACTTTGGGAGGCTGAGGTGGGCAGATCACCTGAGGTCGGGAGTTAGAGACCAGCCTGACCAACATACAGAAACCCCGTCTCTACTAAAGATACAAAAATTAGACGGGTGTGGTGGCGAATGCCTGTAATCCCAGCTACTTGGGAGGCTGAGGCAGGAGGATCGTTTGAACCTGGGAGGTGGAGGTTGCAGTGAGAGGAGATCGTGCCACTGCACTCCAGCCTAGGCAAGAAGAGCAAAACTGTCTCAAAAAAAAAAAATATATATATATATACAAATATCCGTAACTCTCATACATCAATTTACTTCAAGCTATGCAAGTATGTCTGAATTTTGCTTTCAAAGGCACTAGCATTTTACTTTTTTTGCATTTATATCTCACAATGATGAGGTCTATTCAAAATTTCAGTTTTGTATTAACACTTCCTATACTTTTTTTTTTTTTTGAGACGGAGTCTCACTCTGTTGCCAGGCTGGAATGCAGTAGCGTGATTTCGGCTCACTGCAAACTCAGCCTCCCGGGTTCAAGCGACTCTCCTGCCTCAGCCTCCCAAGTAGCTGGGATTACAGGTGCACGCCACTGCGCCTGGCTAATTTTTATATTTTTAGTAGAGAGGGGGTCTCGCCATGGTTGCCAGGCTGGTCTCAAACTCCTGACCTCAAGTAATCTGCCCGTCTCAGCCTCCCAAAGTGTTGGGAATATAGGCATAAGCCACCGCGCCGGCTTTTTTTTTTTTTTTTTTTTTTTTTGAGATGGGTCTTGCTCTGTTGCCTATGCTAGAGTGCAGTGTCGCGATCTGGACTTACTGCAACCTCCACTTCCCAGGCTAAAGCGATCCTCCCACCGCAGCCTCCTGAGTAGCTAGTACTTGCCACCATGCCTGGCTATTTTTTTTTCCTTTTTTGGACAGGGTTTCACCCTGTTGCACAGGCTGGTCTCAAACTCTTGGGCTCAAGCAATGTGCCCTCCTCGGCCTCCCAAAATTACAGTTGTGAGCCACCAAGCCCAGCCTATTCCTACACTTTCTTTACTTTTTTGGTGCGGGGGGATGGAGTCTTGCTCTGTCGCCCAGGCTGGAGTGCGGTGGCGCGATCTCGGCTCACTGCAAGCTCTGCCTCCCGGGTTCACGCCATTCTCCTGCCTCAGCCTCCCAAGTAGCTGGGACTACAGGCGCCCGCCACCACGCCCGGCTAATTTTTTTGTATTTTTAGTACAGACAGGGTTTCACCGTGTTAGCCAGGATGATCTCAATCTCCTGACCTCGTGATCCACCTGCCTCGGCCTCCCAAAGTGCTGGGATGATGGGCGTGAGCCACCATCCCCGGCCTCCTATTTCTACACTTTCTATTGAAACATTTAACTAGCATATTGCTCTCATGGCAGAGAGAAGAATTAGTTACCTATATTTTAATTTAAAAAAAAAAAGCTTAGGCCGGGCGTGGTGGTTCATGCCTATAATCCTAGCACTTTGGGAGGCTGAGGTGGGTGGATCTCCTGAGGTCGGGAGTTGAGACCAGCCTGACCAATATGCAGAAACCTCATCTCTACTAAAAATACAAAATACAAATTAGCCGGGCATGGTGGCGCATGCCTGTAATCCCAGCTACTCGGGAGGCTGAGTCAGGAGAATCACTTGAACCCGGGATGCGGAGTTTGCAGTGAGCCGAGATCGCCCCATTGCGCTCCAGCCTGGGCAACAAGAGTGAAACTCAGCCTCAAAAAAAAAAAAAAAAAAAAAAAAAAAAAGGCCGGGCGCAGTAGCTCACGCCTGTAATCCCAGCACTCTGGGAGGCCAAGGCAGGCAGATCACCTGAGGTCAGGAGTTCCAGACCAGCCTGGCCAACATGGTGAAACCCTGTCTCTACTAAAAATACAAAAATTGGCCAGGTGCGGTGGCTCACGCCTATAATCCCAGCACTTTGGGAGGCCAAGGCGCGAAGATCACGAGGTCAGGAGATCGAGACCATCCTGGCTAACATGGTGAAACCCCGTCTCTACTAAAAATATAAAAAATTAGCTGGGCGTGGTGGTGGGCGCCTTTAGTCCCAGCTACTCGGGAGGCTGAGGTAGGAGAATGGCGTGAACCCGAAAGACAGAACTTGCAGTGAGCCGAGATCACACCACTGCACTCCAGCCTGGGCAACAGAGCGAGACTCCGTCTCAAAAACAAAAACAAAAACAACAACAAAAAACAAAAATTAGCTGGGCATGGTGGTGGGTGCCTGTAATCCCACCTACTTGGGAGGCTGAGGCAGGCGAATCACTTGAATCTGGGAGGCAAAGGTTGCAGTGAGCCAACATCACGCCACACTGCACTCCAGCCTAGGCGGCATAATAAGACTCTGTCTCAAGAAAAAAAAAAAGTTTTGTTTTTGGTTTTTTTTTTAAGAATTGGGGTTTCAGCAGGCCCGGTGACTCAAACCTGTAACCCTAGCACTTTGGAAGGCCAAGGTGGGCAGAATGCTTGAGCTCAGTAGTTTGAGATCAGCCTGGGTAACATGGTGAAACCCTGTCTCAAAAAAAAAAAAAAAAAAAAATAGTTGGGAAAAAAAAAAGAAAAAAAAGCTGGGGTCTCCCAAAGTTGCCCAAGCTAGACTGCAGTGGCACTATCATATCTCACTGCAGGCCGGGCGCAGTGGCTCACGCTTGTAATCCCAGCACTTTGGGAGGCCGAGGCGGGCGGATCACGAGCTCAGGAGATCGAGACCACGGTGAAACCCTGTCTCTACTAAAAATACAAAAAATTAGCCGGGCGTGGTGGCGGGCGCCTGTAGTCCCAGCTACTCGGAGAGGCTGAGGCAGGAGAATGGCGTGAACCCGGGAGGCGGAGCTTGCAGTGAGCTGAGATTGTGCCACTGCACTCCAGCCTGGGAGACAGAGCGAGACTCCGTCTCAAAAAAAAAAAAAAAAAAAAAAATCTCACTGCAGCCTCAAATTCCTGGGCTTGAGCGATCCTCCCACCTCAGGTTCCTGAGTAGCTGGGACTAAAGGTGGATACCAACACACCCCGCTGATTTACCTATATTAAACAGGGGGCTTTGATGATAAATGATCCCCAAGCCCACTCTAGCCTTTCACTTAAGTCCTCTGTCAAGCATTTTAACTGAGCTGCTCAAAAGACCAAGCTTACAAATTAGCAATTTCAGTTTGTTCCCTTTTTCCTACTGAGGCCTAGGTATTCAACCAGGAAAAACTGCTTCTCAAACTGACACAGCTAGCTGGACAGCTTTTCTTAGAGCCCTCAGGAGACAGGGTCCTTTAGACTTCAGAGTTTTAGGAGAGCGAGCCAGGGAGTTCCAGACTGGTTTAGTTCTGAAAAATAGACTAAGTATCTCTAAAAAGGGGAAGCATAATAAAGATTAGACAGGGCAGGCGCAGTGGCTTCATGCCTGTAATCCTAACACTTTGGGAAGCCAAGGCAGGAGGGTCACTTGAGCTCAGGCACTTGAGACCAGCCTAGGCAACACAGTTACCAACACAGGCAACATAACCAGCCTCGTCTCTATAAAAAAGTAAATTTGGGCCAGGCATGGTGGCTCATGCCTGTAATCCCAGCACTTTGGGAGGCCGAGGCAGATGGATCACTTGAGGTCAAAAGTTCGAAACCAGCCTGGCCAACATGGCAAAATCCTGTCTCTATTAAAAATACAAAAATTAGCCAGGCATGGTGGCAGGTATCTGTAATCCCAGCTACTCGGAAGGCCGAGGCAGGACAATTGCTTGAACCTGGGAGGCAGAGGTTGCAGTGAGCCGAGATCCCGCCACCGTATTCTAGCCTGGGCAACAGAGCAAGACTTTGCTGGGAGAAATGTAAATAAATACACTCTGCCCTAATGACTGCAAAAGTTAGAGAAACCAAAGAGGGACTCCACAGACTTAAACAACAAAACCCACAACCAAATAGTCTACCTACTTAAGGGCTGGCTATATTTAGTCAAGCATTAGGTAATGCATCAGTTCTTCCCTTGATCACTTATACCCATAACAGCTAGCAACAAATATTCACAACAGTGTGGTGGAAAAGTTGGTTATAGTTAAATAGTACTTGAACATTAAGTACTTAAGTACACCTGAGTTTGTGGGGTTTCAAGGTTTGTTTTTTTGGGGGAAGTACTATTTCTCACATTTGCACATCACTGGAATAACAATTCCACTTTATTATTCTTTCTCACGCAAAGTGTAAATGGTTGAGGCTAGAAATAAAAAGTTATTTTTTTTAAAAAAGAGAATGTTGCCAGGCACGGTGGCTCACGCCTGTAATCCCAGCACTTTGGGAGGCCGAGGTGGGCAGATCACCTGAGGTCAGGAGTTGGAGACCAGCCTGGCCAACATGGTGAAATCCCATCTCTACCAAAACTACAAAAATTGGCCGGGCACAGTGGCTCACGCCTGTAATCCCAGCACTTTGGGAGGCCAAGGCGGGTGGTTCACAAGGTGAAGAGATTGAGACCATCCTGGCCAATATGGTAAAACTCCGTCTCTACTAAAAATACATTAAAAAATTAGCTAGGCATGGTGGCACCCACCGGTAGTCCCAGCTACTCGGAAGGCTGAGGCAGGAGAATCGCTTGAACCCAGGAGGCGGAGGTTGCAGTGAGTCAAGACTGCACCATTGCACTCCAGTCTGGTGACAGAGTGAGACTCTGTCTCAAAAACAAACAAACAAACAAACAAACAAACAAAAACTACAAAAATTAGCCAGGCGTGGTGGTGGGTGCCTGTAATCCCAGCTACTTGGGAGGCTGAGGCAGGGAGAATTGCTTGAACCTGGGAGGCAGAGGTTGCAGCAAGCCAAGATCGTGCCACTGCACTCCAGCCTGGGCAACAGAGCTAGACTCTATCTCAAAAAGAAAAAAAAAAAAAGAATGTCAAATTCAGGCCCTAAACACCATGGGAACTGCTGACCAAAGGATAAAAGTCATACTTTGCAACTGGAACAAAACATATGGTCCAGGAGGCAAAGTTTCAATCTTTGGCCAAATTTCTGCCAAAAAAGATCAAGAACAGGATGTTGGGGTCTAAACACAGGAGCATAAAAAATTAACTGGCCAGGCATGGTGGCTCACGCCTGCAATCCTAGCACACTGGGAGGCCGAGGCGGGCAGATCACCTGAGGTCAGGAGTTGGAGACCAGCCTGGCCAACATGGTAAAACCCCGTCTCTACTAAAAATACAAATACAGGCCGGGCACAGTGGCTCATTGACTATAATCCCAGCACTTTGGAAGGCCAAGGCGGGAGGATCACCTGAGGTTGGGAGTTCAAGACCAGCCTGACCAACATGGAGAAACCCCGTCTCTACTAAAAATACAAAACTAGCTGTGCATGGTGGCACATGCCTATAGTCCCAGCTCCTCGGGAGGCTGAGGCAGAAGAATCGCTCGAACCCAGGAGGCGGAGGTTGTGGTGAGCCGGGATCATGCCACTGCGCTCCAGCCTTGGCAACCAGACGAAACTCCATCTCAAAAAATAATAATAATAAAATACAAATACAAAAATTAGCCAGGCATGGTGGCAAGTGCCTGTAATCCCAGCTACCAGGAGGCTGAGGCAGGAGAATCGCTTGAACCTGGGAGGTGGAGGTTGCAGCGGGCTGAAATCACGCCACTGCACTCCAGCCTGGGCGACAGAGCAAGATTCCATCTCAAAAGAAAAGAAAAAAAATTGATTAACTGTGGAAACCAAACAGAAACAAGCATCTTCATCCCGAAGAGGGGGAATTACTGTAAAGAATCACTCCTTTTCTGCAATTATACAGGCAGTAGGAAAAAAAAAACAAACTCCTATCTCTGTCAACGAATCCTACTCACACATAGTCACTGGTCCCTAGGATTTGGCCATCAGGCAAAATGAGTGTCCAGGACTTCACAGCCACAACCAGTGGGCACCCTGAGACTGATCCTCATTCAGCCTACTTAGATGGCTCTTTTGTGATGTTATGGACAACTAAGGCCACACTTTGGTAAGGCAGGCTTTCCAACTACCCCAATGATCTTTGAAGCATTCGTTGTGAAGTTCTCATATAACAAAGTTACAGGGAGTAGGTGTTTACATAGCGACTTAAGACTAGTTACTCCTCTAGGCATTTATTTATTTTTTTTTTTTTGAGACGGAGTCTCGCTCTGTCGCCCAGGCTGGAGTGCAGTGGCGCAATCTCGGCTCACTGCAAGCTCCGCCTCCCGGGTTCACGCTATTCTCCTGCCTCAGCCTCTCTGAGTAGCTGGGACTACAGGCGCCCACCACGACGCCCGGCTAATTTTTTTGTATTTTTAGTAGCGATGGGGTTTCACCGTGGTCTCGATCTCCTGACCTCGTGATTTGCCCGCCTCGGCCTCCCAAAGTGCTGGGATTACAAGCGTGAGCCACCGCGCCCGGCCTCCTCTAGGCATTTATGAGGGAGACAGCACTGATACCATTTTCAAATGAACATAGAGTTTGTAGAATTTGTCATAAAAGCATAATGCAACTCATCTGAGAGGGGAGAGCTGAAGAGGAAGTTGAAAGTCTGGTTGAACAGTAGATGAACAATAGACTAAGCAACAAAATGACCAGTTTGGCCTCATCATCAGTATTTGGCCTCTGGCCAAGTCAACCAAGTCAAGGGCAGCACACACAGAAACAGAACTTGGAGTTCCTAATTTTCAGTCCTTCAGTCCTGTGTTTTCCTTAGATAACCAGGAGGCCATTAATAAGCCGGTTTTATTCCTAATTTTTCTTTTCTTTTTTTTTTTGAGACAGAGTCTCGCTCTGTCACCCAGGCTGGAGTGCAGTGGCATGATCTCGGCTCACTGCAACCTCCACCCCCAGGGTTCAAGCAATTCTCCTGCCTCAGCCTCCCAAGTAGCTGGGACTACAGGCACACACCACCACACTCAGCTAATTTTTGTATTTTTAGTAGAGATGGGGTTTCACCATGTCTGCCAGGACGGTCTCAACCTCTTGACCTCGTGATCTGACCGCCTTGGCCTCCCAAAGTGCTGCGATTACAGATGTGAGCCACTGTGCCCGGCCTATTCCCAATTTTTCTTAGCAAAGAATGGAAAAGCCTGTGGGTCAACCTTAAGGATAGTAAGTTTCATTCACAAAGGAGTAACAAATTTCTGCTGCTGGTACAGTATTTGCCACTCAGTAGCATCCAAAAGTTTCACTAGATTACTTCATAATGGAGGATGAATCCCAGGTGTCTAGGACCCTCTCCCATTAAATTCTTGACAGAAGACCCCCAAAGATCATCTTCAAAAGCCTTCTCTGCTCCTATGACTATTTAAGTCCTACCAAGTTAGTTAGCTTTTTTAAACTCACATCTCTTGATCAGTGTAGAGCCAACATGTCATATGTAGGCAAAAAATCAACCCACAGTAGGGATCAAGTGTACTGAAGCTTCAGTTAGGAGTTAAGTGGTTCCAGTTTTGGATTGAGGACCCTAGTCAATGATGATTCTATTTTGTAATCCAGCTGTAAGACATCTGGGGAGCAGAGGGAAAAAAGTTAATGCTATGGAGTTGTCACTCCAACTGAAGAAAAATTATTAATAGAAGGAGCAGAACTTCAGTTCTGGAAAACCTTTTTTTTCCTTTTTTTTTTTTTTTATTTGAGACGGAGTCTTACTCTTGTCACCCAGGCTGGAGTGCAACGGTGAGAGGCTCATGGCAAACTCTGCCCCCCAGGGTTCAAGCGATTCTCCTGCCTCAGCCTCCCGAGTAGCTGGGATTACAGGCACGCACCACCACACCCGGCTGATTTTGTATTTTTAGTAGAGAAAGAGCTTCACCATGTTGGCCAGGTTGGTCTCAAACTCCTGACCTCAGGTGATCCACCCGCCTCCACCTCCCAAAGGGCTGGGATTACAGGCGTGAGCCATCGCGCCAGGCCAAGTTCTGGAAAACTTTTAGTAAGGCTGAAGGCTTAGGCATGTTTTGACCATTTGTAACTGATAATGAGACTCATCACAAGGTACCCACAAAATTCACTGCCAGTCACCCTGCTACGTCAAAGCCTCTCCTACTTCAGCGCCTACCTAGGCATAATTTTAACTGACATTTTAGCAATAAAACTTTTATTTGAAAATATCCTTGAGCCACAAATCTCTCTGGATTTAGATTTCAAGCAGTAGGAAATAAGATGGTTTAACCTGCAATTCAATAAAAGAACTTCACATCAAACTTCAATCTTTAAGAAGCTGCTACAGCTATAATGTAAGGTTAAGAGTTTATTCTTTCAAAGCAGGTCTCCTCATCTCTTAAACGCTACACATATGAAGTAGATAAAAACTCCAATTTCTATTTTGGTAGCATTTAGGATCTACAAAAGTGATCCTTCAATTACTTGGAATTTCAAAAAATAGAGGTTACCTAGTAACAATACACCACTAGAACACAAAATACTCTGATTTTGTTTAGTCCGTGGGAAGAGAAAAATCTTTAAACTGGAAAGATTTTGTAGCCTTACAAAGATTACAATGGAATTGGAATTACTGTAGTTGTTTTTCCCTCTAGGAGGGCAGCCATTTCTCTAAAAGTTTTGTTAAAGTTAAGACTCGGATTTCAAAATGCAAGCAGATGTTGATGAAGCATACGAAATGGGCAACTCGATTTCTATTTCGGAGCCGCAGCGACTCCGACTTTGTGCCCCAACCCTGTAAAGGGCAAAACCTCATCCCTTCGGTGTAAACTTTCAAGAGAAGTGGGGCAGCACACTTTAGGCCTTTCACCAAAAGGCTGGCGACATGCTAGGTCAGGTTGTCCGGAGAATCGGGGCTGAATGGGAGAGATCTTGAGGGCAAGAGCCTCAGAGACCTTCAGGCACCGGGCTCGTGAAGGTTTCCACGTGCCCCTCTCTAGCTGGTCCCAGGGGGAATTAGTGGTTGCTACAGTAGTTTAAGAGGGCCGTGGTTTTTCGCACCCCGGGCGGCGAGATGGCGCTTTGGTGTAAGCGAGGTAAGGTGGGTGCACTGGGATCTCCGCTCTCGGAGCCTCCAGCTGACTGCCACGCCGACTTGTGGCCAGACCTGCGACCTCCGCCCTCCCCCGCGGCGCCAGCCTCTGGAATCTGGCGTCGCCCCCACCTCTTCAGTCGAAGTGGGAGTCCCTCTGTGCGGGGCCTCGCCGCCATACCCAGGCCGAATGGGGGTGGGGAGGGAAGTTGGCAGAGCTCGGCCTCAGGATCCGCGCCCCTGTGGAAGGACGGCAGAGGGGAGCCGTTTCACCAGCCTCTCCCCTGCTGGGGTCTCGGGAAACACGCGGTAATTACCGAAGAACCCCGCACTCTGTGAGAGGCGAGGCTGCGGGGCTGCCGGGACGGTTTGAGGACCGGGCTCGGCCGGGGAGACTCCAACCTTCACCCTCCCTGGCTCCCGGTCCCACTTCCCGCCGTCTCCCGGCGCCGCCACTTCAGGCAGCCCACTCGGCCCGGCCTCTCCCCGCGCCCGGACCACCCCCCACGGGGTGCTCTCACTGCGCAGCGAGTCCCTCCGCTGCCTCCTCCCAGCCCAAAATGGCGGCGATGGCCGCCGATCTTCTCGTCGCCTTCCTCAAAGGCCAAGGATCCCTCCGCGCCTACTGCCCCGCCCATCTTAGCCGGATCTATTTTCTGCCCCGTAAAGATTAACGCCATCAATGAACTCTTTAATTGAGTTCGGAGAAGGCGGGTCCAGTGGTTCCTCCTCACAGCTAATCGTTGCCAAAAGCGAGAATATTGGCAGAAGGCTTGACCAATCGAAGAAGGTAGCGATGCGCGGCGGCCGTCTGCCCCCGCGCAAGGGTAGATGGGTTTTGGAGTCTCGGTTGTGGCTGTTGACGTTACAGGCGCTTGGATCGCTTTCCAGGCTAGAAGAACTACAATCCCCAACAGGCACCGCGCGTTCAGGCTATCTCCTCCCCCCATCTTAGTGGCCTGAGCGGCTTGACCAGAGCTGCTGCAACTGCAGCAAGAGGTAGGGCTCAGGCGTTGGGAATTGCACCGACAGGCAGTCGCACAGAAAGACACACAGATGTAGTGGTGTGCATAGCCCTTGACAGCGAATAGGTCAGTTCCACCTTTGCAAAACCTCTTTCCATGACTATCTCCCCTCTTCCAAGAAATCCATCCTTATCCCAGTTGGGTTTCCCTCCCAGCTGCATGTAGCGCAAAGACCTCTTTCCCCTGTCCCCTGTTTTCCTTTCTGAGAGGAAGGAGGGAGGCAGGCCAGGACCTTAGAGGAAAAGGCCTCAACACTAGGCTGGCCCAGGTCCCAGCTGTGCTTCTGGCCTTTGGAGCCCAGCTTGGGGAGAAGGTTGGAGGTGCAGGGCTGCATCAAGTTTGGGGCCCCTGGAGACAGTGGGGAAGGACTCCTGAGCTTGCTCCATGTTCTCCCGTGGCGGCAGCAGCCCCGCTGCACTCCCAGCCTCCCCAGGCAGTCCTCCTTTTCCCCTTTGGTGGTTGGGGAAACAAAACTTACACCTGGCTTCCTGGCTGCCAGCCTGGGCCTCGGTGACTTCCAGGAGGACAGTACAGGACATAAGTCCTGGTGAGGGACCCGAGGAGCAGGAAGGGAAGACGACCCCTGAATCCCATTTGGCCCCTTGCTGGCCGGAAGTGTGAAAACCAGCGGTGGAGGCAGCCTTTGGGGCCTGCATTTGAGAATAAGGGTATGAAGGGCTGGGGTACAAAATGGCTGCCACCGCCTGGGCAAACAATTCTGGGCAGCCAGATTATTCCTGAGAACGTTCCTTCAGAATTTAGGTTTCTGTTGTTGTTCAAAGCAGGTGTGTCACTAGTTCCAGGCGTCTGCTGAAAGATTTGGAATGGAAGATGATGGCCACTCCGAACCAGACCGCCTGTAATGCAGAGTCACCAGTGGCCCTGGAGGAGGCCAAGGTAAGTCCCTGCCCTCCTGTCCACCCGAGTACCCCGAGCATGGGTCCCACAGCTGAGATCCAAACTTCTTGTCTCAGATGTGTTGGCAGATTTGGAAAACCAGTATTTTGACGAGTCCGTACTATGTACTAGGCAATAGGCTGGAATCCCAGTCTATGCTAGCTTATGAAATCTTAGTAACTGGCCGGGTGTGGTGGCTCACACCTGTAATCCCAGCACTTTAGGAGGCCTAGGTGGGTGGATCACCTGAGGTCAGGAGTTCGAGACCAGCCTGACCAACATGGTGAAACCCTGTCTGTACTGAAAATGCAAAATTAGCCTAGCGTAGTGGTGGCGCATGCCTGTAATCCCAGCTACTTGGGAGGTTGAGGCAGGAGAATCGCTTGAACCCAGGGAGTGGAGGTTGCAGTGAGCCAAGATCTCACAATTGCACTCCAGCCTGGGTGTCAGAGCGAGACTCCGTCTCAGAAAAAAAAAAAACACAAAACAAAACAAAAAAATCTTAGTAACACTTTCAGGTAGGAATTATTTCCAATTCCCAGAAGCTAAGGTTCTGAGACCTGAAATACCTGTTCCAGAATCATGCTGTCTACAAGCAACAGACCCAGGGTTTAAACTTAGGGCCTTCTGACAACAGAACATTGCCTTGACCTCAAGTCCAAAGAGGGCATGGAGGGACTGGGTTGAAGGTTTACATTTTGTCCAGGCTAAGAACCAAGTCTGAAGCAGGAAGAAGAGTTTTTGGGTCATAATTTGGAATGGACCCAGGCAGGCAATTCACTTGAGACCAGGAGTTCAAGACCAGCCTGGTCAACATGGTGAAACCTCATCTCTACTAAAAATACAAAAATTAGCTGGGCATGGTGGCACATGCCTGTAATACCAGCTACTCAAGAGGCTGATGCACGAGAATCACTTGAACCCAGGATGCAGAGGTTGCAGTGAGCTGAGATCACACCACTGCACTTTAGCCTGGGCGACAGAGTGACATTCCATCTCAAAAAAGAAACAAAAACAAAAACAGGCCAGGCGCAGTGGCTCACGCCTGTAATCCTAGCACTTTTGGAGGCTGAGGTGGGTGGATCACTTGAGGTCAAGAGTTCAAGACCAGCCTGGCCAACATGGTGAAACTCTGTCTCTACTAAAAATACAAAAATTAGATGGGCGTAATGACAGGCGGCTGTAATCCCAGCTACTCAGGAGGCTGAAGCAGGAGAATCACTTGAACCCATGAGGCAGAGATTGCGCCATTGCACTCCAGCGTGGGCAACAAGAGCAAAACTCTCTCTCAAAAAAAAAAAAAAAAAAAAGGCTAGAAGCCGGGCGCAGTGGCTCATGCCTTAATCCCAGCACTTTGGGAGGCTGAGGTGGGCAGATCACCTGAGGTCAGGAGTTCGAGACCAGCCTGACCAACATGGAGAAACCCTATCTCTACTAAAAATACAAAATTAGCCAGGCGTGGTGGCACATTTCTATAATCCCAGCTAGTTGGGAGGCTGAGGCAGGAGAATCGCTTGAAACTGGGAGGCGGAGGTTGCAGTGAGCTGAGCTCATGCCCCTGCACTCCAGCCTGGGCAACAGAGCGAGACTCTGTCTCAAAAAAAAAAAAAAAAAACCTGAAATTAGCCCGGCGTGGTGGTGTATGCCTGTAATCCCAGCTGCTTGGGAGGCTGAGGCATGATAATCACTTGAACCCAGGAGGCAGAGGTTGCACTGAGCTGAGATCATGCCACTGCACTCCAGCCTGGGTGACAAAGTCAGACTTTCTCAAAAATAATAATAATTTGGAATGGAAGTAGGGGGTAGGATATAACCCACGAAAGAGGAGAGAGAAAGATCATATCAGGCCCTCAGAGGATGGCACTTCCCAACCCGGCAACAAGAACCCATGCTTGTTCAGCCCGTGTTCTCTCACTACCTGCCCTTACCCATTCTTCCTTAGTCCATGACTCCCTATAGATAAGCAGGGGGCTTAGGACAGGGGTTAGAGAGCTTCTGACCCACCCTGCCTAGCCTATTCCATGTTTTCTGGCTTGACTGAATTCGGAATTCATGACGTGTCAGGGCTACAATGTTCAGCCAGGTCACACAACTTATCTACAGTAGCGGTCATGGTGGTAGAGGGCCAAGTCTTCAGGAGGGAGGCAGCAGGTAGGGCTAGGGGGCTGGGCTCGCTTGGATGAGGGTGGAGGATCAACAGGGCACTTCTACTGAGGGCTGGGAGCATGTGACTGTGCACACCAACAAGCCACCATGCCTTGGCATCCCAGTGGCCTTGCCTGTCCCAGGTGGGGCAACAGCTCTGTCTCATTTGGCCCAAGCCACTGGTGGAGACAAGGGCTATTGCTTATATTTGGTGATCTCCCTGCAGGTGAAGTATCACAACAAACTCCACATATATACACATCCCACACACATACACACCCTGACATACCTCCTTTTCCCTGAAATTCTCTTCAGGGTCTGCAAAACACACATGACATATGCCTGGCTCTTAAGGGCCGCGCATACACCACATTCCTCAGTACACACCCTGTGTGCATGGACCATGCTCACATGTCTCTGGACTGCGTTGCATATTATTCAACAACATACCAGTGGTAGTGGTTATTATTAGAAATTGCCCAAACCACAAACTTAGAGCAATTCATTTCCCATCTCCCACACCCAGTACTCCCACCCTTCCCACAACAGAGATAAACAGATGCCCTGAACATACTCTTTTGACAGCCTTTCTACCTCTTAGATAAGTTCTGGAACTCTCTCACTGCAGACTGGAGGCTGACCCTCCCTCTCCTTGGAGAGGATCTCTTTCCTGCCATTCATATTGGAGAGTGATACCAACTACCAACTTCTGCCTGGAATAAATATATTCCATCATTTTATTTTATTTTATTGTTTAATTTAATTTTTTTATTTTATTTTTTGAGACAGAGTCTCACTCTGTTACCCAGGCTGGAGTGCAGTGGCGTGATCTCGCCTCACTGCAACCTCCGCCTCCCAGGTTCAAGCGATTGTCCTATCTCAGCCTCCCGAGTAGCTGGGATTACAGGTGCGGGCCACCATGCCCGGCCAATTTTTTTGTATTTTTAGTAGAGACGGTGTTTGGCCATGTTGGCCAGGCTGGTCTCAAACTCCTAAACTCAGGTGATCTACCAGCCTTGGCCTCCCAAAGTGCTGGGATTACAGGCATGAGCCACTGTGCCCGGCCCGCTGCATCTTCTTTATGCCAGAAGGAGAAGGGGAGTCTTTTTTTTGAGACTCCAGCTCTGTCACTCAGGCTGCAGTGCAGTGGCGCGATCACAGCTCACTGCAGCCTCAACCTTCTGGGCTCAAGTGATCCTCCCACTTCAGCCTCCCAAGTAGCTGGGATTACAGGTGCTCACCACCATGCCTGGCTAATTTTTTGTAATTTTTGATAGAGATGGGGTTTTGCCATGTTGCCCAGGCTGGTCTTGAACTCCTGGGCTTGAGCAATCCACCCTCCTTGGCCTCCCAAAGTGCTGGGATTACCAGCATGAGCCACTACACCCGGCCATAAGTCTTATTTCCCAATATCTTTTGGATCTCCCGATCCTATAAGCTTTAGTCCACTTAACAGATATTTACTGAGCACTGCCCTTGTGCTGTGCATAGGAATATAGTGGTGACTTGGACAGACAGACAAGATGCGTTCTCACATGAGGAAGACAGATGTTAAATGGCCATATGCTAAATGCTATGTGCTAACTGTGTGACGTGATAGAATCACTAGGGAGGGGAGATGGGGGAGTCTACTTTAGGTAGGGTGGTCAAGGAGGGGCTCCCTGAGGAAGTGACATTGGAACTAAGCTCTAAAAGAAGAAAAAAGGTGGCTGGCGGTAGTGGCTCACGCCTGTAATCCCAGTACTTTGGGAGGCCGAGGCGGGTGGATCACTTGATGTCAGGAGTTTGAGACCAGCCTGGCCAACATGGTGAAACCCCATCTCTACTAAAAATACAAAAAATTAGCTGGGCATGGTAGTGGGCGCCTGTGATCCCAGCTACTCCGGAGGCTGAGGCAGGAGAATCGCTTGAACCTGGGAGGTGGAGGTTGCAGTGAGCCGAGGTCGGGCCACTGCACTCCAGCCTGGGCGAAAGAGTGAGACTCCGTCTCAAAAAAAAAAAAAAAAAAAGCCCAGGTGCAGTGGCTCATGCCTATAATCCCAGCACTTTGGGAGGCCGAGGTGGGCAGAGTACTTGAGGTCAGAAGTTCCAGACCAGCCTGGCCAACACGGTGAAACCCCATCTGTACTAAAAATACAAAAATTAGCCTGGCATGGTGGTGCACACCTGTAGTCCCAGCTACTCAGGAGGCTGAGGCAGGAGAATCGCTGGAACCCGGGAGGCGGAGGTTGCAGTGAGGTCTCAAACTCCTGACCTCAGGTGATCCGCCCACCTCGGCCTCCCAAAGTGCTGGCTTTACAGGCCTGAGCCACCATGCTGAGCCTAAAAAAACTTATTGTAGGCCTTGCGCGGTGGCTCACACCTGTAATCTCAGCACTTTGGGAGGCTGAGGCGGGTAGATCACCTGAGGTCAGGAGTTTGAGACTAGGCTGGCCAACATGGTGAAACCCTGTCTCTACTAAAAATGCAAAAAATTAGCCAGGCGTGGTGGCACGTGCCTGTGATCCCAGCTACCCGGGAGGCTGAGGCTGGAGAATTCCGGAGGCAGAGGTTACAGTGAGCCAAGATTGCACCACTGCACTCCAGCCTGGGTGACAGAGCAAGACTCCGTCTCAAAAAATGAAATAAAATAAAAATAAGGGTTTTTTTTTGAATAATATGTTTAAGACAAGGACAGCATGAAGCCAGGCGTGGGGCCTCTGTGGGACTTCACAGGTCACCTGCCCATGAAGCCAGCTGTGTTTGAAAGTCAGGTTTTCTGGGAAGAGGGGAGAGCCGGTGCCATTTGGGCTTCTGATCAAGCAAATGCATCAAGATCCATCTTCTATCCCAGTTTTCTTCTTCTCCTACTTTACTCATTTGGACAGTATTTATGGAACTCCTACTCAGTGCCAGGTATTATTCTAGGCATTGAAATTACAGAGTGAAACATACAGGCAAAATTCCTGCTCTCACCATGAGTTTACTTGGGGAAGGTTGGGGGACAGAGAGTAGACAGGTCGCTTTGTAAACAAATGGTTGAAACAGGTTGAGGGGCTAAGAGTGACCAAGTTAGCTGAGTGTGGGAAGGTTGGCTTCAGGCTGGGTAGAGAGGGAAGGGTTCCACCTCCAAGGACAGGCTGTCTGATCCATCCTTCTTCCTCCTCCCTCTCTTTAGACCTCTGGTGCCCCGGGGAGCCCCCAGACACCCCCTGAGCCTCATGACTCTGGTGGTTCCCTGCCCCTGACACCGCGGATGGAGAGCCACTCAGAGGATGAAGATCTTGCTGGGGCTGTCGGTGGCCTGGGCTGGAACAGTAGGAGTCCCCGGACCCAGAGCCCAGGGGGCTGCTCAGCGGAGGCTGTGCTGGCCCGGAAGAAACACCGTCGGCGGCCGTCGAAGCGCAAAAGGCACTGGCGACCCTACCTGGAGCTGAGCTGGGCTGAGAAACAACAGCGGGATGAGAGGCAGAGCCAGAGGGCCTCCCGGGTCCGCGAGGAGATGTTCGCCAAAGGCCAGCCCGTGGCCCCCTACAACACCACCCAGTTCCTGATGAATGACAGAGACCCGGAGGAGCCCAACTTGGATGTGCCCCATGGGATCTCCCACCCAGGTTCCAGTGGGGAGAGTGAGGCCGGGGACGGTGATGGGCGGGGCCGAGCGCACGGTGAGTTCCAGCGGAAGGACTTCTCTGAGATTTACGAGCGCTTCCACACCGAGAGCCTGCAGGGCCGCAGCAAGCAGGAGCTGGTGCGAGACTACCTGGAGCTGGAGAAGCGGCTGTCGCAGGCCGAGGAGGAGACTAGGAGGCTGCAGCAGCTGCAGGCGTGCACCGGCCAGCAGTCCTGCCGCCAGGTGGAGGAGCTGGCTGCCGAGGTCGAGAGGCTCCGGACCGAAAACCAGCGGCTTCGTCAGGAGAACCAGATGTGGAACCGAGAGGGCTGCCGCTGTGATGAGGGGCCGGGTACCTAGGGGTGCCTCCCAGCCTGGTGCACCCAAGGAGAAGGTCCCATTTCGTGCACACTCAGGCCAGCTGGGTCTCAAGGAGGCAGGTGGCAGATGAAAACCACCGTCAACACCCTGTGCCACCTGAGAACAGCTAAATCGGTTCAGACTCCCACCTCACTGTTTCCATAGTTGGCTCCTTTGTGTCATCTTACCCTTTACAGAGAAATTAAATGGCCTTGGTGGGACCAAATGGGAGTGTCTAGGATTGATTTCACTAGGGCTGTTGTGAGAACCAAAACATTTGCCCCAGAGAGGTCTGAGTGGGGTCCCAGTCCCTGCTGCCCCAAGCCTGGCAGGACAGCAGACCTCTGGATGGGGACCTCCCAAGGTGTCCAGGATACCTGAATCCTGCTCTGTGGGTGTTGGAGCAATCAGACTGCACAGAAGGTTTTCTAGGTGGGAGGGAGTTCAGTCAGGAGCCCCCAGTTTCGGCCAGAAACTGACGCTCAAGATACCAGATCGCTGTGAGGAGCTGTGAGCTTTCCCTGAAGGAGAGAACAGGGATTTTCGGAGAAGACCCAGGCCCAGGGGTTCCTTCAGAGTTTGCTCCTGAGCTCCCTGTATTCTCCCCACAGTTTAAAGGCTGGACTAGACGGGTTCTGGGTGCCTTGTGCCTCCTTGTTCTTGACAGCCCCCAACCCTGACCCTCTCTGCAGGGGGTTGGGCCTGAGGTTAGTCGTCACGTGTTTGTGTTTGTCCCTTACCTCCCAAGGGTACTAAGGGAGGCGCTCTCCTGGTAGAAAATAAAGTCAAGAGACAGAGGGGAACAGCGCTTGGATCCCCAGCAGAGCAGAGCAGAGCAGCCTGGCTGTCCTGGTGCCTGCCGTGTGTCTGTGCGTCCTGCTCCTCTCAGCCTCATCATGTGGGTGTGAATTCTCTCTCAAGTGTGTGAGGCCCTCGCCTGTCTGCATCAGAGAGAGCTGGGTCAGCCTGGGTAACGCAGATACCACCAGCCAGCAGATACCACCGCCAGCGTCAGGCTCTGAGACAAGCTCACCCACCCCCTCACACTCAGAGCCACCCTTCCCCAGACACCCTGTCTCTTCCATCCCCTCCTGGTGCCCTTGCAGGCTGGTGTTGGGTGTCAGGCAGCAATGAACATGGACAACTAGTGGTGGCGGAGGAAATTAGTCAACTCACCAGTGAGCCAGTGCTGGCTGTGCCACCAGGCAAGGGGAGGGGCAGAGGCCTGGCTGCCCAGTCTGGCTTCTCTTCCAGGCCCTCATCTTGACAGGCCACGTTTGGCAAGATGAGGCTCGGCCCAGGAGCTGTTGGGGATGGAAATGTTGATGAAATCTTGTGTGTTGCCAGGACAACTTTCATTTCTATACTGCCACACCCAGGCCTGGCCAGAGCCTCCTACAATGAAACAGGGAACAGATTCTAGGAACGCATGGGTTTCAAGAGAAAGCAAAATCCCATCTGGGAGACCTGCCCCTGGAACCCTGGGTCCTCAGACGGCTCAGTCAAGAAGGGCAGCAGGAATGACCATCCCCACTTTGCAGACGGGAAACCAGAGGCTTAGCGAGGAAGTGGCTTTTTGGATTCCAGGAGAGCCTCTGGAGGCCTGCCTGCCCCTGTGGGGTGCTGTGGGGTGCTAGCCTGGGACCCAGAGGCCCCTTGGCATTTGCTGGCAGCCTCCCAGCTGCATTCCTCAGCATGGAGCCCGAGGGAGAGACGAGGCCCGGGACAAAGGTGGACAAAGGTTGTTTACCCGGAGGTGCCTCTGTGTGTGTGTGTGTGTGTGTCTAGGAGGTGAGAGAAGATTCCAGAGGGCTGCTGGAGTGTCGGGGGAGGGGTGTGGGTGAGAGTACTGGGGGTGCATTGTCGGCTGGTCACGCCAGGGAGGGGCAGGTGAAGAGTTTGGCCCTTCTGGGCCCAGAAGCTGAGGAGCCTGGAGGCAGGAAAGCTGCTAGCTGCTCCTCCAACATCCCCCTTACACATAAAAGGCTGAAGGGCGCAAATAGGGCAGCACCTTGGTGGGTTAATTCCTGTACCCCCACCTCACTCCGCTGGAGGGTGGGTGGGGCAAGAAGAGAACAAAGGAGAGGATGCTAGCAGGGAGTGTGGGAGGGCCTGAACCCAAATGGGAGGGGTCCATGAAAAGGGTCCCTGTCCGCCCCTCTGCCCGTCTGGCTCCCTGATTCCTGGGTAAGGGGTGTGCAGGGAGGAGATCGTCCTGGGGCCAGAGCTGGGGCTTAGCACTGGAGAGAACCGGCTCAGCTGTGGGTGGGAGCCAGGCCTGGGTCCCTCGGTGCCCCGCCCCCCTTGCTGCTTCCAGTTGTTCCCACACCTGCTGCTTGGTCTTGAAGCCTGGGCCTCCACTCCGCCTACTGCAATGGTGGAAGCTCCAGTTTACAAGACACCCCCACCCCCCCATCACACGCCCTAGCTGGGGAAGTTGGGCTTGGACACAGCCTCCCTGGGCCTTTCCAGAGCTGCCCTCACGCCCTGTGCTTTCTGGGACCCTCTTGGTCAACTGGGCCGGGGGAGGGAAGCGCAGAGAACATATGTTTCACTGGAGTGATTGTTGAAGCTTCCCACCACCCCTGCCCAGCCTGTCTTAGGATCCCTCTTTCTTCCCCGGCAGGAACTGCCCGACCCCAGGTGGAAACTTCTGTGCCCAGTGGACAGACCCTGCCTGCAATAGGGTCAGGGAATGAGGGAGAGGGGTGGGCAGAGATTGGTGGGGTGGGGCAGGAGGAAGCTGCCAGGGAGTGGGGGAGGGGGTCCAAAAGGAAGTAACGGTATTGGGGGGAAAGGTGGCCAGGTCCCATTGCCCTTGTTGGGAACAGGCAAGTGTGGCACTGGCCCTTTAAGTGGGGGTGCCAGTCAGTGCCCTCCCCCAACCAACCCAATTCATGGGCACACTGAGCATGTGCAGGGGCTGTGCATGTGGGGAGGGGAGGAGAGGGGAGGAGAGGGGAGGAGAGGGGAGGAGAGGGGAGGGGAGATGGGGGCATACATTCCGGAGGGAGCTTCTCATCCCCCTACTTCCGGTAGCTGCCCCCACTCTCCTTCCTGGGTCTGACAAAGGAGCCCATGGTACTCACCCAATCCCTTCCCCCACCCCAGGCCCCAGGGGGTGCTGCCCTCTGCAAGTGCTGAAGCTGCCATGGGTGCTGGGCAGGCCCTCTCTGCCCTGGGGAGTCTCCTGGCTGCCTGGAGGTGGCACACATGCAGCCCGGTGCCAGCCTCACTTCCCTGGTGTGGGCGGCGGCGAATCTTCCTGCTGCCTACGTGTTCCATTTCATTCCATTGGTGCCAGGGTTTTTAAAAGAACCATCCACCTGTGATGCCACTTTGAAAGTGAAACAGCTCAAAGGATGCAGGCCCTACCCCCTAACCAGGACCTTCCAGTCAGAGAGGAAGCAAACAGCCCAGAGGCTGCAAGGGCCTTCCCTGAATCCCGCTCCTTCTGCTTCTCCCCTGCTGGCCAAGGGATCAAAGTCAGCTTCCTCCAGACTACCTTCACCTGCAGCCTGGGACCTTCCCTCAAACCTTTCCACCACCTCAACCTTACCTGTTTCTGCCAAGTCTTCCCCTCTCCCAGCCCTCAGCCCCTCCTGTTACCTCCCCTACCTCTTTAGCACTTGTCCACTCTTAGCTGCTGGTACCATTCTTTTTATTTTTTCTTTCTTTTTTTTTTTTTTGAGACAGAGTCTCACTGTTGCTCAGGCTGGAGTGCAGTGGTGCGATCTCAGCTCACTGCAACCTCTGCGCCCTCAGGTTCAAGCAATTCTCCTGCCTCAGCCTCCCGAGTAGCTGGGATTATGGGCGCCTGCCACGACACCCAGCTTATTTTTTTTTTTTTTTTTTTTTTTTTTTTTTTTTTTTTTTTTTTTTTTTTTTACTTATTTTTGTTATTTTTAATGCCCCCCCCCCCCCCCCCCACCCCCGAGTTATGTTTTTGTCATGAGTCATGTTCATCCCATGGTGAGACATGGTTTTTTTTGTCCTGCTAGTTCAGAAATGACATCCTGTCCTCAAGGACGACTCATCTTTTTTTTTTTTTTTTTTTTTTTTTTTTTAGTGACTTTCACCTCCAGGCCTCCTCCACAAGTGCCGGGATTATAGGCATGAGCCACCGCACCCAGCCTATTTTTCATTCTTTTTTTGTTTGTTGTTTTGGTTTTTGAGATGCAGTTTCACTCTTGTTGCCCAGGCTGGAGTGCAATGGCCCAATCTCAGCTCACTAAAACCTCCACTTCCCAGGTTCAAGGAATTCTCCTGCCTCAGCCTCCCAAGTAGCTGGGATTACAGGTGCCCACCACCATGCCCAGCTAATTTTTGTATTTTTAGTAGAGACAGAGTTTCACCCTGTTGGCCAGGCTGGTCTCAAAAACTCCTGGCCTGGCGCGGTGGCTCACACCTGTAATCCCAGCACTTTGGGAGGCA
This sequence comes from Nomascus leucogenys, assembly GCF_006542625.1. Lineage (NCBI taxonomy): Eukaryota > Metazoa > Chordata > Mammalia > Primates > Hylobatidae > Nomascus > Nomascus leucogenys. The sequence continues at coordinate 30,986,478 of NC_044399.1, read as the reverse complement.
AAGGCGGGCGGATCATGAGGTCAGGAGATCAAGACCATCCTGGCTAACACTGTGAAACACTGTCTCTACTAAAAATACAAAAAAAAAAAAAATACGGGTGTGCTGGCGGGCGCCTGTAGTCCCAGCTACACGGGAGGCTGAGGCAGGATAATGGCATGAACCCGGGAGGCAGAGCTTGCAGTGAGCCGAGATCGCGCCACTGCACTCCAGTCTGGGCGACAGAGCCAGACTCCGTCTCAAAAAAACAAACAAACAAACAAAAAACTCCTGATCTCAGGTGATCTGTCCATCTTGGCCTCCCAAAGTGCTAGGATTACAGGTGTGAGCCACCACACCCAGCCTATTTTTCATTCTTGAAGTGAAATTTACATGCCACAAAATCACCCCTTTAAAAGTGAACAAAGGCTGGGCGTGGGTGGCTCATGCCTGTAATCTCAGCACTTTGGGAGGCTGAGGTGGGCAGATTACCTGAGGTCAGGAGTTTGAGACCAGCCTGGCCAACAGGGTGAAACCCCATCTCTACTAAAAAATATAAAAGTTAACTTGGGCATGCTGGCTCATGCTTGTAATCCCAGCACTTTGAGAGGCCAAAGCGAGCAGATCATGAGGTCAGTAGTTTGAGACCAGCCTGACGAACATGGTGAAACCCCATCTCTACTAAAAATACAAAAATTAGCCGGGCGTGGTGGCGTGCGCCTGTAATCCCAGCTACTCAGGAGGCTGAGGCAGGAGAATCACTTGAACCCGGGAGGTGGAGGTTGCAGTGAGCTGAGATCGCACCACTGCACTCCAGCCTGGGCAACAGAGTGAGACTCCGTCTCAAAAAAAAAAAAAGAAAAAAAATTAGTTGAGCGTGGTGGCATGCGCCTATAATCCCAGCTTCTTGGGAGGCTGAGGCAGGAGAATCTCTTGAACCCAGGAGGCGGAGGTTGCAGTGAGCCGAGATCGCACCACTGTACTCTAGCCTGGGCGACAGAGCGAGACTCCTTTTCAAAAAAAAAAAAGAAAAGAAAAAAAGTGAACAAGGCCAGGGCATGGTGGCTCACACCTGTAATCCCAGTACTTTGAGAGGCCCAGGTGGGAAGACTGCTTGAGCCCGAGTTCGAGACCAGCCTGCGCAACATGGTGAGACCCTGTCTCTACCAAAAAAAAAAAAAAACAACCAAACAAAACATTCAGGTGTGTTGGTGCACATCTGTAGTCCCAGCTACTCAGGAAGCTGAGGTGGAAGGATTGCTTAAACCCAGAAGGCCAAGGATGCAGTGAGCCGTGATTGCGTCACTGCACTCCATCCTGGGTGACAGCGAGACCTTGACTCAAAAAAAAAAAAAAAAAAAAAATGCTGGGCTCAGTGGCTCAGGTCTGTAATCCCAGCACTTTGGGAGGCAGAGGCGGGTAGACCGCGAGGTCGGGGGATGGAGATCATCCTGGCCAATGTGGTGAAACCCTGTCTCTACTAAAAATACAAAAAATTAGCCAGGTGTGGTGGCGTGCACCTGTAGTCCCAGCTACTCAGGAGGCTGAGGCAGGAGAATTACTTGAACCCAGGCGGCGGAGGTTGCAGTGAGCCAAGATTGCGCCACTGCACTCCAGCCTGGCGACGGAGCAAGACTCCGTCTCAAAAAAACAAACAAACAAACAAAAAACAAAAAAACGTGAACAACTCAGTGGCATTTAGTACATATTCACGATGTGTGCAACTGCCACTTCTAGTTTCAAACATTATCACTCCGAAAGGAAACCCTGTACCCATTAAGCATTTACTTCCCATTCCCTCCTTCCCTAGCCTGGCAGCCACCAATCTCCTTTCTGTTTCTATGGGTTTACTCATTCTGGATATTCTGGTGGTAGAGCCATGAGGGGAAAACTCTCTGGTCTGGTGTCTGTACCTGAAACACACAGACTCCCTGAGGATGCTGCTGTAGAGGGAGCACTGGACCAGGAGTCCTGAGCCCTGTGATCCATCCCAGTTCTGCTTCTCACTCAGGGGCTCTTTTTCTTCATTTGTTCAAGGGGTTGGGAGGTGGCCTCAGGCCAGTCTAGAATCCTGCATTCTCCAGGACCCATCCCTGGCCAGGGGGCTTCTACCTGGAACAATGCTGCCTGGCCAACCACCCCGTTGACCTCCTGCCTCCTCCCTGTGAGTCCAGGCAGTGAAGGTGGAGCCAGGGGACAGTGTGATTAATACTGTGGGGTTTAGGGTAAGACACAGGAGATGAAGAAACTTGAGCTCAGAGAGGCTGAGAAACTTGCCCAAGGCCGCACAATTCCTGCCATACTGGAGCCTTAGCCGGTTCTCTGATTGTAGTTTGAGCCCTTGGCCACCTTAGTCTCCTATCTTCAAAGAGAAAAAGTAAATTAAAGGCTTAGCCAAGTGCCAGCTGTGTGGGAGGTGTGCTCAGATGGAAGCAGCCATACATTTTATGACTTTCAGGACATTGTGTAATCATGAGTAGCTCCATTACAAGGTAGTTCTTGGGAGTTCTCACTGTCTCCCTCCCTTTTTTTTTTTTTTTTTTGAGATGGAGTCTCGCTTCATTGCCAGGCTGGAGTGCAGTGGCGCGATCTCGGCTCACTGCAACCTCCTACTCCCTGCTACTCCCTGGTTCAAGCAATTCTCCTGCCTCGGCCTCCAGAGTAGCTGAGATTACAGGCACAGTCCACCACGCCCAGCTAATTTTTGTATTTTTAGTAGAGACGGGGTTTCACCATGTTGGCCAGGATGATCTCGATCATGAGCCACTGCACCCGGCCCTCCCTCCCTTAACTTTGGGAGCAGGTTTCCTCTCTGCCCTCTCTACCAGCCTCTCTAGGAGGACAGCTTTTTCTTTCTTTCTTTTTTCTTTTTTTTTTTTTTTGAGATGGAGTCTCGCTCTGTGGCCCAGGCTGGAATGCAGTGGCGCAATCTCAGCTCACTGCAACCTCCGCCTCCCAGGTTCACGCCATTCTCCTGCCTCAGCCTCCTAAGTAGCTGGGACCACAGGCACACGCCACCATGCCTGGCTAATTTTTTGTATTTTTAGTAGAGATGGGTTTTCACCATGTTAGCCAGGATGGTTTCAATCTCCTGACCTCGTGATCCACCCGCCTCAGCCTCCCAAAGTGCTGGGATTACAGGCATGAGCCATCACGCCTGGCCTTTTTTTTTTTTTTTTAATTGAGACAGAGTCTTGCTCTGTTGCCCAGGCTGGAGTGTAGTGGTGTGATCTCGACTCACTGCAATTTCTGCCTCCTAGGTTCAAGCAATTCTCCTGTCTCAGCCTCCTGAGTAGCTGGGACTACAGGTGGCCGCCACCACGCCCGGCTAATTTTTGTATTTTTAATAGAAACGAGGTTTTACCCTGTTGGTCAGGCTGATCTCGAACTCCTGACCTCAGGTGATCCACCCGTCTCCGCCTCCCGAAGTGCTGGGATTACAGGTGTGAGCCGCTGCGCCAGGCTGAGGACAGCCTTCGTGGGGGCTGGGAGGGGGCCTTGGACCCTGAGCCCTTCAGGCAAGTGGATGTGTGGAAAGCATTGTTTTTCTTCCCCCTCAAATAAGGAGATTTTATTGTTCCTCCCCACATCCCTTCAAACTGTATTTATCCATATTTTCATGGCTGAACCTCCACCCTTGCCCCTCAAACAGGAAGTCTTTTGTGGAGCCAGAGAAAGGAGGGGACTGCTCAGGCCTGGCCTGTCAGGTAGACAGGCTGCACAGCTGACACCCAGTTGGCCACTGTGTCCCGGCGGCTTATGAGCATGGTCATTGCAGAGACCACCTGCCCCAGAGGCCCCCTATAGACCCCGTTTAAGATGGAAAACCCCAGACGAGCCCTCTGACCCACATGAGCTTCAGTCAGCCATATGGTGACTACTTTGCCACAGTTTGAGGACCTGGACAGGCTTCCTCGTGGCCCGTACCTTGAGCCGAGCCCTGTGGCTACCGGGCTGGCAAGTTCCCAGCCTGAGGACCACGGAGTCCCCAGGCCCCGCATCCTTATGGGCTTGACCTCCATGCCTTTGCTTCTCAGCGCCAGCCAGCTGTTTCCCTCTTGAGCCTCTGAGAAAGAGGATCTTTTTTCTCTGGGCCCCTGGTCCCACTGTCCTCACTTGTAATTCACATTAGTTGAGTTTGTTGCCACAGGTCTACACCCCTCCTCCCAGGCTCTCTCCTGAACAACCCTGGCTTCCCTGGCCTCCCTGGGCAGCAATCCCCTGCTCCCTCTCCTCCCCTCTTTCCCTGAGCTCCAGATTCTAGCGGATTTTAAAAATTATTGTTGTAGGCCGGGTGCGGTGGCTCACGCCTGTAATCCCAGCACTTTGGGAGGCTGAGGCGGGCAGATCATGATGTCAGGAGATCGAGACCATTCTGGCTATACGGTGAAACCCGTCTCCACTAGAAATACAAAAAAAAAATTAGCCGGGAGTGGTGGCAGGCGCCTGTAGTCCCAGCTACTCAGGAGGCTGAGGCAGGAGAGTGGCGTGAACCCAGGTGGTGGAGGATGCAGTGAGCCGAGATCGCACCACTGCATTTCAGCCTGGGCAACAGAGTGGGACTCCATCTCAAAAAAAAAAAAAAAATTATTGTTGTAGGCTGGGCATGGTGGCTCATGCCTGTAATCTCAGCACTTTGGGAGGCAGAAGCAGGTGGATCACGAGGTCAGGAGTTCGAGACCAGCCTGGCCAAGACGGTGAAACCCCATCTCTACTAAAAATACAAGAATTAGCTGGGCATGGTGGCGGGCGCCTGTAATCCCAGCTACTCAGGAGGCTGAGGCAGGAGGCTTGAACCCAGGAGTTGGAGGTTGCAGTGAGTTGAGATGGTGCCACTGCACTCAAGACTGGGCAACAGAGCGAGACTCCGTCTCTCTCTCTCTCTCTCTCTCTCACACACACACACACACACACACACACACACACACACACAATTATTGTTGTAGTCTTAATTTTTCCAAATGACTATACAGGCCGGGCATGGTGGCTCACACCTGTAATTCCAGCAATTTGAGAGGCCGAGGCAGAGGGATCACTTGAGGTCAGGAGTTCTAGACTAGCTTGGGCAACAAAGGGAGATCCCATCTCTACCAAAAGTAAAAAACAAACAAAAACAAATGGACTGGGCACAGTGGCTCACACCTATAAGCCCAGCACTTTGGGAGGACGAGGAAGCTGGATCACTTGAGGTCAGGAGTTTGAGACCAGCCTGGCCAACATGGTGAAAGCCCATCTCTACTAAAAATACAAAAATTATCCGGGTGTGGTGGTGTACACCTGGAGGCTGAGGTGGGAGGATCACTTGAGCCCAGGAGGTTGAGGCTGCAGTGAGCTGTGATCGCGGCACTGCACTCTAGCCTGGGTGACAGAGTGAGACCCTGTCTCAAAAAAAAAAAAAAAAAAAAAAGATTAGTTGGATGGACAGACATACGTGCAGATATAGATGTGTTGGAAAGAGACATGCGAGATACTCCTAGATGTTAGCTGATTCAACATCCTATCTTTAGGCTGGATTAAATGTCTGCTTAAATCTATGACTCTCTCTTATATTTTTCTTTTATTGTTGGAAATATACATTATATATACATTACATAAAATTTGCCATTTTAACCATTTTATTAATTTTTTTTTTTGAGACAGAGTCTTGCTCTATCGCCCAGGCTGGAGTGCAATGGCACGATCTTGGCTCACTGCAACCTCCACCTCCCTGGTTCAAGCAATTCTCTCACCTCCGCCTCCCAAATAGGTGGGACTACAGGCATACACCACCATGCCCGGCTAATGTTTCACCATGTTGGCCAGGCTGGTCTCAAACTCCTGACCTCAAGTGATCCGCCCACCTTGGCCTTCCAAACTGTTAGGATTGCAGGCGTGAGCCACTGCTCCCAGCCCATTTTAATCCTTTTTTTTTTTTTTTTTTTTGACACAGAGTCTCACTCTGTCGCCCAGGCTGGAGTGCAGTGGCGTGATCTCGGCTCACTGCAACCTTCACCCCCCCGGTTCAAGCCATTCTCCTGTCTCAGCCTCCCGAGTAGCTGGGACTACAGGCGCCCGCCACCACGCCCGGCTAATTTTTTGTGTTTTTAGTAGAGACAGGGTTTCACCGTTGTAGCCAGGATGGTCTCGATCTCCTGATCTCGTGATCCACCTGCGTTGGCCTCCCAAAATGCTGGGATTACAGGTGTGAGCCATCGCGCCCAGCCAGTCATTTTCAAGTGTACAATTCACCCGGGCACGGTGGCTCACGCCTGTAATCCCAGCACTTTGGAAGGCCAAGGCGGGTGGATCACGAAGTCAGGAGATCGAGACCATCCTGGCTAACACGGTGAAATCCCGTCTCTACTAAAAATACAAAAAATTAGCCGGGCGTGGTGGCGGGCACCTGTAGTCCCAGCTACTCGGGAGGCTGAGGCAGGAGAATGGCCTGAAACCAGGAGGCCGAGCTTGCAGTGAGCAGAGATAGTGCCACTGTACTCCAACCTGGGTGACAGAGCGAGACTCCATCTCAAAAAAAAAAAAAAAAAAAAATGAAGTGTACAATTCAGTGGCTTTAAATACATTCAAATTGTTCTGTAACCTCGCCATCATCCATCACTCTTCATCTTCTCAACTAAGACTCTGTACACATTAAACAATAACTCATCATTTCCCACATTCTCCTAGCCCCTGAACACCACCATTCTACTTTTCCATTTTTAAAAATTATTTATTATTATTATTATTATTTGAGATGGAGTCTCGCTCTGTCACCGAGGCTGGAGTGCAGTGGCATGATCTCAGCTCACTGCAACCTCTGCCTCCTGGGTTCAAGCAATTTTCCTGCTTCTCAGCCTCCTGAGTAGCTGGGGCTAGACGCTCGTGCCACTACGCCTGGCTAATTTTTGTATTTTTAGTGGAGACGGGCTTTCACCATGCTGACCAGGCTGGTCTTGAACTCTTGACCTCAGGTGATCTACCTGCCTCAGCCTCCCACAGTGTTGGGATTACAGGCATGAGCCACTGCATCCAGCCTATTTATTTTTTTAAACCCCTATCTGTACCAGACCTTCTACTTTTTTGGAAGCCTTTCCCTATGACTGCCTTCCTGCTGCTTTCCATCTTGCCAGAGTCCAGCTTCCCTCCCTTTGTAGAACACCTATGTTCAAGAATCATTGCTTCTCAATGTTACTTCCCACTGGAATTACCTGAGAAAGTTTTCACAGTTCCAGTGCCTGGGTTCCATGCCCAGAATTTCTTTTTTTTTTTTTTTTTTTGAGACGGAGTCTTGCTCTGTCTCCCAGGCTGGAGTGCAGTGGCGCGATCTCGGCTCACTGCAAGCTCTGCCTCCCGGGTTCACACCATTCTCCTCCTCAGCCTCCTGAATAGCTGGGACTACAGGCACCTGCCACCATGCCTGGATAATTTTTTATATTTTTAGTAGAGGTGGGGTTTCACCATCTTGGCCAGGCTGGTTTCCAACTCCTGACCTCAAGTGATCTGCCCACCTCAGCCTCCCAAAGTGTTGGGATTACAGGTATGAGCCACCGCACCCGGCCCAGAATTTCTGATTTAATTGTTCTGGGATTTTTGAGGCTCCCTGGGGGATGCCCAGGTACACCCAGGGCTGAGAACCAGAGTTCAGAGAGCTGCAGAGGTTTTCTCTGCCCGGCTTGCCCTGACCAGGAGCCCCAAGTGTGGGGTGCCTTGCACCTGCCCACATCCCTAGGAGGATTCCAAGATGGCACGACCTCCAGGGTTTAGATACTAGGCAGGGGAGCTTTAGAGGGCCGACCAGGAAATGGGCAGAGCTCAAGTTAAAGGGAAGGAGGAATTTCCACCACTCAGCTACGGGTCAGGCTGTCTCCAGAGACTCCTGGCTCCCATCAGTGGATGTGCCAGGGTGCCTGTGAAAGGGCAGGAGGTCAGACCAGAAAACATGCCAAGTGCTCCTCCAGCAATCAGATTCTGAAATTCTGCCTAGCAAGGAACTGTTGCTTTTTTGCTACAACAGCACAACGCCCTGCCCCAGGGTGTGTGTGTGCGTGTGTGTGTGTGTGTGCATGCGTGTGTGTGTGTGGGGGGTGTGTGCGTGTGTGTGTGTGTGCGCGCGCGTGTGTGTGTGTGTGTGTGTGTGAGATGACTTCTGCCCTATCCAGGCAAGGGGGCCTCTGCACCGGGGTTTACTCCAGGCCTCCTGCTGGTGGCATACATGGGGGCAAGTGCTGTGTATGAGCTCCCCGGAAGTTTCAGAATCAAATGCTATCCTTGCTTCCTCTTTAGTATCTTCTTGATTATCCCAGCGCCATTTCTTCTGCTTCACTCAGAGCAGAGGTGGGGAGGAAGAAGGCCACTTGGAGGTCAGGACAAGGAGGGTTCTCTAGAGCTAGCTGAGTTACTCTGAGGTCTTGACAAGTGTAGAGATTGAGAGCACAGATTGGTGTTGGACAGCCCAGGTTCAAATCCTGACTTTGGCCAGGTGCAGTGGCTCATGACTGTAATTCCAGCACATTGGGAGGCTGAGGCAGGTGGGTCAGTTGAGATCAGGAGTTTGAGATCAGCCTGGCCAATATGATGAAACCTCGTCTCTACTAAAAATACAAATATTGGCCAGGCATGGTGATGCACACCTGTAATCTCAGCTACTTGAGAGGCTGAGGCAGGAGAATCACTTGAACCTGGGAGGTGGAGTTTGCAGTGAGCTGAGATCATGCCATTGCACTCCAGCCTGGATGACAGAGCGAGACTCCATCTCCAAAAAAAAAGTCCTGGCCGGGCATGGTGGCTCATGCCTGTAATCCCAGCACTTTGGGAGGCCGAGGCGGGCGTATCACAAGGTCAGGAGATCGAGACCATCCTCGCTAACACGGTGAAACCCCGTCTCTACTAAAAATACAAAAAAATTAGCCGGGCGTGGTGGTGGGTGCCTGTAGTCCCAGCTACTCAGGAGGCTGAGGCAGGAGAATGGCGTGAACCCGGGAGGCAGAGCTTGCAGTGAGCTGAGATTGCGCCACTGCACTCCAGCCTGGGCCACAGAGCGAGACTCCATCTCAAAAAAAAAAAGTCCTGCCTTGCCTGGCTCACTGCTGCTCCCTACCCTCTGCAGAGCAGGCCAGGCACCTTTCCATTTTCCTGCCTGGACACACACATCCCTCTCTCCTGGTGAAAAGATGCCATGACTCATCAGGAACACAAGCAGCACCATTTGTTCATTCAACAGATATTGAATGGGTGTATTTGTTTCCTAAGTTGCTATAATAAAGTACCCCCGAGTGGTTTAGAACAATGGAAATGTATTGTTTCAGTTCTGGAGGACAGAAGTCTGAAATCAAGGTGTTGGTAGGGCCACACTTTCTTTAAAACCAGTAGGAGAAAGATCCTTCCTTGCCTCTTTATTTACTTTTATGTATAGAGACGGGATATTGCTATAATGCCCAGGCTGGTCTCGAACTTCTGGCCCCAACTAATCCTCCCACCTTGGCCTGTCAAAGAGCTGGGATTACAGGCAGGAGTCACCGCACCTGGCCTTCCTTGCCTATTTTTAGCTTCTAGTGGTTTGCTGGCAATCTTTGGCATTCCTTGACTTGTAAATGCATGGCTTCAATTCCTTGTTTTCATATGTCCATCTTCCCTCTATGCATGTGTGTCTCTGTGTCCAAATTTTGCCTTTTTTTTTTTTTTTTGAGATGGAGTTTCGCTCTTGTCGCTCAGGATGGAGTGCAATGGCACAATCTCGGCTCATCGCAACCTCTGACTCCCAGGTTCAAGCAATTCTCCTACTCAGCCTCCTGAGTAGCTGGAATTACAGGCATGCGCCACCACGCCCGGCTAATTCTTTGTATTTTTAGTAGAGACAGGGTTTCTCCATGTTGGTCAGGCTGGTCTTGAACTCCCAACCTCAGGTGATTAGCCCACCTCAGCCTCCCAAATTGCTGGGATTACAGGCGTGAGCCACCGCACCCGGACTAAATTTCTCCTTTTTATAAAGACACCAGTCATTAGGGCCCACCCTAATAACCTCACATTAACTTGATTACCTCTGTAAAGACTGTTTCCGTATAAGGTTGCATTCAAAGATACTAGGAGTTGGGACTTTAACATATCTTTTTTGTCTGGGGTGCGTAATTCAATTCATAGCACTGGGTGTCCACGCTGGGCATGCTGGGGATATCCCAGTGAGCTTGATGGACACAGTCACTACCCTTATGGAGCTTACAGTCTCTTCTGATCTTTTCATATAAAGTTTTCTTTTTTGAGACAGGGTCTCAGTCTGTCACCTAGGCTGGAGTGCAGTGGTGCGATCAGCTCACTTTAGCCTCGATTTTCTGGGCTCCAGTAATCATCCCCCATCTCAGCCTCCTGAGTAGCTGGGACCACAGGCACGCACCATGACACCTGGCTCATTTTTGTATTTTTGGTAGAGGCAGGGTTTCACCACGTTGCCCAGGCTGGTAGTTTTATTTTATTTATTTATTTGTTTTATTTTAATTAATTAATTAATTTATTTATTATTATTATTTTTTTGAGACGGTGTTTCACTCTTGTCTCCCAGGCTGGAGTGCAATGGCATGATCTCAGCTCACTGCAACCTCTACCTCCTGGGTTCAAGTGATTCTCCTGCCTCAGCCTCCCCAGTAGGTAGGATTACAGGCACACACCATCACACCCAGCCAATTTTTGTATTTTTAGTAGAGACAGGGTTTCACCATGTTGGCCAGGCTGGTCTCAAACTCCTGACCTCAGGTGATCCTCCCGCCTTGGCCTCCCAAAGCGCTTTACAGACGTGAGCCACCATGCCCGGCCAGTAGTTTTAAACAATAACTCTCATTTATGAAGCACTTTGGAATATTCAAAGTGCTTTCATTAATATAAGTTTATTTTTTATTTATTATTATTAGTTTTTGAGACGGAGTCTCATTCTGTCTCCCAGGCGAGTGCAGTGGCACGATCTCGGCTCACTACAACCTTCACCTCCCGGGTTCAAGGGATTCTCCTGCCTCAGCCTCCCAAGTAGCTGGGAATACAGGCGCGTGCCACCACGCCCAGCTAATTTTTTGTATTTTTAGTAGAGACGGGGTTTCACCGTGTTAGCCAGGCTGGTCTTGATCTCCTGACCTCATGATCCGCCCACCTTGGCCTCCCAAAGTGCTGGGATTAGAGGCATCAGCCACCACGCCCAGGCCATATGAGTTTATTTGGGTGATATGGTGAGATCCATTTCACGAGTGGGAAGACTGTCTTTTGGAGATCTGAAATTACTTGTTTAGGGTCACGTGACTTATAAGTAATAACACAAGCAATAACAATATCCAGCACTTGCTCAATGCCAACCATTGTGGTATGGCTTGAATGTCCCCTCCAAAACTAGTGTTAGGATTTAATAACCATTGTGACAAATTTTTTTTTTTTTTTTTAGATAGAATTTTGCTCTTGTCACCCAGGCTGGAGTGCAATGCCACAGTCTCGTCTCACGGCAACCTCCGCCTCCCAGGTTCAAGCAATTCTCCTACCTCAGCCTTCCAAGTAGCTGGGATTACAGCTATGTACCAACACGCGCAGCTAATTTTTGTATTTTTAGTGGAGAAATTAGTGGAGACGGGGTTTCACCACGTTGGTCAGGCTGGTCTGGAATTCCTGACCTCAGGTGATCTGCCGCCTTGGCCTCCCAAAGTGCTGGGATTACAGGCGTGAGCCACCGTGCCTGGCCCATTGTGACAACATTAAGAAGTGAGACATTTGGCCAGGCATGGTGGCTATTGCCTGTAATCCCAGCACTTTGGAAGGCCAGGCAGGTGGATCATGAGGTCTGGAGTTGGAGACCATCCTGGCCAACATGGTGAAACCCCATCTCTACTAAAAATACAAAAAATGAGCCTGGCGTGGTGGCACGTGCCTGTAGTCCCAGCTACTCAGGAGGCTGAGGCAGGAGAATTGCTTGAACCTGGGAGGCGGAGATTGCAGTGAGCGCAGATTGCATCGCTGCACTCCAGCCTGGCGCCAGACAGACTGTCTCAAAAAAAAAAAAAAAAAAAAAAAGAAGTGAGACGTTTAAGAGGGGATTAGGTCATGAGGGCTCTGCCCTCATGAATGGATCAATGCCGTTATCGAGGAACTGTGTTAATTGTGGGACTGGGTCCTGATAAAAGGATAAGTTTGGCAGATTTCCTCTTTCTGTCTTGCATACTTCCACCATTTGATGCCTTCTGTCATGTCATGATGCAGCAAGGAGGCCCTCACCAGACAGGGCCCCTTGATCTTGGACTTCTCGCCCTCCAGAACCATAAGCCAAATAAATCTCTTTTTTTAAATAAATTACCCAGTCAGTAGTTCATCTTATTTGATCCCCATAAGCATTTTGCAGGATAAAGTAATTGAAGTAAGGTGTCCAAAGTCACATCATTAATAAGAGGTCACATCCGGGCTGGGTGTGGCGGCTCATACTTGTAATCTTAGCACTTTGGAGGCTGAGATGGGAGAATCACTTGAGTTCTGGAGTTGGAGACCAGCCTGAGCAACATAGTGAGACCTCGTCTCTTAAAAAAAAAAAAAAAAAAAAAAAAAAAAAAAAAAAAAGGTCACAATCAGGAGTTGAGCCCAGGCAGCCCAGGGGCAGCATCCAGCTCAGCCACCCCACGTTGCTCATTACATCAAGATACAGCCTCAGCTGGGCGCGGTGGCTCACGCCTGTAATCCCAGCACTTTGGGAGGCCAAGGCAGGCGGATCACAAGGTCAGGAGTTTGAGACTAGCCTGGCCAATATGGTGAAACCCCGTCTCTACTAAAAATACAAAAATTAGCCAGGCATGGTGGTGGGAGCCTGTAGTCCCAGCTACTTGGGAGGCTGAGGCAGGAGAATTGCTGGAACTGGGGAGGCGGAGGTTGCAGTGAGCCGAGATTGTGCCACTGCACTCCAGCCTGGGTGACAGAGCGAGACTACGTCTCAAAAAAAAAAAAAGACAGCCTCATGTCTCTGTTGCTGCCCTTTGCTCTACACCAGCACGTCAAACCTTAATGTTCCCTCCATGCCTAGCAGAGAGCCACCTCTTTGCTCTTCCTTATCAAGTGCATTAACTGCTACCTTCCATCTTCCTTTTTTCTTCTACCTTCCCTTTATTTTTTTGTAGAGATGGGGTCTTCCTATGTTGCCCAGGCTGATCTCAAACTTCTGGCCTCAATCGATTCTCCTGCCTTGGCTTCCCAAAGTGCTGAGATTACAGGTGTGAGCCGCTGTGCCCAACCCCTTCTCCCTTTCTCCCTTCCTTCTTCCCTCCTCCTCCCCTTTTTCTTTCTTTTTTTTTTTTAGATGGAGTTTTGCTCTGTCACCCAGGCTGGAGTTCAGTGGCACTATCTTGGCTCACTGCAAGCTCCGCCTCCCAGGTTCAAACAATTTTCCTGCTTCAGCCTCTCAAGTAGCTCGGATTACAGGCCTGCACTACAACACCTGGCTAGTTTTTGTATTTGTATTTTTATTTTTTAATTTTTTGAGATGGAGTCTAGCTCTGTCGCCCAGGCTGGAGTGCAGTGGTGGGATCTTGCAACCTCTGTCTCCCGGGTTCAAGTGATTCTCCTGCCTCAGCCTCCCCAGTATCTGGGACTACAGGCATACGCCACCACACCCAGCTAATTTTTTATATTTTTGGTAGAGACGGGGTTTCACCATGTTGGCCAGGCTGATCTTGAACTCCTGACCTCAAGTGATCTGCCTGCCTTGGCCTCCCAAAGTGCTGAGATTACAGGCGTGAACCACCCCTCCCGGCCCAGAGTTACTTTTCAAATGTTTAATTTATTATATGATATTTTAGCCATAAAATATACAATATTTTAGGCTGGGCGTGGTGGCTCAAGCCTGTAATCCCCACACTTTGGGAGGCCGAGGTGGGTGGATCACCTGAGGTCAGGAGCTCGAGACCAGCCTGACCAAAATGGTGAAACCCTGTCTCTACTAAAAACACAAAATTAGCAGGGTGTGGTGGCGCATGCCTGTAATCCCAGCTACTCGGGAGGCTGAGGCAGGAGAATTGCTTGAACCCAGGAAACGGAGGTTGCAGCGAGCCGAGATTGCGGCATTACACTCCAGCCTGGGCAACAAGAGCAAAACTCCGTCTCAAAAAAAAAAAAAAAAAAAAAATATATATATATATACACACACACACACACACACACACACACACACATATGGCTGTAAAATATTATACAATATTTTATATAATATTTTATATTTATGGCTAAAATATTCATGGGGTTTTGCCATGTTGCCCAGCGAAATCCTGTCTCTACTAAAACACCTATGTACCCATCACCCAGTTTAAGAACTATCAACTCTTAATGCTGTGTGTGGGAAGCATTTAATGCTGTGTGTAGGAAGAAAAAAAGTTGCAACATTGTGGTGATTGTTGAAGCCCCAGCATTATTCTGCTCTCTAATTGCACTCTCCCTCCTAGAGGTAATTGGGATCCTAGCTTGGTGACAATCATTTCCATGCATCTTTAGAAACATGAAGTTGCTTTTGACTGACAGTAAAGGAATTTCGAGCTTGATTCTTGACAAGGAAACATAGCAGAAGGTAGGTCTAAAGATGGAGGTGTAGTTTGAATGGAATCTCTTTTGAAAATATATTATGATGAAATATTTCAGACACAGAAAGGCATATATAGAATAATAGAATGAACCTCTTGCTTAGGAAATAAAACATTAAAAATACTACCCTGCCCTCCTCAAAACAGTCCCCAGGGTCTTCCTCCCTGATTGCATCCTTCTTCTTCTTTTTTTCTTTCTTTATTTTTTTGAGACAGAGTTTTGCTGTTTTTGCCCAGGCTAGAGTGCAATGGCACAAATCTTGGCTCACTGCAACCTCCGCCTCCCAGGTTCAAGTGATTCCTCTGCTTCAGCCTCCTGAGTAGCTGGGATTACAGGCATGCACCACCATGCCTGGCTAATTTTGTATTTTTAGTAGAGACGGGGTTTCTCCTTGTTGGTCAGGCTGGTCTCGAACTCCCGACCTCAGGTGATCCTCCTGCCTCAGCCTCCCAAAGTGCTGGAATTACAGGCGTGAGCCACCATGCCCAGCCTTTTTTTTTGCGACAGAGTCTCACTCTGTTGCCTAGGCTGGAGTGCAGTGGCGCCACCTTGGCTCACTGCAACCTCTGCCTCCCGGGTTCAAACGATTCTCCTTCCTCAGCCTCCCGAGTAGCTGGGACTACAGGTGTGTGCCACCACACCCTGCTAACTTTTGTATTTTCAGTAGAGACAGGGTTTCACCATGTTGGCCAGGCTGGTCTCGAACTCTTGACCTCAGGTGATCTGTCTGCCTCGGCCTCCCAAAGTGCTGGGATTACAGGCATGAGCCACCCCCGCCTGGCCATATATATATATATTTAGTAGACATCATGTTGGCCAGGCTGGTCTTGAACTCCTGACCTCAGGTGATCCACCAGCCTCGGACTCCCAAAGTGCTGAGATGACAGGCGTGAGCCACCATGCCCAGCCTGATTTCATCCTTCTAGATGAACTGCCCTTCTGAATTTGGGGCTTATCATTTTGACCTGAATCCTGGGGGAGGAGCAGCAGTGTGGGTACAAGTGGGCATAGGAAGGGGCGTCACCAACAGAACGGCAGGGTAAAGACCCAGGGGAGTGAGTTTGGGAGGCAGATGTTGGCATGGCTGGTAAGCTGGGTACCTGTCAGGGAGGGGCTGGGTCAGGTAAGTAGCTAGCCTCACTCTCCTCTGGGCCCTGGCTTCCGTATTTCCCTCTGTCATTGTCCTAATCACACAGAATCCTAATGATCTGTTAGCTTGACTCCAAGATCCTGAGGGTAGGGAACCTCTTGGTCATTGTCACCCCAGTGGCTAACACAGTGGCTGGCACAAATGGCTTTTTGTTAAATACTAAATTGATACATGAGCGAATGAGTAACTGACTGATTTCAGCCTGCCTGGTAAGGGAGTTGCTGGTAGCAAGACAGTCTGAGTGCAAAGTGTGAACGAGAGTATTTTTGAAGAGAATTGTCATTTTATTACCATTCAGTACAGTAACACCTCTGCCTTCATCAGTGTGGCCTAGTAGAGACCTTGCTTGAATGCATATCAGTCAGGGTGAGAAATCTGCTGTGCGGGCAGGTGTGCGATGATGTGGTAACTAGATGGGCTTCTTGCAGCTTCAACCACTGCCAGCGTCATTCACTACCCTTCAAACTATCAGCTCTGATTGGAGTTAATGGGATAATCAGTCTCCCACAGAAGTAGGACCGATTTCTCTTCCTTCAAAACAATCCTCAAAGCCTGTGAATCCCCTCCAGTGTGCTTATTATGCGGTTAGCTCTGCTTGTGGCTGCAGAGACAGCTCGTTTTGCATTCCTAGAAGCCCCTCTCAGAGCTGGGCATGCTTTGGTGGGTTTTGAGTGGTGAGAAGTGCTTTTCTCAGAGGCTGCATTCCACATGAGGCCTAATAAACAGATAAAACGTGTCTGCAATTAGTGGCATCTCTGCACGCAGACTTAATGTGCTGAAGGCTGTTTGTTGATTTTTTTGCACTGTTCAAAGCGATGCCACAAGCTGTTTGGGCCAGACCTTGGCTTAGAGAGCCCCCTCTTCCATTTTGTCCCATGAAAAGGACAATGCAGTGATATAAAAGAGCCCAGTGGGTTGAGCTACATCTATCACATAGGCAAATCTGAAAAGGTTTCCAATAAAGATCAAATTATTAAAATATTTGGCTGGGCTTGGTGGCTCACATCTGTAATCCCAGCACTTTGGGAGGCTGAGGTGGGTGGATCATGAGGTCAGGAGATCGAGACCATCCTGGCCAACATGAAGCAACTCCGTCTCTACTGAAAATACAAAAATTAGCTGGGTGTGGGGGTGCATGCCTGTTATCCCAGCTACTCAGGAGGCTGAGGCAGGAGAATCACTTGAACCTGGGAGTCGGAGGTTGCAGTGAGCCGAGATTGTGCCACTGTACTCCAGCCTGGTGACAGAGCGAGACTCTGTCTCAAAACAAAACAAAAACAAACAAAAAACAAGATTTGAGCAGTATTTATCCATAGAAATTTGGGGCCACCTGATTCTGAATTTGCAGTTTTTATTTATTTATTTTTTTTAGACAGGGTCTCACTCTTGTCACCCAGGCTGGAGTGCGGTGGCGCAATCTCGGCTCACTGCAACCTCTGCCTCCTGGGTGCAAGTGATTCTCCTGAGTAGCTGGGATTACAGATACCCATCACCATGCCCGGCTAATTTTTGTATTTTTAGTAGAGACGGGGTTTCACCATGTTGGCCAGGCTGGTCTTTTTTTTTTTTTTTTTTTTTTTTTTTTTGAGACGGAGTCTCGCTCTGTCACCCAGGCTGGAGTGCAGTGGCGCAGTCTCGGCTCACTGCAAGCTCCGCCTCCCGGGTTCACGCCATTCTCCTGCCTCAGCCTCTCCGAGTAGCTGGGACTACAGGCGCCCGCCACCACGCCTGGCTAATTTTTTTGTATTTTTAGTAGAGACGGGGTTTCACCGTGGTCTCGATCTCCTGACCTCGTGATCCGCCCGCCTCGGCCTCCCAAAGTGCTGGGATTACAAGCGTGAGCCACCGCGCCCGGCCTGCCAGGCTGGTCTTGAACTCCTGACCTCAAGTGATCCACCTGCCTCGGCCTCCCAAAGTGCTGGGATTACAGGCATGAGCCACTGCGCCCGGCCCTGAATTTGCAGAGTTCTGATTAATGAAGTTTTGTTCTTTCACTGTGCCCTGTAATTCAGTAATTCTGTAATTCAGTTCAGACACGGATAGTGCTGAGTCAGGTTGGCGTCTCTACTATTGCTGCCCCTCTCCAGTCACCCCCTGTTTGCAGAAGAGTAGGGAATGGCCTGGACTTGGGATTTGGCATAGGACGGTCTGGCATCAAACCTTGGTTCTGATGCTTTACTGGCCAAGTGATCGAGTAATCTTTCATTCACCAAGCACTTGTTGAGGGCCAGCACTGGGTTGGCACTGGAAAGACAAAGATAAATAGGACACAATTTCCTCCCTTCCTCCTTTTCTTTTGTCTTCTCTTTTCTTTTTTTTCTCTCTCTCCCTCTTTCTTTTGCTGAGGAGTTCTTTTAACTATGTCAATCAGAAAAATATAAAGTATTCAGAATAATAAAATGAACACCCATGATAAGAACCATCCCGCTTAAGACATAAAGTGGCTGAGTGCGGTGGCTCACGCCTGTAATCCCAGGATTTTGGGAGGCTGAGGTGGGCAGATCATGAGGTCAGGAGATCGAGACCATCCTGGCCAACATGGTGAAACCCCGTCTCTACTAAAAACACAAAAATTAACGGGGCGTGATGGCATGTGCCTGTAGTCCCAGCTACTCAAGAGGCTGAGGAAGGAGAATCACTTGAACTGGGGAGGCAGAGGCTGCAGTGAGCTGAGATCGTGCCACTGCACTCCGGCTTGGGTGACAGAGTGAGACTCTGTCTCAAAAAAAAGAAAAAAAAAAGAAAGCAAGCAAGCTAGAAATACTTATTATTATTATTTTTTTTTGAGACGGAGTCTCGCTCTGTCACCCAGGCTAGAGTGCAGTGGCGTAATCTTGGCTCATTGCAACCTCCGCCTCCCGGGTTCTTGCCATTCTGCCTCAGCCTCCTGAGTAGCTGGGACTACAGGCACCCAACACCACACCCGGCTAATTTTTTGTATTTTTAGTAGAGCTGGGGTTTCACCGTGTTAGCCAGAATGGTCTCGATTTCCTGACCTGTGATCCACCTGCCTCGGTCTCCCAAAGTGCTGGGATTACAGGCGTGAGCCACCGCGCCCGGCCTATTATTATTTTTTTAACTTTTAGAGATAGAGTCTCACTCTGTTGCCCAGACTGAAGTGAAGTGGCTTGATCACAGCTCAGTGCAACCTCCAACTCCTGAGCTCAAGCAATCCTCCAGTGTCAGCCTCCTGAGTAGCTAGGACTATAGGTACACACTATCAAGCCTGGTTAATTTTTAATTTTTTTTTTTGAGACAGAGCCTTGCTCTGCCACCCAGGCTGGCGTGATCTCAGCTCACTACAACCTCTGCCTCTCGGGTTCACACCATTCTCCTGCCTCAGCCTCCTGAGTTGCTGGGATTACAGGCGCCTGCCACCATGCCTGGCTAATTTTTTGTATTTTTAGTAGAGACAGGGTTTCACAGTGTTAGCCATTATGGTCTCCATCTCCTGACCTCGTGATCTGCCCGCCTTGGCCTCCCAAAGTGCTGGGATTACAGGCGTGAGCAACCACGCCCGGCCAATTTTTAAATTTTTTTGTAGAGATGGGGTGTCACTATGTTGTCCAGGCTGGAGTCAAACTCCAGACCTCAATTGATCCTCCTACCTCAGCCTCCCAAAATGCTGGGATTATAGACAAGAGTCACCACTCCCAGCCTAGAAAAACTTTTGAAACACCGAAGGAAAATCTCTGTTATGCATTCAGTGTTATCACTCCTCTGCATTTTTTTTTTTTTTTTTTGAGACGAGGTTTCACTCTGTCACCGAAGCTGGAGTGCAGTGGTACAATCTCTGCTCACATGAACCTCCGCCTCCCGGATTCAAATTTTTCTACTGCCTCAGCCTCCCAAGTAGTTGGAATTACAGGTGCCCACCACCATGCCTGGCTAATTTTTGTATTTTTAGTAGATACGGGGTTTCACCATGCTGGCGAGACTACCCGCCTCATGCGATTACAGGCATGAGCTACTGCACCTGGCCCACTGCATGTCTTTTATTTGTACTACCTAGGTATGTATACTTAAATAATATGTAGTGTTAAGCACTGTAAAAATTTTTATGAATCATACTACCAAAATCTTATAACTTGCTGCTTACTTAAAACGTTTTAAGATTTGTTTACGTGGGCCGGGCACGGTGGCTCACGCCTGTAATTCTGTGTCAGGAATTGGTGGGTTCTTGATCTCACTGACTTCAAGCATGAAACCGCGGACCCTCGTGGTGAGTGTTACAGCTCTTAAGGTGGTGCGTCTGGAGTTGTTTGTTCCTTCTGATGTTTGGATGTGTTCGGAGTTTCTTCCTTCTGGTGGGTTCATGGTCTCGCTGGCTCAGGAGTGAAGCTACAGACCTTCGTGGTGTTACAGCTCTTAAGGCGGCGCGTCTGGAGTTGTTCTTTCCTCCCGGTGGGCTCGTGGTCTCGCTGGCTTCAGGAGTGAAGCTACAGACCTTCTCGGTGAGTGTTACAGCTCATAAAAGCAGTGTGAACCCAAAGAATGAGCACTAGCAAGATTTATTGCAAACAGCAAAACAACAAAGCTACCACACTATGGAAAACAACCTGAGCGGCTTGCCACTGCTGACTCGGGCAGCCTGCTTTTATTCTCTTATCTGGCCCCACCCGCATCCTGCTGATTGGTAGAGCCCAGTGGTCTGTTTTGACAGGGCGCTGATTGGTGCGTTTACAATCCCTGAGCTAGACACAAAGGTTCTCCATGTTCCCACCAGATTAGTTAGATACAGCGTATCCACACAAAGGTTCTCCAAGGCCCCACCAGAGTAGCTAGATACAGAATGTCCATTGGTGCACTCACAAACCTTGAGCTGGACACAGGGTGCTGATTGGTGTGTTTACAAACCTTGAGCTAGAGACAGAGTGCTGATTGGTGTATTTACAATCCCTGAGCTAGACATAAAGGTTCTCCACCTCCCCACCAGACTCAGGAGCCCAGCTGGCTTCACCCAGTGGATCCCGCACCGGGGCTGCAGGTGGAGCTGCCTGCCAGTCCCGCGCCGTGTGCCTGCACTCCTCAACCCTTGGGTGGTCGACGGGACTGGGCGCCGTGGAGCAGGGGGCGGCGCTCATGGGGAGGCTCAGGCCGCACAGGAGCCCATGGAGGGGGTGGGAGGCTCAGACATGGCGGGCTGCAGGTCCCGAGCCCTGCCCTGAGGGAAGGCAGCTAAGGCCCGGTGAGAAATCGAGCGCAGCGCCGGTGGGTTGGCACTGCTGAGGGACCCAGTACACCCTCCGAAGCCGCTGGCCCGGGTGCTAAGCCCCTCATTGCCCGGGGCCGGCAGGGCCAGCCAGCTGCTCCCAGTGCGGGTCCCGCCAAGTCCACGCCCACCAGGAACTCCAGCTGGCCCACAAGCGCCGCGCGCAGCCCCGGTTCCCGCTTTTGCCTCTCCCTCCACACCTCCCTGCAAGCTGAGGGAGCCGGCTCTGGCCTTGGCCAGCCCAGAAAGGGGCTCCCACAGTGCAGCGGTGGGCTGAAGGGCTCCTCAAATGCCGCCAAAGTGGGAGCCCAGGCAGAGGAGGCGCCGAGAGCGAGCGAGGGCTGTGAGCACTGCCAGCACACTGTCACCTCTCAATCCCAGCACTTTGGGAGGCTGAGGAGGGTGGACCACCTGAGGTCGAGAGTTAGAGACCACCCTGGCCAACATGGAGAAACCCCATCTCTACTAAAAATACAAAAATTAGCCGGGCATGGTGGCACGTGCCTGTAGTCTGTAGGAGGCTGAAACAGGAGGATCGCTTGAACCTGGGAGGCGGCGTTTGCAGTGAGCCAAGATCGCGCCACCGCACTTCAGCCTGGGTGACAAAGGGAGACTCCGTCTCAAAAAAAAAAAAAAAAAAAAGATTTATGTGATACATGTAGCTCAATTCATTTGTCTTTGTTCTTTGTCTTTTTTTGTATTAAGGGTAATTTTTTTATGGAAGTATACAACATTTATACAAAAAAAGTAGGTAAATAGTAAGTGTACAGCTTAATGAATTTTCATAGTCAACACACCTATGTAACCACACCCAGTGAAGAAACAACTGGCCAGGAATGGTGGCTCATGACTGTAGTCCCATCACGTTTCGGGGACCAAGGTAGGCAAATCATTTGAGTCCAGGAGTTTGAGACCAGCCTGGGCAACATGGTGAAACCCCGTCTCTACTGAAAATACAAAAAATTAGCTGGGTACAGTGGCATGTGCCTGTGGTCCCAGCTGCTTGGGAGGCTGAGGTGGGAGGATTGCTTGAGCCTGGGAGGCGAAGGCTGCAGTGAGCTGAAGTCTCACCATAGCACTCTGGCCTGGGCAACAGAGTGAGACCTTGTCTCACAAAAGAAACAAAGAAAAAGAAAAACAACTCTATCTGTACCCAGAACCAGCCAAGCCCTGTTTTTTTTTTTTTTTTTTTTTGTTGTTGTTGTTGTTGTTGTTTTTGAGACAGAGTCTAGCTCTGTCACCCAGGCTGGAGTGCAATCGCATGATCTCGGCTCTCAGCTCACTATAACCTCTGCCTCCCCGGTTTAAGAGATTCTCCTGCCTCAGCCTCCTGAGTAGCTGGGACTACAGGTGTGCACCACCACGCCCAGCTCATTTTTGTGTTTTTAGTAGAGACAGGGTTTCACCATGTTGGCCAGGCTGGACTCGAACTCCTAACCTCAGGTGGTCTGCCTGCCTTGGTCTCCCAAAGTGCTGGGATTACAGACATAAGCCACTGTGCCCAGCCCCAAGCCCTGTTTTTTTTTTTTTTTTTTTTTGAGACGGAGTCTCGCTCTGTCGCCCAGGCTGGAGTGCAGTGGCGCAATCTCGGCTCACTGCAAGCTCCGCCTCCCTCCCGGTTTCACGCCATTCTCCTGCCTCAGCCTCTCCGAGTAGCCGGGACTACAGGCGCCGCCACCACGCCCGGCTAATTTTTTTTGTATTTTTAGTAGAGACGGGGTTTCACCGTGGTCTCGATCTTCTGACCTCGTGATCCGCCCACCTCGGCCTCCCAAAGTGCTGGGATTACAAGCGTGAGCCACCGCGCCCGGCCCTCCTGAGTTTATTTCTAGGATTGGAGTTGCTGGGTCATACTACATAAATATATTCAATTTTAACAGAAAATGCTAAATGGTTTTCCACCCTCACCAGTTGAGTATGAGAATTCCTTTGCTCCACGTACTTGGCCCACACCTGGTGTTGACTGCTTTTTTCATTTTAGCCATTCTAGTGGGGATGGACTTCCCTGTTTTGTTTTGTTTTGAGATGGAGTTTCGCTCTTGTTGCCCAGGCTGGAGTGCAATGGCATGATCTTGGCTCACCGCAACCTCTGCCTTCCATGTTCAAGCAATTCTCTTGCCTCAGCCTCCCCAGTAGCTGGGATTACAGGCATGCGCCACCACGCCTGGCTAATTTTGTATTTTTAGTAGAGACGGGGTTTCTCCATGTTGGTCAGGCTGGTCTGGAACTCCTGACCTCAGGTGATCTGCCCTTCTCAGCCTCCCAAAGTGCTGGGATTACAGGGGTGAGCCACCACTCCCAGCCCAACTTCCCTGTTTTAAGTCAAATTTATTATGCTAAGCATTTTACATGCATTTTTTTTTTTTTTTTTGGAGACAGAGTCTTGCTCTGTTGCCCAAGCTGGAATGCAGTGGTATGATCTTGGCTCACTGCAACCTCCGCCTCCCGGGTTCAAGTGATTGTCATGCCTCAGCCTCCCAAGAGCTGGGATTACAGGCGCATGCCACCATGCATGGCTAATTTTTGTGCTTCTAGTAGATAGGGTTTCACCATGTTGACCAGGCTGGTCTCGAACTCCTGACCTCAAGCAATCTGCCAGCCTTGACCTCCCAAACAGCTGGGATTACAGGCATAAGCCACCATGCCAGGCCTTTATATCATCTTCTTATTTTACCTACATATCAACTCCATGAGGAAGGTATTGCTGTTAACCCTGTTTTACAGATGGGAAACTGAACTTAAAGTTAGGGAATTTCAAGGCCACACATAGTGAGGGCTAGTGCAGAACCTCCAGGCTTTACTGTCCCTATTGCTGTGGTCTGACACCATCTGGTAGTGGTGGGGGGGTCCCACGAAGACAAATCACTGGAAGCCGATGACACAAATACAGTAACTGGGATATTATTCGAGGTACACAGGGGGCCCCAAAGCTGAATGAGATGAATTCCACTGCACGGGCTGGAAGGAGTCACAGAGAAGGCCTGGATTGAACTGGATCTTTGGACAAATTTAGAGTGATAGTACCCATCTCTGATGGTCCTAGTGAGGATTTAAGGTGCTTTAAGCATTAGGTAAAGCTCCTGGTACTCGCACATAGCGGGTGCTCAGTGAAGGGCTGTTGAAGGAATTAGTGAACGAATGTAGGATCAGGAGACCTACGCACAGTTATGGTCTTTCCTGGAGCCAGGGGATGGACAAAATCAGCTCTCTAGGCCTCTTTCATCCTGAGTTTGAGTAGGTCAGGGGAAAGCCTAGGGTAAAGGGCCAGCTCCACTAGCCCAGGCAGGGAATGGCTCCTCCTCCCCAGCCCCTACGACTGAGGGGCTGCGAGAGCAACTCCTTTCTAGACAAGGAAGAAATAATGTCACAGGGCATTGTCTGCGCCGCTCCCCAGCACCCTGTCACCCCTTCTCCAGCTCTACCCTGAGCTCTGGATCCAGCAGAAGGAATTGGAGTCTAGGACCCACAACCCCCAGAAAAAGGCCCAGGCAGGGGGATGGGCTGGGGAGGTGTGTGTTTGTTTTGAAAGCCTGTAGAGGAGGAGGAGTGGGGGGGGGGGGGAGGAGGGGGGGGGGAGGAGAAGGAAGGAGGAGGAGAAGAGGGGGAGGATTAATTTGCAGCTTAGATTTTAGGGCCAAGGATTGAAGCCTCTTCCTGCCCTCCTCCCCTCCTCCACTTGGCATTATCCCAAGGAGTTGCCTTGGGGCTTCCGTGATGGCGACGGGAATGCGGGGAAGCTGAGGGCCGGGGAGCCCGAGGCCAGATGGGGGCAAAGAGGAGTGAGGCTGCTTACAGACCCTGGTGGGCTGGGTTCTGGAAGAAAACCATGGGCTGACCAGCTCCAGGGCCCGGCTGAGCCTCAGCCAGGTTCTGCCAGAGCTGGCTCAACAGCGGCACCTGCCGGCTGGGGCCCTCTCTGCGGGGCAGGGCTCCTCCACCGCCCTGGGAGCCCCGCGGGTGAGTCACTCCTGGCCTAGCTCCGTGGCCTCCTGAGCTGTCAGATCAGAAAATGTTGCGAGCCGAGGAATGTCCCGAAGCGGAGGGCCTCTGCCCTTCTGGCCGCCACCTGTGCCCCTAACACTACCCTGTTCACCCAGGACACTGACCGAGGGCCAGGGCTGGGGAAAAAGATAGGATGAAGGCCACTCACTTTAGGGAGGTCCTGGTTTGGGTAGTTATTATTATTTTTTAATTTGGAAATACTTTAAAGCTTACAGAAGAGCTTCAAGAATGATATAAAGATTCTTCATCCCATACCTAGATTTATCAGTTGATAAAATTTTGCCCCATTTGCTTTCTTTCTCTCTTTGTATATACCGTAGATAAAAACGTAGTTTTAGTTGGTTGAACGTGGGGGACAAGAAAATGAAAAATAAAAAATTAACAAAACAACATAGTTTTAGGCCAGCAGCAGTGGCCCATGCCTGTAATCCCGGTACTTTGGGAAGCCAAGGCGGGATAATCACTTAAGCCCAGAAGTTTGAGACCAGCCTGGGCAACATAGTGAGACCCCATCTCTGCAAAAAAAATAAACAAAATTAGCCAGCTGTGGTGATGTGTACCTGTAGTCCCAGCTACTCAAGAGGCTGAGGTGGCTTGAACCAGGGAGATTGAGGCTACAGTGAGCCATGATTGCGCCACTGCACTCCAGCCTGGGTGACAGAGCGTGGTCTTGTCTCAAAAAACAAAAAAACAATAAAAACATAGTTTTCTTTTTGGTATATTAACTGAACTGAAGGTGGCAGCCATCATGCCCCTTTGCCCCCAAATACTTCGGTGGGTATTACCTAAGAACAAGGATATTTTCTTGTATCACCACAGTTCAGTGAAATTTAACATCAATACAATAATTTACTGTCTATATTCCAATTTTTATCAATAAGGATCCTTTAGAATATTTTTTCCCTCTAGTATAAGATCCAGATCAGGATCACACATTGCATTTAATTGGCTTCCTCTTCTCCTTTTTTTTGAGACAATGTCTCACTGTGTCACCCAGCCTGGAGTGCAGTGGCGTGATATTGGCTCACTGCAGCCTCTACTTCCTGGGCTCAACAGATCCTCTCACCTTAGCTTCCTGAGTAGCTGGGACTACAGCTGTGTGCCACCACACCTGACTAATATTTCTTTTCTTCTTTTAGAAATGAGGTCTCGACCAGGCGCGGTGGCTCACGCCTATGATCCCAGCACTGTGGGAGGCCGAGGCAGGCAGATCACGAGGTCAGAAGATCGAGACCATCCTGGCTAACACAATGAAACCCTGTCTCCACTAAAAATACAAAAAATTAGGCGGGTGCCTGTAGTCCCAGCTACTCAGGAGGCTGAGGCAGGAGAATAGCGTGAACCCAGGAGGCGGAGCTTGCAGTGAGCTGAGATCATGCAACTGAATTCCAGCCTGGGTGACAGAGCGTGATTCCATCTCAAAAAAAAAAAGAAAAAGAAAAAAAAGAAATGAGATCTCACTATGTTGCTCAGGCTGATCTACCCACCTCAGCCTCCCAGAGTGCTGGGATTAAAGGTGTGAACCACTGTGTCCGGCCATTTTTCTTCTTTTTTTTTTTTTGAGACGGAGTCTCGCTCTGTCGCCAGGCTGGAGTGCAGTGGCGCCATCTTGGCTCACTGCAACCTCCGCCTCTTGGGTTCAAGCAATTCTCCTGCCTCAGCCTCCTGAGTAGCTGGGATTACAGGCACTTGCCACCATGCCCAGCTAATTTTTGTATTTTTAGTAGAGATGGGGTTTCATCGTGTTGGCCAGGATGGTCTCGATCTCCTGACCTCGTGGTCTGCCCACCTCGGCCTTCCAAAATGCTGAGATTACAGGCATGAGCCACCACGCCTGGCCATTTTTCTATTTTTTTTGTAGAGACAGGGGTCTCCCTATGTTGCCCAGGCTGGTCTTGAACTCCTGGGCTCAAGCAATCCTCCTGCCTCAGCCACCAAAGTGCTGGGATTTCAGGCGTGAGCCACCACACCCAGATATTTAGGCTTCTTTATTTTTTATTTTTTTTATTTTTTGAAACCGAGTTTTGCTCTTATTGCCCAGGCTGGAGTGCAGTGGTGCGATCTCGGCTCAACTGGATTCAAGTGATTCTCCTGCCTCAGCCACCCGAGTAGCTGGGATTACAGGTGCATGCCACCACAATTTTTGTACTTTTAGTAGAGACGGGGTTTTGCCATATTGGCCAGGCTGGTCTCGAACTTCTGGCTTCAGGCCATCTGCCCATCTTACCCTCCCAAAGTGTTGGGATTACAGGCATGAGCCACCGTGCCGGCCTAGGCTTCTTTACTCTGGGGCAATTCCTCATCTTTTTCATCTTTCATGACATTTTTTCAGAGTAGGACTCCCCCACACATTTTTCCTTTTAATCGAAGGCACCTTATTTGAGGTTTGTCTGGTATTTCCTTATGGATAGATTCAGGCTATGTCTCCCTGGTGCAAATATAAGCAATATTATGTTGTTTGGGTGGAGTTCTCTCCACTTTAAGGGATTCATGGAACTTCTGAACCTCTGAGGTTGATTAACCCCTGAGTTGTCTGTCAAAAAAATCAGATTTTCAAAACAAGTTAAGAAGGACATCATGAATTATGCATGTGTCTTCACTCTGCTGATGGCTGGCTTAGGCTCTGCCTTCTCTCTCTCCCTCTTCCCCTCCCACTACCAAACTTGCCCTTGAAATTTTAGCAGCTGCTGTTGAAAGCATTCTTTTTGAAGGCCACTAGGGACCCCTAATTGCCCAACTCAGTCGCTTTCATAGTCTTCATCCTCTTGACCTCTTCTCAGGGCAACGGACTGGCTCACCCGCCCTTCTCCCTAAAACCACAGAAGGCCGCGCTTGGCTGCCCCAGTCTCCTCCCATCTCCTTCATCAAAAATGACAGAATGCCGGCTGCTCTGGGAGGTACAGAGGTGGATCCACTGTGGAGCCAGCTTTGCAGGTGGTGGCTTGTCAGGAAAATTCTGCAGGTCGTGGTCTTTTTTTCTTTTCTTTCTTTTTTTTTTTTTTTTGAGACCGAGTCTCACTCTATTGCCCAGGCTGGAGTGCAGTGGCATGATCTCAGCTCACCATGACCTCCGCCTCTTGCCTGAGCCTCCCAGGTAGCTGGGATTACAGGCGCCCACCACCACGCCCAGCTTATTACTGTATTTTTAGTAGAGACGGACTTTCACCATGTTGGCCAGGCTGGTCTCCAGAACTCCTGACCTCAGCTGATCTAGCCGCCTTGGCCTCCCAAAGTGCTGGGATTACAGGCGTGAGCCACTGCGCCCGGCCTGGTCCTGGTATTTCTTGTATACTCCCCACACCCCAGCAAAGATGTTCTCCCAGCTCTTGTCCTCAGATGGGGTGCTTGGAATTGGTCTTTCCCCTGGAGAGCCCCACCTTCTAGTGGTTTCAACTATGCCTCTCTTTCAACAACCCAGGAGGGCAGCCCTGAGTCTCTGACCCTGACTCAGTGGATGTCCAGGCAGAATTATGTCAGGAATGGATGTGGGCTTAGTGTTTCTTCCTCAGCAGCCCCTAGGTTAAACAGACCTCCCCTCATACTCCTTTCTCAGGCTGTGAACTCTTTTTAGGCAGGCTGGGGTCTAATTCTTCTCTATCCCTTGGTGCTGGGCATGCAGTTGGCCCTCCATCAATATTTATGGAATAATGGCCAGGCGCAGTGGCTCATGCCTATAATCCCAGCACTTTGGGAGGCTGAGGCAGGAGGATTACTTGAGGTTAGGAGTTCAAGACCAGCCTGGTCAACATGGCAAAACCCAGTCTCTATTAAAAATACAAAAATTAGCTGGATGTGGTGGGGCGTGCCTGTAATTCCAGCTACTCGGGAGACTGAGGCAGGAGAATTGCTTGAACCTGGGAGGCGGAGGTTGTAGTGAGCCGAGATTGGGCCATTGCATTCCAGCCTGGGTGACAGAGTGAGACTCTGTCTCGAAAAGAAAAAAAAATTATGCAATAATGAGCAAAGAGGTTCAGGGCTTGCCTAAGGCTTGGCCTTGCTCTTGGCTTTCATCACAGGGACCTACGTGTTGGCTGGCTGTTGGGAGGGAGACCTTTGGAAACTGGCTGTCCCTTGTACAGGGGAAACAGTGGAGAAAGCTGGGTCCCAATTTCTGGGTTATTGTCTTGGCTCTGCCATTTTCTTTTTCTTTTTTCCCCCCAGTTATTGTTTCCTGTTTTTTTTTTTTTTTTTTTTTTTTTGAGACGGACTCTCACTCTGTCACCCAGGCTGGAGTGCAGTGGCACAATCTTGGCTCACTGCAACCTCTGCCTCCCGGGCTCAGGTGATTCCCCGGCCTCAGCCTCCCAAGTAGCTGGGATTACAGGCACCCGCCACTACACCCAGCTAATTTTTGTATTTTTAGTAGAGACGAGGTTTCACCATGTTGGCCAGGCTCATCTCAAACCCCTGACCTTAGTTGATCCACCCGCGCTGGCCTCCCAAAGTGCTGGGATTACAGGCGTGAGCCACTGCACCCAGCCCCTGTTCCTTTTAGAAATTATTTCAATAGGTTTTTGGGGAGCAGGTGGTGTTTGGTTCCATGGATACGTTCTTCAGTGGTGATTTCTGAGATTTTGGTGCACCCACCACCCAAGCTTGTACACCGTACCCAGTGTGTAGTCTTTTATCCCTCGCCCCCCTCCCAATCTTCCCCTAGAGTCCCCAAAGTCCATTGTTCATTCTTATGCCTTTGTGTTCTCTTATAAGTGAGAACATATGTTTGATTTTCCATTCCTGAGTGACTTCACTTAGAATAATGGTCTCCAATTCTATCTAGGTTGCTGCAAAGGCCATGATTTTGTTTCTCTCTCTTTTTTTTTTTTTTTTTTGAGACAGAATTTTGCTCTTGTTGCCCAGGCTGGAGTGCAATGGTATGATCTCAGCTCACAGCAACCTCTGCCTCCCGGGTTCAAGTGATTCTCCTGCCTCAACCTCCCGAGTAGCTGGGATTACAGGCATGTGCCACCACGCCCAGCTAATTTTGTATTTTTAGTAGAGATGGGGTTTCTCCATGTTGGTCAGGCTGACCTTGAACTCCTGACCTCAGGTGATCCGCTCACCTTGGCCTCCGAAAGTGCTGGGATTACAGGCATAAGCCTGTATATATGACATTTTCTTTAGCCACTCATTGATTGATGGACATTTGGGCTAGTTCCATATTTTTGCAATTGTGCAATTGTGAATTGTGCTGCTATAAACATGCGTGTGCAAGTCTCTTTTTCATATAATGACTTCTTTTCCTCTGGGTAGATACCCAGTAGTGGGATTGCTGGATCAAACAGTAGATCTACTTTCAGTTCTTTAAGGAATCTCCTGGCCCTGCGCGGTGGCTCATGCCTATAATCCCAGCACTTTGGGAGGCCCAGGTGGGCGGATCACGAGGTCAGGAGATTGAGACCATCCTGGCTAACACGGTGAAACCCCATCTCTACTAAAAATACAAAAAAATTAGCCAGACATGGTGGCAGGTGCCTGTAGTCCCAGTTACTTGGGAGGCTGAGGCAGGAGAATGGCATGAACCCGGGAGGCGGAGCTTGCAGTGACCTGAGATTGTGCCACTGCACTCCGGCCTGGGTAACAGTGCAATACTCCATCGCAAAAAATAAAAAAAAGGAATCTCCATACTGCTTTCCATAGTGGTTATACTAGTTTACATTCCCACCAGCAGTATAAAAGTGTTCCCTTTTTACTACATCCATGCCTACATCTATTATTTTTTGATTTTTAAATTATGGCCATTCTTGCAGGAGTAAGGTGGTATCGCATTGTGGTTTTGATTTGCATTTCCTTGATAACTCGTAATGTTGGACATTTTTTCATATGTTTGTTGGCCATTTGTATATACTCTTTCGAGAATTGTCTATTCATGTCCTTAGCCCATTTTTTGATGGGATTGTTTGTTTTTTTTTCTTGCTGATTTGTTTGAGTTCCTTGCAGATTTTGGATATTAGTCCTTTGTCAGATGCATAGTTTGTGAAGATTTTCTGCCACTCTGTGGGTTGTCTATTTACTCTGCTGATTATTTCTTTTGCTGTGCAGAAGCTTTTTAGTTTAATTAAGTCCCATCTATTTATCTTTGTTTTTGTTGCATTTGCCTTTGGGTTCTTGGTCATGATGTCTTTGCTGAAGCCAATGTTTAGAAGGGTTTTTCAAATGTTATCTTCTAGAATTTTTATGGTTTCAGGTCTTAGATTTAAGTGTTTGATCCATCTTGAGCTGATTTTTGTATAAGGTGAGAGATAAGAATCCAGTTTCATTCTTCTACATGTGGCTTGCCAATTATTCCAGCCACCATTTGTTGAATAGGGTGTCCTTTCACCACTTTATGTTTTTGTTTGAGTTGTTAAAAATCGGTTGGCTGTAAGTATTTGGATTTATTTCTGGGTTTTCTATTCTGTTCCATTGGTCTATGTGCCTGTTTTTATACCAGTACCATGCTGTTTTGGTGACTATGGCCTTATAATATAGTCTGAAGTTAGGTAATGTGATGCCTCCAGATTGGTTCTTTTTGATTAGCATTGCTTTGGCTATGCAGGCTCTTTTTTGGTTCCATGTGCATTTTTTTTTTTTTTTTTCAGATGGAGTCTCCTTCTGTCACCAGGCTGGTGTGCAGTGGCACAATCTTGGCTCACTGCAACTTCCACCTCCCTGGTTCAAGTGATTCTCCTACCTCAGCTGCCTGAGTAGCTGGGACTACAGGCACGTGCCACCATGCCCGGCTAATTTTTGCATTTTTAGTAGAGAGAGGGTTTCACCATGTTGGCCAGGATGGTCTCAATCTCTTGACCTTGTGATCTGCCTGCCTCTGCCTCCCAAAGTGCTGGGATTACAGGTGAGAGCCACCGCACCCAGCCCCACATGAATTTTAGGATTGTCTTTTCTAGTTCTGTGAAGAACGATGATGGTATTTTGATGGGAATTGCCTTAGAGTTTTGGATTTCTTTTGGCAGTATGGTCATTTTCACCATATTGATTCTACCCATCCGTGAGCATGGAATGTGTTTCCATTTGTTTGTGTCTGTGATTTATTTCAGCAGTGTTTTGTAGTTTTCCTTATAGAGGTCTTTCACCTCCTTGGTTAGGTATATTCCTAAGTATTTTATTATTATTTTTTGCAGCTATTGTAAAAAAGGTTAGATTCTTGATTTGATTCTCAGTTTGGTCATCGTTGGTATACAGCAACTGATTTGTGCAGATTGATTTTGTATCCTGAAACTTTACTGAATTTGTTTATCAAATCCGGGAGCTTTTTGGATGAATCTTTAGAGTTTTTCTAGGTATATGATCATATGATTGGTGAACAGCAACTTCCTCTTTACCAATATGGATGCCTTTTATTTCTTTTTTTTTGAGACGGAGTCTTGCCGTCTCCCAGGCTGGAGTGCAGTGGCGCAATCTCGGCTCACTGCAAGCTCCGCCCCCCCGGGTTCACACCATTCTCCTGCCTCAGCCTCCCGAGTATCTGGGACTACAGGCGCCTGCCACCACGCCTGGCTAATTTTTTTTTTTTTTTTTGTATTTTTAGTAGAGACGGGGTTTCACCGTGTTCACCAGGATGGTCTCGATCTCCTGACCTCGTGATCCGCCTGCCTCAGCCTCCCAAAGTGCTGGGATTACAGGCGTGAGCCACCGCACCCGGCCTGGATGTCCTTTATTTCTTTCTCTTGTCTGATTGCTCTGGGTAGGACTCTGCCATTTTCTTGACCTTGGATATATCACTAAGCCTCTCAGCGCCCCAGTCTCTGCATCTTAATGAAATAATGGGACTAGTAACACCAACCTAAATGTATTGCCACAAGGATGAAACTAACAAGACCCTTTCACAGGCCCAGCGCCTCGTGTTCAGAGGGTCTTTGATAACTGTTCCTTCTGTTAGCATTCATTAAACACCTACTGTGTACCAGATGCCAGGCTGTGCCCCAAGAATGGACCTAGGTTTTCTAGGGGGCCCCCTTAGTCCACTCTCTCCTCTTAGCTCAGCAGCTCTGGGCAGCTGTGAGTCCCAGTCTATTTGGCTGCAGATTGGATGGGACCTCACCTGCCCTAGTTTGTTTGTTTGCTTTTTTAAGATGGAGTCTCACTCTGTCGCCCAGGCTGGAGCACAGTGGCATGATCTTGGCTCACTGCAACCTCCACCTCCCCGGTTCCAGTGATTCACCTGCCTCAGCCTCCCGAGTAGCTGGGATTACAGGCACCTGCCACCACTTCTGACTAATTTTTTATTTTTAGTAGAGGTGGGGTTTCACCATTTTGGCCAGGCTGGTCTTGAACTACTGACCTCAAATGATCCACCTGCCTCGGCCTTCCAAAGTGCTGGGATTACAGGCTTGAGTCACCGCACCTAGCCTGTTTATTTTTTGAGACAACGTCTCACTCTGTCACCCAGGCTGGAGTGCAGTGGTGCGACCATGGCTGACTGCAGCCTTGAGCTCCTAGGCTCAAGTGATCTTCCCACCTCAGCCTCTTGAGTAGCTGGGACAACAGGCACACACCACCACGCCTTGATAATTTTTTAGTTTCTATAGAGACAGGGTCTCACTATGTTGCCCAGGCTCATCTTGAACTCCTGGGCTCAAGTGATTCTCCCGCCTTGGGCTCCCAAAGCAGTAGGATTACAGGCAGGAGCCACTGCAGCCGGTCCCCATCTGCCCTACTTTTTGTAAGACTTGGGGCCTTGAAAGAAATGACTACATTTTCCTCTTCTGGCTGGGTTGTCAGAGCTGTTCCAGACAGACTAACAGACAGCTGTGGTTTGCAGCCTCTCAGCTCAGTCAGACACAGCTAGAGTGTGAGAAGTGACCAAATGTCTCCTTGGCAGACGGTTTCAAAGATTAAGACACTTAATCTAAGATTAAGATTTGGAGGCTAAGTATGGTGGCTCATGTCTGTAATCCTAGCACTTTGGAGGCCGAGGTGGGAGGATCACTTGAGGCCTAGGAGTTGGAGACCAGCCTGGGCAGCATAGGGAGAATCTGTTTCTACAAATAATTAAAAAAAAAAAAAAATTAGCTGGGCATGGTGGTGCATGTCTGTAGTCCCAGCAACTCGGGAGGCTGTGGTAGGAGGATTGCCTAAGCCCAGGAGGTGGAGTCTGTAGTGAGCCATGATTTTGTCACTGCACTCCAGCCTGGGCAATGGAGCAAGACTCTGCCTCAAAATAAATAAATAAATAGGCCAGGCGCGGTGGCTCACACCTGTAATCTCAGCACTTTGGGAGGCCGAGGCGGGTGGATCACGAGGTCAGGAGATCGAGATCATCCTGGCTTATACAGTGAAATCCCGTCTCTACTAAAAATACAAAACAAAAAATACAAAAAAATTTTTTTGAGACACTCCATCTCAAATAAATAAATAAATAAATAAATAAAATAAGTAAAAATATAAACATTTGTTATTAACCAAGAAGCTCCTCCTGGCCTCCCTCAGCTGTCCCCTCAGAGGCACCATGAAAAGCAAGAGGGCTAACCTGGGTTTGAATCCTGGCTCTGCCACTTTATAAGTGGGTGACTTGAGTTACTTCATCATTAGCAGCCTCAGTGGCTGCTAATGTAAAACGAAACTAGAATAATCTCCAGTTCACAGGGTTGCTGTTTGTATCTCATCCTTTGGATTCTCTCTTCCCAGACTCAGTGATCACCCTCAAACTCAGCCTTGAATTTTTTTGTTTTTTTGAGACAGGGTCTGGCTCTGTTGGCCAGGCAGTGCAGGGGCACAATCATGGCTCACTTCAGCCTCTACTTGCCTGGCTCAAGCAATCCTCCTGCCTTAGCCTCCTCAGTAGCTGGGACTACAGGTGTGCACCACTACACCCGGCTAATTTTTAAACTTTTTTTTTTTTTTTTTGAGATGGATTATCACTCTGTCACCCAGGCTGGAGTGCAGTGGCGCGATCTTGGCTCACTGCAACATCTGCCTCTCAGGTTAAAGCGATTCTCCTGTCTCAGCCTCCCGAGTAGCTGTGACTACAGGCGAACAGCACCACACCTGGCTAATTTTCGTATTTTTAGTAGAGATGGGGTTTCACCATATTGGTTTGGCTGGTCTTGAACTTCTGACCTCATGATCTGCCTGCCTCGGCTTCCCAGTGTTGGGATTACGGGTGTGAGCCACCGCGCCCGGCCTTTTTAAACACTTTTTGTAGAGACGGGGTTTCACTATGTTGCTCAGGCTGTCCTCATACTCCTAGGCTCAAGTAATCCTCCTGCCTTGGCCTCCTGAGTAGCTGAGACTTTGGGTTTGTGCTACCATGCCTAGCTAATTTTTTTTTTTTTTTTTTTTTTGAGACGGAGTCTCGCTCTGTTGCCAAGGCTGGAGTGCAGTGGCGCAATCTCGGCTCACTGCAAGCTCCGCCTCCTGGGTTCACGCCATTCTCCTGCCTCAGCCTCTCCGAGTAGCTGGGACTACAGGCGCCCGCCACCACGCCCGGCTAATTAAGTGCTTTACATAAAATTGTATTTAACATTCAAAACAACTCAATAAAATCATGTCATCATTTTTTTTTTTCAGAGAAGAAAATAGAGGCTCAGGGAGTTTATGACTGGATTCAGATCCTAGTTCTGACATTTACGAGCGATATGACCTTGAATAAGTCAGTCACTCCAGAGGACACTGAGCTCAGTGTCGAGGCCTGCCCTGCCGGGATGCTGTTGGCCTTACAGTAACACGTAGAATGCCTCAGTGTCTGGCACAGCATTGGTACTCAGAAGATGTCAGTGATGACTGCTGTCTAAAGGGAAGGGATATGTACCTGGGACATGTAGCCTGTACTCTGCTCACTGGGAAGCATTGACAAGGACAGGTCAGTAACTGACTGAATTACCTGGAGGACTTTAAAAGACACAGATCCCTGACCATACTCCCCCCAGATTCTGACTGTGATGCATGGCCGGGTTTGGGAGCCTGTGTCACTGGGGTGTGGCTCATGCAGTCTTCGCTGGTCCACTCCCTGGGGCTGTCCTCTAGTGAGTTACATAGAAAGGATAGCGTTGGGTTGGGTGCGGTGGCTCACACCTGTAATCCCAGCACTTTGGGAGGCCGAGGCGGGTGGATCACAAGGTCAGGAGTTCGAGACCAGCCTGGCCAATATGGTGAAACCCCGTCTCTACTAAAAAAATACAAAAATTAGCCGGGCATGGTGGCATGCATCTGTATTCCCAACTACTCGGGAGGCTGAGGCAGAAGAATTGTTTTAACCCAGGAGGTGGAGGTTGCAGTGAGCTGAGATCGTGCCACTGCACTCCAGTTTTTTGTCTAAAAAAAAAAAAAAAAAGAAAGAAAGGATAACGTAGTGACTATCATGAGTTGCCAAGAAGAGGGAGAGAGCGGCCCTCATGGTTAGATAGCAAGCAATTTGCTTTCATTTTAATTTCCTTTTTTTTTTTTTTTTTGAGAGGGAGTCTCGCTTTGCCACCCAGGCTGGAGTGCAGTGGTGCAATTTTGGCTTGCTGCAACCTCTGCCTCCCGGGTTCAAGTGATTCTTCTGCCTCAGCCTCTCTAGTAGCTGGGACTACAGGCACACACTGCCACACCCAGATAATTTTTGTATTTTTAGTAGAGATGGGGTTTCATCATGTTGGCCAGGCTGGTCTCGAACTCATGGCCTCAAGTGATCTGCCTGCCTCAGTCTCCCAAAGTGCTGACATTGCAGGTGTGAGCCTTGTGCCCAGCCACCTTTTCATTTTTTTGAGACAGAGTCTCACTGTGTCGCACAGGCAGGAGTGCAGTGGCGCGATCTTGGCTCTCTGCAGCCTCAACTTCCCTGGCTCAAGTGACTTTCCCATCTCAGCCTCCAAGTAGCTGGGACTACAGGAGCGTGTCACCATATATGGCTAATTTTTTTTTTTTTTGAGACGGAGTCTTGCTCTGTTGCCCAGGCTGGAGTGTAGTGTAGTGGCATAATCTTGGCTCACTGTAGCCTCTGCCTCCCGGGCACAAGCAATTCTCCTGTCTCAGTCCCCCAAGTAGTTGGGATTACAGGCACCCGCCGCCATGCCCAGCTAATTTTCGTATTTTTAGTAGAGATGGGGTTTCACCATGTTGGCCAGGCTGGTCTCGGACTCCTGACCTCAGGTGATCTGCCTGCCTCTGCCTCCCAAAGTGCTGGGACTACAGGTGTGAGCCACCGCACCCGGCTTATGGCTAATTTGTAAACTTTTTGTAGAAAGGAGGTCTCACTATATTGCCCAGGCTGGTCTCCAACTCCTGGGGTAAAGATCCTCCTACCTCAACCTCCCAAAGTACTGGGATTACGGGCATGAGCCACTGCACCTGACCTTAATTTAACTTTTTGAATAGGTAATATATGTACATGTTTCAACAACCAAAATGAAATACAAAGAAATTCACTAGAAAGTTCCGTTCCCACCCTGTCCTTGCCTACCCCCCCAACAGGATTCCCCAGCTCCCTATAGGTCACCCACTGTTATGACTTTCCCTATGCAAATTCAAGCAAATATAAACATCGATTTTTATTTCCACCTCCCTTTCATTCATTGGCTATGATACCACCACTGTGCAAAGCTCTTTTCTTTTCTTTTTTTTTTTGAGACAGGGTCTCGCTCTGTCACTCCTGCTGTCTCACTCTGTCACCCCTGCTGGAGTGCAGTGGCGCAATCTTGGCTCACTGAAGCCTCGACTTCCCCAGCTCAAGCAACCCTCCCACTTTAGCCTCCTGAGTAGCTGGGACTACAGGTGCGCACTACCACGTCCAACTAATTTTTGTATTTTGTGTAGAGATGGGGTTTCACCATGTTGTCCAGGCCGGTCTCACATTTCTGCAAGTGATCTGTCCCCTTTGGCCTCCCAAAGTGCTGGTATTACAGGCATGAGCCACCACACCCAGCCTCCTCTACCTGCCTTTCTTTCAAAAAAGATGACATACTATGTATACTGTTCTGAACCACAGTTTTTTTTTGAGATGGAGTTTCACTCTTGTTGCCCAGGCTGAAGTGCAGTGGTGCTATCTTGGCTCACCACAACCTCCGCCTCCTGGGTTCAGGTGATTCTTCTGCCTCAGTCTCCTGAGTAGCTGGGATTATAAGCATGTGCCACCACGCCCGGCTAATTTTGTGTTTTTAGTAGAGACGAGGTTTCTCTATGTTGGTCAGGCTGGTCTTGAGCTCCCAACCTCAGGTGATCCACGGTCCTCGGCCTCCCGAAGTGCTGGGATTGCAGGTGTGAGCCACCGTGCCTGGCCTTTTTTTTTTTTTTTAGATGGGGTCTTGCTCTGTCACACAGGCTGGAGTGTGGTGGCACAATCACAGCTTACTGTAGCCTCAACTTCCCCAGCTCAAGCAATCCTCCCACCTCAGCTTCCTGAGTAGCTGGGACTACATTCATATACCACCATGTTGTCTTTTTTTTTTTTTTTTTTTTTTTACTTTCTGTAGAGACGGAAGTCTCATTATGTTGACCAGGCTGGTCTTGAACCCCTGGACTCAAGTGATCCTCCTGCCTCGGCCTCTCACCTTGGCCTCCCAAAGTGCTGGGATTATTGGCGCGAGCCACTGCACCCAGCCTGTACCACATTTTTGTTTCAAAATACATCCTGAAGATCTTTCCATTTTTCTTGGCATCCTCATTTTTTTTTTACAGCTGCATAGTTTTCCATTGTGGGGCTATATCATAATTTATTGAACCCTTCACTGTCCAATATAGTAGCCACACATGGTTACTTAAATGGAAATTAATTAAAATTAAGTAACATTTATTTATTTCCTTAGTTGAACTAGCTACAGCTTGAATACTCGGTAGCTACGAGTGGCCAGTGGCTGCCATATTGGACAGGGCAGATAGAGAACATTTTCATCATTGCAGAAAGTTCTATAGGACAGTGGTTTAACTGATCCCCTAAAGTTGGACAGTTAGTTTGTTTCCAGTTCTCAGGCAGCTTGGGGATGATGGGGCCCGTCCCTGGAATGCAGCAGAGCTGGGTGAAAGCTGCACTGGGAGTTCTGGGCCTTCAACCTCAAACCTTGCAACCTGGGAGGCTCCTGCAAGAGGA
Source organism: Nomascus leucogenys (assembly GCF_006542625.1). Lineage (NCBI taxonomy): Eukaryota > Metazoa > Chordata > Mammalia > Primates > Hylobatidae > Nomascus > Nomascus leucogenys. The sequence continues at coordinate 30,947,583 of NC_044399.1, read as the reverse complement.
AGGCTTTTGGATTTGGGGCAGAGGCTTGACCAGAGTCTGGAAGAGAAAGTGGCCCTAAAGAGCAGGCCTCCTCGGAGGTTGCAGTGAGCCGAGATCGCACCACTGCACTCCAGCCTGGGCAACAGAGTGAGACTCCATCTCAAAAAAAAAAAAAAGAAAGCAGGCCTCGTGCTCAAACCTGACCTTTTACTCTCTCCCTCCAGGCCTGCCAAAATGCAGCTCTGTTTCTTTCACTCAATATTTAGCAGATACTTCTTGAGTAACTCCCAAGGATGGTGTCAAGTCCTTCACTGGGGATGTAGGTATGAGAAAGACACAGTCCCTGCCTTGGAGAAACCCGCGGCCCAAAGAAAAAGACAGATCATCACCTGCTCTGTGACCAGGACTTTCAAAGAGTCATCACCTAAGATCAAAAGGCCTGATATTAACCTGTTCGTGAGGATTTGGGGAAACAGGTGATCTCATCTGTTGTTGGGGATTGTAAATTGGTACAAAATTTTTGGAGGGCAATTCTGTGAAAACCTATAAAACATTTAAGAGTACATAATCTTTGACCCAGAATTGCTATACTTATAAATTTATTTTACACACACACATATGTCTGCAAATATATGTACCAAGATATTTCCTGCAATTAGCATTGTTTGTAGTAATAAAAGGTGGACATACATAAATATCCACTAGGAGGGGAATGGTAAGTAAATTGTGACACACCATATGATGGAAAACTATGTTGACTATCTACAGGCAGGTATATTATGACATGAAAATAGCAGGTGCTGAACAGTGTAGAGTGTGTGCTATCATTTGTGTCACACACACACACAGCATATGCTCCAAATATCTCTGCAAAGATACATTAGAACTGTTAAGAGGCCAGGCGCAGTGGCTCACACCTGTAATCCCAGCACTTTGGGAGGCCGAGGCGGGTGGATCACTTGAGGTCAGGAGTTCAAGACCAGCCTGGCCAACATGGTGAAACCCCGTCTCTACTAAAAATACAAAAATTAGCTGAACGTGGTGGCACACACCTGTAGTCCCAGCTACTCAGGAGGCTGAGGCAGGAGAATTGCTTGAACCTGGGAAGCGGAGGTCTCAGTGAGCTGAGATCATGCCACTGCACTCTAGCCTGGGCAACAGAGTGAGACTCTGTCTCAAAAAAAAAAAAAAAAAAAAACTGTTAAGAGTGGTTGCCTCTGGGGAGGGAATGGGCAACAGGGCAACAGGGAGGCTGATTGGCAAGAGATCTTTCCTTCCTTCCTTCCTTCCTTGCTTCCTTCCTTCCTTCCTTCCTCCCTCCCCCCTCCCTCCCTCCCTCCCTTCCTTCTTCCTTCCTTCCTCCCTTCCTTCGAGACAGAGTCTTGCTCTGTTGCCCAGGCTAGAGTGCACTAGCGCGATCTTGGCTCACGGTACCCTCTGCCTCCCAAGTTCAAGTGATTCTCCTGCCTCAGTCTCCCGAGTACCTGGGATTACAGGCACCTGCCACTACGCCAAGCTAATTTTTATATTTTTAGTAGAGACGGGGTTTCACCATGTTGGCCAGGCTGGTCTCAAACTCCAGACCTCAAATGATCCACCCACCTCAGCCTCCCAGAGTGTTGAGATTACAGGCGTGAGCCATCGCACTTGGCCAGGAGGGACTTTACTTTCTTTGCACATGCTTTTGCACTTTATTTCTCTTTTGAACTGTGTAATAACCTTTTTCCTTTTTTTTTTTTTTTTTTTTTTTTTGAGGCAGGATCTTGCTCTGTTACCCAGGCTGGAGTGCAGTGATGCGATCTTGGCTCACTGCAGCCTTGACCTCTCAGGCTCAAACAACCTTCCCACCTCAGCCTCCCGAATAGCTGGGACTACAGGTGCACACCATCATGCCCAGATTTTTTTTTTTTTTTTTTTTGTAGAGATGGGGTCTCACCATGTTGCCCAGGCTAGTCTTGAACTCCTGGGTTTTAGCGATCTTCCCTCCTCAGCCTCCCAAAGTGCTGGGATTACAGGTGTGAGCCACCATGCCTGGCCCCTTTTTCTTTTTTCCTCAAGACGGAGTCTTGCTCTGTCGCCCAGGCTGGATAGCAATGGCGTGATCTGGGCTCACTGCAACCTCGGCCTCCTGGGTTCAAGCCATTCTCCTGCCTCAGCCTCCCGAGTAGCTAGGATTACAGGCACGCGCCACCACACCCGGCTACTTTTTTGTATTTTTAGTAGAGATGGGGTTTCACTATGTTGGCCACACTAGTCTCGAACTCCTGACCTCATGATCTGCCTGCCTTGGTCTCCCAAAGTGCTAGGATTATAAGCGTGAGACACCGCGCCCAGCCCCTTTTTCCTTTTTTTTTTTTTTTTGAGACGGGGTCTTGGTAGGCCAGGCTGGAGTGCAGTGGCGCCATCTCAGCTCACTGCAACCTCCTCCGCCTCCCAGGTTCAAGCGATTCTCCTGCCTCAGCCTCCTGAGTAGCTGGGACTACAGGCGCGTGCCACCACGCCCGGCTAATTTTTAGTATTTTAAGTAGAGACGTGGTTGTGTTAGCCAGGATGGTCTCGATCTCCTGACCTCGTGATCCCCCCGCCTCAGCCTCCCAAAGTGCTGGGATTACAGGCGTGAGCCACCGCTCCCGGCCTCTCGTTTTCCGTTTTTAAGTAGGCTTCTACTGAGTAATGGTGAAGGGGAGAGAAGAGATCCCTGGGGAAACCTTATCAATCACCTGGGTTCTGAATATCCCCAGTGACTGCACTGAAGGTGACAACAGTCCAGAAATGTCTCCGCTGCGGTGAATCCATCCATCGCCCCTCGAAGCCTTGCCCTATCTTGGCTGTCATACCGTCTGTGGCCAGCAGGGGGTAGCACAGATCCACCAATGTGTTAGTCCCAAGCTTCAGTCACCCCTTCTAGGATTTCCTCCTCTGTGGGCCAAGATGGGAAAGATACCTCCCGCCAAGCCAATGAAATTTACTACGTAATAATTGATTCCATCTTCTCATTTTTTTTTGTAACTCACAGATCTGATCAGCATGAGAGAGAGAGAGAGAGACAGAGAGAGACAGAGAGAGAGAATGAAGGTAGGCTTGCAGAAACAATAATTTTCCACAGAAGAGGTGTTACTTAGCCCAGCTTTATTTCACCAGGCCTTGGGTGAAGAGTGGCTGGCAATGGCTTGAGAAGCCCCCAGGATTGAGGATACAGTCTGGTAACTACTGCATTCGTGGCTCCCCGCCTGGCTTGGGTTTCCAGCTGCAGGGCACGCTCCTACCCTTCTCTTTTCCTCTCACAGAAGTAGTTCTGGGCAAGAGGAAGCATGAACAGCTGGTCCCATAGGATGACTTGAAGCAGCCACTCTCCTAGAGAGGTTAAAAGTCTGTGCCTCGCTAGGCTGCAAGCAGCCCAAGGACCGAGGCATTTCTCATCTGCCACAGAATCTGCACGACCCAGCACAGTGATGGGCACATAGCTGGTGCTAAGTAAAGGTTTATTGTTTAATTGAAAGAGACAGCCATTGAGGAATCAGGGAATCCATTCTTTAAAAAAATGTGTTTTTTTTTTTCATTAAAAAAAAAAGTCTTCCAGGCTGGGTGGGGTGCCTCATGCCTGTAATCCCAGCACTTTGGGAGGCCGAGGCAGGCGGATCACTTGAGGTCAGGAGTTCGAGACCAGCTTGGTCAACATAGCAAAACCCCGTCTCTACTGAAAATACAAAAAATGAGCTGGGTGTGGTGGTGCGTGCCTGTGGTCCCAGCTACTGAGGAGGCTGAGACTGGATAATTGCTTGGACCTGGGAGGTGGAGGTTGCAGTGAGCTGAGACCGAGCCACTGCACTCCAGCCTGGGCAACAGCGAGAGACTCTGTCTTAAAAGAAAAAAAAAGTCTTCCACAACAGTTATCTTATAGAGACAAGAAGAAGAAGAAAGAAGAAAGAAGGAGAAGAAGAGGAGGAGGTCCTAGCTAATCTGAAGGGCAAGGACCCAAGGGCAAGGCTCTGGTTTGTCTGAGAGGGAGAATATGGCAGTGTGCAGGGAATGGATCATTTTCCCTGCATGCCCAAGGAGAATCCTGCTTTGACTCACCTTGGAGGTCCTTGGTCAGGCCACGAAACCAGTGATCACATCTCTCACCCATCTGGGGTGCTGGTGACCTTGGCAGAAGAAAGGCTTAAACCAGGTCAACCTGGGGGAAGGGGCTGGCTCCTTCCAGGGTCTTCCTCCAGATTAGATGTTAACTTTCCGTCTCTTGCTTAGTCTCGTCAGTGGCTCTGAATGTGAGGGCAGAAGGAGGAGGATGCTGTCAGGGGAGGGGACACTAATGGCTCCTGACCTGTCCTAGAGATAATCCGGGGCTCCTTCAGCGGGCCCTCCCTCCTCAGTGCCCTGGAAGTGTAGGGAGGGGTCAGTTGGGGATCCCCACAAATTAAATGGGGAATGAGAGGAGCAACTGAAAGTCTCAAATTCAGGCTATAGATGGGACCCCAGCCCCCCATACTCTCCCATCCTACATGAGATGGGCAGTGGAGGGCCAGGACAGCAACTCCAAGCCAGTGTAGGTTTTGGAGGTAGACAGTGAGGAGTCTTGCTTCTGTCCTTTGTTAGCTGAGTGCCCTTGGACAGCTCACTTACCTACTCTCAGCCTCAGTTTCTCCATCTCTAAAATAAGGCTACCAATACCTACCTTCTCTGGCCATTGTCCGGATGAATGAAAGAGCTCTGGAAGTATTTCTGTAATTAGCAGACATCAGAGATTGTTATTCTCCAAGGTGAGAGGCCCCTCTAGATCCCTGGCGGTGACAGTGTCAAGATTCTTTTTCCCTCCTCTGCGGTGCCCGCTCCTTTTCCAGCCTTGCGGCTGGCTCTCATCCTCCTTTCCGCAACCCCCCACTCCTCCTTGGGACCACCTTGGCGGGCCCAGCTTCTTGCAGCCTGCCCTATTCCATAGGTGCCCCCATTCTAAAACCTGTAGGGGTACCCTGCCCAGGCGCACGGTTGGTCGAGGTGGGACAGGTGGTGGGGGTCTCCACTGGCCTGCGTCCGCGCCCCCAACCCTGTTTAGGAGTTCCTGTTTGGAGATGGCTCCCCCTGGTCCTCAGCTCGTCTCTGGGCTAAGCAGGGGAGGAGAGAAATAAAAGGTGGGGGGCCTGGAAGGGGGTTCCCACCTTCTCAGTTCGGGACCCGAGACGGGAACGCAGCCCTGGCGCGCCAACGCTGCACCACCGTGGGTGTCCGAGCCGTGCTCGCAGTCGTTGAGATCCTCGGTGCGGAGGAGATGTGCCCCTCCGATCCCCAGGCCGTGACCCCCTTCACCCAGACCCGGCCAATCCCTCGCCCGAGGCGAGCGGGAGGATGCGGTTCTAGGACCCGGAGGCGCCGCCGAGCGCGCCGCCGCCTCGGCCTCGCCTCGGTGGCCTCCTGCTCCGGCAGGTGAAGCGGCGCCGGCCGCCCCCTCTGCGGCAGGTGAAGCGGCTCGGCAGCCCACTCCCCGCCCGCCATGGTTGCGGGGGTCCCCCGGCCGGCACCCGGCGCCCGCCCCCTCCCTCCAGCCCGCCCCCCTGGGGCTGGGTGCCCGGCGGCGGCGGCGGCGAACTGCGGTTTGCGCGCACGGGGAGCGACAGCAGAAGTTCGAAAATCGCCGAGGGGGGAGCCAGCGCCGCAGCTTCCTGCCCCCGGCCCAGCCCTCTGGCCCCGGCGGCCTGCAGCCTGACTTCCTCCCCCAACCCTGCAGCTCGCCGCCCGGTCCCACGGACGGGGCCGCCCCGATGGGACGCCGCGCCCCGGCCCCTGCGCGCCGCTGAGCCGAGCGCCCCCCGCCGCCGAGACCCCCGCCGCCGCCGCCAGCCGCTGCCCCGTCGCCCCCGCCCGGGCCGGGAGCCTCGTCCCCGTCCCCCGGAAAGCTGGATTTCCGAGGCTGGAGGCGCCTGGCCGGCTGGGTGGGGACCACCATGGGTAACGCGGCCGGCAGCGCCGAGCAGCCCGCGGGCCCCGCCGCGCCGCCCCCCAAGCAGCCCGCGCCTCCCAAGCAGCCGATGCCTGCGGCCGGAGAGCTGGAGGAGAGGTTCAACCGCGCCCTGGTGAGTGCGACCCGGAGGCGGGTCGGGCGCGGGCGGGGGGCGGCAGGGGCGCGGCAGGGGCTGGGCGCGCGTCCCCGCCCCCGGGGACTCAGGTGCCGCTTGGAGATCCCGGGTCCGGCAGCTGCTCCCTCCAGGAGGTGGGAGCGACAGTGGCCTTTTTTTTTCAGAGTGACTTAGCACTCTCCCCCCAAAACTTTCTTCAGTAATCGCCCAGTCTTCCTCCCTAAGACACCTCCACCCCTGCCGGGTCTAAAGGTCTAAACAAGTATGTCCTGTGAAGAAGCTGGCAGCGGGGCACGCACAGGGGTCCCGGGTCGTCCCCTTCCCCACTGCACGCAGGCCCAGCCACCGGGCGCGGGTCTGGGGCATCTGCCTTTCTGTGTCTGGGGTCAAAGATGAAAGGGTTACAACCTCCGGGAGCAGGAGACCTGCTGGAGGTGTTGGGTCCTGATTTGTTGGGCGCCTGGGCTGCCAGGAGTCGGGTTGTCGGATCATGGCCAGGAGGTATCTGTGTTTCTGCCCCGCCATATGTCAGAGCCAGGGTGCCTGCGGGTCTTTATCTTGGGGCATCCTTTCCAAGCCACTGAAGGGAGTAAGATGAGGGAGGGTGGGGTCAGTACGGGTGGGTCGCCCAGGCTAGGGGTGGAGCAAAATCTGGAACCACCCCCCACTGTGCCTACCTGGGGAATTGGAGTGGGGGCGCTGGGGAATAAGTCTCTGGGAGGGAACCATCAGCTCAGGCCGAGCCTGGAAACAGTCAACATGTTCAGTGGGGTGGGGGCTCCAGAGCAGACTCAGGGGTCCCCAAGACCCTGCATAAGGCAGAAGTAGGGAGAGGAAGAGCTGCTCACTCTCACTCCCCCCACCCCCCCAAGCCCTGGCCCTGGCTCCCTCCTCTAACTAATTGCCTGGTGGCCTGCCTACTGTCAGCCTTCCCTTGCTGGACGCTGGGTGACAGGCAAATGAGGCTGTGCCTTCTCCCAGATGCATTTCCCAGTCTGTGCAGACAGCCCTGCAGGTCTGAGGGTGGGGGCTCAATGGAGACACAGGCTGCAGAGGGTGCTGGCTCAGTTGGTGGCCCTCCATCTCCTTGACATCATTTCCCCTCGCCTGGCCAGTCATTAGGCCATATGTGCTAGATCCTCAGCATGGCCCCAAAGGGTCGCCTCCTAACAGTTCCTGAAAATGTTGGCTTCTGTCCTCTCCCAAGAGAAGGCTGGGGGGAGTTTGGAGGAGCTATGGGGTGGCGAGGGATCCATCCTTGTGAAGACACCTTGCTTGATTAGAGGAGGGCAGGGACACTGAGGGATGCCTCACACCAGTCTGGCCCCTGACTTCTCCATCTCTCCACCTGCCCTGCTCCCCGCTCCCCAAGCATAGGACTTCACAAAGCTGAGCTGAGCTGAGCAGATGGGGGAGGGGGGAGAATGAGGAGACACAGTGTCTGGGGGCCATCTGGAGAGCCTGCGTTGGTGGTGGGTCCTTGGACCCCTGCCAGCCTGGTTGGAGGGACATGGGTCTGTCTTTCCCCCAAGTTTGTGTCTATGGTCGGGGGTGTGGGCTCTTGGGGTGAGGTCCTGACCCCAATTTCCATTTAGCACGCTGATGGGGAGGAGCCCTGTGAATAATTCAGACCAGGGGAAAATTCACAAGTCAAATGGTGAGGTTCTGATGTGTGTGTAGGACTTGTTTGCCCTGCTTGGATTTGTGGCTGTAACTGATTGGCTCAGTCTGACAGTAAATGCCACTGGGAGTCCCTGAGTACCAGGACGTGGAGGGGGGACACCCACAGGTGGGTTAGAGAGGGTGTGCTGGTGGAGAAAGTGGAGGTGACTAGCAGAAATTTAGGGTAGCAGCACCCACCAGGGCTTACCCCCTACCGGGTGCCCAGGAACCCCAGTGTGTTTATACCTTCTTCCTGGGCTGGCTCAGCCTGTCTTATATCCTGTTGTGGGCAGGTTAAACCCAATCTAAGGACACTTGGCTAAGACCCTGGTTCCTCTCATTCCCCACCAGCAGGGGCATGAGGCTTGCCCCAGGGTGACAACCTTGACCTCTGCCTGAGGCTGCCCAGGGCTAAAGAGTTGGTTCAACCCTCAGGTCTGGCAGTGGGTATCGCAGAGTGGGTCGCTATCTGAACCCCCACCCGAACCACCATGGCCAGAGCTGAGTCCTGTCCTCAGTCAGTGTCTAAGAGAAGAAGAACCTTAGATTGCTGAGGGGAGGGGCCCACCGCCATCAGTGGTCCCCAGTCTCAATGGGAGAAGCACCGTCCTGCCCTCGGGGATGTAGTCCAGGGACCCCAGGGAACCTCTTCCTTCCCCTTTTGTCCCTGGTGGGGCATAGGATCCTGATACTCCAAACTCTCCTTCCTCTCCTGGCTGTGGGACCTCTCTTGTGGGTGAGGGGTGTCCCCACTTACAGCCAGACAGGAGGTGCAGGAAGCCCTTCTCCCAAGGGTGGGTGGTGGGGGGCTACCTTTCCAAGAAAGCTGTGAAAGAAAGGGGTGCCCCCTGCTTAAAATGGGGGTGGAGAGAAAGAGCAGGTTGAGCCAGGGTTTCCGGCTGCTGCCTTAGCAACAGCAGAGGAGCGGTGGCTGCCCAGCCCCACGGGCCTGCTGCGATGGTGGGAACACCAGCCGGCGGGGCGCCAAGCTCTCGCCTCTCCTACGCCCATGCCCAAGGCTGGGTGTCTTCCAGCCCCTTCATGCCTTCCTCTGGGAGGCACGCAGGGTCAGGGACTGGGATGACAAGGCGACCTTTCCAGGCCTGCCAGAAGAGCCACGCTTATACCTGGGCCTGGGACACCCTTGATCTGCCGGGCAGGGAGAATCCCATAACCTTGGGGCAGAGGGATCAAGGGAAGATGTCAGGGGTGGTGTACGTGAGGCCAAGAGCCATGCTGGCATCCAGTAGCAGTGGAGAGGAATTTGTCTGATGGGTGCTCTTAGCTTGTGCCCAGGGGCCCGGGTGCCTGGCCAGGCTGTGTGGGGAGGTCAGGATGGCCCCATGTTGGGTGCGGGCCTGGAGTCCTGCTTGCAGCTGGGGCCCTTCCCTTCTGGGGCTGGCAGTAAAGGGCAGGAGGGACTGCAACTGAGGCACTGCCCCCTGGCCACTCCCACCTCCGGGACAGGGCAGATGAAGTGTGGGGACATGGAGCCATGGGGTCGCTCAGGCCTTATGCCTCCCATTTGCAGGACAGAGGATCTCAGGGGGGATGTGGCCATGTGGTCTGATGTTGGGCTGGGCAGAGGAGAGGGGTGACATTCCCAGCAGGCAGAGCTGGCACACACTAACCCTGGAAAGCCACGGATGTGGTGGGCATGATTCACAGTGACATCTGGGGCTGATTGGCAGAGAGCTGGGTGAGATGGGCAGGAGCAGGTGCTCTCGGGGCTACCTCTGTCTTTTTCCTGGGAACATGGAGCCCTGGAAGGTGGCTTGGGTGACCTTTGAGGGGACAGGGGTTACTTACGGGAAAGGGAGGGACGTTTCCTGAGCTTTGGGGTCATGATGTTTGGGGGTTAAGATTCATTTTTGTCACTACCCGCATGGCCCTGGACAAGTTACTTAACTTCTCTGAGCTGTAGTTTCCCTCACCTGTAAAAAGAGAATAATAATGGCATCTGCTGGCCTCCTAGGATTGTCAAGAGGGTGAAGTAGAGGACTTCGCACAGTGCCTGGCACAGAGCAGATGCTCAGTAACCCCCCCTCCACTGTGAGGAAGGGGATAAAGCTGGAGCTGATCTGGTCCTTTCCATCTCAGGGCCCATTTAGTGGAGGGAGCCCAGACCCTGCCTCTCCTCTCCCTCCACCTCCACTACCAAGAGCACCCAAGGTTACTGTGCACTCCCCAGGAGCCCCAGATCCTTAGTTAGTGAGGGCCAGGCAACCTCCCCACCGTTATGCAGGTCACCAGCAGTGGGGCCCAGACCGAAAACTGCCTGGTGGCCGGAAACCGCTGGAGGGAGGGCCCACCTCTCCTGGAGGGTGGGGCAGCGGTGCTGCTAACGGTAGCAGTGTGCACATGGGAGGGGGAGGGGAGGCCTCCACTTCCCCCTGAGAGAGGGTGTGCTGGGGGGGGGGTTCCCCAGTGAGTAAGAGCTCGGTGTGGGCAACAACAGGAAGCGTGGGGCGCTGGGTGGCAGGAAATGGGGCTGGCTGTTCCTGGTTCCTCAGATGGGAGACCTGGGCCAGGCTGTCTGCAGAAGACCCCTGGGGGCCAGGACCCACATTTCCCATTCCCCGGGTGCTCCTTCTTTGGAGGGAGCTGGTCTTCCTTGCTAGCTTGCCACTGAGGCCACCCTGGGCAAGCACCTTAACCTCCTTGAGCCTCAGTTTCCCATTTGTGAACTAGGGATTATAACAGTATCTATTTTGTAGGCTTGTTGAGGTTTAAGTGAGTTTTGATGTAAAGCGCTTAGAACGGCACCTAGGCACCGAGTGTTTGGGGACTGAGAGATTAATTCTGAGTTGAAAAAAAGTGTCTGGGGAGCACTTGTTATTGTTATTATTGTCGGTGTTGTTTTCCTCCTACCAGCCTGGATGATACCGGTAGTGGCTTCCACCCTGCTTGCCCTTGTCCCAGCTGTGGGGACCCTTGAACTCTGATGGGAGAAGCTGTTAGCTCTTTGGGTCCTCAGCACCTGATCCTAGGGCTGGGTCTCCTCATAGGTCTCCTGTAAGCCTGGAATTGCTTATAAGAGCTCCAGAAAATCTATATGCCAAGTTTAAAAAAGTGGGTAAAATTGATTGTGTTTGGAGATGTGCCAAGAGCACTACAACTAAGGTTGAGACCATATAGAGGTGGGCAGGTGGCAGGGAGATGGATGGGGGAGTGGGGGCTGGGGGACAGGCTCAGCTTCTGGGCCCATCGGGTTGAGGAACGCCTGTGGGGCTGGCCTGAGACTGGGATTGATGTCCAAGTTCAGGGGTACCCTGGGGCTTGAAGGGCTAGGCCATAGGGAGAGATGGGCAGGTGGACTGAGACGTAGGCTCCGCTCAAACTGAAAGTGAAACCCTACGGTGTGGCTGTGTCCAGATGTGGATGCAGCCCCTTCAGCCTCCTGGGACACTGTCTCAGAAGTCAGCACTGGTGTGGGGGAGGTGGGGGAAGGGCTCTTAGCAGTGTCTTTTGGGGGCTGGTCTTAGGTGAGCAGATGCTGGGGGTCCCCTCTCACACCCAGGGCAGGGAGGGAGGAGAATGGTCCCCACACATTCTAATAGAAAGATGTGGGGAATCAGTTCCTTTTCTCGGCCACACCCTAAAAGATGAATCCTGTCTCTTTCCTCATCTGACCCAAAGCACTAAAGGCAGCAGGGAAAGTAGGCTGAAGGCTAGTTAAGGTTTGGCCAAAGCCTTGGAGACAAGTCTGTGTTTCTGGATGTTTTCACAAACTTCTGCTCACCCTACCATCCCCTACCCTGGGGTCTCCCATGGACCCCTGCCTCTCCACTGCTCCTGCCTCTGTGAAGTGCTTCTTCATAGTATTAGGCCACTGAAGAGCTTTGTTAAATCCAAACTCAGCTTCTCACTGAGTGTTCCAGGAGCTCCGTGAGTGTGAGGCTCCGGTGAAGGAGTGCGCCCATTTTATGGAGGAGGAAGCTGAGGTCCAAGGGGGCAAAGAAGCTGTAGGGCTAGTTGGGCCCAGAGCCTGGGTCTTTTGAAGCCAGCTCCAGGTCCTCCATGTGGCAGCTCATAGCTGTCCCTTCCCACCCCCCTCAGGAGGCAGGTATCCCACCCACCTGGACTGCCAGCCCCTCCCCTCTACTTGAGCACTGTCAGCTAACTCTCCGTGTGTCCCCCAGCCCCCCATCCCATGGTGCTGCTGCCTTGCTGAAGGCCCTGGTCTGGGGGTCTGTTCCTGTTTTCCGGGTGGTCTCCACCCCGAGTGAGTGGCATATCATGGCCCCTCTCCTACTCCCTGGAGTGCCTGGCTCCTCGGTGGGCACAGCCACAGCTGAGGAGCAGCTGCTAATTAGTGTTCGGCGCTGTCAGAGCTATTTCTGATTTCTGAGCCTAAATTTAGCCCGTCTGGCAGGCTGGCATGTGGGCCTGGGGGCCTGAGAAAGCCCAGGTGGGGAAGGGGCATGGGCACCCTGCCCTCCACCACTGTTCAGACAGGTGCTCCAGGCCCCAGCAGAGGCCTCCCCTCCGCAGTAACAACCAGGGGGCTGTCCTGGGGGGAGTGGACCCGAGTAGTGGCTCAGAGTCAGCTCCAGGCTCAAAGCCAGCCCGGCTCTCCTCTTACTGGCTTCGTAACCTTGGGCAGGTCACTAAACTAATCTGTGTCTGCACCTGTGAGGTGGGAATGTTAACGGTGCCAGTGATGGCAGTGAGGGTGGAAGGCAGTCATCGGCGTGCAGGGCTCAGAGCAGTGCCTTGCACAGTGGGCATTCTGGTGGAGCTGGCTACCTGCCTGTTGGGGATGTCATTATGACTAGTTACTGCCTCTAGCAATGCCGCTGGGGCCATTCCAGAACCATAAAGGTCCCTGGGTGGGTGAGGGCCTGGGAGGATTCATGTCGGGAAGCAGCTGTCCCCTCTGTGGCTCTGTGCTGCTGGGCTCAGCCATCCCCTTACTCCCTGGCCACCATCTCCATTCTTTTGTGCTGGCCACGGCTCCAGTTTCCCTGGCACTGCTGGCCCTGTCTCCCCTCTTTGTCCCTTTCCTCCACCTTGCTCCCACCTTGGCCCTGCCCCACCCTTTGTCCCTGTGGGGTGGGGGTGACTGAGAGCCATCACCCCATGGCTCTCATGAGAGCCATGGATCTGTTACTCTGATCCATTAGCAAGATGGATCAGAGAGAGAGACAGACAGACAGAGACAGAGAATGACCTCGCCTCCTTTGTACTCCTGGGCGGTCCCCCCGACTCCCTGCCCCTGTGGTAGCAGGAGCTGTCCTGGTCCTTGGAGGGCTGGGGGAGGGCGGCCAATGAGACAGCGGTGGTTTCCTCAATCCAGGCTCACTTTCGCAATGGGGGAGAAGGATGACGTATTCCACCCTCCCCAGCCGCTGGGGGCGGGGGCCTGGCGGAGGGGCAGTTTCACCTCTCCAGCAGGGCCTGGCCGGAAAGCTTAGGCAATGGAGGCTGAGTGCACCCAGCTTCCTGTTGTCTGGGCCTGACCCGAGGCAGTGATTTTGGGGATAAGGTCTGGCTGGAGCCCCAGAACTAGGCCCAGAACCCTGGAGAGGAAGCTGGCTGGGGAGCCTCAGGTGGGTGTGGCCCTCTGACTGCTCCAGCTGTGGCCTCTCCTCAGAACCACATGACTGAGGGTGTGGAGCGTGAACCACCATGGCTGGTGAGCCCCTCGGGGTCTCCCACATCCCCGATGGAGACCCTTACTCAACTCAGAGCTCCTTGAGGGCAGGAACTGTCTTTTTGGGCCAGACATATAGAAGGCTCTCAATAACCTGAGGTTTACTAAATTGAAGGGAACTGGCCTCATCTTTTGGGTCTGTCAGGGAGACAAGCCAAGTCTGGGGGTCCAGAAAGCCCCTGGTGCTATTGACACTTGGTTGATTCTGCAGCCCTGGGCTGGCCCTAACCTGCTCCGTGGTGGCAGGGGCACCGTACCCTTGTCGTCTGTGGCCAGGGGAGGAGGACCCAGGCAGAGCTCTGTTGACCTTTCTCAGCTCCTGGGGGAGTCCCAGCTGGGCGGCCCGCACCACAGACCCAGGGCACTGGCTCTTCTCCCCAGTGCTGTGGCCGAGTGACCTTCCCCACAAATCTCCCCACCCCTGCAGCTGTGATCTGGAACTCCCTGCCTGCTGACATGGCTGCCCTCAGCTTCCCCAGCCCTCTCCTTCCTTTCTCAGCCTTCTCCTCCAAGTGGGAGGGGGCTGGAGAGGGATGAGGAGAAGGCTGCTGTCCACCCTCCTTGCAAGAGGTTTCCTGGTGTTGGTGAGGCACTGGTGCCCTGGGCCTGGTCTGTGTACACGTGGGATCTGGTGGGCCACTGGCCACTGGCCACACTTTGGCCTGACTGGTGATGGCTCCCCTGTTAGCTTCCCACCAGAATGGGGGAAGAGATGATGCCCCAATGGGAAAACTGGGGCCCAGAAGTGTCTCAGCTCCCCAGAGAGGTAGGCTGACAACCCACGCACCTGCCTGCACACCAGGCAGGCCAGGGAGGCGGTGTGGGGGGCGACACAGCGCAGGCAGACTCGAATTCAAATCCTACTGTCCCTTCTAGCTGGTGTGCCCTGGGAAAGGTGCTCTGTCTCTCTTGGCCTTGGCCTTCTCATTGGATGACACTACTTATCTCCTAGGGTCAGAGGATTCATGGGGGTGATGCACCTCCTAGGGAGCCAAGTGGGTTTCCCCCAAATGCCCATTCTCCCCTCTCCGCTTGTTGGGGCCCCAGGCTCAGGGGTCTTTGTCCTTCCTCTCCCTAGAACTGCATGAACTTGCCCCCAGACAAGGTCCAGCTGCTGAGCCAGTATGACAACGAGAAGAAGTGGGAGCTCATCTGTGATCAGGTAGGTGCCAGCACTGCCCAGCCACCCCTTCCCTCCCACTGTCAGCACCCCACCCTGACCAGGCTGGGGCTATGGGGAGAGGGGCACCACCATACTGCCCATAGGGCCAAGACTCTGCTCAGTGGCCAATGTAGCACCTGGGGAGGGTGCTGGGGTCTGCAGGACTCCCAAATCCCTTTCTCTTGAACTCCCCAAAAGACCTTGTGAGTCACTAGCAGGGCTGGGTCAGCTTCGGAGGAGCTGGCAGAGCTGGTTCAGGCTAGGGCAGCTGGGGCCTCGTCACTGTCACTGTCCTCCTGCTGAGCTTCCTGAGAAACCTCTCTGGACTGGGGAAGGGAGGGGGTGACCCTGGGGTTGGACATCTTCACCTGACCCCATGGGAGGGAGGGAGGAAGGAATTCCCGCCCTTTTGCCTTGGGTCCAGAGGAGCTGCAGTTGACCAGCAAACTCCCCAAGGCCCGCCACTTTGGACCCCTGCTTTGGTGCTCCGTCCAGGTGCCTGGACTCGCGGGTCACTCAGCTGCCCCCACCCCTCCAGCTTCAAGGGCTGCAGTCGGCCATGGGCCCACCCTCTGGGCTGGGTGGGGCTAGGCTGCTGCAGGGATTCTGTGAAGGAGGGAGGCTGCAGAGGCTGGGGGTGGGGAGTTGGGAGCTGAGAGCCTCCCCTGGGAGCCAAGCCTGGGCCTTCGCCTCCTGTTAATGAAGCAGATGGCCTGAGCTGGCTGGGCAGCAGTCCAGGGGTACGGGCTGGGAAGTGGGAAGAGGGTGGAGAGCTGCCCCTGGAGTCTCTGGTAGGGGTCCCCTCGGAGCAGCTCAGCCTGACATCTCAGAGGTTGGGGGCTCAAAGGGCTGGAAGAAGTGAGTCTGAGGGGTGGCTTGGTGAATCTGAGAGGTTTGGGTTGGAAGGGTGGGGGACCCTCTGGGGAGGGGTCTTTGCTGTGGTCCCTGCCTCTTTGTGTGAGTGGCCGCTGGAGGCTGCGGTGGGGTAGGGGAGTTAGGAATTGCATCGCTGAGCACAGGAGAGGAGCACGCAGGTTCCTGCCAACCCAGACATGTAGGGCGGCCGGGTCCGAGTCCTACCCAGGTGCTGGGTCCCCTTCACGAGGCACCTCCAGCCGTCCTTCCCTGCCATATCCCAGCTCTGGTCCAGGGAAGGCGCCACCTGCCGGCTAGACTGAGTTCCTTCTCACCCCAGGGCGGGGCCTACGGCAGGACTGACCCCTGCATAGTCCACCCCAAAGCTGTGTCAGGGCTGTGGCCTGGGAGCCCATATGGGAAGGGCAGGCTAGGCCTAGGCCAGGGGTCTTTAAAGTGGCCCAATGCTAGCTGGGCGTGGTGGTGCACACCTGTAGTCCCAGCTACCTGGGAGGCTGAGGTAGGAGGATCGCATGAACTATGTTCATGCCGCAGCACTCCAGCCTGGGCCACAGGGCAAGAAAAGAGAAAGATAAAATAAAATAAAAGAAAGTGGCTTGGTGGACTATTTGGGTTTATACCTTTGGTATTTCAGAGGCGTCTTAAGAAAGCCTGGGACCTCAGATCAGAGCTGAGAATGGGACATTGGGACGAGAACTGATCATTTGCCCTGGGGTAGCTCTGGCTGGTTTTCTATACACCCCATTCCATCTCCCCAGGAGCGGTTTCAAGTCAAGAACCCCCCCGCAGCCTACATCCAGAAGCTGAAGAGCTATGTGGATACTGGTGGGGTCAGCCGAAAGGTAGCAGCTGATTGGATGTCCAACCTGGGGGTACATGTCTCCCCTCTTTACTCTGTCCCTTTCCCCCACATTTTCCAAGCTCTGGTCAGCTGGAGTACCTGTGTGTACAGACTTTTCTATGTGCGTGTGTGGGTGCATGTATGAGTGTGTGTGTGTGTGTTTGTGTGTGTCTGTGTATTTATAGGGGACTGAGAGTGCCCTGGGTATGCACTTTAGATATTCCTCTGTACATCCTGTGTGTGCTTACATGGACACATTCTGTGTACTTATACTGTGTGTATACACATGTGCAGCCCATATGTCCATATATAGGTGTGTATGTATACTATGTGTGTACTTTGTCCACTTATGGATGTGTGTATGTGTACCCTTGAGTCCATATCTAGGAGAGAGAGAGAATGTGTGTGTGTGTGTGTGTGTGTCCATGTATGGATGTGTGGATATCCTATGTCGGTATTTAGAGTCACGTATACGGATGTTCATGTGCTGTGTGTGTGTGTGCGCACACACCCTGACTCTTTGTGTGTGTGCATGTGTATACCTTGTGTGCCCATGTATCGGGGGTGTGTGCACCCTGCTTGTCTATGTATGGGGGAGCACACGTAGCCTGTGAGTTCTTATTCTGCTGGGCAGGTGTGTGGAGGTGGTGGGGGAGGCTGAGCATGAAAGGCCACTTGTGCCAGTTGGAGGAGGGTGGGCGCTGCTGCCTGCTGCCTCAGGACTTGGTGGGCCTGTGGGAGGCTGGGCTCCACCCACCAGCCTTCCCTGTTCTCGGTCCCCAGTTTAAGAGGCGAGTTCAGGAGTCCACGCAGGTGCTACGGGAGCTGGAGACCTCCCTGAGGACAAACCATATTGGGTGAGTGAGGGCTCAGATCTTCCTCTCTGGGCCTAGGAAGGCTCTGCTTCCAGGCAGCTCCTGGAGCTTCCCCTTCCTACTCCCCCTGCCCCCTGCACAAGGCTGTGCTTGTGGACCACCTCCTGGAGGTGTCCAGGACAGCTTCCCCTCCCCTTCCTGCCCATGCTCTGACTGGCACCTTGAGGCATGGCTGGGCTGTGGGACCCACCTGAGTCTCCCAGAATCCCTTGGTATCTTTGGGTCTTTGGGGGCTGAAAGGGCACCCCAGGGGTCCTTGCTGTCCCTGTTCTGTGCCCATCTGGGGCAGGACCTCCTTTCTGGCCGGAGCTCAGGGAGCCCTGTGCCCACAGGTGGGTGCAGGAGTTCCTCAATGAAGAGAACCGTGGCCTGGATGTGCTCCTCGAGTACCTGGCCTTTGCCCAGTGCTCCGTCACGTAAGCCCCCCGCTCCCAGCCCTCATGCCGCTCCTCAGAGCTTTGATCCCCGTCTCCCTGCATCTCACCCACTCCCCTGGCCAGTTTCAAGCCGAGCAGCCCAAGCCTACCCTGGAACCCTCCATTTGGCCTTGAGTGATGCTCCTTCCAGAAGGCCTGCCCCCGACAGGGAGGGGTGGCCTCTCTTCCACCACTAGGTTCAGCACAGTGCCAAGAACACAGCCTCCTCCTCCTGCTCCTTAGTCTCTCCTGCAGGTCTGTCTCTCCTTGCATTTCCTCTGCCCCCTCTTAAGTGGCCCCTGCAGTGTTGGCCTCCAGCCCCATTACATCCTGTCCCCAGGTATGACATGGAGAGCACAGACAACGGGGCTTCCAACTCAGAGAAAAACAAGCCCCTGGAGCAGTCCGTGGAAGACCTCAGCAAGGGTCCGCCCTCCTCCGTGCCCAAAAGTCGCCACCTGACCATCAAGTATGTGGGCCACAAGGTGGGGTTGTGGGAGAACAGAGAATTCAGCCCCCACACTGCTGCATCTAGCCAGCCCACCCCGGGCCCTTGGGGTTGGCGAGAGGGGTAGCCACCCATTAGGGGTCCGAGTAAGGGACTCATACAGAGTTTGGGACACCAGTATGTTAAGAAGCCATCAGGGGTGGGGCTGGGTGCTGTGGCTCACGCCTGTAATCCCAGCACTTTGGGAGACTGAAGTGGGCAGATCATTTGAGGACAGGAGTTTGAGACCAGCCTGGCTAACATGGTGAAACCCCATCTCTACTAAAATACAAAAATTAGCTGGGTGTGGTGGCGCACGCCTGTAATCCTAGCTACTCAGGAAGCTGAGGTGGGAGAATCGCTGGAGCCGGGGGGATGGAGGATGCAGTGAGCCGAGATCGCATCACTGCACTCCAGCCTGGGTGACAGAGTGAGACCCTGTCTCAAAAAAAAAAAGAAAAAAGAAGCCATCAGGGGTGGGCACCTAGAAGTTGGAGTCTGGATGGGTCTGGGATAAGAAGGGAGTTTCTGGGTTGGTGGGACCCCTCTTGTATGCATCTAATCCCCTGTTTTCTCCCATGCGGCCTCCAGGTGTCCCCCTTCTCCCCGGTACGTAGCCATCTAGGGGCAGGTGCATGCCTGGCTGACTCCCTCCCAGGGTGGTGGTGGGTTAGGATGAGGTATTCAACTGATGTCCCTGGGTTCAGTGCTGTGGCTGGGTTCCTCCATCCTAACACGGGCATCTTGCTGGGAGGCAGGAAGCAGGCAGTAGATTGACCCTAGAGCATCTTGTGGATCCCTAGCTTCCTACTTTAGGTCTAGAGAATTGATTGCATATTAAGCCTCAAACTTTCACAATATGTTATTTGTCCATTCATGCAATTATGCATTCAACAAACTTTTTTTAAAAACTTAGTATGTATTAGCTGTGTGGCAGGTGCCCAGGAGATAGGTCACCCTGCCCTCAGGGGCCCACAGTCTAAGTGGGGGACAATTTAGTGTGACAGGCTGTCATGGAAGTGTGCCTGGGAGCTCTGAGAAGGGAGGTGACCACCACTTGGGGCATCAGGAAGGCTTCCCAGAAAAGGTGGCACTGGAACTATGTCTTACAGACAGATACAGGCTTTACAGGCAGCCATGGGAACAGGGAAGGGCATTCCAGGCAGAAGGAACAGCATGAACGAAAACTCTGGCATATTAGCACAATGACAAGAAAGGGTGATGTGGCAGGAGGGGGTGAAGGCGGGGCCTCCCGGTATTACTGGGAATGTGATAGAATCGTCAGGGAGACTGACATGTGGAAGTCCCGGTCGGCAGTTCTGCAACAATGAAAACATCACACATTTGTTGGCGAAGAATAAGGGAGTACAGTCCTATAGCACTTACCATGTGCCAGGCACTGTTCTAAGCCCATTCCATAGTCCCAACAACCCTGACAGGAAGCTACTATTATTAGCATTCCTATTCTAGAAGCGAGGAAAGTGAGGGACAGGGAGATTAAGTGACTCGTCCAGTAAATGGTGAGCTGGGATGCTCCTGAACCCTGGCAGTGTAAATTCAGATCCGCCTCTCACATTGGGAGATGAGCCCAAGTGGCCATGAGCGCCACCTTGTGGTGATCCTTCCCATATCTCTTCCTTCTATAGACCTTCGCCCTACC
The DNA here is from genome assembly GCF_006542625.1 of Nomascus leucogenys. Lineage (NCBI taxonomy): Eukaryota > Metazoa > Chordata > Mammalia > Primates > Hylobatidae > Nomascus > Nomascus leucogenys. Next base: position 30,927,898 of record NC_044399.1, on the reverse strand, counting down.
AAGTCCCTGGGAAGAGTCTTTGCTTCCGTGTCCCCCGCTTCTCCAAGCATGCCAGACCCCAGGTCTAGCTTCCGTGTCCCCCCTCCTCCAAGCATGCCAGACCCCAGGTCTAAGGACTGAGGAAGCCTGCCTGCCCTTAGCCAGCCTCTTTGGTTGGGTAGACAGGATATGGTGCCATCAGGTTCCAGATGTGCCTCCTCTTACCCCAGAGGCCATCTGAGTGGTGGGGAAACAGGAAGCTGGGGCTCACTTTGACTCCTGCTGCCTCCTCCACACCCCGCCCAGGCTGACCCCAGCCCACAGCAGGAAGGCCCTGCGGAATTCCCGCATCGTCAGCCAGAAGGATGACGTCCACGTCTGTATTATGTGCCTACGTGCCATCATGAACTACCAGGTCAGCCGGGGGGCATGGGACTGGGGACTAGGGAGCCCAGCCTGTCCTCACCGGGGGCTACACAAGCTGCCGAGGCTCTGGGATCCACTGTCCCTTTACCCTGTGCCGTGCTGGGCAACTTGCGCATCTGGGCTGTTGGCTCGGGCTTTTAAGGCTGATGAGTCTTGAGGGGAAGCCCATGTTTTTGCTGCCTCTGTCAGGTTCTCTGAGTACCCCTGCCCAAGGCTGGGACATGAAGGAGCCTCACATAGGGACTGGGCTCACCTACCAAGAAGGGCTGGCCAGAGGGCCAGGGGAGAACAGCCTCGGGTCGATTCATTTGGAGGGCTGATGGATGAAGCTAGGTCCTCCTTTACTTAGCCCGCCTTTAAGCCAGCTTCATGGTTTCCAAGGTGCCTGATGCTGGCTTTTGGAAACACAAAGGTTTTTAAAAAGAGGCCAGGTGCAGTGGCTCATGCCTATAATCCCAGCACTCTGGGAGGCCGAAGCGGGAGGATTGCTTGAACCCAGGAATTCGAGATCAGCCTGGGCAACATACCGAAACCCCATCTCTATGAAAATAAAAAAAATAAAAAAAAAATAAAGAGGCCAGGCGTGGTGGCTCATATCTGTAATCCCAGCACTTTGGGAGGCCAAGGTGGGCAGATCACCTGAGGTCAGGAGTTCGAGACCAGCCTGGCCAATATGGCGAAACCCCATCTCTACTGAAAAAATACAAACAAAATTAGTTGGGTGTGGTGGCAGGTGCGTGTAATCCCAGCTACATGGGAAGCTGAGTCAGGAGAATCACTTGAACCCGGGAGGCAGAGGCTGCAGTGAGCTGAGATGGCGCCACTGCACTCCAACCTGGATGACAGAGGGAAACCCCATCTTGAAAAAAAAAAAGAGAGAAACAAGGCCAGGTTTTGGTGGCCACAGAAGAAGTTGCGGTTGGATATGAAGAACTTCCTAAACTTGAGGGCAGTTAAAGATCCGCGTGGCACGGCACTGACTCTGCTGGGGTGCCTGAAGTCCAGGGGGGCCCTTCCTGGAGACACTGACCTCTCCTCTCTCCCCAGTCTGGCTTCAGCCTTGTCATGAACCACCCAGCCTGTGTCAATGAGATTGCTCTGAGCCTCAACAATAAGAACCCCAGGTGAGGTCCAGGCCCCCAAACCTTTCTCCATATCTAGGGTCTTCTCCTACTTAGCCCCTTGCTTACTGTGTCCTCCAGGTCTCAGAGGCTCATTCCACACCCACTGTGCTCCTCCTAGCCAGGCCTGTGCCCACCCTTGCTGCGGGTCCTGCCTGTTCTCAAGGGACAACCTGCCCCTTCTCTCTCCAGAACCAAGGCTCTGGTGCTGGAGCTGCTGGCGGCCGTGTGCTTGGTGCGGGGAGGACATGACATCATCCTTGCAGCCTTTGACAACTTCAAGGAGGTACCGGAGTCCCTCATCCAAACATGCATTTCCCCCTATGGTGTTGCTTGGAGTCTTGTTGTTGGCAGTTGTGGCCTTTGCTGGAGACAGCTGGGGACATTGGGTGGGCATTTGGGGAACGCCCAAAAGTTGAAGTTTAGCCACATCGCTGGCTCAACAATCTGGGATGGGGAAGTTCTGAATGGAAGGTGCAGGGTCAGGTAAGGGCACCACCTGGGTGGGGGTAGGGACAACTACAGGGACCTGCTGAACCTCTGACTCAGCCTTGCCAGATCCAAACTAGCCTTGGTTCATACCTCCAGGAGTTGCAGACTCTGGCTAACAGGCTTGCAAGAAGTAGATGTGTGGGGATGCATAAGATGCATAAGACAAGATATCTTCATTCATTCATTCCTTTATTGAATATTTATTGAGTGCCTACTATGTGTCAGGAACAGGGCACTTGGGGCACATCAGTGAACAAAGGAAACCATATAGGGAAAGACAGAAACGATATAATAAATGAGCAAATTACATAGTATGTTAGGAAATGACAAATGCTGTGAGAAAAAAGCCAGCAATGTTGCAGAGGGAGGGGGAATTGGTTGCAGGGTGGTCAGGGAAGGCCTCACTGAGCAAGTGAGATTTCAGCAAAGCTGTGAAGGAAGCAAGGGACTTGGTGTGGGAGTGAGGGCACTCCAGGGAGTTGGAACAGCAAGTGCAAAGGCCCTGGGGTGGGAATGTGCCAGGATGCCAGTGTGGCCGGAGTGGAAAAAGTGAGGGGGAGTGGGAGATTGAGAGGGAGTGGAGGTTTTGAGCAGAAGAGTGATGTGGCTCAACTTAGAATTAACTGGAGAGGAGCCTGTTGAAGCACAGTTGTGGCAGCCAGAAGGTAGCTTAGGACGTGTGTCACTGGGCCTCAGTGACAGCCATTCCCCTTACCCAGGTGTGTGGGGAGCAGCACCGCTTTGAAAAGCTGATGGAATATTTCCGGAATGAGGACAGCAACATTGACTTCATGGTGAGCTCAGGAGCCCAGCAGCCTGAGGCCTGGGCCAGGCCTTCTTGGGTGCAGGGAGCAGCTAGGGTCCTGGGTGCTGGGCAATGGGCTCTGCCCCCGCTGGGCAATGGGCTCTGCCCCCGCAAAGCATAAGGATTGAGTGGTCAGTAGGGGAAGGGTGGATGTTGGCAGGGGGCTGGATTGAGGGAACATGGAGGTGAAATGTTGGGCAGGCCAAGGCTGGGAGTTAGTGGAGTGAGAATTGTGGAGAAGGAGGGAGGCTTGGGGTAAGTGGAGGTGGAAAGCATTGAGCAACCCCACCTAGAGGATCATAGATCTGCCCATGTCCCTGGCTCCCAGGTGGCCTGCATGCAATTCATCAACATTGTGGTACATTCGGTGGAGAACATGAACTTCCGTGTCTTCCTGCAATATGAGTTCACCCACTTGGGCCTGGACCTGTACTTGGAGGTAAGCCCTGTACTGCCCCCCAGACTGAACTGCCTGCCCACGGTAGAGTATGGCTGAGTGGTTAGCAGCATGAGTGCTGGGGTCAGGCAGACCTGGGTTTAAATCCTGGCTCTGCCATTTCCTGCTATGTGACCTTGGATAGGTCTCTTTCTCTCTCAGAGTGTCAGTTTTGCCATCTGTCAGATAGGAGAATCATAGAAGATAATCTTGACTGTAAATGCATAGACCAGTGCCTGGCACATACCAGGCCCCCAGTCTATGCAACTGTTTTTGCAGGCACCAGAACAAGTCAAGGTGGCCCAGAGTCTGGCTCTGGGAGCACCAGCCTCAGACAGGTGCTCTGACTCCAGCATATAATGGGGAACCCAGAGATACAGGGTAGAAGCAGGAGTTGGCTCATGCTGGATAGGCCCAGGACATGGAGGAGTTCCCTGCCCTGGCGAAGGTGGGCAGAGCTGCTTGGTGCTTCCTGGCCCAGCCTGAGCAGAGAAGCTGCAGCTCCTTCTCTGCTTCCTTTGGGAGGTTTCCTGGATGAGCGGGGCTTTTGGGGTTGGATTTTTGAAAGCCAGGATTAACAAAAGGTAGACAGCAGGCTGGCAGGGGGGTCTATCTGTACAATGGGATATTATTCAGCCACAAGAAGGAATGAAGTATTGACACATGGTACAACATGGGTGAGCCTTGAAAACATGCTAAGTGAAAGAAGCCAGACACAAAAGGTCACACACTCTATGACTGCTTTTTTTTTTTTGAGATGGAGTCTTGCTCTGTTACCCAGGCTGGAGTGCAGTGGCACAATCTTGGCTCACTGCAACCTCCGCCTCCTGGGTTCAAGTGATTTTCCAGCCTCCCCTGTAGCTGGGATTATAGGCGCCCACCACCACCACCACACCCGGTTAATTTTTGTATTTTTGGTAGAGACGGGGGTTTCACCATGTTGGCCAGGTTGGTCTTGAACTCCTGACCTTAGGTGATCCGTCTGCCTCAGCCTCCCACAGTGCTGGGATTACAGGCGTGAGCCACCTCGCCCAGCTATCTATGATTGCTTTATATGAAATGTCCAGAATGGGTAAATCCATAAAGATGGAAAGTAGATTAGTGGTTGCCAGGGACTGGGGGAGGAGAGAATGGCAAGTGACTGCTGACGCCTATGGGGTTTCTTTTTGGGCTGATGACAATGTTCTGGAATTAGATAATGGTGATGGTTGCACAACCTTGTGGCTATACTAAGAATGACTGAATTGTACACTTTAAAATGGATTTTATGATATGCGAATTATATCTTAAAAAATAAAGAAAAAGTAGGCTAGGGCTCAGGCCCCTTCCTCTGGATGGCAGTGGTGGTGGTGGGGGGTTTGGAAAGACTCCCCACTACCACACACACCAGGCCTCACCCCGCTCCTTCCATCTGGGGGACAGAGGCTTCGGCTCACTGAGAGTGACAAGCTGCAGGTGCAGATCCAGGCGTACCTGGACAATGTTTTTGATGTGGGGGCGCTGCTGGAGGACACAGAGACCAAGAACGCTGTGCTGGAGCACATGGAGGAACTGCAGGAGCAGGTGGCACTGGTGAGAGTGGGTCCTGACCCCAGCCCAGCACATCATAGGCCCACAGGGCACACGAGCCACAGGGCCACGCAGGCATGGGCACTGGGCGGCAGACAGTGTTATAGTTGTGCATTGGAGGTGCTGCCTGCCTGGCCCGAGTCTGGCCTGAATCCAAAGCCTGAATCTGTTGGGTGTCTTTCTCAATGAGTGTGGGTAAGCGCCCTCACTGACAGGCCCCTCCTCTACCCAGGCTCAGACCCCAGGTGAACTGAAATGGGTGCCTGGGGCCCCGCCCAGCTCAGTCTCCTCCTCTCCCTCCACCTCCCGCATCACTGGTACCTTGGTTTCCTCTCCTTATTTGCTTGGGTTCGAGTGCCAGGCTCGGCCCACCCTTGGCACCTGGGCTGAGCGGATCTGGGAGCCTCCCCCAGTCTTCCAGGCAGGCATGCCTGATGCCGCCCCCTCACCGGCGGTGCCAGTGCCGGGCTGCGGGTCGGGGCTCACCATGTGCTGGTGCTACAGCTGACAGAGCGGCTTCGGGACGCGGAGAACGAATCCATGGCCAAGATTGCAGAACTGGAAAAACAGCTAAGCCAGGCGCGCAAGGAGTTGGAGACCCTGCGGGTGAGGCTGGGGCGGGTGGTGGGCCAGGCGCCCAAGAACAGGCCAGCTGAGGCTTCTAGGCTTGACATCTCCCTCCACCCCGGGAAAAGGATGGGGACTTGGTGCCAAGGAGTCTGCTGGTGGGCACTGACCCCTCCCGTGGGGTTCGCAGGAGCGCTTCAGCGAATCGACCGCCATGGGCGCCTCGAGGCGTCCCCCAGAGCCTGAGAAAGCGCCTCCCGCTGCCCCGACGCGGCCCTCGGCCCTGGAGCTGAAGGTGGAGGAGCTGGAGGAGAAGGGGTTAATCCGTATCCTGCGGGGGCCGGGGGATGCTGTCTCCATCGAGATCCTCCCCGTCGCTGTGGCAACTCCGAGCGGCGGTGATGCTCCGACTCCGGGGGTGCCGACCGGCTCCCCCAGCCCAGGTGCGCAGGAGCTTCAGGCTGGCGGGGATGCGGGGCAGGGTCTGGAGGGGAGCCCAGGGGCATCTGTGGCGGGCAGAGTTGGGCGAGGGAGGTTTGGATTGTAGGCTCGGCTCAGGTAGGAGCGCATGCGTAGAGCGGGGAGGCGGAGAGGAGCCCACCCAAGCCAAGGAAGCTGACTCGCGCCTCCCCCCCGCCCCGCCCTGCCCTGCCCTGCCCTGCCCTGCTCTCGCTGGCTCAGATCTCGCACCTGCAGCAGAGCCGGCTCCCGGAGCAGCGCCGCCGCCGCCGCCGCCCCCACTGCCCGGCCTCCCCTTCCCGCAGGAAGCCCCGCCCTCGGCGCCCCCACAGGCCCCGCCTCTCCCTGGCAGCCCGGAGCCCCCGCCGGCGCCGCCGCTGCCCGGAGACCAGCCGCCCCCACCCCCGCCACCGCCACCACCTCCGGGCACTGACGGGCCTGTGCCTCCGCCGCCGCCGCCGCCTCCCGGAGGTCCTCCTGATGCCCTAGGAAGGCGCGACTCAGAATTGGGCCCAGGTGAGTGGAGTGGACCACCTTGGGCACGGGGCTGGGGGGAGATGGAGGGAGGGGCCTGGGCCTCAGTGTCCTCCAGGGTCCTCTGCCTGGGGGTCTTCTGCTGCCTCCTGGCTGCCCCATCAGCCCTCCCTGGGCCCAGGTTCCCTCCAGTACCCCCAGTGCTCACCACTCCCCACAAACCCCCGTCCCAGGAGTGAAGGCCAAGAAGCCCATCCAGACCAAGTTCCGAATGCCACTCTTGAACTGGGTGGCACTGAAACCCAGCCAGATCACCGGCACTGTCTTCACAGAGCTCAATGACGAGAAGGTGCTGCAGGTGAGTGTCCCTGCCTGGCTCCGCATGTGGGCACCGGAGGAAGAGGGGAGTTGCCTGGGTCAGACTGGGCCCTGGGGGTAGTCATTTTTTCCAAGCCATTTCACAGATGAGGAGGGGGAGGCCCAGGGATGGGCATTAAGCCAGACTGGACCAGTACCTCTAACAGGCAGAATCCTGCCTTCCCAAACGCCTTCCCCTCCATCCCTGCAGAGGGGTGCATCCCCTCACCCCAGTTCTTCTGCCTCCAGGCCTCTTTCCTTCCACTTTCCCACAGGCAGCCAAGGCTTCAGCCCTCCTGATTCCACTTCTAGTTTTCCAAAAGGATGTGTTCTCTTGCCTCTAGGCCATTGTTCCATTCTGTTCCCTCTGCCTGGAATGTCCTTTCCTTTCTCCTTTTTACCGCTGGCCAGTTCAGCTCTTCCTTTAGCTCTTGTGGCCCCAAGTCTGGGTCCCCCAGGTTAGACGGCCCTCCTCCTCCAGGCTCCCTGTGCTTCCCGTGCCTCCCAGCAGGGCCTGTGGTCAGGCTGGGTTACTGGTTCTCTGCTGGTGGCCTGGTCAGAGCCAGATGGGTGGCTCCAGCACTATGCTCAGCCAGGAGAGTGCCAGACCCCAGCCCCACCCAGCTCCGCCTCCTCACCCTGCACCTTCAGGAGCTGGACATGAGTGACTTTGAGGAACAGTTCAAGACCAAGTCCCAAGGCCCCAGCCTGGACCTCAGCGCTCTCAAGAGTAAGGCAGCCCAGAAGGCCCCCAGCAAGGCGACACTCATTGAGGCCAACCGGGCCAAGAACTTGGCCATCACCCTGCGGAAGGGCAACCTGGGGGCCGAGCGCATCTGCCAAGCCATTGAGGCGTGAGTGTCCCTGTCCTGGGCTTGTGGGCAGTCCGGCCCCTCTGCTAGGCTGGGGTTGTCAGGCAGATCCTAGTAAAAGAGTCTCAATGGTGAGCTCTTTCATCAAGCTTCGTACCAACCCTGGTCCAGGAACCTTGTCCCCATTTTAAGGTGGAGAAAACTGAGTCCATGCCTAAATTAGGATGTCCCACTTCCTCCCTGCCTCTTTGCCTAGCTGTGAGCACCCAGGCTGTAGGATTTACAGCTGGGCGTCTGCCACTGATGTACGATGGGGACCCCAGCTTCCCAGTTCCCAGTTTCTCTGGATTCCTACCTCTTGCTCTCTGAAGCTGTTGGCAAATAGAAAATACTGAAATTCATTTATTCAATCAAGGCAGGGGTAGCCCTGCTCCCAGGGACTGGTGGGTATGGATGATGCCCACTCTCCCCTCTCCTCCCTCCCACAGGTACGACCTGCAGGCTCTGGGCCTGGATTTCCTGGAGCTGCTGATGCGCTTCCTGCCCACAGAGTATGAGCGCAGCCTCATCACCCGCTTTGAGCGGGAGCAGCGGCCGATGGAGGAGCTGTCAGAGGAGGACCGCTTCATGCTATGCTTCAGCCGCATCCCGCGCCTGCCAGAGCGCATGACCACACTCACCTTCCTGGGCAACTTCCCGGACACAGCCCAGCTGCTCATGCCGGTGTGGGCGGAGCGGGCAGGGCGGTGCGACTTGGGTGGGGATGGGCAGGAGGCAACTCCCAGCCTGGGCTGCAGCAGGGAACCTGGGAGTACTTGAGCCTCCAGATGGAGGAGGCTCCAACTTATCTTATCTCCCCCATCCCACCCCCAGCAACTGAATGCCATCATTGCAGCCTCAATGTCCGTCAAGTCCTCTGACAAACTCCGCCAGATCCTGGAGGTGAGGGGCCAGGAGGTGGGGTCCACTCTTGCCTGTTCTGGGTAGTGTGAGAGGGAGACCCAGGCCTTGCCCACCTGCAATGCAACAAAGATAACATTCCCACTTCTCATGTACATGCTGAGAAGGACAAATCTAAGGCGGGTGGCGAGTGGGAAGGGGTACAGCAGCCGTGTCTGTAGCAGCTCACCTGGGACCCTGCTGGAGGGCTCAGTCCCCTTTAGTGTTGCTCTCTGAGCAACCTCACCTGCTCAGTGGAGGGCCCAGGAACCAGTAGAAATGGCTGGTGGAAAGGCAGTGACCACACAGACTAGGAGGGGTTGCTGGCAACAAGTTGTGGGTTGGACTAGCAGAGGACAAAATTGGGTGTGCCCATGGTGTTAACTGTGCACATGTGTGAGACCTGTGTGTACACACATGTACATGTGCTGTGGATCTGAGGGGACTGTGCAGGAGTACAGTAGGGGCTGAGTGTGTGGGGCCTGCTCCTTGCCACCTGTTCTCCTTGTGCAATATACTTAAGCGGTGTCCTCAGCCCTGGCATTCTGCTGAGCCTTTCTCCTGCCTCTCCCAGATCGTCCTGGCCTTTGGCAACTACATGAACAGTAGCAAGCGTGGGGCAGCCTATGGCTTCCGGCTCCAGAGCCTGGATGCGGTGAGGAGGGTCCCCTGGCTTGGGGACTGGGGCTGGGGACCGGCTGGTGGCCTGTGGCTTACAATGGGTCCTTGTGCAGCTGTTGGAGATGAAGTCGACTGACCGCAAGCAGACGCTGCTGCACTACCTGGTGAAGGTCATTGCAGAGAAGTACCCGCAACTCACAGGCTTCCACAGCGACCTGCACTTCCTGGACAAGGCGGGCTCAGGTAGGGGACACACAGATCCTTGGGTGCGGGGAGGGGCCGTGGGCTGGGGTAGGTTGGGAGAAAGCTAGGGTGCCACAGGATATAATTGGTGGGAGGGCTGCCTCTCCGATTCACTGACCTGATACTGCCCCATCCCTGGCCCAGTGTCCCTGGACAGTGTCCTGGCGGACGTGCGCTCCCTGCAGCGAGGCCTAGAGTTGACACAGAGGGAGTTTGTGCGGCAGGATGACTGCATGGTGCTCAAGGAGTTCCTGAGGGCCAACTCGCCCACCATGGACAAGCTGCTGGCAGACAGCAAGACGGCTCAGGTGCGCCAGGGCTGGCCTCACCTGGAGGTGGGGCATGTAGGAGCACTAGGTAGCCCAGCCTGGCGGGGTGTGGCCGTAGCTGGGACCCCTTGGGGGGATGCAGCAGGAATGAGGGGCCACCCTGCCTGGGAGGAGCTGAGTTCAGGTGGCCAGTGTCCTGAGGGGTACAGGCTGTGAGAGGTCTAAGCTGGGGGGCTGACAGGCTGTGCCCACAGGAGGCCTTTGAGTCCGTGGTGGAGTACTTCGGAGAGAACCCCAAGACCACATCCCCAGGCCTGTTCTTCTCCCTCTTTAGCCGCTTCATTAAGGCCTACAAGGTATTCGGGTCTGGGGCAGGCTGGGAGCCCTGTAGGGCACTGAAGCCTTTCCACTGGGCAGCGGACGGGTGGGGCTGCTTCTGTTTAGGGGGTGGGTAGGGCAGTAGGGAGGGCCACCCTCATGGAGACTGCCTTGGCCCACAGAAAGCTGAGCAGGAGGTGGAACAGTGGAAAAAAGAAGCCGCTGCCCAGGAGGCAGGCGCTGATACCCCAGGCAAAGGGGAGCCCCCAGCACCCAAGGTAGGCAGCTGCTCCTGGGCTTGGTACTGGGCTGCAGGGATGCATGGCATCTCATCACCCTCTGGTGTCACCCCCACACCCTCACTGTTACAGACAGACCCTGCCCCAGGAGCCTGGGATGGGAAAGGGTTCTTTCTGCTCAAGCCAGCTGTCCTTGCTGTGGGGGACCAGGCAGATATTCCAGGGTTTTGGTGATGGGGAGGCATCCTGGAGCTGGAGCTATAAATTCCCCCTAGTCACCGCCAAAGGCCCGGCGACCACAGATGGACCTCATCTCTGAGCTGAAACGGAGGCAGCAGAAGGAGCCACTCATTTATGAGAGTGACCGTGACGGGGCCATTGAAGACATCATCACAGGTAAGGGCTTGGCCAGGCCTTGGTCTTATCCTCAGTCTGTCCTTCTATGCTTTCTTCTGACCCAATCCCCTACCCTCTGGGGGACTGGCTGCCACATTGCTTCTTGCTACCTTTTCTGTTTTTCTTTCCTTTCTCCTTTCTCTACTCCCCTTCACCCGCCCCACCCCCACTCAGTGATCAAGACGGTGCCCTTCACGGCCCGCACCGGCAAGCGGACATCCCGGCTCCTCTGTGAGGCCAGCCTGGGAGAAGAGATGCCCCTCTAGCCCCTCAGGTACCCAGATGACCTGGCCTCTGATAACCACGCTGTCCACAGCCCCTGGGACCCTTGGGGGAACTGAGGCATGCTGCCTTCTCCTGGGCCAGTGGATGGCTGGGATGTGATTTGTGGGGTCGGGGGGTCTGACAAACATAAACGGTACCCCTGCCATGTGCACACAATCTGAGTCCTTAGGAGGCTAAGCTTTGTGCCCTGGAGCCATGCTCCCAGCTCTGGGCGGACTCCTGAATGGTAAATGTGTCTCCTTCGGTTGCCAGATCTGCGGAACCAGCCCTACATCCGCGCAGACACAGGCCGTCGCAGTGCCCGCCGGCGTCCCCCGGGCCCTCCACTGCAGGTCACCTCCGACCTCTCGCTGTAGCCGCTATTTCTGCAGGTGGATTCGGCAGGGGTGTGGGGCCGTGGACAGGCTGAGGCTCAAGGAAGGTGGTCCTCAGCTCGGCTGGCCGGGCAGCCCCTCCTCCGCTGTGGCCCGCCTCAAACGGGCTGGTGCATCCTCCTCTTGGCCACAGAGGGCAGCATCGACCGCCCCTCCCCCCAAATGCTGCTTGCAGCACCCACCCTAAAGCCCCCTCCAAATAGCCATACTTAGCCTCAGCAGGAGCCTGGCCTGTAACTTATAAAGTGCACCTCGCCCCCGCAAGCCCCAGCCCCGAGGACCGTCCATGGACCTTATTTTTATACGAGATTAATAAAGATGTTTGCAAAAGATCTGCGTCGGCTTCGTGCCTGCCGCAGCCACCCGCAGCCCGTTTCCGCTCAGCAAACGCTTTACTTGTACAAGCTCTTCATGGCAGGCCTCTGCAAACCAGCGGACGCCGGGGAGAAGGGCTGCTTCTTCACTAGAGTTGGCGGCGAGGGAGCCCGCTTCGAGGGTGCGGAGGCTCTCGTGGCTGGCCCAGTATCCCTGCGAGAGGCCGGAGGGGGCGAGCGGGCAGCTGGGGTTAGACCCGCCGGGCCAGCCCCGCAGCAGTTCTCCTTCCGGCTGCCCCGCCCCATTTGCGCCAGTCCTGCCGCCTACCTAGGCACCTGGCCCCTTTTCCTTTCGCCCTACCCAGTACTTAGTGACGCCATGAGTGACCTCGCCTTACATTTCCGCGCGTGCCACCTCCGTCACCGCCTGCCGGGTCCCCATTTCTTCCGGGCCTGCCCCCGCTCCTCGCCTGTCCCTCCCCTCCGCCAGCGGGTGTCGCCCCATCTGCCTGTCCCGCCTCCGCGCACTTGTCCCGCCCCTCACTGCGTGTCCCTCCCCCGCCCGCCGGCTCTCACCTAGGCCGAGTCACGCCCCGGGCTGGGCGGGATCTTGGGACGGCCGGGCCAGTAGGGCTGGATCAGGCGGAAGCCGGGGCCCCGGGCTGGGCTTCGTGTCCTGCGTTCCGGGAGCGCCAACCCCTCCAGGTTAGGAATCTGAGAGTAGGGGCTGCACGCACCTGGGGCGGGTGCCGGGGAGGAGGTAGAGGAGGAGACGGTCCTCAGAGCGGGTCCTGGGGGTCGGAGGCGAGGGCGGGTGTTGTGAGTGGCTGGGAGAGGTCCCTCCCGCGGGTCCCCGCGTCCCCCGCCCCCTCGGGGACGCGCCTACGTCGTCCAGTCTGTGCAGCGAGCGCGCCAGCTCCTAGTTGGAGAGGCCACTGATGCGCGCCGCGTGGCAGAAGGTGAGGCCCGCGTGGGAGCGCCCCCCAACCCCCGCAGCCTGGGCTGAGCCGCGGAGCCCGCTGCTTCTTGAAGTAGTAGCTTGGAGAAAAGAGGCGGGGCGGCCGCCTCAGACACCCCCAGCCCTCTCTGTCTCACAGGTGCGGAAGCCAAAGCAGGGCCGGAAGCCACTGCTTTGTCTTTGTCCTGGGGCGACTTGGGGCCCAGGAAACAGACCCAGAATTCAGGGCTCCCGTCTCTAGGGCAGGAACATCTCGGGGCAGGGTTTGCTCCTCCCATTCTGGGCCCAGGAGCTGGTATGGTTGTGCCCACCTCATCACCTCCTGTGCCAACTTGGAGGGCACAAAGCCCCGGCCCAGCAGCTTGAACAGCATTTCCAAGAACAGGGTCTGCAGTCCCTGGGGGGTCACACACCTGGCTGTTCCTCACCTGGCTTGGGGGCAAAAAAGGTGAAGGAGGGTGAGGAGGGGGCACCCCCTAGGCCAGGCCCACCCCTCCTCCACCAGCCTTGCTCCCCACCCAGGCACTAAGCCAAGCGGTAGTTGTCATTGAAGACACCCAGGAAGTCACTGAAGCTTACGATTCCATCACCTGGAGAGAGGAGAGGGGGTGCTATGGGTGCCTGCCCCCTGCAGAAGGCCTGCCTTGCACATGCCTGCTGGCAGTTCCAGGTGTTAGAGAATCTAGTCCTGCCTCTAGCCAAGGGCAGACCTCAGTTTCAATGGGGGAGAAATGGCCCATGCCTTGGGGGTTCCCAAATCAGGATTAGGATTAACACAGCAGCAACATTTACAGGCCTTGGGATAGGTGTGTTGGTCAGGGCAGGCTTCCTGGAAGAGGGAACTTTAAAATAGGACCAGGCCAGGATTTTGTGGGAAGGGGAAGCATTCTTTAAAAGAATGCCTGGAGGTGGGAGGGGACAAGAGGACAGGGATGGGGCACCCACCATCCAAGTCTGCCTGCCGCAGAGCCTCGAACGTCTGCTGTGGACTCAGCTGAATACCCACATTGCCCAGGGCAACTTTCATGCTGCACGTGTCCACGGTGCCTGTTGGGCTGCAGCTGAAAAGTTTGAAGATATCCTGGAAGGCTGAGGGTAGAGGGGACAGGTGGCAAGATGAACCACCCACACAGGAACCCTGAGAGCTGCCCACTCTAACTCAGGTGGAACTGATGACTTGGCTCATTCCAACTCCCTCCTGGGTGTTTTAAATTTGTATTTATTTATTTATTTTTGAGACAGAGTCTCACTCTTTGCCCAGGCTGGAGTGCAGTGGCGAGATCTCGGCTCACTGCAGCCTCAACCTCCCAAGGCTCAAATGATCCTCTCACCTCAGCCTCCTGAGTAGCTGGGATCACAGGTACGTGCCACCACACCTGGCTAATTGTTTAATTTGTTGTAGAGATGGGGTTTTGCCATGTTGCTCAGGCTGGTCTCAAAGTCCTGGGCTCAAGTAATCCTCCCGCCTTGGCCTCTCAAACTGTTGGGATTACAGACGTCAACCTCCACACCTGGCCTATAACTTTTAATATAAAGAGTAGCAGTGGCTGTTGTGTGTTGGTACATGTTATGTGCCCATCCAGTCCTCATGTCCAAAACTCATGTTTGAAAAACATTGAAAACTCATGTCCAAGGTCACATCTGGCAGTCTGGCTCTGAAGCTACAGTGCCTTGGAGCCCTGCTGGTGCCTGGCATGTAGTAGGCACTGAACATTGTTGATGATGAATAAAGTGATTCTGCTTTGAGGGGCCCTTGCCGATATCAGGACATGTTGTTTGGGGGAGCATTGGGGCTGTGGTTTCTTTTGCCTTTACCCCTATGGTCCTAGACCCCAAGAGGCAGGGAAACTCAGATTTTTCCCTCCATTTTTTCTCCTTCTTTACCTTCTCCCTTCTTTTCCATCCTGTTCATCATCCATCTATCCATCCGTCTAAATACCTGCATTCACATATCTACCAATCCATTGAGTTTTCTTTTCCTTTCCTCCCTCCTTCACACACACACACACACACACACACACACACTCACAAAGACTCTGTGAGCCCTAGGGTTGTAGAGATGAGCAAATCAGACAAGCATGGAGGGATGGTTGCAAACACTGGCTTCTTTCAGTGACCCCAGCTTCAGGGCAGGCAATCCCTTGTAGTTCTTCCTTGAGCACCCCCTAATTTTCTTCTCTACTGTCAGTCCTGGGGCCCTTACCTGCCAGCTGCTGGGGTGTCTCGCCTGTCAAGCTGCCCCAGGAGAAAGAAAGAGGTTGGAAAGGTCTTTGCACCTGTTGCATAGAAATGCCAGGGCTAGCCAGGCCTTACCCCAAACCCAGCACCCAAGGCCTGGCCTCCGGTCCCTGCCTTCACCTCTGAGACCCAGCATCTGGACCTGACTCTGCTGGATGGGCAGCTTCACAAGGCCCTGGATTTCTCTTGCCCTCATGGTGTATTCAGCCTTTGTGGCCATGGCTGCTGCTGGCTCTGTCTGGGTCAGCCAGGCAGTATGCAGCTGCAGCCTCCCTTTCTGCATCCTGCCAGCCTGCTCCTCTGCTGGATCTCATGTGAGCAGCCTTTGAGGGTGCTGTGGAGGCCTCAGAGGCAGGAAGGAGAGAGGGCAGAGGGGCCCAGCCCACTCAGGTACTCAGACTCCAGGGGACCTGGGACCAGGCCTGTGGGTATACAGTTCCACCTCCTCCCAGGATCCTCCATATGAAGCTGTACCACAGCCCTCTATGCAGGGGATTCTGGGGAAAGGGGTAGGGCAGTGATTCCCCCAACCCCGGGTGAGGGAAAAGGACCCTCCTCCAGCTCTGGTCACCTGTTTGTTCTCTGTGATGACTCGGATCTCTTGGTCTTCTGCTCTCTGCAAATTACTCCTAAAACTCAACAGTAAGGCCAGGCATGGTGCTCAGGACCGTGATCCCGGCACTTTGGATGGCCGAGGATGGAGGATTGCTTGAGCCTAGAAGTTCAAGGCTGCAGTGAGCCATGATGGCACCATTGTACTCCAGCCTGGGTGATGGAGAGAGAACTTGTCTCAAAAAACAAAAAAACAAAACCCCTCGACAGTAAGAAAATGAACAGCCCGATTTAAAAAAAATGGGCAAAAGCCAAATGTGGTGGCTTACATCTTTAATCCCAGCACTTTGGGAAGCTGAGGTGGGAGGATCACTTGAGCCCAGGAGTTCAAGGCTGCAATTAGCCATGATCGAACCACTGCACTCTGCCTGGGTGACAGAATGAAGCCTTGTCTTAAAAAAAAAAAAAAGTCTAATCTAAATAGGCACCTCACCAAAGAATATATACAAACGAAAGTAAGCATATGAAAAAATGTTCAACATCATATGTTATCAGCAAATTGCAAATTAAAACAATGAGATACTATTATGCACCTATTCAGATACCAAAATCCAAAACACTGCCACCACCAAATGCTGGTGAGGATGTGGAACAATAGGAACTGATTAATTGCTGGTGGGAATGCAAAATGGTGCAGCCAATCTGGAAGACAGTTTGGCAGTTTCTTACAAAACTAAACACACCCTTATCACATGATCCAGCAATCGTGCTCCTTGGTATTTATCCAAATGTTTTGAAAACTCGTATCCACACAAAAACCTGCACATGGATGTTTATGGCAGCTTTATTCATAATTGCCAAAACTTGGCAGCAACCCAGATGTCCTTCAGTAGGTGAATGGATAAATAAACAGTGATACACCCAGACAATGGAATAGTATTCACCACTAAAAATAAATGCGCTATCAAGCCAGGAAAAGATATGGAGGAACCTTAAACATGTATTACCAGGTGAAAGAAGCCAACCCAAAGAAACTGCATACCGTATGATTCCAAATCATTCTGGAAAAAGCAAAACTGTGGCAACAGTAAAAGGACCAGTTGTTGACAGGAGTTGGAGGGGCCAGGTAGAGCACAGAATTTTTAGGGCAGTGAAACGACTCTGTATCATACTACAATCAAAACCCATAGAACGGGCCGGGTGCAGTGGCTCACGTCTGTAATCCCAGCACTTCGGGAGGTCGAGGCGGGTGGATCACCTAGAGTCAGGAGTTCAAGACCAGCCTGGCCAACATGGTGGAACCCCGTCTCTACAAAAATACAAAAATTAGATGGGCGTGGTGGTGGGTGCCTGTAGTCCCAGCTACTTGGTAGGTTGAGGCAGGAGAATCGCTTGAACCCAGGAGGTGAGCAGAGGTTGCAGTGAGCTGAGATCACGCCATTGCACTCCAGCCTGGGTGACAGGGCACGACTCCATCTCAAAAACAACAAAACCCCATAGAATGTAGAACACCAATAGTGAACCCCAATGTGAACTGTGGACTTTTGGTGATGATGATGAGTCAGTGTAGGTTTATCAGTTGTAACAAATGTACCACTACAGGATGTCCATAGCGGGGGAGGTTGTATGTGGGTGGGGACAGGGGTACATGGGAACTCTTTGTACTTTCCACTCAGTTTTGCTGCAAACCTAAAACTGCTCTAAAAAATAAAGTCTATTAATTTAAAAAAACCTATGGAAAGATGAGTCCCGAGAGCCCATTGATGCTTCTGGCTCAGTCCCGCACCACCCCCAAGACACCCACCTCTGCAGCTCCTCCTTGTCCCTCCTTCCAGTCTCCTGCCCGCTTCTCCTCCTGGCCCTGGCCCATTCTGAACTGCTCACCCCTTCCTAATCCCACCCTCCAGGCCCTGGGCATCTCTCTCCTTGGCCCCTCCAAAAGCTGGGCAGGCTTTTGAAGATCCACAAGGCTGGGCTTTTGCTTAGCAGGGAACTTGAGGCCAGGCCATGGCGTGGCCTCCCCTTCTCCTTCCCCCAGGCTTCCCTGTCCACATCCTTGTCCATCCGGGTACTCCGAATCTCCTTCCTTCCTTTGCTGCCATCTCTACTCTGCCAGAAGCCAGTCTATACTGCCTGCCCTCTGGGCCTCCAAGGCCAAAGCCTGGGTGGGAGGCGTGTGCATTTGTGTGCATGTATTTTTTTTTTTCTTCTTTGAGATGGAGTCTCTCTCTGTTGTCTAGGCTGGAGTGCAGTGGTGCAATCTCAGCTCACTGCAACCTCTGCCTCCCGGACTCGAGAGATCCTCCTGCCTCAGCCTCCCCAGTAGCTGGGACTACAGGCGCATGTCACCATGCCCAGCTAATTTTTGTATTTTTAGTAGAGATGGGGTTTCACCATGTTAGCCAGACTGGTCTCGAACTCCTGGCCTCAAGTGATCTGCTGGCCTCTGCCTCCCAAAATGCTGGGATTACAGGCGTGAGACTCCACGCCTGGCTTTGTGTGCATGTTTGGTACATGCGACTGTCACAGGCACATGTGTGTATGGGCATGTGTGACATGTGCTGCGTCCTCTGTGTGTGGGTGCTGTACGTGTGATGTGCTGGGCAGTTGGTGGTGTCTGTGTGCACATGTCTGGGTGATCTATGGCTCTCCTGCATTTGGAGGTACGTCTAGCTCCAGCCTGTGACCCCCTGGAGGACCAGTCCTTCAGCCTCATTTTCCTCCCCTTCAAGCTCCTGGACACCATCCCTTCCCCATGCCAGCCCTTCCCCATGAAGAGTGCAGGAAGAACCCCCTCAGACCCACTTTCTCACCTGCCCAGTCCACGCCCAGGAGGCCATCTCCTCAGATGATCTCAACATGTCCCTGGCCTCAGGCCAAGACGAAGCCTCATTTCACAGTCTAAGAAATGGAAGCCTCAGAGGACACCGAGGTCTCCTCAAGACCAGCCACAAGTCTTTCTGCTGGCTTAGAGGGCTGGCCAGGAGGGAGTGAAGGGAACTGACCCTGGGGAGTGGGCAGGTGAGAGATGGGTGGCCAGGACAAGGGTGGCATTGCCCTCTGGGGGCAGGTGGAGCTGGGGCAGCTAAAAAATTGGTGACATCCCTAAAAAACCGAGACCAGGACACAGCAGCCAGGTGGGCTCCCTGGCCCAGGGGCATTTGCGCAAAAGTCTGAGCCGACGGTCAGCACTGGAGGCTTTATTGGTTCTGTCTAGTCATTTCTCTGGGGTTGTGGGGGCTGACAGCTTAAAATGGATTTTCACCAATAATGGATTTTCTTTCTCTTTTCCTGGTGGCACTGAGCTGCAACACAAAAGAGAGAGTGTCACTTGGGCCCCAGAGGGTGGTTGAAGGAAGGGGTGAGCCCAGAGGCCTCTCTGAAGAGGTCGCTGGGGTAAGGGGTCTTCTGCTGCTGCCTGCGTCTGGGCAGCTGAGGTTGCATTCTGTGTCCATTCACTAGCAGAAAGCAAGGTGTACTGGAGAGCCCTGCACCCTCATTCTCCCCTCAAGAAAAGTGTCCTGGACCCCAGGGTTGAGGCCAATAGGCTTTCAACAGGGCAGACCCCAGCCTGAGCATTCCCAACCTTGGTGAGGCCCGACCCCCAGGGTGGAAAGCCGCCTAATGCCAGTGTGGTCCTTCCCATTTTGAACCCAGGCCCCTGTGCCCACCCTCCTTGGTCCCCAGGCCTCCTCCTGCCCTTGTCTTGGCTCTGCTCCTCAGTCCACTGGAACGTCGTTCCAACAGCCGTTATGAGGTTACTGAGGTGGAGGCGTCACAGCCCACCACATCCCATTCCACTGTTCTCTACCCCTACCCGGCTGTGTGAGGACCCCCGCCACGTTCTAGCACAGCCCCTCAATGGGAGCTGCGGGGCTGGCCTCACTCACTCTTCCTTGCCTCCCTGCAGCAGAGGGGACGTGGCTGGTGGCTGGAGAAGCTGCATTTGCCCTTCGATGGTGGCCCTCTTGATCCCCGGCTTGCCGAAGTCAAAGTAAGCTTGAGCGAAGTTCTTGTCTTCCTGACTCCAAGATTTCAGTGGTGCTCTGGCTTCACGTGGTTTCTCTGGCAGGGTCTCTGCGTGCTTTTCTGGCTCTCGCTCCTCCACAGTGGTCAGGAGGGGCTCTGTGGAAGGCTCCAGAGCCTCCTGGGGTGGAGCTTTCATCATGTGTTCCAAACTGGGCAGGTCCATCCTGCTGGAGGAGGCCATGGCCAGGGAAGATGCAAAGGTGATTAGCTCTGCCAGGCCAATGGGTGGCGGGAGATCTGAGGACAGGAGGGGGCTTGGTGCCTGGGAGCTTGTGGCTGGAGGAGCTGAGTGGGCATCAGGGATCTGGAGCTGCTCCTCGGAGCACAGGGCATTGGTGGGGATGGCCTCCCGGAGGGGGGATCTGATGGGCTGGCCTGCGCTGCCATTGTTGAGCTGCATGTTGATGGCCCGCTGCAGGCTGTGCTCTGAGGCCTGGATGAGCTTGTTTGCCCAGAAGAGGTGCTTGGAGGTCTGCGCACTGATGGAGTGATGGCAGGCAGACATGTGGTTCTCCTCCGTGAAACTTTGGTAGTTTGAATTCAGACTCCATGGTCTGAAGGTCTGTGGCGTGGGCAGCCCCATGTTGGAGTGGACGGACTCTATTTTGCATACCAGCTGCATGGGTTCTTCGAAGTCAGACTCCTCGTTCCAGTTGGCTTCCGTGTCCAGCTCAGCTTCAAGCTTGAGGGCTGGGTATAGCTCTGACTCCAGTAAAGCCGGCACCTGTCCGATCTCCAGTTCTGGGTCTGGGTCTGGGTCTGGTTCTGGGTCCAGGTCCGGGTCCACTTTGAGTTGGGGCTTCTGCTCTAGCATGTCTGCCTCCAGCTGAAATGTTTCAACTCGAAGCTGAGGAGGCAGGAGCAGGAGCAGGAGGTCCTGCCCCTGAGGCCCTCCCTGGCACCGAGTCCCTGCCCCACCCCTGCCCCGGGTCCTGCTCTCTTCCCCCCGCCCCCTAACCCCATTCCTGCCTCCTCTCAGAGACCTGCCTGGTAAGGGTGTGTGTGTGTGGGTGTACCCACACTGGCCTGGTACTAGGATCCCAGGATTGTCAAGGATAGGGGCTGGTGGGGACTTAGGGAAGAGCCCTGCCGCTTGCCTACCACCTCCCTGTAAGAGGACACTCCCATTTTTACCTCCTGTTCCTCTTGTATCCGGTGTTGACTTAAATCATCTCTAAGACAGAAGAAGACAGAGTGGGCGATGGGGATCTGTGGGGTGGGTGGTGGCTTCAGCGGGAAGGGGGTTTCTGGGGCCCTCAAAGCCCTCTGCCTTGTAACAGAGGCTGGCACGATGCACCTCCCCCCGACCACCCCGCCACCAGCTCATCCACTCCCCTGGCTGTCCCACTCCGCTGCCACCAGGAAGTCTGCAGTTGTATTCTGAAACTTTAGTGAGTTTAGGAAGCTCCTTGCCAACTCATGCCCCACCCCCAAAGAGGAATCCAGTTGGTTGGAGGTAAGGCCCAGGAATCTCATTTTTATCAAGCATTGCAGGTGAGCTGGGGCAACTCACTTTGAGGATTAGTGCCCAGAACACTAGTCCCCAGCAGGGCAGCCCCAGAGCAACGTCCTCCCACCCACCTGCCCACTCTTTCTTCAAGTGCCTGCCCACCCCCGCCTTGAGCAGCTCTGTCCTCAGCAAGCCAGGCAGCTCTGAGGGGTCAGGTCCTATCCCATCCCTGGGTGTGCCCCACCACCCCTCAGTCTTCCTCTCATGCCAGGGGCTGAGGGCATAAACAGAAGTGGGAGGATAGACGCCCCACGCCCTCCCCAGCCTTTTGCCTGGACACTGGTCCCGGGGAGGTTTTGGAAATGGCAGAAGGGAGGGAGATCCTAGGCTGGGGGATCCTAGGCTGGGGGTGAGGTTGGAGGTCCTGGAGGGCTCAGGGGAGGCCCTGTGTTGATTGAGGATGGTTCTCACCGCATCTCTGCAACCTCCACTGACCCTTTGCTGCAGCATGGAAATCCATGGGTACCTGACAGGGCAAAGGACGTGAGGGCAGGGAGCTGCAGGGTAGAGGACAGTCCCGGAGGGATTCCAGAGCCAGCCACCTCTTCCTGCCCTTCTTTTCTCTCTTCTCGGCTGCCATTCCCTCACCGTCCTGCCCCGCTATCCTTGTTCCCAAGCCAGTCGCCATTCCTATCCTCCAGTCCTGCTCCCTCCACTCTCTGTCTGTGCCTTGCCTCCTCGGAGGCTCCCGGTTCCATCTCCATCCCCCAAAACCG
This sequence comes from Nomascus leucogenys, assembly GCF_006542625.1. Classification (NCBI taxonomy): domain Eukaryota; kingdom Metazoa; phylum Chordata; class Mammalia; order Primates; family Hylobatidae; genus Nomascus; species Nomascus leucogenys. The sequence continues at coordinate 30,906,400 of NC_044399.1, read as the reverse complement.
TGACTGCTAACAGTACCCCGACCACGACGGAGCGCTTCCATAGCCTGGGCACTTTACCTGCTTTATCTCATTGATTCAACACAAAAAATTAGGACAGGTCCATTTGCCCAAGGCCCCCCAGCTGATCATAGCTGAAGTGATGACTTGAATGCAGGCTTGACTCAGGAAACTTTTAACTGCCCCCCTGCCCCGCCCCGGCTACTCCCAGGACCCTGTAACTGCGTGGAGTCCCGATAACGCCCCATGTGAACCTCCCCCATCTCCCCATTCCTGCTTCTCTGCCGGCTTCCTCTACTCTCTCTGGGTCATCCGTCACTGACTCCAGGCCAAGGCCTGCACCCCAGGTGTGTGATCTGAGGTGGTGCTAGCACCTATCCGACGATTTATGAGCTCAGATCACCCTCTACAGGGGAGACTGACTCCTTGGGAACATCCCCAACCCCAAACCCCTCCCTGGAGGCTTGTATCTTTTACTGCAGAAGCTGTTTCTTCACCCTGTGGGGGTGGGAAGCACCAGGCTGCCCTGTTCTCTGCTACCCAGGGCCATCATGACAACCCTGCCATCATGCAAGGTGGGTCCCCATCAGCCTGGGGTATGGCAGGAAGTGACAGCCCTGGCTCTGGCTGGGAAAAATCACTCCCAGGATCATATTGGAAGGATGAGAATGTACTGCGGTCTCTTCCTAGAGATGTAGTGGCTAGAGGGAGGGGTCCTTGCATGGCTGGTCCTGGGATTGGGACCATCTGCTTCAGCCTGGTCTTGGGGATGTATCAGCAGAGTGGCCAGCTCAATGATCTCTTCAGAACCCTCCACCTCCTTGATCACTGCGCTTCCCTGGCTTCCTCATGTGTCTCTCTTCTCCCTCTCCAACTCCCCCTGCCCCAGGTCCTGCTGTTCCCCAGTCTTCTGACCTCAGGGCCTTTGCTCCCTTTACAAAATTTCCCTGGGCAGTTTAATCAACACCCACAGCCTCAATCCCCCCATAAATGGCAGCTGGGTATGGACAGGAGAAGAAATTACTGTTGTGTGAGCCTCTTAACAGCACTGGGGGCTGGGAGAAAAAGTCAGACATTGACTCAGCTTGGGACCTCTGTGCCTGACTGGAGAATGTTCTATTAGGGATTCAGTGATATTCTGCAGTGTATGAAATAATTGAAATAATTTTTTTTTTTTTTTTTGAGGCAGGGTCTCACTCTGTCACCCAGGCTGGAGTTGCAGTGGCGTGATCTTGGCTCACTGTAACCTCTGCCTCCTGAGTTCAAGCGATTCTCCTGACTTAGCCTCCTGAGCAGCTGGGATTACAGGCATGCGCCACCACACCCAGCTCACTTTTTGTATTTTTAGTAGAGATGGGGTTTCACCGTTTTGGCCAGGCTGGTCTCAAACTCCTGGCCCGCCTCGGCTTCTCAAAGTGCTGGGATTACAGGCATGAGCCACCGTGCCTGGCCGAAATAATTTCAATTTCCAGTGGTTTGTTGCTAGTACACAGAAATATATCCATCTTTTGTATCCTGCAACTATACTAAAATCTTATTTGTTCTCATAGCTTTTTTTTTTCTTTTAGATTCTATCGGATTTTCTACATAGACAATAATGTGTGTGAGTCAAGACACTTTTACTTCTTCGTTCCCAATCTGGTTCCTCTTATTTCCTTTTCTTGCCTAATTGCACTGGGGACAATCTCCATACAATGTTGAGTAGGAGTGCGTGTGTACATCCTCGCTTCGTTCTGAGCTTAGGAGAAAGTGTTTAGCCTTTCACCGTTAAGGATGATGCTAGCTGTAGGTTTCTTCATGATGCCTTTCATTAGCTTGCGCATCTTCATGAAGTTTCCTCTCTTAGATTGCTTAGTTTTAATTAGGAATGGATGCTGGATTTTGCCTAATGCTTTTTCTGCATTTATTGAGATGATCATATGGTTTTTCTTTAATATTGTATTGTATATGTTATACATAACATATGTTATAATACATTAACATATGAGTAATGTTATATTATTTGGGTGATAATTCTTTTATATTTTTATATTGTTTATGGTAAAATACATTGTTTTTTTTGAGACAGGGTCTCACTCTATTGCCCAGGCTGGAGTTCAGTGGCGCAGATTCGGCAACCTCAACCTCCCTGTCTCAAGTGATCCTCCCGCCTCACCTCTGGGGTAGCTGGGACTGCAGGTGTTCACCACCACCCCCAGCTAGTTTTTGTATTTTTTGTAGAGATGGGTCTTGTTATATTGCCCAGGCTGGTCTTGAACTCCTGGGCTCAAGCTATCCATCTGCCTTGGCCTCCCAAAGTGCTAGATTATAGGTGTGAGCCACCACGCCCAGCTATAAATTTATTTTTTAAAATGTTAAATCAGCCTTGCATTACTGGGATAAACCTCATTTGGTCATGATATATTACCCTTTTTATATGTTGTTGAATCTGATTGGCTGTTTTTCAGAATTTTCACATACGTATTTGTGAGGGATATTGGTGTATAATTTTCTTTTCTTGTAATGTCTTTGTTAGGTTTTGATAGGGAGGATGGCTTGAGTCCTGGTGCCAGAGGTTGCAGTGAGCCGAGATGGTGCCATTGCACTCCAGCCTGGGCGACAGAGCAAGACTCTGTCTCAAAAAAAAGAAAAAAAAAAAAAGAGATGAGGTCTCGCTATGTTGCCCAGGCTGGTTTCAAACTCCTGAGCTCAAGCGATCTTCCCACCTTGGCCTCCCAAAGTGTTGGGATTAAAGGCGTGAGCCACCGTGCCTGGCCTAATTTCTTACCTCAAATTCACACCCTGTATGTCCAGACTCTTAAGTGTGGCCGCCACGGTTCTGCCTGTCTGACCCCTGTCTCCCTTTCTAGTCTGTCATCTCTCCATACCCCACTCTCCTCGCCCTATTCATCCTTCATCCTTTCACTCAAATGAGAAACCTGGGTCATTTGTGACTCCTCACTCCGCAGCTCCTGCCCTCCTACCCCTGATGCTCTCCTCATCTCCCAGTACCAGAGCCAACACGCACCCATGACTTCTTACCCTTTGGCACTTGGTGCTGAGTGCTTTGCACATTCAGTCTTCATACCTACCCTATGCCCAGTTGGCCACGGCTCTCCTCTCACAGATGAGGAAACGTGTATGAGGTCACGCAGCTATTAAGAGCAGCACACGACCCAAAGGCAGGTCTGGCTGGCTCCAAACTCTGGGATGCTACTCGCTGCACTGTCTTAAATCTCTTTAGTCTTCCAGTGGGACCACTGCAACTATGTCCCCCTCCAACTTGGATTTTCAATGACCTCAGAGTGAGCCTGCTACATCTCACTTGTCTCTGGTCACCCCCAGACTCCATGTGGCCTCTTGGTGTGATCTCTACCTTCATTTTTCATCTCTTGGCATCCAGCTTCCTGTCCCTCACCCTAAGCCGAAGCTATCCCCAGAGTACGGCAGGCCCTTCTGCACCCAGTGCCTTTGCAAATGCTATTTCTCATACCTGGAAAGCCTTCTTCTGGCAAAGTCCTACTCATGCCTGAAAGCCCAATTCAAATAATCAGTGTAATCCTCTCCATGACAGACCTGGCTGTCTAATCTATGTTTTACCTTACAGGCGTGAGCCACTGCACCCGATCTCTGGTTAATTTTTTTTTTTTTTTGACAGGGTCTTGCTCTGTGGCCCAGGCTGGAGTGGCACCATCATAGCTCACTGCAACTCCTGGGCTCCAGTGAGCCTCCCAGCTCAGCCTCCCAAGTAGCTGGGACTACAGGCTCATGCCACCACATCTGTCTAATTTTAAACATTTCCTGTAGAGGACAAAGTCTCGCTATGTTGCCTAAGCTGGTCTTGAACTCCTGGCCTTATGTGATCCTCCCACCTGTGCCTCCCGAAGTGTTGGGATTGCAGGCGTTGAGCCATCATGCCCACCTAATTTTTGACCATTTTTAATGCTGGCCCATGCCCTTCTGGGAGAGCGGATCCCCAAAAGAAAGCCACCATTTCAGTGGGGGATCTGACACCCCATGGGAAGGGGAGACCCAGGGCACTGGGGGCAAATATCTTTGCTCATTGGCTCAAAGAAGAGTACAAGGCATCAAGGAAGCGCTCCATAAAAATCTCATGAAGACTGCCGCTCCTCCCCGCAAAGCCTCAAGCATCAAGCAGGGACAACTGGATGTGATTTGTTGGATCTGCAGTTCAGGATAATTCATGAGTCGTTTCCTGTGCTCAAGGCCATTGCTCTTTCTGTGGTCTCAGAACCCCTTCAAGAACCACTGACTCTGCAGTCCCTACCCCAAGGCGCGCATGCGTGTCCGTGAGCGCACACGGGTGTGCACTGCGCAGGGACTGAGTCTGGGAGCCGCCGTAGTCAGGGGCACCGGGTGGGCTTTGGCGGCGGGTCGACCTGCCTTTCAGGTGCCGGGGGTTTGGGAGCAGGGGAACGGGCCCCGGGCGGATTCCTGACCGCCCCCTTCGCGCCCCGCCCCCCTCACTTTCGCTTTCCCCGCCTGCGCCAACCCCCGCGCCCGGGCGCCCGGCCGCTCCCACCTGTCACCCCCATGCAGACCGAGGCTCTGTCCTGGAGGCGGGGAGCGGGCTGGTGGATGCTGCCTCTCCGCCTCCAGTGTGCTCTTTGGCTGAGGGACTGGGGGGCGCTGGAAATATTAGAGGCGCCGGTGCCTGTGATGTCGCCGCCTCTGTGACGTCCCCGCCGCGACCCCGCAGGCAGGGAGCCGTATTTAGGTTCCGGGCGGGCGGACGGGGGACGGCCCGACTGAGGCGTCCTCCGAAGGCTGCGGGCCGGAAGCCAGAACTCCTCTCCAAAGACCTCGGGGGTGGGGCTCGCGCTTCCGCAGCGGGCCCAGAGCGAGAGGCAGGCAGCAGGTAAGCCTGGCTCTGCTGGACCGGACTTGCACCCGCTCTGCACGCCAGGGGCTCAGGGCTGCCGCCCCTTTCGTGGTCCCAGGGCCCTTCCAAGAACCGGCTAAACCAACCCAAGCTGCGCGCACACACACTTGTGCACATAGGGAGTGTGGAGCCAGATTCGATAAGGCACCCCGTGTGCCCCAGCTCCATGACCTAGGAACTCAGCCCACGAAGGCATCCCTGGCCCCATGCAGGGCTCAGGAGGCAGTGGAAAGGGTTAAGAGTCCAGGCCTCAAGGACAGGAGGGGAGGGTGGAGGGCCTGTGGTGTGCATCCGGCACCCCTGGCTGGTCAGGGTCCAGAACCCATCCCTATTTCCCTTCTGGTGGTAGGGGGCTGCCTGACTTGGGCAGTGGCACAAAGCATGCAGGCTTCGTTGTTCTCCTCCTCCACCCCTCAGCCTGGCAGTGTTTGGCGAGGGACTTCCCTGATGCCACTGGGCAAGGCATCTTGCCTAACTGGTCTGAATGAATAGCCCAGAGGTGGGCCTAGAAGCACCCACTGAGAGGAGTGGTGGGAAAGCAGCCCCACTCAAGGGTTGAAAACAGTCCTTGTCCAAAACAAGGGGGACTTGAAAAGATCTCATCAAGAAGGCAAAGAGAGGCAGTTGTTAGGGTCGTGAGGTTCAGCAGGCCGGCAGGCACGAGAGGACACTGACGGCCTGGAAACATTGGTCATCACCCCAAACTTTATTGCTTACAGAGTTCTCTACAACCCAGACTCTGCAGTACCAAGGCTAACGTTCTTTATGTGCTGGGGGCCGGGGCTCTCTCCCCGGGAGCAGTTTGGCTCGATGTGGACAGCTGGACAAAGGCCGTCTTGGCAAGACGTGGGGATAAGCTTCTCCCAAGGAGGCTCGGCATCCCCCGCCCCAGGAGGTTGAGGCTAGCAGACACCCCCTGACAATTCACAGCTGATTTAATGCTACGTGAGTCCTGAGTAGCTCCCCTGGGAGAAGAGGCTAAGCTGGGGCAATGGGGAAGGGGGTGCTATTCTTAGAGAAATCTGGAAGAGGTTTGAGGAGTCACATGCATGTGGACAGCTCAAGACTGTGTCCCTTCACCCCATCTCCTGGCTTGCTATGCTCCTAGAGTCACTGACCTGCCCTGCCAGAGGGCAGCCATGAAAGTGCTTTGAGGTCATCAGAGTGCAAAGTGCCGTCGGCAGTACCCTCTGGCCAGGGGCAGGGCAGGGTGAATGTCAGTGTGATGCTAAGCTGTGCTCTGGGGACCAGCACACTGGACACTGATAGTGGGGCTGGGGCGCTGGAGCATCTCTGTCTGCTGCTTTCCTTAGCAGTGATCATGTCCATTCACAGACTGTTCCTGTCAGGCACATCCTGCATCACCCTTCACCTTTACAGATGAGGGAACTGAGTGCCAGCGAGTCTGGGGCAGTGCTGGGCCTGAAGGGGCTCGGGGCCTGCTGCTCTGGAGAAGAGTGGTAGCCAGCAGCAAAGGGGCACGTGTCTGGGGACTGAGAACCACTTCACTTACACACTTTCTTTGGTCCTTGGCTGAACCAGAGGTCAACTCAGGACCTGTGTTGCAACAACCTGAAAAGTGTGGTGTATTCTACCAGGGAGCCTTCCCAGGGTCAGGCATTCCTTTCCCCTATACCCAAAAGGGGTGAGCTGGCCAGGTGAGGCCAGGCAAGGGGGTCAGAGGGCCCCCTTAACCTACGGGCGGGCATACCTGCTGACCTGGTTCTGCACTGAACCTGAGTGTGGGCCCTTACACACTTGACACTCTCACACCAGCCTGGAGGGTGAGGGGCCAAGGGGCTTGCCCACCCCTTCTGACCCAGGCTGGAAGCTGCTCTCCCCTGTCTGCCAGCAAATGGTCACTGATCCAAGCGGGTCAGGCCAACTCAACTGGAGCAGGGCAGAGAAGATCCCGTTTGTTTCCCGAGGTATCTCCTGCCGTCCTCCCCTGTCTCTTCACGTGGCGGAGTGTTTTCTCAGCAGGATGGGGCAGGACTCAGGTGGGAAATCCTGGGAGGCGTTCTGCTTGCCCCCACCTTGCTGCTGCCGGGCCCTGGTCCCATTGCTGAGCCGGGGGCTGGCAGATCCCTGGGAGCGGCTGAGCCTGTGTTTCAGGGCAGCATCATGCGCTGAACAGGAAGGCTGCTTCCGGCAGTGTGGAGCCGGCGGTGGAGGGCAGGGTTAGGGCCTGTTCTCCAGCTGACCATGCTTGACCCTCCAGCTCCAGGCGAAGCTGCCATCAGGGGCCAGTGTGCACTGCAGGTCGATGCCCGAGTCTGGCACCTCCATGTCGTAGCGAACAGGCTGCCCGTCTTTGGTCACCAAGCTGAAGGCTGCAGCTGGGATCTAAGGGTGGAGCAAACCAGTGGGCTGAGATCATGGCATGGGGCTCAAGCCACGTAGAAAGGTAAAGACGTCTCCCTCCAGCCAGACCGGCAGCCCTAAGGGCACTGTCTGTCTGTCATTCCATGGGATTCAGAGAATCCCACCTGGCCCAAGTGTGGGTCTGGAGGACCTCTTCGTCACCACTGCCAGTCTTGCTTTGAGGCCCTGTGGAATGCTTTGAGGCTCTGGGGGACGTCGAAGGCCAATTCCAAGTATTCCCTAGAGTACCATTCTACTTCTTTGAAAGCTTTCCTCCTGGAGGGTGGGGCAGCTGCACTGGCTTCTGGGACTGACCGTCAGAATGTACCTGCCCCCCTTACCTGGCTGCTGATGCCAGTGGCGATGTCTCCCACTTTGACCCGGTGGAACTCCCGGATGTGCAGGTGTTCACCATTAAGAGACTGTATTTGGACTTTCACACCTAGAAGGTGGGCAAGGTGATAGTCAGGAGAGCGGCTGCTGGCTCCCCAAGGACCAGGGTCCTGGCAGGGGCTGGGGGAACGTTTTTGTTAAAAGTCACTCTGCCCTATGTAGGGGGGAGCAGGTCTGGCTGTGATGAAGCAGCAGAGATAAAATTTAGGCTGGTCTAAGCACAGCTGCATTTTTGTTTGTTTGTTTTTGAGACAGAGTCTCACTGTGTCGCCCTGACTGAAGTGCAGCGGCATGATCTCAGCTCACTGCAACCTTTACCTCCCAGATTCAAGTGATTCTCCTGCCTCAGCCTCTCAAGTAGCTGGGATTACAGGCATGCGCCACTACACCCAGCTAATTTTTGTATTTTTAGTAGAGACAGGGTTTCACCATGTTGGCCAGGCTGGTCTGGAACTCCTGACCTCATGTAATCCACCTGCCTTGGCCTCCCTAAGTGCTGGGATTACAGGTGTGGGCCACCACACCCGGTCATAAAGCTGCATTTTATAAGAAAAGAAAAAATTCAGGCTGGAACAGCCTTCATGTGATATACACCTGCTAGTTCTTCCTGGCCGTCAGCACCTGGGATTTGGCGTGTGCATTGCTAAGAGCTGGGGTTGGCTCCTATGGGGAAGTAGTATTTCAACTTGGATGCAAAGCAGAAAGGAACTGAACACAAGGATTCTTAAATTAGATTATGGGCAATTTAGATTGTTCCCTGAGTTGAAGTGGCCTTTGGCCAGCCATGGGGCCCTGATGCCATGAGTCACACTTGCCCTGGAGAGGGCCAGGGAACTCCGAGCTGATGCCCTTGTTATAGCAAAGCCACATCATAACCTATGCAATCAAGCTTGAAAACAAAGGAATTTTATGTTGTCTTTCTCATCTGACCTCAAATCCCAGAGGGGGATTCCTTTTGCTGAGTTTTTGATTAAAATGCTCATGGGTCCTGTTCCTTTTCCCTTTAGAAGAGATTAATTGCTCAGTTTCCTGACTCCAGGTCAAGAGAGACTGCTCTCCTCCCCAAGCTAGGGGAACCTTCTGGGACTTCATCAGCCGCCAGTGAGGGGATAATGGTCCCTCACTGCCCCATCAGGAAAGGCTCGTGGGTGATTGGGACCTTTGCTTGAAACCCAACTTACTGGCCAGGAACCTCAAGTTCTGGGACCAGGCGCCTTCCTCCCTCCCACTGTACCAGGGGAGGGGAGACACAACCCCTCAATGGCTGTCTAGCTCCAGGCAGATCAGCTGCTACGGGGGCTGCTGAGCAGGTGAGAATTGGACTGTACCATTGAAATAGCTTGGGGTGTCGGTGGGCCGCCCCCGGGCCAGCACCATGTTCCAACTGGAGCTTCGAGCCTCAGCCTGGCTGCTCCAGGAGTGTACGCCTGAGCTCAGGGTGTCCCGCGAGCTTTGAGAGGCCTTTGATGGGTTCTGAAACAACAGGATTGGGTATGGACTCAGGGCCCTGGGCTCCGGGATCCATCTCCGGCTTGGGTCTCATTTGGGGCAAAGGGGCACTGCTCATGCCCTTAGCTGGAGGAGGGTAAGGGTTGCCTCCATGGGGGACCAAGGCCTGCCTCCCCATTATCTCTGGTGGCAACACACATTCCCTAATCCCAGAAGGGTAGATTCCCATGGTTTCTCTCACTCTGAACCATGACCACCGCCCCCAACCTAGTGAGGACCCCTGCCAGAAGGAAGGGGTGACCCCCATCACCCTCCCTTTACCCACTACTTGCACAGTGTCCATTCACTAGCTGGACGCAAAGCTGCTTGCTCTGTGCCAGGGCCGGGAGAACCCCACCCCTGGAGCCATGGCTCCGGGGCCACAACCGACTCACCTTCTCGCTGTCATCCGACAGGGAGAGGCTGTCGATGCTGAGGCACGAGAGAATTTGCTCCTGCTCCTCCAGAGAAAATGGCTGGGACAGGCTGTTGAGGAATAATTCTGCAGGGAAAAGTGGAAGATGGCTGTGAAAGACTGGGAGGAGGCTGGCTGTGTTTTCAGGGGTTCTTCCTGCACAGTCTGTAGAAGCTGAGCTGCTGGGGAAGGGGCTGGAAGAAAGCCCACACCGCAGGTAAAGAGAAACGCCGGCCTCCGTGGGTGGCCCAGGGCCAGTGCTCAGGGCCCCACTGCAGCCACGGCTGCCCATACCTATTTCCAGCTGCTGCAGTTCCTGCTCCGGGAAGGTTGCTTTCCGCTCTGGTGAGCTGGGGTTTCTGGCAGGGGCTGGCTCCAGGGAGGACAGAGGTAAGGGTTCCCACATCCCAGACTCCTCCTTGCTCAAAGTCAAGGGAGGAGACTTGTTTGGCTCTGGGGGCTCTGGTGGGAGAGGAGGCTGGAGCTTAGGGTCTCTGCCTGTTGTCTCCTCAGCTGGCCGGAGCCCTGGGGCCCTTGGCGAAAGCTCCCTCGGCTGGGCACGGAGGGTCTGGTGATAATTGGCTTGATCTGGTGGTGGATGTCTTGGTTCTTTATATTCTCCCCTCCAAGGGCTCTTCAGACCTCCCACTAGAAAACAGAGAATACAATGGTGAGGGGAAGCGTGCTGTGCACAGACAGCGGTCCAGGCAGGAGTGGCCTGAGTGCAGAAGGGCTAGAGGCGAACAGAGGGGAGGACCCTGCCCCAGGCCACCACGGGAGGTGACTTCAGAAGGCAGCGTGGTGGTCTCCACAGGAGACTTCCTCAATAAGATGGTCCCAATATAACAGGGATAGGACTGGATTTCTGTCTTTGATTCTGTTTTCTTCTAGGTATCAGTAGCAAATTCAAAAACTACAGAATCAGCTCCAGAAGACTTTGTTAACAAGAAAGAGAAGATTGAAAACAGCCCTGGGGCTACACCAACTCAAGAGCTCCCAGGCAAAGTGGCATCCTGGACCCACAATCTCTCCTACCCCATCCTCAGTCAGTACTTCCCCAGGCACCGTTTGTTCTGGCGTGGGGCGAGTTCAGCCCTGGGACCACCCTCATCCTTAAAACTACCAGCTGTCTTTGGTGAGGTGCAAGATCTCTCTGGTTTTATTTCATTTTCATTCCTATAATCACAGCCTTTTTGTGCCCATCCCTCAGGTGACATTCTATTATGTTTGATGTGTCATTTTTGATTTGGTTGTGTCCTTGCAAAATGTGTGTTGTTTTATTTATCAATTTTTATTTTTTTATTTATTTTTTGTTTTTTAAAGAGATGAGGTCTCATCATGTTGCCCAGGCTGGACTCCAACTCCTGGGCTCAAGCGATCCTTCCACCTCAGCCTCCTGAGTGGCTGGGACTACAGATGTGCGCCACCATACCTGGCTATTGATCAATTTTTAGTTTACCAAACAGGCATTATGTTCTGGGTCCCATTCTGTGTCGGGTTCTCTTTTCACTCGGCACCATGGCTTTAGGACCCATCCATGCTGCTCTGTGAACACTGAGTTGCTTTAACTGCTTGGCGCTCCATGCGGCATCCTCTTTTGTGTCTCTGTCCTCCCAGTGAGGGACCCCATCGTACCCTACTCCCCTCCCGCAAAGGAAGCTGTAGTGCGTGTCCTCAGGCGTGTCCCCATATGGATCTGCTGGCATTCCTTTGTCAGTGCACCCAGGGGTAGAGGTCCTTGGTCTCAGTCTGCAGACGTCTGCCTGAGTGCAGCCAGGTGCCCTCCAGAGTGGGTAGCCTTGTCCACATGCCCATCAGCAGCACCCGAGGGGTCCCAACAGCCCCCACATCCCACCTCTGCTTTTTTCCAGTCAAATGGCTCTCGAATGTTACCTGGCTTTATTTATTTATTTTTTGAGTCAGGGTCTCTGTTGCCCAGACTGGAGTGCAGTGGTACAATCATGGCTCACTGTAGCCTCGACCTCCCAGGCTCAAACAATCCTCTCACCTCCTGAGTAGCTGGGACTACAGGCACGTGCCACCATGCCTGGCTAATTTTTAATTTTTTTTTGCAGAGAAAGGGTCTTGCTATGTTGCCTAGGCTGATCTTGAACTCCTGGCCTCAAGCGATCCTCCTGCCCCAGCCTCCCAAAGTGCTGGGATTACAGGTGTGAGCCACTGCTCCCAGCCTGTCTTTATTTTGTATTCTTGGATTCCTAGTGAGTTTGAGCCCCCTCTATATATCATAACCCTTGTGATACTAGTAAACATATATTTTGTCTTTAACCCCATTTCTGGCACATAACTCCTAAAAGCCTTACTCTCAAAAATGATCTTTTTCTGTGTGCTAATGGATTGACTGAAGGCTATAGCAGCCCCTAGGTAGCTTCAGGATGGGGGCTGGTCATCAGAGAGACACAGGTAGGATTAGAGGGTTGGGACTCTCATCCCACTATCCCACATACTGGGAGGGAAGGGGGCTAAAGGTTAAGCTGTTCGCCAATGGCCAGTGATTTATTCAATCATACCTATGTAATGAAGCCTCCACAAAAACCCAAGAACATAGGGTTCAGAGAACTTCTGGTAGCTGGGCACATGGAGGTTCCTGGAGGGTGCCAAGCCCTGGAAGCTCCGCGCTTCCTGCCACACGCCTTGTCCTATGCATCTCTTCATTTGTATCCTTTGTAATATCCTTTCTAATAAACTGGTAAATGTAAGGAAGTGTTTCTGAGTTATTTGAGCCACTCCAGCAAATTAATCGATCCCAAGGAGGGGGTCATGGGGTCCCTGACTTATAGCCAGTTGGTCAGAAGCACAGGTAAACACATGGGCCTGAGACTGGCATGGGTAGGGGGTGCAGTCTTGGGGCTCGAGCCCTCCTGCTGCGGGATCTGACGCTACCTCCAGGCAGATAGTGTTGGAACAGAACTGAATTAGAGGACACCCAGCTAGTGTCTGCTGTTGCAGAACTGATTGCTGGCTTGGTGGGGTGGAAATCCCCACACCTGTGGTCACAGGAGTCTTCTGGGTTGATTGTAATTGAGTGGGAGAATGGAAAAAGCACTTCGAGTTTGTGTGTGAGTTTTCTCTTTCCCATCTCCTGAGCGCTGCCTCTGAGTCAAGGCGTGGCACTGCCGCAATCTCCCAACAACCCTGAGGCTCCTGCACCCCCATAATCCAGAGGGGGAAACTAAGGCTCTGAGGGGTGCCTTGCTCCGGACCTGTGCCCACCTGCCTCCTCTGTCCACCTCTGTCCTCTGCCCCCCGGGTCAGCCAGCGCGGGGCTCTTCTTACCTTGCTGTAGTGCCCGGTTCACCTTCCCTCCCAGCTCTGCTGCAGACACACGGTGGACGGGCTCTTTCCTCAGCCCCTCTTGGATGGCCTGGGCTGTGAGAGGGGCGCAGGAGGGTGGGATCTCCCTCACAGGCGGAGGCTCGCTGGCAATCTGGAGGGGAAAAGACCACAGGTGAGGCCTGCCTCCCCTCATTTCCTGATGCCCGGTTGTTATTGCTCTTTGTGCAACTCCCGCCGGCCCCTGCTCCCGCTGTGCTGGGGTCTACCACAAGGAATGGAGGGGTCTGGGCTATAGTGAGGGCACTTTTCCCAGGAATGGGACAAATGGAGCCAGTAAAACAGGCCAGAGCCAGGCAGCAAGACGCCCACAGCCTCCAGGCCCGGCCCGTTAGGAGGCAGGTGGATGGGGCCCAGGGTATGGACAGAAGAGAGTTCTCACCTGCCATGAACTCGGTGAGCCCCCGCAGCTGGATCTCCCCTTGTACCCCCAGATTTGGGTGGCAAGTATTTGAATTAGGATCCCACATGGATGACCAGGCCTCCCCTTGCTCCATCTGCCACCGCAGAGCAGCCCCTCAAGCCTGCGGCCTGGGCCCCAGGGCCCTGCAGCTCCCCCTGTTGGCCATGCCGGGCGCCGTCACCGACCTTGAGGCAGAGCGGACCTCGGAAGAACTGAGTCCAGGGGTGGCAGCCGTTGAGCATGTGCAGCATCATGCAGCAGCTGCTCCAGACGTCCACCTTGGCGTCGCAGCGCCTGCCCAGCACCACCTCCGGAGCCATGTGTGTCTCTGTGCCAGGGATGTAGTCCCCTGAGAAGGGGGATGAGACATAAAGTCACCTGGAATGCCGATGGGCAGGAGCCTAGGCAATGGCCACCCTAGTTAATCCTCGGGGTATCTTACATTTGTCACTGTTAAAGTACTTTTTATTTTATTATCTTTTTCGTTCTTTGAGATGGAGTCTTGCTCTGTCACCCAGGCTGGAGTACAATGGCGCGATCTCGGCTCACTGCAACCTCTGCTTCCCGGGTTCAAGAGATTCTCCTGCCTCAGCCTCCTGAGTAGCTGGAATTACAGGCATGAGCCACCATGCCCGGCTAATTTTTATATTTTTAGTAGAGATGGGGTTTCACCCATGTTGGCCAGACTGGTCTCGAACTCCTGACCTCAGGTGATCCGCCCACCTCGGCCTCCCAAAGTGCTAAGATTATAGGCATGAGCCACTGCGCCAGGCCATGTTAAAGTACTTTAAATATAGAAATAAAGTCTCCAAGTCAAATTTGTAGGGAAGAGCTAGGCGGGGACTCTGCTGGGAACTTGTACAAAGCAACAGAGCATCCATGATGTGGACTCTGCCCTTTGGACCAAACCCTTAAAGTGTTTTTTGAAAATGGGGCAGGGGCTGGACATTACAAATTAGGTTGTAGAAGGCTAATTACTGGTAAGATGTTCCTGAAATACTAGTAAGTGAAATTTAAAAATCGCAATAGAAAACATATGTGTAAAAGACTGAAAGGATAGATGGCAGATGTGAACAGTGGTTTTTTTCCTGGTGATTTGTATTTGTAATTTTTGCTTAGCTCTACTTTCTTCAAAAGATATTAGAAAAAAGGGTCAGGCAGTGGCTCATGCCTGTAATCCCAGCACTTTGGGAGACTGAGGTGGGAGGAATGCTTAAATCCAGGAATTTAAGACCAGCCTGGGCAACATACTGAGACCCCATGTATATCTACAAAAAATACAAAAAATGAGCCGGACATGGTGGTGCATGCCTGTGGTCCCAGCTACTCAGGAGGCTGAGGTGGGAGGATCGCTTGAACCAAGGAGCTTGAGGCTGCAGTGAGCTATGAGTGAGCTACTGCACTCCAGCCTGGGTGACAGAGCAAGACTCTGTCTGTAAAAAATAAAAGTTAAAAAAATCAGAAAAGATACATTTTTTTTTTTTGTAACAAGAAAAAGCCCACTACAGTTATTTTAAAAGGGCTTAAAACAACACGGGTGGAGGTCAAGTGTCCACATTCAATTTACATCTTCAGAATTGCCAACATAGTCCTTTAACAACACACAATTATATACTTGCCAAAGATTCTTTTTCCGTTGGTCAAAATGAAATCATTTTATCCTTAATGCTATAAATGAAAAAAGCAGGGCACAAAATTGTGTTATAATGGCCCTAACTAGGCACAGGGAAAACAACAGCCTGGAAGGAGTTATTTAAAATACTCATGATTCGGCCGGGCACGGAGGCTCATGCCTATACTTCCAGCACTTTGGGAGGCTGAGTGGGGTGGATCACCTGAGGTCTGGAGTTTGAGACTGGCCTGGCCAACATGGCAAAACCCCGTCTCTACTAAAAATACAAAAATTAGCTGGGCATGGTGGAAGGTGCCTGTAATCCCAGCTACTCAGGAGGCTGAGGCAGGAGAATTGCTTGAACCCGGGGGGCGGAGGTTGCAGTGAGCTGAGATTGTGCCACTGCACTCCAGCCTGGGTGACAGAGTGAGACTCTGTCTCAATGAAAATAACAAAAAATTTGTGATTCTCTCTCTGGGTAAGAGGAATGGTGAGAATTCTGTTCTCTGCCTCTTTTATATGCTTAACTCTATACTTCAGAGTGGGCATGGATTATTTCGATAATCAGAGGAGTTAAAGAAAGATATTTCACTGGCTTTAGAGCCCAGGCCCCTTGGTCAGCCTGCCCACTGTGCTTCCAGCCAACTGTGCTCAGAGGCGCAGGAGAGCTGGGGTCACAGGCTGGCGGTGCACTCCCCTGAAAAGGCCAGACAAGAGGTGGGGAGCCACGGGGCCTCCAAGGCAGAAGGCCTGGGACCTACGGAGAGTCAACCAGCCTTTCCCTTCTCTTCCCTCTGTACAGGAGCATTGACAATGAGCACCTGACATCCATTATCACATTTACGCATAACAAAGAAACCCCTGATAATCATCCAGGCTGGCTGCGGGGCTTAAACACACAGGTGGACCTAAGTGTTCACATCTCAATTCCCGTTCTGGAAAGCATGGAAGGCATTTGGCGAATGAACGCATTGGGGGGCATGGCAGTTGGTGGGGGGCCTTACCTGTGAGCAAGGACTTCCCCAGGCCATCAGGTTGAAGACACACAGCATGGCCAAAGTCGCAGAGGGCTGCATGGCTCCCATCGCTGGACAGGAGCACGTTGTCAGCTGCCAGGCCGCCCCGGGGAGGAAAAGGAACAGGTGAGTCATGCCGGGTCCCAGCCCACCCTGGCTCGGTTTGGCCTGCCCTCCAGTGACATAATTTTCTGGCTGATCCTATGTGGCAGCTGCTGCTTCTGATTAGTTTCATTAATCGTGGAGGAAGGCAGGAGGGTATCAATTCAGGCTAGAGGCAGGCAGGATCTCTGAGGGCAAGGGGACAGGAGCAGGGTTTACTCGGGAACGCTGCCACTCTGCTAGCCTGCGCCGACCCCGTACCAGGGGTCACCAGTGGGTGGGAGCTTGACCTTCGGTTCTCTGTGGCCACCATCTACCAGAAACTACAGTGCTTGGCTAAGGGGTTGGAGAACATCATTCCCCTTCCTACAGGCACAGTCCTGTCAGCCTGACTCAGGGCCTGCTACTGGAGATGACCAGGCTAGCCCAGAACTGAGAGGAGATCAGGCAGGATGGTGTGAGAGAAGAGCCTGCTGGGGATCAGGGCTGTGGGGCCTGGGCCTTACCTTTGACGTCCCCATGCAGAATCCTTCGTGAGTGGAGGTATTCCAGCCCCTCCAGGGCCTGGCCCAGGTAGTACAGGGCCCGGTCTTCTGGGAGACAGCCCTGCTCCTTGACCAGCTGGCCCAGGGAGCCACCTAGGAGACCAAAGGCCAGGCTATACATGGGACTTGCCCGAGCCTCCACGCCAGCCAAGGGCAAGAGCACAGGGCAGGCGGTGGAAAGCAGGGTCACAGGGTCAAGAGGTTAGTGACCAAGGCCAACTTGGGCAAGACTCGGGGGGGAACTCTTGGCCCTGAATTTGGAGAAAGAGTGGGATCTGGCTCCTCACCTTCCAGCAGCTCCATGAAGATGCTGACCCAAGGCCCTTCTCTCACAGCTCCATACAAAGGGACAATTCTGGGTGAGGTCAATCCTGCACACGCCATCAGCTCCTCTGCCCGAAATACTTCCAGCCGCACCTGCAAGGGCCCAGAGGCAGCTGTTAAGACAGGGTGAGGGGACCAGAGCTGGGTCCCTGGCATCCTGTCAGCACCCTAGTGCTCCACACACACAGGCTGCTGCTGTTTCCAGTGGTGATGCAGGGGCCTGGGGGGCCTGCTGGACCCTCAGAGGCTAAATGGTGTATCCCGTGCCCTTGGTATCAGGAGCAACTTCTTGTACTTAATTAAAGTTCTGGAGTGCTGCCTGTGTGCAAAAACAGCCACATAAAAACTACATCCGCCCCGGGCGCAGTGGCTCATGCCTCTAATCCCAGCACTTTGGGAGGCAGAGGCAGGCAGATCACGAGGTCAGGAGATAGAGACCATCCTGGCTAACACGGTGAAACCCCATCTCTACTAAAAAATACAAAAAAATTAGCTGGGCGTGGTGGCAGACGCCTGTAGTCCCAGCTACTCGGGAGGCTGAGGCAGGAGAATGGCATGAACCCAGGAGGCGGAGCTTGCAGTGAGCTGAGATCGCACCAGTGCACTCCAGCCTGGGCAACAGAGTGAGACTCCGTCTCAAAAAAAAAAAAAAAAAAAAAAAAAAATTAAAATTAAAAAAAAAAAACACTACATTCCACCCGGGCGCGGTGGCTCATGGCTGTAATCTCAGCACTTTGGGAGGCTGAGGCGGGCGAATCAAGGAGATCGAGGTCGGGAGATCAAGACCATCCTGGCCAACATGGCGAAACCCTGTCTCTACTAAAAATACAAAAATTAGCCGGGTGTGGTGGCACGTGGCTGTAATCCCAGCTACTCGGGAGGCTGAGGCAGGAGAATCACTTGAACCCGGGAGTCGGAGGTTGCAATGAGCCGAGGTCGCACCACTGCGCTCCAGCCTGGCAACAGAGTGAGATCCCATCTCAAAAACAAAACAAAACAAAATCCCCCCCCCCACCCCCCAAAAAAAACAACCTACATTCCTCATCCTGGCTGCTGGCACGCTGTCCGCCCTCAAATCTGCCAAACGCAGAACATTTTTTCCTCCAGCTAAATGTCTGGGCAATTTCTAGGATGTGGGACCTTTTGCTTATCAGCATCCATGTCTACTCTCAGAAGCTGGGTTTCTGACTTATCTGACTGTCAAGAACCAAGATTTGGACTCCATCGGGTGCATTTTTTTTCTTTTCTTTTCTTTTCTTTTTTTTTTTCCTGAGACAGAGGTCTCGCTCTGTCGCCCAGGCTGGAGTACAGTGACGTGATCTCTGTTCATTGCAACCTCTGCCTCCCGGGTTCAAGCGATTCTCCTGCCTCAGCCTCCCGAGTAGCTGGGACTACAAGTGTGCGCCACCAGGCCCGGATAATTTTTGTATTTTTTAGTAGAGACGGGGTTTCACCATGCTGGCCAGGCTGGTCTCAAACTCCTGACCTTGTGATTTGCCCACGTCGGCCTCCCAAAGTGCTAGGATTACAGGCGTGAGCCACCGCGCCCGGCCTCAACACTTTTCTTTCCCGGAGGACTAAAACATCCACATAGACAGAGCACTGTTTATTCTGTTTGCAGCTGTCTCCCAGCATCTGGGAACTTAAGGAGGCTTCTGCGGAGGGGTTTGGCCAAGGCCACTCCCACTGCCGACTGGCAGGTCCGGGATCATCCACTCCTTTCTGCAGGGACCAGCAACTTGGTGAGAGGAAATAGGCCTTGGATATAAACATCTTGGGCTTAGATCCTGGCTCAGCCTTTTAAAACAAGGCAGCAGACTTCCCATCCACGTGTTTCCATATGCAAACAGCAGGGACGGTGGTATCTGCTCCTGAGTAGAGCAAGGATTTCGAAGGATGGTAACTGACACCAGGCCTGGCAACCAGTGGGCACTCAGGAAGTGCTAGCTCCCCAATTCCTCCAGCTCACATCAGAGAAGCTGATACTTAGACTGACACTTAGTCCTTTTTTTTTTTTTTTGAGACAAGAGTCTCGCTGTGTCGCCCAGGCTGGAGTGCAGTGGCGCAATCTCAGCTAATTACAACCTCCACCTCCTGGGTTCAAGCAATTCTCCTGCCTCAGCCTCCCCAGTAGCTGGGATTACAGGTACCTGCCACTATGCCCAGCTAATTTTTCATATTTTTAGTAGAGGCAGGGTTTCACCATGTTGGTTAGGCTGGTCTTAAACTCCTGACCTCAGGTGATCTGCCTGCCTTGGCCTCCCAAAGTGCTGGGATTACAGGCGTGAGCCACTGTGCCCGGCCTCTTAGACTTCTTCTTCTTCTTTTTTTTTTTTGAGACGGAGTCTCGCTCTGTCACCAGGCTGGAGTGCAGTGGCGTGATATCTTGGCTCACTGCAACCTCCGCCTCCTGGATTCAAGCGATTCTCGTGCCTCAGCCTCCTGAGTAGCTGGGATTACAGGCACGTGCCATCACACCCAACTAATTTTTTTTTTTAGTAGACGGGTTTCACCACGTTGCCAGGCTGGTCTTAACTCCTGCCTCATGGTCCGCCCCTTGCTCCAAAGTGCTGGATTACAGCGTGAGCCACTGTGCCGGCCTCTTAGACTTCTTCTTCTTTTTTTTTTTTTTGAGACGGAGTCTCGCTCTGTCACCAGGCTGGAGTGCAGTGGCGTGATATCTTGGCTCACTGCAACCTCCGCCTCCTGGATTCAAGCGATTCTCGTGCCTCAGCCTCCTGAGTAGCTGGGATTACAGGCACGTGCCATCACACCCAACTAATTTTTGTATTTTTAGTAGAGACGGGGTTTCACCACGTTGGCCAGGCTGGTCTTGAACTCCTGGCCTCATGGTCCGCCCACCTTGGCCTCCAAAAGTGCTGGGATTACAGGCGTGAGCCACTGCGCGCGGCCTCTTAGGCTTCTTAATAGACTTGTCCTCCTTCCTGGCTGCTGATGGTTCTCAAGTAAGCCTTGAGTGGCATCACCAGGGGGCGCTGGCAGTAACAGAACCAGCTTGGAAGCGATCTCCACAGACTTGCTGACTTGGCAAACAGCTCTGACACTGTGGGGTTTTTGGACTTTTGCCTATCAGTGGAAAATATCGCCCTTCTGGTTCCCTAATATCTGGTTTGGTTAATCATCTCCCATGAACTTTGACTCTGCCAGTGTTTCCAGCTCTAAAAAGCCTCTGAACCTGAGTTGGAACAAATTCAACAACAGGACTTGTTAGCAAATGTCTTCAGCCTAACCACCCCCAAACTGAGCTGAGGCACCCCGGGGCACTGCAGATAACTCAGAAGGGCGCCAAATGGATATCTGACATTTGAGGGAAACGGCCACCGCAACATCTGCAGGACACCACGTGAACTACTCGCTCGAGATAGTTCAGCTTGAAAGTTCGATCACGCACGCGACATTCCCTTTGATAATGTATCTCTATGAAGCTAGGTTTTTGCAGGTCACTGTGATTAAAAGTACTTCAAGGAGAAAATGTGGGATATGAAGGTGGTGGTGTCCTATCTGATTTCAAGGGTTGGGATGCGCAACAAAGCATACAACCCATTAATAATCTGGCGGTTTGGAAATGGAAGGACCCTTTTTCTTTCAACTTATGTTGAGCTTTTCAAATGGCTACTAAGTTGTTAGGATAAAGACTTATTATTTGACCTCATTGCTTCATAAACAGAACTGTTGGGTATTTGTTTTGGCCTGGGTTGCCCTGAAACAATGACTGAGATATTAACAGGGCTGTGATCCAAAAGAGTTGGGGAAACTTGGCTTTAACTTTGCAGAAATCTGTAAGTCCTCTTAGAGTGTCCCGTCCATGCTAAAAATATTTCCAACCACCCAGACCAAAGAGGTGGGAGCAGATACTTCAAAATACAAGGTGCTTTAGAAGTCGGTGCCAGAGGAGAAAGCAGCCCAGTCTTCCAGGCCAAGCTGGCTGCCCGTCTGGCCACCCCTCCTCTCTGAACTTCCGTGTTCCTCATCCGTAAAATAAGGGGGCTGGACTGCGATGAAGATATTCATGAGAACTAAGATCTAATGCCCATTCATCATTTCCCAGGCACTGGTAAAGCCCTTTCTAAGCATTAGTTATTGAGATTTTACAATAGCCTGTAAGCTGGTGGGATCATTATCCCCATTTTATAGATGAAGAAGCTGAAGCCTGGGCAAGTAATTTGCCCAAGGTCACTGGGTATAAGAGATCACAGCCGGGCTTTTACTCGGGCAAGCCTGACTCCAGAGCTGCCAGCTACTCTGCGCCTCCAGAAGGCCTTTCCATGCTGAACTTTTTTTTTTTTTTTTTTTTTTTTGAGACGGAGTCTCACTCTGTCGCCCAGGTGGGAGTGCAGTGGCGCGATCTCGGCTCACTGCAAGCTCCGCCTCCCAGGTTCACGCCATTCTCCTGCCTCAACCTCCCGCGTAGCTGGGACTACAGGCGCCCGCCATCACGCCTGGCTAATTTTTTTGTATTTTTAGTAGAGATGGGGTTTCACCGTGTTAGCCAGGATGGTCTCGATTTCCTGACCTTGTGGTCCGCCCACCTCGGCCTCCCAAAGTGCTGGGATTACAGGCGTGAGCCACCGCGCCCAGACGTTTTTTTTTTTGTTTTTTTGAGACAAGGTCTCCCTTGGTTGGCCAGGCTGGAGTGCAGTGGCACAATCACAGCTCACTGCAGCCTCGACCTTCCCGGGCTCAAGCGATCCTCCCATCTCAGCCTCCCAAGTAGCTGAGACTATAGGTGCCATGCCCAGCTAATTTTTGCATTTTTTGTAGAGATGGGGTTTCGCCATATTGCCCAGGCTAGTCTTGAACTCCTAGGCTCAAGTGATTCTCCCACCTTGGCCTCCAACATGTTGAGATTACAAGTGTGAGCCACTGTGCCTGGCATCCATGCTAATGTTTTAAAATACATTCAGGATGGAGCATCCCCAGGTGGAAGCACTGTCAGCAATGAGCCTACTGCCTGATCCAGAAGCCACTTCCCTCCCCTCAGTTGCCTGCACGCTGGACACTGGGGATCACTTTTTCCTCCCTGAACTTCCCTCGTTTTCTTTGGTATTCTTTTTTTTTTTTTGAGATGGAGTTTCACTCTTGTTGCCCAGGCTGGAGTGCAATGGCGCGATCTCGGCTCACTGCAACCTCTGCCTCCTGGGTTCAAGCAATTCTCCTGCTTCAGCCTCCTGAGTAGCTGAGATTACAGGCATGTGCCACCACGCCCGGCTAACTTTTTGTATTTTTAATAGAGATGGGGTTTCTCCATGTTGGTCAGGCTGGTCTCGAACTCCCGACCTCAGGTGATCCACCCGCCTCGGCCTCTCAAAGTGCTGGGATTACAGGCGTGAGCCACCACACCCAGCCTTCTTTGGTATTCTTTTTTTTTTTTTTTTGAGACAGAGTCTCATTCTGTCGCCCAGGCTGGCGTGCAGTGGCACAATCTCTGCTCACTGCAACCTCCGCCTCCCGGGTTCAAGCAATTCTGCCTCAGCCTCCCAAGTACCTGGGACTACAGGCGCCCGCCACCACACCTGGCTAATTTTTGTATTTTTAGTAGAGATGGGGTTTCACTGTGTTGGCCAGATCTCCTGACCTTGTGATCCACCACCCTTGGCCTCCCAAAGTGCCGGGATTACAGGCATGAGCCACAGGCCCGGCCTGATCTTACCTCTTTTTTTTTTTTTGAGACTGAATCTTGCTCTGTCACCCAGGCTGGAGTGCTGTGGCGTGATCTTGGCTCACTGCAACCTCCGCCTCCCAGGTTCAAGCAATTCTCTGCCTCAGCCTCCCGAGTAGCTGGGATTACAGGCGCCTGCCACCACACCCGGCTAATATTTGTATTTTTAGTAGAGATGGGGTTTCACCATCTTGGCCAGAGGCTGGTCTTGAACTCCTGACCTTGTGATCCACCTGCCTCAGCCTCCCAAAGTGCTGGGATTACAGGTGTGAGCCACCGTGCTCGGCCCTGATCTTACTTTTAATTGCAAACAAATATAGGCTCATTATAAAAGAATTCAAATGATACCAAAAAAAGCAAAAGTCTCCATTCCCCAGTCCTATTCTCAGAGGTAACTGCCCTTTGACAGAAATCTTTTTAGACTTTTAAAATTTCTTTTTTTTTTTTTTTTTTTTTTTTTTTTTTTTTTTTTGAGACGGAGTCTCGCTCTTTCACCCAGGCTGGAGTGCAGTGGCGCAATCTCGGCTCACTGCAAGCTCCGCCTCCCGGGTTCACGCCATTCTCCTGCCTCAGCCTCTCCGAGTAGCTGGGACTACAGGCGCCCGCCACCACGCCCGGCTAATTTTTTTGTATTTTTAGTAGAGACAGGGTTTCACCGTGGTCTCGATCTCCTGACCTCGTGATCCGCCCGCCTCGGCCTCCCAAAGTGCTGGGATTACAAGCGTGAGCCACCGCGCCCGGCCTAAAATTTCTTTTTTATTTCTGTTTTTTGCTTTTTTGTAGACATGCGATCTCGCTATGTTGCCCAGGCTGGTCTCCAACTCCTGGCCTCAAGCAATCCTCCCACCTCAGCCTCCCAAAGTACTGGGATTACAAGCATGAGCCACTGTACCTAGCCTGGACTTTTTATGCGTGTATAAACAAGTAGTCGTTTCTTCTATTAAAATGGAATCCTGGTGGGGCACAGTGGCTCACACCTGTAATCCCAGCACTTTGGGAGATTGCCCAGGAGTTTGAGTCCAGCCTGGGCAACATAGTGAGATCCTGTTTCTACAAAAAATAAAAAATTAGCTGGGTGTGGTGGTACATGCCTGACGTCCCAGCTACATGGGAAGCTGAGGCAATAGGGTTGTTTGGGTCTGTGGGGCTGAGGCTGCAGTGAGCTGTGATCATGCCACTGCATACCAGCCTGGACAACAGAGCGAGATCCTGTCTCAAAAAAAAAAAAAAAAAGAAAAAAGATCAAACAAAACCTTAAAAAAAACAAAAAACAACTGCATCAAACCCTGGACCTATGGCCAATCAGCATCTAGATCAGGAGGACGAAGGAGTGCTGGCACCGCCATGTGACACCTCACACACTGGCTTCTCCCCAAGGAGCATCGGGGGGCACAGACTTGCTCTGATCCGATGTGCGGCCTGACCTCTGATGCGTGATCCACCTCCCAGTCCCCATCCCCTAATCAGGGAACTGTTTCTCCTGCTCTTCCAGCTGAAAACCCTAAAGGACACCACTGCCTTGAGGGAAAGCAGGCACTGTCTGCCCAACCAATGGCAGCTGTGCGGGCTGCCAAAGAGCCATCCCCACTACATTCTCCGGGGTGGGAAGGAAGTGGTTCTGCGAGTGGCCAGCTCTGGTGGGCTTGAGCTGCAGCTCTGGTACTGAGAAGTCCATGCCTTGTGCTTGGAGCTTTTCCAACTGCCTTGCAGTGGATGGGAGGGGCGAGACATGGAGTATTTATCCTCTTCCACTATATTAGGGTTGTTTACCTTGTTGCCTGGGAAGACTCTTGAGGCCCTCAGCAGGGGAACAGCTGAGAAGCCCAGTGACTAAGCTCCCAGCGCTGGGTGCACGTCTCTTCACACTCTCACACTCTCCTCCCACCACCTCTCAGGAGGGACAGCTGAGCCTTCTCCGGTAGCCTGGAGAGGGGAACTGCAGCTGAGCAGGTCAGGCATGCGGCCTTGGCCTCACCAAGTGGAAGACGATGATCCACACTGGCAAGAACTCGGCAAGAACTCAGCACGCACTCAGCACGTGTTGCCAGTCGGGGGTGGTGAGGGCAGAGTTTTCGTATTTGACACAGTGTGTCTGAAGCTTGGGGTGGTACCTACAGATAGTCCCCTCACTGGTCTCACCATCCAGCCCAAGTACACACCAGGGAAGCCGGGTTTATTCACATCCCAGTTGTCTCCTCTCCCCTTAAGGCCACAGGCACCCCAGACGGTGGTGGCAGTGTCTGCTCTGAATGGGGCCAGCGTGTGCCGGGCTTTTGTGCTCTGGCTACAGTGAGCATTTCCTGTGTCAGGTTGGTGTTCCAAAAGTTTTGGATTTTGGAGCACTTCAGATTTTGGGTTTTCAGATTGCAGATGCTCTACCTGTATTTGTTGCTTTCCTTTTGGGGATTGGAGTGTCTCTGACATAAGCCACTTGAAACAAGGTATATCTCTGAGCTTACTTCACCCTGCCCAGAGGGCCAAGGGAATGGTCCACAGAAACGCGCCTTAGGTCTTGGCCAAGAGCTTTGACTGGGGACAAGGTGGCTTCCAATCAAGATGATCGAGAATTGGGGGTGGGGGAAAGGTTGGTGACGGGGAGAAGGACCGACACCCGTGAGGCCTGTGGGTCTGCAGCCCCCACCGATGCTCCCTCTGGGACCGGACAGTGTGATCTGACAGGAGGAGCCTAAGCTCCAGGCCCAGCATGCCACACTGTCCTCTCTGCTCTCCACTTGTAACATCAGTGAGATGAAGGGGTGGGAGAGGTGATTCCTGTCTTCTGTCTCTACTCAAAACTCTAGGACAACAAGTCTATCTTCTTTCCTCTTCTTCCTGAAGAGTGTGGTTGAAAGCCAAACTCTCAGGTCAGACAGACCTGGTCTGAATCAGGGCTCTGCTACCAGGCCAGTGACTTCCTGTCTTGCCAAGCTTCATGTCCCCACCATGTCTGTCTTGCAGGACTGTGGCACACCTGGCCAACAGGGGGCGCAGCTCTGACTCCGGCAGATCTGCCCACTCCCACTGAGGCTGGCTTCCTCCTGGAAGCACCCCACAGGTGGAGGCTACTGCTTTCCCATCATCTGGCCCAAGTCGGGGGCGGCCTCCTATGTGGTTCAGGGGTTTTACCTCAGTGTGAATTTCATGACGCTCCAACCATCTTCCATGTTGGGACTTGCCCCTCAGGGCCCTGGCTGTATTGAGACACCGAGGCCACGTGCGTCCTCTCACACTGCCTCTCACATACACATATGCCAGGGGCAGCAGCCAGGCCAGGACACGTGACAGGCTGCTCCCTTCCAGTTCCAGCCAACCTCAGGTGGCTAGTGACAGCCAAGTTCTGTTCACAAGTCAGACCCACGGCCACCCTGCGACAGTCCTTGAAAGAAAGTAGAGGGAACACACCAGGCCCCCTTCCTGGCTTCCCTCTTCACTTAGCCCCTGAGCCCTGGCGTACCTTTTTGACGGCGCACTGGAAGCCAGTCTGCTTGTCCTCCATCCTGTGCACCTCTCCGAAGGAGCCTCTGCCCAGGCGGGGCTGGTGCGTGGCCCAGTGGACTTCTTCTCGGTACTCATAATCCACTGGCTTGAGTTTCTGGGGTTGGCAGGAGAGAGAGGACACTTTTAGTGGCCAGGGCAGCAGAGGACTACAGGGCTACAATGAGGAAGGCTCTCCAGCTGGTGACCTTGCCAGGGCTGCTGAGCTGAGCCCTCACAACCAGACAGCCTGGGGCGAAGTCAGGGATCTGAGCCGGGCAGCACCAGAGAGGGGGTAGAGGAATGAGGTGAAGGCAAGGGAAGGGTTCATGGGCTGCGGCCACTGATCCTTGTGATGAAAAACATCCCAGACTTGTGATGGTGAGACAGAAACAGAACTGCCAATCACCTTGACAATGAAAAAACAAAACTCAGGAGCTAGAAGGTGGAGGGAAGGGAGGAACAGTGAAGAGGGGCCGGGGTCAAGGATGATGTTAAAAGTGGATGGAGGGAGGGGCCAGGCATGGTGGCTCATGCCTGTAATCCCAGCACTTTGGGAGGCCAAGGTGGGCGGATCACTCGAGGTCAGGAATTTGAGACCACCCTTGCCAACATGGTGAAACCCTGTCTCTACCAAAAAACACAAAATTAGCCTGGCATGGTGGCGCACACCTGTAGTCCCAGCTACTCAGGAGGCTGAGGTGGGAGAATCACTTGAACCTGGAAGGGGGAGGTTGCAGTGAGCTGATACAGTGCCACTACACTCCAGCCTGGGCGACAGAGTAAGACTCTGTCTCAAAACAAAAGAAAAAAATTAAAAAATTAAAAAGTGGATGGAATAAGACAGTGCAGTGGCTCACACCTATAATCCCAGCACTTTTGGAGGCCAGTGTGTGAGGATTGCTTTAGCCCAGGAGTTTGAGACCAGCCTGGGCAACACAGCAAGACCTCATCTCTATTAAAAAAAAAATAGCTGGGCGTGGTGGTACATGCTTGTAGTCCCAGCTACTGAGGGGCTGAGGCAGGAGGATCGCTTGAACCCAGGAGATGGAGGCTGTAGTGAGCTATGATTGTGCCACTGCACTCCAGCCTGGGTGACAGAGTGAGACTGTCTCAAAAAACACATTTATTAAAAAAAAAAAAAAAGTGGATGGATGGAATAAAACCCGGAAATCAAAGTTTGATAAAATCATTTAAAGTTATACAATTATTTGGGAAGTGAACAAGAGGAAAAAGGGAAGGAGGTGGGTGGTGAAAACAGGTCCCATCCTCATCTTCCGTCTCTGGGGGCCATGATAACATCTCCAGTGGCTCCTGGCTGATTCCCCTTGTCCTCAGCGTGTGTACTATTCATGCAGTGCCCACATTCAGCAAGCAGGAGGTGACCAACCAGAAGAACTCAGAAGACGCTAAAAAGGCTGTGAGAAGTGAGGCTGGCGGATAAGAGATTATACTTTTCACCCACAATGAGCACTATCCTACTGTTTGTCACCACAGGCAAGAGTGACTCTGATAAAGAGAGAAAAGCATCCCCCAGGTTGCTGGTGGAGGGATGTATACAGGTGCTGGGGGATTAGTTACCTCAGTGAGCAGGACACCCTCGTTGTCCTCAGTTTTGGGGCTGGGCTCCCGGGATCTGGAGCCCCCTGCTGCCCAGGTCTTGGCCAGGCTGGTCAGGCTGTGGGCCTGGCCTGAGCTCACGCTGCCTTGCAGAGCATGCACCAGGTATTCTTCCACAGAAAACTTCTCACAGGCACCACGAGACGGGCAGCTGGGCTCCAGGTGTGGGCCAGGCAGGGGCTTCGGACTGTCTACACAGGCCAGTTTGCTTCGGTGTGGGTCAGGCAAGGGTTGCTGGCTATCTACACAGGCCAGTTTGCCCAGGAAGGACTCTAGAGGGTGAGGTTTCCAGGGCTGGAGAGGGTGGAATGGGAAGGGATGAGGCAGTCTGCTATAGGGGAAGGGGTGCGTGGGCAGGGGCAGGGGGCTTCCGTCCTGGGGGTGGTGCAGTTTCCACACGTGGTTCAGACATTGCAAGGGGCTGATCAGTTTGTGGAGTTCCGATCGAGGCAGAGCCGGCCGTAGGCCCTCGCCAAACTGCTTAAAACAGAGTTGCCCAAGGCCTGGTTCCTTCAGAGGCTTGGTGAACTGTGGGGTGTTTCTAACATATGGGGCGCCGAGTGGAGACTCATCCTCCTGTGGGGGGAAACACAGCTGTCAGCACAGAGGGCCAGGGCCCAGGGACAGGCTCCAATTCCAAGGCCCCATGAACCCGGGGTCTGGGCAGCGGGTGGAGGGTCTCACCTGCACTGGGATGGTACAGCTTTCCTGCTCAGGGGTCCTGGGGAGGGGTTTGGCCAAGGCCACTCCTGTATGAGCCAGGGACTTTGAGCTCTTCTTCTTCCGTTTCTTCCGGGCTTTGCTGCGACGCTTTCCTTTCCAACACACACGGGCCATTTTGCCCTCTGTAGCATGGGCCACATTGTTGGGGATCTGATCAAGACTCTCGGACTGGCTGTCAAAAAAGGGACAGATTTGCATATTGAGCAGGAGGCAGGAAGATGGAATGGTCCAGACACTTGTATCTGGACTCCTGCAGATCCAAGGTCAAATCCCAGCTTGCCATTACTTGTGTGAATGCGGCAAAGTTTCTAAATCCCAAGGAACCTCCGTTTTCTCACTTTTCTCACTTATAAAATGGGTTTGGTATTTTCTGCCATACAGGGTGGAAATGGAGTTTCAATAATTTAGTTCATTCAAAAAGCCCAGCTCAGTGTCTGGCCCCAAGGCAAGTTGCCAAGAGGCTGTGCTTGTTACTATGGTGATGGGGTATAGACTCAGCACTTCTTGGGGAGAATCAGGGGAGCAGACACGGTTCGCTCACGGCTCTCCAAGGTGAGCTGCCCCTGGAGAGTTCCCAGGAGGGGGCCACGCTCATGGCAGGCCTCTCAGCTCTGACTGAGCAGAGCTTGTTTCTGTTGCCTCCGGATGGAGGAACAGGTAAGGCTGGTCACCTCCACTCTCACAGTTCCTGGGGGTCCCTGGCTGCTGTGGAAGGTGAACAGCCTGGGCTGCTGCTTGGTACTGGGGAGCCTGCCTTTCTTTGCTGGCCTCGGGGCTCATCACTGCCATGGCTCTAACTGGACTGGGATCCCTGCCAAGTATTAAAGGACCTGGCAACAGATGGGCTGCTGCAGAACAGCTGTGGAGCAGATCATGGCCTCGGCCACCCTCCCTTGGCCTCATCTTCTGCCCCCACAGAGGAGGCAGACTCATGGCAGTCCTGGAGACCACTGGAGGCCTACAGGCTTCTCTTGGACAGCTGAAAGAAGTGTGTCTATCAGAGGCTCCTACCCTGGGCCAAAAGGCACCCAGGACAGCAGAAGGAATCCCATCAAACTGAGCATTTCTTGGTTCCAAGGCAGCCAGCTGCCCTCCCCACAATCTTATCACTAGCAGGTTCCAAACTCCACTGATACAAAAACCTGCCTGGTGATAGAGGAAGGAGCTGTTTCTAGCTTGAACTCTTGTTTTGTTTTTTGTTTTTTTTTTTTGAGACAGAATCTCACTCTGTCACCAGGCTGGAGTGCAGTGGCGCAATCTCGGCTCACTGCAACCTCCGACTCCTGGATTCAAGCGATTCTCCTGCCTCAGCCTCCCGAGTAGCTGAGGTTATAGGCATGCGCTACCACGCCCAGCTAATTTTTGTATTTTTAGTAAAGACGGGGTTTCACCACGTTGGCCAGGATGGTCTCGATCTCCTGACCTCGTGATCCACCTGCCTTGGCCTCCCAAAGAGCTGGGATTATAGGTGAGAGCCATCGCGCCTAGCACTTGAACTCTTGTTTCAAAAAATCATCTGTGGGGGAATGCAGAGCCTGGGAACAGACTCAGCCCCACCCTGGCTTCCTTTCTACCGGGCCACCAAGTCTATCTGTCCCCTCCTTTTCTACTGCCCGCATCCCTACTTGGTGCATCTCCCAGGAGAAAAGGCACCAACAGGTTTCTCTCATAGAGGACAGTGGAAGGCCCCCCCCCCCACCAACCCGGCCTGCGCTCACGGTCACACAAGAGTGGGAAGCAGCTTCTATTTCCAGCACCCTCCCTGTTGATGGGAAACGAGGGGGTGCATTAAGGACTCTGAGGAGAATAAAAATAAAACGTCAAGTTGATGTGGCCCAGAGGCAGTCAGCCACAAGCTGTGAAAAGCCTTTGAAAAGCTTATTTGGCTGAGAGAGCGGCTCAGCCAGGAAAGCCTGGGCGAGTTCCAGGAGCTGAACCACAGGTGCTGAGGGAGGGAGCCTGGGGTCAGCAGGAGCGGCCCAGGCAAGCGCTGGGGACGAGGACGCTGGGTCCAGTCCCCACCTCCCACTCAGGCTTGTCTCCCCTGCTTACCTGTACTGTTTGGACCCAGCGATGAAAATGCGTTCTGAAAAGGTGGGGCTGAACTCTTGGCTATTCTCACCTAAAGCAAAAGGAGTTAGATTAGCAGAGAGGAGAAAAAATAGGAATTTAGCACTTAGGGGAGAGAGGTCTTATAGAGATCCCCTCTGGCGGCTCTCCTTCCCCTCCTTTCCAGACAACCCCTGTCTGGCGGTCACCTCCCCACCAATGCCTCCTTCCCGCACTGTCTCTCCCCAGCTTCTCAGCTTACTGGTCAAGAGCAGACCACGGCCTCAGCCACCTGCTCTGAAATAGCCATGCCTATAATATGGGGATCATAGGGCGCCCGCCTCACTTCCTATGAAGCTGAAGTGAGATGATCTACAGAAAACACTTAACACAGTGCCTGGCTCATAGGAGAAACAGCTCAATATATACCAGCTATTAGGTATTTATATAGGTGTGTACATATAAGTGTGGATATATGTGTATTTTTTTAAAACAATTATTATGTCACTCTCTGCATTTTAGTTTTTATTCTCTCATCTCTCCTCAAAAACCAACCAGGAGGAAGTGGGAGACGAGGGCAGGATGTGTGCGTGTGGAGAAATGCCAGCACGGCTGTCCAGCTCTCCAGGTTCCACCCCAAGAAGCCTCCTGGGTTGAGGGAAGGCGTTGGAGAGAGAGGACTCCCGGCCCTACCCAGGCCTCGTGGGAGTTTCTGTCTCCAAGGGAAGCTACCATTACTAGACATCATAAGGTATCATGAGTAGAAGCAGAAAGGACCAGACTAGGCCTCACCCTGCGGCGGCCTGCCACTCCAGGACTGGCCCAGCAGGCTCAAGAGCACAGTGCTCATTCCTGGGGGTGGGGCCACCTCTAGGTGGAAGATGGTGAAGGCCCTACAGGCCCCAGCGGGGCTTTCCAGGTGACCTGGCCTTTCCTGTCTGGAGCCTCTCCAGACACTGGGGCTGCTCAAGGTCACAGCAGAAGGTTGATGGCCTGCTTGATGATTCTGCAAAGAGTCCCGAGCGCTCATCTGTTGCCTCTCTTCCCCTGCTTCAGTCATGATGGGCACAGCCTCCCCTGCCACATCCACCATCTGTGCACTTTTACCACCCCACTTTCCATGATTCTCGGCAGAGACCTCTGGTTGTGTCTCATGAGAATCTTATCTAGCGGTGACACGGACATCTCTCCTCCATAGGGAACCCCTGGGCCCAGCTACCCACCTGCAGGCCCACCCACCTGCCCCATGCCCACAACAACCCCAGGCCCCTACACTCAGCCTGGGCGATGATAGAGATGGCAGCTGGCCCTGCCTCGGAGCCTTCCTTGGCTGTGCCCTTGGTAATCACGTCATTCAGGATCTCCCACTTTCCGCAGAACACAGGGCGCTTCTCCACGGCCTCAAGCTTGTAGACGGAGCTCTGTTTCTTCCCCAGTGGCGGTGTCTTCTCCTTGGCTTTGGGGATTTCCTTCTGCTGCCCCACTGCTGAGCCAGGGGCGCCTGGGCAGGCCATTTCCATCACTGCCATCTCCCAGGCTTGTGCTCACCCTGAGAGAGACCAAACACAGAGCAGGTCACTTAGAATCCCTGACCTGGGAGAACACAGGTCAGCCTTGGGTTGGGGGAGAAAGGCAGGGGCAAAGGGTCTCTGCCTCTTTATGTGTGCCTCTGCCACACATACTCATCCTCCAAACATCCTCAATGGTAACAGAGTCCACCTCTCAACATCTACACATGTTCCACACGGCACAGGCCCCTGGTCCTCCCAGTACCACAACATAAACAGCCTCCTTCACTGTGTCCAGCAAGGACGCCAGCCCACTCCCTCTAGGACAGCTGTGGCACAAATGTCTGGGTTGGCTCTTTCTTGCCTTTATGGTGGCTGAATCTTTTTCTGTTGTTTTATGGCAAACTTTGCTTCCCCAGGACAGCGTGGTGAATCCCAAACTCCAAAACCATGGCCTCACTGACCCCACGTAAGCCTTTGGAGAGGACCTGTTGACACACACCATCCACAGCGACTTTTCTCCAAGTGGAGAGAAGCAAGGTTCTATTCTGTTCCCTAGTAGGAGGTAGATATGTGTGTGTGTGCGTGTGTCCTACAAAGTCTAAAACTCAGCATGCAAATGGCGCTCAGCACATGGTTCCTTGCCCAATGCGTCTGTTTGTGGCTCTCCAGAAGGAACTAACATGCTTCCTCCTCTAATGTCCAAACTCATTGGCTGAAAACTTCTAGGTATCATTTTTCATTCAGGCAACATCAGGAATAGAATTTATATTAAAGGCCCTAACACCAACCTATACCTCTAGAAATAAAGAATAAAGCACAAAAATTCATGTCTTTCTGGGTTCTGTCTTGCCCAGCCCTAGGAAGCTGCAAAGAAGAGCAACCCAGAGTTGCCAACAATCTGTGCAAACAGCCTGCAGACTGGAATTGGCAAAAAAGAGAAGAGCACTGATTTGAGACTGTTACCATTTGGAAGCCTTTTTAAAGACTGGGAGTTTTTAAAGGGCAGGGCCCCTCTCAGGCATGACTTGCTTTAGAAACAGCCTGAGAAGGTCCCAAATTCAGACAGATTTTTAATAACTGCTCTCTGATGGTAGGTTTGTCTTAAAGCTGCTACCAGCAGAAATCATCTTCCTTGCGATAACTCTGTGAACCCTAGATTACTTCTCTGCTTCTGGGGCAGACAGGCACACCATCTGAAGCTGAATGCTAAGGCCTCTGGCCTTTTGCCCTGAGGCCTGAGGACTGAATGAGATGGTGGGAAGCTGAGGTACTAGGTTGAAGCATTCCTCCTTCTGAATCTGCCTCACCGGTCTTGCCACCTCAATGTCTATGAAAGGCTCTGCCAGCTTGGCTGGGGGGTGTGGTGGGGTTTGTTGTTCACTATTGATTAGTTCCTTGCATCTCTGTCTTCAAGGGTCTTCTAGCTCTGAACTCGGAGCAGCTCCAGCTTCCTGCAAGGATGCCTAGATTTGGTACCAAACGTCAGATGCTGAGGAGGCCGAATGGGTGGCCTCACTGTTACCCGAGGATCTTAAGAAGTCTGAGGGGCTGGGAACGGTGGCCCATGCCTGTAATCCCAGCACTTTGGGAGGCTGAGGCAGGAGGATTACTTGAGCCCAGGAGTTCAAGATCAGCCTGGGCAACATGGTGGAACCCTGTCTCTACAAAAAAATACAAAAAATTAGCTGGGGTAGTGGCATGTGCCTGTAGTCCCAGCTACTCTAGAGGCTGTGGTGGGAGGAATGCTTGAGCCCAGGAGGTTGAGGCTGCAGTGAGTTGAGATTGCACCATTGTATTCTCCAGCCTGAGTGACAGAACAAGACCCTGTCTCTAAAAGAAAAAAAAAAAAAAAGTCTAAGGGGTGTTCTGACATCCAATTAGGCAAAAGCCCTTCAAGTCTGGCTATGCTTCTGGTAACTGTACTTTCATCCCACCTCACACCTCCCCACCCCACTCTACCTCCAAAAAAGAAACTGACCTAAGCCCAGAGCTGATCCCACCATTCTC
Organism: Nomascus leucogenys; assembly: GCF_006542625.1. NCBI lineage: Eukaryota > Metazoa > Chordata > Mammalia > Primates > Hylobatidae > Nomascus > Nomascus leucogenys. Next base: position 30,872,444 of record NC_044399.1, on the reverse strand, counting down.
AGCCTCTTTACCAGGGGAAACGAGATCTTAAGAACAGACCAAAAAGTCTCCAAACCTAGCAGCAGCAGGGAATGCTCACAGGGAGCTCGATGTGAGCATGACCTCCTCATTTCTATTTGGAGAAGCTGAGGCCTAATTCAGTGGAGACTTGCCCAAGGTCACCCAACCCACGTGTGACAGGGCATGGCCAGGATCCAGACCCTAGGTTCTTTAGGCTATGATGCCCACTCCCCAAGCTCCTGGGTTACAGGCAAATGCAGGAGGGGACACTAAGGTCCTCCCTGGGCAAATGCAGGAGGGGACACTAAGGTCCTCCCTGGGCAAATGCAGGAGGGGACACTAAGGTCCTCCCTGGTCAACAGGCTTCTGAGGGCAGAGGTGGGGCCCTGCACACAGTGCCTCCCCAGTGTATAGCACAGGGGCCACAGACCAGGCAGCTGACGCTGGCTGAACAAGGGACTCAAAGGACAAAGATTGCTTTTCCATAACCTTTGGAGACAGGATGATCCTGAATGCTGAGGAGGAAGAGAGAGTCCTGCCTGATGAATGAGAAAAATGAGGCCAGGCAGTGCAGTTGCTGCTCTGAGGGCACATGGCTATTAGAGATCTGGCTGTGTGGGGGCTCTGATAGCCTGTCTCCGCCTGGCATGGCCCAATGGACGGTTCTGGATAGGTCATCCTGAGCTAGAACTCCTCCAGAGGGGGTGCAGGGCATCCCGAGTCCCAGAGTTGTCCTTTCATATTGGTGTTAGGTAGGCAGCTGTCCAGCGCCCCTCTGTGAGCACACCAGGCTCCCCTCTTCCCAGAGAAGTGGAAGCTGAGGCTGAGGCAGCCACGCTCAGAGCCTCCTTTGCAGTTCCCCGATGACTCATCCAACAGCCTGGCAGGCAGACAGCAACAAGGAGGTTGTTGAGAAGCTGACCCAGCAGATGGCAGCTGAACTTGTGAAGGACATGGGGAAAACAGGCTGACCCTCACCTCCCAGGGGCACAAATCACAGCCTGGGAGCTGTAAAGCTCCTCCTGTGGCTGGCTTTTCTGTGCCACATCACCATGACTCAGACCCTCACCGACAGCCTCCAAGTTCAGGAGGCTATTCTTGGGACACTTTGGCCTGACAGTGGCTCTCCCCAAACACCACCTCCCACACAGACACACATGCACGCACACACATGCACACACAGACACACACACATACAGACGCACTTGCTCCCTCCCTCCTTTCCTAATTCTATCTGAACTCTGGTCTACAAAAATCATGGTTCTGTATTAAGTCCAGGATACTGGCTAGGGCGCCTTCCCAGCCCTGGACTTTGGCCTCTGGCTGTCACCTCAGCTCATGGCCCTACCGCTTTGCCCCTTCTCCCTCCTGCAGTGTGTGGGGAGGACAAAGTGGGAGCCAGTTATGTCTCTGCCTTTGAAGGCAAGTCGAACTCCTGATTCATTCCTCAGCCTAGACACTCTCCTCAGTTTCATTCAGGCCCCAAATGCATTGGGCCCTCTACTCTGCATAAGAGTTGAGGACATGAGCAGTGGCAACAGTCAAACCCACATGGCTCACCCATAAGCCCATGAAATCAGAAGAGGAAAGGAAAGGAGCAGAATTCACTCCATATTCTTTGAGGCCTGATGCACAGACACTGTTAGTTCTTTCTTCTGTGGTGCCTCAGTGACCTCCTGGAGAAGCCTGGGGGATAGGAATGATCTGGACAGTACCAGATCAACCTCTGGGCATAGCTGTATGAGGAGTTCTTAATCTAGGTTCAAGGATGGATTCAGGCAGAAAAATATAATTTGCATTTTTCCAGGGAAGACTTGGTCCATAGCTTTCAACAGATTCTCCAAGGATCTGCCATTCCCCAGAAAGTTGCTCTAGTCTGCCTAGAAGATCAGGACCGGGCTAAATGCCTGATTCTGGCTCTATTCTTCCACTCCAAGGAAAAGCTCTCCAATGCAGCAGTTTCCAATCTGACCACAGATTAGAATAACGAGATAAGTTCTTTAAATGCATTCCTCCTAGGCCTGCTGAACCAGAGTCACTGGGCATTAGGCCCAGAATCTGTACTTTTGACAAGTTCTCTGGATGATTCTGATGCCAAAGGGCCAGAGACTGCCACCTGACCCCTGCTCTATAGTCAAGGCGATACTGTCCAAAATGGTAGCCACTAGCAACATGTGGCTATTTACATTTAATTAAAATGAGGTAAAATTTTAAAATCATTTCCTTGTTACACTAGCTACCATACTCAACAGTGCAGACAGAGAACATGTCCAGCATTGCAGAAAGTTCTATTGGACAGTGCTGTTCTGAGGTGATGAGAGCGGTGTTTTCTCTTGACAGCAAAATTTCTGTTCCTAGGATTCTGGGGCAGGAATGGGGTTTACAGTAAACAAATTTTTGATTCACTGGAAGGTACAAAAGCAATGTTTTAAATGTTAATCTTCAAAGATGATAACCTTTTTAGAACATATCATATTTCAGTTCCCTGTTTTAGCAAGTATAACACAGTAAAAATTCCAGACTGGGAACCAGAAGTTATGGGTTCTAGCCTTAACAAATTTTTTTTTTTTTAAGAAGAGCAGTGGGACCATTTTTGTCAAATGAAATCATACCTCAACTCCCAATAACTAAAAGAGCCAGATGCATGCAACTGGCATGTAACTCACATTTGAAACCGCTGCCCTGGCTGAAAGAGCTCCACATGCTCAGTGTCCCTTCATCCACCGAAGACCTCTACAAAATCCTAGTTCTCCAAGAAAAGAGTTTGGAAACCAGTGGCCTAGGAAATCTTTTGAGGTTCCTTCTAGTTCTGAGAATATAGCCCATCTGTCAGGATTCTTTGAGGGACAGACAACTCCAATTCAGAACACTAACTGTCGATATTTACAAAGCACCTACTGTCATCTCATTTTCAGACATGAAGATATGGCTTAGGGAAGTTTAGTAGCATACCAAAAGTTATGCAGTTGCAGGTTGCAGAGGTGGGGTTGAACCTAGACTGCTGCCTCCTAAGCCGACATCTAAACCTTGAGCTAGCCACTTAACTTCTCTGAGTTTCTTCTCTTAGCTCCTTCAGAGCTGTTTTGAGGACCGAATGAAGACGAGTACATGAAATGCCAATCGGGTTGCCTGGCCAACAGAAGAGGCTAAATGAATGTTCATTCCCTTGTCTGTCACCAGGCTACTAAAAGCTATCACTGAGAAGATGGGACTTCTCTGTTTCAGCACCATATAGCCAAGGTATCTTGAGCCTTACCTAGTTCATGCAATGCTTGGAGCCTTGATTCTCCATACACGAAAGGGAAATAAAAATCTGTCTTACAGGGCCAGCTTGAAAATGTCTACAAGGGGCCAAGGCAAATCCCTCTCATGACTATTTCATCTGGAAGTAAAAACTTGTCCTTCTCTGAATGCCCAGAGGGGATAAATAGCAGAAGTAGAATGACTCAACTTCCTTAATAAGATATTGGTTGAAAACCAATCTTCTTCCGACTTCCTCTTTTAAGCCTTCAGCTTGCCTGGCCACCAGGCCACAACAGGCAAACCTCTGCCTACCCAAAGTGAGGGGCTGGGCTGGGCGCGGTGGCTCATGCCTGTAATCTCAGCACTTTGGGAGGCCAAGGCGGGAGGATCACTTGAGACCAGCAGTTTGACACCAGCCTGGGCAACATAGTGAGACTTCATCTCTACAAAAAATTAAAAAATTAGCCAGGCATGGTGGCACAAGCCTGTAGTCCTAGCTACTTGGGAGCCTGAAGCAGGAGGACTGCTTGAGCTTGGGAGGTTGAGGCTGCAGTGAGCCATGATTGCACCACTGCACTCCAGTCTGGGCAACAGAGCAAGACCCCATCTCAAAAGGAAAAATAAAGAAAGAAAGGGAGGGAAAAAAAAAGAGGGAACCAAGGGCAAGTATCAGGCAGAGCAAGCTGGCCTGGCAAAACAGCCATCTGGCGAGGCAGACTCAGAAGTCCCCATACATGCTCACCCTGACTCCCCTTTCTACCCTTTCTGCCCTTCCTGCAGCCCTTCCCCCAGTTTGTTCCAGACTGATTCCTTCACTTGCCTGAGCAGGGCAGCACTGGGCAAGCCTCTGATTCTCTTCTTCTGCCCACCCTGTTCCTCCCATAGGGAGTGGCTGCTTGTCTTCCTTCCTTATCAATGTCTGCCCAGATCTCACCTATCCTTTAAGGCCTATCTACTCAATGAAGCCTTTTATGGTAGGCTTCTGCATCCACTCTATAAATATTCAATGAGTGTCTCCCAAGTGCCAAGGAATGTAATAGCCACTACCGTCCATAAATGTCTTCTGTGTATGGGGCACTGTGCCAGGAACTCTATCTGCCTTGCTGATGCATTCCACACTGACCCTGCAAGTGTGGCAATGCATCTCCAGTTGGTTGGCAATATTATCTCCAGTTTTACAGATGAAGAAATTAAGGCTTACAGAGGTACATTACCTACAGGAATAAATGAGGCTCAATTTATACGGTTAGAGCATCCAACATGGAGTTAGGGCTCAAGCCAGGACACTCTTGGCCCATTCTCTTGGGACCCAAGGATCTCCAGTTCCTTCCTAGAATAAAATCTGGTTGGCAGAGGCATCTAGAACGTCCAGGAACTGAGCAGTATTACTACTCATGTGGATATTACTACCCCTAGCATCTGCCCATCTACTATTGGTAATAATCTCTTAGCCCATGTAGGCAGGAAGCAGAAGAAGATCCCTTACTGATGAGGGGTCTCGTCAGTCAGGGCTGAATCAGCCATCAATTTGTCAGACTTTTAGTTCAGTTACACCACTAAATCCCGTTATGTTATGTGTTATGACTTAACTTGATGGTTTTAACAGGTCGTTTCATTTTCTTGAAACAATCAAATAAATGCACATCTAATACAAACATATACAAACAGGAGTTCTAGGTAAGGTGGCACTGCCTTCACTGAAAGAACCACTGAAGGATGTGCTTTGCAAAGAAAAAAGTAAACAGAAAAAAGAAACAATGGTAGGCACAGGAACTCAAACAATATGTTGGTCAATTTAATTAACAGTTGAATATGAAAAATTGGTTTAAATCTTTTTTTTTTTTTTTTTTGAGACACAGTCTTGCTCTGTCGCCCAGGCTAGAGTGCAGTGGCGCAATCTTGGCTCACTGCAACCTCAGCCTTCCGGTTCCAGTGAGTCTCCTGTCTCAGCCTCCTGAGTAGCTGGGATTACAGGCATGTGCCACCACACCTGGCTAATTTTCGTATTCTTAGTAGAGATGGGATTTCCCCATGTTGGCCAAGCTGGTCTCGAACTCCTGACCTCAGGTGATCCGCCTGCCTCGGCCTCCCAAAGTGCTGGGATTACAGGCATGAGCCACCACATCTGGCCAGTTTAAATCATTTTAAAACATGAAAATCTAGACACCAATAATAAGGAAGATGGGTGAAATGGGTTGTTCAGTGGGTAAAAAATAATATGATCCTTGCCTTTTTGGGGACTTTATGTAAAAAACTTTTAAATTTTATTAGAAAAAATTACAGTTAGTATGTATGTTGATTTAAGAGTAATGACTAAAATAATAGAAATACAATTCAGATCAGAAGACTAAAGAAGGAAAAATAGAAAATGCTGTCAATCTGATACAAGGCAAGGAAAGGAGGAAAAAAGAAGCAAAAAGGACAATAAATATAAAATAAAAACACAAGATGGCAGAAATAAGGCAAAATATTAACATGTCATTAACCACAGTACATGTGAGTAGATTATAAAACAGCAAACCAGATAGGATTTTAAAAGACCCAGCTAGATGCTGACTAAAAGAAACAAAACAAAATTATCCAGAAAAGTTGGAAATAAAGACATAGAAAGAGATGTGCCAGGCCAATATTAACCAAAAAGAAGTAATATTCGTATCAGACAAAATACTTAAGACAAAAAGATATAATCACTTCTAGGCACCCGACAAAGAGCCTCCAAATCCAATGACTGGAGGCAGGCTGAGGCTTTATGTCGAGTAAGGTCTTGGCCCCACAGTGTCCTGTCTAGCTGCAGAGCAAGGATCTTATGCATGGCAGTTCCTGGGCATGTACTGGGTCTGCTGGGTGTTGGGCCCTGTGCCGACTGCTGGCAGTACACCGAGGAAGAAGACACTGTCCCTTGAGGATCTTACAGTCTACTGGGGGAAACGGACAAGAAGTCAGAAGAGTTCGGTACAATACAGGGATGCAAGGACAGAGATAGACACACAGCAGATGTGACGGGAACACACAGGGACACCTAGTCCAGCCCAGGAGGTGATGCCTGGGCTGAGTCTGAAGCAGTGAGCAACACCTGCCCAAGAAAAAGGAGAGGGTGTTCTGGGTAGAGGGGATGGCAAAAGGTAAGGCACAGAGGTGAGTCAATGCAGCAATCACCAGCAACTTGAAGTTGTCGGTGAGTAAAGTGTAAGTCAGGCAGTCCCAGGAGAGGAGGCTGCAGATGAAGTTCAGGTATCAGACCATGGACACACGCTTGATCCTCATATACCCCCAGGGTTTAAATTATCAGATGAGTGAGCGGGGTATAATTCCACATTCCTCCCAGACTCTTGGGGGTAAAGTTCCAGATGGCAGAAGCCGCAGAGTAGGGGCAGATGGTGGATGCTGGGTATTAAATGAGTGAGCCACTGGCCAGGCACAGTGGCTCTTTCCTGTAATCCCAGCATTTTGGGAGGCTGAGGCAAGAGGATCACTTCAGCCTGGGAGTTTGAGATCAGCTTGTATAACATAACAAGACTGTGTCTTTATGAAAAGAAAAAAAAAAGAAAAAAGAAAAGAAAATCCTGCCATTGCTACAGAACCCTCACCCTGGCCTGGGCTAACAATCTGACAAGTCACAGGCTTCTGAAAGGCTTGCTTCACTCTCTCCCTCAGGCAGAGAAGGAGAATGGCCATGTGATCCCTGGGACATAGAAACAGATGTCTGAGGAAGGAGGAAGGGGCCTTACTGGGGCCGGCACTCAGGCACTGTGAGTGAAACGCAGCCGGAGGAACCTCAAAACTGGACTCATTGGCCCGCTTGAAGCCTGCTTCCCAGGAGAGTAATTTCTGAATAAGCATTTCCCATTAAGGAGGATATGAAATGTGAAGGTACATTAATCAATAAAATCTTACAGATCAATTATTAAAAAGAAACAAATCTGACATGCTCTCAAAAACAGTCTCGGCCAGGCATGGTGGCTCACGCCTGTAATCCCAGCACTTTCGGAGGCCGAGGCAGGTGGATCACTTGAAGTTGGGAGTTCAAGACCAGCCTGGCCAACATAGTGAAACCTCGTCTCTACTAAAAATACAAAAATTAGCTGGGCGTGGTGGCACATGCCTGTAATCCCAGCTACTCAGGAGGCTGAGATGAGAGAATTGCTTGAACCCAGAGGTGGAGTTTGCAGTGAGCCGAGATCGCGCCACTGCACTCCAGCCTGGGCAACAGAGAGAGACTCCATCTCAAAAAAACCAAAAAACAAAACTCAGTCTTGCTGCCAATCCCACAGGTCAAACTGCAGGGTAAATACAATTTATGGGGTAAAGTTTCTGACTGTCCTGCAATTACCACCACATGCCTGATGATGGCTGGCCAGCCCTAGCCATGCAGAAACTACTGTCTATAAGGCCCCTTCAGATGTTTAAGGCAATTCCCTCGCATCTATTCTATTGGCATTGGTCTTACCCACTTTCAGCTTCTCTCTGACCTCCCATCCTGGTGCTGAGCTAATCTTGAAACATCGTGTACTTAAGACAACCTCAAGCTCAAAGACATCTGCTGGCTCTGCACTGCTTATGGGCTCAGTCTCAACTCTGTAGTCCATAATCTTTTTGGCCATTGTTTCCCCAGACATAGGGTTTGGCTTTGGCCAGTCTGATCTCTCTACAACCCCTTGGCTACTCAACTCTCCAGGTCCCACGTGTGCCATGCTGTTGTGTGGGCCACCCGATACATCCTGCTTGTCTTTCAAAGGCAAGGCTCAGCCTCCACCCAGGAAGCCCCTCCCATCAGCTCCACTGCACAACAGCCTCCTTTTCTGCCTGCCCACAGCACCTTGTCTCCTCTATCCTCATCCTCCTCCTGGTCCTGACACCCCCACTCCCTTTTACTCATTCAATGAAATAATGTAGATGAAGGAACTCTGGGAACAATAAAGCATCATAGCAAGTGAAGATACCCACTTTTTGTGTGCACAACTCACAGAATTGCAATCTAAGTAGGGAACAAATTAAAAAAAAAAACAAACAGAAAAAAGCATAATCAAAAATGTTCAGGGCTGAGCATGGTGGCTCATGCCTGTCATACCAGCACTTTGGGAGGCCAAGGCAGGAGGATTGCTTGAGTCTAGGAGTTTGAGACCAGCCTGGGCAATATAGTGAGACCCCATCTTTACAAAAAAATACAAAACTTAGCTGAGCATGGTCACAGGTGCCCGTAGTTCTAGCTACTCAGGAGGCTGAGGTGGAAGAATTGCTTTAGTCTAGGAGTTCAAGGTTGCAGTGAGCCATGATTACTCCACTGCACTCCAGCCTGGACAACAGAATGAGATCCTGTTTCAAAAAAAAAAAAAAAAAAAAGCTGGGTGCCGTGGCTCACGTCTGTAATCCAAACACTTTGGGAGGCCGAGGCAGGCGGATCACCTGAGGTCAGGAGTTTGAGACCAGCCTGACCAACACGGAGAAACTCCATCTCTACTAAAAATATAAAACTAGCCAGGCATGGTGGCACATGCCTGTAATCCTAGCTACTCAGGAGACTGAGGCAGGAGAATCGCTTGAACCTGGGAGGTGGAGGTTGTGGTGAGCTAAGATCATGCCATTGCATTCCAGCCTGGGCAACAAGAGCGAAACTCCATCTCAAAAAAAAAAAAAAAGTTCACAGTATTTCTATAACAGTAAAAAACTGGAACAAAAAAGTCTAATTACAGGGGAAGGATAATTATTAAATAAATCATGGAACATCCATTAAAATGTTTATAAATCATTTTAACAATATGGAAAAATGGGAATATTAAATTAGTAGAAAGAGGATACACAAGTGTATCTAAAATATGACACTATATACATGTGTCGGTATATTACAATGACATTTATAAAAATGCAGATACCTAGGACATATAGCAATGGTTCTCTTTTGGTGGTGGGCTTATGGATGATTTAATATTTCTTTTTATACTTTTCTAATTTTTCCACTTTTTCAGTGAGCACGTATTAGTTTTCTCAGTTCTCATTTTTTTTTTTTTTTTTTTTTGAGATGCAATCTCACTCTGTCACCCTGGCTGGAGTGCAGTGACACGATCTCACCTCACTGTAACCTCTGCCTCCCAGGCTTAAGTGCTCCTCCCATTTCAGTCTCCCGAGTAGCTGGGACAGGTGCGTGCCACCACGCTTGGCTAATTTTTTGTATTTTTGGTAGAGACAGGGTTTTGCCATGGTGCCCAGGCTGGTTTTGAGCTCTTAAGCTCACAAGATTCACCTGCTTCAGCCTCCCAAAGTGCTGGGATTACAGGCATGAGCCACTGTGCCCGGCCAAGTATTACTTTTTAATCATGAAAACAACTAAAAAAGAATCTCTTGGCATGGGATGAGGATTTAGGAGGCATTAGGTCCACACTTGAGATTGGGGCTTTATAAATATGTGATGAGCTGGTTTCTCCAACCCTGTGCGCGCACATGCACACACATGCAAGCACCAACCCATGTGCAGGCAGGAAACTTCACCAGAAAGTCTGTGGCTCTTCTGTTCTGCTCGCTGAGTTCTGGCAGCTGGGCCGCTAAAACAGAAGGCTGGAGATGGGCAAGCTTGTCCTTCCTGGTTTTGGTTTTCATTTCATTCCCTCCCTTGTTCTCTGCTGGGGACTGAGAGTTTTATCAGTTGTGACTCAAGACATAGGAAGGTGCTCAGAAGATGGGGACTGTTTCCTGCTTTGATTTATCGAATGGCAAATGCATGTGTGGTTACAGACCCGTGCTAGTGCTGGATGGACCAGATGCCCCTGGGCATGAGTGGCCCCCCAGAGTGAAAAACAGCAGAAGTGGACCAGGGAGAAAAAAACCAGCCCTTCCTCCACTGCTTGCGCAAAGGGGTGGGAATCGCAGGGTTAGTCCTAGTCTGGGAAACCCAAGGGAGGACAGTTTTCCTAGCTAGCCTCTCCTACCTTTCTTATATATGATCTTTAACCTTGCTTAAAAATTTTTTTTCAGGCCAGATGCAGTGGCTCATGCCTGTAATCCCATCACCCTGGGAGGCCAAGGTGGGTGGATCACTTGAGGTCAGGAGTTCAAGACCAGCCTGGCCAACATGGGGAAATCTTGTCTCTACTAAAAGTACAAAAATTAGCTGGGTGTGGTGGTAGACACTTGTAATCCCAGCTACTTTGGAGGCTGAATCAGGAGAATCACTTGAGCCCAGGAGGTAGAGGTTGTAGTGAGCCGAGATTGCACCGCTGCACCCCAGCTTGGGCAACGGAGTGAGACTCCGTCTCAAAAATTTTTTTCCAATACCAAAATAATTGTTCATTATAAAAATGTAAACGAAACAAAATTGTATATAGAAAAAAAATCCTGGCACCATCCTGTCCTCTCTGCAACATAAAAAACACTTAAGTTTCATGTAAATCCTTCTAGTTCCAATTACTATACATATATAAACACATAGTTTGGGACTTTTTTTTTTTTTGTATTTTTAGTAGAGACGGGGTTTCACCGTGTTAGCTAGGATGGTCTCGATCTCCTGAACTCGTGATCCAGCCGCCTTGGCCTCCCAAAATGCTGGGATTACAGGCGTGAGCCACCGTGCCTGGCCTAGTTTGGGACTATTTTTAAAAGAAACATGGATTATACACATGTAATGTCATACAAATTGCATCTTTCACTTAACAAGATATTATGAATACTATTCCATCTCAGCACATTTAGATTTATTTCTTTTCTTTTTTTTTTTTTTTTTTTTTTTGAGACGGAGTCTCGCTCTGTCCCCTGGGCTGGAGTGCAGCAGCCCATTCTCGGCTCACTGCAACCTCCATCTCCTGAGTTCAAGTGATCCTCCTGCCTCAGCCTTCCGAGTAGCTGGGATTACAGGCGCCAGCCACCACGTCTGGCTAATTTTTGTATTTTTAGTAGAGACGGGGTTTCACCATGTTGGTCAGGCTGGTCTTGAACTCCTGACCTCAAGCAATCCACCTGCCTCGGCCTCCCAAAGTACTGGGATTACAGGTGTGAGCTACCACGGCTGACCTGTAATTCATTCTTTTTAAGGCTTCATAAGATTGCAAAGTACAGAGGTACCATCATTTTCCCACCTGGAAACTTTGTTTCCAATTTTTCACTTATAAGTAATAATGGAAAAAAACCCTTCCCTTATTCACATTTATGTGTACTTGTAGAAGGAATTCTAGGTGGTAAGCTCCTGGGGTTGGAATTTCTGGATGACTCTTTTGTTAATGGGTATCTCTTTTCTCCTGTTTCTATGTGTCAGAGAAGTAGGCAGCATCAGATAGGTGGCTTCCAAACATTATTTATTTGCTGTGAAGATGCTATCCTTGCTTTCAACATGCTTACAGTCTAGATGGGGAGAAAAATCGGTAGATGGATAAATAAATCATAAAGGAATCAAAATGATCTTAGGATCAGAAAGACCCTCAGAGGTAATTTATTCCAACATATGATTTACTAATCCTGAGGAATGGCCATTCAGCTACATGACAGGATAGCCTTGGAGTCAGATCTGAGTTTGAATCTGAGTTTCTCAATACTCTGGTGTATGACCATGGGCAGGTCACATAATCTGGGACTCAGGAGTCTTATCTGTAATATAGGGATCCTCAAACCTACATGATAGAATTTTACAGGGTGACTCAATGCAAGGAACAAAGTTTAAATTACATAGCACCGTGCCTGGCATGCAGTGGGCACTCTGGAAACATCAGTGGAACCTCCAGTGAGATGGAGGCCGCTACAAGATGAGCAGTCAGACCTTTGTATGACTGGAAGTGTAAGATTTTTTTTGGTTTTATTTATTTTTTATTTTTTGAGACGGAGTCTTGCTCTGTCACCCAGGCTAGAGTGCAGTGACACAATCTCGGCTCACTGCAAGCTCTGCCTCCCGGGTTCACACCATTCTTCTGCCTCAGCCTCCCGAGTAGCTGGGACTACAGGCACCCGCCACCACGCTCAGCTAATTTTTTGTATTTTTAGTAGAGACGGGGTTTCACCATGTTAGCCAGGATGGTCTCGATCTCCTGACCTCGTGATCCACCCGCCTTGGCCTCCCAAAGTGCTGGGATTACAGGCGTGAGCCACTGCGCCCGGCCGTTTTTTTTTTTTTTTTTGTGAGACAGAGTCTCACTGTCACCCAGGCTGGAGTGCAGTGGCATGATCTTGGCTCACTGCAACCTCCGCCTCCCGGATTCAAGCGATTCTTGTGCCTCAGCCACCCAAGTGGCTGGGATTACCGGCATGCACCACCACGCACGGCTAATTTTATTTATTTATTTTTTTGTAGAAACGGAGTTTTGCCATCTTGGCCAGGCTGATCTCGAACTCCTGGCCTCAAGTGATCTGCCCACCTCAGCCTCCCAAAGTGCTGGGATTACAGACGTGAGTCATGGTCTATAAGTGTTAAGTTGCTTGAAAGTTGCTGCTATAAGGCGCTGAAGCCTCCCCCACAGCTTCTAGCCAGCAGCCCTAGCATCAGACAGAAAGTCTGGAACAGATGTGGTCAAAGCAGGAGGAGGAGAATCCTGAGAGCAGAGGGACAGAGTGGTCAGCAAGAACCCACGAAGATGTTCTTTGAAGAGCATTCTGTACACCCCATCTGGCTTCTGTGTCCACTGGCAGTGCCTCAGCTCTGCGTGACGAACTGGGACCCACAATTCCTTGGCAGCTAAAGCTGAAATTAGTTGTCCTGTGGTCATCTTTGGCTGTTAAAACAATCTGCTATTTGTATACACATAACTACACGCTGGTTGTTGGTAATCATACAAATGAATAATAATGGCAGCTATTATTATCTGCCATGTATTAGGTAATGCATGCATTTTTTTTCTTGAATCCTTACAACTCTGTGAGCAAGGCACTAATGTTATCCCTCTACAAGGAGGAAGAAACTGGGCCTCAGTAGGCCAAGTAATTTGCCCAAGGCCACGCAGCAGTGAAGTGGCAGCGGCAGGATTTGCACAAGGGACTTTTATGTCAAAGCCCATACTCTTAACCATGACACTCTTTCTACTTCCAAATGATCTAAGCTTTAAAAATTGGGACCGAGATGCAGAAGCTGTCACAAGTCAAAGGTTAGTTAGAAATCTAGGGACTGGCCTGGGAGGAAGCACCTTAATTAGGAAGCATGAACTACAGCCAGCCTATGTTCTGGAAAAAGCAACTTTAAAATGACAACAGGGAAGAAAGACTCCAAGCTGGACTTGTGGTGGGCCTGTGTTCCTCAGCCCACCCAGGCCTGGCATAGCTGGGCCCATTCCAAGGAGAAATTCTATGACAAATGCAAATTTGCCATTCACTTTACAAAGCCTGGCTCCAGGCTTCTTGAGCCTATTTACCATTCTTTTTATAACAAAGACTCGAGCATCATTTGCTATCTTCATAAATTTCATCAGTACTTTTGCCCCCAGGCCCTGATACAGGGCATTTTATAAGCTTTAAAAGAGAAGTATTACAGTGGTATTTTCAATTCAACCTTCAAATCCTTTGCAAAGGAGAGCCAACAGCAAATAGAAAAGATGCCACAGGGGGCATCATGGATCCACAGAGACCCAATATGCAGGAGAACATGTGGGGCAAGGTAGTACTGAGATTAAAACCTGTCACACATGTACTTAATTTTATACAATAAGCAACAAGGAAGGTTTAATGTATATTGTATAAAAAATTTTTCAGGCTGGGAGTGGTGGCTCACACCTGTAATCCTAGCACTTTGGGAGGCCCAGGCGGGCGGACTGCCTGAGGTTGTGAGATTGAGACCAGCCTGGCCAACATGGCAAAATGCTGCCTCCACTAAAAATACAAAAATTAGCTGGGTGTGGTGGTGGGCGCCTGTAATCCCAGCTACTCGGGAGGCTGAGGCACAAGAATCACTTGAACCCGGGAGGTGGAGTTGCAGTGAGCCGAGATCGTGCCACTGCACTCCAAACCAACCTGGGCAACAGAGTGAGACTCTGTCTCCAAAAATTAAAAAAAATAAAAAATAAAAAAAAATTAAAAAATTTTCAAGTGTCATTGAAATCTGCAACAGGGTATTTTGTGTAACTGAATATTCTGATTAAGTGGGGGCTGCCTTGTATGCCACTTAACATGACCAATTTCCAAAGATTAGATGGCCATAATTGCCCTTGACACTAAAATCATGGGAAACACAGCCAGTTTCTTTGATGACTCAAAACATACTTTGTGATCTTGCCAAGCTTTGAGATCATCGTTACAAGCAGCATTTTGGTTGTGAAAAACAACTCTCCTTATTTAACCTTTTGGGGTGGATTCTGAGCAAGAAGTTCCCTAGGCTATGGTCAATCTCACTGAAATACAACCACCCGCCGCTCCTTTCTGGGTTTAGAAATCTGGTTTTCAGAGGTGGGAGTGGCTTCAAGCAGCGTCTACCTGTGTTCAGAAAAGATGAAGAAAGACAGGCTCAGGCTCCCTGTATAGGAGAATTCAAGTTCATTGTAGTCACTGGTGACTGGTTCTGAAATTGAGGAACTAGTTTGAGGAACTTCAGAATAAACAAGAAACCCAAAGAACTCAGCTTTCCACAGAAGGCTTCCAACGCGTGGAAGGAGGCACAGGTCCAGCTCCGCCCTGTGGCGGGGCAACCTTGACCCTGGCCTCATTTCAGATGCTGCCCCACATGCTCTTTGACAAGCTGGCCCAAGTAACCAGCTTGAGGACATGAGTGGCAGAGGCGTCCCTTTATAATGAGGGGTCATATTCTTGTCCTCCCCTGGGAAGGGAAAAAAGGGCTTGGGACATGGGGCATGACAAGGAATATTCTCAGAGGATCTCACACTATTCTTTGGTAAAAGAGGGCAAATAATGAAACAGCCCACGGCTCTCTCGTCCTCCCCGAGGCCAGCAGGGCTTAACAGGAGGAGTTTGGATTCAAGTCTTGTACTTTCACTCAACAGCAAATACTTAACCAGTGGCTACCATGTTTCAGGCACCGTGCTGGCCAGCGAGAATATGAGGATGACGAACAGCCTTCTCTGTTGAAACCCTCGAAAGGCCTTCTTGGAATGCTGAACCCAGTTACCTAGAAGCACTGCCTTGATCCACCTGCCTACAACTCTCCAGTGGCACCAAGCCTATGGGATGTGCCAGAGTGGTCACTGCCCTCCCAATTCCCACTTGGAGGGGTGGGAGGTGGTCAGTTATGTGTTTATTAGCTGGCTACTCACTGTCTGATTCTACTTTGAACTATATTTTCTTTTTTGAGAAGAGGACTTGTTCTGTCACCCAGGCTGGAATGCAGTGGTACAACCACAGCTCACTACAGCCTCGAACTCCTGAGCTCACGTGATCATCCCACCTCAGCCTCTGAAGTAGCTAGGACTACAGGTACGCACCACCATGACCAGCTAATTTTTTTTTTTTTTTGACGGAGTTTTGCTCTGTCGCCCAGGCTGGAGTGCAGTGGTACGATCGTGGCTCATCGCAACCTCTGCCTCCCACGTTCAAGTGATTCTTGTGCCTCAGCCTCCCGAGTAGCTGGGATTACAAGTGCCCACCAACACACCTGGCTAATTTTTTTATTTTTAGTAGAGACGGGTTTCACCATGTTGGCCAGGCTAGTCTTGACCTCCTGGCCTCAAGTGGTCTGCCTGTCTTGGCCTCCCGAAGTGCTGGGATTACAGGTGTGAGCCACTGCGCCTGGCAATGCCCAGCCAGTTTTAAAAAATTTTTTTTTGGAGGTGGATCTCACTATGTTGTCCAGGCTGGTCTCCAGCTCTTGGCCTAAAAGGCAATCCTCCTGCCTTAGCCTCCCAAGTCACTGGGATTACAGGCATGAGCCACTGTGCCCAAGCAACAT
Source organism: Nomascus leucogenys (assembly GCF_006542625.1). Lineage (NCBI taxonomy): Eukaryota > Metazoa > Chordata > Mammalia > Primates > Hylobatidae > Nomascus > Nomascus leucogenys. The sequence goes on along the minus strand of NC_044399.1, from coordinate 30,856,405 downwards.
TTGAGCACATTTCTCCTGACTGTCCCTACGCTTCTGAAAATGCACTTCTTTCCCCCAGAGAGCTGAAGTTGCCCAATTGTTACCAAGCTCCCACTCCAAGCTGACAAGTGGTACAAGACCCCACGGTGAGAGAAATACCAAGGTGTTCCCACCCAGGCACCTGCAGAATCCTCCGAGACGCTCTACGCCTGACAGTGCTGGCTCAGGCTGGAAAAGGAGGGCCACTGGGCTGCGCATGGTGGCCTCCTCGCTCCCTCCAGCTCCTATAGTCATGGCTCCCGACCAGCACCGGGGTTCACCTGTGAGGTGTCGGTCTTCGTGCCCAGCTTACCCCCGTTGTGGTGAGGTCCTCCAGGGCGGTGCCTCAGTTGTGTTTGGTTTTCTAGCACCCAGCAGATATGGCCCATTTGACACACTTGGCCAGTGTTCCTGAGTGAAAGGACAGACACACTTCTGAGGAATAAATGAGTGCCACAGGCTCTGAGAGCCTGGCTGGACAGGGACACATGTCCACACTGTCCAATCACCTGGCAGGCTGGAAGGGAGGGAGGCACAGCTTGGTGGCTGTATTCTAACTGCATCCCAGCAAGCAGGTGTCCTGAAAGATGGCTGTGGAGCCACTCCTGCCATCCTCTTTCCTAAATGCTGACCTAGAGACCCAATTACTTCTAATTGCTTGAGAAGATAACCCTTCTGAACTGGAGAACACCCATCTGGGCTCAGATTTGCATATATTTGCATGTACCTAATACATGCTAGAGGGAGGTGGTGCTGAACTCTGTCCTTCACATTGATCTATACAAAGTTATTCCTGCCTCTCCAGGCACAGCATCTGCCAGTGGAGACCGCTGGGCAGGACTCAAGGAGTCTGGTGGGTCCAGTCAACTCCCTTGGCCAAAGGAGTCCATTTGTAATCTTTTTTTTTTTTTGAGACGGAGTTTTACTCTTGTCACCCAGGCTGGAGTGCAATGGTGGATCTTGGCTCACTGCAACCTCCACCTCCCAAGTTCAAGTGATTCTCCTACCCCAGCCTCCCGAGTAGCTGGGATTACAGGCATGTGCCACTATGCCCAGCTAATTTTTTTGTATTTTTAGTAAAGTCGGGGTTTCACCTGTTGGCCAGGATGGTCTCAATCTCTTGACCTTGTGATCCGCCCGCCTCAGCCTCCCAAAGCACTGGGATTACAGGCATGAGCCACCGGGCCTGGCCTCCATTTATAATCTTAATTGGCAACCACATCCTCATTGGAGGCTGGCTATGCCTCCTTTTCCTCCCAACCCTCCTGGCTATTCCTAGTATGGACCAGAAACACCTACCTTTTAGTTCTGGCCCAGTAAAAGGAAATTTTAATGTCAGTAGAAGGTGGGTGGTAGATTTTTGGCTATAATAATTCTTTGCACTTTCAGGGGCCACCATCCAGATATGACATCATGACATCATGCTTCACCCACAAGGAAGAGCCTGTCACTGAGAGGAGCCAGGCAGATCAGCTAGGATAACACGCAGAGTATGCATGCACCTCCTGCACAGAAGAAAGATGCAGAAGAGCTTTGTGCACTGTGGGTTTGGACCCCTGTAATCAATCATTGAAAGTTACTAAATACCCACTCTAGGTGAGATACTGCTTGGCTAGGTAGGAAAGTGCCCTAAAGGTGTGGGCAACCTTTGAGACTTCCTGGTAATTGTATTTTCTTATCAACCTTGACCTCCTTTTGATTACATGAACCTCATGGTATAAGACAGCGTCCAACAAATAGCTTTCTGTTTACTTTTTCTTAGACCCAGGGCAGCAGCTGCTGTGGCTCCACCCTTCCTAGGCCTGGCAGAGCTTGCAGAAAGGCTGAGAGTGATAGGGTTGGGGTAGGGGAATAAAAGGAGGAGCTAGTTTAAAAAAAAAAAATCCTGTTTCAGGATTAGTTCCTTCGTTCCCTGGCAGCAGAGTACAGTGAAGAGTCTGGGTTTTATGTTCAGGCTCTGCCATTAACTAGCTGTGTGGCCTTGGGCAACCCACTTGGCTTTCTTGGGCCACCATTTTCTCTTCTGCATTTTCTCACTGCAAAAAATGTGAATGATCATGTCCAGGCTATAATCCTAACAGCTCTTTCTGGACAGTGAGGTTAAAGTTATTTAGCCATGCCAGCAGGAGGTGACTGCTGGTTGGTCCAGATTGATGGGGTATGGGTACAGGGGCTGGGCTGGTAGTCTGCCAGAGACAGGGAACAAGATTATTTGCAAGAGAATAACCGTTCCTCGGCTGCAGCTTCATTAAAGCCAAGCCCTCCTTGTAGATGGTCCTGGACATTGCTCATAGATGTCCCTGACCATAAGCGGTCAAGTTCAACACCAACTGCACTAGTCCAGAACAGTGTCTGAAGAAAATCTCTGTCTTAATGGACACCTGATAGTGGCTTTAGCAGAAAGAGGGTCAGGAGAAGCTGTAGTAACCAGAAACTGGGAGAGAGGGATGACTCAGGAGTCCCCCTGCTGCTTCTTTCTGGGTACAAATCCTGGTCCTAGAAGTGTAGACAACTCAGGTGGTGGCAGGCTTGGGATTCCTAAAGCTTTTTGAAATCCAGGGTTTAATCTAGCCTTTACAATCGCTGGAGCTCTGCAGAGCCTCCAACTCAGGTGGCTGAAAAGGAGGCAGGTGGAAAAGCGTTCCTAAAAGGTTTTTCACACCAAAATAGGGCTTGTCTCTCTGCTCTCTGCCAAGGGATTTCCCAGCTCCCCAGGGCCAAAGCTCCCCTCCTGCTTCTTTGCTGACTGTCACTGGAAGCAGGCCATTTTCCACCCTCAGGGTGGCTGGACTCAGGAGTCAGTGACACTGCTGATCTGGGCTCTGTGCCCCGTCCACGATCCCCCCTCCGCTGTCAGCCCACAGGCCCCAGAAGCCTCCTGTTTGCCTCCTGCCCCCTGCCTCCATAGCCCTGGGGCTGGGATGAGGCTGATTGGTGGCAGAGGGCTCCTCACGAATGTCTGCTCAGGACTTTCTCTGCAACTGTGCTGGGGAATAAATCGCCTGTCACCTACACCCCTGCATGGGTGACTCACCTTCCAGAGAAAGTGCTCTGCTCGCTCTGCTCACCTAAGCAAAGCTGCTTGGAAAATGACTAAGACACCTATCAAATGCACTCTGTGGGGCCAACCAGTTATGGAGCAAGGTCCAGGCACACTCTGCCTCTCACCTCCAGCCTGAAGTCAAGTGCAGAGCTGCCACGCCAGGCCTGCTGGTTTCATTTTCATCTGAACTGAGCTCCACATGAGGCTTGACATCCGGTGATCTATTTTTTCTAAAAACTAGCTTCACTTTAGAAATGACTCTTTGGCCATCAAGTCAGCTTCCCCAAGAGAAAACAAAATGTTATTTAAAGGGAACGGCAGCCTGGTGAGAGCCTATATTTTTGTTTTGTATTAAGGGGAAAAAATACTTTAAAATATAATATGAAACTTTTTTTTTCCCTTGTGAGATTAAAACAAATGTTTTTCTTTCAAGAGATGGGGTCTCGCTATGTTGCCCATAGCTACTTGACCTCCTGGGCTCAAGTGATCCTCCCGCCTCAGCCTCTCAAGTAGCTGGGACTAAAGAAACACACATCACCATTCCAGGCTTCTTGTGAGATTTAAAGGGAAATCTGCAAGTCCTTGACTGCAGATCCTGGACCCCCAGACATAGTCCCAGAGAGAAGCTGAGAAAGACATCTTTATGAGAGGGAAAGGGTGGTGAGCTGGTGATGCCATGTGGTAGTGGGAACCTCATCCCACAGAACCAAATGTTCCCTCCTATTCCCCCAAAGAACAAGTTCTTGCTGACCTACATGCCATACAGTATTTTCCCTTTCCTTACCTCCAGGGTTAATGCAGGAACCTACTTGATCACATGTGGGACGCAGGAAGCCCCTAGACAGGCCTAGCTGTGTCTCCAGCTCAGAGTTAGGACTGTCAGCTGGGCAGAGCCTGGACCTTTGTAGCCTCATTTGGAGTGTGGTGAGGGCAGTATATAGTGTAAGACAGGGAGAACCCGACAGCTGAAGCTTTTAGACTGAAGAACTGTCCCCCTAAAGGTCCTACTGAGAAAATGACTCTGGCTGTCAGGCAGTCTGACCCTTCTTGACATTATCTTACAGAGAACAGGTTTAGTCACAATGCAGTAATCGGCAACTACTACTGCTACTATTACTACTGCTACTACTACTATTACTACCACCACCACCACCAATAACAACAACAACAACAGTTACAGCCGCTATGTTCTGTGCTGGGCACTGGGCTCAGCACTTTACATATCTCCTCTCATTTTCTACTCAAAACAGCCCCATGAAGTATTTCTGATCCCATTCACAGATGAGACACCTGATGATTAGAGAAGTGAAGTGATTTGCTTGCGGGCACACAGGCAGGCAGTGGCAGACTTCGACCTGACCCAGGTCTCTCTGACCTGACAGCCTCAGCCACCACATGTGACACGGAGACACCAAGGACTTGTTCTGTTGCTCTGGACAAATCACAGGCTCTCTGCCTTTGTTTCTACATCTGGAAAATGGGCACAAGCACACCTGTCCAGGCAGCAGGCTATTCATCTTTTTGCCTTTTATTAACAATATCAATTAATAATTGATTGGTATAATAAATAAATAAAGCTGCTACCCTGGTTTCGTTATATTCAAAATTGACATGTTTGGGGGAAGAAAATCCTTATCGTTTCATGAGCAAGTTAGTAGAAAAAGCAGTGACCTAGATATCAAGAAAAGGGGGTTTAGATTCTGAGCAATCCTGTCTATTTCTCCTTATGAGGCTTCACTTTTCTGATCTTTGTCCCTGCCCTTCTTCACATGAGTATTGTGTAAATACAAAGATTGGCTATAAAATTACTCTTGATGCCACATAAATTCAAGGGATTTCTATCAGGGAGCTGAGGGATTAAGAGATGTAGAAAAGCAAGAAGGGAAGAGGCTCCTTTAAACTAGAACACAAAGAGCACACCGGCCACTGAAGAAAAATGACTTTTTCTGCGTTGTCATTCAGGCAGTCATAAGCCCAGAACAAAAAATCTCATACTTCAATGTCCTGCTCAGCTCAACAGAAATGCTCCCCTACAATTTGCCCTACATCTGGCCTTCCCTTTCTGGGCTACTACTGTCAGCATTTTAGCCGGCATCACCGGGTAAATGCAAAACCTTCACACATGCATCACTTTGAATGCCCACCCAGCTCTTGCAGATGCTCAGCCCCATTCTGTTCCTTTACTAGGGAATCCTGGTGTGTGGAGACCAGAGGAGCTGACATCCTTAGAGCTCCCTAAATCCACTGACAAGGAATTGTCCCCGGCCCACCAATTTCACACCGGTGCCATCAATAGTGCCCATAATGCTCAGATGTTTCCAGTTTAACTGAAATACTAAAATGGGGCAAACAGGAAGCATCAGACATAACTGCGGTAGTGACTTATTAATCATGAAAGCAGAATTTTAGTTGCATTTTAACCTTTTGCCAGGAAAAAAAAAAAAACAACCTTGAGATGATGGAAACCATCAGTAGAAATACGCTGCCTTTATGCGTATCGGGCTGACTTAGACTTTTTACTTAGGACTGACTTTGCTTTTAAGATTTCTGAACTTTCCCCCAGAAAGAACATCTGTCAAACCAACCAATATGAATCTGTCAGCTCTTCATCGAGACAGGCAGGCTTGTTAGGAAAGCCCATGTGCTGTCCATTGAGACAGGAAAAAAAATAGGAAGTTAAAAGTGCCTTCACAGGCCAAAGCGATACAACACTGTTCAGAGGGTGCCAACAACGAAGAAAACAACCCTGGATAAAGCTTTCATCTCTTTCACATCTCCGCAGATCTCTCACCAGACCCTAGCCAGGGATGAACTGTTATCAATCACCAAAAAAAAAAAAAAAAAAAAAAAAATCACAACAGTTGCCGAGGGCTGGACAACCAATCAGCGCAAGCCATCTTCTCAGCAGTAAATGATATACACATATTCCAGGCAGATCACAAAGGAGTCAGTGTTCAACAGGAGAACCAAAATGAGGAACCAAACCTTCATCTGTTGAGGCGAAACGGCCCAACCAGACATTTTTGTTTAATAGAGGGAGACTGATTTGGCAGGGTCTCTGTGGTGCCGCTCCCACAAACTCTTAACAGACAATACCAATGACAAAAAACCCCCTTCAGAACTGCTTCTTATAATCAGAAAACACTAAGAAGATGGCCTGAAGCTTGGCAGCGTCTTGCTGTCTGATTTCAAACAGAGCTGGTACATATACCTGGGTACTTATCTCTAAAATTAGAGTCAGAGACGATTACTTTTATTTTGAGATCTTCTGAGAAGTTCTCCACACCCTTCAAAATAAATAAGGATGTCCAAAAGGTGTCTGTAAAATTCAGAGGTCTGGCATCGCTCCAAAGGAACTGATTGATATTACTTAAAAAACACCAAGAGTAAATCCAAACACAACCAAAGTAAGGCAAGCACTTTTTAAGTGTCCTCTCACATTAAGAGCATAAAAGCCACACCAAAACCTTCTCCCTCCTTTCTGCATCTTAGTTCTATAATGTGGTCCTGATCTAGGATTCTGGGGAAGACCCATCCTTAGTCCCAGCTATGAGGCGTCAGGCAAGATATATACCACCCCCACTCCCTCATACACACCTGCCTCAGGTGCCTCGCTTATAAAACAAGACACTACAATCTGTCTTACCACACAGCCATCTGAAGGAAAACGGAGCTCACAGGTATGAAGACACTAAGTAAAAAACACTTCACTAATGTTAAGATACTGTCTCCTTCTAATCTTTCAGAAAGACCATGTTTCTAGTCAAGGGGTTTTCAACATTTTTCTTGGAATAAACTCCAGACTCCTATTTTATATCATGACCTCACTCTAATCATTTAATTTCACGTGCTTTTAAAGTCCTTAATTAAGTCATTGGTGTTCATTGTCTCCAGTGATCAAAAGTAGTTTTACCATTTACTCTGCTGATGTATGTACCTTTTCACCACTTATCCTCTCTCTCATTCATACCTCCAGTCCACCCTTTAGGGCCGAGAGCAACTTTTTAACCCCGACTAGGAAGGAAACACTTTTTCTGAAGCTAGCCAGCACTAAGGAGGCTCCCGGGCAGGTGGGAAACTGTACAAATGGCCCCTCTCTGCCTGGTGCCCGGTGGCTGCAAGATGCCAGGGCCACAATGGGTTTCGAAGATGGGAATGTTATATCTGAACCGACAGATAAAGTCCCGAGTTGGAGAGCCCAGAAGAATTACAGAGGAGGACTGGGGTCCGAAGGCGGAGGGAGGATGCTGCGGGCGGCCAGCACTGCCCCGCTGCATGCTGAGGACAGGCTTAGCTCCTGCTCCCCGCCTTGAGGTGTGACCTGAGAACTTCCCAGGAAAGGCCAGGAGGGTTTCACGCCAGGGCAGATGCCAGGGCGCACTCCTGCAGGAGACACGTCCGCCCCGCGCCAGGCGAGCTCCATCCTGGGGGCACTGGGGCGCAGAACAGGCGGGCGGGCCTGGCGGCGGCGCGGGGCGCTAGTGAAGGGGAAGCAGGGGGCCCCTGCGCGCGCTCGGAGCCAGCGTGTGGCCGGCAGGAGTGCGCGGCCTGGAGGCCCGGGGCGAGCGCGGCGCCGGCAGCGCGTGCGAGGGCGCGCCCGCGGACAGCCGCGAGTGGGTTGGACGGGATACGTCGGACTGCGCTGGCCTGGCCGCCGACCCCACTGCTCCGGGGCGAGGGGCCAGGCCGCAGCCCAGCCCGGGGCTGAGGGGCGATCCATCCCAGCCGCTCCCTGGGCGCCTCGCTGCGGGCCCCAGGGTCCCGCCTCGTCACCTACCGGCCAAGCGCCGATCTCCCCAACCAAGCGAGTGTTGCGCTCCGCTCGCCCGCGATCTCCCGCCGCCGGCCGCCGACCGCTGAGCTCCCGGCCCGTGGTCGCCCCGCCCCGGTCCCGGGCTCCGCCCCCTCGCCTTCTCGGCCACCCCCGGGGCCACGCCTCCCCCGGAGGCTGTACCTTTGCCTCGCTTTGCGCCTCCTTTCTTTGGCCGCTCCGCGACCCGTGGCCCCGCCCACTGCCCTAAGCCAGCCAATGAGACGGCCGTCCCGGCAAGCCCTTCTTCCCGCTCCCTAGCAACGATTGGTTAACGAGGCCTGGTTTCCAGAAATGGGTACTATTTCCGGACGATGTTTGTAGAAGGGAGATCGCTGGGCGGGCGGACTGACAGAAGGCGGAGGCGACTAGGGTGTTGGTGGAACCACACATGCGCCCTCGGCTTCTGGCTGTTTTACCAGCTGCTTTCTCGAGGTTACGGGAAGGAAGGGCGAGTGTACGCATGCGTGGGCACTCCCTGCCACTGACTTCGGTTACCTTGGAGACAGCGAGGCGCTCTCCCTCGTGGGTCGCGCGCGTTCCGCTTCCTCTCTGCTGCCAGGCGGTGGCGGCTGAGGCGGGAGGTGGTGGGTGGTAGAGACGTTTTTATTGAGCTCTTACCGTGTGTCTGGTCCTGTAGAATCCCTGGAATGAGTAAAGAAGGTTACAGTGCCTGCCCTCGAGAAGCTTGGGGAGCCAAGGGCTTACAGGGGCCCGACTTGTGGGTTGAAACCCAGGTACAAAGAGAGCATGTGTGTGCGTGGCGTGGTACGAGCGCTGAGCAAAGCATCTGCTCGCTGGGTTTGCAGACCACAGAGCTGGCAAGAGGATGAGAGCTTGATGTATGCAAAGAAAGGACCTGGAGTTCAGAATATGCATTGAAGTGTCAACAGTGCTTCTTTCTGAATGGGGGTCGGGGGTGGGGAGTAGGGAGGATATGGAAATTTTTTCTAACTTTTGCTCCTCTGTATTATCTAGTGTTTCCACACTGAGCTTGTATTTTATTTGTAATAAATTCCAGGCCAGGCACGGTGGCTCACTCCTGTAATCCCAGCGCTTTTGGGAGGCTAAGGCAGGAGGTTCTCTTGAGGCCAGGAGTTGGGGAACAGCCTGGGCAATATAGCGAGGACCTCGTCTCTGCAAATAAATAAAAGAATAGCCAGGCGTGGTAGTTCGCACCTGCAGTCCCAGCTAGAGGGGAGGCTGAGAGTTTGAGGTTACAGTGAGCCATGATCGTGCCACTGCACTCCAGCCTGGGGAACAGAGTGAGGCAATCCTTTAAAAAAAAAAAAAATCCAAACTCTATTTTTCTTATTGCAAAATAAAAGATATACTCCTACCTTGGGCATCCCACTTCCATGAAGGGTCCATGGTAGGTGTGGTGAGTGGCTCTAGTCCAGGGATAGGCAGGCCCCACCCAAGGCTGTCTTGAAAAGTAAGGAACACCCTATCTCTGAAAGTGAGCAAAGACCACCATCTGCTTGAGACTACTTTGCAGACAGTCCGAAGCTGAACTCTTTCTGGATATCTGTGCCAAACAGTCATCTCTGCTGGGGAATAGGGAAGACCCTTTATTTAGGCAGTGGTCAAAAACTCACAACCTGAAGGCCTCATTCACTCACCCAGGCCAGAAATATGCTTTGTTTGGCTGGCCCAATATTTTTTTAAATTTGAATATGAATGCCTTAGAGCAGAGCCTGCGGTTCCTTACAGTTCCCGCCACCCAACCATCTAACCTTATGTCACCTGACTGGCCCCTGGAGCATTTGAGGTTTTGGCTCCCATAGAGTCCATGCTTTAGAGCCAAACAGTCTCTGGTGCCCACCCTGGCTCTGCCACTGACTAGCTGGGAGATGGCAGGCAAGAAAGAAGCTGGACTGGTGGCCCCCAAATCTCTTTCCACCCCCAGGGTTTTGCATTTCAGTGACTCAGGGAGAGGCAGAGCTTGGCCAGATGTACAGGTTGGTATCGGCAATCTTGGATGCCCTTATTGCCTCTCCTACTACCTGTTTGCCTCTGGGCACACCACTTCTCAGGAAAGATGTGGGCACACCTCCAGAGTCTGCAGACGCTCCCTGGCTTGCCTTTGCCTTCTCTCTCTTTCACTATTCCTTCTTTAAAACACCCAGTGCCTCTGTACTTTGCCCAGGTTCCCTTGACACCTCTGGTCCTGGGTCCCCTGTACACTCCCACTTACCCCATCAAGATGATCTGTCTTTAAATCCGTCCCTGAACACTAATGTGTATTAATCCGAGAGAGTGAACTGTGTTGACTCAAAACTGTAACTCTGGAGAAGGAATGTCACATCAGGTTGCAGGGGAGGAACAAACCACTAAACACTGGTAAGGAAGATATTTGGGATAAGCAAGCCCTCTCGGTTTCAGCTACTTTTCTGAGGTCTTTCCAAGCCCCACTGTGTGTGGGTGAGGTGAGAAACAATACACCCACCCAGAGTGAGCAGTGTGGTGTCTCTGAGTCTTGAATTGCTTGCACCCTCTGGAAGGAGAGCTTCGGGACGAGATTACTTCCTCCCAGCCTAAGTTGAGACAACCTGGGAAAGCTTCTGGCCTTGAGTCACTTGTACAGCCTCAGCTCTGCTTTAAATACAAGAAATTGACATTTACAGGATGACTCACACCTGGAGCAGTGAACTAGGTTCTCAGTACTCAAGGGTTTTCACATCCCATCCATTTCATTTCTGGAAATAGCGTAAAACTGTGCTATTCCAAAAGAATCGCAGCTTGTTTTCTGATACGTTACAAAAAGTAAGCCAGACAGACTTAGAATACTTCATGTGCATAACCTCACTGGATGTTCCCTCTAGGCCAGGGTTTCTCAGCCTGGCACTATAGACATTTGGGGTTGGATAATTCATTGTTGGGGGACGGGGCTTGTATTAGTCTGTTTTCATGCTGCTGATAAAGACATAGCTGAGACGGGGTAATTTATAAAGGAAAGAGGTGTAATGGAGTCACAGTTCCACGTGGCTGGGGAGGCCTCACAATTATGGCAGAAGGCAAAAGGCATGTCTTACATGACAGCAGACAAGAAAGAATGATGAGAGCCAAGCGAAAGGGGAAACCCCTTACAAAAACATCCGATTTCATGAGACTTATGCACTACCATGATAACAGTATGGGAGAAACTGCCCCAGTGATTCAGTTATCTCCCACTGGGTCCCTCGCACAACACAGAATTGTGGGAGCTACAAGTTGAGATTTTTTTTTTTCTTTTTGAGGTGGAGTCTCCCTGTGTCACCCAGGCTGGAGTGCAGTGGCGCGACCTCAGCTCACTGCATCCTCCTCCTCCTGGGTTCGAGTGATTCTCGTGCCTCAGCCTCCTGAGTAGCTGGGACTATAGGTGTGCACCACCATGCCCGGCTAATTTTTATATTTTTAGTAGAGATGGGGTTTTGCTACATCAGCCAGGCAGGTCTTGAACTCAAGTGATCCACCCGCCTCAACCTCCCAAAGTGCTGGAATTACAGGCGTGAGCCACTGCGCCTGGCCTCAATGTGAGATTTGGGTGGGGCCACAGCCAAACCACATCAGGGCTGTCTTGTGCATTGGAGGATGTTTAAAAGCTTTCCTGGCCTCTGTCTACTACATACCTATAGCACTCCCTCATCCACCCAATGTGACAACAATAAATGTCTCTGGACATTGCTAGATGTCACCAAGGAAGCAAAATTGCCCCTAGTTGAGAACCCCTACAGTCTGACCCCATAGAATAGGTAGTATTACTGTCCCCATTTCACTGATGAGCAAACTGAAGCTCAGACAGAAGTAACTTGTCCAGTGTCACTTTGCTGTAACAGGAGACCCAGGATTCAAACCATGTCTGACTCCAGAGCCCCTGCCCTCCTGCATGCCAGACTCTGCAGAGAGACTTCAGGCTTCAGGGAGCCAATTGCCCATCAGTTCTCTAGGAGAGTGCTGAAGAGTGAGTAAATCAGTGAAGGAATGCTATCCTTGGATCATTTTTCCTTTTCTGTTTGCCTTGGAAGGAAGGAAATTATATTCTGGTTTTTATTGCCTTAGTCAGCATGGTTTATGGTGCTGAGCCATGTCCAGTGAGAAAGTGGCTGATGAGTCATCTGAATGTCTGTGGATTTCAGGCCCCAAATTACTGTGAGATTCTGAAGTTACACTTGAGAATTCAGATGTGAGGCTGAGATAAGAGATGACTGGGGACTGTAGGGTGGATGTTCCTGGAGGAGAGCAGTTTTCCTTTCCCTGTGGAGACTGCCTGAAGTTGCAGCCACAGTGCTGTTGCTGCCCTCCCCAGCTTGGACCTGCCCTGCTGCTGTCAGCCAAGGTCTATGGAGAGGCCAGGGAGGCAGGAGAGGAAATGGATAAATGGATGCAGGCAAAAGTGTGATCCATTCTCTCTAGCTATTTTGTGATCAGTGATCTCATATTGGTAGCTTGAAATTGGACATGTTGGGAGTATTTATACCATGGAAGTTGGCAAACAGTATAAATCAGGGCTACCCATCTCCTGAGTTGGTTGTTAAACACCTGCTGGCACACCCTGTGTGCTGGTTCTGGCCTGTGCCTGCTGCCCACCAAACCCACCCCACATAGGGAGATAGCAGGGGGCACCACAAACCACAGAGCTGCTGGAGAAGAGGAGGGGCCATGGTGATGTGGGTGAGAGGGTGAGGGGGAGAGGAGTGCCAATTTCAGCAAACAGTGGAGGTGAGGGCTGGTGGGTGTCTCTGGAGGGTACTGGGCAAAGATCACCTTACGAGAACAGGCCCCGGGCATAGCTTCCAGAGATCTAGCCTCCTCTCCCAACTTTGGAGCCTTCTTAGGGTGCCCTGGCTTGACACAAATTCTTCTCACTTCCTGATTTGGAGATTTTCCCCTCCAAACTCACCTGCTTACCTCTAGTCTCCTCTCCACACTATCCTCAAGCCTTCTGGTGGATTGAATCTTCCTAAGTGATCGCATAGGTCCTGTCATTCCACTCCCAATGTCCCAGCATCTCCTGCCCTTCAATATCTCCCCCCTTTCGCTTCTTCCTTTCAACCTACAAAGGAGATCAAGCCGAGGACACCCTAAAAACAACAAACAAACAAAACCTTGCTAGTCCTGGCTTTCCCCTGCACTGTTAGCCCAGCCTTCTTTCCCCCTTCACTCCCAAACTTCTTGAAAGTCTGCTTCATCTCTCACTTGAGTGTGCTTCTTGCAGCCTGGTTTCTGCTCACCAGCCCTTCTCTCCATGAACTGGCTCCTAGTAGATGACCTCGTCTCAGTTTCTTATCTGCAGCCAGCCACAAATGTGATGCACTGAGATCCTCTGTGTCAGGCTCTGGGTAGGAAGCATGGAACCTCCAGACCAGTCCCTGCCCTTAGGGAGCTTCCTTGAACAGGTAGCAACAGATGAGGACTTAAGCCACTGCAAGCGTGGCAAGAAGATGGGGAGACTGTATTGTGGCAGGTAGGATCCAGCCAGGAAAACAGAACCCATTTTGGTGTTTTTTCTTTTTTTTAAATTTTGATAGAGGTAAGGGTCTCCCTATGTTGCCCAGGCTGATCTCGATCTCCTGGCCTCAAACGATTCTCCACCTTGGCCTCCCAAAACACTGGGATTACAGGCATGAGCCTCTAAGCCCAGCCTCATTCTGAATTTTTATTTTTATTTTATTTATTTATTATTTTTGAGATGAAGTCTCACTCTGTCACCCAGGCTGGAGTGCAGTGGCACGATCTTGACTCACTGCAACCTCCCCCTCCCGGGTTCAAGTGATTCTCCTGTCTCAGCCTCCTGAGTAGCTGGGATTACAGGCACCTGCCACCACACTCGGCTAATTTTTTTGTATTTTTAGTAGAGACGGGGTTTCACCATGTTGGCCAGGCTGGTCTCGAACTCTTGACCTCGGGCGATCCACCCACCTCGGCCTCCCAAAGTGCTGGGATTACAGGTGTGAGCCACCTCAACTGGCCTCTGAGTTTTTAAACATAGAATAAACATAGAATTGAATGCAGGAAATTGGTTACATAGGGAATGAAAGGATGGAGAAGTTCTTCAGACAATGGGAGAAGTAACCAGGAATCCAGCTGCGACCCCTGGGTTGGAGGGACCGGACTGGGGCAGTGTAATCAAAGGCTGGGACTGGGGTCACTTGGAAGAAGTTGAAACCATAGAGAAGACACAACCACTTCCACAGATACCACTAAGACTGAGAGGGATGGGGAGAAATCCCTGGATTCTCCTTTCCTTCTACCTTTGGGTTTCCTGCCAGAGCCTCTTACTGGCCTGGGAGCCTAGAGGGGTCAGTCACTTGCAATGCAGAGCAGAGCAGGTGAGGGCTGGATGGGGGAGCACACAGCCCAGGACCAGCGCAGGTATGGGATGGGAGAGGATAAAGGGGGACTAACTTAGTGCAAGAGGCTCAGAGAAGGCTTCCTGAAGGGACTCAGCTGCAACCTAAAAGATGAAGGTAGTTAAAAAGGGGAAAGTATTTGCAGCAATCACCAGCATTTTTTTTGGCCAATCCTCTTGCCAGGGCTTCTGAGATACTGTGTTTTTTGTCTGTTTGCCTCTCCTTTTTTTTTTTTTTCTTTAAGACAGAGTCTCACTGTGTCGCACAGGCTGGAGTGCAGTGGTGTGATCTCAGCTCACTGCAACCTCCACCTCCCAGGTCAAGCGATTCTCCTGCCTCAGCCTCCTGAGTAGCTGGGATTACACGTGCCTGCCACCATGCCTGGCTAATTTTTGTATTTTTAGTAGAGACAGGGTTTCTTCATGTTGGCCAGGCTGATCCCGAACTCCTGACCTTGAGTGACCTGCCCGCCTTGGCCTCCCAAAGTGTTGGGATTACAGGCATGAGCCACTGTGCCTGGCCTCCCTCTCCCATTCTTAAAAATTGAGACCCTCCAAGTTTCAGGCCTAAGCCCCTCATTTCTCTACACTCTCTCCCTTGGAGTCCTCATCCACTACTGGCTGTATTGAGTCATTCAACAAACAGTAGTTGAGCACCTATTTGGTGCCAGGCACTTGACTAGGCCCTGGTGCCAGAGAGAGATGAATGAGTCATGAGGCCTGGCCTCAACAGGGGAGATGGACATGGTAATGATAGATGTGGAGGGTAGAAGGAATCCCTGGGTGAGGTAAGAACTCATAGAATAGATCAAAGAAGGCTTCCTGGAGGAGGTGATACTTGAATTGGTTGCTGCCAGCTACACTAGCAGTAAGCCAGGTGAATGAGGTGGGAAGAGCATTCAGGCAGAAGGAATAACATATACAAGGGCATGGAGACAAGGGACAGTCAAAGCATGTTTGAGGAATGGGGTCTGGGATGCAAGGAACGGAGAGGGAGATGCAGCTGGCCCTGCAGTCTGCAACCTGCATTGTGGAGGAGGATCTTGTAGGCAACTCTTAGTAGACTGGGTTGGAGAAAAGACAAATAACATTGCTAGAATGGAATTTAGAAATCTTTCTCTGATTGCAGTAGTGAAGAGTGCAGGCTGCAGACCCGGAGGCCAGCTGGGGGGCTTTGCAGTGAACCAGGTGAGAAATGATGGGAACTGGACTCTCAGTGGCAGGAAGATGGGAAGCAGGAGAGATGAGCAAAATACGGAGAGAATCAGTATTGAGAAAATAAGTATGATGACAGGATGTGGACATGGGTGGGGAGGGCGAGCCTGGGATGAGGCTGCAGAGGTTGGGAGCCACAGGAGAAGAGAGGATTCTGGAAGAAGAAGAGGAGTGCTGGCTTTGGACATAGTGTATCTGGGCTGCCCTGGCTCTCTCAATTGTCCTCTCTTTGCTGTTGACTGCCAGATTAACACCTTCAGTTCTGACCGTGATCCTAGGCTCCTAACCAGAGTTTCCAGGGGCCCATAGAGTATTTCCACCTTCTAGCCATCTGGCATCTCCAGCTTTGCACTGTTCCCCAAACCTGTTCCTTGACCACCCCTCTCTGTTAATGACCTCACCGCCAACCCTGGGAGTCTTCATCACCCGCCTCTTCTTGCTGTCTCATGCCAAGCCATGTTGATGCTCTCTCCGTGATACCTCTGTGTCTGTGGTTTCCCTTTATCTCCCCTTTCTGATGATGCCCTTGTGGTATGTCAGCCTTTCCTCTTGCTTCCTGTCATTTATATTCCAATCCTTCCTACACTGTCTGTCACTCCCTCGCCCAAAACTTTCAATGGCTCCCCATTGCCTACTGATGAAGTACAAGCTTGTTATCTGGCTTATAAGGGCCTCACAGTCTAGCCCCAACTCACCTCTTTGGTCTAGCTTCCCTGTGGGCACCCTCTGTACTACTTACCGTTGACCCAAACCACCTGTCTGTACATCCTGACCCAAGGCTGCCCTGTGGACTGAAATGCACCCCTCCGCCTCTGCCTGTCAAATCATACCCATCCATCAAGTTCCTGATGAAACGCCTCCTCTCCAAGCACCACTTAGCCGAGCTATGTATCTGCCTACCTTATCTCTCTTAACAGACAGTATGCACCTTGATGGCAGCTTGTAATCACCAAATGGTGAGTTGGTATTTAGTAAATGTATGTTGACCTGAAGTGGCTCCAAAACCATTCTTCAGATCAAGAACCTCCTGTGGGCTGGGCACAGTGGTTCACCCCTGTAATCCCAGCACTTTGGGAGGCTGAGGCGGGCAGATCACTTGAGGTCAGGAGTTCGAGACCAGTCTGGCCAACATGGTGAAACCCCATCTCTGCTAAAAATACAAAAATTAGCCAGGCGTGGTGGCGGGCGCCTGTAATCCTAGCTACCTGGGAGGCTAAGGCGAGAGAATTGCTTGAACCTGGGAGGCAGAGGTTGCAGTGAGCCAAGACCGTGACACTGCACTCCAGCCTGGGTGACAGAGCCAGACTCTGTCTCAAAAAATAAAAAATTAAAAAAAAAACCTGCTGTGGCTGCTTGTTGATCACTTCAGAAGCCTGTTCCATCTTAGTATCTAACCTTACTCCCCCACTGTTGCCTCCGAATATGTCTCATGTTCAGTTTCAGCCCTTCGGTAGAAGCATGAAAGATATAAACATGAAAAAAGGCATTACTGCCCTCCAGAAGTATGCATTCTTCTAGGGTGGATTAGCCATGCATACTAACAGCTAATAGAATTGGTTTAAAATCATATCTTAGCCGGGTGCAGTGGCTCATGCCTGTAATCCCAGCACTTTGGGCGGCTGAGGCAGGTGGATCACTTGAGGTCCGGAGTGGAGACCAGCCTGGCCAACATGGTGAAACTCCAACTCTACGAAGAATACAAAATTAGCTGGGTGTGGTGGCATGCACCTGTAATCCCAGCTGCTTGGGAGGCTGAGGCAGGAGAATCGCTTGAACCCAGGAGGCGGAGGTTGCAGTGAGCCAAGATCGTGCCATTGCACTCCAGCCCGGGTGACAGAGCAAGACTCCATCTCAAAAAATAAAATAAAATCATATCTTTTGCTCAGAGGGGGATATCCAATCTCTCCTTTTTATGATCGGAACCCAGATTTTATTCATAGTCGTGACCTGCCCAGTGTGAAATGCTTCCCTGACTGTCTTACAGCTAGGGTGGTTATTTGATGTAATTCTGGCCAGTGAGATGTACATGGAAGTCTCTGGATGGAGCTTCTGGGAAATCTGGGGGGCTGACCCAGCTGGCACAAGCCCTTTTGTCTGTTGCCCTTGGCCTTATCCCCTTTCTTTAGTCTGGAATGCACACCCAGTGCTTGCAGGTGTAGCAGCCAGCATTTGAGCATAATAATTCTATGATGGCAGAGCAGAAAGCTAGGCTCTGAGTCCCCAATAGCCTCGTGGAACCGTCATGCAGCCAGGGACTGTCCACCTCCTGGGGAATGCTGACCTTCAGCTTCTGGCATGTGATGAAGCCACTGCAGCTGGGTTTCTGTGACATGCAATACTGACCGGTACAGTTAAGAGTTGTAAAATTTAGCCAGCTTGAGAATTCCCAACAGCAAAAGTAGCCCCAGGATGAAATTACACTGCAGCAAAAGCCGTAAATGTAATAAGCTGGCCAGGTACGGTGGCTCACATCTGTAATCCCAGCACTTTGGGAGGCCGAGGCGGGTGGATCACAAGATCAAGAGATCGAGACCATCCTGGCCAACATGTTGAAACACCATCTTTACTAAAAATACAAAAATTAGCTGGGTGTGGTGGTGCATGCCTGTAATCCCAGCTGCTCAGGAGGCTGAGGCAGGAGAATCGCTTGAACCCGGGAGACGGAGGTTGTAGTGAGCCGAGATCACACGCTACTACACTCTAGCCTGGGTGACAGAGTGAGACTCCATCTCAAAAAAAAAAAAAAATGTAATAAGCTTATGCTTATTAGGGATTGTGTAACATATGGAAACAGTAAAGAAGGTCTATAGCCTACATGAGTAGAGAGAGCTACTCCTGTTTTCTGAGAAAGGGAATCTCACCTGGGAAAGCTGTGGAAGGAGATGAGTGACTTCATGGGCTAGAGAAGATGCCGGAAATGTCAGTCAAGGATTACGTGACTCCTTGTGCTAATCACCAAGAAGTCTTGATCAGGACCAAGATATATTTCACCTGATTCAGATAAAGGATGCTCAAATTAGGTAGAGGGAAAACCCAGGTGTTAAGATGCAGAGATTAGAGCAGATGTCTGTCTGTAGAGACGAGAATGCTTTCACGCAATCCGTGCCATCTGGACAGAGCTTTACTATAAATCACAGTTCCCCAAAGGGAGGCATGTGGTTCCCCAGGGGTGCACTAGATGATGTGTGGTGGCCCACAGCTCTAAGAAACATTGGATCTCATGCTGAGCTAGTTATTCTCTAATTCTTTTTTAGATTTGTCTATTTCTTGAATAATTGATGCATGCAGTTTGTACAAATTCCAAAGAGCATGCTTCTCCCACCTCTGGCCCCAGGCTCTTTTTTTCTTTTTCTTTTTCTTTTCTTTTTTTTTTTGATGGAGTCTTGCTCTGTTGCCCAGGCTGGAGTGCAGTGGTGTGATCTTGGCTTACTGCTACCTCTGCCTCCCGGTTCAAGTGCTTCTCCTGCCTCAGCCTCCCAAGTAGCTGAGATTACAAGCACCCACCAGCCCAGCTAATTTTTGTATTTTTAGTAGAGACGGGGTTTCACCGTGTTGGCCAGGCTGGTCTTGAACTCCTGACTTCTGGTGATCTGCCCATCTCGGCCTCCCAGAGTGCTGGGATTACAGGCGTGAGCCACTGTGCTCAGCCCCCAGGCTCTTTTGAAGCAACTATTCTCCCATCCAGGTACCAACCAGGCCTGACCCTACTTAGCTTCCAAGATCAGACGAAATCGGGCGTGTTCCGGGTGGTATGGCAGTAGACGAAGCAATCATTCTTACCAGTTCCTTGTGTATTTTTCCAGATGTACTTCAGCATGTGCAAACAATACATTCCTATAACCTCTTTCTAAAAAGTTAATGGAAGCATACTATCCACAACTGCCCTGTACCTTGCTTATCTCACTTATCAGTGGGTTCCACATTGTACATATAGAACTGCCTCCTTCTTTTATAAAGACGCATGCTATTCAACTGTATGACTGGTATATAATTTACCCAGTTCACTGTTGATAGACTTGTTTCCAACCATTTCCAACCATTATAAGAATTGTTGCAATAAATATCCTTATACGTATTTCATTTTGCATATTAGTTAATCCATGCATTCAACAAATATTTTCTGAACACCTACTATGTACCAGGTCAGGTCTAGGCACCAGAGGCAGAGCAGTGAACACAATAGATGGAGTCCCTGCATCACGGAGCTGCCATTCTGTAGTGGAGAATAGCCATAGGATTAACTCCTAGAAGTGGGTCACACTTTCAATCCTTCTAATTAAGTCAAGTAGAAAGTCTCACTTTGGTGCCAATATGTCTTTTTGTTGGTAGAGATGGGGTTTCACCATTTTGGCCAGGCTGGTCTCGAACTCCTGACCTCAAGTGATCCACCAGCCTTGCCCTCCCAAAGTACTGGCAGGCATGAGCCACCGCACCTGGCAGAGTGCCAATATGTCTTTAATGTATCTCTCTCTGACACTTATAAATTTCTTTAAGACAGAAAGTGCTGGCCTTAGGTTTAGAGTGTATGACAGGCCACAGAGCCTAGCTTGAGTTGAATAACAATGTTTGGTTGTTACTGGATTTATTTCTATATAGCAAATATTATTGATTTTCCATCTATAGTCAAAATATGAAGGTTCCCTTTAAAATACGCAGGTTCCTTTCAAAATAATTTTTTAAACTTATTTTTTTATTATTTTTTTTTGAGACAAGGTCTCTCTCTGTCACCCAGGCTGGAGTGCAGTGGCACCATCATGGCTCACTGCAGCCTCAACTTCCTGGGCTCAAACAATCCTCCCATCTCAGCCTCCCGAGTAGCTGGGACTACAGGCATACACCACCATGCCTGGCTAATTTTGTTTATTTTTTGTAGAGACAGGGTCTCACTATGTTGCCCAGGCTGGTCTCCTACAACTGGACTCAAGCAATCCTCCCACCTCAGCCTCCCAAAGTGCTGGGATTACAGGCATGAACCACCGTGCCCAGCCTCAAAATAATTTAAGTAAAAAAAAAAAAAATGAGTCAATATAGAGAAGAATGTTAAGTAAATTAATAACATAGGTGGAATTCAGATGTGGAAAAAATCCACAAAGGTGATAGTCAAATGAGTGAGGTTAGGAAATCATCAAATTAAACAAAGCAAGGAGAAAAGGCTAGGCTCGTTATATTGTATTTGATGTTTATTTTTGCATCCTCACTCATCTTTCATGTTGAAACGTTCTCACCTCCATAATTCTTCCTAGGCAGCTGATTTGCTTATCATTTATTATTGTTTACTACTTGTTTGGTGATTCTTATGCTTAGATTTCCTGGTCATGAAAATTTTGCTTTGTGGGTTTTTTGTTTTTTGGTTTTTTTTGAGATGGAGTCTTGCTCTGTCACCAGGCTGGAGTGCACTGGAGTGATCTTGGCTCACCACAATCTCTGCCTCCCAGGTTCAAGTGATTCTCCTGCCTGAGCCTCCCGAGTAGCTGGGATTGCAGGTGCGCGCCATCAAGCCTTGCTAATTTTTGTATTTTTAGTAGAGATGGGGTTTCGCCGTGTTGACCAGGCTAGTCTCGAACTCCTAACCTTGTGATCCGCTCGCCTTGGCCTCCCAAAGTGTTGGGATTACAGGCATGAGCCACCGCGCCGGGCGCTTTGTTTTGCTTTCAGAACTGTCACCAATTTGCATTATCTTAGAAGATCTCTTTGAATCCCCCAAAGGCCCCGCTCTCTTTGTCATTGCTGGCTCTGGAGGGGGTTGGAGATGCTCCTGCTGGGGACCTTGATGCAACACCCTTAGTCAGATTTTCGTAATCTGGCTGAGGCTTGCCCTGTAATTCTCTAAAAATATAATATGATGAAACAACCAAGCCCAAGTAAGCCTTTGAGGAGATCTCAAAGCCAGAAGCTTCTGAACAGTGCCCACAACCACCAGTGGGGCTGTAATCACCCACAGCTTGTTAGCTAAAGACACAAACAATTAGCTTGGTGGTTGGAAAGGTAAACAAGGGGCATTTCACAAATGTGCTCTTTAGGTCAAGTAGGTGGTAGTAAGTCTCTGGCTGTGGTTGTGCGCTTTCTCTGCGGCACAGGTCGGAGAGTGGGTGGTGCCTCTGGGCCCTGGGCAGAGTACCTTTGAGGTGGGCAGTAAGAAGGACCAAAGCTGAATGGAGAGGGAGTAGGTGGGAGCAAGCAGGGCTCCAAGGCAACCGAAGGAGCACCTGGGAGCCTGAGAAATAAGAGACAACAAAAAGTAAGGCCATCCATTAGAGGGCAAGTCCTTGAGTTTTGAAATCTAGTGGAGCTCTCAATTAATGACTGAGGACCTATCATGTACCAGGCCCTGACTTAAACTTTTTTTTTTTTTTTTGAGGTGGAATCTCGCTCTGTTGCCCAGGCTGGAGTGCTGTGGCACAGTCTTGGCTCACTGCAACCTCCGCCTCTCGGGTTCAAGTGATTCTCCTGCCTCAGCCTCCCGAGTAGCTGGGATTACAGGTGCCTGCCACCATGCCCAGCTAATTTTTTGTATTTTTAGTAGAGGTGGGGTTTCACCATGTTGGCCAGGCTGGTCTTGAACTCCTGACCTCGTGATCCGCCCCCCCTCAGCCTCTCAAAGGGCTGGGATTACAGGCATGAGCCACCGTGCCCGGCCTGACTTAAACATTTTTATAAGTACCAGCTCAGTGGTTCTCAAGCTTTTTGGCTTGTTCATAAATTTTTTTGAGGACTCCAAAGAGCTTTTGTTTTTATAGATGATATCCGATGGTGTGATGGTACATGTTTAACAATTGGTTCTCTGCTGAAAAGTCCTAATTTGTAGCACTTACCAATTTCCATAGTGTAAATACTTCCACCACGGCCAATTTCTTTTTCTTTCTTTCTTTTTTGTTTTTTTTTTTTTGAGACAGAATCTTGTTCTGTCACCCAGGCTGGAGTGCAGTGGTGCAATCTTGGCTCACTGCAACCTCTGCCTCCCGGGTTCAAGAGATTCTCCTGCCTCAGCCTTCTGAGTAGCTGGAACTACAGGCATCTTGAACCCCAGATCTCAGGTGATCCACCCGCCTCGGCATCCCAAAGTGCTGGGATTACAGGCGTTGAGCCACCGTGCCTGGCCCACCATGGCCCATTTCAAGATACCAACCTAACATCACTGAATGTGAAATGGGAAGAGATATGTACAGTCAACTTTCCCAAGCCAGTGCAAGCGGACTCCAGTGCACCGCTAGAATTTTTATTGATATTTACAGTACTGGAAATTAAAACTCATAAATTTAAAAAAATGCCTTCATTAAAAATACTAATAACAACCCATTACATATGAATATAAACATTCTTTTTGAAAATAACTATTTAACAAAATAAAAAATAATTAGTGAAGACAGTGGCATTGTTTTATATTTTGCAAATCCCTTTAATCTAGCTTAATGGAAGACAGCAGCATTCATAGATCTCCATTCAATCAGTTGTGATGTCCTATATCACGTGGTCTTTGGAAAACTCCACAAAAGAGCACTAAAGGTAAATAATGTCTTAGCATTACTATGGAAATAGTTTTGACCTCATGGACCCCCTGAAAGAGTCCTGGGGACTTCCAGGGGGTCCTAGGACCACACTTTGAGAATAGCTATACTAATGCATTTACTTTTTCCAAGGAGCCCAGTGAGGCAGGTTTCTTATATCCCTATTTTGCAAATGAGGAAATTGAGGTACAGAGTACTTACCCAAGGGCACTAAGCTAGAAAGTGGCAAAGTCAGCCAGACATGGTGCCTCACACCTGCAATCCCAACATTTTGGGAGGCCAAGGCGAGAGGATTGCTTGAGCCCAGGAGTTCAAGACCAGCCTGGGCAATAGAGTGAGACCTCATCTCTACAAAAAATTTAAAATAAAATAAAATAAATCAAAAAAGAAAATGGTGGCTGGGCACGGTGGCTCACACCTGTAATCCCAGCACTTTGGAAGGCCGAGATGGGTGGATCACTTGAGGCCAGGAGTTCAATACCAGCCTGGACAACATGGTGAAACCCCGTCTCTACTAATAATACAAAAATTAGCCAGGCTTGGTGGTGCGTGCCTGTAATCACAGCTACTTGGGAGGCTGAGGCAGGAGAATCTCTTGAATCTGGGAGGGGGAGGTTGCAATGAACCAAGATGACACCATTGTACTCCAGCCTGGGTGACTCTGTCTCAAAAAAAAAAAAAGGAAAAGAAAATGGCAAAGTCAAGATTCCAACCCAGTCAGTCTATACAGATGGGCAGTTGAGTTGGTGACTATCACTGATTAGATATGTGATCTTTTTTTTTTTTTTTTGAGACGGAGTCTCGCTCTGTCACCCAGGCTGGAGTGCAGTGGCACGATCTCGGCTCACTGCAAGCTCCGCCTCCCGGGTTCACGCCATTCTCCTGCCTCAGCCTCTCCGAGTAGCTGGGACTACAGGCGCCCGCCACCACGCCCGGCTAATTTTTTTATATTTTTAGTAGAGACGGGGTTTCACTGTGGTCTCGATCTCCTGACCTCGTGATCCGCCCGCCTCGGCCTCCCAAAGTGCTGGATTACAAGCGTGAGCCACCGCGCCTGGCCTAGATATGTGATCTTGGTGACAATTAACCTCTCTGAGCCTGAGGTACTGTCATTTGACCAACCCATTGTCATCCCCTAGGTTAGGCAGGACTCGACTTTCTCCCTTGTACCCAGCTCTCACTGATGGGGCATCATCTGTGCTCCCTTAGAACCTACTTTTTTTCTCTGCTCACCTGACACTTTATCCCACACTATGTGGCATTAATTGTCTCCATCAGACTGTGTGCACCCCATGAGGACAGACACCACATCTATCTTGATTACATTTGTGCCATCAGTGTCTGCAGCAGGTCTTCAAAAGTCTTTGCTGAAGAAATAAGTGAAGAAATAAATGGATAGACATTTTGCAAGAAGGCAGGACACAATCCATCCTACCTAGGGCTCTTCTCTGTGGCTCGAGGGAGAGGAGTGGCAGTGGGGGAGTGGAAAGGGGACAAAGGGATCCTGCTCCCAAATGGCACTTATATACACTTGCCCAAGCCTGCTGTGTCATCCTAATTACAGGACAAATCACAGGCTAAGGAAAGCCTCCTCCTAATTTCTCCAAAGAGATCACCCCCTTCTTGCCTGGAGTCTCTTCCACTCAATGTTCCCATTACTTGGCACTCAGACGCTTGAGTTAGCAGCCCCTCCAGGTATACCTTCATTCTTCTAGAAACTTCTGTATCCCCTGTGCACTAGAGGTCCATGTAGTACATATAGAGCTGCCTCATTCCTTGCAAAGACTGCATACTACCCCATCGTATAATTGGTATATAATTTACAGATGGCGGGCTCTGCTTTTTCCGTTCATATCCTGGGCTATGTGATGAGCTACTGGCACCCACCCCCACTACCCTTTTTTAGGGCAGTTAAATCTTTTTATGTCATCACCTACAGAAAGGGTCCAGGGACAAAGGAGTGGCCCACATCACTTGGGGCCCAATTAATGACTACACTTGTGGAGGCTGGGGACTCTGGCAGGTGGGAGCGGTTAGATAGAGGCTCTCCTTAGGGCCTCGCAGCTTCCTCTTTTGCTATCTATACGGTCCTTTCCAGCGATGACCTTCTAGGAGTCTCAGAAGCCCCAAGAAGGAGAAGTGTAATTGTGGGGAGGGAGGGAGCAGTGCAGAGACAACCAGCCAGGGTGCTGCCTGGAAGGTCAGGGGGCTGAGCTCTGGCACCAGAGACCTTTAAGAAGCAAAAAGGAACTGAGAAAGCAGCCAGGAGTCTGCTCAGCCTGGAGTTCCTGGAATTCTGCTTTGTGGGTGAGCTTCCCGTGGCAGCCAAGGCCCCTTCTGACTAACAGGAGATGAGAATGGGAGGTGAAGAGGGTGGGTAGAGAGGTGGCTGGGCCTGCCAGCTCTCCTGGGCACTGCCAGCTCCCCAGACTGGCTCCAGATTTCCTCCAGGAACTGAGCTGAGATTCCTGGGAATCTCACCCACTTGGGTGAGTGGCTGCCTGCCTGCTGAGCAGAGGTTGGGCAAGTCTACAAGTCAGGTTCTCTTCCCACCCAGGATCAAGCTGTCTGCCCACTTGGTCTGGAGTAGGCAACAAAACCAAGGCCATGATCTCTAGAAAGCCATCTCTAAAACATGAACTTTACATAGGAGGGAACAACTGGCCCCACAGCCATTTTTATTAATATGATTAAGTGGTTGCCACTTTGGAAGGCACTGTGAGCCTGGCCTGGGCTGCAGGACTGATGAATTGCAGTAGAAGGGAGGAGAAGAAGGAATCAGGAGCAGGAGGCGAGAGCCAGGGAACACCAGCAGGGATGGGATTCTTACCGACTTGGGGTCGGAACCACTCCTGAGGTTGCAGACAAATCCAGGGATTCCATTTCCTCCCTCCACCCACTGTTAGTGCAGGTGAAATCTTGCTAAAATAAAAATCAAGGGTAGCCTTGGCATACTGTCAACTTCTCATACTATGTCATAATCGTTGTTCGCACATGTGCCTCCCCTTCTAACCTGTGAGGTCTTGGAGGATGGAGCCCTGGTTGGATTCACCTCTGGACACCAGCCTCCTGCACTGGGCTTGGCACATGGGAAGGGCTCAATAGATATTACATGAACGAGTGAAGGAGACTGACTCAGCCCTCCCCATATGCCAGGCCCACCAAGGGGGAGCTACAAGCAAGGGCAGTTGATTGGGATGGAGGTGTGGGCGCACCTGTCTGGCGGCTGCTTGCTTTGTTTTCACTGCTCATAGCTTCCTCCTCCTCCTCCTCTCCTAGAGCTGCCCTGGTCTCTAAATGCTTAGATAAGGTAGTTTATTCATCCATTCAACAAATGTTTATTGAGCACCTGCTGTGACAGGCCTTGGGTTCTGCATGATTGGGAATGAACCTACACATTTCCTGCCTCCTCCAGCTCCTAGTCTAGTGTCATTAAATAAGTAATTACAGTGAGTAGTAACAAACACTGTGACTTGGTAGGTCTCATAGAGCTAGGGTGATGGTATAACTTATTATCCTAACTGGGACACCTTTTGAGAGTAAAAGTGATGGTTGCTGGTTGAATTCCCTAGGAAGCAGATTCTGAAATGTAGATTAGTGTGCAGAAAGTTGATTAGGAGGCCTTGGGGATCAACACCTGTTGAAAAGGAAGGGACCAAAGCAAGATTGAGCAGAGGGAGATGTTGGGATGTGATGGAGTCTCAGCGAAGGCCTCAGCCAATCCCACAGGGCACCTTCGGCTGAGATGGCCCTTCAGCTTCATCTCCGGTTGGAGTGAGGAGGCCTGGCCTTCATGCCATTATGTTGATAAGTCACTGGATACTGGCTACCTCTGGAAGGAGGTATGACCTTGGGCGAGGCTGTTCTCAGTTGAGACAGCCTTCAAAGAAGGCTGACAGCTGAAGGTGTCTTCCCATTGCCAATAGCCAAGGATTTGGGTGGCACTTCCCAGCATCCGCCACAGAAGCACTGTTGATAATTATGTCCAGATAATAGGCGTTTGCAGGGCTGGCCCAAGTACCCACAGCAAGAGCACCTGGCTGGTGCTGCCAGTTTCAGCTGGAATCCTGCACAAATGTGGGGTGGCAGAAAGCTCCCAGCAATAGGAACAAGCCCAGGGCTTGCTCAACCTGCATCCTCTTCATGGCTGTCTCTCCTTTCTCTCACCTGTTTCCTTTGCTTTTTTTTTTTTTTTTTTTTGACAGGTTCTCGCTCTGTTGCCCAGGCTAGAGTGCAGTGGTGCCATCATGGCTCACTGTAGCCTCAAACTCCTGAGTCCAAGGGATCCTCCCACCTCAGCCTCCTGAGTAGCTGGGACTACAGGTGTGCATCACCATGCCCAGCTAATTTTTTGATTTTTTGTAGAGGCGGGGTCTCACTATGTTGCCCAGGCTGGTCTCAAACTCCTGGACTCAAGTGATCTTCCTGCCTCGGCTTTCCAAAGTGCTGGGATTATAGGTGTGCACCATCATGCCTGGCTTCTTTGCTTTATAGAACCAGTCATGGCTATCACATGCTACATCACCTACTTCATATCATTCTATCACCCATTTTCCATGCATTCTATTCTTTAATTTGTGGTGAGGTGGGTGTAATTATTATTCTCACCCCATACATCCAAACTATCAGGCAGTCCTTTCCCTGTTACCTCCAAAACAGAGCCCAGCCATTCCCTTTCTCTGTCTTCAACACCTCCATCTTGGTGCAAACCACCACCATCGCTCCCCTAACTGCTGACATTGTTTTGATTTTGAGCCCAGGTAGCCAACAGCATGGATCTGCTGAGAAGGCAGATAACAGCAGTAAAACAACAGCAGAAACAGGCCATGGACAGAGGCCCAAGTAGAGCACGTACACTGAGAAAACTCCAGGAAAGCCAAAAGCATGGTATCTGAACCGAGAGATAAGCACATGAGCTGAAAGCTCAGGATATTCCCTCTTCAGAACAAAATTGAGAGCAGGGGAGCACAGGGTTAACAGCATGGCCTCTGGGCCAGAGCGCCTGGGTTTCTGTAACCTTGGACCAGCTTCTTGATGTCTCTGTGCCTCAGTTTCCTTGTCTGTAAAACAGGGGTAATGATAATAGAACCATCATAAGGGGTTTTAGGTGAAGTAATCAGTCACCATGGGTAAGGCGTTTAGAGCAGTGCTCTGCCAGGGTTAGCTGCAGGCATTACCCTGGGAGCTACCATCTTGGTCCACATTCAGTGTGGCCAATGTGGCTGTTAGCACTCCTTGTCTGCTCCCATCTCCAACACTTTACCCCCATGTGGAGTCATTTATTCATTCAACAAGTATTTCTTGAGCGCCTACTCACGTATCAGGCATTGAACTCTTGTGTTATTTTCCTATATCCCAAAAGTCGCTGAGCTTAAGGGCAGGCTGACCTAGGCTTGCTTTCTGCTGCACAGGGGAGGCTCCATTCCCCATCATTTCTTGTTCATGCTCAAGGTCATCCAGATGAAAACCAGCTTCTGTGTGGCTCAGCTGCCTATTGTTCTCCCTTTTGGATCTCTGGCTGCTGGGTCTGAGTCCTTGGGCTTAGAGTGAGCATGAGAATGACCCTTAGGCCCTCCTCTCAGACCCCAGAGGGCTCAGCGGGAAAGGAGGCTGAGCGGTTTACTTGGGCCCTTTGCAGGGGGGGGGCCCTGCCCCTCTCATGGGCGCCTCCTGCACGTGGATCCTCCCTTGGCCATGGCCTCGTGTACTCCTGGCCTGAGCCTCCTTTTTCTGGGTGGCCGCTCTCCATCTCAGGAAAGGGCCTAGAAGGGATGAGGGAGGAGTTCACAGGAGAGAGAAGAGGGCAGAGGCAAGTGGAAGAAAAGAGAGATGCCAAGTCAGGCAAGAGGGGTTGAGAGGGAGGAGGAGGAGAGGATGCTGATGATGACATTTGACATGATTGATTAATGCATGCCTTAATTCCTAGGAGGTCAGAGCTGTTATTATCCCCACTCTACAGTGGAGGCTGAGGCAAAGTGGGTTATGAAACTTGCCCAAAGCCTTGGAGCTGGCAACTGGCAGAGCTGGAATTTGAACTTGAATAGTTTGACTCCACCACCCCAGAAGGGTGCAGAATTCTCAAAAGGCATCCCAAGGTGTGCAATGAATCATGTTGGATGGACGGTGGGGTGTGTGTGTGTGTGTGTGTGTGTGTGTGTTGGGGGATGTGGGGAGGCTGAAGACTCTGAGTTGGCTCTTTTCTTTTCCTAAGAGTCAGTGTCATGGCTGGGCACGGTGGCTCACACCTGTAATCCCAGCACTTCGGGAAGCCAAGGTGGGCAGATCACTTGAGGTCAGGAGTCTGAAACCAGCCTGGCCAACATGGTGAAACCCCGTCTCTACTAAAATAAAAAAATTAGCCGGGTGTGGTAGCTCAGGCCTGTAGTCCCAGCTACTCAGGAGAGTGAGGCAGGAGAATCACTTGAACCTGGGAGGTGGAGGTTGCAGTGAGCCGAGATTGTACCACTGCACTCCAGCCTGGGCAACAGAGTAAGACTCTGTCTCAAAAAAATAAAATAAAATAAATAAAATAAAATAAAATAAAATAAAAAAGAGTCAAGGTCTTGCTCTGTCACCCAGGCGGGAGTGCAGTGGTGTGATCATAGCTCACTGCAGCCTCGAACTCTTGGCCTCAAGTGATCCTCCCACCTCAGCCTCCCCAGTCACTGGGATTACAGATGTAATCCCTGGTGTCTTTTGGCCCCGTTTGGTGAAGCGTCTTATCTTCCCCATGAAGTAACCGCCCATGTACTCGGGTCAGGACCCAGTGATCCTCCCACCAGAGGGAAACCTGTATTCACTGGGTTCTGAGACAGCACCGTCCACAGCAGCCATGTGAGGAGGGAGGTGGCTGTGGTGTGGGCACCGGCCTGATATCCATCATTTCCTATCCCTGTGATCACAGGTGAGGCATTTAGCCTCATTTTCCTCAGTCACAAAATAGAAATAAGAAGTCCATCCTCATAAGGCCATGGTGAAGCTGAAACTGCACAGGGGGAGGGCCTGGCACAGGGCGGGGGTGCGGTAAACGGGCGCAGTTGTGATTCCTGCAGCTTGCGTCACCAGCCTCACTGCTCGGTGGCTGGCAGAGCCCTTCCCACCCCACTCTCGGTCTGGCCTAGATCCCCACAGCAGGTAGGCAGGCACTTGCAGAAGCCCCCTCACTGTGTCACAGATGAGCAAATTGAAGCTCAGGAGGTCAGAGAGAACAAGGAGGCCTTGCAGAGGTGTGTGGGGATCTGTCGGAGTCTGCGGGGGTATCAGGAAGAGAGGCCCTCTAGGTGGACAGTGGGGGGCCCAGGGGCCCAGGGCAGCTCCCTGGCTCCTCCCCCAGCCACTGAGTCCATCCACATGGCTGGGATCTGTTGGCCCACAAATGGCCCCCATGTCCCTTTCCAGCAGCCTGACCTCGTCCACTTGGAGAAAAACAGGAAACTGGGCACTGCCAGGAATCGGAACACTCCCTTCCTCAGCTCTGGGCTGCAAGGATGCTGGGATGGCAGGGGGCTCTGGGAGAAGAACCTGGGACAGGGTGTGGGGTGGGGGCTCCACAGGCTAAGCCGGGGTGACCTGGGCTGCCCTTGGGGCTTTGGCTTTGGCTCAGTCGGCCGGACTTGGTCTGGCCTGGCATTGCTGAGCCAGACCAGGGGCTGGGAGGAAGCAGTGAGGTGGGGAGGCAGAGAAGGAGCTCCTGACTTTTCTCTCCCATGTGGAGACAGAGCCCTGGGGCACCAGGGCCACATCTGCCTTTTGTGTTCATGGGTCCCTTCCTCCACAGAAAAATATTACAAAGTATATTATACAACTGTGTTGGTATAAAGATGAATATAACCCAAGCTGGATTCATGATTATATATTGATTATTTTGTTCAGCGTTTCTTCTGATTATAAAATAAAATTAAAACATTTTCAGCCAGGCCTGTAATTCCAGCACTTTGGGAGGCCGAAGCAGGTGGATTGCTTGAGCCCAGGAATTCAAGACCAGCCTGGGCAACATGGCAAAACCCCATCTCTACAAGAAAATGCACACTCCTGTAGTCCCAGACTCGGGAGGCTGAGGTGGGAGGATCACCGGAGTCCGGGGTGTTGGAGGGTGCACTAAGCTGCAATTGCACTGCTCCACTCCAGCCTGGGTGACAAAATGAGATCCTGTCTCAAAAAAAACCACCACCACCAACATTTTCATGGGGCCCCAAAAGTGTCAGTGTGCCTCCTGTGTCTAATGGAGAATTTGGCCCCATGGGGGAAGCTTCTAACGCTTTCCTGTCCTGCAGAAGCCATGTACCCCCACACAGCCATGCAGCATGGCCATTAGCACCCAGGGGAATGCCAGCCCAGCCTAGAAACTGAACCTCCCCAAGCCCCAGTTTCCTCTTCTGTAGAATGGGAGAACGAAAATGCTTGCCTCCTGGTGCCTTTTTTTGTTTTGTTTTGTTTTGTTTTGTTTTGAGACGGAGTCTTCCTCTGTCACCCAGGCTGGAGTGCAGTGGCATGATCTTGGCTCACTGCAACCTCCACCTCCCAAGTTTAAGCGATTCTCCTGCCTCAGGCTCCCGAGTAGCTGCGACTACAGGGACATGCCACCATGCCCGGCTAAATTTTGTATTTTTAGTAGAGATGGGGTTTCACCATGTTGGCCAGGCTGGTCTTGAACTCCTGACCCCAAGTTAGGCTCCTGCCTTGGCCTCCCGAAGTGCTGGGATTACAGGCATGAGCCACCGCGCCCAGCCCTCGTGCTCTTTTGAGATGATCCCATGAAAAGTGTCAGGTCCAGGACCTGACCCAGATAACCCCCTACTGTTTTCACCATGTATGTTCACCTCAGACCCTGGCAGAGACCCCAACAGCAGCAAGGTGCCTAGCTTTGGGGCTTAGGGACATTTCCAGGGCTGCCACACCTTTCACTTCTTTCTCCTCTCCTGCCTGTCCCTCTTGGACTCCTGCTCAGGGTCAGACCTAAGGCAACCAGGAATCTAATACATCGTGTTAGTCCAGTTCACAAGCCACTTTGGCTCCATGACTCCATCGGTCCTCACAACTACCTCATGAGGGTTGTCTTGTGTGATTCTTCACCCCATTCTCCCAGAGAGGATACCAACCATCAGAGAGGTAGGTACCTGTCCAAGGTCACACAGCTAGAAAGGGCAGAGTTGGGACAAGCATTTAGATCTGTCAAGCCTACCCTCAGTTGGCACTGTTACATCTGACACCCCAAACTGTTCATGCCAGTCAGTATGTATGTGTGTGTGTATGATGGTTCTTGTGACAAGGTAGGTGAGAAGGACTGGAGTGACTCTGGAGTCCTCAGGACCTTTCTGGGATGTGCTGACTGGTGGTTCACAGGGGTCCCTGGGCATCTGGGCTCCTGTCTTTGCTCTGCTTAGGGCTGGGGTGGGACCTGGTCCCTGTCTCCTTGGCTCTGCTGCAGTTGCACCCTCCTTCCTGTGCCCCTGCTCCTCCTCACTGGCTGTCTCAGTGCCAACAGAACCAAAGGAGCAAAGTGGCTTAAGATAACCCTGCCATTTTACATCAAAGCTCTAAGGTCATCTTTAATTTTTACTTTTTTTTTTTTTTTTTTGAGACAAGAGTCTCACTCTGTCACCCCGGCTGGAGTGGAGTAGTGTGATCTCGGCTCACTGTAACCTCGGCCTCCTGGGTTCAAGCGATTCTTCTGCCTCAGTCTACCCATTAGCTGTGATTACAGGCGCACGCCACCATGCCCAGGTAATTTTTTTTGTATTTTTAGTAGAGACAGGGTTTTACCATGTTGGAACCAGGCTGGTCTGGAACTCCTGACCTCAAATGATCCACCTGCCTTGGTCCCCCAAAGTGCTGGATTGTAGGTGTGAATCACAAAATTTTTAAGTTTTTAGTTTGTTTGTTTGAGATAGGGTCTCATTCTGTTTCCCAGGCTGGAGTGTAATGGTCCGCTCATAGCTCACTGCAGCCTTGACCTCTTGGGCTCAAGCGATCCTCCCACCTCAGTCTCCTGAGTAGATGGGAATACAGGTGTGTGCCACCATGCCCGGATTTTTTAATTTTTAAAACTTTTAGTAGAGAAGGGGTTTTGCCATGTTGCCCAGGCTGGTCTCAAACTCCTGGCCTCAAGCCATTCTCCTGCCTCAGCCTCCCAAAGTGCTGGGATTACAGGTGTGAGTCACTGCGACTGGTGTAATTTTTAAGTTTGTATTGGAAAACAATTTACCATCTTCAAATATATATTATTTCACAAATAGAAATATAGTGAGAAGCTGGTATTCATGTTAGATTCCAGTAAAGAAGATTTAGGCTTAGGGTGAAAAAGGATTCACAGCCCATGAGTATTATTTAAGCACAGAAACTGATGACTGTGTACTGTGTAGTGCATGGAGAACCCTTTTTAAAGAAATTCCAGGAGAGACTGAATTTCTATCTGGCAGGGATGGTTTGGGTTAAGGTTTTAACTTCTGTGCTGTTTTTCATTAAAATCTTCCAGCGCCTCTGGCTGAGTTAGACCTCTCTGATCTCTTGTTACTTTGTTATTTCCCAAGAATCTGAGCTGGAGCTGGATGACAAATACGGTCCTCTGCCCCGTCAGCCATGGACCTGGGGGATGACCTCTCCTTTGCCAGAGGAGGATGGGAGCTGGTGGATGCTGAGACTGACAGTGGATCCACCCAGGTGGAGAGTCTCTTAATGACTCGACTTGGATCCTGTCAGGGCTCTGCCTGCGCTCTCGCTCTTGGGGCATCCTGTGGCTCTCCCAGTAGGGGTGGAGAGGGCGTGGCTGGATGCTTGCTCGAGGCCCTCCCCATCCCAGCAAAGTCCTGCCCGCTTGACTCCTGAAGGTAGGCTGGCTCCTTCTCCAGGCCTCCCTTCCTCACTTCCTGCCACTCTGCTGAAACAGGCTCCACGGTTGCTCCCGGCTCCAGCCTCCCGCTGGCCTCTTCCACGGCCCTCTGCATCTGAAGATGCACCGCATCCGGGTGCGACTCTTCAAATCGAGTCCATTGGCCCAGTGGGTTCTAAGTTCCCTGAAGGCTGAGACTCACCCTGCTCTGCTCACCATGCTATGCCCAGCTCAGCCAGCCCACGAGAGGAACCCAGGAAATATTTGTTGAACCCATTATTGTATGGATTAATATTGTAATGTAATAAAATGATGGACTCCACAAATATTTCCTGGAAGATGGGTGTGGAAGTCACATGGGCCTGGGTTCATGTTCCATCTCAGCAAGCTGCTCAGCCTGAGTCCCTCAGGCTTGTTACCTTCAAAGTGGGGGTAATCGTTCCACCGGGCTCACGGGGCGGCTGTGGGGAAACTGAGGCGTGCACATGCAACAATTAGCAGAATGCCGGGCGGGGCAGAGTACACACTGAAGGGATAGGAGCCGCTATGATGAGACTCCCTCTTGTGCTGGGATGGTGAGGGCGAGGGCCCAGGATCCATCATACAGGCAGATGCATGGTGAACAGAACATGTGTGAGGCAGGGGGCCCGATGTGCTTTGGGATGGCAGGAAAGAATTCATCCCTGCCGTTGACACTGGCTAAAATCATGTCAGATGGGCCAGAGAATATACCCTAGTGGTTGCCTATGGAGGTCAGCAAGAGAGGAGACGCGGCTAGCACAGGAAGAGGGGAGAGGAGGAGAGGGGGCACCAGCCAGACAGACCAGGCAGGGTAGGTAAATCAAGCAGTCCTCCCATCTTGGTCTCTCAAAGTGCTGGGATTATAGTTGTGAGCCACTGTGCCCAGTCTTCTCAGATTCTTTCCTGCCTTCCTAGGAGGGTGGGGAGCAGAGCAGAGGGGCTAGGCCCTGGGGGTGGGTAGGGAAAGAGAGAGAGGCTCTGGCATCTACACCCAGATCCTAACCCCAGCTTTGCCACTGTGTGAATATGGACAAATCACCCTCTTTCTCACCCTAGGTCTCAGCTCCCCCTCTGTGCAGACACACTGACAGCCACATGTGGACTTCTCCCCCAGCTGCAGCTGGGAATCGGCCTCCAGTCAGAAGCAGGATAGGGAACAAGCATGGTGGTTTTGCTGTCATGGATTCAAATCCCAGCTGGGTGACTCTGCTCACCTCACCTGCCTTTCAGTTTCCATGAGCTGCTATATAGCAGAGTGGTTAGGAGCACAGACTCTAGAGCCCGACCCAAGGTCAATGCCTGTTCTGCCACTGACGGTGGGAACACAGACAAGGCACTTCACTCTGGGCCTCAGTTTACCAGTCTCTTAAATGAGGATGGATATAATCATCCTCTTCTCATAGGGATATTGTGAGAGTTAAAGGAGGTAATTAACATAAAACCCTTAGAACTGTGCTTGGCGCAGGTGAGGGTCATGTCACTGAATATAAGACACTATCTATGATAAGATGCATTACACTTTTAAAGATGTTAAAATGCAAAAATGTGCACCCCTATAATTGAGGAAGTAAGGTATAATTTTGAGATACTGCATAGAAAACATCACTGTAAACTCTAAAATAATAGGCAAAATCCTAAAGTTCCTGGGTGTTTTCTGTGTGCCAGGCACTGTGCCAAGGACTTACAAGCATTGTCCCATTCAACCCTATAATAACCCTATGAGGAAGGTTATAGAATCATCTTCACTTTACAGATGAGGAAACAGAGACCCCAAGAGATTAAGTGATTTGCCCAAGATCACACAGCTTTGTCTACATAAATGTTGGGCATTCATCGCCACAACTGCAACTGTCCCACCCCTGTTTGGCTTCATCTGGTTTAGAAATTTTTTGTTTGTTTGTTTGTTTGAGACGGAGTCTCACTCTGTTGCCCAGGCTGGAGTGCAGTGGCGTGATCTTGGCTCACCGCAACCTCTGCCTCCCGGGTTCAAGCGATTCTCCTGCTTCAGCCTCCCAAGTAGCTAGGACTACAGGCACGCGCCACCACACCTGGCTAATTTTTGTATTTTTAGTAGAGAAGGGGGTTTCAGCATGTTGGCCAGGCTGGTCTTGATCTCCTGACCTCCTGATCTGCCCGCCTTGGCCTCCCAAAGTGCTGGAATTACAGGCAAGAGCCACTGTGCCTGATCTAGAATGGTTTTACTCCATGGTTCTGGAACTTGGCTGCTTGTTGGAATCACTAGGGAGCTTTAAGAAATCCTGAGACTGGGCAAGATAGTGAGACCCCATCTCTAAAAAAAAAAAAAAGCAACAACAAATTAGCCAGGTATGGTGGCTTGTGCCTGTAGTCCTAGCTACTCGGGAGGCTAAGATGGGAGGATCTCTTGAGCCCAGGAAGTCAAGGCTGCAGTGAGCTATGATAGTGCCACTGCCCTCCAGCCTGAAGTCTGGGGCTCCACCTCAGAGATTTATATGTAATTGGTCTGGGATGTGGTCTGCACGTTTGGGATTTTAAAAATGACCCCCCTTTCGGCCGGGCGTGGTGGCTGACGCCTGTAATCTCAGCACTTTGGGAGGCCGAAGTGGGTGGATCACGAGGTCAGGAGATTGAGACCATCCTGGTGAACACGGTGAAACCCCATCTCTACTAAAAATACAAAAAAATTAGCTGGGTGTGGTGGCGGGCGCCTGTAGTTCCAGCTACTCGGGAGGCTGAGGCAGGAGAATGGCGTGAACCCAGGAGGTGGAGCTTGCAGTGAGCCGAGATGGTGCCACTGCACTCCAGCCTGGGCGACAGAGCGAGACTCCGTCTCAAAAAAAAAAAAAAAACAAACCCCCCTTTCAATAGCAGACAGGTGCTTCACACACACACACACACACACACACACACAAGGAAAAAATGACCCCCAGTGATTCTACTGTGCAATCTGGGGTGAGAACATCTGTTTTACTCCAGGTACGACTTCAGCAGCCTCCGAACTTCTCACCAGTTCCTCCCTCCCTGCCTGAAATCCATTTGACACAACCCAAAGACTGTCATAGCACAATAAAGATAAATGACTTAAAATGCAGAGACTGATTGAGGAGAGAAAATGGCTGAATCTCATTCCACACGTGTTCCATTGGGCAGCTGTAAGATTCTTTCCTTTTTTTTCTATTTTTTTTTAATAGAGATGGGGGTCTCGCTATGTTGACAAGGCTGGTCTTGAACTCCTGGCCTCAAGTGATCCTCCCATCTTGGCCCCTCAAAGTCCCGGGATTATAGGTGTGAGCCACTGTGCCCAGTCTTGTCAGATTCTTTCCTGCCCTCCTAGGAAGATGGGGAGCAGAGTGGAGGGGCTGGACCCTGGGGGTCGGTAGGGAAAGAGAGAGAGGATCTGGCAACAACATCCAGATCCTAACCCCAGATTTGCCACTGTGTGAACATGGACCAATCACCCCCTTTCTCACTCTAGGTCTCAGGTCCTGCTCTGTGAAATGACATTTGTTTGAAAGCCAGCATCCTAGAGCTAGGGACACAGTCCCTAAGAACCTGCCTTCCAGCAACCCTCAAGGCTACCCCATCCGGGTAGCTTCCCTGGGGTCTAGCTTGCCCTGCCTTCTGAAGTTTATTTGTTTAACACAATCAAGTTATTACAAAGCTTAATTCCCAGAAGATATCACTGTACTTTTGAGCTTATGAAGCAACTCAAAGTAAATTTATGAGGTGTTGACAAGTAGAGGCCGTGGGGAACCGGCTTTTTGTTGCATTAAGAATAATCTTCTATAGTCAGCTGGAGGCTTATCTTCAGTTAGATGTCTAAGAGAAAACATTTCCTCTTTTGAGCAGATCAACGTGAAGCCTCTGTAATAACTCTTTTGCACACTTATTTAAAGGGAACCCTGTTCTGATTCATGTGGTTAGCAATTAATTGACGAGGCTTTTATAGTTCTTGGAATAAAGAAGAAATGGAAATTCCAAGGAAGAGACAGACCTGTAAAGCCCTTTTAATGAGATACATGAGTGGGTAGTGGTGGAGTAAGGGAGTGTCCTGGAACCAGCCTGAAGGGTGGGCCCAGGAAGTGTTCCTACTCTTGGCTTTCAGGGTTGTGTGTTTTTTTCTTTTCTTTTTTTTCCCCAAAGTCATGGCTGAAGGCCTCCCAGCTGTGGAGCTTAATCAGACCCCGATGATTGCATAAATCACAAACATCTAGCACTAGCCCAATCAGGCCCAAACTCAACTTTTTTGAATGTTAGAACTTGCACATTTGAGGTCAAGTTCTGTTGGACACAGAGA
The DNA here is from genome assembly GCF_006542625.1 of Nomascus leucogenys. NCBI lineage: Eukaryota > Metazoa > Chordata > Mammalia > Primates > Hylobatidae > Nomascus > Nomascus leucogenys. The sequence goes on along the minus strand of NC_044399.1, from coordinate 30,818,358 downwards.
GGAAGGGTATTCGGAAAAGGACAAACTTTTTCCAGAAACTCTTTGGCACCCAGCCTCTCTCCCCCCGAGTCAGATTTGGGAGCACATCCAAAGCAAGGCACCCACACAAAGACCAGGGACGCTTTCCAGATGACATCCAGCCCCTTGTCTGCCCACAGGCGTTGACTGAGTCTCCTTGTGCTCAGTGGGTTAGATACTTGAGCAGGAGCTGGGAGGTAAGTCAACTTGGCATCATCTCTGTGCTCTAAGGGAGTTGAATAATCCCATGTTCCATGTATTGTGCCTGGGATGGGAGTTAAGAGGTGAGAGAGGGCTGCCCCTCCTTTGGAGCAGTTTCTACAGGAGAGACAGACCAGATGCCTGGCCTGACTGCCCTGCTGCCCCACCGAGATAGACCCTGGCTCTCGGTTCCACTCATGGTGAGTATTAAGCACCCCCTACACTACACCATTGTATCCCTTCCTTATTCCACTGGCTGCCAATGCGCTATCTTGTTGACCCAGCCTCCAAATAATAATTTTTCTTGATTATGGAGTTTTGGCACCTCCTGAAATTTTGCTCTCGAGGCAAGCGCCTAAATCAGCTAATCCTAATGGAGGCCCCGACAAACATCTGACTGATGGCGACACATACAAAAGCAGCTTCAAGCCACAATGCGTGAGTGCTTAGAAAAAAAGCCCCATGAGATTCCAGAGGGACATTTGCATAATTCTGGGGCAGTGCTTCCCAAAGTATATGCTGTGAAACATCAATCCTATGAGGTGCTTATCCAAAGATAAGAGATTTTTGTGGACAAATAATTTTGGGAAATAATGCATACTCTAACTTCCGCCTTAGATATTCATTATGGACACAAACACGCTAAAAGCTCAGACTCCTGGGTGAAGAAACATCACTTTTCTAGCCCATCCTCTTTGGCTGCTTAGCTGGGTCAGCTTGGGCAACTCTATCAATGTTTCTTAAAGGGAAGTGAGAGGGGGCTCATGTCAGAATCTCTTAGGGGTGCTTGTTAGAGAGTACTGGCTGGTCATGGTGGCTCCCGCCTATAATCCCAGCACTTTGGGAGGCTGAGGTGGGTGGATCACCTGAGGTCAGGAGTTTGAGACCAGCCTGGCCAACACGGCAAAACCCCGTCTCTATTAAAAATACAAAAATTAGCTGGGCATGGTGATACTCAGGAGGCTGAGGCAGGAGAATCGCTTGAACCTGGAAGGCGGAGATTGCAGTGAGCCAAGATTGTGCCATTGCACTCCAGCCTGGACGACAGAGTGACTCCGTCTCAAAAAAAAAAAAAAAAAAAAAAGGAAATAGAGAGTACCCAGCCTTGCTGCAGACTTTCCAAATCAGAGTCTCTGGAGCCCAGGAACCAGGAATTTGCTTTGAACAGTGCCCAGTTGATGGTGATGTATGTTCCACTTGAGAATACCAGATAAACTTTGCAGGGCCTTGGCTTTTTCTGAGTGTTGTAAATATCAAGATATAAGTTTGACCAACAGTTTAGTCAAAAAGAAACTTTGGCACTTCCCAACTCATTCTTTGAGGCCTGATACCAAAACCAGGCAAAGATAACACAAAAAAGAGAAAACTACAGACCAATATATATTATGAATATAGATGCATTCTATGGTACAGAATGAGGATTTGTTGAATTAAAAATAAGAAAAATTTATACTGGAAGTCCTAGCCAGAGCGATCAGGCAAGAGAAACAAAGGGCATCCAAATGGGAAAAGAGAAGGTCAAACTATCACTGTTTTCTGGTGATATGATCGTATACCTAGAAAACCCTAAAGACTCATCGAAAAGGCTCTTAGATCTGATAAATGAATTCAGTAAAGTCTCAGGTTACAGAATCAATGTGCACAAATCAGTAGCACTGCTATACACTAACAACGACCAAGCTGAGAATCAAATCAAGAAATCAATCCCTTTTTCAACAGCTGCAATAAATAAATAAATAAATAAATAAACAAATAAAAAAAATACAATACCTAGGAACAGACTTAACCAAGGAGGTGAAAGATCTCTACAAAGAAAACTACAGAACATTGCTGAAAGAAATCACAGATGACACAAACAAATGGAAACACATCTTATGCTCATGGATGGGAAGAATCAATATTGTGAAAATGTCCATACCACCCAAAGCAATCTACAGATTCAATGCAATTCCCATCAAAACATCATCATCATTTTTCACAGAACTAGAAAAAACAATCCTAAAATTCATATGGAACCAAAAAAGAGCCCAAATAGCTAAAGCAATGCTAAGCAAAAACAATCTGGAAGCATCACATTACTGGACTTCAAATTATACTACAAGGTTATAGTTACCAAAACAGCATGGTACTGGTATAAAAATAGGCACTTAGACCAATGGAACAGATGGAGAACCCAGACATAAAACTAAATACAGCCAACTCATCTTCAACAAAGCATACAAAAACATAAACTGGGGAAAGGACACCCTATTCAATAAATAGTGCTGGGAAAACTGGCAAGCCGCATGAGAATGAAACTGGATCCTCATCTCTCACCTTATACAAAAATCAACTCAAGATGGATCAAAGACTTAAATCTAAGACCTAAAACTATAAAAACTTTGGAAGATAACATTGGAAAAACTCTGCTAGACATTGGCCTAGGCAAAGAATTCGTGACTAAGACTCCAAAAGCAAATGCAACAAAAACAAAAATAAATAAATGGAACCTAATTAAACTAAAAAGCTTCTACACAGCAAAGGAAATAATCAGCAGAGTGAACAGACAACCCACAGAATGGGGGAAATATTTGCAAACTATGCATCCAACAAAGGACTAATATCCAGAATCAACAAGGAACTCAAACAAATCAGCAAGAAAAAAAATCAAATAATTCCATCAAAAATTGGGCAATGTACATGAATAGACGTTTCTCAAAAGAAGATATACAAACGGCCAACAAACATATGAAAAAATGCTCAACATCAGTGGGAAATGCAAATTAAAACCACAATAAGATACCACTTTACTCCAACAAGAATGGTCATAATTACAAAGTCAAAAAACAAAAGATATTGGTGTGGATGTGATGAAAAGGAAACACTTTTACACTGCTGGTGAGAATGTAAATTAGTACAACTCCTACAGAGAACAGTATGAGATTCCTTAAAGAACTAAAAGTAGATCTACCTTTTGATCCAGCAATCCCACTACTGGTTATCTACCCAAAGGAAAAGAAGTCATTATATGAAAAAGACACATACATATGCCTGTTTATAGCAGCACGATTCACAGTTGCAAACATATGGAACCAACCTAAGTGCTTATCGACCAACGAGTGGATAAAGAAAATGTGGTATATATACACAATGGAATACTACTACTAAAAAGTACTAATATTTTTTGCTCCATAAAAAGGAACAAAATAATATGTTTTGCAGTAATTTGGGTGGAGCTGGAGGCCATTATTCTAAGTGAAGTCATTCAAGAAGTAATTCAGTAATTCAGGTTCTCATTTATAAGTGGGAGCTAAGCTATGAGGATGCAAAGACACACAAAATGATATAATGGACCTTGGGAACTCGGGAGGCAGAGATTGGGAGGAGGGTGAGGGATAAAAGACTACATATTGGGTACAGTGTACACTACTTGGTTGTACACTAGTGTACACTTAGTGGTGGGTACACTAAAATCTCAGAATTCACTACTATAGAAGTCATCCATGTAACCACTTGTACCATAAAAGCTATTGAAACACTTGTACCGTAAAAGCTATTGAAATTTTTTTAAAAATAAGAAAAATTTAAAATATAAAAATAGAAACAAAATACCAACCACCAATTCCAACAGTATATCAAAGGATTATACGCCATGACAGAGTGGGATTTATTTTAGGAATGCAAAGTTGGTTGAATAAAAAAAAATGAATATAATACATTGTATCAATAGAATAAAAGACAAACATCATATATCAATCCACACAGAAAAAGCATTTAACAAAATCCAACACCCCTTTATGATAAAAATAATCAACAAACTCAGACTAGTAAAGAACTCAGTTTGATAAAGGGCGTAGACAAAAAACTCACAGCTAACATCATATTTAATAGTGAAAGACTGGATGCTTTTCCCCTAAAATCAGGAACAAAACAAGGATATTCACTCTTGCTGCTTCTATTCACTATTGTACTGAAGGTTCTAGCCAGGGCAATTAGGGAAGAAAATGCAATAAAAGGCATCCAGATTGGAAAGGAATAAGTAAAACTGTCAATATTCTCAAATGACATGGTCTTTTATATAGAAAATCCATTTAAAAAAACTATTAGAACTAATAAGCAAGTTCAGCAAAGTTGTAGGATTAAAAAAATCAGTTGTACATCTATACACTTGCATTGAATAATCTGAAAATGAAATTTTAAAATGATCCTATTTGTAGGAACATCAAAAATAATAAAGTACTTAGGAATAAATTTAACAAAAAGGTACAAACCTTATACTTTTCAAAAATACGAAATGTTGTTGATAGAAATTAAAGAAGATCTAAATAAATGCAAAGACATCCCATGTTTGTGGATTGGAAGACTTAATGTTGTTAAGATGACAATACTTCCAAAATGTATCTATACATTCAATGTAGTCCATATCAAAATCTCAGCTGGCCTCTTTCCGGGAATCAATAAACTGACTATGAAATTCATATGAAAATTCAAGGGATCCAGAATAGGCAAAACAATTTTGAAAAAGAAGAACAAAATTGAAGAACTCACACTTGCCAATTTCAAAACTTACTACAAAGCTACAGTTATCTAGACAGTATGGTACTGGCATAAGGATAGACATATTGATCAGTGAAATAGAATCAAGAATTCAGAAATACTCTCACCTTTATGATCAGCTAATTTTCGGCATGGATGCCAAAACAATTCAATGGGGAAAGAATTTCAAGAAATGGTGTTGGGATAACTGAATAGCCACAAACACAAAAAATTAAGTTGCCTCTCTACCTCACATTATATTAAAAAAAGTTACAAGTGGGTGAAAGACCTAAAACTATAAAACTCTTTAGAAGAAAACATGGGGCTAAACTTTATGACCTTGGATTAGGCAATGGTTTGTTAGATATGATAATAAAAGCACAAGCAACAGCAACAAAAAATAGATGATAGACTTCATCAAAATTGAAAACTTTAGTGCTTCAAAGGACACCATCAAGAAAGTGAAAGGCAATCCACAGAATAGGAGAAAATATTTACAAATCATGTATCTGATAAGGGCCTGATATATAAAAACTCTTACAACTCAATAAAAAATAACCTGATTTAAAAATGAGTAAAGGATCTAAATAGACATTTCCCCAAAGAAGACATGCAAAGGGCCAATAAACACGTGAAAAGAGGCTCACTATCATGCCATCAAGGAAATGTAAATTAAAACCATAATGAAATATCATTTCACACCTACTAGGATGGCTGAGATTAAAAAGACCAAAACAGGCAATAACAATTGTTGGCAAGGATGTGGGGGAGAAAACGTGATGATAGGAATATAGAACAGTGCAACTGCTTTGGGAAACAGACTGGCAGCTCCTCAAAAGGTTAAACACAGAGTTGTATGATCCAGCAATTCCGCTCCAAGTTATGTACCTACCCAAGATAACTACAAATATACAGACACAAGAACGCTTGCATGTGAATGTTCATAGCAGTATTATTCATAATAGCTAAAGAAGGTGGAAACAACCCAAATGCCCATCAACTGATGAATGGATGAATAACATGTGATATATCTATACAAGGCTATTATTTTAGTCTTGCAAAGGAATGAAGTCTTGATACATGCTATGACCTGGGTTAATCTTGAAAACAGCATGCTGAGTAAAAGAAGTCAGGCACAAAAGGCCATGTACTGTATAATCCCATTTATTTGAAATGTTCAGAAGAAGTAAAAATCCATAGAGATGTAAAGTAGATTAATGATTGCTTAGGGTTAAAATGAGGGTTGGGGAAGTGGGGGATGACCACCAATGGGTATGGGGTTTCATTTTCAGGTGATAAAAATGTTCTAAAACTAATTGTAGCAATGGTTGCCCAACTCTGTGAATATACTAAAAATCATTAAATTGTACACCTTATTATTTTATTTTTGATTTAATTTTAATTTTTTGTAGGGGAGATCTTGTTCTGTTGCCCAGCTTGGAGTGCAGTGGGGTGATCATGACTCACTGCAGCTTCAACCTCCTAGGCTCAAGCAATTCTCCCACCTCAGTCTCCCAAGTAGCTGGGACTACAGGCATGTGCCACCACACCAGGCTAATGTTTTAAATGGTTTTTTTTTGAGATGGAGTCTCGCTCTGTCGCCCAGGCTGGAGTGCAGTGGCACAATCTCTGCTCACTGCAACCTCCGCCTCCTGGGTTCAAACGATTCTCCTGCCTCAGCTTCCCGAGTAGCTGGGACTACAGGCGCCCCCCACCACACCCAGCTAATTTTTGTATTTTTAGTAGAGATAGGGTTTCACCATATTGGCCAGGCTGGTCTTGAACTCCTGAGCTCAAGTGATCCACCTACCTCAGCCTCCCAAAGTGCTGGGATTACAGGCATGAGCCACTGTGCCCAGCCGAATTGTACACTGTAGATGGGTGAATTGTATGGTATGTGAATTATATCTCAATAAAACTGTAAGAAAAGAAACCTAGGGATGGAACTCCAGTTGCACCCCCTGATCAATCAGCCTCCTCACACCCAGGAGGAGACCAAGCATGACTCATTACCTCCACCTCTCACTTCCTCTTCCGTCCTCAGTGTGTTTCCCCTTGGCTTCCCCATCCCACACGTGACAACACTTATCCACAGAACAAAGGAATCCTGGCCGCTAACCTTAGGCTGGTGCTCAGCGTGGGTCCTCAGTCTTCTAGGGTGATGCGTCTGGCTAATTTTCAAGATCTCATTCACCCCAACAAGCATTTACTTAGAACCTATGTTCTTAAAAGCACTTGAAGAAAATAAGTACAGCCATTGCCCTCAAGTTGCTTTCAGCCTAGTAGGAGCGATAAGATCTATCACTGAAGATTCCGTTGACATAAGAGCAAACCCCAAATAGCAATGGCTTAAATGAGATAGAACTTATTTCACTTACACAAAATAGAAGCCTGGAAGTAGGTAGTCCTGGGCTGGTTCTGTATTTCCTTGGCATCACTGGGAATTCAGGCTCTTTATGTCTCTCTGTGTCGTCCTAGCACGTGATTTTCCTGGGCCGAGATGGCTGTTGAAGTGGGTCTAAGAATGAATGGGGGCTGGGCGTGGTGGCTCACGCCTGTAATCCCAGCACTTTGGGAGGCCAAGGTGGGCAGATCACGAGGTCAGGAATTTAAGACCAGCCTGGCCAACATGGTGAAACCCCATCTCTACTAAAAAAAAAATACAACAAACAAACAAAAAAAATTAGCCGGGGGTGGTGGCGCGCACCTGTAGTCCCAGCTACTCAGAAGGCTGAGGCAGAAGAACTGCTTGAACCTGGGAGGTGGAGGTTGCAGTGAGCCGAGATCATGCCACTGCACTGCAGCCTGGGAGACAGAGTAATAAATACATAAATAAATAATGATAATAATGAATGGAAATTGAGGCAGAGGGAGCAAAGCAATGGCACAGTAGTTGCATGTGCACATGCATCAGGAGAGGAATTTTAAAAGATGGAAGATAGTAGAGGCAAATGAAATATCTTTTTTTTTTTTTTTGACAGGGTTTCACTCTATCGCCCAGGCTGGAGTGCAGTGGTGCGATCTCAGCTCACTGAAACCTCTGCCTCCCAGGCTCAAGCAATTCTCCTGCCTCAGCTTCCCAGGTAACTGGGATTACAGGCGCGCTTCACCACACCCGGCTCATTTTTATTTTATTTTTATTTTTATTTTTTGTATATTTTAGTAGAGACAGGTTTCACCATGTTGGCCAAGCTGGTCTGGAACTCCTGAGCTGAAACAAACCACCTGCCTCAGCCTCCCGAAGTGCTGGGATTACAGGCATGATCCACCACGCCCAGTTGAAACGATCTAATTCAGAGACAGAGACTGGTGATGGCAGAGGAGGGAGAATGTCTTACGAGTCCAATCAGTTCTTAAGGAGGTGAGACGAGACAGCGTCTACTGCACTTGCGGAGCAAATGGCCTTGGAGAGGAGCAGGGATACACTTCCAATTGTCACGAGGAGGAGAACATGGCACTGATGGAGAGGTGGGAAGGAAAGGGCATTCCTGAGGAGGCACAGGTACTGTTTTTTAATTAAAGGTGGCCTGCCTGCCTTCCTGCCTTCCTTCCTTCCTGCCTTGCTGCCTGCCTGCCTGCCTTCCTTCCTGCCTTGCTGCTTTGCTGCCTGCCTGCCTGCCTGCCTGCCTTCCTGCCTTCCTTCCTGCCTTCCTTCCTGCCTTGCTGCCTTGCTGCCTGCCTGCCTGCCTGCCTTCCTGCCTTCCTGCCTCCCTTCCTGCCTTCCTTCCTGCCTTGCTGCCTGCCTGCCTGCCTGCCTTCCTGCCTTCCTGCCTTCCTTCCTGCCTTCCTGCCTTCCTTCCTGCCTTGCTGCCTGCCTGCCTGCCTTCCTTCCTTCCTGCCTTTCTGCCTGCCTTCCTGCCTGCCTGCCTTCCTGCCTTCCCTCTCTCTCTTTCCTTCAATGAGCATTTATTAAGCACCTACTGCATGCCACAGCACTGCTCTAGACACTGAGACTATAGTAGCAAATAAACATACAAAATCCCCTATCTTCCTAGAGCACACATTCTATTGGGTGGAGAGTGTCAACTAATAAAATGAATAAGTCAGTTTTATCGATGTTAGAAGGTGGCCAACGCTACAGAGAAAAGTAAAGCAAGCAAGCAAGAAGGTAGGGCATTTTGATGGGAAGAAGAAAACAAGAGAAGGATTGTGGAGGAAAAGCGGTGGGTTGGCCGCATTGCAGCTCTCCTCACACTCAGAACACTGGTGCAGTGGGGAATGAGAGCCAGAGGGCCAGAGGGGTGGGTGATTGTGTCTAAGTGTGGGATCCTGAAATCAGGATGTTGGAGGTGGGACAAGGTCTAGAGTGCGCTACACAAATGGGTGGCAGAGTTGGAGTGGAGCAAAAGGTCTTTGGAGGTGAGGAGGTCAAGTGACTGAGAAGCCAGGGTATTGAAGTTCACACATGTGGATGGTGAGGTCACAAGAATGTTGACAGGGTGTGGGGCTGGAGTGGAGACAGTGCCTGGAGCTAAAGTCCACAATGAAGAAGGAGGTTGGGCAGGAGACAGATGGATGCACTGGGGAGAGGTCCAAAGTGGTTTAGCCAGTTAGTGTGCACTTCAAAGGAACTAGGGTTTTTTTGGTTTTGTTTTTGTATTTTTGAGACAGAGTCCCACTCTGTCACCCAGGCTGCCTGGTGAGCAGTGGCATGATCTTGGCTCACTGAAACCTCGCCTCCCAGGTTCAAGCAATTCTCGTGCCTCAACCTCCTGAGTAGCTAAGATTACAGGTGTGCGCCACCCTGCCCGGCTAATTTTTGTATTTTTAGTAGAGATGGGGGTTTCACCATGTTGGCCAGCAGTCTCAAACTCCTGACCTCAAGTGATCCACCCACCTCTGCCTCCCAAAGTGTTAGGATTACAGGTGTGAGCCACTGCGCCTGGCAAGAACTAGGGTTTTTGAAGGAGGAAGGAAGAGAAAGGACTTGGAAAGAGTAGTAGGGAGTAAGAAAAACACGTGCCCCTCTCACCTCCTGGCTCTGAGGATCTTGGAATCGGAGAGAAACAATAGCTTCCTCTGAGTCAGGAGGAAGTATATCTCAGGGAGTTGCTTGGTTTCCATTAGGGCCAGGAAGTAGGGGGAAACTTCCAGGAGAGGTTGAGAGTCGGGTAGAGTGGGAGTTCCAGAGAGCCCAGGGGGAGGGCTTGGGAAGATGAGAAGAAGGCTTGGGCCGCCTGGGATGAGTGTCTGGTAATGGTGGATCAATGGTGGCTTCTTCCAGTGAACAAGGATGCAGGCCTGATGGGGTAGTTTCAGTGTTTTGTTTTTTTGTTTGTTTTTTTGTTTGTTTGTTTTGTTTTGCTTTTTTTTTTTTGAGACAGAGTCTCGCTGTGTTGCCTGGGCTGGAGTGCAGTGGCACGATCTTGGCTCACTGCAACCTCTGTCTCCCAGGTTCAAGTGATTCTCCTGCCTCAGCCTCCCGAGTAGCTGGGATTACAGGTGCGTGCCACCTCGCCCAGCTAATTTTTTTTTTTTTTTTTTGTATTTTTAGTAGAGATGGGGTTTCACCATATTGGTCAGGCTGGTCTTGAACTCCTGACCTCGTGATCTGCCCGCCTCGGCCTCCCAAAGTGCTAGGATTACAGGTGTGAGCCACTGCGCCCAACCCAGCGGTCTCTTAAGAGGAGAAAAAATGGTCCAGACTGTGCTGCCCAAGATTTGTTTTGCCTTTTTTCCAAAACATTTTATTGTGAAAAATTTCAAACAGACAGAAAACTGGAAAGAATTATACAGTGGGCATTCATATAACTACCACATAGATTCTACAATTAATGTTTTATTCTATTTGCTTAATCACATATCTGTACATCTCTGTCTCCATCTATCCATCCGTCCATCTATCCATCTGTCCGTCCATCATTCCATCACCCATCCGTCTACCCACCCATCCACCCATCCTTCCGCCTTTTTATTTATTTTTTGAATCATTTTAAAGAAAGTTGCAGACATCAGTATATTTTACCCCTAAACACTTCAGGATGAATATAATTAACTAGAGTTCAATATTTGCCTTTTTTAGGTAAAATTTACATACAGGAAATGCACAGATCTTAAATATGAGTGAGTTTAAGGTGAGTTTTGACAAATGCCTGTACCTGTGTCACTCAAACCCCTATCAAGATATCAACAGCAGGGATTACAGGCATGAGCCACCCGAGGTGGGTGGATCACTTGAGGTGGAAGTTCGAGACCAGCCTGACCAACATGGAGAAACCCCTTCTCAACTAAAAATACAAAATTATCTGGGTGTGGTGGCACATGCCTGTAATCCCAGCTACTTGGGAGGCTGAGGCAGGAGAATTGCTTGAACCTGGGAGGCGGAGGTTGCAGTGAGCCGAGATCGCGCCATTGCACTCCAGCCTGGGCAACAAGAACGAAACTCCGTCTCAAAAAAAAAAAAAAATCAAGAACATTATCATCACCTGAGGAAGTCCCCTCATGCAACTTCTCAGTCATTCTTATTTTTGTCACCATAGATTAGTTTTCACCTATTTTATGACTTACAATATGAGTCCCGGTTGTAAGTACTCTTTTGGATCTAGCTAGTTTCACTTACTGCAGTGGGAGAGTCATCCATGTTGTTGTTGCTCATATTGGTAGTTAATATCCTTTGTTGCTCAGTGATATTGTATTAGGCAATTATAACAGAAGAATTATTTGTTTGTCTGTTGATAGTCACTGGAGCTGTTTCTAGTTTTTAGCAATTATGAATAAAGCGGCTGTGAAAATTCTTTTATGAGTCTTTCTGTGACATATGCTTTCAGTTCTCTTAGGTAAATACCTAAACATGAAATTGCTGGGTCGTAGATAGGTTTCATTTTATAAGAAACTACTAGCTTTTTACCCAAGGTGGTTGCATCATTTTACATTCTCACTAATAATGTATGAGAGTTCCAGTTGTTCCACATCTTTGCCAACATTTAATGTTGTCAATCTTTAATTTTAGCTTTCCTGGTGGGTGTATGTTGGTGTCTCATTATGGTTTTATTTTATATTTTCTTGATGACTAATGATGTTGAGCATTTTTTCATGTGTTTCTTGGCCATCTGTGTGTCTTCTTTTGTGAAGTGTCTATTCAAATATTTTGCCTATTTTAAAAATTGAGGTATTTATCTTTTTATTATTGAGTTGTAGGTATCCTTTATATATTCTGCATATAAATCCATTGTCAGATATGTTTTGCAAATATTTTATCCCTAAGGCTTGCATATAATTTTGTTAATAGTGTCTTTTGATGAACAGAAATTTTTAATTTTGATTAAGTCAATTTATCAATCTTAAAAATATATATATTGCTCTCTGTGATCTATTTTAAGATACCTTACCTATTCCCAAGTCCCAAAGATATTCTCCTGTTTGCTTCTAGAAATTAGCTTTTGATTGATTTCTATGATCTATTTAAAATCAATTTTTATGAATAGTGTGAGGGAGGAGGGGTTGAAGTTTATTTTTTTCCAGGCTGGGCACAGTGGCTCACGCCTGTAATCCTAGCACTTTGGGAGGCCACAGCAGGTGGATTGCTTGATCCCAGGAGTTCGAGACAAGCCTGAGCAACATGGCAAAACCCTGTCTCTTCAAAAAATACAAAAATTAGCCAGGCGTGCTGGTGAGGACCTGTGGTCCCATCTACTCAAAAGGCTTAGGTGGGAGAATTGCTTCAGTCTGGGAGGTAGAGGCTGCAGTGAGCCGAGATCACGCTACTGCACTCCAGCCTGGGTGACAGCGTGAGACCCTGTCTTAAAAAAAAAAAAAAAAAGTTTATTTTTTTCCATATGGATATTCCATTGTTCTGGAACCATTTGTGAAATAGACTTTACATTGGACTGCTTTGATGACTTTATACAATAATCAAATGACTGTTTGATTGTGGGTCTATTTCTGAGGTCTTCATTCCATTTATCTGTTTGTTTAACCATATGTTACTACCACGATGTTCTGATTACTATAGCTTTATAATTAATAAGTCATGAAGGCTGGACACAGTGGCTCACACCTGTAATCCTAGTGTTTTAGGAGACTGAGGTGGGAGGATGGCTTGAGGCTAGGAGTTCAAGACCAGCCTTTGCAACATAGGGAGATCCCATCTCTACAAAAATTTTAACAATTAGCTAGGTGTCGTGTGAACCTGTAATCCTAGCTACTCAGGAGGCTCAGGCAGGAGGATTGCTTGAGTCTGGGAGGTCCAGGCTGCCATGGGCTATCGTTGCATCACTGCACTCCTGTTTGGGTGACAGAGCAAGACCCTATCTAAAAAAAAAAAAAAAAAGTCATAAAAGTCATGAAGTCAGACAGGATAAATCCTCTAATTTTGTTTGTTTTCAAGGCAGTTTGGATATTCTAGGTCCTTTGCATTTCCATAAAAATTTTAGAATCAACACATTCAATTTTGACAAGAGTCTACTAGGATTATGACTGAAATTGAGTTGAATCTAGAGATCATTATGGAAAGAATAGTCATCCCAGCAATATTGAGTTTTCCAATCCATGAACATTTATTTAGGTCTTGAATTTCTCTCAATAATATTTGGTAATCTTCAATGTAGAGGTCTTACGTATCTTTTGTGAAATTTATGTCTAAGTATTTCATGGTTTTAAAAAGAGCTATTAAAGATGGAATTTTAAAAACATTGTTTTTGGCCGGGTGCGGTGGCTCACGCCTGTAATCCCAGCACTCTGGGAGGCCGAGGCGGGCGGATCACGAGGTCAGGAGATCGAGACCATCCTGGCTAACATGGTGAAACCCGGTCTCTACTAGAAATACAAAAAATTAGCCGGGCGTGGTGGCGGGCACCTGTAGTCCCAGCTACTCGGGAGGTTGAGGCAGGAGAATGGCATGAACCCGGGAGGCGGAGCTTGCAGTGAGCTGAGATTGTGCCACTGCACTCCAGCCTGGGTGACAGAGCAAGACTGCAGTCTCCACTTCCCAGGTTCAAGCGATTCTCCTGCCTCACCTTCCCGAGTAGCTAGGATTACAGGTGCCCACCACCACATCTGGCTAATTTTTTTTTTTATTTTTAGTAGAGACAGGGTTTTGCCATGTTGGGCAGGTTGGACCTCAGGTGATCCCCCTGCCTCTGCCTTCCAAAGTGCTGTGATTCCAGGCATGAGCCACTGCGCCCGGCCAGGAAATTTTTAAAATTTCATTTTCTATTGACAGTAGCAGAGGTGAGAACCAGAAAAGACAGTCCATCAGGATATCCTAGGTGTGGGGAAGTGGGGTGCAGGAACACCACTTATTTGCAGATGGCTGTGCAAGATCTGGGAGGGTGGAAAAGAAAGGTGGCCATGTGATGGGGGGAAGTCGGATGCATAACACTTCGGGGAAGACTGTCTTCCTTTCTCTGCCTTGTTACTAAGAAGGAATGTTCTTCCTCAGCACTCTCCTGGGAGCTGAAGGCAGGACAATGCCAAGGAGCCTTGGGAAGGTGTTCCTGTTCCCCCAAGCCTTCTGAGCTGCATCATGCAGCCACCCCTCTGTGGGGGCTGTTGCCACCATGGCCTGACATGAGCATGGTCCTCTGGGGACAGATGAGCTGGCCTCAGTGGTACAGGTGGTATACTCTTCCCCTCTCCAGGAGAAGCCACAATGGCCCCTGATCCTTACTTAGCTGGCTCAGCCTGCAGGGAGGAGATGGGGGCTGAAACACCTGGACTTCCCTCTACTCAAAATATCATAGCCAGGACAGGTGCGGTGGCTCACGCCTGTAATCCCAGCACTTTGGGAGGCCGAGGTAGGCGGATCACTTGAGGTAAGGAGTTCGAGACCAGCCTGGCCAACCCTGGTGAAACCCTGTCTCTACTAAAAATACAAAAATTAGCTGGTCGTGGTGGCAGGCGCCTGTAATCCCAGCTACTTGGGAGGCTGAGGCAGGAGAATCACTTAAACTGGGGAGGTGGATATTGCAGTGACTGGAGATCGTACCACTGGATTCCCACCTGGGCAACAGTGCAAGACTCTGTCTCAAAAAAAAAAAAAATCATATCCAAGCTCCTGGCCCGGCTTTCCTTTCCGCTCCCTTCCATTGACTGCCTCCCTTCGTGGTCTCTCGATCCCGTTTTCCCATGTTGCCCCACCCAGTTATAGAGTCAGCTGGCCACATCTCTCAAAAGTGCCAAAACTTCCAACTCATGCTCTGAGGAAGGATTCTTAAGAAATAAAAAACTGGACAGTCCAGAACTCCACCCATGCTGGGTCCTGTCCCTGTCTTGATGGGAAGAATGTGGGTGGAGAAGGAGGGAAGGAGAGCAAGAGAGCTTCCCCCTTGTGAAGCAAGAGGACCATTGGGGGAGGAGCAGTGGCAGTGCCAAAGGGGGTTTTCATCCCTCTGTACCCCTCACAGTGCCCCAGAAGCCCCTTCAAAGAAAGACGTACTCGCCATGCTTCAAGACAATGCTAGCTGCTACAACAAATAAACCCCCAAATATATTTTGTTTATTTCTCACTCATTTACCAGTTTGTTGCAGATGTTCTTGGTTTGCAGGTGACCTTCCCCCATGCAGTGATTTAGAGACCAGGCTTTTTCCATTTTGAGGCTCTATCACCCCCTGGTCTTACTATCATCTTCTACACTCATTTAATAGGAGGGAAAGAGACCCCATGAAAGGCATAACCACTCCTCAAAAGCCTTGGCCTGGAAGTGACACACGTTATTCTGCTCCCATTCCATTGGCAAGAACGTGGCATGGGGCCAAGGGGGCCTGGGAAATGTGGTCCCTGGCTTGGCAACTGCTTCCTAGTGACAGCAACACTGGAAAGGAGAGTTCAGATGTTGCTGTCCCTGCCACTGAGCTCTGTTGAGTTTTCACCAGTCAGGTGGCCTTGCTTTTAAACTGTGCAGAGCTCTCTGGATGTGAGGAGTTATCTCCCACCCCATCACCAGCATGGTTTCTTACTGTCTCCTCCATTGCTGAGGTTGTTACAGGCTCTTCTCCAGCCCTTCCCACCTCCCTCAGCCACCCGGGGTCCCCCTCCTTCTAGTCGCTTGCCTAAACCTGACCTCCTCCAAGACACTTTTCAAGGATCTCAGCATCTTCCATTCTCTGGGCACCCTGTTTGCCATAAACACAAGTAGGAGCACTGTTTGGGGAACATATGTGCCCCTCTCTCATCTGCTTGCTAATGTTTGGTATTCTTCAACAGAGCACCAAGGTTTTCTCCCCACGATCAACACCAAGACTTCAGATGCGTGTACCCAACACTAAGACGTCAGATACATACACCCTGGGGGGAGGGGGCAGATCTTCTCGCACACAGGGGAGTGGTTGACTGGGGGATCCTTATAAGTCCTTGCAGAGGGGAGGGAAGGAGAGCAAGGGGACCCTGGGCAGGGGCAGACAAGGGAGCCAGCTATTGAAAGGGAGGTTTCGGCTATATTTTTCAATCAGCTCTATTTTTCAGTCATATGTTGAGCATCTTCAACTTTTTCTAAACAGACTAATCAAATAGTGTCCACTTATTAAATGCTGATATGGTTTGGCTGTGTCCCCAACCAAATCTCATTTTGAATTGTAGCTTCCGTAATTCCCACGTTTCGAGAGGGACCCGGTGGGAGATCATTGAATCACGGGGGCGGTTTCTCCCATACTGTTTGAATGACAGTGAATAAGTCTCATGAGATCTGATGGTTGTATAAGGGGAAACCCCTTTCACTTGCTTCTCTCATTCTCTTTTTGCCTGCCACCATGTAAGACATGCCTTTCATCTTCCATCATGATTGTGAGGCCTCCCCAGCCACGTAGAATTGTGAGTCCATTAAACCTCTTTTTCTTTATAAATTACCCAGTCTTGGATATATCTTTATTAGCAGCGTGAAAACAGACTAATACAAATGCCAACCTTGTGCTGGGCACCACTAGCTCTTTTTATAAGCATGGTCTGATTTACCTTCCCCACAACCTAGTGAGGTAGGAACTCTTATTTTATCCCCATTTGGCACAGGAGAAAAGCAAGACTCGGAGACATTTAGTCATTTTCCCAAGGTCACATAGCTTCTAGTCATTCTAGAAGAGCTTGGGTTTAAACCTAGATATCCAACTTCAAAGTCCTCCAGTCCTCTGTGCCTCTGTCTCCTCTTCCCCTGGGATACCCAGCATGGCAGAGGCACTCAATGCTCATTGACTACCCATGTCCTCCTCCACACTTCCCAGCCTTCCATGCAGTCAGGGTGGGGTCATGAGACAGACTCTGACCAACAGGCTGTGAATGGAAATGACAGGTGTCATTTCTGGACCGAAACACTGAAGTGCTGGTGTCCAACCCTCTTGTTCTCTCTTAGCCTTTAGTGGCAACCACAGAGGCCATGGTTTGAAATGGTAGAGCCACTAGAAGGAAGTAGCCTGTACAGGGGACAGCTAACCTGGACAGTTACCCAACCTGCAGCAGTTTTGTGTGAACGAGAAAAATACACC
This sequence comes from Nomascus leucogenys, assembly GCF_006542625.1. Classification (NCBI taxonomy): domain Eukaryota; kingdom Metazoa; phylum Chordata; class Mammalia; order Primates; family Hylobatidae; genus Nomascus; species Nomascus leucogenys. The sequence goes on along the minus strand of NC_044399.1, from coordinate 30,801,213 downwards.
TTGGTTGCGTCAAGAAGCTGCTAAGATTTGGAGGTAAATGTTTACCTCAGCACACTATAGCCTCTCCTGACCAATATACCAGAACAGGACACCAGACAGAGTAGGGTTCCACTCAGTTGCTTACTGACAAGGTAGTGCTCTCAGACATTTTGTTTTATAAACTTTACAGTGCTCCAGAGTAAGGATGGAACTGAAGGACTTTCTAAAACACAAGTTCCCAGCTGGGCGCGGTGGCTCACGTCTGTAATCCCAGCACTTTGGGAGGCCAAGGTGGGCGGATCACTTGAGGTCAGGAGTTCGAGACCAGCCTGGTCAATATGGTGAAACCCCATCTCTACTAAAAATATAAAAATTAGCTGGGCGTGGTGGCGGGCGCTATAATCCCAGCTACTGAGGAGGCTGAGGCAGGAGAATCACTTGAACCTGGGAGGCGGGGGTTCAGTGAGCCAAGACTGCACCACTGCATTCTCGCCTGGGCGACAAAGTGAGACTCAGTCCAGTCTCAAAACAAAACAAAACAAAACACCAAAACCCAACAACAAAAACACCACAAGCTCCCAGAGGCAGGTGGGAGAACACCAAGGGTCTTCATCAGCCCCTTGGGGAGCAGAAGCCCCTTGCCCAGCCTCCCATCCCAGCTTCCCCTCTGGCCTGCATCAAACTTCTCCCTGTTGCTGGTTTCTAGAGCTGTTCCCCACTCTGGCACAGCCCCTCTGTCTCCACCCCCAGCAGCCGGCTTCCAGAAGCTAAAGCTCAGACACCACTGGCCCCTCCCCAGATGCCGCCAAGTGCCTGGAAGTCTCCCCACACCTCACATTGTCTTTGCTTCACATTGTCTTTCAGATGAGTCCCTGGGGATGCGGAGCTCTTGCGATTCTGCCATCTGATCCTGCAATACAGGAAATCACCACTTTCTGGCCTCTGCTGACTGGAGAGCCAGTGTGGCAGGCAGGAAGCTCCAGTCTGGGCTGTCCGCTGCCAGGTCAGGTCTGGGGAGAAGGTGGAGAGTCCCAGGCCTGAGATGGGCTCCTGGTTGGGGTGGGGAGGGGCAGGACGGCCAGCGTGTTCACTCCTCCCACAGACGGTTCTGCAAACCCTCGTGGAAACTTTCTGTGCGGCTGGCCCTGTGCTTGGTGCTGTGGGAGCACAAAGGCAAGAGATCATGGCGCCTGACTTCCAGGAGCCTCCATCCTGCAGGCCCAAGCAGGATATTAGCTGCAGAGAAACAGAGCAAAGGAACAAATAGCAGTCAGGGATTTTTCACTTGCAAGTGATGCGAACCCAGGGCCAGGGTAAGATCTATAGAGAGGCTGGGCACGGTGGCTCACGTCTGTAATCCCAGCACTTTGGGAGGCTGAGGTGGGCAGATCACTTGAGGTCAGGAGTTTGAGACCAGCCTGGCTAACATGGTGAAACCCTGTCTCTATTAAAAATACAAAAATTAGCTGGGGGTGGTGGCATGCCCCTGTAATCCCAACTACCCAGGAGGCTGAGGCAGGAGAATTGCTTGAACCTGGGAGGTGGAGGTTGCAGTCACTGTACTCCAGCCTGGGCGACAGAGGGTGACTCTGTCTCAAAACAACAACAACGACAACAACAAAGGAAAGAAAAGAAAGAAAGAAGGAAAGAAAGAAGGAAAGAAGGAAAGAAAGAAGGAAAGAAAGAAGGAAAGAAGAAAGAAGGAAAGAAGGAAAGAAAGAAGGAAAGAAGGAAAGAAAGAAGGAAAGAAAGAAGGAAAGAAGGAAAGAAGGAAAGAAAGAAGGAAAGAAAGAAGGAAAGAAAGAAGGAAAGAAGGAAAGAAAGAAGGAAAGAAGGAAAGAAAGAAGGAAAGAAAGAAGAAAGAAAGAAGGAAAGAAAGAAGGAAAGAAGGAAAGAAAGAAGGAAAGAAGGAAAGAAAGAAGGAAAGAAAGAACGAAAGAAAGAAGGAAAGAAAGAAGGAAAGAAGGAAAGAAAGAAGGAAAGAAAGAAGGAAAGAAAGAAAAGAAAGAAGAAAGAAGAAATAAATAAAGAAAGAAAGAAAGAAAGAGAAAGAAAGAAAAAGAAAGAAAAGAGAGAGAGAGAGAGAAAAAAAGCCCTGATACAGTTCTGGCTGTGACTGAGTCACAGCCCCATACCTGAACTGATCCCGTAGCAAGCACAGGGTTCAGGAGTGGAGGGGGTGGGAGAAAAGATGGGCTACTCTGACTTCGAGGCCTGGGCCTCATAAGCCTCTCTGGATCCGGGGGGTGGAATCAGCTTCTTCTGGACCACATGTCTGAAGGTGGGGGGACAGATGTTTCTCATGGAATATTGGAGTGTTTTGATCAGGAGGAGGAAGGATGCTGGGTAGAGTCACAACAAAGGCCTGCTGCTGGTGGGAGAATGGAATACGCCCTCAGAGAAATATGAACCAAGGGCTGTGGTAATTCAGAAGAGGGAGATGTCATATCCAGCTGAGGCTTCATGGAGGAGGAGGCATCTGGGCTGGGCCTTGAAGGATGACCAGAGTTTGGGCATTGGATCTCTTAGGGTGGGAGGAAAGGGCACTGTGGGCGCAGGGAATAACGTGAGCAGAAACCTGGACGTAAGCCCAGAGAGAAGCAGGGGCTGAAGCCGGATGAAGGAAAGGCCTCGAATGCCAAGCTAAGGGGCATGGATTGAATTTGCGGAGCCAAGGATGGGATCATCAGATCTGAGCCCCTGGAAATGCATACTACCCACTCAGGTGCCCAGCTCCCCACCCCCAGCCCTGGCCTGCTCTGGGTGCCCACAGATCCTTTTTCCTTTCGTTCAGCTCAGACAAGTCTGGAGTTTTCCAGTAGAAATGCTTACTCAGAAAGTGTGATTACAGACCTTAGCTTTCTCCTGCCAAAGCAGATAGGGTACCTGTGACAGTCCCTCTTCTCTGGGCTTAACCTGCCCTCTCCCCTCTGTCTGCTGAGTCCCAGGATAGGCGGGGGCTGTGCTGGGGATAGACAGCATGCTCTCCCTGTGGGACCCTCAGGCTCTCCAGGGTCCACTCCTGCCCTGCCCTGAATAGTACTTTCTCTGAAGCTGCCCTGGCTCAGGGCAAGGGGGGCACCCCCAATTCTCACCCCCTAAATTCCTCCCCTGACCCTGGAGCCACACTGCTCTTATTATGTCACCAGGAGGTTTTTCCAAGACGTCTGCTAAGAATCAGGTGAAAATCAGCTGAAGGCTGAGTCTGTGCCAGTTCTCAGCCCCTGAAGGGTGGGTAGGGCCATGTCCCAGTCAAAAGTGCAGACTGTGGATTCCACCTCTGTTGCTAAGATGGGACAGAGAAGTCACATAGCCTCCTGGAGCCTCAGTTTTCTCTTCTGCAATAGAGAACTAATAAGCTCCAACTCATAGGATTTGTTGGAGGATTAAACAGGATCCCGGATGTCACTTGAAGGCATGGGACATGTCTGCAGTAAGTGGTGACAATGATGATGATGAAGAAGAAGATAATGGAGATGAAGGAACCACCAGGAGGGGAGACATGGACCAGCAGGGTCTTTTCCTTTGGATTGCTCTGAGGTGACACCAGGTGTGAGTGAGTCCACATTGACAAGCTGGGCAGATGGATGGGCGGGGGTTCAGGACACAGCACGGGGGCTGAGGGCAGCACCATCCCGAACCACACTCCTGGGCTCTGAGCTCGCCTCACGCTGCTGGACTCAGGATAACCTTAACATGAACACTCATCACGTCCTCTAGCCTGGAGCTTCCCAAATTAAGGAAGGGGTGGCCTCTGGGTCATTCCAGAAAGCCCTGCGATTCAGACCGTGCCAATGTTACCCTGGGTGGATTCCCTCAGCCTCAGCTTCCCTCATCAGTTAGGGGATCCCAATCAGGCTTTTTGGAGGTCAGAGGCTGCCAGAAGAGAGGGCTTTTAACAAGGTTTCTACAAACCTTGAGACTGCTAGAAAGGGCCTGATGGATGGGGTGGGACAGGCTGGGAGGGGGGGAGGGGGAGGAAGGCTCAGGTCAGGGCTCACCAGGCTTTAATGATCCCCTCTCAGCAAACTAACTTGAGGATGTATTCCAATTGTATTTACTTATTTATGTCAGGAACATAAACTATTGCATTAATATATTATGCCCATTATAAAAATATGTATAAAACGAAAAATTTAAGAGATATCAACTGGAAACAAGTTAAACAAATGACGTCCCATCCATACAATCAACTATGACTGACCTATTTTTTAAAATGATGTCTTATAACTCGATAATAAGAAGACAAACAACTAAATGTAAAGATGGACAAAACAGGCCAGGTGTGGTGGCTCATGTCTGTAATCCCAGCACTTTGGGAGGCTGAGACAAGTGGATTGCTTGAGGCTAGGAGTTCGAGACCAGCCTGGGCAACATGGTGAAACCCTGTCTCTACTAAAATTACAAAAACTAGCCAGGTGTGGTGGCAGGCGCGTGTAATCCCAGCTACTTAGGAGGCTGATGCAGGAGAATCGCTTGAACCCAGGTGGCAGAGGTTGCAGTGAGTCAAGGTTGTGCCACTACCCTCCAGCCTGGGCAACAGAGCAAGACTCCCCCCCGCCATCCCAAAACTCCCGCTGCAAAAAAAAAAAGATGAAAGACTCTAATAGACATTTTCTTCAAAGAAAATATATGGGCTGGCATGGCTCAAGATATTGTGGCACATACTTATAATCCCAGCACTTCAGGAGCCGAGGTGGGAGGATTGCTTGAGGCCAGGAGTTCAAGACCAGCCTGGTCAACATAGCAAAACCCCATCTCCACAAAAAAAAAAGAAAAAAAAATTTAGCTGATATAGTGGTGTGTATCTATAGTCCCAGCTACTCAGGAGTCTGAGGCAGGAGGATCTCTTGGGCTCAGGAGCTCAAGGCTGCAGTGAGCTATGATCGTGCCACTGCACTCCAGCCTGGGTGACAGAGGAAAACTCTGTCTCTCTCCTAATAATAATAAAAAAAGAATGGTTAATAAGCATACAAAAATGTTCAATTTCAATTTGTTATTAGAAAAATGCAAATTAAAACCACAATGAGATACCATTTCAGACCCACCAGGATGGCTATAATCAAAAAGATAGATAATAATAACAAGTGTGGTGGAGAATGTGGAGAAAGTGGAAGCCTCATACACTGCTGGTGGGAATGTAACATGATGCAGTCACTTTGGAAAACAGCTTGGCAGTTTCTTAAAAAGTTAAACAGAAACTACCCAAGAGAAGTAAAAACATGTGGCCACACAAAGACTTGTACGTGAATGTTCATAGCAGCATTGTGCATTTTAAAAACCCTGTAAATCATCCAAATGTGCAAAAGCTGGTCACTGGATAAACAAAATGTGAAATATCCATTTGGTGTAATACTACTCAGCAATAAAAAGGAACAAATTGGCCAAGCGCAGTGGCTTACATTCATAATCTCAGCACTTTGGGAGGTTGAGGCAAGTGAATCACCTGAGGCCAGGAGTTTGAGACTAGCCTGGCCAACATGGTGAAACACCATCTCTACTAAAAATACAAAAATTAGCCAGGAGTGGTGGCGCATGCCTGTCGTCCCAACTACTCAGGAGGCTGAGGCACAAGAATCGATTGAACCTGGGAGGCGGAGGTTGCGGTAAGCCGAGATCGCACCACTGCACTCCAGCCTTGGCAACAGAATGAGACTCGGTATCAAAAAACAAAAAACAAAAAGCAAAAAAGGAACAAACTTCTTAAACGAGCTATGACATAGATGAACTTCAAAAATATTATGCTCAGTGAAAGAAGCTAGACACAGAAGACTACATATTGTATGCTTCCATTTATATGAAATTTCCAGAAAAGACAAATCTGTAGAGAAAGCAAATCTGTCATTGCTGGAGCTGGGATGGCTGTGAGGATTCACTGCAGATGGATCCAACAGGACTTTGGGGGATGATGGCAATGTTATAAAACTGGCTTATGGTGATAGCTGCCCAACTCTATACACTTAAAAAAAAACTGTTGAATAGTACATTTACAATGGATGTGTTTTATGTAAATTATATCATATCTCAATGAAGTTGTTTAAAAAAAAAACAAAATGAGGAAGCTTGTTAGGTACTGGTTTAGAAAGGTCTCCAAGATTTTTTTTTTTTTTTGAGACGGAGTCTTGCTCTGTCACCCAGGCTGGAGTGCAGTGGCATGAACTCTGCTTACTGCAACCTCTGCCTCCCAGGTTCAAGCGATTATCCCGCCTTAGCCTCCCCAGTAGCTGGGATTACAGGCATCTGCCACCATGCCCAGCTAACTTTTGTATTTTTAGTAGAGACAGGGTTTCAACATGTTTGTGAGGCTGGTCTTGAACTCCTGACCTCAGGGGATCCACCTGTTTCCACCTTCCAAAGTGTTAGGATTACAGGTGTGAGCCACCATGCCTGGCCTCCAAGGTGTATTTTTAAATGGAAAAACAAAGCGCAGAATATGCTACCATTGTTTTGTCTTTTTTTTTTTTTTTTTTTTTGTGATGGAGTTTCGCTCTTCTGCCCAGGCTGGAGCGAAGTGGCACAATCTCGGCTCACTGCAACCTCCACCTCCCAGTTCAAGCGATTCTCCTGCCTCAGCCTCCCAAGTAGCTGGGATTATCGGTGCCTGCCACCACACCCAGCTAATTTTTCTTTTCTTTTTTTTTTTGTGAGACGGAGTCTCGCTCTGTCGCCCAGGCTGTAGTGCAGTGGCGCAATCTGCTCACTGCAAGCTCTGCCTCCCGGGTTCGTGCCATGCTCCTGCCTCAGCCTCCTGAATAGCTGGGACTACAGGCACCTGCCACCACACCCGGCTAATTTTTTGTATTTTTTAGTAGAGACAGGGTTTCGCCATGTTGGCCAGGCTGGTCTCGAACTCCTGACCTCAAGTGATCCGCCTGCCTTGGCCTCCCAAAGTGCTGGGATTACAGGTGTGAGCCACCGCGCCCAGCCCCATTGTGTTTTTTAAAGAGGAACAGGTGTGTATATATAGACTATTATGCAGATTTATATTTATATGTTTATACTTACACATGCCTATATGGATTTGCACAGACGCTCTGGAAGGATACACGAAAACTGGTGAGACTAGGTGTTTTGGGTGAAGGAAGTGGATGGCTTGCAGGCCAGGACTGGGAGAGTGATTTTTGTACCTTTACATTTTTTCCTTTTAATTTTGGTAAAATACACATAACAAAGTTTACCATCTTAGCTATTTTTTAAGTGTACAGTTCAGTGGTGCTAAGTACATTCGCCTTTTGGTACAACCATCACCACCATCCATTTCCAGAGCTCTTTTCATCTTGCGAAACTGAAACTCTGTACCCGTAAAAGAACTCCAGTTCCCCTCTCCCTAGGTTCCTGGCACCCCTGTTTCTCTGTGAAGAAGCCTGCTCCAGACACCTCATATAGTGGAATCACACAGTATTCGTATTTCTGTGACAAGCTGATTTCACGGAGCACAATGTCCTCAAGGTTCACCCATGTTGTAGCATGTGACAGAAGCGCCTTCCCTTTTAAGGCTGAATCATATATGTGTGGGCCACATTTTGTTTATCCATTCATCTCTCCATAGATATTTGGGTTGCTTCCACCTTTTGGCCAATGTGAATAATGCTGCTATGAACATGGGTGTACAAGTATCTCTTCCAGATCTTTGTATCTTTATTTTATTTTATTTGTCGAGACGGGGGTCTCCCTCTGTTGCCCAGACTGCCCTCGAACTCCTGGTCTCAGGCAATCCTCCTGCCTCAGCCTCCCAACGTGCCAGGGTTACAGGCGTGTGAGGCACCGCTCCCGGCCGCTTTACTTTTTTAAAGCATATGAAGGTACTACCTATTTGAAAATAAATTGAAACGTAAAAGGACGCAATACAAATAAATACAAATGGAAAGGTGTACAGTTTCTTCCCGTATCCCCTACCAAGGTCCCAGCGGGTGGGTCCCCTGCAGGGCAGCAGCCGGCTCGCCCGCTCAGGGGGTCCCTGATGAGTCACGCGCAGCGGCTCGGCCCGGAGGTGCCCTCGCCTGCCGGCCGCCCACCCGCTCCCCGCCGATTGGCCGGGCCGCATTCCTGCGCGCTGCCCGGGTGACTCACGGTGCAGGCAGCTCAGGAACGCCCGCTCGCGGGATGAGACTGCGGCTCGCCTGGCCACGTCCTGAGGCCTGCAGCCGCTGGTTTTCCTATTTGGAAACTCCTTAGACGCCTCCGCTTCCAACAAGCTGGTCTCCTCCCTGGCCCCCCAGCAGGCAGGGAAGCCTGCGGAGGAAGCGCCCTCTCTCTCCGTGCGGGGATTCGCAGGCCTGATCTAAGGAACCACGTTCCCCTCTCCTCAATTCCAGAATCCCGAAATGCCTGAAAACCGAGCTTACAGGATGGCGAAATCTGACCTGAACCAACCTGAGATTAAGTTGCAGTTTCACTTATCCGGCTGCACGTGAATACTTGTATGTTTGCTGAGGGAAAAAGAAAAAGAAAAAAAAAAAAAGTAAAAGTACATGTTTGATTACAAGAATGCGGTCCCAGGTACCCTGAGGGTGCCATTCTATACACCCACCAAATTTTGTTTCTAAAATCTAAAGAATTCTGAATTCCAAAGCACATCTGGCCCCAAGATTTTAAGTAAGAAACTGTGGGTCTGTGTTATACCCATTTTACAGAGCAGCCCGGGCTCAGAGAGGTCAAGTCACAGCCGGAAACAAGCCAGTGGGTCTAAGCCCGAGTTCCTGTCTTCTTCACGGGGCTGCCCACAAGGCTGTGCCCACCCTGTCTGTCCCACTCCCTCTCCTGTCCTTCCTCTGGAAAGCTCTCCTTGTCCACTACAGCCAAAGACATCATCCTTGGCAAACACCTTTCCCCTCTTGGGTGGCAGAGCCAATGCTCTGGATCAGTCCCTGGGGCCAGGGAGAAGGGAGAAGGAGGGTCCTGCATTCTTACAGGCAGTTATTGGGAGACAAGAAATCTCGGTAACTAAGCCCAGACTCAGGGCTCCAGCTCCCCAGGCCCTGGCCTTGGTTTGGCCACTTTTCAGCTGTGTGACCTTGGACAGGTTACCTAGCCCTTCTGTGCCTCAGTTCCCGCATCCATAAAGGGGCATAATAATGATACCCTCAGCCAGGCGTGGTGGCTCACACCTGTAATCCCAACATTTTGGGAGGCCAAGGCGGGAGGATCACTTGAGGTCAGGAGTTCGAGACTAGCCTGGCCAACATGGTGAAGCTCCGTCTCTACTAAAAATACAAAAATTAGCCGGGTGTGGTGGCGCGTGCCTGTAATCCCAGCCACTCTGGAGGCTGAGACAGGAGAATCACTCGAACCTGGGGGGGCAGAGGTTCCAGTGAGCCAAGATCGTGACATTGCACTCCAGCCTGGGTAACAGAGTGAGACTCCGTCTCAAAAAAAAAAAAAAGTGAAGGGGGCCTGAGCCCACCCCAAGCCACCCACATTCTCTCCCCATTTCACTTGTGAATGGAGCAAGTTGGGAGGTGGCAGGTCTAGCTGCCGTAAGGCCCAGACTGAGGTCATGGTGGATCCGGGCTGACCCCACCCTCATCTTTAAGAACACCTCCTGGGCATTCGTCCAGCCAGCCAACCGTTGTTGGGGGCTAAGAGAAGGAGCTTGAGGTGAATAATCTTTCTGGTGATGCTGGGGGAGCAGAGGACCTTCAAGATCGCCTGACCTGACATTTGGTGGATGAGAAAACTGAGTACTCAGGAGGGAAGTGACCTATGAAAGTCACAAAAATCTTTCCTGGTGGAGCGGCTACCAAAAGCCAGTCCAGAGTCCCTGCCCCACCCCCACCTCTACCCCCTGAGTATAGTGTTAAAGGAGAAGGACCCAGTGAATTCAGGCCCTGGGAGTTCACAGCCCTCCCCGCTACCCAACTGGGAATCCCCACTGGGAAGGGGGGTCATCTGGGAGGCCTCCTTTCTCCCACATCCCCCATGCAAGTTTCAGTGTGTTTCAGGCCCTGGGCTGGGGCCACCAGGCCTCTGTCTGCCTCCCTGAACAGGAGAGCCACTGAACGTCAACCTCAAACAAATGAGAAAGCTGGCCTTGAACAAGTTTCACTTCCCAAGGGCTGTGGTGGCTACAATCTGGGCAACGGCATCCCCAGTGCTCTCTCGCCAGCTCCTTGCAAAACCCCGCTGGGCTAACTGAATGCAGGACCCTCCTTCTCCCTTCTCCCTGGCCCCAGGGACTGATCCAGGCCCCCAGCAGGGGAGAAGGGGCCTCCTGAGCACGTACATCTCCAGCCCACAGAGCCCCCCTTCCAACCCAGCAGTCCACCAGCCTCTGCATGCCCAAGCTGGGGTGTCCATGCCAGCTAGGACAACACTTTGACCTTCCTAGCATGTCTCCTGTCTGTTCCATCCCCATCCACACATCCACCGCCTTAGCAGAGACCCTCTCCTCTCTTTCCCTGCAGCCTGGCAGTGTGTGGAGTCCTAGTGTGTAGACTCTGTCATCAGACACCCCACATTCACCTTCTGATGCCACCACTCCTAGCTGTTTGGCAGTTCTAAATGTCTGCAAATTATCTGGCACTCCTCCCGTCAAGAACTGAAGTCTGACCAGGCACAGTGGCTCACTCCTGTAATCCCAGCACTTTGGGAGGCTGAGGTGGGCAGATCACTTGAGGTCAGGAGTCTGAGACCAGTCTGGCCAACATGTCGAAACCCCGTCTCAACTAAAAATGCAAAAACCAGCTGGGTGTGGTAGCGTGTGCCTGTAATCCCAGCTACTCGGGAGGCTGAGGTAGAATCACTTGAACCTGGGAGGCAGAGGTTGCAGTGAGCTAAGATCACGCCATTCTACTCCAGCCTGGGTAACAGAGTGAGACTTTGTCTCAAAAAAAAAGAAACTGAAGTCTGTGTCTTTTCTCCTCAAAGCCGGCACAAGACCTTTTCTCCTGGGTCTCTCTGGCTCTTCAATCCCAAACCCTTTGCTATTTATAAGCCCTCAGACTCCCTCAGGGCGGTCAGCATTTGTGGAGTCATCTTATTTATTTATTTTGTGGGTTTGGCAGTTACATGGGAGTTGTATTTCTATTGTAGTCAGTATCTTTAGAGATTTCGTTTTAGGAAGACATTTATTTATTTATTTATATTATTTATTGATTGATTTTTCTTTTTGTTGTTGTTTTCGTTTTTGTTTTTTGAGACAGTCTCGCTCTGTTGCCCAGGCTGGAGTGCAGTGGTGTGATCTCGGCTCACTGCAACCCCTGCCTCCTGGGTTCAAGCAATTCTCCTGCCTCAGCCTCCTGAGTAGCTGGGATTACAGGCGTGCACCACCACGACTGGCTGATTTTTGTACTTTTGAGAGATGGGGTTTTGCTATGTTGGCCAGGCTGGTCTTGAACTCCTGACTTCAAGTGATCTGCCCACCTTGGCCTCCCAAAGTGCTGGGATTATAGGCGTGAGCCACTGCGCCTGGTGGTCTGTGATGTTAAACCACGTCAGCTCTTTTTACTATTTAGCTCTCTCCCCAGTAGAGTGTGAGCTCCATGAAGGCAGGGAGGTTTCTTTGCATTGTAATCTGCTGCATCCTCAATGCCTACAACAGTGCCTAGCACATAATAGGTGCTTAATAAACAGTCCCTGAACGCATAAGTGAATGGATGCGTAACATGCCTGCTACTGTGAGGCCAAAACCAGCTGTAGACTGGGCACCGCTCTCTCTTCTGTGAAATGGAAGCTGCGGCACTGCCTACCCATCAGGGGTGTGGTGAGGTCACTGGAAAGGGTGACCTAATACGTTGCTAATGCTCAGATGGGGATTGCTGGGAGTGTTGCCTTTCTCAATTGTGACAGGGCCACTAGGCGAGTCCCTCCATCTGGAAAGACAAATCCAGGCTTTCTGTTGCCCCTGGCCCAGACTCCATGAAGACACCCAACCTGTGAGCTTCCTTAGAGATCCCACACTCCCTCACTGTTTGTACTCCAATTCCAGCTCTGGCCCACTGATCACTTGTTGAAATCCTGGAGTTTCAGGACCAGGCCTCATCCCCTTTATCCCAGGGTCTATACCCCTCCTGCCCAGCGCTGGAGAATGGAAAATGAGTTGTTCAGAGCGTCCCCTGAGATCACCTGATGAAAGAAAGAAAGGAAGGAAAGAAAGGAAAGGAAAAGAAAAAGAAAAAGCCAAGACGATGGATCACAGGGCCAATGTCTTCCCATTTCCTGCCCAGAAGGTAGAAATCTCATGCCGAGCCTATCAGGACAAAGGAAATGCTGCCGTTAAACAGGCCCCACCTGCACACACAGACAAGGCAGCAGTGGCCCTCTGGGAGGCACCTGCTTTCTCTTCAAACAGAGCAGAGAATGAGGGGGTCCTGGTGGCTAATACAGAGCCCCAGGCTCCCCCAACCCTCCTGATGGTCGAAGAGCAGTTTCTGTGCCGTTAGGTGGCACCTCTCTGGTGCCTGCAGAGATTATCTACAAAGGAGCAGGGCTGAAGGGATGGGGCCTGCCCCCTGTGCCCTTCAGCTGTTTACACCTGGGTCTGCCCCGGAGTGTAGAGGAAGGGAGTGAACTGAGGGAGACTGGTGGTGTTGGCCTGGAAAGACCTCGGCAAAACTCAGTTTGAGCAGTTTAGGGGCTAAAGGCCATCCTAGAAAAGCTAGCCTGTGCTAAACAGATAGTTAACTTTGCACCCTCCTTGGGACCCTCCCTCCCTCCAGTGTTATCCTCCCACCATCCCCACATCCTTCTCTTACCCCCACCTCTCACTTCCTGGCCCCGGGGAGAAGCGTCCCAGCAGCCCTGTTCAGAGGCAGCACCTCATTGCCAGGACGTGGAGGTAGGCCAATTCCAAACCCTGCTTCCTTCAACCGTTGGCTGCTGCTTTTTTTTTTTTTTTTTTGAGGCAGGGTCTTGCTCTGTCACCCAGGCTGGAGTGCAGTGGGGTGATCAAAGCTCACTGCAGCCTTGAACTCCTGGGCTCAAGCAATCCTCCTACCTCAGCCTCCTGCATAGCTAGGACTACAGACACATGCCACCATACTCACCTAATTTTTTTTTTGAGATGGAATCTCACCGTGCTGCCCAGGCTGGCATGCAATGGCACAATCTTGGCTCACTGCAACCTCCACCTTCTGGGTTCAAGCGATTCTCCTGCCTCAGCCTCCTGAGTAGCTGGGACTACAGGCGCGTGCCACCTGTACAGGCGCCTGTAGTACAGACAGGGTTTCACCGTGTTAGCCAGGATGGTTCCGATCTCCTGATCTCGTGATCCGCCCGCCTCAGCCTCCCAAAGTGCTGGGATTACAGGTGGGAGCCACCACACCCGGCCTACAGCTAATTTTTAACCTATGTATAGAGACAGGGGTCTTACTATGTTGCTAAGGCTGGTCTTGAACTTTTGCCTCAAGCGATCCTTCCACCTCCGCCTCTCAAAGTGCCTGGATTACAGGTGTAAGCCACATCGCCCAGCCCCTCGGTTCCTCTGAACACACCAACCACCCATGCCCCTGCCAGTGCTGGTGCCCACCACCTCCCAGCCACTCCCCCTCACTGGGGCACCTTTAGCTCCTGGCTCACTGCCTGTGGTCCACCCAGCCTCATTCAAAATGACTCTAACATCCACACGGTGCCTTGTCTGCATCCCGACCTCCTCGCCTCCAGACATTACTTTCTCCACTGCACCCAGCTGTCCGCTCCCACGGTCACATCCTAGACCTTGTCCTCTTTTATCACAGCACCATCCCTGAATTTTTATCCTGACCACACCTCTTATCCTTCCAGTTCCCTTTCTCTGGGGCAGGCTCCTTCTAAAGTTCTACTTTCTCTCCGGCCATCCCCCACTTCTTTCCCTCCTTTCCCACCTCGGGGTCCGTGGTCTACCATGTTGATTATTGTCTTGTAACAGCCCCAGCTCTTGTTTCCTGCTCCCCTTGTCGTCTTCAGCTGGCAGAACCTCACTGTGGCAGAGACAACTGTGCGCTTTTCCCCCGGCTGCACCAGGGAAGCCGAAGTTGCTGAGCCCATCTCATAGCCAGGCTGCCTGATGGTGCACATTAACCTGAAATGCACGCATGGCACTGCCTGGAAGCTGTTCCACTTTCTTGCTGGACACTGTCAGAGCTGATCGAATGTAAGAGGTGAAAGAGAGAAAGGATGCAGAAATTAGAAATTTCTGGCTGGGGCAATAGGGTTCTAGTGGTACCGTTTTCTGAAATGATGGGGAGAAAGGTTTGGGACAGCAACAATGGCTTCCACAATTGATTCCACAGTTTTACCTCCTGCATAGACCCTAAGCTAATGCCAGTCTTTCTACGTCCTCTAACTCTAGCTTGGCCCCATGGTCTTGTTAAAATGTCAACCAGAATGCATCCTCACCTCTGTAGAGGCTTTCCGTGGATTTGCATCTCACTGCAGAATTAATCCAGATGTCTACAGGCCTTTCCCAGTCTGGCTGCTGGCTCCTACCTCAAACCTTCCACTTCCCACTTCACCGCCATCAAACATTCCCATTCTCCATAGACACTGACCACCTTCCTCTCCTCCTCCAGTGCCTGAGCGCTGTCCCACCCAGGACCTTTGTACCTGCTGTGTTCCCTGCCTGTCATTGATTGCATGAATAAAGGGATGTATGGATGGATGGATCCCTTTCTCTAGGGATGCTGGTACTGGATGGGAAATCACTCTGGAAACTGCCTCATGCTGCACATGGTAGGTGTTTTGCCCTGGCACCACACCTGGCACACAGTAGGTGCTCAATAAGTGCTGATAAATGAACTTGTGTCACACGAGGCGGGATTTAGGGTGTGTAGGAAGTATACACAAAGAGCCAGGGGCAATGGGGTCTCAGAATAGGAAGGGGGTGAGGGAGGGCGAGGGCTCCCGCTGCCCGGCCCTGCCCTGCCTGCTGGGCATCCAGCCTCTGCCTGTCTACTCCAACTGCATCCCATCCCCCTCACACATCCTTCTGGTTCCCCGTGCCAGGCCTCTGCTCACCAAGGACCTCCATCCTAGAATGCCTTCAGAAGGGCCAGCTGTCACGGAGCCCTCCCAAGCTAGCTTAGCAATTGCCCAATTTCTTTGCAGTTGTTGATTAAACAGCTCCTGTATGTTCACCGTGGTCCTGAGCATTCATAATTGGGGAAAGAGCTGAGGACAAGGTGGAGGGCCCTGCCCTCATGCAGCTCACATTCTAGTGGGACAGAGCAAACTCACCAGCAATCAAAACGTCAACCTCCTACAGGAAGCCTTCCCTACCCGTCCCCAAATCTCTGGTCTCCCTCAGGCCCCATGCTCCTCCCCCACGACACGCACCATCCTGTACTGTGAATTTCTGTCTGTATCTGACTCCGCATAGGAGATAAGACGACAGGGTTCTTGCCGTTTCCATCTTATTCTGACCAGCACAAGGCCAGCACTTGGTGGTAACTGTACCTGTGGGTTGACTTCCACCGGTGGAAAAGGTAGGGCTGAGGGACGGGCATGGCCACAGCCAGGTGCTGTGTAAGTGCCTGCATATTTGGGGAGAGCAACGAGTGCAGGGGAGTGGGGTGAAGTGAGATGCTCATTGTCTCGCCAGATCTTGGAGGGCAGCACAGGTTTCAAAGGGGTTCTATGGCAATTTTCTTGTTAAAGGAATATGGCCCAATTTATCAAACCACAAAGGGAACTGTGAACTCAGTCACATGCAAAGTCAAATCAGAACAAGATGCCCCTTTCTTCCCCCTGCACCTGCTGATTACTTATAAAAGTTTAAAATAAAGCACTGGGTGTGGTGGCTTACGCCTGTAATCCCAGCACTTTGGGAGGCCAAGGGGGGTGAATCACTTGAGGTCAGGAGTTCAAGACCAGCCTGGCCAATATGGTGAAACCCCGTCTCTACTAAAAATACAAAAATTGCTGGGTGTGGTGGTGCGCACCTGTAGTCCCAACTATTCGGGAGGCTGAGGCAGGAGAATGGCTTGAACCTGGAAAGCGGAGGTTTCAGTGAGCTGAGATGACACCACTACACTCCAGCCAGGGTGATGGAACAAGACTCCATCTCAAAAAAAAATAAAAGCATCCCTTTCTTACGCAGCAAGTGCCTGGCTTAGGGAACCTGTTACCCTTCTGCAATGAAGTAGAAGTTGGAGGTGCTCTTATGGGTGACCTATCCATATAGGGTGCTAAAGGGAACTGGAATGACTTGGGGACATCCCTAACCTTTGAGGCTGACGTCATGGTGATAACCACTCACCCACAACACATCTTGTGGTGCCAGTTCTCCATAAGATGGATAAGGTCCCTAACACAGGGCTGCACGTCTGATGTTCTCATGAGCACGCAAAAGGAACCAGGCCCTCCCTGCCAGGAAGCTGCAGGGAAATTAGAATCATTTGAAGAGTTGTCCATTCTTTCATTTGTCTAGTAAGTAGGTACTGAAAGCCTCCTCCTAGGAGCCGAGTACGGTGCCAACAGCTACAGGAATAGCAACCATATAAATAGCCCAAATAGGATATAATTAGCATCGGACGTGCACATGTCGTGAGTGGAATGGTGCAGAGAGAGTGATGCCGCCCCCACCTGGGGCTGGCATCACATGGGAGGAGGCGCTTGAGCTAGACATGGAAGGATGAGCAGTGTGATCGCCAGGTGGAAAGGCATTCCAGAGGAATGGCATGTGCAAACACCTGGGGGTGCAGAGGTGCGTGTGAAACAGCAGGGCTGGTTCAGGGAGCAGCAGGCAGCTATCCCACTCACCCGGTGTATTTAGTGCTGGGCCTCTTCATCCCACTTAGCAAGTCCATCATCCTCTAAGGTGATTTATAGGTGAGGAAGCTGATGCTCAGAGAGGCTGGGTAACTTGCTTAGAGTGCCACAGCCAGTGGCACAGCTCAGATTCAAAGTCAAGTTTGTCAGCTTCACAAATCTGTGCTCTTATTTTTTAAGCTCCCCTTTCCCAAATCTGTGCTCTGAACTACCATGAGGAACTGCCTTTATAATATGATGCAAGACCTCATAAGCCAGGCATGGCAATTTGGACTTGATCCAAGGCAAAGTTCCCCCAAATACCTGCTATTTGCGCTGTACCTTCAAGTTAAAGCTGTCAGAGCCTAGAACTTTCATTTTCTTTCTTTCTTTTTTTTTTTTTTTGAGACGGAGTTTCACTCTTGTTGCTCCAGGCTGGAGTGCAGTGACGCGATCTCGGCTCACTGCAACCTCCGCCTTGCTGTTTCAAGCGATTCTCCTGCCTCAACCTCCCAAGTAGCTGGGATTATAGGCACCCGCCACCATGCCTGGCTATTTTTTTTTTGTATTTTTAGTAGAGACAGGGTTTTGCCATGTTGGGCAGCCTGGTCTTGAACTCCTGACCTCAGGTGATCTGCCTGCCTTGGCCTTCCAGAGTGCTGGGATTACAGGCGTGAGCCACTGCACCTGGCTCACTTTCTTAATGTTTGTCTTTAAATGTTTCACGTTAAAAAACAAAAAGCGAACAAACAAAAACCCAAAACCCAGAACTTTGGGAGGCCGAGGTGGGAGGATCACTTGAGGCCAGTTCAAGACCAGCCTGGGCAATAAAGTGAGACTCCCGTCTCTACACAGAATCAAATAATTTGCCAGGTGTGGTGATATGCACCTCTGGTCCCAGCTACATAGGAGGCTGAGCCAGGAGGATCGCCTGAACTCAGGAGGTCAAGGCTGCAGTGAGCTGTGATAGCACCATTGCACTCCAGCCTGGCCACAGAGCAAGACTCTGTCTCAAAAAAAATTTAAATAATTTTTTCTTGATGCATAATGTACATATGAAAGAGTACACAAATCAATCACTTTTCATTTGTGTGAGAACACAGTAATTTTTCACCCAGGTCAAAAACAGAATATTACGAGTCTTCAGCAGCCCCCTCCCAAGAACAACTCCACAGGGCAACCACCCTCCAAGCTTTAACAGCATAGATTAATTTTGCCTGCTTTTGAGTTTTATATAAATGGAAACATAACAACTGCTCTTTTTGTGCCTGGCTTCTTTTGCTCAGCATTTGTGTGGCTTAATTCATTTTCACTTGATACAGTATTCTATTATGTGAATATACCACATTACCCATTCCACTGATAAACATACAGGTTATTTTTCATTTTTGGCTGTGATGAATAAAGCTGCTATGAACATGCTTGTGCATGACTTTGGTAAATGCCACATACTCATTTCTGCTGGAATTATACCTAGGCATTGAATTCCTGGGTCATAGGGTAGTGTAGATATGTTTAGCTTCAGTAGATATGGCCAGTTTCCAGTTGTTACAGTTTATATCTTCACTAGAAGTAAATCAGACTTCCAATTGTTCCACACCCTGCCAACATTTGATACTGTCTTTTTCACTTTAGCCCTGTGGGTGTATAGTGATATCATGCTGTGGTTTTGCATATCTCTGATGACTAATGAAATTGATACTTTTCATGTTTATTGGCCACTCACATATCCTCTTTTGTTAAGTTTTAAGGCCTTTGCCCATTTTTATTTCTATTGATTTTTAAAATTGATAAGTAAGAGTGGTTTTTTTTTTTGAGACAGGGTTTCACTCTGTCACCCAGGCTGGAGTGTGGTGGTGCAATCTTGGCTCACTGCAATCTTCGCCTCCTGGACTCAAGTGATTCTCGTGCCTCAGCCTCCTGAGTAGCTGGAATTACAGGCATGCACCACCATGCCCAGCTAATTTTTGCATTTTTAGTAGAGACAGGTTTTGCCACGTTGGCCAGCCTAGTCTTGAACTCCTGGCCTCAAGTGATCCGTCAGCCTCAGGCTCCCAAAGTGCTGAGCCACTGCACCCCGGCAAGAGTTCTTTTTTTTTTTTTTTTTTTTGAGAAGGAGTCTCGCGCTTTCACCCAGGCTGGAGTGCAGTGGCGCGATCTCGGCTCACTGCAGGCTCCGTCCCCCGGGGTTCACGCCATTCTCCTGCCTCAGCCTCCCGCGTAGCTGGGACTACAGGCGCCCGCCACCTCGCCCGGCTAATTTTTTTGTATTTTTTAGTAGAGACGGGGGTTTCACCGTGTTAGCCAGGATGGTCTCGATCTCCTGACCTCGTGATCTGCCCGCCTTGGCCTCCCAAAGTGCTGGGATTACAGGCGTGAGCCACCGCGCCCGGCCAAGAGTTCTTGATATATTTGGGATGTTATTTCTTTGATAGATATGCAATTTGCAATATTGTCTCCCAGATAAATTTATTTTATGGAACATTACTACCATAACTAAAGACCCAATATCACATGTCACACATAGTAGGTAACTGTAAAATAAATAAAATTAAGACCATGTTATCTTTCCATTCTAGCTTGATATCTTGCTGCTGGTGGCTGTGGCTGGGATCCTGATCCCTGCAAAAATGAGAGATTAGCAAGAGAAAAACAGATGTGAAGGATAACAGGGAGACTCTCCTTGGTGTACTCAAAAGGCTGGACAGAGTTAGAGAAGAAACAAGTTCCTCATCTTGCAACTACTAAAGATCACTGCAGTGCACCTTTGGTACATGGTATGGGGGTCCTTGAACCTCCTAGAATCATGCCATGTGCCACTCACTTGGTGAGTCCTCCACTTAGGGAAACACAGCTGTATGGGATGTGGATGCAATGAGGTTGTTAAGCAGGGGTTGACATAATAAGAGTGGTGTTTTAGAGAAATCAAGTGGCAATGAGCACAGAAGCAAAAGTGGAGGAGGGGAGCCCGAGGGAGGAGCAGTTGAGGAGATCCAGGTGGCAAATGGGGAGGGTCTAAGCCAGGAGTGAGCCAGGGGCTGGGGTGGGGTGGAGTGGGAAAGACTGGAGGTAGAATCTGGGAAAGCAGTGACTGCTTGGTGGGTTGATGTGTTAAGTGACACTGGGATTTCTTTTCTTTTTTTTTTTTTTGAGATGGAGTCTCACTCTGTTGCCCAGGCTGGAGTGCAGTGGCGCGATCTCCGCTCACTGCAAGCTCCGCCTCCCGGGTTCACACCATTCTCCTGCCTCAACCTCCGGAGTAGCTGGGACTACAGGCGCCCGCCACCACTCCTGGCTAATTTTTTGTATTTTTAGTAGAGACGGGGTTTCATCGTGTTAGCCAGGATGGTCTCGATCGCCTGACCTCGTGATCCACCCGCCTTGGCCTCCCAAAGTGCTGGGATTACAGGCGTGAGCCACCGCGCCCAGCCAACACTGGGATTTCTAAACTGGGGGACCGGGAGGAGAGAGGTAGCAAAGACGGGAGAAGGAAATTATGGGGAGAGAGGAAATGACAAAATCAATCTGGGATACGTTGAATTGGAAGTGTTTACAGGACCTCAGAGGGAGATTCATTCATTCATTCATATTTACCGAACATGTGCTGGCACCAGGCATGCAGCCGTCCATCAGACAAGACAAAATTCCTGCTCTAATGGAGCTTAACGTTTGTGGGAAAGACAGATAGGGGGAAGGACAGATAAAGACAAGCAAATAAAGAGGAAGTGGTGGGAGGTATGCCTGGGATTCAGGGCTCCAGGCTGTGGAGTGGATTTGGGGCCTGGAAGCAGAAGGGCAGCAGTTACAGCTGGCTGGATGGGTGAGCTTGCCTAGGGAGGGGGCAGAGTGAGCTGAGCAGAGGGGAGGGTGGCCTGCCAGCATTTACAGGCCACAGGGGAAGGAGTGCCCACAAGGAAAACCACCAAGGAGCAATCAGACGGGCAACCAGTCACAGGAGGAGGGTTCAAAGATATGGCAACTGGCATATTCATGCATTTATTCAATCTAAGTTCACTTGACTCCTTCTGTGTGCCAGGCTCTGGGTGATCAGAAATGAATGAGAAGCCTCTGGAGGCGACAGGTGTGTTGTGTGCCAGTGAGGAGACCAGGCCACATGAAGGAGATTCTATTACGAAGTCCACATGCCCACGCATTGTGGGGGCACAGAAGATGGGGGCTCACATTTTTTAAGCCTGATATGTGCAAGGCCCTGGGGAAGGCTTCATGGTGGTGGGGCAGGAGGCAGAGAATGGGGGCGAGGGCGTGGGGGCGAGGGCGTGGCAGCGAGACCCACAGGGCTTGCACGGACAGCAGAGGCATCCCGGGAGGCTGGGGATAGGCGTGAGAGCAGAGAGAGTCAGCCAGAGGACAAGGAGCCGAGGATGGGGCAAAGATCGCACAGGGAGAGCGAGCTGAGCTCTGAAGGGCATGGAGGACCCGTGCGGGTTTTGAGGAGAGTACCTGCTGCTCAGGAATGTTCCACCAAGCAGACAGGAGTCAGAGGCGGCTGAATGCCAAGGCCCCTGGGATACTGGGGACAGGGCATCTCTTCCTGGCTCCTCAGCACTTAGCAGGTGCCAGAGCTTAGTAAGCGCCCACTCTGCGCCCTGCACAAGTGCGGGATCCACGCAGCCCAGAGCATGCTGGGTAAGGCACTGAGTGGAGGGCAGTGGGGCATCAGGAAAGGCATCCTGCAGGGAGGCAAGAGCCAGGTATAGAGCGCGGGAGCAAAGAGGGGCTAGCACACACTCCAGGGTCTGGGGAGACTTCTGTTGGGAGAGGGATTCTCTTGGGAGAATCCTTGGTTGCTGAGGATGGGAAGGATGGGCGAGGCAGAGGTGCCAATGCCCAGCCTGGTGGCCTGATCCCAGATCCGCCCTCTGATGGGGAACCCCAGGCCCACAGGGACCTCCCTCTGCCTGACCCCAGACCGCCTCTTCCTTGTCCAAGCCTCACCTCACCTTGTCTCCTCCTCGACTACATGTCATCAGCTTCATCCCCCAGCCTCGAAGCTCAGGACTGGCCGGAAACATGGGGGCTGGGGTCGAGAGAGGGCCAAGACTTCAGGATTTTCTTGGCCCCATGCATAGCAGCCCAAAGCTCCCTCTAACACTCCCTGCTGTTCCCGCCTCGGAATCGCCCCTTGGGCAAAAGGCCTCTGGCGCCCCCTACTGGCAGCTCAGCTTCAAGACTCCCAATCCCTCAACGCTTCAACCCTGTCTGAAGTGAGGTCCAGCCTGAACAATTCTAGGGCCAATTCCAGGCTGCAGAGAGGTGGTGTGGGGGCTGGACCAGGATGGAAGTCTTGTGATATTTACTTGAACACCAGCAGCTTCCTAATTGGTCCCATCCCTCCCTCCTTCAGCCACAGCTGGGAAAATCTCTTTAAAAGCATATTTGTAGGATACCACTCAGGAGTAACAAGTAATGAACTATTGATATTCAACAATGACTTGAATGGATCCTAAGGGCATTATGCAGAGTGCAAAAAGCCGGCCTTGCAAGGTTGCATACTGTATATTTCCATCCATTAACATTCTCAAAAGAAGCAAATTATAGAGATGGATACAGACAAGGTTGCCAGGGATTAGGGAAAGAGCAGGAGGATGTCAGTGGAAAGGGGATGCATAAGGAGTTTCTTTTGAGATGATGGAACATTCTGTATCTTGGTTGCTGCAGTGCTGGCTATACATGAATCTGTGCACGTGATAAAATGTCATGGAATTATACACAAAGACAAACAAAAATGAGTGCATGCAAAGAATGGTGAAATCAAGCAAGGTCTATAGTTAGTTACATCGCTTTCCTGGTTTTGATAAGGCACAATGGTTACGTAAGATGGCACCACCAGGGGAAGTCAGGTGCTGGCTGCACCAGGCCTCTCTGTACTACTTATGTAACTTCTTGTGAGTCAATAATTCTTTCAAAATAAAAAGTTTATAAAAAGGGAAAAGCATCCCTGGCCATATTGTCCACCTGGTCATCACCTAGTGGCCCCCAGTGGGCCATAAAGGATGAAGTCCATTCTCCCAGCAGTGCACAGGAGCCCTTCATGGGCTGGCCCTTTCTTCTGGAATGACATTTGCCATCTCCCTTAATATACCAAGCCCTGCTCTGAGACTGGCAACAAAACAAGAACATCCACTCTTGGAGGACACAGGGGGCTGTACCTCACTCACAGCTCCAGTTCTACCCAGCAGAGCCTCTCTTGTTGATACCAGTGGGTCCCCTCCTGTACTGACCTGAGGAGACAGTCTTCTGCTTCTGATGCTCTTGCCCAAACCAGACAAAAGTACCTTTCCCTACAATACTGCTGGACTGAAGACTTGAAAAAGGACGGTTCCAGTGCTCTGAAAACCAAAGAGTCACTGACTCAATGTGCTCTACTGTCCACCAGGCGATCTGGCTGCACCCCAGGGGCTTCTCTACAGCCCTTCCACGTCTTGTCCCACCACAGAGGCTGTCTCACCCCAGCACCCAGGACTATCCTTGGGCCTGAGGAACAGACACTATCAAGACTTTGCAAATGTTCCACCACCAGGTGCTGGGCCATGCATGTTACACATGTCATTTTATAATGGTGAGAAGTTTCTGAGGTAGGCGTGAATGTCCTAACTTTACAGATGAGCATACTGAAGTGAACCACTTGCCCAAGATCACTTTATAGGAAATGGCAGCGCTGGGGATTGAACTCTGTCTTCCTTTTCATGTATCAGCTCAGTAATGGGTATCTTTTAAACACTCTTTTTTTTTTTTTTTTTTTTTTTTTTGACGGAGTCTTGCTCTGCCACCCAGGCTGGAGTGCAGTGGTGCGATCTCGGCTCACTGCAGGCTCTGCCTCCTGGGTTCACGCCATTCTCCTGCCTCACCCTCCTGAGTAGCTGGGACTACAGGTGCCCACCACCATGCCCGGCTAACTTTTTGTATTTTTAGTAGAGACAGGGTTTCACCGTGTTAGCCAGGATGGTCTTGATCTCCTGACCTCGTGATCCGCCTGCTTCGGCCTCCCAAAGTGCTGGGATTACAGGCGTGAGTCACCGCGCCTGGTCTCTTAAACACCTTTTATGTGCCAGCCACTGTGCATACGATGGTGAGCAACGACAGAGTCCCCACCATCCTGGGCTTATAGTATCATGGCGGGGAGGTCCAGACAGCAATAAATAATCATGATATATATGACTGTAAAATGACAAATTTAGATAAGAGAAGCATATGGGTCTTTGATGGTGTGTAACAAAGAACGCTGACCTAGCTGGGCATTGGAAGGAGCTGCCCAAGGAAGTTACCTGAGCACAGTGCTAAAAGATGACTAAGCAAAGGGAGAAGAGAATTGCAAAGAGGGCACGGCACATGCAAAGGTCCTAGGGCAGAGGGGAGTGTGAAACATTTGTGAAATCGATGGGAGGCCAGTGTAGCTGCAGTCTGGAAACCAAAGAGCATGTAAGGCACAGGATCCAGCAAGTGTTCACTGCAGCCAGACTGCGTTCTCAGAGCCTTGTGAGTATCATCTCATGGCATCTTCACAACCGCCTGTGAGGCTGGTGCTGCTATTACATCCCCATTCTCCAGATGAAAAAACTGGGGCACAAAGGAATGAGTCAGTTATCCAGAACCATCTGGCAGGGGCAATGTGGAGCTCACATTTGAATCCAGGGAGCCTGAGTCGAGAGCCCACGCTCTGAGCCACTGCCTCACACTGGTTCACGAGAGAAGGCAGGCCATGCTGAAGCTTGGTCTTTTCCTTAGATGAGTGGAAAGGCTTTTAGGCAGGGTGATAATTTAATCAGACGTGTTTTGAAATGAGGCTGGATGCAGTGGGGGCAATGAGGACGCTGGATGGGGAAGGGGGCTGGGAGTTGCTGCAGGGTCCAGGCCGGAGATATTAGCCCCTTAGACCATGAAGGGGCCCTAGTGATGGTGAGGGGTGGATCACACAGGAAGGACTGACTGACACAGATCAGGTATGGAGGCAGGAGAGACAGATGAGATGGAGGAAGTAGGCCACATTCCCAGGTTTCTGGCTCACCTCACTTGGGGGATGATGGAGACTTTGCCTGGGACAGGTAAAACCCCGGAGGAGTACAAGTTTGGGGAAAATCACAAATCCAGTCTTGGGCTGAGGACCGTCCCAGAGGAGCAGATGTCAGGTTGTCAGAGGACACCAGGATTTGGAGCTTAGAGAGCAGTCAGGCCTGGTACTATGGATCAGTGAGTTGCTGATGCTGTGAGTGTAGACAGTTTCATCCAGGGAGGGAGGACAGTAGAGGAGGGGTGGACCCCAAGGACTCTGCCTGTACTGGCTGTGCAGCAGAGAATGAGACACATGGCCCGAGGTGGGAGGAAAACGAGGGGAATGTGCAAGCCAAGAGAAAGGGAACATTTCCAAGAATGGGGTGGTCAGCAGAGGATAGAGTGCCGCTAAAAAAGCAATTAATACAGACCCCCAAATATCCAGCAGCTATCAATGGGAAATCATCGGTGAGTTTAGGGGAAAAAACTCAGTGGTGTGATGTGGGTGGGGGGTGGGGTTGAGAAGCGAACAAGAGAAGCGGATGGATACCGTGAGTGTAGATGACTTCTGAGAAGTTTGGCTGCAAAGGGGAGGGGGAGGAGGATGGTGGCAGCTGCAGAGAGATGTGGGGTTGTGGCGGGTTTCAGAGAGAGGCACTTCAGCATGTTCCCGTGGCAAGGGGAAGTGGCCAGTTGATGCAGTGGATACCATGGGTGCTGCTCAGATGCCGTCCTCCAGGACTGAGCAAGGATTTCCCAAAGTGCAGGGAGGGTCAGCGGCCAATAGCGCTCATCTGAGCCTCTCTCCAGGATGTGTCCTGGTCTGAAGAGAGCCGCTCTGCCGAAATCCATGCCCTCCCTTCTCCCACCTTACAAGGCAGCCCATATCCAGTGGCCTGGCCCCCCTGGCCATAACGGGACACAAGGCTGAGGCTGTCCCAGCTCCAGGGCTTCCCATGGGGTGGCTGAGGCCTTAGATGGGCCTGCGCGCCAGCTCAGCTTCTCCCTCAGCCACTCCTGCTGGCTCCGCCCCTCAGGCATTGATCCCGAGATCACACCCAGCAAGCCCCCTGCCAGCGTCTCTGTTTCCTGGGACATTCAACCCGAGACAGCAGCTAAATAGCAAGAAGAGGGGCCAGTGATCGTGGCTATTTCCTGAAAAAACAGATGAGCTGTACCCTGGAGAAATGTCTGCTCTGAGGTACCGAGGAAAGGAGGCCAGCGAGGCTGTGGTGAGGGAGGGCTGAGCTTTGTGGTGGGATGTTAAGTGTGTCCACCATTCCGGGAGGTGGAGGTGGGTCACCTGTTGAGAGAGGGAAGGCCGGGAGGGCCAGGAGCTGGAGGGAATGAAGACCCGAAACAATTGTTGCAGAAGGCGAGAGGGAACAGAAACCCTCAAACACAGCTGGTGGGAGATTGTGCACCTATAGAAAACAATTTGATGGTTCCTCAAAAGGTTAAAGGTAGAGTTACCTTTTATTTCAGCAATTTAATCCAGCAAACTCCTGGAAATTCCACAGGAGAATTAAAACATGAGTCATAGACTGAGTGTTTGTGCCTCCTACCCCATTAATATGTTGAAGCCCTAACCCTCAATGTGATGGTATCGAGGTGGGGCCTTTGGGAGGTGATTAGGTTCACGTGAGACCATAAAGGTGAGATTAGTGTCCTTGTAGTAAATGGAAATGACTGGAGCTCACTCTGTGCCACATGAGGACATAGTGAGAAGGTGGCTGTCTGCAAGCCGGGAAGAGAGCCCTTATCAGAACCTGACTGTACTGGCCCCTTACTCGAACTTCCAGCCTCCAAAACTGTGGGAAGTAAATCTCTGTTGTTTTAGCCACCCAGTCTGTGGTATTTGTTATGGCAGCCCTAGCTGACCGAAATGATACGTCCACAGAAAAACTTGTATGTGAGTGTTCATGGCAGCATTATTCATATTAGCCAAAAAGTGGAAATAACCCACCTGGGCGCGGTGGCTCACATCTGTGATTCTAGCACCTTGGGAGGCTGAGGCAGGTGGATCACGAAGTCAGGAGTTCAAGACCAGCGTGGCCAAGATGGTGAAACCCCGAGAATACTAAAAGTACAAAAAAAAAAAAAATTAGTTGGGTGTGGTGGCAGGCGCCTGTAATCCCAGCTACTCGGGAGGCTGAGGCAGAGAATTGCTTGACCCTGGTAGGCGGAGGTTGCAGTGAGCCAAGATCATGCTACTGCACTTCAGCCTGGGAGACAGAGTGAGACTCCATCTCAGAAAAAAAAAAAAAAAAAAAAGTGGAAACAACCCAAACATCCATCAATTGACACATGGATAAACAAAATGTGATATATCCATACAATGGAACGTTATTTGACAATAGAATGAGGGCCAGGTGTGGTGGCTTATGCTTCTAATCTCAGCACTTTGAGAGGTGGAGGCCGGAGGATTGTTTGAGCTCAGCAGTACGGGACCAGCCTGGGCAACATGGTAAGACCTTGTCTCTACGAACAATACAAAAGTTAGGTGTGGTGGTACACGCCTATAGTCCCAGCTACTTGGGAGGCTGAGATGGAAAGATTGCTTGAGCTTGGGAGGTGGAGGTTGCAGTGAACTAAGATTGCACCACTGCACTCCAGCCTGGGTGATAGAGTGAGACTTTGTCTCAAAAATAAATTAAATAAATAAATAAATACAATAAATACAATAAAAAGGAATGAGGTAATGATGCAGGCCATGACCTGGATGAACCTTGCAAACTTCTGCCAGCTCACAGCCCAGTGGGAAGGCCTGGCCACGGAAGCACAATTGTATCCAGTGAGCTAAGTGTGATGAGAGAGACACATGGGTGAGATCTGAGGAGGGTGTAGGGGGCAGGTGTGAACTGAGGCTTGGTGGTGGAGGAGGAGGAACTGGCCAGGGGAAAGGGAAGGAGGCAGGAAGACTGTTGGCCCAAAAGTATCGAGGCAAGAAGCAGCCTGGAGTGTCCCGGGGCAGCGTGGGCACAGCTGGTGTGCATAGGTAGGAGGGGTGGCTGCTGGGTGGAGTATTAAATGGGGAGGAGAGCACCCATTCAGAGGCCGCTGTGATCACCCAGATGAGGGAGACTGATGGAGGATGGGACATATTTAGGAGTAGAAGATTGGGACTCTGGGGACTGGGGGTGCCATGCTCAGAGACAGGGAGCAGGGGTGGTTTGAGCTTTGTTGCAGATGGATTGCACTTTGGGTGTCTGGCAGCCATCCACATGGAAGTGTCTCCTGAGCAGGTAGATTTTGCACAGGACTCGCAAGAGAGCACTCCAAGCTGGTGCTAGAGATTTGGGTGACATGGGTGCAGGCTTGGTGGCTGACTCTGCAGGGTGGAATGGATGAGGGATATGGAAGGGAGAGAGCAGCGGGCCAAGGGCACAATCTAGGGGTGGCGGCATCACCATTTATAGGGCAAGCAGAGCACACAGGGAGCTGAGAAGAGAGGGGTGGAGTGGTAGAGAAGACTCGTAAGCCAGGCACAGTGACTCATACTGTAATCTCAGTGCTTTGGGAGGCTGAGGCAGGAGGATCACTGGAGGCCAGGAGTTTGAGACCAGCCTGAGTAACATAGTGAGATCGATCTCTACAAAAAGTCAGGCATGGTGGTGTGTGCCTGTGGTTCCAGCTGCTTGAGAGGCTGAGGCAAGAGGATGGTTTGAGCCTGGGAGGTTGAGGCTGCAGTGAGCTACGATCGCACCACTGCACTCCAGCCTGGGCAACAGAGTGAGACCTTGTCTCAAAAAAAAAAAAAGAAAGAAAGAAAGAAAAAGGAAACCCCATGTTGCTGCAGGCAAAGGAACAGTGTGTCTCAGGAAGGACAACAGACAGTTTATGTGTTTACTTGCACAGGATTCAGCACGTCCCCCGACTTAGCAACCAAGTGGCACCATGGCCTTTCTGAGAGTAGCTTCAGGGGCAGACTGTAGGCTGCAGGAGGACTTAAGGGCATCTGCTGAGAGGCAGTAGGCTTGGGGAGAGATCCCCGTGGCAGCCCTTATCAGCTGTGCCACTGTAGCCCCTTTTCATAGCTCTCCCCAACCAGACGGAGCTTCAAGAGGGAAGACACCACTTCTACATTCTTTGTGTTTCAGAACAATCCAATTCGTTCCAAACCTATTCGATGCACACCTACAGTGCTCACCATGCATGTGCTCAGGGCTGGGGACATATGACTGAGCCTCGGACTTCTGGTGAGGGGCACAGTAGGTCCCTAGACTGTGCAAATGAAGCTCTGGGCCAGGTTCTGCCACCAACCTGCCATGTGGCTGCAGGTGACTTATGATGTTCTCTCTAGAGGTTTCCTCATTGGTGGTAGGTGATTTCTGAAGCTCCCCTTGATGACAAAAATGTGATAATTCCTGCCTGCTGCTGTATTATTTGCCCACTGAGGCCTTGGCAGGGTCAGAAGCCTGGGGTGGTGAAGGAGGTGGGGAGCGGACACCTTCCAAGATCTCCCTGCCTTTCAGCTCCTTGTCTTGGGGACCCAATGTCCTTGGCCATAAGGCCCCACATGCTCTGTCCCTTACAGCTCTCCAGCCTCACCTCGTACCCATGCTCCCTGGTTTTCTGGGCTCCAGTTACAATGGTCTTCTCTCAGATTTTGTTCTCCCCACAAGCTTTCCTGCCCCACAGCCTTTACCCGTGCCACTCCCACTGACTAGCACCCTTCCCTTAAGCCCTCGCCTGCTCGACTCCTCTTCATTCTTTACTGCTTCTCTCAAATGTGGCTTCTGCAGAAGCATCTCAGGTCCCTGGGGAACATTCACACCCCATGACACACCTTCTGAGCACTCTACACTTCTGCTAGCTCTTGTACAAATGTGGTAACCAAGTAATTAGCTGCTTACTGTCTGTCTAGTTTCACCCTTGGACTCAAATGAGAGGGGTCCCTGCCATGGGTCCTCTGCAGTTCTGAAGGCTCCTGTGTCTGTGGCTCTTCCCACAGGATGAGGAATCTGGGGAGCCCTCTTGTAGCCTGGACCCCCGCCCTTTAGAACATGCTTCTGATACATGGGGCCCCAGCATGCCCTGCCCAAATAGCTCCAAGCCCATTCCCTCAAGGGTGGGCTATGTCACCAGTGGGGTAGCCAAGTGGCAGCTGGCTGCAGGGGGTATGGGCAGTTTGCACACATGGACTATGATGTCCACATATGTGCCCGTGAGCCTCTGCTTGGGGGAGGAGGGCTCTGTTGGGGGGGAAGATGAGAGGGAAGGCTGAGCCCAAGGCCTGCCCTTCTCCGGCCACCACATTTGGGCATGGAACTTGGAAAAGTCAAAGAAGTTTAAATTAGAAACTGGCCTTTCAGGTCATTATCAAGACACATTTGTCAAAGTAGGAGAATAGAACATATTTTATTTAACAGTTGTTAGCTTGATTGATAACTTTTAAATATTTAGACATATGGTATGAGGCCCCTGTGTGTACTCTTGCCCTGGCCCTGCTGGCAATGGGGTGGGCTTGGGTCAGCCTCACCCATCAGACCACAAGCTCCACCAGAGCAGGCAGCCCATGCAGTGCCCCTGCCCAGAGCACAGCACCTGGCACAGAAGAGCAGACAATAAATACCGGCTGTGAGAAACAAATGGGATAATCCAAGCCAAATGCTTGGCATGGTGCAAATGTCCAATAAATATCAGCTGTCATTGTCTGTTGAATAAATGAACAGGTGGGTTGGTGGGGCTGGGGGCCAAGAGCCACAAGCTGAGGTGGCTTGTGTCTCAGGAGGGAAGGGACCGGCTGTTTCCCTGGGGTTCACGCTTCCTTTCTTGAGGTTGTGTCCTCCTTCCCCACACCCTGCAGGCCTGCCCAGCTCTTCATGGCAAAGTGGGCCCCAGATGGGCGTACTTGTGTGTCAGAGTGCCAAGAGGGGCTGGGAGCTCCTGCTAGGGCTATATTCCCCTCCCCTAGGACAGAATAGTTGGGGCAGTTTCCCTCTTTGCCTTCAGGGGCGTCCCCAGGTCCAGACAGAACACACCCAGTTTAGTTCCTTTCTTTTTGCATAGGCCCAAAGGTTGGAGGGGTGGTAGCTGAAAGAATTGATTTCCCCCCTACCCAGGCTGTACTCTGGTGTGGGAGGAGCCTTTTCTGGGGAATGAGGTCACTCACTGGACCTTGAGCAAGTCACACTGCTGCTGCAGGCCTCAGCGTCCTTGTCTGTAAAATGGGATGCTGTGTGGAACTGGTGCATGCCGAGCGGCAGATGCAAGGTGTGCACTTGGTGAATGGGAAGAAGCCTTGCACAGAACACCAGTGGGTCAGCAACAGCAGAGGCCGGGGACCCCCAACAGGAAAGCAGATGAAACTGGCCCACAGCCAGCCTGTGAGAGGCTGAGGCAGGAGGTCATCCCTGAGGCCTAAGGAGGATAGCTTCAGCTGCCCACGCTGAAGGCTGGGTCAGTCCTGTTTCCACAGTGGGGAAGTGGTCACAGCTGCTTCATGACTGGCACAGTGCCAGGGCTCACAGGGTCTCTGTGAAGGCCTCCCCGAGGGGAGGGCCAGAAGCAACCAGGAAGCCCCCCATCAAACTCCTCCTCCCAGCACCTACCATTCCAGAAAACAAACTCTCACCCCCACACACGCTATCGCACACGCACAGTAGGCGCGATGCAATAGAGAAAAAAACCTAATTAACCCCCAAACAGGACGTGACGGGGAGAGGAGGGGGGGGGATGGGGAGTTGAGGGGAAGGAATCACATTTTGCAAACTGCCCACTAGGGGTCACCGTACCCTCAGAACCGAGGGTGCAGAAGTCACACCGGCCTGCGGCTATGCGCTGGCGGAGGCTCCCAGAGAGAAGAAGGCCCGGCTGCGTGGCCTCCGCCGCCCAGCTTGTGTGGCAGGACCGTGGCCTCCGCCGCCCAGCTTGTGTGGCAGGACCGTGGCCGCCGCCCCACAGGCCAGCAGTCAGTGCGGCGGGAAGATGTCCGCGCACTGCTGCAGGATGAGCTCCACCACCTGGTTCTGGAACACCATGGTCATGGGCATGCTGGTCTCTTCCACCTCAGGCCGCAGCAGCGTGGGCCCAAACACAATGGCCACGCTCTGCACCGACATGCGGTTCTGCTCGCCGTGCTCGATTACCCTGTGGCAGGGGTGGGTGGGTTCAGGGCTCCGAACTGCGGGGAGGCGCTGGGGGCTCCAGCCGGAACCTGCCTCCCACTTCCCGTGCGGCCCGCCCGGCTCACCGGCAGAGGTGCTGGAAGAGCATCCTCAGAGTGTCGTGGTTGGGGGCGGGCAGCGAGCGCACCAAGTCACGCACACAGCGGCTGCGTTGGGCCTGGTCCTGCAACTCTGGGTGAGGGAAGGTTTAGAGGGAGGGAGTCGGAACGGGAGGTAGGGGGTGTCGGCTGGGCGAGGGGAGCCTGCTAAAGGGGTGGCCCGCCACGCCCCTACCCCATCCGCCCCACCTGCCCCAGGTGCTCACTGATGGCCGCAATGAACTGGCGGAAGTGCGAGAAGGGGAAGAGGGGCTCGGGCAGCTCCCGAAAGAAGAGCTTCAGGGCTCCAGTGATAACGTGGACGTCCTCCCAGCGCCCGTCGTCCAAGTCAAGGCGCTCATCTGTGGCGGAGGAAGGGAGGAGGATAGAAGGGAAGTCAGTACCCCTCGCGCCTTCAGGCCCTGGGGCAGGGGTTGGGGACGGGCCTCACCGTGGTCCACCTTATAGCGTAGCTTCTGGATGGTGGCCAGGTTTCCACTGATGCGGTACAGCCCGTCGATGTCCAGCCCTGGGCCAGAGGGAGGCGCTGATCCCGGGTTCAGGGATGGGGGTAGGGTGGGGCTACGGGTCCCTGCTATGACTCCCACTCGGGGCCTCCCGTACTTTCCCCCTGGACCCTGCGTCCATCCAGGGGTCTCCAGCCTGCGGTCCTGGCAGGAGGCCTGCTGGCACCCCAATGCCTGCCGCCCTCACCCCCGCAGCGCACGTACCGCGGGCCTCGACGGCGCGGATGCACTGCTGCACGAAGCGTGGCACCCGGCTCCTCTCGCGCTCACACAGCGCGGCCAGCGCGCAGCCGAACACCTGGTCTAGGGCAGAGGCTCATCAGCTCCTGCCCAGCCTGCGCCCCGTCCCCGTTCCCGGGTCCCCGCTCCCCGCTCCCCGCAGGCCTCGGGTACCTTTGATGTACCCCTTCTCCCGCAGCGACTGCAGTGTGGGCCGCCTCTGGAGGAACTTGCGGAGCTTGTGCCGGACCTTGCTCAAGTCGCTCTCCAGGCCCCCGGGGCCCAGGGCCGGCGCGGCTGCCGCGGGGAAAGGCAGGACTGAGTCAGGAGGCAGCGCCAGGGCAGGCCAGGCAGGCCCCAGCAATCGTCATTCCCCAGGAGAGGCCTCCTGGAGCCCCCACCCCATCCTGCCTTGCGCACACCTGCATTCGGCCGCGCATCCTCCTCTTTCTCCTGCCAGCTTCCCAGGCGCTCACTCGACCCGAAGTCCACTCTGCTGCTCTCGCTCTCCTCCTCTGGGGGCAGGTCTGCGGACTGGATTCCCATAGCCTCAGAGAGGCGGGGCCTTGCGCCAGCTGCGGGGCCTTCCAGGATGGGGCAAGGGACCCGAAATGCGCTCCCAACAGGCATGGCCTGGAGACCCTCAGCGAAGAGTCCTCTCTTCCCTTAACCAGGTTAACTCTCCTTACCTCCACCAGTGAGCCTGAGAACATTCACCTCCCTTAGCTGCATGGAGCCCTTAAGGTGCAGAGACAGTCATCCTGTTCTCCCACACCCCTTCCTATCCGGGCGACTCCTACCCACCTGGTGCCTTCTTTCTCTATTTTCCTCAGCTCCTCTAACTAGGTCAGCATTCCTCAATACGTGGCTCCCACTTCTGAGCCTGCACCTCCAGCTGTGGCCAGAGCACTGCCAACAACTGCACCAATATCACCTCTCTGGCTCTGGATTCCTACCTCTATTAATACAGCCAAAAGCTGCATTCAATGTTGGCTCATAGGGAATTAAGGGTCAAAAAGCCCCAGGTCATTTCCAGGTCAGTAGTTTTCAGAGGGCCCCTGTCCTAGCTCTACTTATGCAATTGGTATTTTGAGCCTTAAAAAAATGGTCGACTATTGAAATCAATCCTTTAAAATTGTATCTGCTAGTTTCAGCCTGCCATTGGTTGGCTTACAGAGTACTTATTTGGCCTTCTGCCTCCCGTGAAATGGGAAATTCCTTTAGAATGTGCCCCTACCCTCACCTGGAGAGTCTTCCTGCAGGGCCAACCCCAGGCCTGGATTCGCAGACTTACAGAAGGCAGTTTCTTCAGCAGCCTACCCTGCCATCCTAGCCATTAGTGGGGACTGCATTTGCATTACCCACTGGTACCTTAGAGCTCCCTGAGCCTGAGCAGAGGGCCCCACTCATAATGGCCACCTCCTCCCCACCACCCCTAGAGGCCCTGGGCTCTGCTTACCAGCTCCTGGATGCCCTGAGCAATGGCCTTATGCCAGGTGCTGATGATGGCCTCTGAGTCGTGCTGGATCAGGTACTCGGAGCCATCTCGGCTCCGTAGCTGGAGGGACACAAGTCACTGGGTCATCTCTGGTACGGGGGTTGGCCCTAGTTGGGGGTAGGTACAGAGATAGAGGTGACCTGTCCCTGACCCCAGGCACTCAGAGCTTAATGGAGCAAGGGCCTCACCCCAGGCCAAGTCTTGGATCTTCTGCCTCACGTAAAGCAGTGGCTGACAGCATCTCTGTGTTACAGATGAGCAAACTGAGGCTCAGCAAGTTTTAGCTGCTTCCTCATGGGCACACAGCTAGTGAGTGATGGGCACAGAGCTGCATGGCTCAGTTGTCTGGTACACTTTCCCTCCCCCATCCTGCCTCCCTGCAAGCCACAGAACATGGCAGGCCTCATGCAGAGCACTGGCCTGCAAACTAGGTGAAAGAAACTTCCTATGTGAGGCCAGGTGCGGTGGCTCACACCTGTAATCCCAGCACTTTGGGAGGCCGAGGCAGGTAGATCATGAGGTCAGGAGTTCGAGACCAGCCTGGCCAACATGGTGAAACCCTGTCTCTACTAAAAATACAAAAATTAGCCAGGCATGGTGGCGGGCTCCTGTAATCCCAGCTACTTGGGAGGCTGAGGCAGAAGAATTGCTTGAACCCGGGAGGCGGAGGTTACAGTGAGTCCAGATCATGCCACTGCACTTCAGCCTGGGCGACAGAGCAAGACTCCGTCTCAAAAAAAAAAAACAAAAACCCAGAAACTTCCTATGTTGAGACCCCTGTCTACTAGAAGCAACAGTGAATATAGGGAGAGAGGATTTGAAAGCCGATCATGGCTGATCCCAGTGAAAGCAAGGTCTCCCCTTGCCCCTCCCC
This sequence comes from Nomascus leucogenys, assembly GCF_006542625.1. Classification (NCBI taxonomy): domain Eukaryota; kingdom Metazoa; phylum Chordata; class Mammalia; order Primates; family Hylobatidae; genus Nomascus; species Nomascus leucogenys. Next base: position 30,766,237 of record NC_044399.1, on the reverse strand, counting down.
ATACACACACTGAGGACTCAGAAACGTTGCCCCACCTTCTGCAGCCAGGAGTCCCCACCACCTCCCACACTCCAGCCTGGGCAACACATCTTCTGTTAGCCTGATTCATCATGAAGTATGAATTAAACAAAACACCAGAGGGAAACTTGCCACCGCAGGACTGATGCCCAAAGCCCTTTCTGAGTTGGATGGTAGCTTAGATGGATTCCTTATCAGCCTCTGGCTCTGAGGACCCAGTGTTCCAGGTTAATGTGAATGTTTGGCGGCAACAGCTCACACCAACCCTGCGCTTTCGGTTCAGCGAGAGTCAGAGACAACAGAAACTGTCTCAGACCCCAGGAAACAACTTCTAGAATTGGAATGGACTATCTTTGGCTGTCCTTTCAAACTTATACTTGAAGACTATTTAAACTGCTTAAAATGAAAACAGGCTGGGCGCGGTGGCTCATGCCTGTAATCCCAGCACTTTGGGAGGCTGAGGCGGGTGGATCATGAGGTCAGGAGATGGAGACCATCCTGGCTAACACAGTGAAACCCTGTCTCTACTAAAAATGCAAAAAATTAGCTGGGCCTGGGTTCCTACCTCTATTAATACAGCCAAAAGCTGCACTCAGTGTTGGATCATAGGGAATTAAGGGTCAAAAACCCCCAGGTCATTTCCAGGTCAATAGTTGTGAGAGGGCTGGCAGGCATCACTAAGCCCCTTCCCTCCTTCTCCCCAACCCCGCCACTCACCTCCAGCACATTCTTCCTACTGGATTTGTCTTTGGGGGCCCAGGAGAGAGTGGCCCCCCTCAGCTCCACTGTGTACTCAGGGGTGGAAAACTTGGAAGGCTGCCTCTGTGGGAGAGGGAGGAAGGTCACAGGGAGCCCTCAGCTCAGATGTGTCTGCTGTGGCACTCTGACCCTAGGAATAGGATGGGGTCACTGGCATGGCCAGGAAACAACTCTGGGGAAAAGAGCCCCAAGGGTTCCTGAACCCAGAGACCCTGATGCTTCTTAACCATGGAGCCTGCTGGCTGGCATGTCCACTGCTGCCCACCCACCCAGGGGAGGGCAGGAAAGGAGTGCAGTCTGCATCCCTGCAAGCAGGTGCGCCCTCCCCCAGCCTCCCTGCCCTCCAGGCTGGAGCTGGCCACCCTCAAGACTGTTCCCCATCTCCAATGGGCTAAAACTACTTATCTTGGAGTGAATCTGCCAGCATCACCCCCTTCCTGCCAAGGCCCAGCTCCTCTGACACTCATGGACCACTCTCTCAGACCTGGTCATCTCCAAGCCAGACTAGAGAGAGCAGATGGGGGCTGGGCACAGTGGCTCATGCCTGTAATCTCAGCACTTGGGGAGGTCGAGGTGGGCGGATCACCTGAGGTCAAGAGTCCAAGACCAGTCTGGCCAACATAGTGAAACCCCATCTCTACTAAAAACACAAAAATTAGCCGCACATGGTGGCACATGCCTGTAGTCCTAGCTACTCGAGAGGCTGAGGCAGGAGCACTCAGGAGGCAGAGGTTGCAGTGAGCCAAGATTACACCACTGCACTCCAGCCTGGGCGACAGAGCGAGACTCCATCTCAAAAAAAAATAAAAATAAAAATAAAAAAAAGCAGATGGGGTGGTCCCTGCCCTGAGGGCCTGGCCTTACCAGGCCGCCTGCAGCCGAGGTCTTTGAGTCCTTGAAGAATGTCAGGACGCCACCCTCCAGCACAGTCCAGGAGGCACTCCAGTGCTTCTTCCTAGGTGGGGGTGGGGAAGCGGGGGTGGCAGGACTTAGATGTGGTCCTGGGCTGAGGGCCCCTCCTACCCCAGGAACAAGTCAGAGCTTAGGAACACAGGCTAGGGCACCCCATTATGAGGGCTGGAATTCCGACTCTAACACCTAGCAGCCAAGGGACCTTGAGCAAGCCATTTTATCTCGCAGTGTCTCAGGGTCCATAGAGGACCACTCACAAAGTTGTTGTGAGGATTAATAAGAGCCTGGCATACAGGAAGTGCTCAGTGAACATTGTCACCAAGGCCCACCCTGCCACGGCCTGGGTGTAGATGGGCTCTCACCGGAGCCGCTTTCCCTTGTCTGCCGTCTTGGTGCGATGGAGCACGCCTGCCTTGTCCAAGGTCTTGGTCTAAGAGAGAGAAGAGAGAGCAGGCGCAAGAGTGGGTAGTTAAGGGGTGAGCTATGGGGAGTAGAGGCTGGTCACCTGCTCAGCTGCCACTCTGTATGGTCTGGGCCCATGTCTCCAGTGAACCCTCCTCGCCAGCCCCACCACCTGGCTGGGGGTAGGGGGCGATGCCTACCCTCACAGCAGCTGTGGCAGGAGAGACTTCCTCCCAGCTCCCAACCTCATCCAGCTCTGCTGGGACCTATGGGGGAGACAGATATATCCCACCCAGTCCCTCCTCCCAGGACCTCCAGAAGCCCCCCACTGCTTCTGTGGTGGTCCTGCCAGGACCTCAATGGCTCCTCCCCTACCTTCTCCTCTGGAGGGCTGGCCTGGGCTGGGGTGTCACCATCCTGGCTGGATTTATGGATGCTTCGAGGGGCAGGGACAGGGACCTGGGGAGAAAGACACAGTCGTATGTGATCTCTTCCTCTCTCCCCAGCACCCCTCTTTCCCCAGGTTGTTACCTGGGGCAGCTCCCATCGAACAGAGGAGTCCTCTGGATTGTAGAAGTATGGCTTCCCATGGGGGTCCTCCAGCCTCACCCACTGTGGGGAGAGGAACGGTCAGGGCCTCCAGCCCGGCTCATGAGAGGGGAGGAAAAGGTTCCCTCTAACCAGGTTCCAAGACAGCACCAGGGAGTCTGGAGGGGCAGGTGCAGGTGACTGCGTTTGGCTGGTTTAGGCTCTGTGTGGGAGCTGCAGTTTAGAGCACTGAGGCGACCTACTAGTGAGGAAGGTTGTGGGGAGGACTCTGAGGCTGTCCGGGTCCATCTGCCCCCTGCCCCTACCTGCTCCTGGGTGAAGTGGTTGGTGTAGAGCATCTGCTTGTCCTGGCTGACATGACAAGACCAGCCGGGGGGTGTGGTCAAGGGAGAGGTAGGGCCGGGCTCACCGAAAGAGCCCACGGGAGAATAGTCCTCCTCGGGGTAACTGGTCAGCGACTCGGGGTAGTCCGTCTCGGGAGTGGGGGGCTGCAGGGAATAGAAGGTGGAGTCAGAGGCTCTGAGTGCCAGTACTGCCTGCTGGCCCTGCCGTTTTGGACCAGGCCCACCCCCTTGCCCTCTGGTCCCTGAGGCTGTGGGAGCAGGAGGCGGGGTCAGAAGCGCTCAGAGGTTGCTCGGCACCTCACCCTCTGGTCCCTGGGGCTGTGGGAGCAGGAGGTGGAGTCAGAGATACTCATAGGTAGCCCCGCCCACCATGGCCCCGCCCCTCACCCTCTAGTCCCTCGGGCTGTGGGAGCAGAAGGCCTCAGAGGCTCTCAGAGGTAGCCCTGCCCACTCCAGCCCTGCCCCTCACTTTCTGGTCCCTGGGTCTGCAGAAACAGGAGGCGGAGTCAGAAGCGCTTAGAGGTAGCCCCACCCATCCTGCCCCACCCCTCACCCTCTGGTCCCTGGGTCTGTGGGAGCAGGAGGCGGGATCAGAGGCGCTCAGAGGTAGCCTCGCCCACTCCAGCCCCGCCCTTCACCCTGGGGTCCCTGGGTCTGTGGGAGCAGAAGGGGTCAAAGCCTCTCAGAGGTAGCCCCGCCCACCCATCACCACCCCTCACCCGTCTGTCCTCCGGCCTCTGGGAGCAGGAGGCGGGATCAGAGGCGCTCAGAGGTAGAACCGCCCACTCTGGCCCTGCCCCTCACCCGCGGGTCCCCGGGGCTGCCAGGGCTCAGGCCCGGCTGCATCTCCAACTCCTCCTCGGGCTCGTTCTCGACCTCGTCCTCCCAGGCCGTCTCGCCCGTCAGCGGGTTGTAGAAGAACACCCTGCGGCTCTCCTCATCCCAGTACTGGCCCCACTCGGTCTCAAGGCTCACGTGGCTGTCCACCGAGGCAGGGGAGGTGGCTGGGCTGGCGGCACCCTCGGCAGCCTCAAAGGGCGACTCCCAGGTGGTAACTCCCGTGTCTGGGTTGTAGTAGTAGGGGCGCCCGGTGCCCGCGTCCGTGTGCGTCTCCCACACCGGGCTGGGAAGCGGGGCTGCAGCGGCGCCCGGTGAAGTGGCCTGGGGCTGCCTCTCTATGTTCGCGTACACGGGCTCCGGGGGATCGTCCACCTGCGGGAGGAGAAAGGAGGAATTTTGTGTTTTCAGAAACCTTCCAAAATGGTAACGGAGGTCCCCTCTGGGCAGTGCGATTATAGGGGTTTGTTTTTGTTTTATTTTCTTTAAACTTTTCTGCAGCCTCAAAATTTTGTACAACAAAGCTTTTTAAAAATCACGTAAGTTCTTCTGCTGACTATGACACCATCACTAAGCTGTAAACTCCTTGAAAGGGGAAGTGCCTGTTAGAAGTGGCCTCTCCCTGAGCTTTAGCCCCTTGGGCGACCTTCAGAAAGTCACACTACCTCTCTGCCTCAGTTTCCTGGGTGTAAAATGTCTGCTCTGCCCATTCCGGAAATTGTAGTGAAGAGTGAATGAGAAAATGCTCTTGAAAGTACTTTGTATTTAGTGTCCCAGATGGGTGGGTCAATTACATTAATTATATTTATCAATAATAATAAAACATCGATAACCCAGTTCTCACAACTGTGCACTCACAGAGGCAAGTCAGAGGTTGGGCAGGAACTGAGAAGTGGCCTGGGGCGTGCCCCTGTTTATGGTGCCCATTCAGGGCCCTGCTGCATTCTTTTTTTTTTTGAGATGGGGTCTAGCTCTGTCACCCAGGCTGGAGTGCAGTGGCACAATCTTGGCTCACTACAACCGCCGCCCCCTGGGTTCAAGCTGCATTCTTACAGCTCCATTGAGAGCACCCGCCCCACCCTACTCCCAGCCCAGAAAGCTCTGGGATTGGAATCAGTACCCTGTCTGGATTTGGGGACTGAACTTTCCAAGGTGAAGTTTGCAGGTGTCAGAACCAATTCCAGACAAGAGAGGGAGACAGGACAGCCAGATGGGCTGGAGAATGGAGGGGCAAAGAGAGGTAAATTGTTTTACTCCACCCCAAAGGAGAGTGAGGGCAGCTGGGGGTTCAATTACATAGAACATAAACCTAGCCACGCGGAACAGAGCCTCCCGGAACAGAGGCTCTCCTGATTCACACCTCAGAGCTCCCTGCTGGCTGCAGGGCAAAGTCTAAGCCCTTAACCAGGCACAAGAGACAGTCCCTCACTGGCCTGTGCTTCCACTATTATTTCCTGCCACTCCTTGCCCCTTGCCTTGAACTTTAAGCTCCAGTAGCACCAGTTGCTAGAGGTCCCCACCTTCCCTGCTGTGTCTCCTCCAGGCCTAGGCTCATTTGCAGCCTGCCCAGGCCCATTTCCACCCCTTTTTTTGCCTGGCTGACTCCAATTCCTTCTTCAGGACTCAGCTCAGGTGCCAGGTTCCAGCCTTTTCCCGAGATTCCCCCCATCCCTGTGCCCCCACATTCAGCCCAGCACCCTTGGCCCCACAGAGGGACAGATGACTACATTCTCAAACCCCAGGCAGCAGCATGGCATACGGGGATACTACTATTTTCTTTTCTTTCTTTTTTTCTTTTTTTGAGATGGAGTCTAGCTCTGTCATCGAGACTGGAGTGGAATGGTGTGATCTCAGCTCACTGCAACCTCTGCCTCCTGGGTTCAAGCGATTCTCGTGCCTCAGCCTCCCGAGTAGCTGGGATAGCAGGCATGCGCCACCACGCCTGGCTAATTTTTGTATTTTTAGTAGAGATGGGGTTTTGCCCTGTTGGCCAGGCTGGTCTTGAACTCCTGACCTCAGGTGATCCGCCCACCAGGGCCTCCCAGAGTGCTGGGATTACAGGCGTGAGCCACCGCACCCAGCCGATTACTACTATTTTCTAAGCATACACAATACTTCAGGGGAAAGCAGATTTCTACATTTCAATTTTGTGTTTTCGGAAACTTTCCAAAATGCTAACAGAGGTCCCTTCTGAGCACTGTGATTATAGGGGTTTGTTTTTGTTTTGTTTTCTTTTAACTTTCCTGCAGCCTCAAAATTTTGTACTACAAAACTTTTAAAAATTCACAGTAGTTCCTCTGCTGACTGTGACACCATCACTAAGCTGTAAACTCCTCGAAAGAGGAAGCATCTGTTCAAGGTGGCCTCTCCCTGAGCCTTAGGCAGATGCCAAAACAAAAAAAATACATTTTTCACCAAACTGATGCCAAAAAAGCAACCCAAACCAAAACAACGAAAAGAAGAAGGAAAAGAAGAACATTTGTTTACCCAGCAAAGATTCACCTGCTCTGTGCCAGGCACTGTTTGAGGCACGGGGAATACAGCAGGGAAGAAAGGGACAAAAATCCCTCCCTGGCAGAGCTGGCACTCAAGTGCACCTGTGTGTAAATGGTGGGGGTGATGAGTAATTGGACAGCATGTCCGTGCTGATCACTGCTAAGCAAGAAATGAAAACGCTGTCAAAGAAGAGGATGTTACAGTTTTAGACAGGGTGCTGGTCCCCAGGCGCCCGGGGGGCAGGGAGAGCTGGGGAATCCCAGCCCATCATTTCTTCGCTCCTCTCTCCTTCCTCCAGGCTCCTGTGTGGCTGAGAGGGGACCCTTCACCCCACTTGTCCTTTCTCTACCCCCACCATAGCTCTGATGTGGCATCCTGTAGTCCAACCACAACAGGCCTCTCACTGGCCCCCAAGAGAAAAGGCATCCTCCCATCTCGATGTGTTTGCTCCAGCCGTTCCCTCAGCCTGGAATTCCCTTCTCTGGTTCTCTGCCTACCCAAATCGTGCTCTCTCACGGTGCTCAGCTGACAAGCCTCTCCAGGGAGAGGTCAAACCTGCTGGCACTCTGCTCACTGCTCTGTTGAGGCCCAATGGCATTCTGCCTTGGTGGGCAGCCAGTTGTCCAACCATCTGCCCACCTCCTCTGCCCCAAAAGGCAGGATTTTCTTGAGAGCAAGACTAAGGATAATGTAGCTGATTCCATTTGCCCCCCAGCAGCTGAGCCAATGCCCTGAAGCACACAGCAGGTCTGCCACAAACTGCTTGAGTACACAAATCTAACCCATGCCCAGTTTCAGCAACAAACATGCCTGACATGACAGGAGAGCCTGGAATGAGCTTGAGCTTTCTGAGGAGGAGGGTTGGAGCCACAGAAACCAGGAGATTCCTGGGGAGGGCAGGATGGAAGCAGCAGGGAGAGGAAGGCAGAAGAACCAGACACACCTCTCATCCTCCCAGCTGAACCCACTGGGGCAGGGGTTGAAAGGCTCCACCAGGGGTGGATGAGCTGACAAGGAGCAGGCTCTTTGGAGCAGGAATTTCTACTTGGCAGGCTGTAGGCCATGGCTCTGAGTCCACGAGGAGTCCCAGGCCAGTGAGGCTGATGGGGCCCTCACACGAAGGAATGTCCCCAGCAGGTACAGAGGAGATTTGGGAGGTAGAAGTTTAGGTCCCCAGCATGACAGGGCTGTCACAAGGAAGAGAAGACGTGGTATCACGCTGCAGGGGCACAGCAGCATTCCTCTGAAGGAAGCATTCTGAGGACTGGGGCTGCCAGAGACACAGGCTGCTTCTGGAGGTAGTGAGGGGCCCTCACTGGAGGTGACTGAGCAGAGTCTACTCCCTGTTAGGGAAGCCACAGCCTTGTGGGTGTTGAACTACAGTGTCCTTCAGGCCCCTTCAAACTCTAGAACTCTCGGCAGACCCCGCACAGTGCTGAGATAGAGATGCTCTTCTCTCCTGGCAGAGCCTCAGCTGGGTTCTAACCAGCTCCTGGGGCCAGGTGCAGTTACGCCCTCCACATCCTCTGGCCTTCAAGGAGTTACAGCAGCGCCTGCCACCCCTACCCTCCTCCTGGCTCCTGTTCATGGAGGCCCAGACAAGACCCAGATGCAGCTCATAAGCAGGGGCCTGACTACAGGATCAATGGCTCTTGGGTCGCATCCTAGAGACAAGAAGTGGCCTTCCCACCTCAGGCCAGAGGAGGAGCCAAGAGGGACCCGGCTCTCAGGCTTCAGGCTGCCCAGCCCCCTGGCACTTCCTTACAGTGGTTCACCCCTTGTCTCCAGTTCCCTCCCCTGTCCACAAGCGGGTGGCAACCCCGCCACTCTTGCCCCAAGCTGACCACCTCTTGGATGGGCAGGGCCGCTGAGAAGGAAAGAGAAAAGGAAGTATGAGCCCCAACTTCCAAGAGGCTCCCTGCTCTGAGCCCCACCTCACCCAGCTCCTAAAAGGGCTTGGGGTAGAGGCCCACTGGGCACCCCTTGACCCCAGTGTCCCCTACCTGTGCCCGCAAGGCTCGACTCTGCCTCCTGGTCACTTTGGCGATCATGTCCACCATCCTGGCCCCTCTGAGCTGCCGGGACAGAGCCCTGGGAAGGTTTTGGGGGTGGAGCCCAGGGGCACTACCCCAGTGCTGGCACAGGGCAACAGGGAAACAAGAAGTTGCCGAGATGGCGGGAGGCTGAGACTCTAGCCCATTTCCTGTCAGGGCTGCGGAAGTGCTGCCTGAGTTGGGGCGCGGGGGGTGGAGGGGCCTCAGGTCGAGGGTATTTTTATGCTTCTAGAAACACTGCTGGCTGCCCCACTCAGTGCTCTAATGACCAGTGAGCCGCATCCCAGGCCCAGACACGGCCATGGTGTGGGCTGCACAGGGGAAGATCACGGCCAGACCCAGCCACAGCATGAACTGCACAGAGAAAATCACGGCTGAGCCTGTGGGGGAGGGGCGCGCTGCACAGACAGGACGAGCAGAGGGGGCGCTGAGTGCCGGGGGCCTGGGCTGGCCTGGAGTGGCTCCTGGGGCGGAAACAGGACAATGAGTGGTTGTCCACTCCCTCTAGGCCCAGGGAAGGCGTGATGGGAAAGAGGAAGCTTGTTGAGGGGGGGAGGGGAAGGGTTCCCAAAGAGGAAGGGGTCTGGGCAGATGTGATATCGCAGGGAGCTGGCGTCTGGACTGTGCCAGCCCCGAGGAGGACAGGAAGGATTCTGACCACACCACCATCTGCCCGCCTGACCACCTGGGTCTGTCTCCTGCAGACTCGATCACCAAGATGCATATGCCCTCCCACGCCTGCATGCCCACATGCGCCCACTCCCACTTGCGTGTCAACATACATGTACAAGTATGCCCGTGCCTGTCCCCTCCTCTCTAAGGACCCAGAGAAGAGGGCCAGGCACCAGCTTCTTCTAGGAGGAAGGTTAGATCTTCTTCCTGGCCTCTCTTCCCTTCACCCCCTCGTGTGGGGGTGACAGACCCCAGCCACGCACAGTGGACACATGCCCTGAGTGAGAAGTTACAGCCCCTCCTCTGAGCCCATGGGTCCATCTTATCTTCCCTCCTCCCTTAGAAATGCTTCCTCCCCAGGCTTAAGGGCCAGGCAGCACTAAGCCCACCAGCCCACCCCTGCTGAAGGCCACCTCCCTTCCTGGTCAGGCTCTGACCCCCACCCTCCCACTCTAGGCCCATTCTTCCTCCTCCGGCCCCCGCCCTGGCTCTCTTTTTCTCCCCTGCCATGTCTCTCAGCCCCTCCTCTCCTGTACCCACTGTGCGCTGGGGACAAGGACCCCAAGCAGAGCCAGGCACAGTGTGAATGTGGGGCACGAGACACTTGGAGAGATCACACTAGGAGCAAGACTGTGCCCCATGCCCTGCTCGGCCCACAAAAGCTCTCATACCAGTGTCCCATCCCCTGTGCCTGACTGAGAAGCCCAGACTCCAGGGGTAGACTAATCCCCTCCTCCCTACCAGGGTGGAGGACAGCGGGAATCACAGAAGGCTGGAGGCCTCATGCTTATCACACACCTGACCCATCTCTGTCCCCACCCTGAGGCCAGGGATGCGGACTCTCTCTCTCCCACACACACACACACACACACACACACACACACACTACACACATGTGTGGGCATATGACAGGTCACCAAGGGATATGCAACCAGGCCCCAGAGACAGGAAGAGCCTCTGTAAATTCCAGAGAGGCCAGAAACTCTGAGCCACCAGGGAGGAGCTGGGTGGGGAGGGGAGAGAAGAGGACAGGTGTGGAACTCAGGCCCTCAGCACTGCCCTGCAGGTAGAATGGGGGCAGTGACTCCCTACGGCAGGGGCCAGGAGTGTCAGTGTCAGGGCTGGGACTGCCAAATGGGCAGCCAGCAACTCATCTGGCATCTCACCTGCTTCTCTTCCCCAGTAGGAAGCTGGGCCTCCATGATGTGGGTCTCCCAGGGGGCTCCAGCCCCAAACTATAGGGAGTGAACAAACTTACACAGTTCCTGCCTGCTCTTGGCCACAGAAGTTGGCTCTCAGGCCCTGTCTGGGCTTCCCTTCCCCCAGTGAGAGGAGGTGATTACCACAGTGGCTCCCAGAGGGGTCCACCTCCCTCCACCACACCCTCAGGCCTCTGAGAGGCACAAGGGGGAGGGTCAGGAGAGGTTCTAGAACAAACCACCTGCACAACACCCCTCCTTTCTCCACTCTGACCTCACTCTTCCCTCCCAAACCCTCATAGGAAGTGCTGGGGCAGGAGCAGGTGCACTAGGAAGACCCAGTCCCCTGGGGCTAGAGGCAAAATGAACGCCTCCAAACCAGGACTTGGCCCAGGAACTGGCTCAGGGGCTGGCAAGGGGACATGGTGTCCTTTGTTGACTCAGTGAGTCTGCTCTGTGCCACCCAGGCCAGGTGGAGGGAGAGCCGGAAGGAATGGTGATCCTTGCCTCAAGGAGCTCAGCCATGTTCACACAAGAGGTCACTCCCCCAAACACATGTTCTCCAGGACAGAAACTGGGTCTCCCTTTAACCATCCCGGCCTGGCCAAGAGCTACATGTCCAGGGGCAGGACCAGGGGAGCTGGGGGTGACCCCACAGGGTCCTGGGCCTCAGGCCTCAGTAGGCTTTAGGGAACCATGCCTAGCTCAGCCCTCTGAGATTCTGATGGAAGTGGTTTGGGCCGGGACCTGGGGAAAGTGTTGAATTTTAAGCCTCCTTGGGTGATTTGACTGTGCCCCCCAGGTGAGGTGCCACGGCTCAGTATAATCTTTTTTTTTTTTTTTTTTTTTTTTTTTTATGGAGTCTCACTCTGTCACCCAGGCTGGGGTGCAGTGGCTTGATCTCAGCTGCATGCAATCTCTGCCTCCCAGGCTCAAGTGATTCTCCTGCCTCAGCTTCCTGAGTAGCTAGGATTACAGGTGCCCACCACCGTGCCCAGCTAATTTTTGTACTTTTAGTAGAGATGGGGTTTCATCGTGTTGGCCAGGCTGGTCTCAAACTCCTGACCTCCAGTGATCCGCCACCTTGGTCTCCCAAAATGCTGGGCTTACAGGCATGAGCAGCCCGGCTGACTCAGTGTAATCTTATTGCATGGATGTGGGGTGAGATTCCAAATGTAACGGTTTCAGATGAGACCCTTTTCTTGGGCTTGGGGCAGAAGCTTCCATTGATTCAGAGGGAAAAAGAGTGGAGCCGGAGTCCAGAGACCTGGACTCTTGTCTAGACTCTACTTCAGCGTCTCGCCGAGCAGCTGCTTGAATTTCTGGGCCTCAGTTTATTCATCTGTAGAACAGAGCTGTCAACCCTACCCCGTCACAGGGCTGATTCTATGAAAGAACTGAGCGGGCCCTGGGTTCCCACACCCATGGGGATTGGGGGAAAGCAGGCCTGCACTTCTGCTTTTCTGACTTCAGGTTTCGATTGGGGGCCCTCAGCTCTGGACTCCGTCCCCAGCCTCTGGGTGACCTCATGGGGCTGCCTGCCTGGCCTGTTCCTCCAGGGTGGGGTGGGAGCTGGGGTGGGGCCTCCACAGGGCTCACACCGCTTGTGCTCTAAGTAAGGCTGGCAGAGACCCAGCAGGGCCACTGGGGACAGGAGGGATCAGAAATGGTCCATGAGGGGCTGGGCGTGGTGGCTTAGGCCTGCAGTCCCGGCACTTTGGGAGGCTGAGGCAGGAGGATCACTTGAGGTCAGGAGTTCAAGACCAGCCTGGCCAACATGGTGAAACCCCATCTCTACTAAAAATACCAAAAAAAAAAAAAAAAAAATAGTCAGGCGTGGTGGCAGGTGCCTGTAGTCCCAGCTGCTTGGGAGGCTGAAGCAGGAAAACCACTTGAACCCAGAGGTTGCAGTGAGTAGAGATCTCACCATTGCTCTCCAGCCTGGGTGACAGAGAGAGTCCATCTCAAAACAAAAAAAATGTTTTGTTCCCTGGACCCAGCTCTGCATCCCCTTTTAACAACTAATTCCTTTTTCCCTTCCTTCTTTTTGAGCCAACTTCTCTGTCCCCTCACTTAGACAACCAGCCCACTGCTTAGAGGCCTTCCACCACTTCCTTGATGACAGATCTGGTCCTCCTCTGGCCTGACTTCTCTCCAGTGTTTGCTCTTTAAAATCCTCTCCTTGGGCATCCTCGGGCCAGGCCTCCTGGTTTTCCTCCTTTTTCTCTGCTACTGCTCAGTAATTGGCTCCCAGACTCCACCTCCTCTGCCACGGCCTCATGCTTGGTGTCTCACCTGGCTTCTCACTCCACCGCCTTGGGAGAGCCCAGCCCCACCAGCTGTAGATCAACAACTCACAGCAAAGTCTCCAGGCTCCCATATCCCACTGCCATCTGGATGTCCTTTGTACATGTCGAAAACTGTGTGCCCCAAATCAAATTTGTTCTCTCCCTCCTCCTTCCCCGATCTTAGCATCTGAGTGACATCTACCTCTGTCACTCAAGGTAGAATCATACTTGCCTCCTGCTGGCTTTGCCTCATCTGACACTGAGCCCCGTTGATCTGACCAGCCTAAGCCTTGCAGACCTGCCTACCAGTTCTCAGGTAACACCAGGGTTAGAGGAAGACGGAAACACTGCTGCAAGGAAGCAAACAGACACCTTGCAGGCAGGGCAATGAGTCAATGTCCAGGCAGAAGGAAAGGGCGGGGCTCTTCAAGGGAGATTGAAGAGACAGCCAGATACAAGGCATGGACTTGGACGGGATCCTGAACCAAACAAACCAGCTGGGAGAGAGATGTTTTAGGATAAGGCAGAAATCTGACGATAGCTTAGGTCATAGATGACACTAAGGAATTATTGTTAATTTTGTCAGATATAATAATGGTAGGGTGTTTAGGGAGAAAGACATCACTTTTCAGAGATGCATGCTGAAGTTTTTAGGGGTGAAATATGATGTCTAGAATTTATTTTATTTTATTTTTTTATTTTTTGAGACGGAGTCTCGCTCTGTCGCCCAGGCTGGAGTGCAGTGGCGCGATCTCGGCTCACTGCAAGCTCCGCCTCCCGGGTTCAAGCCATTCTCCTGCCTCAGCCTCCCGCGTAGCTGGGACTACAGGCGCCCGCCACCACGCCCGGCGAATTTTTTGTATTTTTAGTAGAGACGGGGTTTCACTGTGTTAGCCAGGATGGTCTCGATCTCCTGACCTCGTGATCCACCCACCTCGGCCTCCCAAGGTGCTGGGATTACAGGCGTGAGCCACTGCACCTGGCCTAGAATTTAAAGTCATCAGCAATAAATAAATAAAAATAAACATGGCAAATATTATTTTTTCTCTTTTCTCTTTTTTTTTTCTAGTAGAGCAGCCAGCAAGGAGCTGGCTCCTTGCTAGTGTTAAATCTAGGCAATAAGTAACTGTATTCTTTTTTTAATTTTTTTTTGAGACGGAGTCTAGATCTGTCGCCCAGGCTGGAGTACGGTCGTGCAATCTTGACTCACTGCAACCTCTGCCTCCCAGGTTCAAGCAATTCTCTGCCTCTGCCTCCTGAGTAGCTGGGATTACAGGCGCCTACCACCACACTCAGCTAATTTTTTGTATTTTTAGTAGAGACAAGGTTTCACAATCTTGGCCAGGCTGGGCTCAAACTCCTGACCTTGTGATTCACCCGCCTCGGCCTCTCAAAGTGCTGGGATTACGGGCGTGAGCCACTGTGCCCGGCCTGTATTCATTTCTTAAAAATATTATTGGCCGGGCGCGGTGGCTCATGCCTGTAATCCCAGCACTTTGGGAGGCTGAGGCAGGTGTATCACCCAAGGTCGAGAGTTTGAGACCAGCCTGACCAACATGGAGAAACCCCGTCTCTACTAAAAATACAAAAAAATTAGCTGGGCATGGTGGCCCATGCTTGTAATCCCAGCTACTTGGGAGGCTGAGGCAGAGGATCACTTGAACCCAGGAGGTGGAGGTTGTGGTGAGCCGAGATCGAGCCATTGCACTCCAGCCTGGGCAACAAAAGCTAAACTCTGTCTCAAAAAAAAAAAATTATTTTTGACTAGGCGTGGTGGCTTATGCCTGTAATCCCAGCACTTTGGGAGGCCGAGGCAGGCAGGTCACCTGGGGTCAGACTTTCAAGACCAGCCTGGCCAACATGGCGAAACCCCTCCTCTACTAAAAATACAAAAATTAGCGGGGCATGTTGGCATATGCCTGTAATCCCAGCTACTTGGGAGGCTGAGGCAGGAGTATCACTTGAACCCGGGAGGCAGAGGTTGCAATAAGACAAGATTATGCCATTGCACTCCAGGTTGGGCGACAGAGCAAGACTCAGTATCAAAAAAAAAAAAAAAAAAAATTCTTTGTGTCCAGGCATGGTGGCTCACACCTGTAATCCCAGCAACTTGGGAGGCAGAGGTAGGTGGATCATTTGAGATCAGGAGTTTGAGACCAGCCTGGCCAACATGGTGAAACCCCGTCTCTACTAAAAATACAAAAATTAGCCAGGTGTGGTGGCACGCACCTGTAATTCCAGCTACTCAGGAGGCTGAGACATGAGAATCGCTTGAACCTGGAAGGTAGAGATTGCAGTGAGCTGAGATTCTGCCACAGCCCTCCAGCCTGGGTGACAGAGCAAGATTCTGTCTCAAAAAAAAATTTTTTTTGGCCGGGTGCGGTGGCTCACGCCTGTAATCCCAGCACTTTGGGAGGCCGAGGCGGGTGGATCACAAGGTTAGGAGATCGAGACCATCATGGCTAACATGGTGAAACCCCGTCTCTACTAAAAATATAAAAAATTAGCCGGGTGCAGTGGCAGGCGCCTATAGTCCGCCACTGCACTCCAGCCTGGGGACAAAGCGAGACTCTGTCTCAAAAAAAAAAAAAAAAAAAAAGTTTTTACTTTTCTTCATGTTGGACATTTTCTTTTTTTTTTAGTTTTAAATTTATTTACTTATTTTTAATATAGAGGCGAGGTCTCACTGCGTTTTTCAGGCTGGTCTCGAACTCCTGAGTTCAAGCAATCCTCCCACTTTGGCCTCCCAAAGTGCTAAGATTACAGGTGTGAGCCACCAGGCCCAGCCTATTTGGACATTTTCATAATAAAAAGTAAAAAAAAAAAATCCCTTAAATTTTTACTATTCTCCATCCTCACTGTCACTACCATATAAGCGTGTGGTCTCGGCTATTTGGGAGGACGAAGTGGGAGGACTGCTTGAGCCCAGGAGGTTGAGGCTGCAGTGAGCCGTGATCGCACCACTGCACTCCAGCCTGGGTGACAGAGCGAGACCCTGTCTCAAAAAAGAAAAGAAAAAAAAGTTGTTCATTATTTCTCAATTGGAAACAGACTTGCCCTTCCAGCTCCCCCTGCCCCCGAAGTGTTTACAAAGTAGTTCCTCTCCCTTTCAGACACAGCTCTGGAGCCAGGATTCTGGGAATAAGGCCACTTAAACACGCCCTGTTTCCCCTCTGCTCCCAACTGCCACCTGCTACTACTGCCTGAGTCAAGCAGAGGCTGGGGCAGTGGGTGGGTGGTGGGACCTGGCTGGCATAGGTGAGAGGCTGTGTCTGAGGTGGAGGCTCCCAGGGGAACCTTGGGGCAGGCTGGCCCATCATGGGACCCTGGGGAGAAGGCAGGGTGGCTCTTGTACCCTTGCGCCCAGGAGCTGAGGGGGGCCAAACAGGTGGGCCAGGTAATCTCTACCCATAAGGCCAGGGCACCAAGGAGACAGGGAGAATTCCTGCTGGTGTTTTGACATCACAGATGTCCCATGCCCACAGGCCCACTGGCAGAGACCACCATCTCTTCTCCACTCTAGGGCCCCCCCACCAAGTGGGGTACTCCTGCAGCTCGACCCCAGCTCCGGGGAGCAAAGTCATATAAACTCACTCTGTGACAGCTCAGCAGGGGGAACAGAGAGAACCACCAAACCAGCTGCCACCACCAGACCCCAGCACAGCCGGGACGCAGGACGCACTAAAGATGCCATCACAGGTCATGGGGAAAGACAAACTTGTCAGTGAAAGGTCACAGGACAACTGGCTGCCCATCCAGAGATAAACATAAATAAACAAGTATATAAATAAGGGAGGGTCCACATCTCACTCTGTCCATCCACAATAACCCTGAAAGGATTAAAGATTTACATTTTTAAAAATGAAGCCATAAATACAATCAAAGAAGAAAACAAATTCTAATATGCTGTATGTATATACATATAGATAAGCCTATATATTTTATATATGTGTCTATATAGATAAAAGACTTCAATATGCTGTATGTACATGTAAATATATATAATATATACTATGCTGGCGTGTATATATATAAAAGACAAATATGCTGTATGTGTGTGTATATATATATATATATGTAAAAGACTTTGTAACGAAGACTCAAAATATAAAAGCCATAAAATAAATGAGTGATACATTGGACTACATAAGTATATTTTAAGAAAACTTGTGTGGCAAAATAATGCTATTAGCAGAGTCAAAAAACAACTCAGGGTGGGGGAGGGAATTACAACTCATGTAATAATAGACAAAGGATTATTTTCCCTAGTATAGAAAAAGCTACTAGAACTCAGTAAGAAAAAAGCCCAACAACCCAATACAGAAACAGGCAAAGGATATAAATAGACCATTCACAGAAAAAAAAAAGGGGGGGGAACAAACAGCCCTTAAATATATGAAAAGATAATCTTACTGGAAAGAGAAATGCAAATTTAAAGTACCTTAAGATAATACATTTTATGGTCAGGTTGGCAGAAAACAAAAGTTTGACAACAGTCAGTTGGCAAGGCTTTGGGGACCAGACACTCTAATTTGTGTTGGTGAGGGCACATTGGTATACGCCTCATGGGACATACTCATCAAATACCTATTATTTACCTTTTGACCCCAAAATCCCACTTCTGGAATTTTTCCTACTTCTACCTGTACATATATAAAAGAGTATATAAAAGAGTATTCATTATGACATTGTTGTAACAGAAAAAAATGGGAAACATCCCAAATGCCTGTCAACAGGAGACTGGTAAAATGGATTATTTGTAGTTGTAGGGAAGGAGACAGACTTCTCTAGGTACAATCTCCAAGATACGTTGTCAAAGAAATAAAACAAAAAGTAAACAAGGTTTTTGTTTTGTTTTGTTTTTTACCTTGTTTTACACACAGGACAGTGTTGCTTGAGAGAGAGAGAAAATTAAGTAATCAGATACATAGTTATACTAGTTTGTACTCAGAAACTTTGGAAGAATGAAGAAAGAATGAATGAAAGGGGTGACTTTTGAGTTGATGGAGAACAGAGCAGGGAAACGGTGTACATGTGAGATTTTTACTATAGACTTTAAAACATTGCTTTGATTTAAAAAAAAACCTGTAAATATACTATCTAGTAAAATAAATTCAAGGCTATTGGCAAAATGGAGGGGCTGGAGAATGCAATTACAACTTGAATACAAACTCTTAAGGAGACTCAAATCAAGCAGAGTTTTAAAAAAGGACTGATTTTGGCCAGGCGCGGTGGCTCACACCTGTAATCCCAGCACTTTGGGAGGACGAGGCAGGTGGATCACGAGGTCAGGAGATCGAGACCATCCTGGCTAACACGGTGAAACCCCGTCTCTACTAAAAATACAAAAAATTAGCCAGGCGTGTTGCGGGGCGCCTGTACTCCCAGCTACTCAGGAGGCTGAGGCAGGAGAATGGCGTGAACCCGGGAAGCGGAGCTTGCAGTGAGCCGAGATCGCGCCACTGCACTCCAGCCTGGGCGACAAAGCAAGACTCCACCTCAAAAAAAAAAAAAAAAAAAAAAAAAGGACTGATTTTTAGAACTTAAAATATGTCATTGTACTAGTTGAAGGAGAAGAAATTCACTCTTGAGATTCAAATTTGCAGCCTGGAAGGTCGAGAAGAAATATCAAACCTCAGAGCAGAAGTACAAGAATGAAATAAAGAGGCCAAAGATAAATTGGGGGAGACCCAGTCAGGAGAGCTCACATGCAAAGGAAAGAAAAGGTAAAAGAGACAATAATCGAGCAACAGTCCGGGCACAGTGGCTCATGCCTGTAATCCCAGAACTCTGGGAGGCCAAGGCAGGCAGATTGCTTGAGCCCAGAAATTTAAGATCAGCCTGGGCAACACGGCGAAACCTTGTCTCTCCAGAAAATACAAACAAAATTAGCTGGGCGTGATGGCGTGCGCCTGTATTCCCAGCTTCTCAGGAGGCTGAGGTGGGAGGATCACTTGAACCCAGGAGGTCGAGGCCGCAGTGAGCCGTGATCGTGCCACAGCACTCCAGCCTGGGTGGCACAGTAAGACCCTGTCTCAAAAAAATAAAAAATAAAGAAACAATAATCAAATCAAGCAACAAATAGATGTTCCTAAGCTGAAAAAAGACCAGAGTCTACAGAGTGACAGGTCCTGTAAGCTCCAGATGAGGGTGCTGAGAAAAGAATCCCCAGTGAGGCATGTGCTAAAGAATGTGTTTGATTAGGAATCCCAGAGAAGGGACAGCTGCCAGTAACGAAATGGAAAGTGTAACGGGAAGAAAAAGGAAATCGATAACGAGATCAGAAGGAAAAAACTGGAAGGTAAACCAATAAATGTAAAATAAGCCAAAGGTAATCAAATCAAGTACAGTAGATCAGTTGTTAAATGAAACGTGAACAGACTGAATTCTCCCACTAAAAGACAAAGAGTCAGCTTGGGTTTAAAAATACAGTGATAGGCTGGGTGCAGTGGCTCACACCTGTAATCCCAGCACTTTGGGAGGGTGAGGCAGGTGGATCACTTGAGGTCAGGAGTTTGAGACCAGCCTGACCAACGTGGTGAAACCCTGTCTCTACTAAAAATACAAAAATTAGTTGGATGTGGTGGCGTCTGCCTGTAATCCCAGTTAATCAGGAGGTTGAGGCAGGAGAATCACTTGAACCTGGGAGGCAGAGGTTGCAGTGAGCCGAAATCGCAGCACCACACACCAGCCTGAGTGATAGAGCAAGACTCCATCTCAAAAAACAAACAAAAATCCATGAAAATAATAAAAATACAGTGGTGACGGGCAACATGAAGAAACCCCATCACTACAAAAAATATTAAAAAAAAAAAATTAGCTGGGCATGGTGGCACGTGAGCCTGTGGTCCCAGGTTCTCGGGGTGCTGAGGCAGGAGAATTGCCTCAGCCAGGGAGGCTGAGGCTGCAGGGAGCCATGATCACACCACTGCACTCCAGCCTGGGCAACAGAGGGAGACC
Source organism: Nomascus leucogenys (assembly GCF_006542625.1). NCBI lineage: Eukaryota > Metazoa > Chordata > Mammalia > Primates > Hylobatidae > Nomascus > Nomascus leucogenys. Next base: position 30,746,747 of record NC_044399.1, on the reverse strand, counting down.
CTGTCTCAAACAAAACAAAACAGTGATGTGACATATACAAGAAATTAGTAGTTTCAAAAAATGATAATAGTAGGAAATAAAAGAATGCTAAGCAAGTACAAAAAAAAGATAAAGTAAAATAAGAAGTGGTCATATTAACAATAGAAGGGCGAAATTTAAGGTTAAGCACTATAATAGGATAAAGAGGGACATCATGTAATGATAGAAAAGCACAATTTGTAACGACAGAACACTTGAAATCTGCATCCTCCCGACAGCATCGTAGTTAAACATAAAAAGCAAAAACTAGGAAAAGCACCAGAAGAGCTTTATAGAGAAAATTTGAGTGGAAGGTTTAACATAACACATCTCTATCAGAATTAGAGCAAAAGACCCCTGCCCCCAAGCAAAGGATACAAAGGAAATGAAAGTTTGAATAATATAATCAATAAACATGATTTGATGCAGATAGTACCTTATATCCCTTAAATGGAAAATATGCATTTTTCCGGCCAGGCGTGGTGGCTCACACCTGTAATCCCAGCACTTTGGGAGGCTGAGGTAGGTGGATCACTTGAGGTCAGGAGTTCCAGACCAGCCTGGCCAACATGGCAAAATCACCTCTGTACTAAAAATACAAAAATTAGCCCGGTGTGGTGGCACACACCTGCAATCCCAACTACTCAGGAGGCTGAGGCAGGAGAATCACTTGAACCCAGGAGGTGGAGGTTGCGGTGAGCCGAGACCATGCCACTGCACTCCAGCCTGGGTGACGCAGTAAGACTCCATCTCAAAAAAATAAAATTAAAATAAAAATAAAAAAAGAAATATGCATTTTTCTTATATGTCTGTGAAAAACTTAGCAAAATAATTTACTTGGTCACAAAGAAATTCATAATAAATTTTAAAAGTGGAGAGTTTACACATCTGGAGAAAATGAATGCTTTCCTAGTAAAATATAAAATGGCCAAAATTAACTAGAAAGTGAGTAGAAACTCAAATAAACTAATTACCACTGATGGAAAAAAAAATCTGCCACTGAAAAAGGCACCCGGTCCAGAGGGTTTCATGAGAGGGAACTGTAGAAACCTTTTGAATTCATCTCTGCCAACACCTTCCTCCTCCAGGATGAACTCTTGGATTTCCCTCTTGCCAACAAGATTCTGGGAGGGCAGCTCCTCCAACATGCCCCCCACAGGTCTTTGCAGACATATCATATCATATCATATCATATCATATCATATCATATCATAATCTTCCATACCATAACTGCCATGCCATACAATATCATCACTGGATCTGCTGTTCAATTTCTCCTGGACAGTAAGCTACCTGAGGACAGGAACTGTCCTTTATTTTTCATTGCTCCCTAGCCCCCAGTACAGCGGCTGAACATTCACTGACTAGGTGAATATGGTAAGTGAAAAAGCAGAAGGCACGATAGTCATTACGCTGTGATGTCTCTACGGGAACTGCCCAAGACATACGCATAAGAAGGCAGAATAAATGGGAAGAAACCAACATGCTAACAGTCATTCGATTGAGATTTCCTCCTATTATTCAAATATTTGTAATGGAGTTAAGCTATTTTTGTAGGGAGGGAATAGTGATTTACACATTTAACTGGGCCAAGGAGGAGAAAGGAAGGGGGAGGCTGGGAGGATTCTGCAGGCAGGCCCTTCTGCTACCTCTGCTTCCTCTCTCTGGCCCAGTCCCTAGACAGACACGGAGGCCTAGGCAGGGGCCTATGCCCCCCTCCCTTCATGCCTCACAGGGGACCCCCAGCCAGGAGAAGGCGAGGAGGCAGGGTGGGCACCCACAGCAGCCTCAGCTGGACAGAAGAGTCCTGCAGGCCTCACCCGGCCCAGGCAACAGCTCTGGAAGTTCCCTCAACACCAGAATCCTTCTGCAATCTGGAAACAGAGCTTCCCAAATTTTGGCAAGAGCACCTGTGCCCCTGTGCCCCAGAGCCCTAGTCCTGGCAGCCCTGTTTCCCCTTCAATATGAACCAACAGCCACTGACCTCTCACTCCCCGGCACAGATCCAGCTCCAAATCTCCCTAACATTCAGGCATGGAGACTCGACCACATCCCTGGTCATCAGCTACCCACTGGTCATGATCATGGACTTTCCCATTCCCCAGGGCCTGGCACTGGCCACCCATCCAGGCTGGCATTCAGTACTGATGCCCACCCCTCCCTGTACTGGACACAGTCAGCTCTAAGAAGGGCAGAGAAAACAGGTCTATGGAAGTTAAGCTATGAGGACGCAAAGGCCTAAGATTGATATAATGGACTTGGGGGACTTGGGAGTAGGGGAAGGGTGGGAGGGGGGTGAGGGATAAAAGACTACACACTGGGTACAGTGCACACCACTCGGGGTGATGGGTGCACCAAAATCTCAGAAATAGCCACTAAAGAACTTATTCACGTAACCAAACACCACCTGCTCCACAAAACCATTGAAGTAAACATTACAAAAAATAGGTCTAGAGTGAGGTCAACTGCTGAGGCCTGGGAAGAAAGGGAGGGGGCAGGTGGGCTTGTCCTGGGGCCCATCTCAGGCCCCTGGGCGGTGAAGGGAGCCAGGGACTAAGAGGTGAGAACCAGGCACAAGCTCCAGCGAGACCTGATGAGATCATGGGGCCTGCAGAAGAGCCGGGGGGTGGGGGTGGTGGGCAGGAAGATCTCTGGGTGGACAGCAGTGTGGGGTGAGGGTGGGAGGGAGATCCAAGAAGCTGCTCTCTCCTAAGTCAGGTCCTAGGCAGGCAGAGGGGCTCCTGGGACAGCCTGGGGCTGCAGGTGAGTCACTGGGAGGGAACTGGGTCAGGTGTAAAGAAACCAGCAGGGCCACCCAAGGGCGGCTGCCCCACCTGGGGGTTGGGGGTGGGGGTTGCCAGAGGAGAAAGTACGAGCAAGGGGCTAGCTGGAGTCCCCTCAACTTGGCCTCAGCTTCCTGCTGTTACCGACGCCCTTGCCAAAGGCCCCCTGGCTGGCCCCGAAGGGGGACAGGAGGGTCTGTCCCAAGGCCAGTTTCTTTCTCTCAATCACAGCGGCCTCGGGCTGTCCTTGGAGTTTGTCCTAGGAAGTGGGTGCTGGGCCTGGATCCAGGGAGGAGGGGCCCCCAGGTGGGTTTTAGGATTCGGGAAAGGGAGGGGAGAGAGTGGGGAAACTGCTGTGGCTGCCCTCTAGTCCCTCAGGGGCGAGGACTCACTCAGTTCCCAGCGGAGGAGGAGGAATGAGGGCCCCGGGCTCCTTCCAGTCGGGGCTGCCTGCTCAGGTGCGGTGCCTCCAGGGCTGCTTGTATAAGAAGGTGCAGCGGCCGGGCTGGAACTTCCCTCCCAGCGGCCAATGCCCCAGCAGCAGGGGCGGGCTCCAGGCCAGCTCCACCTGCCTGGGCCTTCCCACCTCTGGGCGGGAATGGTGACCGCACCCTGAAATCCCAGAGCCAGGACCACAGCCACGGGAAGAGTCTCAGAGGCCCCTTTATTGCACCGCCTTTGGCCTGGCTTCCCAGGGCTCCCTGAGTGGCCTTTTGGGGGGAGGGGAGGAGTCATCCCTGCTTAGCTCTCCCTGTCTCCCTCTCTCCCCTCTCAGAAGGGTTTGCTTCTGCCCTCTCCTGGGCAGCAAAAGAACAGATGTCCCTCTCCTGGGACATCAACTCTTCCACAACAGGGCTGGGCACACAGGATGCTCAGAAGAAGGAGCGTGTGCCTGCCTTCAGCTTGTACTGTTCTTGTTGAGGGGAACAGGGTAGCCAACCCTAAAGGCCACCTGCCTGAAACTGAACCTGGTGGCCAGGGTGGGGCTTGGGGTCAGGGGGCTTGGAACTGTCCTGAACACAGCCACTTCCTGGCTGTGTGAGCTTCGTCCTGTCACTAAACCTCTCTGAACCTCTGTTTGTACTCAAGGCAAATGGAGGTGCCTACGCCTGCCTTCCAAGCTCCTGGGAGCTTAACCCTGGGTTACAAGCCTTTGAGCAAGAGCCCACATGACTGTTAGCCCCTTTGGGACTGCATCTTACCACACTTTGTCCCCAGTGTCCAGCACGGTGACCAGCCCACCCCAAGTGCTCAATATGCACGATTAGAGTGCACGGGGAGTGACAAGGCTGTAAAACACCATCCATGGCAGGAGCTCCTCTGTTCTGGGCGTCCCTGGCCCTGCCGGGTAGCCTGCCCTAAGCCCTGAGCTGCTGCCTGACAGTAGGGCGTCCCCACACACTCCCCAGTGCCCCTGTGCCATGCCATCCCCACATCCTGCCCCCTCTGTTCTGCACCCATTTTCTTCTGAGATATCTTCTCAGCAGCAACCTTCTCCCCATCTTTAGCCTCCCCGTCTCCTGCCCACCCACCTGAACCTGGGGACGGTTCCATCCATGACCCTACACCCCCTCTGGCCACACTGTGTCTCTCTCCTTCTGCCCATTGTTCACACGCTCAATTCGCACCCTCACTTCACTACTGACCACTGCCCTCTGCCTTCAGCAGCCCCGTGCCCAGCTGAGCGTCTAGTGGTCACTTAGGATAAGTGTTATATGGCCTTTCTCTCACATGACCTTCCTGTGTGTCCTTCTTCTGGACACTTCGTGGCCTCTGAGCCAGCACTGTCATGCTTCTCTTCCCTTTGGCACCTAAATCCAGGCGGGCCCCATCTTTTCTCCACCCTGCTCCTCCCCAAGTCATTCCCCCCTCAGTAAGCAGCACCACTGTCTGCCCACGAGTGCCCACTGGGAATCTAGAACTCAACTCGATTTCCCTCCCACCTCCCTCAGCCCCCAGACCCTGCCCATCCACCTCCCAAACCTCTGTTACCACCACATGCCCACGAGACCACCAAAAGCTTCAGCCATTCTTGAAGCCCTGGCCACAGGGATGTTTTTCTCAATCCCACTCCTGTCTCTGCTAAAAGGCTTACAGCGGCTGCAGGATAATGTGCACATTCCTGGCAAGGGCCCATGAGGCCCTGCCCGGGTGGGCACCCACTCTCAACCCCATGCTCCACTCTGAGCCCCGGCCCCATGTCTTCTCTTGCTGGCCTCCTATCCAAGAGGGTGAGTCCCCCAGGACTGTGGCTGTGCCTCAGTCCTCTCTAGATCCAAAGGCTCGCCAGGGCTTGGCAGGTATTCAGCTAGTTCATGCCTAATGAACGAGAGAATGGGCCTGGAGGATCATGGTGGGGAAACACCGCCTGGGACAACTAAGAGCAGGGGTGGGGTTCCCTTGTGGGGGGCAGGACCAACTCCCTACCCTGGACTTTGTTGGGGGTGGAGCACCAGGGAGACCCACAGCTGCCTCTTGAATAAAGCTCTGTGACAGGGAACGTGGTATTATTGCACCCATCGCACAGGGGAGGAAACAGGACCAGAGATGCAAAGTGACTTGTGGAGGTCACACAGTGAATTAGGGCCACAAGTGGGGCCAGGGAGCTGCCTGTCTCTGGCCAATGTCCTAGATTCCCCCCTGGGTAAGTCCTCTACCCCCATCACCAGTGCCCCTCCCTCCACATGCCACTGCAACTGGGAACCTGCTGGGAGCTGGAGGAAGGATAGGCAGAGGGGCCACCTGGCAGGTGCCTTGGCAGCTGGGGTGATCTGTCTTCTCAGGAGATGTCAGGACCTGGGCAGTCTCCTTCCTCTTTGGTCCTGGGGCCTGGGGTGTTGGCCCTTGCAGACCTACAGAGCCCTGACTCATAGGTAAAGGGCTGCCGCACCTCTGCGCTCCTCAACACACACTCTCTGTGCACTCTGTTTGAGCCAGACCGTGGGCCAGATGCGAAGTTCAAAGAGCAAGGCCATTTCCCCACCTCCAGGGGCTCCGCTCAGATGGGCAGGCACCCTCCCACCGTCACTAGGACAGAGAATGTGGAGAGGCCCAGAAGTGTGCCACCGGGAACCTGTGCAGGAACTGGAGGGGCCCTGGTGGGGGAAGAGCGCTGGGATCCAACCACCCATCCCAGAGAAGCTGCCTGGCCAGCTGGCAGGGGCGCGAGACAGGAACCCGCCGCGGTGCCCAGCCCCGCCCGCCGGATGCCGTTCCCCACCCTGGCCACAAGGCGGCGGGCTGCCGCTGCAGAAGCCCGAGTGAAGGCGGCGGAGACCCAGGGAAGCCGAAGGAGGACTACCCAGACAGCCTGGGTGGACCCCCTGCTGCTGCCAAGCGCTTCGAAGCCTTACCTCGTTTAAGGCTCACAACCCTAATCCTTAAGTACTGTGCTTACACCAGAGGACACTGGGCCTGGGGGAGGGTCCTCGGTGTAAGTTAAGTGGCTGTCAGCAGCTGGCAGGTGACCCAGCAGAATCCAGTTCCCCTTTCCCTAGTCTCAAAACCTGAGCTCTGCATTATAACGAGTCGGGCGGAGGGAACACCCAGCAGCGGGCCTAAGGCGTGTCTCCTTCGTCTAGGCATTCCGGACTCAGTCCTGGCACATGGTGGGCATCAGTGTTCATGGTAATGACATCAGGCACAGCGAAAGAAGTCAGAAGCTCCCAAGGATCAGAGGTCATCTGTCCAACCCCTCCCTTTGGGCTAAAGAACAAACCGAGACCCTAAGAGAGGAAAAGAACTGCCCCTAGATCATCACCACACGGCCGGTGGCAGATGGCAGAACGGTTCTGAGCATTTTTTTTTCCCCTAGGGCTGCCCCTCTCTGAAAAGTTCCTAAAGTTCAAAATGTCAGGGTCGCCCAGAGTGTTCTGAGGATGTAAGACCTGTTTTTAAAACGTGCTCTATTTTCGATTTCCCAGATTAACACAATTGGACTCTGAAGAGGGGAAAAAAAACAACCTCACTTAACCGGACGTCTTTCTGAAACAAACCCATCAAGAGTTCTTTAAAAAAAGGAACTGAAATGCTGGAAGCACCCTCAAAGGGAAGCAGACGCCTGACTTTCACATCGACCCTCTCATATGACCCCAGGCTCCTGGGAGACCGGCAAGGCCGTTAAGCCGGGGCAGGCCCGCAATCCCCCGTTCCATGCCCAGATGCGCTTCGGAATACAGAACAGCTGGGACTTGGAAAGATAATATAGTGCACACACCTGCAGTAGGTTATATAACCTCCCAGCAGGGCTTGGGGCAGCAGCCGACCATCGAGCTCATTTGCATTTCTGCAGCGAAACATGAATATTCACACAAGTGCGATAAATAAAGACCATCAGCAGCCTCACATCAGTTCAAGTGCAATTTTGCCACCAATTGGATTACGAAAAACCTCTGGGCTTCCACGGAGCTTTGGAGCTTGGGAATTGCTGATGAGGGACTGCGGGCCTGCACCCCTCACGTTTCGCGGTTGGGGAGAGGGAGCTCATCCGAAGTCTTCGGACAGAGGTGGGCGTCGTGCCCGACGCTGAGAGGAGCGGGTCTCCTCGCGCCCCGGCTCCGTGCGGGCGCGGTCCCTAGCGCGCCACCCGCCTCCACGCCCCTGCGCCCGGGGAGGTACCTGCTCTGCGCTCTCCTCCCGCGGCGGGACATGCAAGTCCTGGATGACCTCGTAGACGTTCTCTGAGTCGCTGCGCGCCAGGGGCCGCGGGTACACCCAGGAGCCCGCCACGCTGCAGGCCTTGAAGCTACCGCTGCTTCCTAGGAGGCCGGCGGGAGGCGAGACGGCGGCGCAGGCCAGGTCGTCCAGGGACTGCGCGGGCCGCACGGGCGCCGCGGGCCGCAGGTACAGGCAGGCTGGCAGGCCGGGCGCCAGGCTGCTGCGCTGGGTCACGGGGCCGCGTTGCGCAGGGCCGCACAGGGAGCTGGCTCTGCCTCCGGACTCCGCGGGGGCGCCGTCGGGGCCCGCGGCCGTCGCCGCGCTCACAAACCGGTAGTCGTAGGCGAGCGACTCAGGGGCCGCGGGGCTCGGGTGGGGACATGGCGGCGGGGCAGCGGCAGGGTTGCCGAGAGCGGGCAGCTCGCGCACGTACTGCGCAGGCAGGTAGAAGGGGCGGCCGCCGGGCTCACGCCGCACGTGCCACCAGTGCTCGGTGCTGCGCCGCAGCAGCCGGTAGCGCTCATTGGGCCGGATGGCCACGCGGCGCCCGTCCTTGCCGGTGTACTCGAAGGGGTGCTCCACCAGCACGTACACGTCCCCCTCCACGTCCGCCGCCATCGCGGCCGCGGCGTTTTCCTGCGGGCAACAAGAAGGAGGGCCGCGGAGGTCAAGACCACCGAGCCTGGAATAGCCCCGCACTCGGGGACAGACTTGGGTTCGAGTCCCGATCCTGCACTCGCCGTTCGCCTTCGGGCCTCAGTTTTCCCATCTCTAAAATGGCAACTTGCGTAAAATCACATCTAAGGCTTCCATTCCTACACTCAGTGCTGGAATTGGGACAACCCTTCGTTCTGTGGGGTTGATTATAAGATTTCACCCTTGCTTCAGTCCTGCGGTGGGGAGATTGTGGGTAGTCTTGGTCCAAATCGACTGCGAGGGAAGTCTTGGCTTTAAAACGAGGGGTGATTGCCCGCTCTAAGGTCGACACCACGCTTGCTTAATAGCTTACTGCGCCTTAGTTTTCCCGTCCGTCAAGTAGGAAGAACACCCCATTTACTGCCGCTCCCCGGCTCTGTCCCGCCTGGAAGCCTCCCGCCCGCAGAGAATCCGCAGACGATCTCCTGGCACTGTCTCCCTCCAGGAGCTGGCGCCCCCACCCCCTGGTCAGAGTTGGGATGCGGGCTCTGTAGGGGGCCCAGCGAACAGCTCTACCTGGGGGCTGTCCCTGTCCCGCTTAGTCCAAGGACCTTGATGTAGAGGCCTCCGCTGCCAATGCGGGGGAACCGGTTCTCTTGGTTTCTCTTTCCTTCCCCAGCTGCATCACCGCAGACGTGAGCCCGGCCCGCCCAGCCCGGCCCGCACCACCCCCTGCTCTCCGGCTCTCACGCCGCCTCCCGAGAAAGGCCCTGCCCCTGTGGCCTGCCCACCTGCCCTGTCACCCCTACAGTGTCCCCACGAGTGGCTCCTGGAGAATGCACTCTGAGACAGTGACTATAAATGCGGAGTCCCAGAGCAGGGCCACCCAAAGCTCTCCGGAGTGGTGGTCATAAGCCCCGCTCCCGCCCGGGCTTGGGGTGTCAGGGATGGGGGAGAGCCTAACTAAATCTGCCTGCGCCCCTCCACCAAAGCCATGAGTCGGTGGTTTTCTCCGGAAGTGCATGGCCCCTCCAAACTCCCACACTGACCACACCTCCTCCTGCCCCCTAAGGTGGCCCGGACCCGGGGCCAGGAGACCGCCGCTTGCCGAGGCAGAGGAGCAGGTTCCAACGGGGGCCCCAGCAGGGCTCCTCCGCCACTTTGTCAAGCGTTCCTCGACGAGGAAAGGGTGTAAACTGAGTCACTAAGCACATTGGGCCCCGGAGGCAGGGTCATCGAGCTACCGAGTGCTGAGCCAACAAACCCCAAGCAGGACACTCCCCCGGCGCCCCTTCCCCCTGGACCCCGCAGCGCACTCACGTCGGCTGGGCGGGCCTCAGGGAGCCCATGGGCTGGGTGGGCGGAGCCGGCGGTGGCTGCAGGTTAAACCCCTACCATCGCCCTGGGCGGGGTTTCCAGGGGCGAGGCCGAAGAGGCTGCGCGGAACCGGAGCTGGCAAGTAGAGCGAAGAGGGACAGGGACGCTCAGGAGTGCTGTCACCGATACCCAAAGCAGCCGTGTCTGGGTGGGGCGAGGAGGAGCCTGAATGCCTCTGCTGGGGACCTTGGGGGGCATTGGGACGAGGCCCAGAGCGGAAGGCCGGCACCTGGAGCCGGGACGGCTGCGTCTGAAGGGGCACTGGCGGGTCGCGAGCGGAGCCCAAGGAGGATGGGACCGCCCCTGTTCCGCCTTCCCCCTCCATTCCCAGCCCCCCCCGCCCCGGGATTTGCTGTCCGGGAGTCCCTGCGTCCCTCCCGTGCGCGGCTCTGGGAATGCCGGGCTGGGGCTGGTTGTCTCGTGCGGGCGTTCCCGTTCCCGGTGAGGTTATTTGCACCCTGAATGACCCACTGCGAGCCCTTTCAACCGGATTGCAAACCCGCCCGCTCCGGGCCCACCTCCTCCCTCACCAGGGCCTTTCCCGGCGCAGCCCGGCCGGGCCTGGAAAAACTCCGAGCGGGATTCCCAGCGCAGGGACACCCACCGGAGCTCAATGTCTCGGGCTGGATAAGAAGGGGACCCGGCCTCGGTTCCTTCCCCGACCCTGGGGAAACACAGAGAAGGGGAGGGATTGGGGAAGCCGGGAGGATCCCTGGAGCGCGAACGCGCACCAGTCGCCAGGAGGTCCCCTGCGTCCACTGCCCAGGCGACTCAAGCTACAGCGGCGTCAACGCCTGGGTCGGCGCTGGGGGCCCGGGCCTGCTCCCCTCCAGCCCCCAGACGGAGGGCAGCCCTTCGCCTACCTTCTCCTCCCCGTGGGATGCGGCCCGCGCAGCTCCCGCCCCAGTGCGGAGACAAGGGGAGCAGGCGCGCGGAGCTCCCGGGTGCGGACCCGCCACCTGCCGCACCCTTCCCTCCCCCACCCTGCCCCTTTCCCCACCCCCACCCCACCTCCCACCCCCCAACCCCCGCTCGGCGCCCCACTCCCGACCCTGCCTGCCCGGGCACCTCGGGGCGTCCGCTCGCCGGCTTCGCCTCCACTTGCCCCGGCAGGCGCGCGTGGGCTCGGCGTCCCGCGCTCCCTCCTCGACCGTGCGGCTCCCGCGCTGCCGGGTTTCCTGTTCAACAATATAACCAGGGAGGCACCGGCGGAGAGCGCACGGCAGAACTTCCTCCCGGACTGGGGCTGGGCTGCGGTTGCGAGAGACAATCCCCGGTGTCCTGGCTTCCTGTCCCCTCTGGGCCGGGCCAGCGCCTGAGGAGCGAAGACGCCACCCCCTCCCCTGCACTTCCCGGGATCCTGGGCCACACCTGGCTGTCTCCAGGGAGAAAGAGGCTGCCGGGCTGAGATGGTGGGACTGGGGAGGCCGGGAGCCTCCCCCGCAGCTTCTCCTGGCCAGATTGCCCTCCCACCATCCCCCACCCCTTCTTGATCCTTGTGGGGAAGGAGGGCCACCCTCCAATCCGTCCACAGGGTAAGCTCAGAACAACCTCCAGGAGTCCAGCCCCAGGGCCCTCCGCCTTGGGGGTCTTCTGTTTGGGAATTTTTTGCCTCTCTGGACAAGCAGCCTCGCCCTGAACTGAGCCTGCACTCACTCCAGACATCACAAGCCACAGCCCCAGCACACCCCCTGCCCTCAGGGGCCCCAAGGAACAGTTGTGCCTGTGGACCTGGCTGTGTGTGCCAAGAGCTGGCTGATTCAGGCCAGTGTTCTGGGAGGAAGAAGGGCCCGCATCCCAGGCCATGGCCTCTCTTGACACCACCTCCTGGGGACCCAGGGTTGGGTGGGAAGCTGAATCGGGCCACGCTCGTTCTGGAACTCCCTTACCTCTGTATCTTTGCCTCTGCTAGGCATTGCCCACCTGTGAGTCCACACTTCCTCTGAGAATCTCAGTGTATCTGAGCCTTGGTGGCACCTTGGGACCCTCCAGGGTGAGCACACAGCAGAACTCAGCATTGGTCTTTGGTGTCCGACATGCTTAGAAAATAGTGGCTGGTGCCGGGCACGATGGCTCATGCCTGTAATCCCAGCACTTTGGGAGGCTGAGGCGGGCGGATCATGAGGTCAGGAGATCGAGATCACCCTGGCTAACACGGTGAAACCCCGTCTCTACTAAAAATATAAAAAATTAGCCGGGCGTGGTGGCGGGAGCCTGTAGTCCCAGCTACTCCGGAGGCTGAGGCAGGAGAATGGTGTGAACCCAGGAGGCAGAGCTTGCAATGAGCTGAGATCATGCCACTGCACTCCAGCCTGGGCGACAGAGCAAGACTCCATCTCAAAAAACAACAAAAAAAGAAAAAAAGAAAATAGTGGCTGGAGGAATCTTCTCTCCCTCCCTACCTTTTAGGTCCCTCTCCACCTGCAGCACAGCCAGGCAGCAGCTGGCAGTGGTGGTGGTCTTTGCATGGGGTCAGGCAGGTATGATGCCCCACTCTGCTGCTTGGCGGCTGGTAGGCCTTGGGAGTTCTGCCTTATCTCTGCAGCTCAGATTTCTTTCCTGTCAATGGGATAGTAACACCCACTTCACTGGATTATTGGGAAGATTAAATGAGTTCCACTAAGCAGTGCTTACCACATGCCCAGCGTACACAATATATCAGCCATTTTTTTTAAGATGGAGTCTCACTCTGTCTCCCAGGCCGAAGTGCAGCGGCACGATCTGGGCTCACTGCAACTTCCGCCTCCGGGTTCAAGTGGTTCTCCTGCCTCAGCTTCCTGAGTAGCTGGGACTACAGGCACCTGCCATCATGCCCAGCTAATTTTTGTATTTTTGTAGAGATGGGGTTTCACCATGTTGGCCAGGCTGGTCTTGAACTCCTGACCTCAGATGATCCAACCTCCTTGGCCTCCCAAAATGCTGGGATTACAGGTGTGAGCCACCATGCCTGGCTATATCAGCTATTATGACTACTTATATTATGTGATAAGCTCTTGGGGGTTGGATTGGAATCTCCAAACCACCTGTCCTCTTTCAGGGAGAAGAGGAGAAGGGGAAGTCCCAGTTACTCAGGCGGCTGAGGTGGAAGAATTGCTTGAACCTGGGAAGTGGAGGTTGCAGTGAGCCAAGATCACGCCACTGCACTCCAGCCTGGGCATCGGAGTGAGACCGTATCCAAAAAAAAAAGGGAGGGGAGAAGGGGAAACAAGTGCCCTCAGGGGCGCTTTGCTGAGGCTGGAGAGGGCCTGAGCCCACCGGCAGGGCAGCACCAGGTCACGTGCTGTGGGCCTCCCTCTCCCAGTTTCTCTTCTCTTCTCCGGGCCTACCCATCTACTGTCCTGGAGGGAGGTGAGGCCCTTGGGGGAAGCTGGGGCACCTAGATTGGCAGAGGGTGCCACCTTGTAATCTGAAAGGGGCCTTTAAGGACAGGAAATCTCAGACCTGAATGTTGTCTGTTTCCATCCCATTTTACTGCAACCTGATTTCCCTGAGAATTAGTCTGTTTCCTGCTCCTGTTCTTAAAATGGACAATGGTGTGGGCCTCCCCTTGGAGGGGTCCCCTGGGCTTCTCCTGGAACTTCTGAGGAAGGTCAGCAGCCAAGTAAAAGTCATTTTGAGCCCTAAAACCATGAGCCCTGAATCGGGGGCTCCGCTTAAATAACCCATCTTTCCTGAGCCCCGTCTCTCCTTTATTTCTCCTCTGAGAAATGTCCCCTGTATCCTGAGGTTTCACATGATCCAGTGTCAAGGGTCTGTGCTTTGACATTTAAGTCACAGGAAAAGAAGCCACCGGCGTGGGATCAGCTTGAGTTGTTATACAAGTGTGAGTACACCTCCCCAGAGACCCTGAGATCCTACCCCAGGGAGAGCCTGACTGCTGGGCTTGGCAAGGTGGTTTTCTTACTCTCTTCTCCCTGCCCACTCCTGGCATGCAAGCCCTCTGCCTACAAGTGTTTGCCACGGACCTCCCAAGCCTTCCCCCCTGCCAGGGACTAACATGAGGGTAGGGGACCCTGACAGATGGTAACGGATGGCTGGTGGTCTCCTCCCAGGCAGTGGCAGTGCTAGAATTCAGAAGCCAGACCAGTGATGAGAAAGATCAGGTCTTTACTGCAAAATCATTCAAAACTCACACGGCAGCAATTCCTTCAATACATTGCAAAGACTCCTCAGGGCCAGAGCCCCGCTCACTAGGAACAGTGTATTGCATAAAATAACATTTTAAAAATAGTGTGGGCACTACCTTTCTGAGGGAGGGGAGGCGGGAAGAGTCAATGCATCTGAAAGCACTGGCAGCTTCTGGGGAACGGGCCCCCCAGGGCCTCAACCCTGCTGCCTCCGAGGGCACCTTCGGGGAGAATCCTCACAGGCCCAAGCCCTCCCCAGGCCAGGCTCCTGCCCACACAGGGATGGGGCAATGAGGGCTCTGACTAGGCCGGGCTTGTGGTGGAGCGTTAATGGGGGCCATGGCGGGTGCATAACCCAGCTCCTGGCTTAGGAGGCATTGGCATCTGGGCACAGGTGTGCGCCATGACTGGGAGAAGCTGTGCACAGCCTCCACCTGCCTGCCACCGTCACCTCTGTTCTGCTGCACAGGCATCCAGCTCCAAGGCTGGGTGGGTGACTCAGCAGCTAATCGCCCCCAGGGAAGGGTGGGGGTGGGCTCATCTCTGACAGTGACATGCGGCTCTCCACCTGAGGCCTCAGACTCCAAGCTGAGTGCAGGTAAGACAGCTAGGACTGAGGGCCTGCAGATAAGACAGCTAGGACTGAGGGCCTGCTGGGTCCAGGAGAGGTGGGGGAAGGCGACAGACAGACCAGCAAACCCACACTTCCCTGAAGCCTGGAGGGTCTGAACTTCACTTTGAAAGGCTCCCGCCCCAGCCCCAAGGCCCCTTCAAAGGCAGTCCTGCTCCGGGGAAGTTCTTCAGTCTCCAGTGTCCTGGCTGGGCAAGTTCAGTGATGCTGAATGGCTTTGTGAGGCGGCAGCTGCATCCACAGGGCAGTTCCCCCACACGCCCTGCACAGCTTAGGGCGAAGGACCAGGTCACTTCTCCACAGTGCAGGGTGCGGCTGCCTGCCCTCTGTGGGGTCCTGCCTATCTGTGCCCTGGCAGGGGTCAGTCAGGCAGAGAGTGTGACCCCGGGCACCCACCAAGGTGGGCCTGGAGCATCTGCAGCAGCGCCCCTGTCTGTAGAGGGGTGAGGAGGGCACGGGGATCGGGGGTGGGCAAGACGGCGACCCTCCCTAAACCGAGGAGGGCTCAAAGTGCTGACAGTGCTGGTTTCCAGTCATTTCTCCTTCTCCTAATGGGGCCGAGGCCCCAGGCTAGAGAAGAGCTAGGGGCTCTGACGCTGAGAAAGCGGTGGGCTCAGCAGGTGAGACGCACTGGGGTGGGGAGTAAAGAGGAGACAGAGAGGAAGTGGGGTCACCAGGACTGGCCCTGCCCTGCCGAGGGGCGGTTTGGCACTGGCAGTGAGGGCTAGGAAAGGCACCGGGTAGACCCACAGGCCCTGTCCCAGCAGTGGCCTGCCCGCCAGCCTAACCCGCTGCCTCTAGGCCAGGCCTGAGTGGCTCCTGTGCATCCGCTGGGGGTGAGAATGTCTGGATTTCATGGGTGACTCACGTAGGGTCAAGAATAAAAAAATACTTTCTGTTGAAATATGAATGGGAAAAATCCACCTTAAAAAACTAGACCTTTTAATCAGGAATGTGGAATTGAAAATGCTCCCCAAGTCCCCTTTCCACAGTGTTTGGGCAGCCCTCACGGAGGCGCCGGGCCGCTGGTGAGCCAGGGCCTGGTGAGTAAAGGCCCTGTCTGCCCCGAGACAGGGAGCATCTGGCGGTGGCCACGCCTCCTGCAGCAGAGGGGTGGGGGGAGGGCCAGGGGACATCACGGGGACTTCCTGGGCTTTCTCTGGGAGGCCGGTGCTCTGGTCACATCTGAGGGTCTTCCTGACAAGGGGACACAGCTGTGACACGGTGAGTATCCTGGGCTGATGGCAAACCCAGCTGGGATGGCTGAGCCACACTCACCCCCGGCCTTCAGAGCGGGGTCAGCAGGTGGGCATCAGGCGAAAATGTTCTGTTCCTGGTACTTGCGCCGGCGGGCACAGCGGGGGCAGCCCTTCTTCACCACAGCCTGGCAGCTCTGGTGGAAGACGGTCTTGCAATCAGCACACCTGGGGAGAGAGCAGTATGCCTGCTGGTGCTGGCTGGGCTGGAGGTTGCCCTGTGGCCACGCTGGCCAGCCCTTTTGATCAGAACCCATGATACGGCTGTGACGTACTGTGTAACCGATGCATACACACCGTGCCTCTCCGTTCTGGAACAGGAGATTCTCGAAACAGTGCTTACCCATACGTCATACAATGCACACTGATATTCTCTGTCCTATTGCATTTTTTATAAATGCTGCTTGAGATTCATTAAAGATCTCTTGCCTATATTTAAAAAATATTTATGGCCAGGCACGGTGGCTCACGCTTTTAATCCCAGCACTTTAGGAGGCCAAGGCGGGCGGGTCACAAGGTCAGGAGATCGAGACCATCCTGGCTAACACGGTGAAACCCCATCTCTACTAAAAATACAAAAATTAGTCGGGCGTGGAGGTGTGTGCCTGTAGCCCCAGCTGCTGGGGAGGCTGAGGCAGGAGAATGGCATGAACCCGAGAGGCAGAGCTTGCAGTGAGCCGAGACTGCGCCACTGCACTCCAGCCTGGGCGACAGAGCGAGACTCCATCTCAAAAAGAAAAAAAAAAAAATTTTTACTTATTTTATTTATTTTTCAGAGTCTTGCTCTGTTGCCCAGGCTGGAGTGCAGTGGCACGATCTTGGCTCACTGCAACCTCTGCCTCCCGAATTCAAGTGATTCCCCTGCCTCAGCCTCCCAAGTAGCTGGGATACAGGTGCCCACCACCACACCTGGCTTACTTTTGTGTTTTTAGTGGAGGCGGGGTTTCACCATGTTGGCCAGGCTGGTCTTGAACTCCTGACCTCAAGTGATCCACCTGCCTTGGCCTCCCAAAGTGCTGGGATTACAGGTGTGAGCCACCACGCCCGGCCAAGATGGTATAATTTTAAAAACTCAGCCCCAGGCCCATTCAGGGCTGAATCCTGGCCAGTGGACACCAACAGAAAAAGAACTAATGTTCCCAGTTCAGTTTTCCACGCCCACATGGGTTGCAGGAAGGTCTGGACAAATTCTTCCATTGAGAGGTTGCGGATAATGAGCAATAACTGGGAACAAGAGGGATCATTTCAGCAACAGACACAGTGGCAGTGGCAGGTACCACCCACCAGGTGCCCACTTTGTGCCCGGTCTCATGCCAACAGTGCAGGGTGGTAACTCATACAACCCTCCTCAACCCATGCATACACTGAGGCGCCAGGAGGCTCCACTCAGAGAGCCGGCAGCCACCTCTTCTTTAGGAAGACAGATGGTTCCGTAGAGGCAGAGGAGTCCTGGGAAAGCTTGTCTTGTCCCCTGAGCTGGACTGGAGCTGGCCATGACTGCCCACAGCATGGGCTGCCCCAACAACTGCACCACCCCTTGGCACAGCACAAAGTGGATGTTCAATACGTTCCTGCCCACAGAGCAAAGCCTGCTGCCCTGCGTGCTTGGGCCAGGCTGTGGGTGTGGGGAAGGGTGGGGCTGGGAGGCAGCTGTCTGGGTGTCCCACATACCTGACTGTGGTGTCAAACTCAAAGGGGAAGATGATGTCGTGGTGCTGGCAGATCTGGCAGATGAAGCCGCGCTGGGTGCACAGGTCGCAGTGGTAGACATGCTGGGAGGCAAATTCAATCAGGGCCTTGAGGAATCCTTCATACACCCCGTCTGCGATCTGTGGAGGGCAAGTAGGAATCCTTCATACACCCCGTCTGCGATCTGTGGAGGGCTGGTAAACTGAGGCCCTAGGCCTTTCAAGCAGCTGCACTGAGGCGCCATGGCACCCTGCCTGGAGAACTTCTACCCGCAGTTTCCACGTGGGCAAGAAAAGAAAACCTCCCTGAATCAGGCTGAGCAATGCCAGCGTCCAGCCCGTGGGCACTGAGGTCACTGGGGGCTAATGGGATTTATAGATGAGACCCAAATCCACTGTACCCTCCCCTTGGGGATAGGAGTATTCCAAACTCTCTTCCCTGTGATCCTGGGGTTGCTGGAGTGCTTGTTTATTCCAGGGGTGCTGGGGGTATCTGTCCCTGCCCAGGAAGCTGGGGCAGCAGGGCAACCCACCCTGAGCTGCAGAAAAGCTACAGACTGCTGTCTTCTTCAGTAAACTACAGACACCCCCTCTTCCATCTTCCTTGCTGACTTCTCTGGGAATGAAGTCTCTCTAGAGGTCTGGGCGGGGGAAGCATGACACTCTCACCTGCTGGAGGTCAGCAACACTGAACCTATGCGGAGACTCCAAGAGATAATTCCTGTGGTTGAGCCTTCAAACAAAACACAAGCGATTCTTTAGAAAGGTTTCCAGGACCCAGGCCAGCCTGTGTTTGTTTATACTCCCCTGGCGCTGCTCACCAGGCAGACACCTCCCGCCTGGGCGGGGCAGGGGCTAGGAGTGTAATTGGGCCTGCCTGGGCTTGGGGCCTGGTCTTCAAGGTAACTAACTAGCTGGTGGGACCTTGGGCACATTACTTAACCTCTCTGAACCTTGGGTTTCCCTCTCTGGGAAATGGAGTTGTTTGGATTAAGTAACTTATTTAAAGCATTTGGCTTGGTACAGAGCTCACAGTAAACACGTAATTAACCATGAGGAGGAGGATGGGTGCAGACACCTGGGACCAGGAACTGGGCTAAGAGCTTCATACGCATTCATTCATTTGATCCTCACAATAATCCTGTGAGGCTGGTACTATCACAATCCGAAGTTTGAGAAGAGGAAACAGAGAGGTTAAATCACTTGCCTGAGGTCACACAGCTAGTAGGTGGGAGAGCTGGAGTTTGAACATAGGGGCCTGGCTCCAGAGCCTGCACCCCTGTCCACCTGGCAAATGCCTAGAGATGCAGGCTGTTGTCATTATTGCCACCATTACATACGAGGGACAGTGCTGGGGACAGCAATGCACAGGATATGACCCTGCCCTCCTGTGGCCCCTGGTTTGGCCGAGGGACAGACATTCAAGTGTCTGGTTTCAGTGCTACATGAAAGCAACTGAGACATGTCCTAAGCACAGCAGATCCCATCTCAGAGGTGGCTGGGGGAGCAGAGAACAAGGGCTCAGCCACCAACGCAGCTCTAGTTTCCACCACACCAACGGGAGGGATCCAGTGGGCCCCATCCTGATGGGGAGGAAACACCTGCAGAAAGTCCCTTAGTGCAAAACCTGCCTGGCCTGGCTGTGTGTGTTTGCGTGGGTACTGGGGGTGGGAGGTTACTCCAAGTCAGAGGATGCTTGGGAACCTGCCCCAGGATGCCCCAGATATCTGGGGACAGGATGGTGCCAGCCCTGGGTCTGGACCTCTGGGGTGCAAGCTGTGGAGCATCTGGAATGGGGGCTTGGCCTTGTCCCAGCTGGTGGCCTCAGCTGTGGTCCAGGGGAGCCCAATCCGGGGTGGAGAGGGTGAGTCCCACCAAGCAGCCACACAGGCCAAGATGCCAACTGGCCCCTCAGTTTACCATGCTGGTATCCCCAGTAAACTTCCTGCACTCTAGGAAGGGAAGCTGCCATTTGTCACCAAGAAAACATGGGACACAGCGGGCTGGGGGGACACAGGTTGGCCCTCAGCTGGCAGGAGGGTGGGCTGATCTGGATGGAGAATTAGCTTTGCCATCTGTCCTCTGACCACAGTCATGGAAGCCCTGGGAGCCCCTGTGCCCTGGGCCTGTCACCCTCTCAGCAAGGACTTGCAAGTGGCTTAGTCAAGGCCAGAGGGGAGAGGGCACTGACCCAGGGGTGAGAGGCCACTTCTCCTCCTGGCCTCCAGGAGAGAAACTCTCATGCACCGGGGCACAGCCAGGCCTACCTGGGGCCTCAGTTTCTCCACCCACACAATGAGGAGAACCCTCTTTGTCCTCTGGCGTGAGGCTGGCTACCTGGGAAAGAGACCAGAGGAATCTGGAGGGCTCTCTGGGAGAGAGGAAGATGAGGGGAGAGGTCGAATCTTAGCTCCTGGAACCGATGAAGTGATGGGGAAGGAAAGGGCCAGGCAAGGGCTGGAAGATCGGGGGGACGTGGGTGGGGGGCCTGGGTGCCACCTGTCTCCTGAGCCCTGGCTTCTCCTCTGCCCACCCCTCCCTGGCTGTCGGGAGGGACAATGAGGTCTGGTGGGTGGACAGGGTGTGGGGCATTTCTGTGATGGCTTCCTCCCAAGGGCTGGAGAGGACACTCTCAGGGGCTTCTCTGGCCCTTGGAGACATGTGCCAGGTCTGCCGGAGAGAACCCAGCCAGGCAGCTGCCACTAGTGCAGGACAGCTCCTCCCTGACTCCCTGACATCCACGACCTGCCCATGCCTCAGCCCTCTCCTCTCAACCTTCCCTCTGGCTGACTCGGTCCAAGCGCAACTCCCTGGGCTAATTACTAGCACCAGCTGCCACCCAGGGCGCTCCCCTTCACCAACTGCACTCCACTGGGGCCAGAATCGTCTTTTTGTGTGTTTGTTTTGTGTTTTCGAGACAGAGTCTCGCTCTGTCTCCCAGCCTGGAGTGCAGTGGCGTGATCTTGGCTCACTGCAACCTCTGCCTCCTGGGTTCAAGTGATTCTCCTGCCTCAGCCTCCCTGGTAGCTGGGATTACAGGTGCCTGCTACCACGCCCGGCTAATTTTTAGTAGAGACGGGGTTTTGCTATGTTGGCCAGGCTGGTCTCGAACTCCTGACCGAAGGTGATCCACCCTTCTTGGCCTCCCAAAGTGCTGGGATTACAAGCATGAGCCACCACACCTGGTCTTTTCAGAGTGGTCTTTTCTAAGCCGCTGACTGGAAGTGACAGCCCCGTGCTCAAAATCCTTCAATCGTTCCCCACAGGTGGCAGATCAAATCCAAAGGTCTCGAGGGCCCTTTGAGTTCTGGGCCTTGCACCTGAAGCCCAGCTGCCCAGAGCCCCTCAAGGGTGTCAGTGAGCTGTGCTCCTGCCCGCCTCTTGCTACCGGTCTCTTAGCCAGGAAAGCCAGGTTCTCCCCTGCCCTTTCTACTCTTCTCTCATTTTTCTAAGCACCAGTTCAACAAACACACGATGCCACTGGTGTGGCAACACGTGTGTGTGTGGATGGAGTGAGGTGCAGAAGCAGGTGGTGGTGGGCTCTGAGAAGGGCTGATTGAATGGTCTCCTTTATTCCCTTTCATAAATTTTCCTCGCTTGGAAGATTGACCTTTGTAAAGAAGAAAAACATTTTGGAAAAGATCTCTGCATGCCCTCAGCTCAGATGCCATCTCCTCTGGGAGCTCCTCTGGGCCCTGCCAAGGCTGGATCAGGTGCCCTCAGGGCACACACGATGCTGACCCAGGGCCATCTGTGGCCCAGACTCTGGGTCCCTCATGCAGCCCTCACCACTGCTCAGGAGGCCACAGGAATGGAGGAATCACTGGCCCATTTTATAGATGGGAAAGCTGGACCCAGAGAAGTGAAGCAACTTTCCTGACTTGCAGTGGGTGAGGGCCTCCCATGCTCTTTCCCCTACCCCATGCTGTTTCCATGGGACTTCCACAGGCATGGGAAGCAGGCTGAGTGCATAGCAGGAGGGTCAGGGAGAGAGAGACAGGGCTGCCCCTGGTGCCCACAGAGACAGGTCAGTAAAGCCGATGAACAAACTCTCTCAGCAGGGCGGGGATGGGTGAATGGGGCTGGGGTCCACAACCCACCCCACAGGCATCTGGTCTACACAGGTCTGCAGGCCTGTGCAGGTACCTGGCTCCTTGACCAAGGAGGGTGATGAGGCCCCACCTGACCCCAGAGATTTTGCCACCTGGTTAGGTGGGCAGGAGGATAGTCTCTCTGGAGCCCTGGGTCATGGACTCTCAGAGGTAGGGAGTGAGTCAGCACTGGCCAAGAGGTGGAGACCCAGTCACCCGTGATGCTTGGGATGCGCAGAGCCTCCTGGGGTGAAGCCTTCTAAGGGTCTAGGGTCCCACATGGTGGTCCCCAGAGGGCTTTCTGTTCTTCCAGGCCCTGCAGAGGAGACCAAGCCTCAGCTGGCAGCTGTGGGGCCAGATTCTCTTCTTTGCCTAGGGGAGAGCCCCCTGGGGACCTGCTCGAGGCACACCCTGGCCCTGAGGAGGCCCGGCTCTGGGAGCACTGCAGCCAGGATGGAGGAGGCAGTCTTCAGAGAGGCGCTGTCTAGGCCAGCCCTGTGGGGAGGGAAGGCCAGACAGGGGAACCTGGAGGGGCTTGTGAACTGGTCCCTGCCCCCAGAAACCCAGCAGAGGTGGACTCGAAGCCCATTCTGGGCAGTAGGCACCAGCAGGCTTCTCTGCCTGAGGTCTGCCCTCCTGAGGGTGCCGGGAGAGCACAGCCCTGGGAAGACTGCGGCCTGGGCGTGACCTGAGGACTAGGAAGCGTTTATGACAGGCATGGAGAGGCCTAAGTCCCTGTTGAAGCCCAGCATCACATCCCATTCCTGAGCACCAAAGGCCCCAGGCCCTAGGTAAGAGAAGCTTCCTGAAGGACATCCTGAGGGCCCCGCCCCGATCACACTTCTTTGGAGAACTTCAGGAGGGAGGCTGGCATGGGCCAGACGGCTGGCTGGTACAGGGAAGAGGTGGGAACATCCGGCCCTCGCCTGCCTCTCGCCACACTCCCCACTTCCCTCCTCACTGTAGCCAAAGTTCTCCCTGGGCTTTCCACCAATGGTGCCTTCGTTCATGGCCTGTGCGTGCCATTCCTTCTGTCTAGAACGCTCTTTCCCCCTTTGCTTCTCCTTTCTGATTCTTCCTAATTTTTCAAGTCTCACCTTAGAAGTCACTTCCTCCAGGAAGTCCTTTCTGCTTTGTCCTCCTCTGATCTGGGCTGGATGTCAAGCCTCTGTGGTTCCAGGACATCCTGCCTCTCACCCTCACCCCCGGATGGAGTTGCTGGCTTTCCCACCTGTCTTCCCTGCCAGGCCAGAGGCTTCCGGCGGGTCGGCCCTGGCTCTGCCCTGCTCAGTGTTGGAGCCCACATGCCTCTCCAGGCGTGCAGTGCTTAGTATGTTCTCAGTCCATGTTTTTGAGTGAACAAATAGATACATGAACAAAACCCCAAAATCACCCCCAAAAGATGTGATCATTTCCCAGGCCCAGTGGGAAGATCTCTGCCCTGGTTTCCTCCAGGTGGACGCCTTGCCCTGGGCACTGCCCCCGTGTGTGTATGCGTGTGCACAAGTGCCTGCATGTGTGTACATTTGTGTGCATGTGCATGGGTGTGGATGTCTATGTATTTGTGTATAAATTTATGTGTGTGGGTGTGTGTGCACATGTGTGTCTGTGTGTACATGTGCATATATGTATGTGTGTTCGTATGCATGCATGTGCGTGTGTACGTGCACTCACACGCATACACGTAGAGGTTGCTCACCTCTTGCTGAGCTCCTTCAGGGCGCCGCTCCGGCACAGGCCCAGGTAATCCCCCAGGAGCTTCAGCTGCTCCCGGCTCCTCCCAATGAGGTGCATCCGCTCCACATGCTCGTACAGAGACGCGTTCACCATCTGCAGGTTGATGAGGGGCTGGGCCCGGATCTGCGTCAGAAACTTCAGGGCCTGCCTGCAGATCTGGGGGTACCACCAGGCATTAGGGATGGGAAAGAATGGCTGTTCAGTGAGCACTGCCTGGCCAGGTGCCACATGACCTGCTCACTTACCTGAGGGGCTATCTTCATTTTACAGATGGGGAAACTGAGGCTCTCAGGGAGATGAAGAGATTTGGCTAGGGTCACCCAGCTTGTAAATGGTACAGTCAAGCTCTGAACCCAGTTTATCTGACTCCCAAACCCACTGTCCCTCTAATGGCAAGGGTCACTGCCCCCTCCCCAATCATGCTGAGATGAGGGAGGGACCGCTCTGGTAACGCCCCCTCCCTCTGGGCCTCACAGATCCTTCCCACTTTTTCCTGTCCTCCCAGCCCCGATTTCCCCTGACTAAAGGAAACAGGCACTCCCTTCTGTGCCCTGACTCAGGAACCAGGTGACGGGCTGAGTCAGGCTCCAGCCACAGGAAGCTGCAGATCAGACACAGCTCACCAACAGGCTTCCCTGAGCTCCCTCGGCTCACACCAGTAGCAACACCGGGACTCCGTGTGCAGCTGAGTGATCCATCTCAGTCTCTCCTGGCTGACAGGGTGTTGAAGGTTCTACTCTTGGCCCTGATCCTAATACCAACGCCAGTAATCGAGCGCCTACTATTTGCAAAACACTGGGTCAGGAACTTGACCACATCCTCCCGTCATTCTCAGAACAACCCGTTAGGGAGGATGTCCCTGTCCCCGTTTTCTAGATGAGGAAATGGAGGCTTAGAGGGGCTAACGTAACTATACAACCTGCCTGCAGAACTTGCCAGGTCTGAGCTGAGCTGTCATCTCTGAACACCAGGCTGCTGCACTAACCAGAAGCCGCCTCCCCTGCAGTGGCCTCGCTGCATCATAAGGACAGAGGAGCCGTTGTCTCCACAGCCGACAAGTGCATAGTGATTAGAAGTCTGGCTTTGGCCTGGCTCAGATCTTTAACATCTTAACTAGTCCTCTTGTTACATATTTTATTTCTGGTGGCTTTGTTTTTGATACTATTATAAATGATTATCTTTTAAAGTAGTAATTTGTTTGCTGATATATAGAAATGAAATTGATTTATTTGACTGTCGTATCCAGCAACCTTTTCAAATTCTAATAAATTGTGTAGGGGAAAAAAAGTCTGGCTTCAGAGTCAGAATGGAATTGAATCATGCCTCCACCACTTTATACCTATATGAATTGGTGAAACTTATCCCTCTCTGTGACTCAGTTTCCTCATCTGTAAAATGGGAAAAATGAGAGCAATTAAGGCTCACGGGTTTGGGGCCTTTTCGTTTGCTGCTGCTGCTTTAGTGCTGAGGCCTGGCACTTGGCAGGATGTCAGCCCGGGACTGGGGCTTCTTTTTCATGGGATTATTTTGAATTCAGATTAAAAGAGGTATTCCAGGAGAGCTCCTGGCACAGGGCCTGGCAGGTGGCACATCCCCAGTAAATGTGAGCTGCTAACAGCTGCTGTGTGAGTTCCTGGTGTGGCCCTGTTGTCCCCTTGAGGGTTGGGAGACTAAACTGGCCCTCAGGAGACCTGCCCCTGTATTTGGGGGCTGAGGGGGCCTCTAACCTCTTGTCTCCCAGCTCCACCAGCATCTCTCACCTCCCCCAGCAATGGACAACCTCTTCTATTCCCGTAGCCTGGAGCCCTGAGGTACCAGCCCCCCAGCCTAGGGACAGCCCAATGGCAAACTCCTGGTGACTTGGGTCAAGCTGCTGTTCTCTAACCCTAACTCAGCTCTTCCCATGACTTGGCCCCAGGCCTTGGGTGAGGCTCCAGTGAAATAACACACAGGAATGTGCGCTGAACACTGCCAAGCACTGCAGATGGGCAGGGGCTTTGTGCTCCCCAGCGACTGTTCCTATCCTGTGGGAATGGAGGAGACAGACAGAAAGAAGCCCCACTCCTGGGCTGACATCTTGTCAGTGCCAGCCAGACCTCAGCACAAGTGGGTCAGCCAGAACAGCAACGGCGAACAATAAGGCCCCAAACCTGTGGGCCAGCCACTTTCTATCTTGAATTTCCCTGTCTTTCCTAGGCCAGCAATCTTTGAGAGGGAGAGCAAGCTGAGGATTTCCTGATCTCAGATATGCCTAGAGAAGGACTGTACTTTTCTTTTTTTTTTTTTGAGACGGAGTTTGACTCTTGTTGCCCAGGCTGGAGTACAATGGCGCAATCTCAGCTCACCGCAAGCTCCGCCTCCCAGGTTCAAGTGATCCTCCTACCTCAGCCTCCCGAGTAGCTGGGATTACAAACATGTGCCACCACGCCCAGCTAATTTTTATATTTTTTAATAGAGACGGGGTTTCTCCATGTTGGTCAGGCTGGTCTTGAACTCACGACCTCAGGTGATCCGCCCACCTCAGCCTCCCAAAGTGCTGGGATTATAGGTGTGAGCCACCGCGCCCGGCTAGGATTGTACTTTTCTAGTTAGAAGAGGAAGTGGCACCAGGATGAGGGCAGTGAATAAGGAGATGGCTCAACGGAAGTATCAGGGTCCTGTAAATAGTTAACGTGTTTTATGATTAAAGGGTTCTTTGCATTTTTGGTGATTTTGAGGCTTAATTTCCTCTATGTAGTTAGTTAAATATTTAACACTGAGAGCAAGGGTGGGGACAAGGCAAACAACAAAAAAATCAAAATGAAGCCAACTTCTGCGGGGTTTCCCCGCCCCAGGGAGGTGGAGGCTGAGGTAGAACTGACTGAGAGAATCACCCTGTACTATGATGAAGACACATCCACACATCAGGACTACAGAGCTGGCAGGCCCTGGCTCTCCAGAGGAGCAAACAGCTTCTTCCTTGTGTTTCTGTGTCTGTCTTAGTAGAAATCTGTGCCTTTGGAAGAAAACCAAATTTGCACCCCTTGAGGCAGACACTGACCAAGTGAATTAGGTAGATGGGTAGATGGGTGGGTGAATATAAGCAGGAGGTGTGACAGGCCCCAGGGAGGGAAAGGACACTGTTCTCACAGGCACACACTGTGCCACACCTGCCCTCCCAACAACCCTGACACAGACACTGTTGTTAACCCTCCTTTTACAGATGAGGAAACTGAAGCTAATTTGCTCATGGTAACACAGGTAGGAAAGTGGCTAAGTTCAGCTGGAGAAAAGGAAAATTCTGAAAGACTTTAGGATACATCTTATTCAAAAGCATTTGGTGAACATAAAAAAGTACTCAAGGTATAATATTAAGTGAACCAAGCTTCTTATAAAGCACTATGAGTCCTGTGTGATCCCAACTTTATAAAAAATAGATGCATATGTCAATAAATGCACAGAAAAGGGTATACCCCGAAATGTTAATAATGGTGATCTCTCGGTTATGACACAGAATTTTGATTGGTCTTTGGGCTTTTCTGTAACTTTAAAATGTTAAACAATAACCGTGTATTATCTTAATAATGGGGGGAGCCACAGAAAAAGTGCTTTTCAAAAACATAAAATAAATAAGCCCATGTAGGGCCTACAGGGGAGTGCAGTCACCTGGGCCTCATAGGATTGGCAAAGGCAGGGATGACTGCTCCAAGGTATAGCCAGCTCGCTGGCCAGCCCATCTACCCATCCACCTACCTATTTACCCATCCACCCAGCCATCTACCCACCGTCCACCCATCTACTCATCTACCTACCCATCCACCCATTCACCTAACCATCTACCCATCTAGCCATCTGCCCATTCACCCACCTATCTACCCATCTACCTACCTATCCACTGACCCACCAACCCATCCACTCATCCACCTAACCATTTACCCATCTGCCTATCTAGGCACCCATCTACCTACCTATCCACCCATTCACCAATCTACCCAACCACCTACCCATCCACCAACCCATCCACCTAGCCACCTGCTCATTCACCTACCTACCTACCCATCCACCTAGCCACCTGCTCATCCACCTACCTACCTGCCCATCCACCTACCATCCCCTAGCCACCTGCTCATCCACCTACCTACCTGCCCATCCACCTACCCATCCACCTAGCCACCTGCTCATCCACCTACCTACCTGCCCATCCACCTACCATCCACCTAGCCACCTGCTCATCCACCCCTACCTCCATCCCCCACCCCACCCCACCCCCCATCCACCTACCTATCCATCCACCTAACCATCCACCTAGCCACCTGCTCATCCACCAACCTACCTGCCCATCCACCTAACCATCCACCTAGCCACCTGCTTATCCACCTACCTACCTGCCGATCCACAATCCATCCATCTATCTATCTAATCTATCAAATCTATTTTATCTCTCTATCATTTATCTGCTGGTGCCTTAAGCAGTTACGTTTGTAGCTGCAGGAAACCATCCTCAAACTCCCTCCTAGGGACCAAGACAGCCACCGATAGAGCTCTGCCCAGGGCTGTGAACAGGTACCAAGCTTTTCTCTTGATTAGCTCCCTCACATCACAGTGCCTGAACCAGTGACCCTGGCTTCCCTTGTTTAGAGGAGCCAAACTCCTCTAAATAGATGAACAGCAGCAGCAAAGAGGAGTGAACACCCCTCTGTCCCTCAGCAGCCCTGAGTGGCTGTGACAGGCTGGGCTCGAGACTTACCGGGCGCTTGGTGAGGTCCCAATTGTGGATGATCCTGGCCGGAATCACTGAGGCATCGTCTTGGTGGCAGATGTCACAGTAATAGAGGCCAGAGAAGGCACAGAGCTTGGGTCGTACAAAGGAGAAGCCGATCTGCCGGGAGCAGCCTGGGGAGATGGGTGGAGAGTGAGTGGTGTGGCCAGAGTCAGCTCCTAGTAACTTGGGAGCTGCTGTGGTGGAAAGGATCTGCTAGTTGATTTCTTTTTAAGGTAGGCACAAACACAAGAATAACCACCACTTGTATTTCCACCACTCAGAATTCACCTACTAATCAATCTTTACAACAACACACTGGAAGAACTATCATTTTATAGCTGAAGAAATGGATGCTCAGAGAGGTTAGGAAATCTGTCTGGTCACATAGTGATGAAGTGGCGTGGCTGGCATTCAGATCTGGGTTTGGCTGGTTCTAGAGCCTGAGTTCTGCTCCACTACCCCTTGCTGCCTGTGTCGTGTCCCCACTGCTGGCTTGGCAATGCCAACCTCCTCTAGGTCCACCCCTCCACTCAGGCGCCAGAATCGAAGCAGCAGAGTAGGGGCTGTGGCAAGCAGCGAAGTAGCTGGGGGACGGACTGGGGTCGGCACTGGCAACAGGGAGCGGATGGGCAGCCAGCGGGGGGCAGGGGAGTCTGTACAGTGTCTGATGCCTCGGGACTGTGGGGCAGGGCTGGCTTCAGCCCCCTTGGTTGGTGGCTTCAGCCCCCTTGGTTGGAGGCGTCTCCACAGCCGAGGCCAGTGGGAATGGGAGTGGGGTGTGCCCTGGGCAGAAAGCAGAGGCCCTGACTCAAACCCTGAACATGTGCCCTGACTCCTCCAGGGGCAGGCAGAAGGGTCCCCGGGCCTTGGGACCAGAGGGCGGGCTCTGCTGCTCACCAGCAGCCTCACCCTGACCTTCACCTAATTTCTTCAAGGTTCCATTTCAGTGACTGTAAAATTCAGCTACTACCAGCTATTTTGTGGGGTTATTACAAAGCTTAAATGAGACAAGGTTCTGCAAGTACCCTGCAAATTATGAAATACAACCCAGATGCCAGTGGTTGGTGTCTGCCACTGAGCCATGCCTGCTGGGTAGAAAGGAAACCCAAACTCCCTGGTGGCACAGTCCCACCCGCTGGTGGGTGGCAGCCATGGTGAGAGTTGCCCCTGCAGCATTCACACCCACAGGCGAGGAACCCTTTCTTGCAAGCCCTGGAGTCCCGGCCCCCTCAGAGCCTGGCCTCCACAGGCTGAAGAGCAAAGTGTGAGTGCTGGGGCAGGCAGGGGAGAGGCCAAGCGAGGCTTGCAGGTGTTTTCTGCAGGAAGCTCTGTTCTGCCTAGCTTCTCCCATCCTCCCGGGGCCAACCGCAGACCGCTTCCTTTCAGACGCTTGAAACAGGCTTCCCTCCAGTCTGTGCCAACAGGACAGCTCCCAAACCAAGGCTCAGCTTCTTGCTCTGGCCTTCTGCAGCAGGGCAACCCCCTCACAGGTCACCTAAGGGTCCCATGGTGATGGGATGCCATCTGCCCCTAGAGGGATGCCCTCTAGGGTCCTGCCTATGAGCACAGGCTCTGGGGCCTGACCATCAGGGTCCCATTTCTGCCTCTGGCCAGGCATGGTTGCTGATACCTGTAATCCCAGCACTTTGGGAGGCTGAAGCAGGAGGATCACTTGAGCCTAGGAGTTCAAGACCAGCTTGAGCAACAGGGGGAGACCCCATCTCTACTAAAACAAACAAACAAAAAAGGAAAATTCTGCCTCTGCCACTGACTAGCTGTGTGAGCTCAGTAGCAGACACCAACCAGGTGCTTACCAGCTCTGTGCTTCAGTTTCCTCCCCTATCAACAGAGATAATAGCAGCGCCTATCTCTACAGGCTTGTTATGAGACTTAAATGAGATAATCCAAATAAAGCAGCTGGCCCAGTGCCCAGCACAGAAGTATTAGATTTGATGATGAGGAAGACATAGCAGATGTATTGACTTGGAATAACATCCACAGTGTAGGAAAAAACCAAGTTGTGGACCAATATATCCAGCAGCCAAGAGCCCCGTGTGTCCCCTTTAAATGTAAATGAATTTAAATGGAAAATTCAATTGCTTAACCACACTAGCCACACTTTAAGCACCTGGTAGCACTACATGGCTCGCAGCTATGGCACTGGACACACAGATCGAGGACATTTTCATCATCACAGAAAGTTCTATTGGACAGCACTGAATAGCACGAGCCCATTTTTGTAATTAAAAAAAAAGGGTGTACACTTATAAAAGCAGCAGAAATATCTGGAAGGAAACCATGCCCCTGCTCTGAAAGAACAGGACAGTAGAGCAAGAAGAAAATGAAGCAGGCTGGGATTCCCTGAGCAGTGCAGTGAGTAGCCAGCCTGTCGCCCATCAGCGGGAGGTGGCAGGAGAGGGACAGGTGAGCAGGGCCCACAGCCTATGAGCAGGGCACTGGCCCCAGCCAGGGCTGGGGAGGAGCAGAAGCTGTAGAGCAAGCCTGATCTGTGGCCTCATCCCTAGGGGAAGGATGGGGGCATTTGCGGGGAGGCAGAAGGGTGGGGAGCCTAAATCAGGAACCTGCAGGAGGCAGAGTGAGGCTGGCAGGCTGGGGGTGGCAGCAGAGCAAGTCGGCACCTGCGCAGAAGCAGCCTTGGGAGTCAAGGCCTTTCTCCATGGGGATGGCCACCAGGTACTGCAGCAGGAAGCCATTCTCCCGGGTGGCAAATTTCAGCACCTCCTGACAGTTTTCATCCAGGCTCCCGCCCAGGGTCACCGCCTCCTCGGCCGTCTCCAAGTAGGATGCCAGGACTTTGCGGACCAGATCCCTCCACAGGGCGGCCTCCTCGGCGTTCCCGGCCTGCAGCTTCAGGACAGCCTTGGCCGTGATGATTTTGAAGAAGGACGGGCCCCCAAGGCTCGTGTCTGGCAGGATGTCCCGGATGGTCTCCACACCGTGGCTGTCACTCAGCATCTTCTCATTGTTCCTGATGCGGAAACATTTCAGAGCCTCCAAGGACAGAGAAAATATATAGGGCATCCAGGTCCTGTCCATGTACAAGTACAGCAGGGACTCCTTGATGGCATCTGGCTCTGGAACCTGGGCGGACGACCAGTCAAACTGTGTGCCCTGGAGGGCTGCGGGCTCCGAGAGCAGGTCTGAGGGAGAGGGGCAGCCCTGGGGCGTCTCGGGGGGGTCCTCAGGCTGGTCTGGGTACTGCACGTTCACCCACTCATCCTCCTGCTGAGGCCGGACCTTCTGCAGGGCCTCCCGCACCCGGTCCAGCCAGTCCTCAGCTTCATCCTGGGAGGAGGCGCGCAGGGCCAGCTTCTTGCCAGAGAAGACCAGCTCGAAGCGCCCATCACTATGGGCTGGCCCCACAGACTCACAGCGAAGCAGGGAGCAGTTCTCCACACAGGTGCGCTCCTCGTTGCTCAGGTAGAGGCGGAACTCCAGCGGGGAGAGCTCGCAGAAGAGCTCCTTCCAGATGCCCATTGCCCCTCGCCGCTCCACGGTGCCCAGCTTCATGAGACCCCGGAATGGGTTGGACAGTCCTGGAGGCAGAGGCAAAAAGGGGCACATTAGTTGGCGGGCCTGTCTCTGTCCTGCCCAAGGCAGCCTCTGCTGCCTGATGCCCTGCAGTGCGTGTGGCCAGTGACGGTCCCCAGAACACAGGCCAGCCACGGGGCACTATCACATGGGACCCTGAAAGCTGGATGGGAACATCACCATTCTCACCGTCCACTGCTGCTCTTGAGTCCTGTATTTCACTGAGAAAATAAGAGCACCCAAAAGATCACCTCCACACGCCCTGTTCCCTACACCCACGCCGTCCCCCCCGTTGCCAGGGATGAACCAAGTGTGCTTCTTTCTGTGTGAGACCAAACCCTCCATTTGTGCAGGAGGTCTCTCCCTTGGCCAACTACTCAAGGACAAGGAGCAGTCCTTCTCTCGTCTGTTGCTGCTTTCTTCCTTCTCTGTGGGGTGACTCCCATCAGCACACATGCACGTTGTCATTTCTCCCATCTTTAGAAACACCTCTCATCTCCACACACTTCCCTAATGACCACCAGGTTTCTCAGGCCCCTTTACAGAAAACCTGTTTGAAGAGGCATCAAAACTGTTGGTCTTGGCCGGAAGCGGTGGCTCACGCCTGTAATCCCAGCACTTTGGGAGGCTGAGGTGGGTGGATCACTTGAGGTCAGGAGTTTGAGACCAGCTTGGTCAACATGGTGAAACCCCGTCTCTACTAAAAATACAAAAATTAGCCAGGTGTGGTGGTGAGCACCTGTAATCCCAGCTACTAGGGAGGCTGAGGCAGGAGAATGGCTTGAACCCGGGAGGCAGGGGGCTGCAGTGAGCTGAGGTCATTCCACTGCACTCCAGCCTAGGCAACAGAGGAGTGAGACTCCATCTCAAACAAAACAAAAAACCTCTTGGTCTCTAGTTTCCCTGCTCCCATTCCTTCTCGAACCTGCTCCAAGTTGGCTTCTCTCCCCTCATTCCACTGACACTGCTTCTGAGATGGCCAATGCCCTCCTCGTTGCCAACCCCCAAGGCCACTCCTCAGCCCTCGCCCCCACCCTTCTATCTCTCTGGCTCGGTCCTCCTCGTGGCCTCTCACGTTAGAGTGCCCAGATGTCAGTCCTGGGTCCTTGTCTCCTCTCTGTAGATGCCACTTTCTCACCACTCTACCTGCTCTCAGGCTTTAGCTCCCAATTTTTATCACCAGCCTGACCTTGTTCTTGAAATCCACATTCACATATCCACCTGTGCCATCCATGTCCACTAGGACCTCAGCTGACATGTCCAGGATGAATTCCTGCTGCCAGCCTGCTTCCTCCTGAATGGTCCTCATCTCACCAAATAGCAAAATTCATCCTTCCAGATGCTTGGGCTAAAAATCTTGTTGTTACCCCAGGTTTTCTTTCTTTTGCAGCCTACATCAGCAAATCTCATTGGCTCTGCCTTCCACACATCCGGAATCCCTGCCTCTCCCCAGCTGCACCCCACCGACTGTCATCTCTGGCCTGGCTTGTGATGACAACCTCCTAACTGGTCTTTCTCCCCTTCTCCCCCGTAGTCCCTCAACGTAGGAGCCATGATGACCCATTTAAAGGGAAGTCAGAGAATGTCCCTCTGCCCCAAAACTCCACAGTGGCTGCCATCTCCCTTAGCAGAAGCCAAAGTGCTTCCAGTGGCCCACAGGCCTCGTCAGATTGACCTCATCGCTTGCTGCCATGCCCCCATCTCCTCTCTCCCGCCACTCTGGTCTCCACTGTCCCTGGATGTGTCAAGCGCAGCCCCAGCGCAGGGTCTTTGCATTTGTTCTCCTTGCTTGAAACATGTACATCACCTCAAGCCTCCTTCCCCCTCTCCCCTCGCATCTTCGCAAACATCCCCTTATTGGTGAGGGCTTTTCTGGCCATCCTATATGCAGTGGTCCACTCTCTACCTCTGTAGACAGGCAGAGATTTACTGTCCTCCATAGCACTTATTACCACCTGACCACACACTACGCTTACTTGTTAATTTTATTTCCCATCTCCTCTACTAGAATCTAAATCCCATGAAGACAGGGACACTGCTTTGCTTCCTGCTATGTCCCCAGCACTTAGAACAGTGCTTGGCACATCACAGAGGCTCAATAATATTTGCTGAATGAATGAGCAGGTGAGTGCCTATGTATCACATATTGCCCAAAGCTCCCTGCTCCCTGGGGTGTGACAACAACCAGGGTGTCCAAAGGACACACAATTCTCTCTCCACCAGCCTGGAAGATTTCACACTATTGTATAGCGGGGTTCCCTGCCCCTCAAGAAACCTGATGGCCTAGACCTGAAGCACAGCTTCGCTGGCAGGTTAGAGATCACAGCCATCACACGGGCTGACAGACAAACCTAACAGAAGCCAGCCCGGAGACAGGCTCTACCCACACAACCCATGCCAGGGCTACTCACAGCAAGGCCCCCTGAGCTAGGCAGGATTCTCTGCCGGGTCACTGCAAACAGAAAATGAGGACAGAAAGACACCGATTCTAGAGCATACTTTTTTTGTTTTGAAGAGGAAACCCATCATGAGGGTTACAGAAAAATTTGGTTATGGTTATTTAAGGCTTTCTGGAATTTCACAGTGTGTGGAGATCAAGCTGACCTTGCTGTAAAAAGCACTGGGGAGTTCGGGCGTGGTGGCTCACACCTGTAATCCCAGCAATTTGGGAGGCCAAGGTGGGTGGATCACATGAGGCCAAGAGTTCAGACCAGCGTGGCCAACATGGCAAAATCGTATCTCCACTGGAAATACAAGAATCACCTGGGTGTGGCAGTGCATGTCTGTAATCCCAGCTCCTGGGGAGACTGAGGCACTTGAGTCGGGAGGCAAAGGCTGCAGTGAGCTGAGAACATACCACTGTACTCCAGCCTGGGTGACAGAGCAAGACTCTGTCTCAGAAAAAAAAAAAAAAAAAAAAAAAGCAGCACTGGAGGACATTAAACAAATAGCAGATCCTCCAGCCTGGCCAACATAGCAAAACACCATCTTTATTAAAAATGCAAAAATTGGCCAGGCGCGGTGGCTCACACCTGTAATCCCAGCACTTTAGGAGGCCGAGGCGGGTGGATCACTGGAGGTCGGGAGTTGGAGACCAACCTAACTAATATGGAGAAACCCTGTCTCTACTAAAAATACAAAATGAGCCAGGCATGGTGGCTCATGCCTGTAATCCCAACTACTTGGATGGCTAAAGTAGAAGAATTGCTTGAACCCGGGAGGCAGTGGTGAGCTGAGATCCCATGATTGCACTCCAGCCTGGGCAACAAGAGGGAAAGTCCGCCTCAAAAAAAAAAAAAAAAAAAAAAAGCAAAAATTGGCCAGGTGTGGTGGCAGGTGCCTGTAATCCCAGCTGCTTGGGAGGCTGAGACAGGAGAATTGCTTGAACCCAGGAGGCTGAGGTTGCAGTGAGCAGAGATCATGCCACTGCACCCCAGCCTGGGTGACAAAGGGAGACTCCATCTCAAAACAAACAAACAAAACAAATAGCAGATTTGATCAAGCCCCCCAGAGCTGTTACATAAACTACTGAGGGTAAACACGTTTGGAAGGACCATTTAAAACACCTGGGGCTTCATGGGGCCAGATGTGCTCTGAGCTACAGGTGGAATCAAGAGTTTTCTATGATCATAAATTGCATAGTTTTCAGGGAAAATATTTTCCTATTTGGTGAAACAGTATTTTTGTCCTCTGTAGGCAGTTTTGAGACAATATACTACTTTTCCTGAAATGCTTCCCTGAATGAACATGATTATGATGATTCTGGAATGAGGTTTTATAACACTTGTGGGAACACACTACCCCTTTAGCAATGGAAAACAGAACTTCAGAGCTGCCTTCTGAAAGGCCTGGTCCCTGCAGATGGGACCCACCCAGGACCCTTCTGGTCACCTACCCATCTGCCTCCGGTGTACCACCCGGAAGCTCTTATGCCCCTGGGATGGGGCTGCCTGGGCTTGCCTTCTTCCTGGGGAAGGTACACACGCTTGGTCTAACGCCCCCAGGGAGCAGCTTTTTCTTGGTCCCTGAGAAAAATGCCTGTGGAGACCAGGCCTTGACTCTGGAGTCCCCCTGGAAGAAGCTATTGGGTGGTCTGAAGCACTCTCCAGGGGTTGCTCCTGGGAAGGCCGGTAGAAGTCATCTTCTGAGATCCAGCTCTTGTTTTTCTGTTGGGAAAGAAGACAACAGTTGTTTGTTTTAAAGTGTTTTTGTTTTTTTGTTTTGAGATGGAGTCTCGCTCTGTTGCCCAGGCTGGAGTGCAATCACGCAACCTCAGCTCACTGCAACCTCTGACTCCTGGGTTCAAGCGATTCTCCTGCCTCAGTCCCCCGAGTAGCTAGGATTACAGGCGCCCACCACCATGCCCAGCTAATGTTTGTATTTTTAGTACAGATGGGGTTTCACCATGTTGGCCAAGCTGGTCTAGAACTCCTGACTTCAGGTGAGCCACCCACCTCGGCCTCCCAAAGTGTTGGGATTACAGGTGTGAGACACTGTGCCCAGCCTGAAGTTTTTTTTTTTTTAAGTCTTTATCTAGATATGGCTCATATATCATAAAATTAACCCACTTAAAGTATTTAATTCGGCCAGCCATGGTGGCTCACACCTGTAATCCCAGCACTTTGGGAGGCTGAGGTGAGAGGATCACCTGAGCCCAGGAGTTTGAGACCAACCTGGGCAACACAGTGAGAACCCATCTCTACAAAAAATAACTAGTTGGGTGTGATGGCACACACCTGTAGTCTCAGCTACTGAGGTGGCTGAAGCGGGAGAATCGCTTGAGCCAGGGAGGTCAAGGCTGCAGTAAGCCGTGATCACACCACTGCCCTCCAGCCTGGTTGCAGCCTAGGCAACAGAATGAGACCCCATCTCTAAAAAAATAAATAAATAAAGTGTCCAATTCAATCATTTTGGCTTAGTCACAGAGTTGTGCAATCGTCGCCACCATCTAAGTTTAGCAAATTTTCCTCACCCAAAAAGGAAACCCCATACCCATTAGCCGTCATCCCCATTTCCCCTGGCCACTTGCAGCTCTAGGCACCCACTTATCTACTTTCGGTCCCTACACACCTGCCTGTTCTGGACATCTCATATAGATGGAACCATATGACACCTGACCTTTTGTGCCTGGCTTCTTTCTCTTAGTGGAAGGTTTTCAAGGTGCATCCATGTTATATAAGCATGTTTAAGTGTTCATTCCTTTTTATTGCCAAATAATATTCCATTGTCTCGATCCACCACATTTGGCTTATCCACTCCTCGGCTGATAGACATTTGGGTTGTTTCTACTTTTTGTCTATTATGAATAATGCTGCTATGATCACTTATACACAAGTTTTTGTGTAGACATATTTCATTGTCCTGGGTATATACTCAGGAGTAGACTTGCTGGGTCATGTGTAACTCTATGTTTCCCTTTTTGAGGAACTACCAAGCTGTTTTCCAAAGTGGCCGCACCATTTTATATTCCCACCAGCAATGAACGAGGGTTCCAATTTCTCTCCTTGGGAAATCTACCCAAATCCATTGGAATCTGCTCAAATCCATTGTTTGTCTTAAAATGGAGCTGTCTTTTTGTTGCTGAGTTGTGTTGTGGGTTGAATTGTGACCCCCCCCCAAAAGGACATGTTGAAACCCTACCCCCCAGTACCTCAGAATGTGACCTTTTTTGGAAAAAGTCTTGCAGAAGTAATTAGTTAAGATGAGGTCATGTTGGAGTAGAATAGGCTGTTCATCCAGTATGACTGATGTCCTTATAAGAGGAGGAGAAAAGATACACAAAGAGAGGAGAACACCAAGTGAAGACAGAGATACAGAGGAAGAACATGTGTGACAGCAGAGGGGAGACCAGAGTGACATGTCTACAAGCCAAGGAATGCAAACGAGCACCTGCAGTACCAAAACCTAGGAGAAAGGCGGGAACAGATTCTTCCTTAGATTCTCCAGGAGCCTCCAGAACTATCAGAGAATAAATATCAGTTTTGTTTTGTTTTTGAGACAGAACCTCACTCCGTCACCCAGGCTGGAGTGCAATGGTGCAATCTCAGCTCACTGCAACTCCCGCCTCCCAGGTTCAAGCAATTCTGCTGCCTCGGCCTCCCGAGTAGCTGGGATTACAGATGCTTGCCACCGCGCCAGGCTAATTTTTGTATTTCTAGTAGAGACAAAACCTTGTCGGCCAGGCTGGTCTTGAACTCCTGACCTCGGGTGACCCACTTGCCTCAGCCTTCCGAAGTGCTGGGATTACAGGCGTGAGCCACTGTGCCTGGCCTATTTTGTTTTGTTTTGAGGCAGGGTCTCGCTCTTTGCCCAGGCTGGAGTACAGTGGCGCAATCAGAGCTCATTGCAGCCTTGACTGCCCGGGCTCAAGCAATCCTCCTGCTTTAGCCCCACTGAATAGCTGAGACTACAGGCATGCACCAGCACGCCCAGCAAATTTTTTGTATTTTTAGTAGAGATGGGGTTTCACCATGTTGGCCAGGCTGGTCTTGAACTCCTGGACTCAAGTGATCCACCCACCTTTGCCTCCCAAAGTGCTGAGGTCACAGGCATGAGCCACCTGCCCAGCAATGTCTGTTTTTGTTTTTTGTTTTGTTGTTGTTGTTGTTGTTATTGTTATTGTTGTTGAGACAGAGTCTTGCTCTGTCGCCCAGGCTGGAGTGCAGTGGCACAATCCTGGTTCACTGCAAGCTCCGCCTCCCGGGTTCACGCCATTCTCCTGCCTCAGCCTCCTGAGTAGCTGGGACTACAGGTGCCTGCCACCACGCCCAGCTAATTTTGTTTTGTATTTTTAGTAGAGACGGGGTTTCACCATGTTAGCCAGGATGGTCTCGATCTCCTGACCTCAGGATCCGCCCGCCTCGGCCTCCCAAAGTGCTGGGATGACAGGCATGAGCGACCGCGCCCGGCCAATGTCTGTTGTTTTAAACCATCCTGTGTATGGTACTTTGTTATGGCGGCCCTAGGAACTAATTCAAGTTGCAAGGTGCTTTATATATTCTGAATACGAGACCCTTATCAGATTTATGATTTGCAAATAATTTCTCCCATTCTGTGAGGTGTCTTTTCACTTTCCGGATGGTGTGCCCTCTGGAGCACATAAGTTGTTAGTTTTGATAAAGTCTAGTTTATCTATTTTTGTTGTTGTTTTTGTGCTTCTGGTGTTGTATCTTAAAAAACCATTGCCTAAGTCAGTATCACAAAGATTTACTTCTGTGTTTTCTGCCAAGAGCTGTATAGTTTTAGCTCTTACATTCAGGTTTCTGATCCATTTTGAGTTAGTTTTTGTGTAAGGTGTAAGGGA
Organism: Nomascus leucogenys; assembly: GCF_006542625.1. Taxonomy (NCBI): domain Eukaryota; kingdom Metazoa; phylum Chordata; class Mammalia; order Primates; family Hylobatidae; genus Nomascus; species Nomascus leucogenys. Next base: position 30,708,151 of record NC_044399.1, on the reverse strand, counting down.
AGGGGTGTTATTATTTTGCAGGTGGGTATTCAGCTGTCCCTGCATGTAGGGTTTTTCAGTCCTGCTTTTGGGTTTGAGATGAGGGAGTCCTGGCGAGCAGGCCTCAGGGTCCTCATTGGCTGCCTCTGCCTCTGCCGCCCACTTCTGTACAGGCCCCTGCGACCCCAGGCAGCCAGGCCCTGCCCCTTCCCTTTGTTGTTCTCTTTTGAATCTGAAGCTGCTCACTGGCTGGGGAAGATGGGGTTGCGGGGAGCATCTGGGGTGAGTGGGCTTGTGGGAGTGGATTCTGGTTCCTTTTCTCCAGTATTTCAAGTCCTCCCTGGCTTTCTGTGCCTCAACATGGAAGGGTAGAGGCAAGGAAGCTGGCTGGGCCACTCTAAGTGGCTGTGTACACAGAGGAAATGAGTCACACAAGCAGTGGGACCAGCCCTGCTGTTTTGTTAAGTGCCACTAACCTCACCCTGACATCGCCATTTCCAGTCCCTGAATCAAGACTGCACTCCCTGCTTTGTAAACAGGGAAGGGTTGCTTTGGACAGTTGGATCCATTCAGATGCTACACGACTCCTCAAGCCAAGGGTGGCAAGTTCTGACTCAGGCAACTTGGGGGGTGGCTCACAGAACTAGGTCCCCAGAGACTCCTCCATGGGGCCCTCAGAATTGGCAGGTGCTTCCCCCTGCCATTGACAGATGATGTGCCAGTCAGGGCAGCCACTGGGGACCAGCCACAACACGAGATTCTGAGCAAAGTCTGCCTAGGTCATCAAGACCTGGGGGACCTCCCTGAGGAAAATGGGTGGAATAAACAGCTCCCCGGCAACCCTGTGGCTGTCCTGGCAGCCTCACTTACACCTGGGAAGTTGTGTGATCTCCAGCGCCTGGTGGGAGAGGGCACTGTCCCTGAAGACTCAGCTCAGGAGACATCCATCACCTCTGCCTGGAAACTTCTCTCACCCTTCCCCAGCCTCCACCCCTTCCCACCCCCTAGCTGGGTTAGGGCCCCTACTGGGATCCCACAATATTCTGTGCTTACCCTCATTCTAGCGTCTATAAGGCTGTTTGGAATGGTTTTCTTGATATCTCCAGCAAGTGCCTGCCCCAGAGTCATACAAGATGAGGGTATAAATCATGACCATCCCAATGTCTTTAACATAAAATAACAAAGGTGGGTCAAGTGGACTGGAAGGAAGGAGGCAAATGTAAATTTTAAGCTATGGACATGCAGAATAGGCGTGATGGATCACGCCTGTAATCCCAGCACTTTGGGAGGCTGAGGCAGGAAAATTGCTTGAGGCCAGAAGTTTGAGACCAGCCTGGCCAACATGGAGAAACCCCGTCTCTACTAAAAATACAAAAATTAGCTGGACGTGGTGGTGCATGCCTGTAATCCCAGCTACTCGGGAGGCTGAGGCACAAGAATTGCTTGAGCCTTGGAGGCAGGGGTTGCAGTGAGCCGAGATGGATGGAGCTATTGCACTCCCACCTGGGCAACAGTGCAAGAGTCTGTCTCAAAGAAAAAAAAAAGTTTATGGACATTCACTGGGGAGGACTTCTCTCTCCTTTGAGGGAAGAGACTACTAGGAAATGTTCAGACACAGTCCATTGAGCACAGCTGCCAGGAAATGAAACTAGGGAACATCTTTTGCTCTCTTAAGCAACGGGGAAAAAACAGTGGAAATGCAGGTTCCTTGGAGCTTCTGCACGTGGGCCTGGACAGAGCTCTGACGCTGTGTGCCCCTGGCCCCAGGCGGGTGGGGAGCAGGGAGAGGGTGTGAGAGAGAGTGCACGCATGAACACCAGTGTTTCTCTCTTCTGTCCTTTTTTTCTTTTAGAGATGGAGTCTTACTCTGTCGCCCAGGCTGGGTCGCAGTGGTGTGATCTCGGCTCACTGCAACCTTTGCCTCCCAGGTTCAAGTGGTTCTCCTGCCTCAGCCTCCTGAGTAGCTGGGATAATAGGCTCATGCCATCATGCTTGGCTAATTTTTGTATTTTTAGTACAGATGGGGTTTCACCATATTAGTCAGGCTGGTCTCAAACTCCCGACTTCAGGTGATCCACCTGCCTCGGCCTCCCAAAGTGCTGGGATTACAGGCGTGAGCCACTGCACCTGGCCCCCTTCTCTCCTTTTTTCCCACCACCTTCCGACAACCTGCTCACTCAGGGTCCATGTCTGGCCAGCACCCTGCCCTTTAACAGTGGAGAGAAACTATCACCGACTAAGGATCTATACCAGAGCTGCAACTGCCACCAGGGACCCAAGACAGAGAAATGCCACCTTGCGTTACTAAAGGGCTCATGACACCATATACAACAGCTGAATCCCCGAGAGGAGTGTGGCTGAGGAGTGAGACGAAGGTCTCTGGGACACTTTCAGAAGGATGAGACTTTGTCCAGCCTGTCCTCATTATGCCAGGCAAAGGAACTGCCTGTACTCATAACTGTGGAAGGGGAACCACATACCATGGGCAAGTGGTCCATGGGGACAGTGATTAAGACCAAGTCCTAGAACTCACACTGCCTTTTGGGAGTTAAACTGAAATGAACTCACAACCCCCAGATCCCAAACATGCGTCACGCTTGAGAGGCCCCTACTCCCTGCACCTCTCCTTCCCAGTGCTTGGCACAAGTGTAATTATGATGTGGATAATCATTTGTCTAATTTAATGTCTGTTCCCAAAGGGCCTTTGTCTGTCCTGTTGTATCACTCTACCCCTAGCACCTAACATGGTGCTTGGCTTATAGTAGGTGTTTTGGGTTCAATGAATTAAAAATAAATGTTTTTAAAAGAAAGACTGAAGGGGTCTCTACACTATAAAACTTGACAGTGACCCCAACATCTCCCCCAAAATAACATCAAATAAAAAGCACGGAGCTAACTGACAGAAGTATAGAAAGATGAGGACCACAGGGGCAGACATGCAGGGCACAGCCTGGCACCATCCACAGGCCAGGGGCCCAGCAGGCCCACGTAAGCTGGCAGGCTATTCAGTGGCACCTGGCGACTACCTACTGAATAAGCAGTGAATGAATCCACAACGTCCCTGTGAGACAGACACAGGACGGGGGCAGGATCCGAGATTCTCACATCAGACTCAGCACCAAGCGCTTAGATGTCACATTCCCTAAGCAAACTTCCAGCAATCAGAGTCCCCTGTAGCTGGCACAGAGACAGAGCCTGCCATGATCACACCAACCTGACCACCCTGTCCACTCGATGGTACACTTCGATGACCCACTTTGGCCTCCCAAAGTGCTAGGATTAGAGGTGTGAGCTATCACACCCAGCCTGAACATCCATAATCTTAAATTTCACATTTGTCTCCTTCCTTCCAGTCCCCTTGACTTATCTTTGTCATTTTATATTAAAGACATTGGGATGGTCATGATTTATTCACACATCTTGTATGATTCTGGGCCAGGTACTTGCTGGAGATACCAAGAAAAAGAACCATTCCAAACAGCCTTATAGCTAGGATGGGGGAATAAAATAAACTTAGGAATTGGCATCTCAAGAGTCTCTTGGGAGTTCAAGAACTATTCATCGATGCCTACTTTCTCCCAGGTACAGTGCTTGGTGCTGATGATACAGAAGTGAACAGGCCTGGTGCTCTGTATCATAGAGCTAATATTCTAGTAAGGAAGACAGAAAATAAACAAGGAGACAAAGAGATAATATACTGTAATTGCACATAGTGATGAGTGTTATAAGCAAAGTCAAGCAGATGAATGGGACAGAGAGTCACTGAGGATGGTGCTTTTGAGCTACGGGGGTCCGGTCAGGGAAGGCTGAGACAACAATGAAGTGAGTCAGGAAAGAAGGAACAGCAAATGTAAAACCCTGAGGCTGGGCCAGGCATGGTGGCTCATGCCTGTAATACCAGCACTTTGGGAGGCCAAAGTGGGCAGATCACTTGAGGCCAGGAGTTTGAGACCAGCCTGGCCAACATGGTGAAACCCTATCTCTACTAAAAATACAAAAATTAGCTGGGCATGGTGGTAGGCATCTGTAATCCCAGCTACTTGGGAAGCTGAGGCATGAGAATCAGTTGAACCTAGGAGGCGGAGGTTTCAGTGAGCTGAGATTGCACCACTGTACTTCAGCCTGGGTGACAGAGTGACACTCTGCCTCAAAAAAAAATTTTTTTTTAAAGAAGCCTGATGTTGGAAGGAGCTCGCTTGGACTACAGAGCTGCAAGAAGGCCGGTGGGTTAGAGCTTAGTGAGCAAAGATGCTATTCTGTCCCATCAGCTTTGAGGCCCTGGCAAGATAAGATGCCTGAGCCTGCAAAGCAGAAGCTAGACCATGGGCAAGAGTGAACTCAACATGGTTAGTGCCACTCTGGAGTCCTGTGGGGCGCACAGCCTGCATCCCCAGCAGACGTCACTCTGCCTCCAGCTCGAGGAAGGGGCTGCAGAGCTTTCCTCTTCAGCCTTCAGCTTGAGTTGGCAGGTGCAGTCACAACCTTCAGGGTCCTACAGCATTCATTTTCAGGAAGGAAATCTTCAGGATGTACTGAAGCATCTTCAGAGTAGCAAATTCGAAGACTCTGACCCACACTGACAATTTTGTGATTTACGTGGTCATATTCAAGAAACAGAGCGAGGCCAATCAGATATCCATATGGAAAAATATGAGCTCTGACTTCTAATACCACACACAAAAATTAATCCCAGAAAGATCATAAACCTAATTGTGAAAGATAAATCACTAAAGCTTCTAGAAGATAATATAGGCAAATACCTTCAGATCCTTGGGGGAGATGAATATCTCTTAAATGGGACAAAAACCAAGCAAACCATAAACAAAAAGACTGATGAACTGCACATCATTAAAAGAATCTCTGTTCAATAAAAATACCATTAGGAGGTTTAAAAGTCAAGCCCTATAGACTAGAAAAAGATACTTGATATATATACTATTTTTGTCCAGTAAAAGACTTATATCTATAATATATAAAGAGCTCCTACAAATCAACACATACACATACAACTCAATTTAAGACTGGGATGACAACTTGGACAGACATTCTATAAAAGAGGATTGACTGGCCAATAAGCAAATGAAAAGGTATCATCTTTAGTCAGCAAGGATGTGAAAATTAAAACCACTACACATCTACCAGAGTGGCTAAAATTAAAAAGATTGGTAACACCATTGGCCAGGATAAAGAGCAACTAGAATGCTCATTTGTTGCCAATATGAGTATAAATTAGCACAAACACTTTAGAAAACTGTTTGGTGGTGGTATCTATTAAAGCTAAACATAAGCCACCCAAGGACCTAGAAATTCCATTCCCAGGTATATATACCCACAGAAATAAGCACCGAGGTTCTCCAAAAGCATGTATGAGAATGTTCACTACAGCTTTCTTCATAATAGTCAAAACCTGGAAACAACCTAAATGTCCATTAACGGGAGAATGGATAATAGGTTGCGATATATTTTTACAATGGAATACTGCAGAACAATGGAAAAGAATGAACTACAGCCTCATGCTACATGTACAGCCACACACCACCATGCCCAGCTAATTTTTGTATTTTTTGTACAGATGGGGTCTCACTTTGTTGCCCAGTTTGGTCTCCAACTCCTGGGCTCAAGCAATCCTCCCTCTTGGCCTCCCAAAGCGCTGGGGTTACAGGTGTGAGCCACCATGCCCAGCCCCCAAATATTTTCATTTTAACTTGTAATCCATAAAAATGAGATTTTCTATTCTTTTTTTTTTTTTTTTTGAGTTGGAGTCTCGCTGTGTCGCCCAGGCTGGAGTGCAGTGGCGCAATCTCGGCTCACTGCAAGCTCCACCTCCCAGGTTCACGCCATTCTCCTGCCTCAGCCTCTCTGAGTAGCTGGGACTACAGGCGCCCACCACCACGTCCGGCTAATTTTTTGTATTTTTTAGTAGAGACGGGGTTTCACTGTGGTCTCGATCTCCTGACCTCGTGATCCACCCGCCTCGGCCTCCCAAAGTGCTGGGATTACAAGCGTGAGCCACCGCGCCCGGCCGAAATTTTCTATTCTTTTATCATGCTAAGTTGTTGAAATCCAGCGCTTATTTCACATGGCACATCTCCATTTGGACTTGCCACATTTTAAGTGTTCAACAGCCACACATGGCTTGTAGCTGCCATATTAGACAGCACAGCTCTAAAACCTGGGTCATGTTGCATAGTGAATATGTTCAAGGCCTAGTATTTTCTAAAAATATTAATTTAATAGGCTGAGTGCACTGGCTCATGCCTGTAATCCCAGCACTTCAGGAGGCCGAGGCAAGACGATCGAGACCAGCCTGGCCAACATGGTGAAACCCCATCTCTACTAAAAATACAAAAATTAGCCGGACATGGAGGTGGGCACCTGTAATCCCAGCTACTCGAGAGGCTGAGGCAGGAGAATCGCTGAGCCCGGGAGGTGAAGGTGGCAGTGAGCAGAGATTGTGCCACTGTACTCCAGCCTGGGCAACAGAGCAAGACTCCATCTGAAAAAAATACCAAAAACCAAAAATCAAAAAATATTAATTTAATAATAACAAGTACTAAGGAGGAAATGAAGGTTCAGAGAGCTGAAGTGACTTGCCCAAGGCCTTATGCTGGTGAGTGGTAGTGGTTAAAGAGCTGAGACTGCGGTCAGATGAGAACGACCTTCACAAAGTGACGTGAAAATGACAGGAGATACACACGGGAAGTGATCAGCACAGTGCCGGGCTTATATCTACAGCTCATATGCCAAGAAACATGAGCCCCATCATCATGATGCTATTAACACTATCACTATGCAGGGAGAGGAAGGCTAACAGGCAGAAGGCAGAGACCACTCAGGGTCACTAGCTGGGGAAACCCTGTGTCAGCTGACATTTCCCAAGACTGCCCCCTGAATGGCTTGCACCACTCACCGGACTGGTGGGTGAGGAAACTACCAGCTTCAGACCAGCTCCGTCATGAGTCTGGGCCTTCTGCGGGCCGCTCCCTTGGCCCACTTCTCTGGCTGTCTCGCTGACAGTACTAGAAGGCTGCTGGCCTGAGGTGCTCTCTACAGGCTGCTGTAAGTCCAGGGTGCTGGGCGCCCGGGGACGCAGCTCCTGCACGTGGACACCATCTTGAGTTCCAGAGGCTGCCTGGGCAGGAAGGGGCTCTGCAGGTGCCTCACAGTGCAGGTGTGTGCTGGTGTTGAGGCCATGGAAGGAGAGCGAGGCCTGTGGTGTGGGGATCTCCGTTTCTTGGCTCAGTCCGTTGGTTGGCACAGAGTTTACCTGGGCTTTGCTGAATTCCAACAATACCCTAGAAGTTTTAAACAAAGAAACCTGTGTGACAGGTTGTCTGCGATAATGCCCAAGGCAACTGGGGCAGAGGGAAGAATGCAAAACTGCTGTTTTATGATTTAAAACAACCCACACCCTCTAAATTATCCACTGCACTCCCCCTCACACGGTCCTCCTCTGACACTCCCACCACGTTTTTTTTCCTGGCCAGGATTTAGGCAGACTGGGTGGACAGGTGATTTGTGGAGCCTGGGATCTCAGGTGAAAAAGCTCCCCAGAGAAAGAGGACTTGGTATGAATGAGGACTTACTGGCATTCTGAGCAGGCTAGCTGTGGGCCTGGAGAGCTTGCTCAGCCAAACACATGGTTATGTGGGCAATCATATCCCCAAACATGGTATGCAGCAGAGCCTCCTCCTCCCCAGCACAGGGAGTAGAGGTGCCAGGACTCTGTGCCGTGGGGCAGGGACTAGGAGAAGCGAGGGCTAGGCAGGTTTCCTAAGCGAGGTCATACTTTGTTCCTGTGCAGGCACTGGGACAGCAAGGGGAGGTGCAAGGACTGGTCCCCTCAGAGCTGGACTGGATGTGGAGACAGCGAAGCCTCACATCCCCAGAAACTGCTGCTGGAGCTCAGTGTATACCAGGTGTGTGAGGGTGGATATGAGTACACCTGAGATGTGCCCCTGCTCACTCTCCATGGTGGGACTGCCACTCCCTGTCTCCTCCGTGCTGCTTCCTGGGGCCACAGGGAGCAAATGTTACTGCCTTGGTACACGTGCGTGCACACACACACTCACACATACACACTGCACAGAAACATGCCCTGGGCCCTCTGGAATGTGCACTGACTAGCAACTGCTCCTCCCTCTCCTGAGGCTTCTGAAGATCCAAGCTCCATTTTGAAAATAAACCCATTTGCTATCTGTTCTGCTTATAAAACCAGGGGAGCATGTCATGGGCAAAGCCAGGTTCAGGTGACCACAGGCTGTCTAAGGTCCCAAAGCCTCTATGCATCTGCCCTGATGGCTTGGACTAGGTCCAGAAGATACATGAAGCTCTGCTTAATTTGGGCTTATGGAAATGAGGATTTTAGAATTCAAGTTGCTTACCTGAAACTTGTCTTCCCAGTGAGCTCTGCACCATCTTAACCCCAAACAACATTTCAAGACATTATAGTCAAGAATAGGTGACCAATCCATAACTGATTTTGACTGGGTGTGGTGGCTCATGTCTGTAATCCCAGCACTTTAGGAGGCTGAGGTGGGTAGAATCACAAGATCAGGAGTTCAAGACTAGCATGGCCAAGATGGTAAAACCCCATCTCTACTAAAAATACAAGAATTAGCCAGGCTTGGTGGCAGGCACCTGTAATCCCAGCTACTCAGGAGGCTGAGGCAGAGAATTGCTCGAACCCGGGAGGTGGAGGTTGCAGTGAGCCGAGATTGTGCCACTGCAATCCAGCCTGGGTGAAAGAGCGAGACTCCATCTCAAAAAAAAAAAGTAACTGATTTTCAACACAGACACCAACACATTTTAATGGGGAGGGAATAGTCTTTTCAACAATTGTGCTGAGATAAGTGGATAATCACATGCAAAAGAAAAAAGCTGGACTGCTATCTCACATTGTATACAAAAATTAACTCAAAGTGGATTAAAGACCTAAAGGTAAGAGCTAAAACTGTAAAACTCTTAGAAGGAAAGAGAGGTATAAACTTCATGTCTTTGGATTAGGCAATGGTTTCTTAGATGTGAGATCTACGGCATAAGAAAGCAATAAAAAATAAATTGTAATCCCAGCACTTTGGAGGCCAAGGCGGGTGGATCACCTGAGGCCAGGAGTTCGAGATCAGCCTGGCCAACATAGTGAAACCCTGTCTCTAATGAAAATACAAAAATTAGTTGGGCGTGGTGGTGCACACCTGTAATCCCAGCTACTCGGGGGGCTGAGGCAGGAGAATCACTTGAACCCGGGAGGGGGAGGCTGCAGTGAGCCGAGATCACACCACTGCACTCCAGCCTGGGCAACAGAGTGAAACTCTGTTTCAAAAAACAAAAATAAAAAATGCTTGTGTGGTTTTTTTTTTTTTTTTTTTTTTTTTTTTTTTTTTTTTTTTTTTTTTGAGACTGAGTCTCACTCTGTCGCCCAGGCTGGAGTGCAGTGGCGCCATCTCGGCTCACTGCAAGCTCCGCCTCCTGGGTTCATGCCATTCTCCTGCCTCAGCCTCCCGATTAGCCAGGACTACAGACGCCCGCCACAACACCCAGCTAATTTTTTGTATTTTTTTTTTAGTAGAGATGGGGTTTCACCGTATTAACCAGGATGGTCTCGATCTCCTGACCTAGTGATCTGCCCGCTTCGGCCTCCCAAAGTGATGGGATTACAGGAGTGAGCCACCATGCCTGGCCAAAACGTTTGTGTTTTAAAGGATACTATCAAGAAAGTAAAAAGACAACTCAAAGAATGGGGGAAATATTTTTAAATTATACAGAAAGGCCTATTATCCAGAATATATACAGAACACTTACAAATCAACAATAAAAAGACAAATAACTAAATTTTTAAATGGGCAAACGATCTGAACAGACATTTCTCCAAAGAAGATATCAAATGTTTGATAAGCACATGAAAAGGTACTCAACATTATTAGTCATCGGAGAAATGCAAATCAAAACTACAATGAAATACCACTTTATACCCACTGGGTTGATTATAATAAAAAAGACAGAAAATAATAAGGGTGGGCAAAGATGTAGAGAAATTAAAGCTCGTATATATTAGTGGTGGGGATGTAAAATGACGCAACTACTGCAGAAAACAATTCGGTAGTTCCTCAAAAAGTTAAACATAGAGTTACATATGACCCAGCAATTCCACCCCTACGTATCTAAGAGAATTAAAAACATATGTCTACCCAGGCTGGGCGTGGTGGCTCATGCCTGTAATCCCAGCACTTTGAGAGGCTGAGGCAGGCAGATCACCTGAGGTCAGGAGGTCACCTGGCCAACATAGTGAAATCCTTTCTCTACAACAAGTACAAAAATTAGCTGGGTGTGGTGGCAGGCCCCTATAATCCCAGCTACTCGGGAGGCTGAGGTAGAATCGCTTGAACCCAGGAGGCGGAGGTTGCAGTGAGCCAAGATCATGCCACTGCACTCCAGCCTGGGGGACAGAGAGAGACTCCGTTTCAAAAAATAAATAAAATATAGAATAAAATAAAATACAACAATACCATCAATTGAGCACTATTGATGCCTCTGTGCCAGGGACCATTCTAAGTACTTAAATCTAAGTACGCAAACCCTCCGAACTATACCTACGCCATCCAGTGATGATTATAATACAGATCCAATCTACACGGAAGAAGCTATTCAGGACAGTCAATTCACTAGGCCAATTGCAATTTGGTTTCTGCCAAACAGAACCGCTTTATATTAATAAATTTCATTTTGAATGTTGTGTCTTTTATGCTTTTCTTTATGTTTAATTTGTGGATGTTTTGATTTCATATGTCTAATGATAAGCACAAGGAATTTATGTCTAATTTCAAGTTACAAATATTTAAAAAATGTAATAACTTTGATGAACTCTAAGTATGGGTGAGAACATTTTACCCTTGAAATATACACTTCAAGAAATGCTGGTCTCTGTGGATGCTCAAGGACTAACTTCAAGGCCCAGCTCTACAAATGCTGGTGCTGGCTGTGTGTTTGTGCATCTGTATGTCTTACATTTGCCAGTTACTCACACCACTGTCTGGCATTTGTCTATACATCCTGACCCTTGCCCCTCCAGTTTCCCCACAATAGCCAGGACAACACTTCCTGCACAGAGAGGATGGTTACTGATTCAGTGACCTTAAGCTGGAATTTTCCAATCACAAGACATATGAGATAAAGGCGAGACATATGACAAGGGGATGGCTAGCTGGTCTGCAGAGGAGGCAGACACACAGGAAGGACTGACAGGTGAGTGAACCTAGGTCATGCCCTGTGCCCGGATCACACTGCAGGCCTGTCATGCCATGGTCCCAGTGGTCACGGGAGGCAGAGATTGTTCCTCCCCAATGTATTCTATCTAAATTCCTCCATTTAACATTTGAAAACTCCACCTAATGTGCTCAGAAGCCATTTCTGGGCCTATGAGACAATCTCTTATATGTGTTTGACTAACAAGCAATGTGCCTGACCTTCCTGGGCTTGTAAGTGGTAGAACAGGACTTGAAACTAGGTCTGCTCCAAGACCAGTCCATAACACCACCAAATGCTGGTGCTCTTTCCATGCTGGATAAGAACCGTGGAGGGACCTCAACCAAGGCGAGGGCACAAGATGAGTGGAAAGAAGGTCCCAAACACGTGGGACCTTCTTTTCCGCTGATGCAACATGGATCCAAGTGAAGGAGGCTTTTAATAAGAAGTTCTCATTTTCCACCTATCAGATGAGCAAATATTCCAAAAGTTCACTAATACCATCAGTTGGCAAGGCTAAGAAACAAGGACATTCCTGGTGGAGTGTAAATGGGCAATAATCTGTGAACATTCCATATTAGTCTATCCTTTTGCTCAGCAATTTTGCTTCTGGGAGTTTACTGAACAGAGATAGCTATGCAGAACTAAAAGACCACATACACAAGGTTATTTATGAAAACACAGGCCCCAGCACCCATTAAATACTGGGCTGATTAAGTAAACTAAGGTACATTCATACACTAGAACAATATGCAATAGAAAAAAAAAGAATGAGGCTAGGCGTGGTGGCTCACGCCTGTAATCCCCAGCACTTTGGGAGCCTGAGGCAGGAAGATCTCTTGAGCCCAGGAGTTCAAGACCAGCCTGGGCAACACAGTGAGACCCCCGTCTCTATAAAAAATAAAAATAAAAATAAAAGAACGAAGAAGCTCTGATATGAAAAGATCTTCTCCAAAACACGATATAGAACAGTGTGTATATACTGCCTTTTTAGGGGAGAAAGTAATAAATAAGGAAGAAATTTTAAAAATCTTTTTTTTTTTTTTTTTTTTTTTTTTTTGGGACAGAGTCTCACTCTGTCGCCCAGGCTGAAGCGCAGTGGCACAATTTCGGCTCACTGCAAGCTCCGCCTCCCGGGTCCACACCATTCTCCTGCCTCAGCCTCCTGAGTAGCTGGGACTTCAGGCGCCCGCCACCACACCCAGCTAATTTTTTGTATTTTTAGTAGAGATGGGGTTTCACCGTGTTAGCCAGAAAGGTCTCGATCTCTTGACTTTGTGATCAGCCCGCCTCGGCCTCCCAAAATGCTGGGATTACAGGCGTGAGCCACTGCGCCCAGCTGAAAATCTTTATACTGGTATTTGTTATAGATGCATTTAGAAATCTGGAAGAATATACAAGAAATTGATTATTATGGTTTTAGGGGTGGGAGGAAAGAATAGGGTAGAGGGAGAACAGGAATGGGAAAGGCTTTCACTGTATACGTTTTAGATTTTTTTTAACCATAAAAAGATTAAGCAAATTTTTTTTTTTTTTTTTTTTTTGAGACAGAGTCTCGCTCTGTCGCCCAGGCTGGAGTGCAGTGGCGTGGTCTCAGCTCACTGCAAGCTCCACCTCCCGGGTTCACGCCATTCTCCTGCCTCAGCCTCCCATGTAGCTGGGACTACAGGCACCCGCCACCATGCCCGGCTAATTTTTTGTATTTTTAGTAGAGACGGGGTTTCACCATGTTAGTCAGGATGGTCTCAATCTCCTGACCTCGTGATCCACCTGCCTTGGCCTCCCAAAGTGCTGGGATTACAGGCGTGAGCCACTGTGCCCGGCTGCAAAAAAATTTTTAAAAGGCTGTGCAAAGAAGGCTCTGCCCAGTTCTCTCTTCAGCCTAGTTCATCTGCCCCACATACTCTTCCACACATCTGTCTGTCCCCAGCTGTCCACCACCTCCTGCATGCAGCACTCAGGTCCTGTGGCCCCCAGGAGGTATTCTGTGAAGTCACACTCTTATGCATTATGTTTCATCTATTTGTTGGAAGTTTTAAATGTACTCTGACCTATTAGTTTCCTTCCTTCTAGATGAAGACAACAATATTTTACACTGTGCCTTGTAGAGACTAAGTATCTTGTTTTTTTGTTGTTATTGTTTGTTTTTAGTTTTGGTTTTATTTTATTTTTTTAATTTAGAGGTGGGATCTTGCTACATTACCCAGGCTGGCCTCAAACTCCTGGGCTCAAGCAATCCTCCTGCCTCAGCCTCCCAAGTGCTGGGATTTCAGGCATGAGCCACCACACCCGGCCAAGTAACTTGCTAAAAGTCACCGGGGCAGAGCTGGAACCCAAACCGGCTCTAAGCTGTTCTAAGTCCACTTTCTCCTCTATGCCTGTATTGCCTGCTACAGTTCCCAGCGACTCCAGTCCCTGGAGAAGTCGATGACTCCCTTGGCTTTCTTTAATTACTAATAGAGTTCGGGAACAGACAATCACATGCTATGGGAAGAAAGGGAGGAGGAGAGGAAAGAAAGGAGGGAGGAGAGAAGATGGGAAGGAGTGGGGGCAGGGTACTCACTCTTGCAGAGACCGGTCTGAGTCCTCAGCATTTGCTGTGCCCAGGTCTGAGTCGTAGGACATGGGCTCCTCGCAATGGTCTGGACTCTTGGAGCCATTCTCTTGGAGTAAGCAGCTATCAGAGTTTAGGCTACAGGACAGCTGGGATGAACTGGCCGTGTCCAGGCTGAGGGAGGAGGCAGTCAGCTTCTGGTTCCTCCGTATCTTATGGCCCGAGTGATGGACTTCGATGTCCTCAGAGCCTGAGGAATGGGAAATGGAATCCAGAGATTCCTTCCGCTGTAGTTCTGCACCAGAGGTAGAGAGAGCGTCCAGCTCAGAAAGCGGGCAAAGCCCAGACAGGGCCAGTGGGGTGAGCGTCCACTCATTTAAGATGGCAGACTTGTAGGAGAGTTCGAAGGACAAGGACGTGAGGCCCTGCAGGAAGCTAAGGAGGAACTCGCTCTCCTCAGCATCCCGGAGCAGGGCGGTGGGCTGATAGTACTCATGCAGGCGGGCCTGCTCCTGCAGCAGCAGCTTCAGGTAGCACTCCATCAGGCCGTCGTTCAGGGCCAGCCGCAGCCATGCCCGGCAGCGGCCCACATCCGTGTTGACAAACGTCAGGTGCTCCAACTCTGAGATGATGTGTCTGGGAAGGGAGAACAGACGTGTTTCAAGAAACTACTCCAAATCACAGAGATGTGCTTTTATCCACTGGTTAGCAGGAACCAGGACTAACCACTGCAAATAGATACAGGCATGAAAAAATATTGGGTAATAGTGTTTTAGGCCAGATGTGGTGGCTCACGCCTGTAATCCCAGCACTTTGGGAGGCCAAGGCAGGCGGATCACTTGAGCTCAGGAGTTCGTGACCAGCCTGGGCAACAGGATGAAACTCTGTCTCTACAACAACAACATAGCCAGATGTGGTGGCTTGCACATGTAGTCCCAGCTACCCAGCTACTCGAGAGGTTGAGGTGGAAGGATAGCTTGAGCCTGGGAAGCAAAGGTCACAGTGAGCGGAGATTGCACCACTGCACTCCGACCTAGGCAATAGTGAGCGGAGATTGCACCACTGCACTCCGACCTAGGCTATATATATATATTTATAATATAATATATATATTTATTGTGTATATATACTTATAATATATATGTATTATATATTATAATATATATAATAATATAATATATATTATATATATTTATTATATAATATATATTATAATATATATTTATTATATAATATACACATTATAATATATATTTATTATATATTATAATATATATATTTATAATATTATATATTTATTATATATTATTATATTTATTATATTTATTATATATTATAATATATATTTATTATATATATTATTATATATTTATTATATATATTTATAATATAATATATATACTTATTATATATATTTATAATATATATATTTATTATAGATATATTATAATATATTATAATATATATATTTATTATATATTATAATATTATATATTTATTATAATTATATTATATATTATAATATATTTATAATAAATATATATTTATTATATATATTTATATATAATTATCTATATATAATACATTTATATATAAGTATATATAATATATAAATATATAAGTATATTATATATAATATATAAATATACAATATATAAATATAAATTATATATATTTACATATTACATATATATATTTTTTGAGATTGGAATTGTGAAAGGTAATTTCCATGTTCATTCCAACTACCACTGGGCCCCTGACACATCTGCTCATCCAAGGCATGCTCTCAGAGCTCTTTAAGTGCAAAGTCCTTGGAGCAGAGAAGATGCAGGGTAAAGACATGGTCCCTGCCCTCAGGCACAAGGGACTGATGAAAAAAGGCATAAAGGGTAGGAAATCAACAACCCTGTAAGAGGATTGGGGAGCGCTCCAATTATAGCATGTTGTGGAAGAGTGGGTGGTTTGGTTGCAAGGCCAGGAAAGAGAGGGTCTTAAATATCAAATCAATAAGGCAACATGGGGCAATGGCCCCACACCCAGCCATGCACAAGAATCCCCTGGGGAACTTGAGCAGGATACAAGTTCTGGAGCCCCAACCTAGTGAATCAGTCTCCAGGCTAGCATCTGGGAGCCTGTGGGCTACAGATTTTTGTTTAGAAAAGTGACTTGACCGCAGTCATGCAGACTGCAGGGTAGATGTTCTGCATAAGGAGATCAGACCCCAGGTGTACCAAACTCAGTCCCGGAATGCCTCAGTCTGATGTACATGCCCCTCTGAGTTACCACAGTCCCTGGCGCGGGTTTATCTCCTCCATGGGAATGTAGACCGCACTCTACTACGCTCAGTGAGTAGCTCCAGGGAGCTTCAGCTCAGTAAATGTTGACCAGATGATGGACTCAAGGAAAGACAGAGTGAGATAAGGGGGATAAACAGAAAGCCAGTGTCACCCAGGAAAGAACGTGAGACAAGGCAGTGGCAGTTGGCATGGAAAGGAAGATTAGAGACTGACAAGGCTTCTTTTGGGCTGAAGGTGGCATTTAGTAGTCCTTAGAGGCACAGTGCCGGCTACTTGCTCAAAAGCCCAGACAGTTAGGGGTCAAAGAGATAAGTGTCTCAGGGTGAATATTCATATGCTTTTCGTGATTCCACTCTTTAATAAAAATAACCCCATACCTCCTTAAGAGATAACATTAATGGCTGGGCGCGGTGGCTCAGGCCTATAATCCCAGCACTTTGGGAGGCGGAGGTGGGCGGATCACAAGGTCAGGAGTTTGAGAGCAGCCTGACCAACATAGCAAAACCCCATCTCTACTAAAAATACAAAAATCAGCTGGGCGTGATGGTGCGCGCCTGTTGTCCCAGTTACTCAGGAGGCTGAGGCAGGAGAATTGCTTGAACCTGGGAGGCGGAGGTGCCAGTGAACCGAGATCGCGCCATTGCACTCCAGCCTGGGTGACAGAGCGAAACTCCGTCCCCCAAACTAAAAAAAAAGATTTACAATGCGGATGTTTGAATAATCTAAGGCAGGGTCAGCAAACGTTTTCTGTAAAGGGCCAGATAGTAAATTCTTTAGGCTTTGCAGGCCACACAACCTCTGTTGCAACTATGTAACTCTGCCCCAGTGTGGCAAGAAAGGCTTTTCCTGCTAAAGGTGACCAGTCCCAGGGCTCAAAGCAGCCACAGGCTCTTGCCTGAGTGCTGAGGGTCTCAAGATCTGCTGGCACACTGGCTGGGAAGCTTGGTCTAGAGATAAGCCTTTCTAGAAGACACTTTCAACCCCTACCTCACCCTATCTCTATGCTAGAACACAGGGCACCTCTGTTGGCTTCCTGAACAGCTGGAGAGGAAAAGCCAAGTGTCCCATACTCTGCTGCTCCTTCGCAAAGCAAAACCTCTACAGCTAAATCTCACTTGTGGGTGACAGCTTTCAGGAGGGGCCAGAAGACAGGCTGGGGCAGAGGCTTCTGGTGGGCACTTTTCTTCCTTTTTCCTCCGGCCTCAGCTCGGATGTGCTTGGCATGCAGGCCATGGATAAATACGGCCTCCAGGGCACTGCACATGGTGTTGGCATCTCCGTCTTCACTAGTGACCACCGTGTCCAGGGACACGTACTGCTTCTGCAAGGCCTTCACAGATCCCACCAGCTTCTTCTTGATGACCTAGGCAGCACCACACAGAACACAAGCCTTTAGGAGAAAATCCTATGGAGAGTCCCTAGAGTGTAATCCTTTACCTGGTGCCAAATACATGTGCAACCACATGCACACACATCTATGGGTGTGTCTGTAGATTCCTTCTGCAAAATTAGCACATTGTTAACTACAGCAAAGAAAGATAAAGCATAGAGAAGAAAAGGAAAATCACACACACTACCCAGAGGTAATTACCGTTATTGTTGTTTCATATGTCCTTTAGTGTAGATACTTTTTGTTTTTTAGACCAAACTTAAGTGAACTTAGAGCCATAGAATCTTGTGTTTAAATATTGGCCCCACCATAGCTGCAGTGATAGGAGCTTGGTAAGTCCATCTAGGACAAGGGTGGGGCTTCCCACCTTTTTTACATGGACAAGCTTCTGTAGAGAATCAGTAAGCCAAGAGGCAAAAACAAACCAAAAAAACCCCATACTGCTTTAGAACAATAAAAACATGAGGAGAACAGGAGCATGGCTTACGTTAAGAAAGATCCTAGGCTGGGCGTGGTGGCTCAAGCCTGTGATCCCAGAACTTTGGGAGGTCAGAGGCAGGAGGACTGCTTGAGTCCAGGAGTTCAAGGCTGCAGTGAGCTGTGATCACACCGCTGTACTCCAGCCTGGGCAACATAGCAAGACCTTGTCTCAAAAAAAGAAAGATCCTAGGCCTGGAAGCCAGAGGACTAGGCTCAGTCCTAGCTGTCAGTAACCAGATGGGCCTCCTCAGACATTCCATTTAACCTCTTTGAGCCTCAATTTCCTTATCTGTTAAAGTGGAAATAATACTTTCTGATCTATAGTACTATAGTACTATGAGGATTCTCCTGAGGACAGGACTACTTTTTTTTTTTTTTTTTTTTTTTTTTTTTTTTTTTTTTTAGAGAAGTGGTTTCTGGTGACAACCAGGAAACCTACTAGATAAATTCTAAAAAGAGGCTGGGTGTGGTGCCTCACACCTGTAATCCCAACACTTTGGGAGGCCAAGGCAGGCGGATCACTTGAGGTCAGGAGTTTGAGATCAGCCTGGCAAACATGGTGAAACCCTGTCTCTACTAAGAATGCAAAAATTAGCCAGGTGTGGGCTGGGTGCGGTGGCTCACGCCTGTAACCCCAGCACTTTAGGAGGCCGAGGCGGGCAGATCACAAGGTCAGGAGATCGAGACCATCCTGGATAACACGGTGAAACCCCGTCTCTACTAAAAATACAAAAAAATAGCCGGGCGTGGTGGCAGGCACCTGTAGTCCCAGCTACTCGAGAGGCTGAGGCAGGAGAATGGCATGAACCCGGGAGGTGGAGTTTGCAGTGAGCAGAGATTGCGCCACTGCACTCCAGCCTGGGCGACAGAGCGAGACTCCGCCTCAAAAAAAAAAAAAAAAAAAAAATTAGCCAGGTGTGGTGGTGAGTGCCTGTAATCCCAGCTACTTAGGAGGCTGAGGCAGGAGAATCGCATAAACCCGGGAGGCGGAGGTTGTACTGAGCCAAAATCGTGCCACTGCATTCCAGCCTGGGTGGCAGAGTGAGACTCCATCTCAAAAAAAACAAAACAAAACAAGACAAAACAAAAAACATACATATAAAAGAGCTGAGTGTGGCACTAAGACTAGTGTTTTATTCATCCTTGTGTCAACACTTGGCACTATGCCTGGCACATAGAAATACTCAATAAGTTATTTGAGTTAAATGAATACACCACAAAATGTACATAGAGTGTCTTGGAAATATAGAGTAAAAATTGAGCATAATTATAAGTATGTGAAAATCACAAATGTTTGGAAAAGGACTGGAAGGGATTAAAGAAAAACTGGTTTGAATTATTGGGTGATAGGATTATGGATACATATTTTAATCTTTTATTTTGATTTCAGCCAAAACAATAAATGTTAACATTCTTTGAAAAGTTAAATTTGAAAAAATATAACAGCTTTAATGAGATATAATTCATATACCATAAAACGTACACCCATTTAAAGTATACAGTTCAATTGTTTCTAGTATATTCACACAATTGTGCAACCATTACCACTATCTAATTTTAGAAGATTTTCTGGCTGGGCACGGTGGCTCACGCCTATAATCCCAGCAATTTGGGAGGCCAAGACAAGTGGATCACCTGAGGTCAGGAGTTCGAGACCAGCCTGGCCAACATGGTGAAACCCTCGTCTCTACTAAAAATACAAAAATTAGCCAGGCGTGGTGGTGCACACCCGTAATCCCAGCTACTTGGGAGGCAGAGGCATGAGAATCGCTTGAACCTGGGAGGTGGAGTTTGTGGTGAGTCAAGATCGTGCCACTGCACTCCAGCCTGGGAGGCAGAGTGAGACTCCGTCTCAAAACAAACAAACAAACAAACAAATAGCGATTTTCTTCACCCCAAAAAGAAATACTGTATATTAGTGATTGCCAGGGGCTGGGAGAAAGGGGAATACGAAGTGAATGCAGTGACTAATCTATTTTCTGTTTCTGTGGCTTTGCATATTTTGTACATCTCACATGAATAGATACCAATAAAACATATGACCCTTTGAATCTGACTTATTTCACTTAGCATATTTTCCATCATGCTGTAGCATGTATCACGACTTCATCCCTTTTTATTGCCAGAAAATATTCTGCTGCATAGATACACCACATTTTATTCATCCATTCATCAGTTAATAGACATTTGGGTTGTTTCTACTCTTTTGCTATTATCAATAATGCTGCTATGAACATCCATGTACAAGTTTTTGAGTGGACTTTATATTTCTAGTTCTCGTGGGTATATATCTAGGAGTGGAATTGTATACATAACCCTATGTTTAACTTATCGAGGAACAGCCAAACTATGTGCCAAAGTGGCTGCACTATTTTACATTCCCACCAGCAATATATGAGTTCCAATCTCTCCACATTTTTGCCAGCGCTAGTTATTGCCTTTTTTATTACAGCCTTCCTAGGGGGTGTGAAGTAGTATCTCACTGTGGTTTCAATGTGCATTTCCCTGATGTCTAATGATAATGAGCATCTTTATTGGCCATGTGTGTATCTTCTTTGGAGAAGTGTCTATTCAAATCCTTTACCCATTTTATAACTGGATTATTTGTCTTTTTATTGTTGAGTTATGTGTTCTTTATATGTTCTGGATACTAGATCCTTATCAGATATTTGATTGGCAAATATTTTCTCCCATTCTGTGGGCTGTCTTTTCATTTTCTTGATAGTATCCTTTGAAGCTCAAAAGTTTTAAATCTTGAAATAGTCTAATTTTAAATGTTCTTTTAAATGCAAGATGTTATTAGTATATTATATTTTAAAAGTACATACATACTTCGTTCAGTTGAGCACCTACTAGGTGTTGGGTTAGGGTACACAGGGAGAAATAAGAAACGCATACCCTCATGGAGTCAGTTTGTGCAGCTGTTGTTAGAAGGCTGAGTTGGCCAGGGTTCTGCCCTAGCTCTGGAGGGTCCTGGGGTGGGATTCGGCAGGCACTGGGGGTGGGAGAATGAGGGTGCAGAGGGGAGGGAAGAGCTTCTGCATGAAAGCCAGCTGGGAAACAGGTGGAGCTGGACTCTCCTGTGGCCAGGACGGGGAAGAGCATGTCTCTCAGGGCTACAGTTTCTTTTAAGCAGAGAGTTCTCTGAGCTGGGAAGCAGCAGTGGGGAGGAAAGGGAAATCCTGGCTTCTCCCCGAAAGCCATCTCAGGATGCTGCTAAGGGACCAGCCCCAAAGCTACCTGACTTCCTGCCTCTCCGAGAGAACAGAGAGCTCCATCCGGAGTACCCAAGATAGCCCAGGAGGGTGCAAAGGGCTGTCCAAGAAAAGGTCCTAGGGGGCTCCAGTGAACTGCTCACAAATAATTACATTTAGAATATCCTAGAAAATGGTAAGTGTTCAGATACATGTAAGTTACCAATTTACCCCCATTACTGAAACAACAAACCAGCGCCTGGGAATATCTGTTTTCCACCCATTCAGTGCTTTGGCCAGACTGTGACCAAATCATGGCCTAAGGGCAGAGGGCTGAAGGGCTGAAGGGAAATCCTTGGTCTTCAGGTTACTGATCTTAAATTCCCACTGCTTTTCATAAATCTCCATCTTATCACCAATAAGGTGATCTAGAAAGGACAGGGTCTCCTCGGAGCCTGCTTATGCTGTAACTTTTTCTCAACCTGGTCTCTCTTGCAGAACAGTGCCCATTCATTTCGAAGTGAGCCAAGCTGATGATACAACTGTCCCCTGCAGCCCTTCCCCACCCTTGATCCTCCCTTGCCCACCTACCGGGATAGCAGCCTTGGGGTCCAGTCCATTCTCCACCACTGAGAGCATCTCCACTCATGCAGCTGCTCCCTCAGAGAATCACATGACACCTGAAGAGACAGATGGCAGCCAGATGAATGGGCAGGCAACTCCCCGCCAGCCAGAGTCCATTCCCAGCAAGCAGTAGGAGGTCAGCCTCTCTTACTCAAACTGCAACCAAAAAGGCCTTTGAAGAACACAAAAGTAAAAACTGATAATAGATTTGAAGGAAAGAAACAAGGAAGGAAAGCCCAGGGGGCTCAGTCCTTGGGAGGCAAGGAGTCCTGGGTGCCGGGGGTGGGTCCACCCCAAGGAGTGGGTGGTAAGGGCGCTTCACATCAAATGCTGCCCAGAAAGCCAGGGCCCTGTAGGATCGAAACCTGTAGGCAGGGAACGACAGGCTGATTCAGATACGGAGCTGTAGGTTCGAGGGGGAGGCTGAAGCTGAAGGTGGCAGGAACCCACTGGGACCAGGAAGCCAGGGGCTCACAGGCTCACACATCACAATCAGGGACTGGGTCCTGCAACACCCTGCCCCCACCCCTCACTACTGTCCCAGTCCGATGTCTGTCAGCTCAGCAGTAAAAAGTACAACTGGAACGGCTTCAAAAGGGAAGGGCTCCCTTGCTGCACTTCTGCTTCTCATTTGGGCTTCGAGGGTCTGGCTTGAGCAGCACAGACAGGGACTTGTCTAACCGGGACGACCACGAGGTCTCATCGCAATTTGCCACCAACCAGGGAGGCATGCACAGACCTCTCAGATGGAGAATGTGTAAATGCCTGTCACGGGGCTCGATATGTACCTGTACCTGATATGTTGTACCTGGTATCTGTCATCCCCGTGTAGTGACCACCTAAACCTACAGACCAAGAATGTCATCGCCTAAATGAGTATGCAGGAAGAGTTGAAGTCAGTGAGTGGTTAAATCCCTCAGGGCTGCCGGCTTCCTCCTGGGAGTGGGTGGGGTGGGGTGGGGTGGGGTGGGGTGGGGACTTACAGCCTGAGCCTGAGGGGGCTGCTGGCTGGCTTGGTCCCACCCCAGCAACTTGGACAGACCTGGGCTAGGCAGGCACATTCACATGTAAACAAATCTCTAGCGAACACCTGGCTGAGCATCAGGGGAACGCAGGGAAAGGTGATGGCTGTCTCAGCTCTCAAACAATCACCGCACAAAGAAGTTAACAAAACCAAGAAAAGTTAAATGGGCTCGATTCTCTTTACATACATTGCCTAATTTATAGCGCTAGGACTGCTGTTTTATTGTCTCCACTTGACAGATAAAGAAATGGCAGCTGACCCAGGTCAAGGAAGTTCCTGAGGTCCCAGGGCTGATAAGTGGCCTGACTCCACCACCAGCCCCCAGGAGGAAGCCAACCCCAGCCCTAGGAAAATTCGATTCCTGAGTGAGTGCTGTAAGCCAAAAATAAAATTCTAAGCCCCCAAACTGCCTGAATGGGCCCCCCTTGGCCAAAGTGATTTTGAAAAAACTGAAAACTGAGTTCAGGCCATGACAGGAAGTGGGGCGTGGGCCATGCCTCATCCTAGCCTCTCCCTTTTGGAGCTTAGACACAATTGACCAGCATTAACATTAAAACAGAATCCTAAGACTGACAGAACAGACTCTCAGCAATTAAGATACCAACTCCAACCTGACGCTGGTCTAACATCACATGGGAGATAACGGGCCCTAAGGAAATCAAAGTATCTTACTCCCAAGTATATTTTTGACATAGTTTGGAATGGCCCTGCAAAGCCATCTCTTGTGGGGAAAATTTATATCCTGCAGCGATTCCCTTCCCTTTCTAGGCCTTTTCCTGATTTACAGGAGATTTAACTAAGAGTCTGACACCTTAGAGACACTTACCATCTATTCTCTTGAAGGCTTCATCTGCATAACATGAACCTCGGCTTTCACAACCCACCTTATCTTAACCCCAAGCTTTTCTTCTGCTGACTTTAACTCTTTAGGCAAAGTTTAACTTTTTCAACCAAATGCCAATCAGGAAATCTTTTAATCCACCTTATCCTGCCCCCACCAATGTATACCTTACATATATTAATTTATGTTTTTGCCTGTAACTTCTGCCTGTAACTTGGATAAAAATCAAGCTGTACCCCAATCACCTTGGGCACATATTCTCAGGACCTCCCAGGACTACGTCATGGGTCATGGCCCTCACATTTGGCTCAGAATAAACCTCTTCAAATATTTAACAGAGTCTGGCTTTTTCATCAACAGTGCCATCACCTCAGAGCTAGGATTCCAGGGGTAGTCTGGGAAGATCCTTTTGCTGGGGGCTGGGAAGAGGGGGTGCAGGGGAACATTAAGGCCAGTGTGGCAGGAAAGGTTTCCTGGACAGTCCTGGAGCAGCAGGAGGTTTGGAAAGCAGACAGGCAGGCTGGCCCTAAATGGTGGAAGGTGCTCTGATTGGATCTCTGGCTTCTGGGGATAGCAGAGGGCAAACAGGACACTGGGAGTCAGGACCCAGAGCCAACCTCCCTAAGTCAGACCCCTCAGGAGGAAGCAGGTGTGTATGGAGGATGGTTCCTGCAGACCCAGTAACAGGCCAGGTGCTGCAGATGGCCAGAAGAGCCCTCAGTCTGACTGCCTCATCCTTCACCACAGTCTGCTCCCAGCTACCCAGGGATTCTCAGGGCCCTCCTCCAGAGACCAGTTCCACATTCTGGCCATGGGGTGATAGGAAAAGGCGGTTGTATGCTGCAGTGACTCTGCATCTAGGGTCACTTCCAGAAACAGGCCTGGTCTTGAGGTCAGGCTCCTTCAAGGCTACCCTTTTGCAGCTCAGCAGGCCACGTCTGGCTTCTCTGGCTCCGAAACCCTGGGCTCCAATCCCAATCCACAATTTCCAGTGGCCTAAGGCCCTCAGGCCCACCCTTCTAGACAGCCCAAAGCCCCAAAGTTGCCCTTCCCTTAGCCAGCTACAGGGCCGGGACCCTAAGGACTTAGACCCAATAATTTGAATTATAGCCCAAGCCCATTAAGACCTCATTAACTAATTAGCTGAGAGTAATAGAGTATTCACAGAGTATTCACTGGGAGGAGCAGGCCATTGGTTAAGTGAGTGCTCTGGCCAAGTAACTGTATGCTAAGAAAACAAAATAGGCCAGGTGCCGTGGCCCACACCTGTAATCCCAGCACTTTGGGAGGCCAAGGCGGGAGGATCACTTGAGGTCAGGAGTTTGAGACCAGCCTGGCCAACATGGTGAAACCCTGTCTCTAATTTTAAAAAAACAAAAATTAGCCGGGCATGGTGGCCCACGCCTGTAATACCAGCTACCATACCGGCTGAGGCAGAAGAACCACTTGAACCCAGGAGGCGGAGGTTGCAGTGAGTCGAGATCGTGCCACTGCACTCCAGCTGGGGCAGCAAAGCAAGAATAAATAAATAAATAAATAAATAAATAAATAAATAAATAATAAACTGAAGCTGGCTGGGCGCGGTGGCTCACGCCTATAATCCCAGCACTTTGGGAGGCTGAGGCGGGTGGATCGCGAGGTCAGGAGATTGAGACCATCCTGGCTAACATGGGGAAACCCCGTCTCTACTAAAAATACAAAAAATTAGCCAGGCGTGGTGGCGGGCGCCTGTAATCCCAGCTACTCGGGAGGCTGAGGCAGGAGAATGGCATGGACCCAGGAGGCGGAGCTTGCAGCGAGCCGAGATCGTGCCACTGCACTCCAGCTTGGGTGACAGAGCGAGACTCTGTCTCAAAAAAAAAAAAAAACATTAATAATAACAAACTGAAGCTAAGAGAGACAGAGCCAGACAAGAGAAGGGTCACTTGGCCTAAAACAGAGTCAGAAATGCCACAAAATGACTGACAAGAGCTCAGAGAAATCCAGCAGAAGAGCCACTTGAAAATTCACAAGATAGGACTGAGCCTGTGGGGTTCCGGCCACAATGCAGGACACCTCTGTTTGTAGGCAGCCATAGCACCCCACCTATCCGTATCTGTTCCATCATGCTCAGGGAGGCAGGGCTCAGATGGTCAGTGACATAAGAACTCACAGCGGGAATCGGAAGGAGGCTTTGTGTCTCTTGACTGTGGGGACAGCACTGCGTCACCCACCCTGGTGGCCCAGATTCTGAATCTACCATCCGATGGAACTGGTTCCACTTTCTGTCCTCAAAACGCTCTTTATTGACACAAAGAACCAAACTGAAGAGAGGTGTGGCTTCAAGGAGACCTACCTGAAGGGAGTAAGGCAAAGCTGGGCAACAGTACCAAAGGGCTCTTGAACATGACGGGTGAAAGCTTAGCAGGGGAAAGGTGACTGGTGCCATTTAGGAAGCCCCAAACCACACCAAGTCTACTACCACCCTATGTATTCACTCACCCTCACGTAGCTCTCCAGAGTGCAGAAAGCAAGCTTCTCTGATGTCCCTCTCTAACCTCATGTAATTCTTACCGCAATCCCGTGAGAGAGTGATTATCCCTGTTTTACAGAGGACAAAACTGAGGCTCAAAGCAATGGGCCTCGGGTAAGGGACAGAACTCTCTGGTTTCTTCATCCCAACTCCTGCATCTTTCCCTGGACCAAAAGGCCTCAGGTCTTTGGCTCAAATTCAGGCAAACTATTACTTCTTCTTTAGAGGTACTCAGAAGCTCCATTTCATCACAGAAGGTCTAAAACCAACAAGAAATAGTTCTGCCAATCAGGTTTATAGCCCCAACCAGCTGAGCCCAGGTCCTACCAATGCTCCTAAAGTCTCAGAGCTATACTTTCTTAAATGTTCCAACATAGTTAGGAAGGAACAGTTACGGATGGTTTCCTGCATTATACTGCCTGGCCTTCTCTATATGTCCAATTTCACTTCCTCCAGAGATCAAAGAAGCAAAAAAAGAGAATGACTTGGATGAGACTTACGTTAAAAGAAGAAAGGGATAACCTGGTTTCACCACTCTCAAAACACTCTACCATCAGTGAACAGCAACCTCTTCTCTTGAGGGACTTCTCAGCCACTCCCCACGGCCTTCTCTCCACTGCCTCAATTGTGTAACTGGCTGTTCAGAGCCACAGCCTGGCTTTAAGCCATCCAACTGCTTACCAATTGATGAGTCATGTTTTTTCAGTTGGAAAAGAATGACAAAGTTATCCTCTGATTCAGAAAGGCAGCTGATCTTTCAGGCATGTGAGTGCTGACTGAGGAAACTGCACCTCTGTCCACCTGCGGAAAGTTGGATTTCTGTGATGGGTGGAATGGTGGGGGTTGGAGCTTTGAAGCAATTAAATACCAGATGAAGGGTGAGAAATTTCTAGCTTGTGATTCCCAGACTCAGGGCTAGTGGATGAGGGCAGAATTGTGGAGTCAGTGAACACTGGCTATCTTTCTTTCCTCCCTCCTTCCTTCCATCCAATATCACCCAGCTTCCCTGTATTCTTGTCCCACATCCCAGAGGATTCTGACGAGGACCAAACTCTGAATGAATGAAAACAGCACTGTTGTCTGACCCATTCACCACTGTATTTCTAGTACCTAGAACAGTGCTTGGCACACACTGGTGCTCAAAAAATAAGCTGTTGAATGAATTGATTAATAAAATAAAAACAAGGCACGGTGCAAGTACCTCCACTTCACACACTGTGGGAAGTTGGGGTATATAACTCTTAAGTGCTGGGGCAACTGTGGAGCTCCTGTCATTAAGCCAAGCTGCCAATAAGGCTGAAAACAACTTAAATATACTGCATATTAATGGGAGGACATTGAAGGTAAACAGCATTCACTTTTCAAAGGAATACGACTATAAATGGCAAGCAGAGACAACGTTCTTTGGGGCCCTTTAAAACTGCAATCAGCCGGGCGCGGTGGTTCACACCTATAATCCCAGCACTCTGGGAGGCCAAGGTGGGTGGATCACCTGAGGTCCGGAGTTGGAGACCAGCCTGATCAACACAGAGAAACCCCCATCTCTACTAAAAATACAAAACTAGCCGGGCATGGTGGTGTATGACTGTAATCCCAGCTACTCGGGAGGCTGAGGCAGGAGAATTGCTTGAACCTGGGAGGCAGAGGTTGCAGTGAGCCAAGATCGTGCCACTGCACTCCAGCCTGGGCAACAAGAGTGAACTCCATCGAAAAAAAAAAAAAAGAAAGAAAAAAAAAACCTGCAATCAAATGGCCCACCCATCTGACACTGGATCCTCAGGATTCAGAGAAAATGTGTACCAAAAAGCCCTCAGGAAACTATAAATGCTGAGCATGGGACTTGGGTGCCTCTGGACTGTCCTTCTGCCTCAGCTACTCTGAGATAACATGGTTCCCTGTGTTCATGGAACCCAAATGGCCAAAAGTCAATGATCCAGCACTTGCAAGAAAGGAAAGCGATTCAAGAGCCTCTGTACCCACCTAGGCCTCAGCCTCCCCAGGACCTACTCACCTATACTCTTCACAACAGGTAACATTGCCTCTGGCACCCATCATATCCCCTGAATTCAGCATCAGGACTGATCTGCCATCAGCTCTGGCAGGGAGAGGCCCTTACAAGTGCCAAGAAAAAGGAACATGAACAATATTCTGTGACCACAGCCAACACCACACAGAACTTCCCAGAGGCTCTCCAGGGCCAGAACACCAACCAGAAGGAAGTGACAGCTTCCATCATTCTGTGCTAAGTGAGCTGAGTAAGTGGTCATCTCTCACCTTCCAGATATCTGAATGATACCTACCATTCCAGCGGCCAGCACAAGTCATTTAATATGAATGCCAGAAACACAATCCCTGAGGACAGGTACAGGAGACCAGATGCCAGGAAAAACCCCGGCCCCACCCAAGAGTTGGGGAGAGCCCACTGCTCCTCCACCCTTATTTACCACCTGAGGCCCTGCACCCGCCAATCATGCTGCTCAGTCTGTAACTGAGGGTCTGAGTGAGCACCTACATTTGGCTGTTGAGGGGCAGCTGGTGGAATTGGCAGGCGACTCTGCACTAAGTTTTCAGGTTGAATGGGAGTTGGGTCGAGGGAAGGAATGGACGCAGAGTTGGGGTGAAGAGTTGCGGTGGGTCAGCGGGGGTGAAAGGACATGGAGATGTCATTTTTAACAAGATTGGGTGAGGGTGGTAGGAAAGGAGGCAGCAAGAGTTCGGGACAGTTTGGCAAAGACTTAGGGATGGAGTGTCCTCCGTACGGCAGGAGATGCAAAGGAAGGTATACAGTGGGCTAGGAGACTAAGGATGTGAAGACACAGTTAAGACTTGGAATAAGGCTGAGATCGGAGTTATCCAGAAGAAAGCGGTGAGCTCAACAGGGCACCTCCTTTGGGGGTGGGTCTCAGATGAGAGGGCAGAGGTAGAATGTTTGGGATGAGCAGATCTTGGGGAGCTGGACAGGGGATGGGGGTGACTGGGATAAGAAAGCTGAGCCAGAAAAGGGGAAACCTGAATGGTGGGTCTCGAGGAGGTGAGCGCGGAGCATCGGGATTACCAGAGGGGTCAGGAGAGAGGATGAGGTGTGTCAGGGCGGGGCGAAGGGACATGGCCGAGGTCGGGGTTGGAACTGGGGTAAAGTGAGGTCACCAGTGAAGCTGCATTTAAACAAGACCGCTGGTGAGGGGATGCGGGCGCGGGCTGGGGGCTGGACAGGCGGAGGGGACGGGGCCACAGCGGCGGTGCAGGGGGAAGGGCTGGGTCGGAGCGGGGCGGGCGCGGGCTGGGCAGGGCTGAGGGCTCTGAAGTAACCAGGGGCCAGGGATCGCGGAGGGAGCGGGAGACCCACCGCCCGTTCGCGCCTCGACCCCGCTGCCCCTCCGCCGCCCTCCTCGCATCTTGACCCCCTAACTCACCAAGCGGAGCGAGGAGCGAGGCGAGGGGCGCTCCCGGCCGCGGCAGCCCCTCAGCCTCCGAGCCGACGATGCGGTCTCTTGGTCACTGACAACAGGAAGCGGCGCCCCCGGCCCCTGACGCCATCACGTTGGCTCGGCGTTCCGGCCCTGCCCCCGGCCCGCGGTGCCAATCGCGCGGCCCGGAGGAGCCTTGGGGCGGGGCCAGCTGCTCCCGGAAGTCCCTGGGAGCTGAGCCCCAGGGCAGATGCGAGGTCTGGGAGGCTGGGGAACTGGGGGCGCCTGCCGGGCACAGAGAGGCGAAGGCACCGGTGTCAGGGGGAACGCGTCCGTTACCGCCCGCCTCCCGCAGGTCTGCGTCAAACTAGATCCTGGCTTCTGGGTTCCTGACCTCGTTTGGCCTCAGAACTATCTGTGCAACATTGGGGCTGTCACTTCGCCTCCCTCAGTTGAAGAGTTCCCACTTGTGAGTGGGACTAATAACGCCTGTCCTATCTTTGCCTCCCCGAGGGCAGCAGTGCAGCCCGTGGGGCGGAGCCCGGGCCCAAATTGGAGCCTCCGCCTTGCGCTTTCAGGATAAAAATAGCTGTTTTGACCACACTTTATCCCAAGGGATCGCCTTGAGGTCCCCTTGGGCACTCTCCAGTGTGTAACTCACCCATTGGCACCGCCTGGCATGAAGCTTAGGGGCCTGGTTATTCTCTTCTAGCCCATGTAGAGGATTTCTTTCTTCCTTTCTGTTTTTGTTTTTGAGACAGGGTCTCACTCTATCGCCCAGACTGGAGTGCTGTGGCACGTTCACGGCTCACCACAGCTTTGACCTCACAGACTAAATGGTTCTTCCACATCAGCCTCCAAGTAGCTGGGACTACAGGCGGGCACCACCACGCCCAGCTAATTTTTTCTTTTTTTTTAAAATTTATTTATTTTGTAGAGACAGGGGTCTTACTGTGTTGCCTAGCCTGGTCTCCAACTCCTGGCCTCAGGCGATCCTCCCGACTTGGCCTCCCAAAGTGCTGGGATTACAGGCATGAACCACCACACCTGGCCTGTATGTCTTCTTTCTAACGCAAAAGTGACATTTCTCTTTCAGATGAACTCGGAACAAAATGTCATAAGTGGTGACCACAGCTAGTGAAGAGCAGGGCAGGGAGTGTTGGCGGGGACCTATGCTCTGGACACTTTATACTTGCAGGCTTTGGTCAATTGGGAGCCTAGGGCCTGAGTGTAGATGAGGAGAGGTACTGCTACATGCCAGTCCTAAGTGGGCACATGGGTTGGCTGGGGAACGGGCCAGTTCTTGGAAGCAAGCTTCACTGCCCTCGGCCTGGGCGTCCTGTGCTCTTTTGGCTTCTCTGGGTAGGAAGGTGTCCTTCCTATCTCTGCAAAGGTCAGAGTCCCACTGTCTGCTTTCAAGTATAAAACCAACACTTGCGGGTATGACCCTGGACTGTATGAGGGCCGCCCTTTCAGTAATTCTCTCTCCAGGAGTGAGAACCTCCCCTTCTCAATTTTAGACTAGGTGGATTTGAGTGTGTTTAGTGCAGTTAATGGTTGAGCAGGAAGATTAGATATAAGGACACAGAGACAAACTATTCTCTTGGTGTTAAACTCATTTTAAACGAAGTGGAAAGTAAGGGATTTAGTAGGGAAATCCTTTCACCTTGGCAAAAGGATAGTATACAACTGGCACAGCATGATCCTTGGTGGCTTGGCACAAGCATTCCCTGTCCCCCATCAAGCACATAATGTCCCTCAGTAATTCCACTGCATTTTTGTGCAGCGGCTGTGTGCTGGAGCTGTGGGGAACCCCTCGGTAATCTCTTGTCTGCTTTTTAGGAGCCCCTATCTCCTGGTCTGCTCTTACTTCCCAAGCTACCCTGCTTCTTTGAAAGGTCTGCAGGCTTGTCTACCTCTTCTCAGCTTGCTCTGCATGCCTTGGGGAAGCTGCATAAAGCATGCATCATGAAGGAGGGGGGCGGAGGAGAGGGAAATGCATGTTTCCAGAAATGGACCATGAGCCATTTGTTTCCACAAATGTTTGTGTTCCACAAACACAAAGCCATGTTTCCACAAATGGACCAGGCAGGCTCCAGATGGGGGGAAAAAAAAAACCTTTACATTATCATGTGACTTGCACAAGAAAAAAGTTACCTGCAAAGGGCCAAGGGACCAGAGAGGAGAACCTGAGAGGTATCCTAGAGGAGGCGACTTTTGATATGAGCTTTCTAGGTGAGTAAAGGGCATTGCAGGTGAAGGGACTGGCTGGTAAGTGGCCAGCAGATAGGAATACAGGCTGAGCTCAGGGGAGGGTGCACCCAGAGGTGGGGAGGAAGGTAGGAAGTGAAAAAGGAGGCTGGGCGCGGTGAGTCATGCCTGTAATCCCAGCACTTTGGGTGACCAAGGCGGGTGGATCACTTGAGGTCAGGAGTTTGAGACCAGCCTGGCCAACATGGTGAAACCCCATCTCTACTAAAAATACAAAAATTAGCCAGGTGTGGTGGTGTGCGTCTGTAGTCTCAGCTACTAGGGAGGCTGAGGTATGAGAATTGCTTGAACCCGGGAGGCAGATTGCAGTGAGCCAAGATAATGCCACTGCACTCCAGCCTGGGTGACAGAGGGAGATCCTGTCTCAAAAAAAATTATTTTTAATAATAATAAAATAAAAAAAAAATAAATAAAAATAAAAGGAAGTGAAAAAGGAAAGGGTAAGGGGAGAGGGCCAGAATGGAAGGGGAGCTGAAGACTGAGCAAGGCAAAGTTGGAGGCCAGTGCAGGAAGGGCTCAAACTATTTGCAAGGATGGTTCACATCCCACTGGTCTGTCAGCTTAGATTTAAAGCACTACCTAGAGTTATTCAAAGCCAGACAGGAGAACTGCAGGCATCAGAATGCCCTGGGGACAGGTCCAAAATGCAGATTCCTAAGCCCCACACTAACCCTAAAGAGTCACTCTAGGATGAGGTCCAAGAATTTGGGCTTGACCCCACCTCTCCTGTCCCCTGCCCTCACCACTGAGGACCTAAAGGATAATGAAAGGGGGGAATCTGTGCCCTAAATAATCCCTTTTGGCAGTTACTTTCTGTTTTCAAATCTGTCCTCCGGGACTAACCTAAGAGATAAGGGGTAAGGGAATTAACATTTATGGAAAATGGAAGAACCCACATAGGCACCTGTGTTCACCTTATATTCCTTACCAGCCACCTGAAAGGTGGGTGCTGCCATTATCTCCAATGTATGGATGAGAAAATAGGCTTAAAAGAGGTTAAGTGGCCAGGCGTGGTGGCTCACGCCTGTAATCCCGGCACTTTGGGAGGCCGAGGTTGGTGGATCATGAGATCAAGAGATCCAGACCCTCCTGGCCAACATGGTGAAACCCTGTCTCTACTAAAAATACAAAGAATTAACTGGGCGTGGTAGCGCGCATCTGTAGTCCTAGCTGCTCGGGATGCTGAAGGAGGAGAATTGTTTGAACCCAGGAGGCAGAGGTTGCAGTCAGCCGAGATCACACCACTGAACTCCAGCCTGGTGACAGAGCGCAACTTCATCTCTAAAAAAAGAAAAAAAAAAAAAAAAGAGGTTAAGTAACTTGGGGGGCCCACAGCCACAGAAGTAGTAAGTGCTAGAAGTAGGATTCTTACCTAGTTCTTTCTGATTCTAGTTTCAGCTTTGTTCAGTGGGTTTTAGAGCCAGGGCTGCTTAGGTTTGAACCTCACCTCTATCCCATATTATTTGCTGGGACTTCCTTAAAACAGTGTGGGGCCCAGGGCAACCCGATGAGTATGGGGCTAAGACAGCTGCCACCGAGTCAGCATTTTTCACAGGCCCCTTGAGATAGCACTGAAGACAGAAGTTTCTAAATCGAATTTTATTGATGTTCAGGAAAGCGAAGTAAGTCACAACGCCCCTTGGCCCTCAGCCCCAAGCAGAGAGCCCAGAGTGTGTGACCACAGGCAAGTGCCAAAACCTCTCTGAGCCTCAGTTCCTCATCTGCAAATAGGGGCTAATGTCAGTTGATGTGAGGATTAACTATCATGATATCCCGGCTGGGCACAGTGGCTCATGCCTGTAATCCCATAACTTTGGGAGGCTGAGGTGGGTGGATTACTTGAGGCCAGGAGTTCGAAACCAGCCTGGCCAACATGGTGAAACCCCATCTCTACCAAAGATACAAAGATTAGCCAGGCATGGTCGTGCATGCCTGTAGTCCCAGGTACTTGTGAGGCTGAGGCACAAGAATCGCTTGAACCTGGAAGGCTGAGGTTGCAGTGAGCTGAGATTGCGCCACTGCACTGCAGCCTACATGACAGCGTGAGACTGTTCCAAAACAATAACAACAACACAACAAAAAAAAAAAAGAAAAGAAAAAGATGATATCCTTAATGCAAGTTCTGGCCTGTAGTAAGTGCTCAAAGATGAACAGCTGTTACTATTCTAGTTTTGGCTAATTTTCACCCTGCCAGTTGGGCAGGTGCTTGCCTTCCATTGCTCTTGTAAGCACTTGAATGAGAGCCTTTCTTGTCTGAACCCCAGATATATTCTCACTTGGCATCTGATTGAAATCATAAAACTAGCGTTAATGCACCCTCCTCTCTGGACACTGGAATCACTGGTGTGCTCTTCAGTTCTGTTGTAGGAAGCTGTTTCTTTCCACTCTCTTTTTTAAGAAATTGATTAAAAAGTGTTGTTATACACACGGTTTACAATTCAATAAAATGAAACGGAATGGGGATGAAACATAACGAACAACAGCAGTTCAGGCCGGGCGCGGTGGCTCACGCCTGTAATCCCAGCACTTTGGGAGGCCGAGGTGGGTGGATCACGAGGTCAGGAGATCAAGACCATCCTGGCTAACACAGTGAAACCCCATCTCTAGTAAAAATACAAAAAACAAACAAACAAAAAACAGCAGTTCATTGTCCCCACTGTTCCCACCCTTCTGGGGAGCAGGCTTTCAGCAGAATCTTCTGGTGCTTCTCCCCACATCTCCTGCATGTCTCATTGTTTGTATTTTATTATTTTTTTGAGACACAGTCTCGCTGTCACCCAGGCTGGAGTGTGGAGTGCAGTGGCGCCATCTTGGCTCACTGCAACCTCCGCCTCATGGGTTCAAGCAATGCTCCTGCCTCAGCCTCCCTACTAGCTGGGATTACAGGCACGTGCCACCATGCCCAGCTAATTTTGTATTTTTAGTAGACGTGGGGTTTCACCATGTTGTCAAGGCTGATCTCAAACTCCTGACCTCACGTGATCCACCCGCCTTGGCCTCCCAAAGTGCTGGGATTACAGGCGTGAGCCACCGCGCCCAGCTGTCTCATAGTTTTAGACACTATCTGTTGCCTTCCTAGTAAACCAGGCAAGGACTTAGCTCTTTTACACCCCAGCCCTGTCCATTCTTGACGTTTGGTTATGCCACAATTTGTAGAAAATTAAGTGTTTACAGAATTGTGACTATATAAATAGTATTCACCACAGAGCTTAATAATGTGCTGTGAGGTCAGGCACGGTGGCTCATGCCTGTAATCCCAGCACTTTGGGAGGCCAGGGTGGGTGGATCAACTGAGGTCGGGAGTTCAAGACCAACCTGGCCAACATGGAGAAACCCCGTCTCTAATGAAAATACAAAAATTAGCCGGGTGTGGTGGTGCCCCCCTGTAGTCCCAGTTACTTGGGAGGCTGAGGCAGAGAATCACTTGAACCTGGGAGGCGGAGGTTGCAGTGAGCCGAGATCATGCCACTGCACACCAGCCTGGGCAACAGAGTGAGACTCCATCTCAAAATATAATAAAATAAAAATAAAATACACTCTGATGATGGCTGCTTCCCCCAAGGGTGCCTCATGCTCTCTCCTTTTCTTTCAGTGCCATCTGCCATTATCATGCCCTCGTTCTCTTCCAGTGCTCTGGCGGAGCAGGTGGGGCCCATGCTTGCAGTGCCCTCTCCAAGTTCTGTCCTCCATATGCTCAAGTTATCCCCTAAACTTGTCACATGTGGTCATCCTGAACTTTGCTAAACTGCTTCCTGGGTTGGGGCCTTTATTTCCTGGCTCCCTTCTCTTCTTGCTTAATTTCCCCTCCCTTTGCTGCAGCACATACTCAGTTAAGAATCCCTTTCTAACATTAAAAAAAGAAAAAGAGAATAGTTCTTGGACCTCCTCATGATAGAAGTTATATCTTTAGGCCGGGCGTGGTGGCTCACGTGTGTAATCCCAGCAGTTTGGGAGGCCGAGGCAGGTGGATCACCTGAGCTCAGGAGTTCAAGACCAGCCTGAGCAACATGGTAAAACCCTATCTCTACAAAAAGTACAAAAATTAGCCAGGTGTGGTTGCACGTACCTGCAATCCCAGCTACTCAGGAAGCTGAGGGAGGAGGATCTCTTGAACCCAGGAGGTGGAGGTTGCAATGAGCTCTGATCATGCCACTGCACTCCAGCCTGGGTGACAGAGTGAGACCCTGTCTCAAAAAAAAGAAAAAAAAGTTGTATCTTTAATATCCATTAACTGAAAAATAAAAATAAAAATAAGGACCAAAAATTACCATGCGGACACACGTGCTTTTAAATGAATTTGTGTGTTATTTACCACAGTAACATCTACGAACTTGTGAAAAACTGTTACTGGTTTAGGCTTAAGGGTTTGCTAGCTTCAATGTTCAATGGGTGGGCGTGGTGGCTCACACTTTGGGAGGCGGCCAAGGCAGGCAGATCACTTAGTCCAGGAGTTGGAGACCAGCCTGAGCCACATAGCGAAACCCTATCTCTACAAAAAATTTAAAAATTAGCTGTGCGTGGTCACGCGCACCTGTAGTCCCAGATATTGGAGGACGGTGGGGGGTGGCGCTGAGGCAGGAGGACCACTTGAGGCCAGAAAGAAGGTCAAGGCTGCAGTGAGCCGAGGCTGAGTCACTGCACTCCAGCCTGGGTGGCACAGCAAAACTCTGTCAAAAAACAAAACAAAACCAACCAAACAAACAAGAACCAAAGTTGGATGCAGTGGCTCACATCTGTAATCCCAACAATTCGGAAGGCTCAGGCAGGAGGATTGCTTGAGGCCAGGAGTTCAAGACCAGCCTGGGCAACATAGTGAGACCCTTGCCTCTGAAAAAATTAAATATCAATAAAAACAAACCCTAGTAGCTTCAGTCTTTGATTCTCCATCCCTCATTTCATCCCTTTGTCTTCTGGTAATAGAATTTCCTTCTTGTTTTTCTTTTGGGATGTGCCACCTTCGCTCCCTGGGATTCTGCTGGGATTGAGTTACCGCCTTCCAGGCTCAAGCGATCCTCCCACCTCAGCCTCCCAAGTCGCTAAGACCACAGGCACATGCCACCATGCCTGGCTAATGTTTTGTATTTTCTGTAGAGCTGGGGTTTTGCCATGTTGCCCAGGAATTTTTCCTTTAATGTTCTCCTGCTACTTACTAATTCACTTTGTCACCCTGTGAGCTCATAAGAGCAGAGAGATAGCAACAGGAGCTAAAAAACTCTAAGCTGTGAAAAAATATTAAATATGAAATCATGATAGCTATTAGCTTAATTTGTTTTAAGCAAATTGCAAAGTAATTTTTTGGGAATCAGTGTCCCACTGCAGTGATGACATATGGGGATTCCTAATTCCCAGTATGTTTTTAAAATAATTTGTAAACACCTAATACAAACACGATATGAAATTCAAGAGGTACAAAAGGGCATACAGCCCTGCACCCTCCCAGTTTCCCTCCCTGAAGGCCGCCACCATTACCAGTTTCTTGTGTGTGCTTCCAGAGGTATTCTTGTCCAACAGAACTTCAATGATGAAAACAGTTACCTGTGCTGCCCAGTTTGGTAGCCATTAGCCACACGGGGCAGTTGAGCACTTGATATGTGGCTAATGTGTCTTAGGAGCTGACTTTAAAAAAAAATTTTTTTTTTTTTTTTAAAGACTCAGTGTTTTGCTCTGTTTACCAGACTGGACTGCAGCGGTGTGTGAACATGGCCTCAAACTCCTATTTATTTATTTTTTGAGACAGGGCCTCACTCTGTTGTCCAGGCTGGAGTGCAGTGGTGCAGTCATAGCTCACTGCAACCTTGACCTCCTGGGCTCAAGAAATCCTCCCACCTCAGCCTCCTAAGTTGCTGGGACTACAGATGCATGCCACCATGTTTGGCTGATTTTTACAATTTTAAATTTTTTGCCTTAGGCGCAGTGGCTCATGCCTGTAATCTCAGCATTTTGGGAGGCTGAGGCGGGCAGATCACCTGAGGACAGGAGTTCGAGACCAGCCTGGCCAACATGGCGAAAACTTGTCTCTACCAAAAATACAAAAATTTGCTGGGTATGGTGGTGCGTGCCTGTAGTCCAGCTACTTGGAGGCTGAAGCACAAGAATCACTTGAACCCAGGAGGCAGATGTTGTAATAAGCTGAGACTGCGCCACTGCACTCCAGCCTGGGTGACAGAGCGAGACCCGTCTCAAAAAAATAAAAAAATAAATAAATAAATAAATAAATTTTTTGTAGAAAAGGGGTTTCACTATGTTGCCCAGGGTGGTCTTGAACTATTGGCCCCAAGCTATCCTCCCACTTGGCCTCCAAAAGTACTAGGATTACAGGCATGAGCCACCGTGCCTAACCTAAATTTATATGTAAATAGCCATATGTGGCTAGTGGCTACTGTATCAGACCTCACAGTTCTGTACAGATAATGCACAGCACAGAGTAGCATACTATACACGCCCTACTAAATCTTGCTTTGCTCCCTTAACAGCACCTATGCATCTTGGAGACAGATTGTCCCAGTCTGCCTCATTTTTAAAAACTGCTGCATAATATCCTCTTGTAATCCACAAAGGCAATCCCAGACCCAGCCTGGAGAGCCATGGGTCATCACTTTTTACAACAAGCTCTAAAATCTTCCACATATACCATAACCAAGGCACTTCAAAACAACCCTAGGTTCCTCATGCCTCTACTTTTATCAGCCTGGGCCTGACATAGTTGGACATTGAATAGTCACTTTTGGGGGCTGGTGGAAATAATTTGCCATGAGTGACTGCCCTAAAATATACTCTCCACCCACGTGGCCCATGCCTGGCATTCACTAGTGCTAGTGGCATTCTTTAAGGTTGCTCATATCTCTAAGTGGTTCTCCTTTAAAGAGCAAAGTCTCCTGGGAAAGGTGGTCATTAAGCAGAACATCTGGGGCTGATCTTGCTTTTGCCCTGTTGAGAGGGGCCAAGGGACTTGGTAGAGCAGCAGGTGCTCTGACGGTGAACCTCATTGTTTTTAAAATTATTCTTAAGAGGCCAGGTGCGTTGGCTCACACCTGTAGTCCCAGGACTTTGAGGAGCAGAGGCAGGAGGATCATTTGAGTCCAGGAGTTCAAGATTAGACTGAGCAACATGGGAAGACCTCATCTCTACAAAAAATTTAAAAGAAAATTAATTGGGCATGGTGGCCCGAGCCTGTGGTCCCTGCTACTCGGGAGGCTGAGGTGGGAGGATCACCTGAGCCCAGGAGGTTGAGACTTGCAGTGAGCTGAGTTCACACCACTGTACTCGAGCCTTGACGACAGAATGAGACTGTCTCAAAAAAAAAAAAAAAATTGTCCTTAAGTCCATGTGGACCCCTGACTAGGTTTGTGCCCTAGACAGCCTTCCTCTGAGGGCAATTCAGGTGGTGAGACTCCAGCTTTAAATGGCCTCTAGAGAAATTTCACTAACCTGCCTTGGTGTTTGACCCTGTATAACCCCTTTCTTCTGGAGGTTCCTTTGGGTGGCAGTAGATACGGGATTTGGTGTCTGACAGATCTGGGGACAGATCCCAGCTCCAAATGGCAGAGTCTCTACAGATTACAAGCCAAATACTTAGCACTATGTGCTGATCTTCAGGAAGTCAGTCTATATTTCATAACAAGTCACATGGGGATGATGAAGGAATGGCCTAAAATGCTCTCAGTAATATTCCTGAGTCATCCCTCAGGGCTGGGCTTGGTGTTACGCATGGCGGGGAAGGGAGCAGAGCTGTGTGCAGAGGAAGATGCAGTTCTTGCCTTGTCAGGGTCCCTGACCTGATGGCGACCCATGGTGTTTTCATAGTGACAGACACCACTGTAAAAGCAGACCCAGGCTGTGCAACCCCCAAAGCAGGCCTCCTCACTCACCGGGATAGATAGACTATTGGCCCTACCTGCACCCACCGCTTGCCATGGTTTTGTTGTGGGTGGAGGGTACTTTCCTGCCCCCTGGCTTTGGGTTTGCCCACGTGGCTTGCTCTGGCCGTGGAATGAAGCAGAAACGAAAGGCTGCCAGTTCCGAGCCCACGTCTCAAGTCGCCTTAGGTGGTTCCGCGGGCCCCGTGCTGTTCCACCTTCACCCAGAAGGCCTTCTCTGGTGCAGCCACTGCTTCTTCAGCCTCGGCCCAAAAGGAACGGAGGAGCCCCCCTGGCCGATCCGCAGGCCTGCAGGGAGCCACAGAGCGCAGCGGCCGGCCCAGCGTTCAAGCTCAAGCACAGGGCTGCGAGAACCTTGTTCCAGCCGCCGTTTAGGATGGTTGATTAGGACGCGTTGCCGTGGCGGTAGCTCACCAATCCAATGCGTGCACCTGCTCCTTTATTAGGCTATAGGGCCAGTGGCTCCCACAGGGACCTGATACAACCGTGCGTTAAATAAGGAGCTTATTGGGCTTTCATGTTGTAAGCCAGCGGAGAAGTCCAGGACTAGTGTGGGGGCTCCGGGGGGGCTGTGGCCCCCATCCGCATGGAGCCTCCCCATAGTTCACAGGTCTCAGTCTTCCGAGCCTTCAACCCTGCGAGCCCGAACAGTCCACAGGGCGGCGCCAGACCCTCTTTCGAACGCCATCCTCTAAAGCCTAGGCTCCAACCGGCTCCACTTCTTCAGGCTCAGGATTTTCACTCTTCTCGAATGGGGGTGGCCCTCCCCCAATATTCTGAGTCGCAACAGCATCTCCCTCCCACCAGGACCTCAGAGCCAGAGCTGGGCGAGAGGCCCTGACCTCTGGGGTAGGGTGGCAGCGTCCGTGTGAAGGTGCGGTCCTGCCTCCCATCCCCAGGCGCCCGGCCTCTCCCACCCTCAGCGCCCTGCTCACCTCCAGCTGAAGACACCAGGGCACCTCTGCTTCCTCCCTGCCCTCTCTGCAGTACCGCAGAGTGAGCATAAAAGGGCTTAATACAGGCTTTGCCGGGCGTGGAGACTCCCACCTGTAATCCCAGTAACTTGAGAGACCAAGGCGGGAGGATCACTTGAGGCCAGGAGTTCAAAACCAGCCTGGGCAACAAAGTGAGGCCTGTCTCTGGGAAAAAAAAAAAAAAAAAAAAAAAAAGAATAAAAGAGGTCCCTTCTTCTGGGAGATTGATGTAGGGGAGTGTGAGTTAGAAGGGAGGCATCGAGGATCAGTCATTTAAAGCAGCATCCAAGGATGTTCAAGGCTAGAGATCCACAGGCGTATTTTCAGAAACTGAATCTCCTGGCGGGGCACAGTGACTCATGACTGTAATCCCAGCACTTTGGGAGGCCAAGGTGAGCGGATCACTTGAGGTCAGGAGTTCAAGACTAGCCTGGTCAACATGGTGAAACCGTTTTTAGAAAAAAATAAAAATTGGCCGGGCATGACAGTGGGCGCCGGTAATCCCAGCTATTCGGGAGGCTGAGGCAGGAGAATCACTTGAACCCAGAAGGCAGAGGTTGCAGTGAACTGAGATCACACTACTGCACTCCAGCCTGGGTGACAGAGTGAGACTGTCTCCAAAAAAAAAAAAAAAAAAGACCCCAAAACCCAAAACAAGCCAGGCGCGGTAGCTCGCACCTGTAATCCCAGCCCTTTGGGAGGCCAGGGCGGGTGGATTACCTGAGGTGAGGAGTTCGAGACCAGCCTGACCAACATGGTGAAACCCTGTCTCTACTAAAAATACAAAAATTAGCCGGGCATGGTGGTGCATGCCTGTAACCCCAGCTACTAGAGAGGCTGAGGCAGGAGACTTGCTTGAACCCAGGAGGCAGAGGATGCGATGAGCTGAGATCGTGCCATTGCACTCCAGACTGAGCAACAAGAGCAAAACTCCATCTCAAAAGAAAAAAAGAAGAAGAAGAAAAAACAAACAAAACTCTTGAATTTACCTGTGGATACCTTTCCTCTGGCAGCCTTTTTCAATGAGGAGTATGTTTTCTCCAATACTATATGGCCTGCGGACCGCTCAGCTTTCATTCCAGTGAAAACATTCCAGAAAAAAACTCTGAATCAATCCCAGGTGTTTCTCCAATCAACTCAGGGCATGATTGTGTGTCACCTGCTGCCCAGCTAGAATGACACCTCTCCAGGCCTCTGACTTAGCTAGGTCTCCACCTTGTGACTCCACCATAGACTCCATGCCTTCTTCTTTCGCAAAGCCTCGGACACGAAAACACCTACCAAAAGTGAGTAGGGTGCCAGGACACCTCCAATTATAAGTGGGGCTGTCCAGCACTCCTGGATGTGGAGGTGTGATGCAGAGTGGTGGCTGCTCGTGACACTCATTTCACCCCTTTCTGTGCAGGTGCCAGAAGCCCAGGAAGCACATATCAAGGCTCACTTGCCAGCGGG
Organism: Nomascus leucogenys; assembly: GCF_006542625.1. Classification (NCBI taxonomy): domain Eukaryota; kingdom Metazoa; phylum Chordata; class Mammalia; order Primates; family Hylobatidae; genus Nomascus; species Nomascus leucogenys. Next base: position 30,666,034 of record NC_044399.1, on the reverse strand, counting down.
GTGCTGCCAATAGAATGTAGTCACGTGGAATTTGGAATGTGGAAAGGAGGTAGAAGTCATCCTTTCCTCCCCCGTAGCAGCAGGCGTGCAGGCTCTGGTGGTCAGCTGGACTCCATACTCCCCCACCAGTCACCAGCCTGGGGACTGTGGGGACTGCAAGGACCTCAGCAGCGGTTTCCCAAGTTTCCTGACTTCTTCCGTCCTCTGGAAATCAGCTGTGGTAAAGTAGCCTGAAAGCCAGTGGTGCAACCCCCTCCCCCCAACCTTCACCACCTCTAGCCCCTCCAATCATAAGCACTAATTGCCTATATACAACCCCTTTTGTTGGAAATATCTCGAGTAATTTCTGTTTTCCCATCTGGGGTAGTGGAACATAAGAAGAAATATACATTTGGTCTCTGCCCCCAGTTCCTCACACAAAGCTCCTAAAACCCTTGGAAACTCCTGAATGATGGGGGTGCTGGGCATTGTCTTCCTTTCTTAAAACATTTATCATTTTTCTTTTCTCCCAGGGGTTTTTTCCTTTTTAAACTTTTCTTTTGGGTTAGGGGATACACATGCACGTTCGTTATATAGCTAAACTTGTGTCATGGAGGTTTGTTGTACAGATTATTTCGTCACCCAGGTACTAAGCCTAGTACCCAACAGTTTTTTCTGCTCCTCTCCCTCCTCCCACCCTCCACCCTCAGGTAGGGCCTAGTGTGTGTTGTTCCCTTGTGTTTATGAGTTCTTATCATTTTGCTCCCACTTATAAGAACATGCAGTGTTTGGTTTTCTGTTCCTGTCTTAGTTTGCTGAGGATAATGGCCTCCAGCTCCATCCGTGCTCCTGTGAAAGACATGATCTCGCTGTTTTTTATGGTTGCACATCTTTTGTTCTAACATTTGGTCCTTAAACCTGGTTCCTGACACAGAGCTCCTAAATCCCTTGGAATTTTCTGGGTGATAGAAGCGTCCTTTGTTCTCATGAGGTGACTCTTGGTGGGCTCCTTATTTGGGGACTGGTCACGAAAAAGACCTAACTATGGTTGGAAGCGTTGTGCTGTCAGCCCCATTCCCCATCTTCTGGGGTGGGGAGCGGAGCTGGAGCTCGATCATGCCTACGTGACAAAGCCTCCATAATAATCCTTAAAAGACAGGACTTGGAGAGCTTCTGGGTTGGCGAACACATCCCTGTTCTGGGAGGGTGGTGCACCCCAACTCCCCAAGGACACTTCCAGACCTCACCCTGTGTATCTCTTCATCTGGCTGTTCATTTGTGTCCTTTAAAATATCCTTTGTAATAAATCAGCAATAGTAAGAAAACTGTTTTCCTGGGTTCCATGAGCTGTTCTAGCAAATGTTCAAACCTGAGGAGGGAGTTGTGGGGACCTCCAATTTATAGCCAGTTGGTCAGATGCATAGGCGATGCTTGGCCTTGCACCTGGGGTCTGACGTGAGGGTGGTCCTGTGTGACTGAGCCCTTAACCTGTGGAGTCTGGTGCTCACTCTGCTTAGGGCTTCTCTGCCTTTGTAGTGTCCTGTCTAGAAGCCTTTCCTTCCTCTTGTCAGCTCAGAAAACTTTTCTTCCACTTCCCTTCTTCTAAGCCATCCCTTACATCTACTCCTTTCCAGCCGACCAAGAGCAGAACCACGGCTGGCTCCACTGCCACCATGCCATTCCACACTGTCTCCTCAGGATGTATTCAGATGTCCAGCCCTCCCCCAAGTCTAGGAGCCCTTTGAGGAAAGGGATGCTGGCCTAGTCAACTCTTTCCCAGCACCAGGCACAGCGTCTGGCACGTTTCGTCTTTTTCATGGACTCTCCCCAGGCAGCCTGACCTTCCCTCCTCTGAACTGCTGCATTTCTTGTCTGCATCATGTTTGCCCTAATCAGATATCACCTTATTTCCATCTTTTAAAAAATGCTTTATTTCTCTGGCAGGCTTCATTGGAATCACAATTTTCATTCATTTAGTAACTGTTGGCCTTGTATCCACCTCTCTCTGGCACTCAGGTCTCACTTAAGAGCTGGCCGTCTGAGCTGTGATTTGCGATCAGTGAGATGGAGACAGAGGCAGCCCTAGGCAGTCATGTTTTGTTCCACCTGACACTGGGTGCCACTCCCCCTCCCAGGCTACAGGCGGGCATGGGCACCAGCCTGGGAGAGACAGCTCATCCATACTCTGGCCCAGCAGAAACTCTGAGCTTAGACAAAACTGCTCAGTTGAGGACAAACTGGGCAAAGTAGAATCTTACTTTGGGAGTTTTTAGAAATATGGTGGGGTGGCATTTGGGAAAAATAAGAATTGCAGCTGGGCATGATGGTACACACCTGTAGACCCCCAGCTACTCTGGAGGCTGAGGTAGGAGGATCTTTGGAGCCCAAGAGCTTGAGGCAGCAGTGAGCTATGAATGCACCACTGCACTCCAGCCTGGGTGACAGATCAAGACCCTGTCTGAAAAAAAAAATGTACACATTTGAGATACATAAAATTTTCTTGTTATATAAAAACATTATAAGCATCAAAATGTGAAATTATGTAAAGATGCCAAAATAGGAATCTGGAGGTGCTTGGAATCCAGAGTTTGGGAGCCCAGCAGTGCAAGGATCTCTAGTCTTGGCTTTTTTTTTTTTTGAGATGGAATGTCGCTCTGTTGCCCAGGCTGGTGTGCAGTGGCCCATTATGAGCTCACTGCAACCTCCGCCTCCCAGGTTCAAGCAATTCTGCCTCCCTCAGCTTCCTGGGTAACTGGGATTACAGGCGTGCATCACCACCCCCAGCTAATTTTTGTATTTTTTAGTAGAGACAGGGTTTTGCCATGTTGGCCGGGGTGGTCTTGAACTCCTGCCTCAGGTGGTCCACCTACCTCAGCCTCCCAAAGTGCTGGGATTACAAGCATGAGCCACTGCACCCGGCCTTGTCTTGGCTTCTTGTCAGCTCCCTGCTTATGTCCAACACTCACCCCTGTTAGAGCTGGTGTGGGGAGCTTCTGTCCTGGTGACTTAACAGTGTAATTAAAGTGCTTAGCACTGTACCTGTACCACAGCTGGTGCCAATAACAGCAGCTGCAATCATCCTCACCATCCGCATGTTATTGTTATATTAACTCTTTGATGGCAACCCTGGCTTATCCCCCCATCTCCCTATGCCCTACAGCAGGGCAGTGGAATGGTTAAGAGGCTTTGAAGTCTAACAGTGCTGGCTTAAAACCCTAATTTGTCGTTTTGGATGTGTGGCTTTGGACACTTTGGGCAGGTCACCTACGTTCTTCGAGCCCTGTATCCTTATCTGTCAGATGATGTTTTTTTTTTTTTTCGAGACGGAGTCTCATTCTCTTGCCCAGGCTGGAGTGCAGTGGCGTAATCTTGGCTCACTGCAAGCTCCACCTCCCATGTTCACACCATCCTCCTGCCTCAGCTTCCTGAGTAGCTGGGACTACAGGCTCCTGCCACCACGCCCGGCTAATTTTTTTGTATTTTTAGTAGAGACGGGGTTTCACCGTGTTAGCCAGGATGGTCTCGATCTCCTGACCTCGTGATCCGCCCGCCTCGGCTTCCCAAAGTGTCAGATGATTTTAACAACTATGCTTCCATGAATTTCTGGGCTAAATGATATGACTGTAAAATGCCTAACCCAGGGTTTAGCATCAAGTAAGCAAATTGTAAATGGTAGATGCTGCTCTGCCTATGATTATTTAGTCTTGTGCTTTAAACTCAAATATTTGTTGGCCCACTGAAGTCACCACACAGAGAAAGATGCTTTTCATTCTCAGTAAAGAACTTTGGGAGATAACTGGGGCAGGCAGCAAGAGAACAGGTGTCTTATGTCCAGCATTAGCAAACTCATCGGAACTGATGGGCAGCTCACTTTGCTTAGAACCTGCACCAGCACACACACGGGGCTGCTTCCCAGTCACACTGCTCCTGGGAAGGTAGGGGGGCTGCTGTTCTGCAGTTAGCGCCGTTCTTTACCTCCTATTACCGAACTGCCAGAGTTCATTTGTGTTCAATTAGGTAGACTACCAATTCTTGTTCATTCCGATTTTCTTTTGCTCACTAACCAAATGTGATTTATTAGTGACTTTTTCTTTGAAGATGGAGTGGAGGAATCCTGGCGCCTTCTGCAACATTCTGCTGCTGTTATGGAACAGTACAGTTACGGATGTGCATCAGCTGGGGATGGGGAAAGGCTAGGGCAGTACATGTGAATGGAGAGGTAGCCCCACCAGTATGTTTTCTGAAATACAGTCCCGCAGAGGGCAGTCTTGGGAAATTACTGTTCTCACACGCTCTTCTGGACCCTACCCCTCCAGCACCTCCCTGCTATCCAAGGGTTGGGATTTTTAAAAAGAAAAACAAATTAAAAAAAAAGCAATGTGAACCTTTTGCCATCTTGTAAGGGTAAAAAGCCCCCTACCAAGTCTGGATGAACATTCATGCATGTGCTTGAGGGCTTGGGAAAAAGGCAGGGCTTGGCCCCACAGTGCAGGTAGGCCCAGTGATCCTATGATAGGGGCCAGGAGATGGGAGGTCCCCTGTGGGCAGGAGTTCAAGTATGTGGGATTATATGACTGGTGCTTGATGAACCAAGGGACAGGGCACCAAAAACAATGGTATTTAATTGCAAAATCTCCACCCCCTGAGGATATGTTTTCAGGTCTGGGTGACTAATTATACTGGGAAACAAGGGATGGAACGATGGCCCTGTGCTTCCTCTGCCCCCTGCCTCTGGATGCATGGGCCGCCGGCTTCAGTCCTGCTTTTCCTTCTGATGGCCCTTGTTGTTTATGCTACGTATTTTTGCAGGAGGCCTGAGGTGGGCTGGGGTCAGTCTGTGTTTTCCTGTGACAGGGCTTCACTCTCCTCCCCCTTCTCTGCTGCGGTTTCGCTGTCCCTGGGATAAGAATAACAATGCCAAGGTTTTGATTCTTGAAAGGAGCAATTAAGCTTCTCACCCCCGCCCTCATTTTAGATGGGAACTGTGAGGGCCCCGTCATTTACCCAGGGTCCTTGTTGAGGAGCTCGTCCTCATTCGATGACTTGCACAGCTTCCATGTGCAATTATTTACTCTTGTGGCACTGAAAGGTTTGTACATATCTTTAAGCCAGAGCGGCTGACTGAATGAGAAAAGTCCATCCTAGAAGACAGAAAGGGAAATATTAATTTTGCGTGTCCTCTGCTTTCCCTGGCCACAGCAATGAATCCTCCAATGTACCTGACTCTCCCTTTGCGAAGAGCATCTCCTCCGTGGCAGAAATCTGAAAATGCCCCTGGGGAGACACATGCACAAGACAGTGAGTGGTGCAGCCCTTTCCCACGTATCTCACAATGTACTTCTCTGGTCTTATTAGGACTAAATGAGTATCTCAGTCCATAATCACAGTGAGAAGAACCACCACAGACCACATACCTGGGGTCTTGAAAATAATTCCATGCACGTGGGACTTTCAGAAGCTCTCCATGTCTGTCCAGAAGGGCCCCACAATATACTGGGGGGACTTTGTATGTGGCTCAGCACGGAGCAGGGGCAGGATGTTCAGTCCCACTCACCCCCTTGGCCAAGTGCCCTTGTGCAGTGAACAAACTGCACAACCATGCTGGGCAGAAGCATTTTATATCAGTCCCCTTCGGACTTAGTCTCACAGGCATCATTTGATGGGGGGTGGGAGATGAAGTGGTTCTTCCTTTTCTAGATACTTTATTCTATAAGTTGGATCACCTCAAGCAAATGCCTGAGTGCAGCTAGCCAAGTTCTCTATCTCACAGTCTTCATACGGCTGGCTGTCGCTGATGAGTGAGTGAGCTGTGAAATCAGCTTAAAGCACAACATGTTCTTTTTGAATGTGAATAAAATAGGAAAAGGCAGAGTGCATTGTGTGACCATGGGGCAAGACACTCTCCCTTTCTCCTTCTCAGTTTTCCTGTCATGAAAGGACAAACTACTGTCTAAGGTCTCCATAGTTAAAATTCTTTTTTTTTTTTTTTTTTGAGACAGTTTTGCTCTTGTTCCCCAGGCTGGAGTGCAGTGGTGCTATCTTGGCTCCCTGCAACCTGCGCCTCCTGGGTTCAAGCAGTTCTCCTGCCTCAGCCTCCCAAGTAGCTGGGATTACAGGCCTGCGCCACCACACCCAGCTAATTTAGTATTTTTAGTAGAGATGGGGTTTCACCATGTTGGTCAGGCTGGTCACGAGCTCCTAACCTCAAGTGATCCCAAAGTGCTGTGATTACAGGTGTGAGCCATCCTGCCTGGCCTTTCTGGTTAAAATTCTGTGAGGTTTGCATAAAAGGAATAGAGTGGGGGCCCAAAAACCAGTAAGATGAGAAAATAGTGTTTCCTCAGTTCTAGGATCCGGGGGGGAAAAAGAAATAAATAAAAAAGAGAAAGTACTGTTTCCTGCCACTTAAGAGGAAGGACTCACATATCCTACCTTCCATCAGCCTTGAAGGAGACGAGTGCCCTCTCTCTCACACCCGGTGGCCTTCCCTTCCCCTTTCCCAGAGCCTCCAAGAAGGCCCCTGGCCTGGCCTGATGCCCACCATCAGCAGCAACAGGGACCAAAACCTTTCTCCTTCCTATCCCTCCCCACCTCCCGAAAGGGCTGGGGACGGCAGGTGTGTCCTTGTTAGTTCCATCCAGCTCAGCTTTGGCTGGGGAGCTAATTTCACTGGAGCCAGGCTAAGCATTAGGATAAGTAAGTATTTGTCCTGTCTTGGGCAGTTCCCTCACTGAAAAATGAGGGTAGAGTTCTAAGCCCTCCTCTAATTCTAAAATTCTAATTAAAACGTTGCGAGACTAGTGGTGGTGCATGCCTGTAATCCCAGCTACTCGGGAGGCTGAGGCAGGAGAATCACTTGAACCTGGGAAGTGGAGGTTGCCGTGAGCCGGGATCGTGTCATTGCACTCCAGCCTGGCAACAAGAGGGAAACTTCGTCTCAAAAGAAAAGAAAAAAAATCACCAGACTAATATTTACCTTGAGAATCCTTCTTCATCTTCTTGTGGTGACCTTTGGTGACAACAAATCTGTTTTAGAAGAAAACACAATTAAGATTATCTATGACAACAACCACTATCTCCAAATCTGTATTGATTCCTTTTATTCATTATAAGTCTCATCTACCTGACGAGGTAACTTTTTTGAAGACAGGAATTGTATGCTGTGTAACACTGCTTTGATTCTTCCATAGTTCAGTCATCCTTGCTATCTTGCGGGGGACTGGTTCTAGGATACCGCCCCCACACCATACCAGAATCTGTGGATGCTCAATCCCTTACATATAATGCTATAGTATTTGCTTATAACCAACACACATCCCCCCTATACTTTATTTACTTAGCGACAGGATTGCCCTCTGTTACTCAGGCTGGAGTGCGGTGTCACGATCACAGCTCACTGTAGCCTCAACCTCCTGGGCTCCAGTGATCTACCCACCTCAGCCTCTTGAGTAGCTGGGACTACAGGTGCATACCACCACACCTGGCTATTTTTTTTTTTTATTTTTAATAAAGACAAGCTCTCACTATGCTGCCCAGGTTGGCCTCCCAATGTGTTGGGATTACAAGCGTGAGCCACCATGCCTGGCCCCATGTAATTTAAGTCATCACTAATAAAATGTACACATATTGTACAGTGGTGACAGTTGTTATATTGTACTTTCTATTTGTATTTTTGTTGGTTTTTTTTCTTCAAATATTCAGCCTGATCTAGTTGAATCTGAAGATGTGGACCTGCTGATGAAGAGGGCTGACTGTATCTAACTTAGGGTCTTGCATGCAGCTGACACTTAATACATTTTATTGACTGTTTTAGATAACATTCAACAGATAATTCCTAATAAAAACTCTTAAAAGTAGGAGAGGGGTGGAGCCAAGATGGCCGAATAGGAACAGCTCCGGTCTACAGCTCCCAGCCTGAACGACACAGAAGACGGGTGATTTCTGCATTTCTGTTTGAGGTACCGGTTTCATCTCACTAGGGAGTGCCAAACAGTGGGTGCAGGACAGTCGGTGAAGCACACTGTGCACGAGCCAAAGCAGGGCGAGGCATTGCCTCAATCGGGAAGAGCAAGGGGTCAGGGAGTTCCCTTTCCTAGTCAAAGAAAGGGGTAACAGACGGCACCTGGAATATCGGGTCAGTCCCACCCTAACACTGCGCTTTTCCAATGGGCCTGGAAAACGGCACACTAGGAGATTGTGTCCCGCACCTGGCTCGGAGGGTCCTATGACCACGGAGTCTCGCTGATTGCTAGCACAGCAGTCTGAGATCAAGCTGCAAGGCGGCAGCGAGGCTGGGGGAGGGGCGCCCGCCATTGCCCAGGCTTGCTTAGGTAAACAAAGCAGCCAGGAAGCTCGAACTGGGTGGAGCCCACCACAGCTCAAGGAGGCCTGCCTGCCTCTGTAGGCTCCACCTCTGGGGGCAGGGCACAGACAAACAAAAAGTCAGCAGGAACCTCCACAGACTTAAATGTCCCTGTCTGACTGACAGCTTTGAAGAGAGTAGTGGTTCTCCCAGCACACAGCTGGAGACCTGAGAACGGACAGACTGCCTCCTAAAGTGGGTCCCTCACCCCTGAGCAGCCTAACTGGGAGGCACCCCCGCAGTAGGGACAGACTGACACCTCACTCGGCCGGGTACTCCTCGGAGACAAAACTTCCAGAGGAACTATCAGACAGCTGAATTTGTGGTCTCACGAAAATCCGCTGTTCTGCAGCCACCGCTGCTGACACCCAGCCAAACAGGGTCTGGAGTGGACCTCTAGTAAACTCCAATAGACCTGCAGCTGAGGGTCCTGTCTGGTAGAAGGAAAACTAACAAACAGAAAGGACATCCACACCAAAAACCCATCTGTACATCACCATCATCAAAGACCAAAAGTAGATAAAACCACAAAGATGGGGAAAAAACAGAGCAGAAAAACTGGAAACTCTAAAAAGCAGAGCACCTCTCCTCCTCCAAAGGAATGCAGTTCCTCACCAGCAACGGAACAAAGCTGGATGGAGGATGACTTTGACGAGTTGAGAGAAGAAGGCTTCAGACGATCAAACTACTCTGAGCTACGAGAGGAAATTCAAAACAATAGCAAAGAAGTTAAAAACTTTGAAAAAAAATTAGAAGAATGGATAACTAGAATAACCAATGGAGAGAAGGGCTTAAAGGAGCTGATGGAGCTGAAAGCCAAGTTTCGAGAACTACACAAAGATTGCAGAAGCCTCAGTAGCAGATGGGAAGAAAGGGTATCGCTGATGGAAGATGAAATGAATGAAATGAAGTGAGAAGGGAAGTTTAGAGAAAAAAGAATAAAAAGAAATAACAAAGCCTCCAAGAAATTTGGGACTATGTGAAAAGACCAAACCTACGTCTGATTGGTGTACCTGAAAATGACGGGGAGAATGGAACCAAGTTGGAAAACACTCTGCAAGATATTATCCAGGAGAACTTCCCCAATCTAGCAAGGCAGGCCAACATTCAGATTCAGGAAATACAGAGAATGCCACAAAGATACTCCTCGAGAAGAGCAACTCCAAGACACATAATTGTCAGATTCACCAAAGTTGAAATGAAGGAAAAAATGTTAAGGGCAGCCAGAGAGAAAGGTCGGGTTACCCACAAAGGGAAGCCCATCAGACTAACAGCTGATCTCTCGGCAGAAACTCTACAAGCCAGAAGAGAGTGGGGGCCGATATTCAACATTCTTAAAGAAAAGAATTTTCAACCCAGAATTTCATATCCAGCCAAACTAAGCTTCATAAGTGAAGGAGAAATAAAATACTTTACAAACAAGCAAACGCTGAGTGATTTTGTCACCACCAGGCCTGCCCTAAAAGAGCTCCTGAAGGAAGCACTAAACATGGAAAGGAACAACCGGTACCAGCCACTGCAAAAACATGCCAAATTGTAAAGACCATCGAGGCTAGGAAGAAACTGCATCAACTATCGAGCAAAATAACCAACTAACATCATAATGACAGGATCAGATTCACACATAACAATATTAACGTTAAATGTAAATGGGCTAAATGCTCCAATTAAAAGACACAGACTGGCAAACTGGATAAGGAGTCAGGACCCATCAGTGTGCTGTATTCAGGAAATCCATCTCACGTGCAGAGACATGCATAGACTCAAAATAAAGGGATGGAGGAAGATCTATCAAGCAAATGGAAAACAAAAAAAGGCAGGGGTTGCAATCCTAGTCTCTGATAAAATAGACTTTAAACCAACAAAGATCAAAAGAGACAAAGAAGGCCATTACATAATGGTAAAGGTATCAATTCAACAAGAAAAGCTAACTATCCTAAATAGATATGCACCCAACACAGGAGCACCCAGATTCATAAAGCAAGTCCTGAGTGACCTACAAAGGGACTTAAACTCCCACACAATAATAATGGGAGATTTTAACACCCCACTGTCAACATTAGACAGATCAACGAGACAGAAAGTTAACAAGGATATCCAGGAATTGAACTCAGCTCTGCACAAAGTGGACCTAATAGACATCTGCAGAACTCTCCACCCCAAATCAACAGAATATACATTTTTTTCAGCACCACATCACACCTATTCCAAAATTGACCACATCGTTGGAAGTAAAGCTCTCCTCAGCAAATGTAAAAGAACAGAAATTATAACAAACTGTCTCTCAGACCACAGTGCAATCAAACTAGAACTCAGGATTAAGAAACTCACGCAAAACCACTCAACTACGTGGAAACTGAACAACCTGCTCCTGAATGACTATTGGGTACATAATGAAATGAAGGCAGAAATAAAGATGTTCTTTGAAACCAACGAGAACAAAGACACAACATACCAGAATCTCTGGGACACGTTCAAAACAGTGTGTAGAGGGAAATTTATAGCACTAAATGCCCACAAGAGAAAGCAGGAAAGATCCAAAATTGACACCCTAACATCACAATTAAAAGAACTAGAAAAGCAAGAGCAAACACATTCAAAAGCTAGCAGAAGGCTAGAAATAACTAAAATCAGAGCAGAACTGAAGGAAATAGAGACACAAAAAACCCTTCAAAAAATTAATGAATCCAGGAGCTGGTTTTTTGAAAAGATCAACAAAATTGATAGACCGCTAGCAAGACTAATAAAGAAGAAAAGAGAGAAGAATCAAATAGATGCAATGAAAAATGAAAAAGGGGATATCACCACCGATCCCACAGAAATACAATCTACCATCAGAGAATACTACAAACACCTCTATGCAAATAAACTAGAAAATCTAGAAGAAATGGATAAATTCCTCGACAAATACACCCTCCCAAGACCAAACCAGGAAGAAGTTGAATCTCTGAACAGACCAATAACAGGTTCTGAAATTGTGGCAATAATCAATAGCTTTCCAACCAAAAAGAGTCCAGGACCTGATGGATTCACAGCCGAATTCTACCAGAGGTACAAGGAGGAACTGGTACCATTGCTTCTGAAACTATTCCAATTGATAGAAAAAGAGGGAATCCTCCCTAACACATTTTATGAAGCCAGCATCGTCCTGATACCAAAGCCTGGCAGAGACATAACCAAAAAAGAGAATTTCAGACCAATATCCTTGAAGAACATTGATGCAAAAATCCTCAATAAAATACTGGCAAACCGAATCCAGCAGCACGTCAAAAAGCTTATCCACCATAATCAAGTGGGCTTCATCCCTGGGATGCAAGGCTGGTTCAACATATGCAAATCAATAAATGTAATCCAGCATATCAACAGAACCAAAGACAAAAACCACATGATTATCTCAATAGATGCAGAAAAGGCCTTTGACAAAATTCAACAACCCTTCATGCTAAAAACTCTCAATAAATTAGGTATTGATGGGACGTATCTCAAAATAATAAGAGCTATCTATGACAAACCCACAGCCAATATCATACTGAATGGGCAAAAACTGGAAGCATTCCCTCTGAAAACTGGCACAAGACAGGGATGCCCTCTCTCATCACTCCTATTCAACATAGTGTTGGAAGTTCTGGCCAAAGCAATCAGGCAGGAGAAGGAAATAAAGGGTATTCAATTAGGAAAAGAGGAAGTCAAATTGTCCCTGTTTGCAGATGACATGACTGTATATCTAGAAAACCCCATTGTCTCAGCCCAAAATCTCCTTAAGCTGATTAGCAACTTCAGCAAAGTCTCAGGATACAAAATCAATGTACAAAAATCACAAGCATTCTTGTACACCAATCACAGACAAACAGAGAGCCAAATCATGAGTGAACTCCCATTCACAATTGCTTCAAAGAGAATAAAATACCTAGGAATCCAACTTACAAGGGATGTGAAGGACCTCTTCAAGGAGAACTACAAACCACTGCTCAATGAAATAAAAGAGGATACAAACAAATGGAAGAACATTCCATGCTCATGGGTTGGAAGAATCAATATCGTGAAAATGGCCATACTGCCCAAGGTAATTTATAGATTCAACGCCATCCCCATCAAGCTACCAATGACTTTCTTCACAGAATTGGAAAAAACTACTTTAAAGTTCATATGGAACCAAAAAAGAGCCCGCATCACCAAGTCAATCTTAAACCAAAAGAACAAAGCTGGAGGCATCACGCCACCTGACTTCAAACTATACTACAAGGCTACAGTAACCAAAACAGCATGGTACTGGTACCAAAACAGAGACATAGATCAATGGAACAGAACAGAGCCCTCAGAAATGATGCCGCATATCTACAACTATGCGATCTTTGACAAACCTGACAAAAACAAGAAATGGGGAAAGGATTCCCTATTTAATGAATGGTGCTGGGAAAACTGGCTAGCCATATGTAGAAAGCTGAAACTGGATCCCTTCGTTACACCTTATACAAAAATTAATTCAAGATGGATTAAAGACTTAAATGTTAGACCTAAAACCATTAAAATCCTACAAGAAAACCTAGGCAATACCATTCAGGACATAGGCGTGGGCAAGGACTTCATGTCTAAAACACCAAAAGCAATGGCAACAAAAGCCAAAATTGACAAATGGGATCTAATTAAACTAAAGAGCTTCTGCACAACAAAAGAAACTACCATCAGCGTGAACAGGCAACCTACAGAATGGGAGAAAATTTTTGCAACCTACTCATCTGACAGAGGGCTAATATCCAGAATCTACAATGAACTCAAACAAATTTACAAGAAAAGAACAAACAACCCCATCAAAAAGTGGGCAAAGGACATGAACAGACACTTCTCAAAAGAAGACATTTATGCAGCCAAAAAACACATGAAGAAATGCTCATCACCACTGGCCATCAGAGAAATGCAAATCAAAACCACAGTGAGATACCATCTCACACCAGTTAGAATGGCCATCATTAAAAAATCAGGAAACAACAGGTGCTGGAGAGGATGTGGAGAAATAGGAACACTTTTACACTGTTGCTGGGACTGTAAACTAGTTCAACCATTGTGGAAGTCAGTGTGGCGATTCCTCAGGGATCTAGAACTAGAAATACCATTTGACCCAGCCATCCCATTACTGGGTATATACCCAAAGGACTATAAATCATGCTGCTATAAAGACACATGCACACGTATGTTTATTGCAGCACTATTCACAATAGCAAAGAGTTGGAACCAACCCAAATGTCCAACAACGATAGACTGGATTAAGAAAATGTGGCACATATACACCATGGAATACTATGCAGCCATAAAAAATGATGAGTTCATGTCCTTTGTAGGGACATGGATGAAATTGGAAAACATCATTCTCAGTAAACTATCGCTAGGACAAAAAACCAAACACCGCCTGTTCTCACTCATAGGTGGGAATTGAACAATGAGAACTCATGGACACAGGAAGAGGAACATCACACTCCGGGGACTGTTGTGGGGTTGGGGGAGGGGGGAGGGACAGCATTAGGAGATATACCTAATGCTAAATGACGAGTTAATGGGTGCAGGAAATCAACATGGCACATGGATACATATGTAACAAACCTGCACATTGTGCACATGTACCCTAAAACCTAAAGTATAATAATAAAAAAAAAAAAGAAAAAAAAAAGTAGGAGAAAAAGGAAACCTGAGTCCCTCCTCTGAAGTGGCAGGAAAACCAGCCTGGGCAACATAGCAAGGCCTTGTCTCTACAAACAAATTTTTAAAATTAGCTGCCTGCCTGTAGTCCCAGCCATTCAGGAAGCTGAGGCAGGAGGATCCCTGAAGCCCAGGGGTTTGATGTTACAGTGAGCTAGATCACACCATTGCTCTCCAGCCTGGGTGACAACAAGGCCCTGAGAAGGAAAAAAATAAGGAAAGGAAAAAGGAAAGGGGAAAGGAAGGAAAGAATAGAAGTATTGTAAAGGAAGAGACAAAACTATCATTATTTGCATATTAAATGATAAATGTTAGCCAAAGAAGCCTAAGAGAATCAACTAAGATTTTACTGGAAGTAATGAGAATTCAATACAGTGGCTATCTACAAAATCAAGAAATCAGCACACAAACCTCAAATACTTTTCCCATGTACCACCAATAACTAATTAGAAAATAGAAGAAAGATCCCATTTACAATGGCAATAGAAATGTATGAAGTATTTAGGAACGAAAATACAAAGATCTTTTATCTAACAAGAGATGTGTAAGATCTATATATGGAAACACTAAAGCTCTTCTGAAAGACATTACAGGAAATGAACACATGACATGAGATAGCACGTTCCTAGAATGTCGTACAGATGTCAATTCTCAAATTAATCTAAAATTTAACGTAATCCTATTCAAATCCCAAGACAGTTTTTGGTGGTGGCTGTTTTTGAGACAGGGCCTCGCTCTGTTGCCCAGGCTAGAGTGCAGTGGTACGACCACAGCTCACTGCATCCTCGACCTCCCAGGCTCAAGCAGTCCTCCCACTTCAGCCTCTGAAGTCTCTCATATGGTGTCCAAGAAATGGTGACAAATCTCACAAAGGGACTAGGCTCAGCAGGGCTGGAATATTCAGGGAAGGTGTCAAGAAGAAAGATAAACTTGAGTTGGCTTTTGAGAGATTCATAGGACTCCCACAGGCAGAGTGAAATAAGGGCATTTTATGGACAAACACAGACAAAAGCAGAAATGCGGGTGGTGTGACTGGGGTATGGTGAGGGGCTGCTGTGGCTGGAATGGAGGGCTGCCACAATAATGGAAATGGTAAATGAGGCAAATAGGGTGGGACTGGTAGCATAGCGTCAAGGTTGCCAGCTTATTAAATCACTCTTCCAATATGCTAGCACTGGCCTGTTGGGAAAAGTAATACATCATGTAATCGAACAAAAGACAAACGGAGGCAAGCTCCAGGAATGGGCACTGTAAACAGGACTTGCCCCAGAGTAGCCAGATGTAGGCTTTAGAAAAGTTGATGCAGCTGGGTGCAGTGGCTCATGCCTGTAATCCCAGCACTTTGGGAGGCCGAGGCGGGTGGATCACCAGGTCAGGAGATCGAGACCATCCTGGCTAACATGGTGAAACCCCGTCTCTACTAAAAAAAACACAAAAAATTAGCTGGGCGTGGTGGCGGGCGCCTGTAGTCCCAGCTACTCGGGAGGCTGAGGCAGGAACCCGGGAGGTGGAGCTTGCAGTCAGCCAAGATCAGGCCACTGCACTCCAGCCTGGGCGACAGAGCCAGACTCTGTCTCAAAAAATAAATAAATAAATAAAAATAAAAATAAAAAATAAAAGATAAGTTGATGCAGGTTGAGCATCTCTAATCTGAGGGGGAATGTCTCACATGGGGTCCAAGAAACGGTGACACATCTCACAGAGGGCCTAGGCTCAGGAGGGCCGGAGTATGAGACGTTCCCCCTCGCCTGTGAACTTCAAAATGTGGCCAACAATTTTTTAAAAGATGGCTACTCTGTAGTGCTTTAAATGGACCAATTTAGACAATGCCTTATACACTGGAGGACGATACTGTGTGAATCTAATAAGTCTACAAGACAATACTTCTCTCTTTTGGCTCTCTCCTTCCTCTCCAGGGTGATGACAACTCCGTGAGGGTGGAGATTATACCCCTCTCATCATTTCAGCAACAAGGAAATAAATTAGTGGCAGAGTAACGGTGATTTGGTGAGTACATCCAATTGTTGACATAGTTTTGGGTGGGAGAAATTTTGCCATTATATTGACTTCTTAAAATAGTCTAGTGGGATTAATTTGGTTTCAATTCACAGAGATCTGGAAGCGAGGATCCTTTAAAAATCCTGAAATATACACTGCAGTAAAAGAGCAAAGCATACACCTCAGCCTTAAATGACTGAAGAAGTATGTCAAGTAGCAGCAGGTGGGAAAGTGACTTTGGTTTTCAGTTTGTGAGCTCTGAATCCACACAAAGACAAGACTGCATTCTGAAAACCTGAATTAATTATTGTCCTTACCACAATGAGGCAGAGAAGTATAATCAAATTCGTTACTATGATAGTCACAATTAATGCGAAGGCGAGTTTCTTCTTATAGCCATATCCTGGAACTTCCTTTGTGAGCTAAAAAAAACCAAACAGAATGAGAGCTAACTATTCAAAACCCCAGTATTCCAGGTGAGTAGCTTACAGGTTCTTTTTTATTTTTTTGAAAGAGGGTCTCACTCTGTCACCCAGGCTGGAGTACAGTGGTGCAATCACCGTTCACTAGACTCGACCTCCCTGGGCTCAGGTGATCCTCCCACCTCAGCCTCCCAAGTAGCTGGGACTACAGACATGTGTCATCAACCCAGCTAATTTTTGTATTTTTAGTAGAGACAGGGTTTCACTATGTTGGCCAAGCTGGTCTAAAACTCCTGACTTCAAGTAATCCACCCACCTTGACCTCCCAAAGTGCTGGGATTACAGGAGTAAGCTACCACCCCCGGCCTATGGTTCATCTTGTTCCCTAATCTATTTCACTCTTTACATGAGCAAAGTGGGAGATCACTGTCATGGCCAAAGTTACATGGCCAAGATAAGCTATGGCCTGGGAGTCCCAGGTTCTCCTGTGTGGGCACTTTGCTGGGATATGCTAAATGATGGGAAATCTGGGTCTCATGTTTCTGTGTGGTCCTCACCTCAAGCGACTTCTGTTCTTTGTGTTCACTCTGGGCTTCCGTGCTCTCAATATAGGTATCGGTCTTCCATTGGTCTGTATCCCATTCTACCTTGGATGCCTTTACTTCCTGCTGCTTGCTGAGAAGATTCAGCAGGTGGCCTGTCCTGGAGATGAGCCTGGCACAGGTCACTTGCACATCGGCCCCAGAGCAGTCCATCTTCAAGGTCCGGATAACATGAGAAAGGAGCCTTCTCACATTGTTGTCGGGGATAAGGGACTGTAGCTGCTGGGTTAGCTGAATTTCAAACTGATCACCTGGGGACGAGAGCAATGGGTCATTGAAGCTTTTGGGCTCGGGGGACAGGTCAGTGCCCGCGTTGTTGTGTTCCCCTTTTGTCTCAGTTTGTGTAACAGTTGGCCGTAAGTCGAATGCAGTCCCAGCGGAGTCTGCCTCAGGAGGGTGATTGTAGTTTGTGTTTTCAGAGATGGTGCCTTCTGGCATGTTAGTGTTTTCCATAAAAACGTTTTCTTCAAAGGCATTTCTTGCAGTTGTGTCTTTTACATTTGTGTTTTTTATAAAACGTACAGAAGGAGCAGATACTTCCAGAAAAGGGTTTTCCTGAGGACTCAGGTCTCCTAAGGATGAAAAAACCCCTTGTGAAGGGGAATTTATGAGGCTGTTTGCTGCAGAGAACAGAGGCCGGTTTGCGAGCATCAGTCTATGGAGATAACTTTTCTTTCTGAACTTTGGACTCTTTTTGAACTTGGGTGTTCTGTGGGCCACGTGGGAGCGAGTTTTGGGAAGGTGGTATTTTTTTCTGGAATATATCATTGGTATAGAAGCCTCCATATCTGTAACTCTAGCCTTTGCACTTTCTAAAATGGAAATAGCGTGGGTGAAGTCTTTCGATCTGTCTCTCACCTGAGGCAGGGCTTTTGCAGGGCTGGAGGTAGAAGGCGCGCCCTTGGAGAAGTGTTTCCGCACAGAGACTGCTGCCTTATGCTGCTGGGTGAACGAAGGCTTGCTGTAGACGGCGTTTCCCGCTAACTTCTCAGGCCCCTGCTGTATGTGAGGCTGTTCCAGCTCCCTTGGGGCTGGACTCCCGAGCCTTTTTTCTTCGGCAGCGTTCTCCACAGATGCCTGGGCACCCTGTTCCCTCCTGATGCTCTGCCTTCCCACCTCTTTGAAGTGCCTTTTCTGGATGCTGCTTGGGCCCATGAGGACTCTGTTAAATCTCTGCAGGTTTTTACCTACACTTTGAATTTTTGCCAGGCTGTTTCCTGTGGTTGGCAGTTTAATGAACGGTAATAACATTGATTTCACATCTAGGTTTGCCGCTGAGAAATAAGGGAAGATGTAACTTAGGGCACCGATAGCATCACTCTCGTCATTGGTGTCTCGCTGCTCACTCCCAAAGCCTGACAAGTTGATGCCACTGCTGTCTGAGGGCACTTCCGGCTCAACAGTCAGCTCAGTGCTTGTGTGATTCTTCCGGGCTTGTAACACCTTCATGAACGCTCCTTCTGGATTCCCTATAGATGCTTCTTCAGCTGTCAAAAAAGAAGAGACTGCTTTGATCATGAAAGATGATGGGACGGGATGCATCAGTCCATAGCTGTACACCCCAGTCACACAGAGTAGGAGTCAGCAAACATTCGAGTGCCATTCAGAGAGGAGAAACACACACCCAATCCTAAACCTATGAAATGGCAACAACAAAAGGAGAAAATACATCTTTTGAAAACACGGCCACCTACTTGGAACATTCCATAGTGTGACATAGAGTAACTCTGCTCAGGATTATTTCATTGATCCCCAGGGGCCAACTGCCCAGTGCTCAGTCAAAGCCCAAGGTGGAAGACAAGGGCTTCCCTGATGAGCTGATGAGCTGGCCTCTCTGGAGACTGCTTCGTACCCTGTGCTGTCCTGCCTCAGATGCAGAGAGAGCACAAGGCTCCCGCTCTCCTCGTCCTCGGTGCGCCTGTGTTCTTGCTACCATCACAGCTGAATGCAATGAAAGGCGGTCCTCTGAGAGGAGCAGGGTGGAGATGCTAAAGTGGAGGCCCCCTCCCATTGCTGATAGATCCTCATCTGGCACGCGCTCCACCCACCCACCCCATTCTCTGCTCCCACATATCGTAGCCCCATCACAGAAGATGCGACATGGAAAAAAGCACTGTGTCCACCCTAGTTCTTAAATTTGGGCAGGGATTTGTGGTGTAGGTTAAGAGGTTTTTAAATTTGCCAGATTGGATGCCTATGTTGTTAAATACACAATGAATCTGTGGTATGATAGCAGTTTCTGGATAAACATTACTTGAGGTCCTAAAATGCAGAAGGGAAAAAGCAAGTTTTGTCAGATGCCTACTTTGCTTTCATTTCATCTCTAATATTTTGGATGGGGAATCATCCAAAGCTTCTGACTGCATGAAGGTCAAGTGTGCCAGTGTGCAGCTGGGTTTCTTTTCCAGAATTAAAAGTATTTTGGGTGGTGGTGAGGGTCAGCAGAAGAAGTAAAGATTGTGAGAAAGGGGAAACATGGGCTTGGGGAGAACCCAGAACTGGGGCCAGAAGACCTGGCACTAGGCTACAGCACTTAGCACCTCTGATCTTGTTTTCCTCATCTGTAAAAGGAGGTTAACAAAGCTTTTCTGCCCACTTCTTGGGGAAAAGGGAATAATATAATTGGTTAAAAAAAAAAAGGTTTTGAAAAATAAGCAACACTGACTTTATGTAACCAAGCATTATTAATTATCCACCCCATATCACTGGTAGATACCTGTATTCAAGCTATCTGGACATGAAAGCAGTCACATTTTAGAAGTCATGAAGTTGGTGCTAACAAATCTAATCTAAGAAACACTCTTGAAAGCCCTTGAGCGTTTGTTCTGTGAACAGAAAGGTTTGAGATTCGGAGCAAGTTCAGAGTTGGATGGTCTAAGAATGGAAAAGCCCTCCATTCCATTAGAAGAGCCAGGTAGCAATTTCTGGTTATGGAACCAGAAGCTCTCAGGCTTCAAATAAAACAGCATCACTTGTACTCCTATAAAACTGTAAAAACAGAAAAACCAAAACCGTATCTACATCTGTCCTATAAGGCAGAGAGTACTTGAGACCTCATGGATTTAAAACCAGCTTACAAACTACATTGCACTATATGAAGAAATTATCACTGTGGGCAAAGCATTAAGCGGAGAGCACAGTACACAGTGTGTGGATGTTAATGGTATTCCCTAGCCGTCCCATTCCTTTGTCTTGGTCCTTTGTGCATATGGAACAGTTCTATTATTAAATTTTGTAATAATAACTGAGAACCTGACTCTCAGCAAGGGAGTAGTTCAGAAATTGAGGGAGTTTAACTCTGAATGAGTAAATAAAAATAAAGCAATTATGTCATTAGCTTAAAATTTGATCATCATTAAAAATAAAAAGTTTAAAAACAAATAATGTAACAATTTATCACCGCGCAATTTGGACTCACGACAATGTATGGTGTTTGTCAGACATGCACTGTTGCAATGCAGCTTGACTGTTTTGCAGACAGCCTCAATGCTGTTTTTAAATTGGCAGAGGCAGCAGGCCATATGGCTAGGTAAGATCCTATAGATGAAAACAGAGAGCAATAAATTAGTGGTAAAGCGGTTACTTGAGTAGGTAAAGGAGGCAGACAACGCTACCAAAGGGGTGGGAAAAGGGTGCCATTGAAGCCTATGGACTGGACAGTTGGGTAGGAACCAGAAGGCCAACAGGAAGGAGGGCAAAGTTGCCCAACCGAAGGGTAAACATGGCAGTGAGTATGGTATGCCTAGAATAAAGGTGGTTGGGATTAGAAGTGGGTGACAGTGATTAGTAGTTTAATTCAGAAGTATCTCTTCCCAACTCAAAAGTCTCACTTTGGGCTGAAAGTACAGAAGAAGAAGGTAGACTTTTAAGAAGTCTGAATAAGCCCCCAACTTCTGGAGTCCCTTTCTCAATTCCTGTTGGGAGTGGGAAATATTATAAATTACTCTGGGCATTAAAAATAGCTTAGTTTAACCTGGATTCCGGGGTTAAAAAATAACAAAGATTGCATTGGCCAAATCTGGACAATTTGAGCATTCAAAAGAATAACAACAATAAGTTACAACATATTTAATATAAAGAAGAATCCATGAAGAGTGATATTCAAAAAGAAAGAGGGGGAGTTCTTCTTCAGTGAAATAATGCCAGCTAGTAAATGTAGAAGGAATGATAGAATTTTTAAAACTTTCACTTTGCAACCATCAGTGTAATACAAATTCATTCAGACAAGGATTATCATTGATGCACATTTGGGTGAAGAGACATTTGAGAACAGGATCTTCACTGAACTCAAAGTAACAACCCACAGATTATTTATTAATTACCAAGGGGAAAATTGTTATTTTTTATTTTTATTTTTATTTTGTCACCCAGGCTGAAATACAGTGGCAAAATTATACCTCATTGCAGCCTCAACCCCCCTGGGCTCAAGGGATCCTCCAAATTCAGCCCCCTGAGTAGCTGGGAGTATAGGCTTGCACCACCATGCCCAGTTAATTTTTTTTTTTTTTGTACTTTTGTATTTTCAGTAGTGACAGGGTTTCCCCATGTTGCTCAGGCTGGTGTAGAACTCCTGGGCTCAAGCAATCCTCCCACCTCAGCCTTCCAAAGTGCTGGGATTACAAGAGGGAGCCACTGCACCCAGCAAAATAATTACAATGGAGAGATCTGGAAGATCACCTTAGTCAAGTGATCAAACTTAGTATTACAGGCCACCTCAGTTACGAGGCAGGAAGGATACATCACCTATGCAGTATTTTTCCCAAAAATGCTTAACTTGAATTTCATCATGAGGAAACAGACAAATCCAGACTGTGGGACAATTTACAAGACAACTATCTTTGACTCTTAAAAAATGCCAATGTCATGAAAGATCAAAGAAAGTAGAGGCATGTTTTAGATTAAAGGAAATGAAGACATGACATGCAGTGCCTGATCTTTGATTGGATTCTGTACTATTCTTTCATCTTTCTGGCTTGTTTGAATTTTTTTCAACATGTAAATTTGGGCAAAAGAGGTAACCAAGACAATTGATTAATTTATTGTTGTGGCTTATTGGGGGCACTTTCAGAGAGATAAAAACAATCCCTGTAACTGAAGTAAAAGGTTAATCTTAGGCAGTATAGCATGGCCATTAAGAATACAGATTCCACAGCCAGACTGTGCTTAAATCTCAGCTCCGCTAATAATGTGAATTTGGGCAAATTGCTTAATCTCTGTTCCTTGGCCTTGTCATTATAATAGTACCTACCTCTAATGAATTTTGAGGATCAAATGAATCAATACCTGAAAAATGCCTGGTGCACAGTGAGTGCTCAATAAGGGTTAACTATAATTATTATGTTGCAGAGGTTTTGGGGGGCCTCTTCTGAGTCCTCCAAAAGGATGGCTTTATTAGGGCCACATTAAGACTGAAAACAGAAGAGGGTTTCATGGATACATGAAGTCTATGAGTTGGGGGTACAATGTATAGAGTTTTAGATTAAAACTGCATCCAATAAGTTGGCCTGACACATCTTTCGAACCTATAGAGGAATAATCACAAGTGACTAGTATTATTCCTTTGGGTCCAGTGGAAGCCTCTGATCTTCATATGGAATGGACCTGGAACCGTAACCCAGCATTTTGTTATATAGCAACCTTAACTCTGACACAAAGGTGTTTCTTTTGTTTATTTTGAGGCTGGGTCTCGTTCTGTTACACAGGCTGAGTGCAGTGGTGCAATCTTGGCTCACTGCAGCCTCTGCCTCCTGGGTTCAAGTGATCCTTCTGACTCAGGTTCCCTAGTAGCTGGGACTACAGGCGTGTGCCACCACTCCTGGCTGATATATATATATATAACCTGCAAAGAAGGCCAGGCACGGTATCGCATGCCTGTAATCTCAGCACTCTGGGAGGGTGAGGCAGGAGGATCACTTGAGACCAGGAGTCTGAGACGAGCCTGGACCACATACTGAGACCTAATTTCTACAAAAAAATAAAAAATAAAAAATAAAAATAAAAGATACATCATATATGCAAATTAACTCAAAATGGATCATAGACCTAAATGTATATAATTTCTGGGAGAAGACATAGGAGAAAATCTTTTAGACGCTGGATTAGACAACAGGTTCTTAAAGATTTCTTAGGTAAGAAACAAAAAATCACAGGCCATTTAAGAAAAAAATGCTAACTTAAAGCTGATCAAAATTAAAAACTTCTGGTCTTCAGAAAACATTTTTATTTTTTACTTTTTTTTTAGGCAGAGTCCCACTCTGTCGCCCACGCTGGAGTGCAGTGGTGCAATCTCAGCTCATTGCAACCTCCACCTCTCAAGTTCAAGCACTTCCCGTGCCTCAGCCTCCTGAGTAGCTTGGATTACAGGCATGTGCCACCACACCTGCCTAATTTGTGCATTTTTAGTAGAGATGGCGTTTCCACACAACCGGAATACTACTCAGCAATGAAAAGGAGTGAACAGTTGTCCCTCGGTGTCTGCAGGGGATTGGCTCCAGGACCCCCTGCAGATACCAAAGTCCACAGATGCTGATGTCTTTTTTATGAAATGACATGTTTGTATATAGCCTCAGGTATACTTTAAATACCTAATACAGTGTAAATGGTATGTACATAATTATACTGTATTTTAAATTTTCTAATGTTTTTATTGTATTGTTGTTTTATATATTTTATTTTTTCCAAATATTCTGCATCCATGGTTCGTTGAATCTACGGATGAGGAACCTGCAGATATGGAGGGCCAGCTCTAGTGATAGGTGCAACAACATGGATGGCAGCATAATCTCAAAAAAAATTCTTCTGAGTGAGGCCAGGCAAGGTGGATCTTATCTGTAATCCTAGCACTTTGGGAGGCTGAGGCGGGCGGATCACTTGAGGTCAGGAGTTCAAAACCACCCTGGCCAACATGGTGAAACCTTGTCTCTACTAAAAATACAAAAATTAGCCAGGCGTGGTGGCATGCACCTGTAATTCCAGCTACTCGGAAGGCTGAGGCAGGAGAACTACTTGAACCTGGGAGGTGGAGGTTGCAGTGAGCCTAGGTCATGCCACTGCACTGCAGCCTGGGCGACAGAGTGAGATTCCATCTCAAAAAAAAAAAAAAAAAAGGCTTTGTGAAAGGAGCCAAACACAAGAGGCTACATGCTATATGATTTCATTTATAAGACATTCTGGAAAAGGCAAAAGTATAGGAACAGAAATCAGATTAGTAGCTAACAGGGGCTGATGGTGGGAGGACGGGATTGCCTACAAAGGGACGGGAGGGGCCTTTTTGAGGCGTCAGAAATGCTTTATATTGGGAATGTGGTGGTGGTTATGTAACTATACATTTGTCAGCCTCATCAAACTGTATACTTAAAAAGCGTGAATGTTACTATATGAAAATTATACCTCAATGAACCTGACTTAAGAAAATAATAAAACGAACCTAAAGAACCAACTAAGTAAAAATAAATCTCAGAAAAAAATAACTTACAGTTTTTCCAGTTCAACAGTCATCATGAGAATGTTCTTAAGTGTTGTAAGTGGGACTAGCGTTGTTCCCATGTCTCTGAAGAAGAAAGCCGAAACATTCATGATATGAACCCCAATAAAAAATTCTGTACTTAACAATTCAATTTTGGCTTCTCTATTAAATAAGCCAGCTCAAGAGTTTATTTGCTGTAGAATTCCAGGGGACTCTTATTAAAGAAATTAAAGTTGATTTGCATCATCAAATTAATGATACTCAAGAGCAGAACTTACACCTTTTTTTTACCATTATCTTCTCACTTTCATATTGCACTCACCATCTTATTTACGCTTTTCTTCATTTTTAGAATAATGAACATCTTTTCCCCTTTGCTTTCTTGGTTAAATAATATTCCTCCATGTGTCTACATGTTCCAAATCTATATGGGTTCTTCAATGCTGTTCTCTTCCCCTGCTGGCTGTCTTGACCATTATACATCCTCTTAATTTTTTTCTTCGCCAATAACTTTTTTTCAATAACCCAGTTAAAATTTGAATTATGACATTTTAGCCTAAATGTAAAATACTTAAGCTTTGATGAACAATTTAAAAAGCATAAATCATCTCATGACTCACGAGAGTACTATGGTACTTACAGATATTTTAATGCCGGCAATTGAAAGAGATACGGATCTTCAACAGTTGTCAGAGGATTGCGATTCAGAATTCTGAAAAATGCAATGGAATTAAAATAACCTGCATTTTCAGTGTGTGAAACTGCATGGAAAGTTTACATTCATTTTTTGGTATGGAACTTGTAGGTAAAAAAGAAAAAAATGTTTCCTGTTTTTACCTAAGAAATCACCATTAGACTCCATAAAGCACTATTCCTCTGGGAACTACCGAGGTCTCTAGAAGATAAAGGATAGAACGAGGGGAAGAACTACAAGGAAAAAAAAGTGGATAGCAAAGAAAAAACATGCCACAGAACTTTCCAGGTCAAAAACCCTAAAAGTGAGTATGTTGGTAGGAAGCCCTGACTGTGGAGGAAACACTATTTCTAGCATCCTCCATAATTCAAGTTGCTCATCATAATTCAAGTTGTTCATCTATTTTTTTTTTTTTTTTTTTTTTTGAGACGGAGTCTCACTCTGTCGCCCAGGCTGGAGTGCAGTGGCGCAATCTTGGCTCACTGCAATCTTCGGCTCCCGGGTTGAAGCAATTCTCCTGCCTTAGCCTCCCAGGTAGCTGGGATTACAGGTGCCCGCCACCATGCCCTGTCATCCCTGTGCCTGGCATGATGTCTGAAATGTATTAGGCATTTAACAAATGTTTACTGAATAAACAAATGACATTTTGTTTATATGTCAATAAAATGAATAAATTGATTTTGATGCAAATTTTTATTCCAAAATGCCGGAATCGATTTTCTTTTTAATTCTTTAAGGTGAACAAGAAAAATAAAAGAAACAGGAAGAAATAAAAGAAAATCTGCCTTTAGGTTAACCCAAGAATCATCTTTGTACTTCTGCAGAAATTATAAAAATAATAATTATTACAGTGAGTATCTACTGCGTTGCCACGTATTTGTGATCAGCAAATACCTTACGTGGTAGATATTATTATTGCCCTATTTTTAAATGAGGAAACTGAGGCACAGAGAGGTCATATAACTTGTCCTAGGTCACCAAGCTATTAAGCAGCAAAGCTGTGATTTGAACTCATGTGTTTAATCTGTATGAAGAAAAAGGGTTTACTTTAACCTTAGATTTTCTTTTAAATTTTTATTTTCATTATTCATTCATTCTTTTTCTTTCTTTCTCTTTTTCCTTCCTTCCTTCCCTCCCCCTTCCTGCTTTCTATTT
The DNA here is from genome assembly GCF_006542625.1 of Nomascus leucogenys. NCBI lineage: Eukaryota > Metazoa > Chordata > Mammalia > Primates > Hylobatidae > Nomascus > Nomascus leucogenys. The sequence continues at coordinate 30,639,666 of NC_044399.1, read as the reverse complement.
TCTTTCCTTTCCTTTCTTTCCTTTCTCCTCTCCCCTCCACTCCCCTCCCCTCCCTACCCAAACAGGGTCTCGCTCCATTGACCAGGCTGGAGTGCAGTGGCGTGATCTTGGCTCACTGCAACCTCCTCCACTTCCCAAGCTCAGGTAATCCTCCTTCCTCAGTCTCCCAAATAGCTGGGACTATAGGCACGCACCACCATGCCTGGCTACTTTTTGTGTTTTTAGTAGAGATGGGAGTTTCACCATGTTTGCCAGGCTGGTCTTGAACTCCTGATCTCAAGTGATCCGCCTGCCTTGGCCTCCCAAAGTGCTGGTGTGAGCCACTGGGCCCAGCCTTAATTTTGAGAAGACTAAATACAGAAGTGCCTTTCAACCTTCTTCTACTCCTCTGGGAGGACGTCTATGAGAATTACAATTTCTCATTAGCAGGGCACGGCAGCGCTTGCCTGTAATTCCAGCTGTGTCGGAGGCTGAGGCAAGAGAATTGCTTGAACCCGGGAGGCGGAGGTTGCAGTGAGCCGAGATCAAGCCACTGCACTCCAGCCTGGGCGACAGAGCAAAAAAAAGTGGATTGCAGTTTCTCTTTTTATGTCTTTCCCCTAATCATTTCCCATGATTAAATAGTTAATTAGTCTATGGTCAATGAGACTTTTTTTTTAAGAGACACATTCTCACTCACTGTGTTGCCCAGGCTGGAGAGCAGTGGCTATTCACAGCCATGATCCCCCTAGTGATCAGCATGGGAGTTTTGACCTGCTCCATTCCTGAACTGGGCTGGTACACCCCTTTTTAGGGAAGCTGGTGGTCTCCTGTTCCTGGGAGGTCACCATACTGATGCTGAACTTAGTGCAGACACCCAATCAGCATAGCATGCTACAGCCCAGAATTCCTGGACTCAAAGGATCCTTCTTCCTTTGCCTCCCGAGTATCTGGGACTACAGGCATGTGCCCAGTGAGCCTTCAGAGATTTAAAACCATGTTGTAAGTGACATCAGTGAAAATGGTGGAATAAAGACATCCAGGCTGGGCGCGGTGGCTCACGCCTGTAATCCCAGCACTTTGGGAGGCCAAGGCAGGTGGATCACAAGGTCAGGGGATCAAGACCATCCTGGCTAACAAGGCGAAACCCCATCTGTACTAAATATACAAAAATTAGCCAGGCATGGTGGCAGGCGCCTCTAGTCCCAGCTACTCGGGAGGCTGAGGCAGGAGAATTGTGTGAACCCAGGAGGCGGAGCTTGCAGTGAGACGAGATTGCGCCACTGCACTCCAGCCTGGGCAACAGAGCGAGACTCTGTCTCAAAAAAAAAAAAAAAAAAGACATCCAAAAATTCATCCCTTCATAAAAGCAACAAACACCAAAAAAATGGCAAAAAAAAAAATTGACCAGAATAAACTTTTTCAGAACTCTAGAAATGTAACCAAAGTCTTGCAGCAACCCAAGGAGCATTTATTCAAGAAAAATTTCTGTAAGAACAGTGAGATTTGTGTTAACTTGCCTTAGACCATTCCTCACTCTCTAGCTCAGTAGTTGAAAAACAGCCCACATCCCCAACCAGAGGGAGCTGAATGGAGCTGGAGCTCCTTCAAAGCCTTATTCTCAGTTAACTGTCATGATGTCATCTGTCTGGTGGTTCCCTGGAAGACCTCATTTGAAAGGTTTGTCTTTATTTGACCAGAATGAAAGCTGTCTAGTGCTAAAGCCTCTCCAAGAGGGTGTTTTTGGAAAACAATTACAGACAAGTGTTTTAACATGGCAACTGTATTGGGCAATGAATAACAGTTTGGGGGAAAAAAGCCTAATCAAAAAGCTTAATAGGAAAAGCTGAGGAATAAGATGTCCACAGGAATTTTGAAACACTCTGATATACATTTGGGAAACTAGAAGTCCATAAGACATATTCCTGGCGATTTGGAATGTCATGCACATGCATAGGGCAGGCTGTCAGCATGGTCAGGAAAGACCTACTAAGTTCACAAACTCTCATCCCTGGCTTATCTTGAGGTTCTGCACAAGCAAGAAGTGAAAGCTAAGGCATGGCTGTAAATTGTCTAGCTGAGTGCTGAAGGTATGCCCCAATGTGTACACAGAGCCCATTGGCAAAAACTAGGAGACTTATCAGTTCCAGGAATTTAAGTAAATCTTCATTTAATCATTAGCTGATCGGTAAGCTAACCGAGGAGAGACTTTAGTGGGAACACATGACATATAATGCAAGACTTTACAGAAGAAGTTCAGAAAAGTCACTTAATAAATAGCAACTACTAACACAAGCAGCAGTAACACCAAACCCTGGCAGCATAGATCTGATTTTCAGAATTGCTACATTATATTATTTAAAATATTCAATTTTTAACAAAAATGTATGAAAAATGCAAGGAAACAAAGTATGGCCCAAACATGTGGTGGGGGGAGAAATAAGCAGAAATTGTCCCTGAGAAAGACCAGATGTTAGACTTACTAGACAAAGATTTTTTTATTTTTTATAGCTGGAGTCTTGCTAAGTTGCCCAGGGTGGTCTTGAACTCCTGACCTCAGCCTCAGCCTCAGCCTCCCAAAGTGCTGGGATTATAGGCATGAGCCACCATGCTTGGCCTAGAGAAAGATTTAATTCAGCTATTTAAAATATATTCAAAGAGATAAGAGAAACGATCCAGTTCTGTAGACTAGAGAACTAAAGGAAAGTATGAAAGCAACGTCTCATCAAATAGAGAATATCGGTAAAGAGATAGAAACCATAAAAAGGAGCCAAATAGAAATTCTAGAGTTGAAAAGTATGGTAACTGAAATGGAAAAGTTATTAGAGGTTCTCAATGGCACATCACAGCAGGCAGAAGAAAGAATGGGGAACTTGAAGGTTAATTGAGATTGTTGACTCTGCGGAACAGAAATAAAGATGAATGAAAGTGAATGGAATCTCAGAGACCTGTTTGTGGAACACATCATCAAGCTTACCAACATATACATAATGAGAATCTCAGGAGAAGAAAAACAGAAAAAAGTAGAAAGAATATTTGAAGCAATAATGGCCCCAAACTTCCCAAACATGATGAAAAACAATCTGCATATTCAAGAAGCTCAAGGAACTACAAGTAGGAAAAACTGAGGGATCCACATCTAAACATACTGTAATCAAACTGACAGAAGCCAAAGACAGAATATCTTCAAAGCAGCAAGAGAAAAGCAATTCATCACATACAAGGGATCCTCAATAAGATTAATAGCTGATTTCTCTTCAAAAACAATGGAGGTGCTGGGCATGGTTGCTCACACCTGTACTCCCAGTACCTTGGGAGGCTTGAGGCTCAAGAATTGCTTGAAGCCAGGAGTTGGATACCAGCACTGGCAATATAGTAAAACCCTGTCTCTACAAAAAATTTAAAAATAACTGGGTGTGGTGGTGCATGCCTGTAGGCCCAGCTACCCAGGAGGCTGAGGTGACAGCATTGCTTAAGCCTGGGAGGTGGAGGCTGCAACAAGGTGAGTGGTTGCACCACTGCACTCCAGCCTGGGTAACAGAGCAAGACCCTGTCTAAAAACAAAACAAAGCAACCACACACAACAGTGGAGGACAAAAGGCAATGAAATGGCATATTCAAAGTGCTGAATAAACTGTCAACCGATAATTCTATACCTGGCAAAACTACCTTTGAAATTGAAGAGAAATTAAGATATTCTAGATAAATAAAAACTGAGAGACTTTGTTGCTAGAAGACCTGCCCTATAAGGAGTACTAATGTGAATCTGCACAAAGAAATAAAAAGCACTGGCCGGGCACAGTGGCTCAGGCCTGTAATCCCAGCACTTTGGGAGGCTGAGGCTGGAGGATCACTTGAGGTCAAGAGGTTGAGACCAGCCTGGCAAACATGTTGAAACCCTGTCTCTACTAAAAATACAAAAATTAGCCAGGTGTGGTGTTGGATGCCTGCAGTCCCAGCTACTCAGGAGGCTGAGGCACTAGAATCGCTTGAAGCTGGGAGGCAGAGGTTGCAGCGAGTCAAGATTGTGCCTCTGCACTCCAGCCTGGGCAACAGAGTGAGACTCTGTCCCAAAATAAAGAAAAAAAATAAGAAAAAGATACTTACATAATGCAATAATTATAAATCTAGTTGATGAACATAAAGTATATAAAGATGTAATGTGTGACAATAACAGTATAAAGGAGGGGGTGAGAGTGGAGCTTTAGAGAAGCAAAGTTTTTGTATAGTATTGAAACAAAGTTGGAATTAATCTGAACTACAACATTATAAAATTAAGATGTAGCTGAGATGACAGGTTGCACCACCACACTCGGCTAACCAAAAAAAAAAATTTAGAGATAGGGTCTCACTATGTTGTCCAGGCTGGTCTCAAACTCCTGGCCTCAAGCAATCCTCCTTCCTTGGCCTCCCAAAGTACAGGGATTATAGGTACGCACCACTGCATCTGGCCACAAACATTTGTTTTTTTATTGTTCATTTTTCAAGACAGGTTTTCACTCTGTTTCCCAGGCTGGAGTGCAGTGGCACAATCATGGCTCACTGCAGCCCTGACCTCCCGGGCTCAAGTGATCCTCCTGCCTTAGCCACCTGAGTAGCTGTGACTACAGGCGTGTGCCACCACGCTCAGCTAACTTTTAAATTTTTTTTTGTAGAGATAAGGTCTCAGTATGTTGCCCTGGCTGGCCTTGAACTCCTGGGCTCCAGCGATCCTCCCACCACAGCCTCCCAAAGTGCTAGGATGACAGGTGTGAGCCATTGCACTGCACAAATACAGAAGACCAAATTATTAAAATTAGAAATGAGAGGGGACATTACTATTGTTCTTAGAGACATAAAAAGGATTATAATATGAATAAAAAGGATTATATATATAAACAATATATGCTAATAATTGGATAAGCTGGATGAAAGACACATTACCAGAAAGATATAAACTACTGAATCTGACTTGAGAAAAACAGAAAATCTGAATAGACGGACCTATGTCAAGTAAAGAGATTGAGGTAGTAATAAAAAAACTTTCCACTAAGAAAAGCTGAAGACCAGCAGGCAGCTTCACTGGTGAATCTACCAAATACTTAAAGAAGAATTAACACCAATCCTTCATAAAGTCTTTCAAAACACAGATGAGGAAAGAACATTTCCTAACTTATTCTATGAGGGTGATGTTAACCTGGTATCCAAACTAAACACATCACACACAAAAAATTACAGACCAGTATTTCTTATGAATGTAGACGGAAAAATGCTTGACAAAATCTGGCAAACCAAATTCAACAGAGTATTCTGTAAACATGGAGCAGATAATAATAGCATGATTCTCCAAATTGATCTACGGTTTCACCACAATTGTTGTTTTTTAGAGTTAAAAAGTTTTCATTTATTGTCCAGGCACGGTAGCTCACGCCTGTAATCCCAGCACTTTGGGAGGCTGAAGCAGGTGGATCATCTGAGGTTAGGAGTTCGAGAGCAGCCTGATCAACGTGCTGAAACCCTGTCTCCATTGGAGTCTCACTCTGTTGCCCAGGCTTGAGTGCAATGGCGTGACCTTGGCTTACTGCAACCTCCACCTCCTGGGTTCAAGCAATTCTCCTACCTCAGCCTCCCGAGTAGCTGGGATTACAGGCACCCACCACCATGCCCTGCTAATTTTTGTACTTTTAGTAGACACGGGGTTTCACCATGTTGTCCAGGCTGGTCTCTAACTCCTGACCTCCGGCGATCCGCCTGCCTCGGCCTCCCAAAGTGCTGGGATTACAGGCATGAGCCACTGCGCCCTGCTAACATATCCTCTTTCTAAAAAGCTACATATATTGCAAAGTATTGGAATAGGAATAACATAGCAGTTAGGTTGGGCATTTGGGCTGATTACATGTCTTTGCTATTATCAGTACAATTCTTAAAATCCCAGCTGGCTTCTTTCCAGAAAGTGACAAGCTAGTTCTAAAATTATAATGCAATTTAAGGAACCCTAAATAGCAAAATAATCTTGTAAAATAACAAAGTGGGAAGACTCAAATGTCCCAGTTTCAAAACCCAAATCAAATCTACAGCAATCACAGTGTGACACTGTAATGTGGACAGACAAATAAATCAATAGAATAGAACTGACAACCCAGAAATAAACCCTCACATTTATGGAAAATTGATTTTTGACAAGGGTGCTAAAACAATTCAATGTGGAAATAATGTTTTTTTTTTTAAATGGTGCTGGAACAACTGAACATCTATGTGCAAAATAATGAAGGTGGACCCCCTACATCTCACACGATTATAAAAATTGATGCAAAATATGTCAAATATCTAAATGTAAGAGCCAAAACGACAAGACTCTTAGACAAAAACATGGGAGTAAATCTCCGATTAGACAACAGTTTTTTCTTCTCCAAACTGGATTTTTTTTCTTTTAAAACAATTTTGTCTTTTGAATTTAATGAAGTATTACTAGCTGAAGGCAGCTGACATGGTGAAAAGAATGTCAGACTGATGAAAGGGACACAGCCTGATTTGAAACCAAACCCTGAACCTTTTTAAAGAAGAATAAGACATTTTATACACACACATGACACCAAAAGCACAAACAACCAAAGGAAAAATACATTAGATTTTATCAAAATTAAAAACTTTTGTGCATCAAACAACACTGGCAAGAAAGTCACAGAACTCACAGGATGAGAGAAAATATTGGCAAATTATCTGTTAAGGTCTAATATCCAGAGTATCCAGAAGATATACAGAATTCCTATAATTCAATAAAAAGACAAATCAATTTTTTAAATGGGCAGAGGATTTGAATAAATATTTCTTCAAAGAAGATATGTAAATGGCTCATATACACATAAAAATGTTGAATGTCTTAAATCATTAGGGAAATATCCATCAAAAACTGCAGCGAGATGCTACTTTACACTCACTGGGATGGCTATGAGAAGAGATAGACAACGACAGTGTTGACAAAGACATGGAGAAATTGAAAGCCTCAAACATTGTAGATGGAAGAGTGTAAAATGGAGCAGCCACTGTGGAGGTCAGTCTGCCAGGTCCTCAAAAAGTTAAACATAAGAGTTGCCATATGATCTAGCAATTCTGCTAGGGATGCACCCTAGAATTAAAAACATGTCCACACCAAAAGTAGTACATGCATGTCCCTAGCAGCATTATTCATAAAAGCCAAAATAAAGTAGAAAGAACCAAATGTCCACTAAGTGATGAATGGATGAACTGATATAGTGATGGCTCCATACAATGGAATATCACTCAGCCTTGCAAAGGAATGATCCATGCTGCAGCATGGGAGGACCTTAGAAACAACATGCTTCATGAAAAGAAACCAGACACAAAAGGCCACATACTGTATGATTCGTTTATATGAAAGATCTAGAATAGGCAAATCCATAGGGACTCAAAGTAGATTAGTAGTTACCTGGGCCTGAGGGAAGACAGCACTGGGCTGTGACGGCTAATGGGTACCATGTTTCTTTTTGAAAATGTTCTGGGGTTAGATAATGGTGATTGTTTGCTATACAACCTTGAGAATATACTAACCGCCACTGAATTGTACACTTTATAATACTGCGTTGATGGTATGTGGATCATGTCTCAATTTAACACAAAGAAGCATGTTGTACTGTATAGAACACCAGGTGCCAGAAGACCAAACATGCTGGCAGATGGAAAAAAGAGGAGTGAAGATTCACTCTCCCTTGACAAAGATCAAGAGTGAGTCAGTGGCGAGGCTGGGAGCCACACAGCTTGTCCTGCCTTGTGATCCCCCTCCTCTTCCTATTCCAGATGGTTTTTCAGTGCCGTTAATTTGTTTTGTAACACTAATATTCAATAAGATGAGGTTACAAAGAGGAAGAATGTGAGTGCCACATGACTGGTTAAGTATGGATTCTCAAACTAGGGCTTTAAATATCCTTTGTGATTTTTTTTGGCATGAAAACTTGTAAGACCACTGGGCTCTGTACCAGTCGGCTACTCCCTCATTCTATATCTTCCTCTGCCCACTTTCCTCCCAGCTATTAAAAACGAATGTAGGCTGGGCACAGCAGCTCAAGCCTGTAATCTCAGCACTTTGGGAGGCCAAAGCAGAAGGAGAGCTTGAGTCCAGGAGTTTGAGACCAGCCTGGGTAACATAGTGAGACCCTGTTTCTATTTTTTTAAAAAACAACCAAAAACAATGACTGTAAAGCAATATGTAGCCAAACAACTTAGCAAAGTTTGTTATCTTTTCTCCAAAATTATCTCACTCTCCAACCTTCCCTCTTTCTTGACAGCTCATCCATAGCCTTGAGCTCAGCATTACCTCTGAACCAGGAAGCTCTTCTCCAGCTGACATTAGGATCTTTGCCTTTGTCCCTAATGAAATCAAAATATAGGGCCACTCGATATTACCCTATTTTCCTCCTGTTCTAAGGCATTCTTTTCTTGACTAAGGTTGTGCCTGGGCCATGGAGAGACTGAGTGGGAACTGGCTCAACGGCTCAAGTTTGAGGACTCTACAGCAACTCTTTTCCACAAACCAAATGATATGAATGTTTTTATTTATTTATATTTATGTTTCCACTTTTTAAAAGTCTTTTTGTAGAGATCAGGGTCTCACTTTGTTGCCCAGGCTGATCTTGAACTCCTGGGGCTCAAGCGATCTGCCTGTCTTGGCCTCCTAAAGTGCTGGGATTACAGGCATGAGCCAGCACGCCCAGCCTCGAGTGTTTTTAGATTCACAGTAGATGATCATTTCCATTTCTGGTTCAATTCCTTCATTTTATACATTAAACTAAGGTGCACTGACTCCCAGTCCATCGCCTTTTTGGTATCTTTATGGGAGTAAAATGTGGCAAGCTTTTTCTTAGCCTCAAAGACTGTCTCAGAGTAAAAGTTTAAGAAGTACTGCTCTAAATAATTTTTTAAAATATGGCTTATTAGATGAGGAAAACTGAAATATTTTTGTACAAGCCTTTTGCTGTAGAACAATGGGACAGAATAAAGGTAGCTCACAAAATAAGGGAACATTTCTTGCCTGTTTTTCCTCCAAATTCTTCTGTACAGGTCCAGACAGATGGGCTACGTTTCCTTTCTATTAACTGAGGAGACAGAGATGAAAGGACTGGAGCATGTCATCACTGTCTTAAATGTACTGAAATCCTAACAGCTTTAGCTGAAAAAATGTCCAAAGCAGGCCGTGAAAATAAATTTAAATGACAAACTCCAAAATGATCTATGCTAGAATCTCAAGGCAGTCAGGGAAAACTGGTCCCATGGAGGAAGGTAGTCAAAGAAATAAGCAGATGACCTAGACCCTCACCCAATATGTGCAGTGTACTTAGGGAGAAAGTAACCTCTTTCCTTTATTCATCTACATAGGTTCATGAGCCACACATCTCCCCACACCACGCTCCTCAATACAAGACCTCGGACTGCATCACATAAATGATTTTTCAGGGGCAAAGTCTAGAGAATCTGAAACGGTGAGCCTTTTTTTTTGAGATGAAGTCTCACTCTGTTGCCCAGGCTGGAGTGCAGTGGTGTGATCTTGGCTCACTGCAACCTCCACCTACTAGGGTCAAGTGATTCTCCTGCCTCAGCCTTCAGAGTAGCTGGGATTATAGGTGCCCATCCCCATGCCCAGTTAATTTTTGTATTTTTAGTAGAGACGGGGTTTCACCGTGTTGGCCAGGCTGGTCTCGAACTCCTGAGATCAAGTGATCCACCCACCTTGGCCTCCCAAAGTGCTGGGATTACAGCATGAGCCACTGTGCCCAGCTGTGAGCCTGTATCTTAATCAAAGTCCTGAGAATAACCTTGAAGAAGACTCCCTTGCAATGAGGAAAACCAAAGAAGCAAGGGACCTGGAATCTGGCAGACCCGGGTTTGAATTCTGGCTCTGTCACTTTCTGGTGAAGTGACTTGAGTAATGAACATGAGCCTTTCTGGGTAGCGTTTACAGCACAAAGCAATTTGAGGAATAAATGAAAGAGCACGTGTCTAGTGCCTAGCAGTGCACTGGAAACAGTGCCGGTGCTCAGCCGTCATGTCACACCAGCACTGACCGGTGAGCATAAACCCTGGGGATGCCCAGAGCTGGTACAGCCAGGAGCTCCAGAAGCATGGGATTCTCAGAGGGAAATGGAGCTCACTGCTGTACAGGTCCTGTTCAAGTTAGAAAGTAAGATACAATGCACACAAAGCCAAACTGTCATCATTCAGCTCCTATTACAGGGGAACTAAGAGCTGCGTTGAAAATTACTTGCAAAGCTTGTAAGTGGTTCTGCCACTTATTGGCCATGTGAACCTTAGCAAATTACCTAGCGTCTCTGAGTTTCAACTTCCTCATCTGCAAAATAGAAATGATAATAATAACCGCATCGCAAGAGTTGTTGGAAAAATGAAAATGAGATATCACAGGAGGTAACATGTATGGAGCATTTACCATATGCCAAGCAGTGTTCTAAGAACTTCGGACATGTTATCTCACTTGTATAAGTACTTAGGTGCCTACAACATAAACAGCACCTAGTAAATTAAGTATTGAAAAAATGCTTTGGGGCAGAGGAAGAAATGCTAAGCTTCTGTGAGAAGAGAAGACAGCTTGTTACACAGGTGAAAAGAATAAGCGGCAGCTGAGAGAAGAAAAGTATGAGTTGCTAGGTGTGACAATCTCAAGACTTTTCAACCATTACAAATTTAAACAGCCACCCTAAATCACCCCAAAGGACAGACCCGAGTTGTTCTTTTCGTCTTTAATATTTGTGCCTCTCCGAATCAGAGAAGAAGCTGCCAGGATTCCAGTACATACCAAAACATGACAATACCCCTCAACTGCGCAAACTTTTGTGCAGCCACCGCTACGTAAAGGAAGCCGAAGTCAGTAGACCGGGGGGAACAGTAAGGCATGTTTGTGACTGAAGCTCAATTTGCCATCACAGTGTGGCCACACCTGCCTCACTAATATCCTAATAGTGGGATAAATAATTCAATAGGGATAAAGCCTGGATTTTCCTCTTCTTCTCTCTTAGTGCTTACATTCTTGGCACAGTATCGATGTGCCATAGACAAGCCAATATGTGAGTGTGCTCTCTCTGAATAAAGTACAGCCTTTCTACATTGCCAAGTCATCCAGGTTCTAAAATTATTGTTAGAACCAATGAAGTGACTACGAGAATTTTCAAAAATAAGCCATCAGTCTGGACCTGTGTATAGGAATGAAGGAGACGCACTTAAGTCAGGGAAAAAATATAAACATACTTAACATTTAGGATTATCAACCATTGCTGCTTTTCCATAAACCATTTCATTCATGATTTCATCTGTAAGAGATATGATTATTGCCCCCATTCAGCGAGGGACTTTGATAGTTAGCTGCCTGGTCCTTCTTGCTTGGATGCCCTGCAAATAAATGTCCTCCTTTCCCCAATGCAAAACCTCAATATGGTTGTTTAACTTTACTGCGCTTGGGCCAGCAGAATCCAGTTAAGTCCACTAATAAGCTCTTGGCCTGTCTTTGAGATGGATTTCAGATTCAAAATAGACTGACCCTATCACCCTGCTAACTTGGCTAGTCAGTATTTGTCAATAACATAGAGGTTTCATTCAAGGGATTTACTGGGTTGTAACTATTGGAACCCAGGGATGATGTCAGGATTTTGTGGGGCCCGAACCTTATCTAGTAAAAACATAAAAAATTATGAATACAAAAATTTCCAGGGGCCCTCCCAGGACCTTGGAAGGGCCTGTGCAAGTGAGAAGCCCTGAAGATTACGTTCTATTCAATTCATCTTCAATCAACCACAGCTGGGGCCTCTTTTTCTGTTTTTTACAAACTTATGTAATGCAGGGAAATATATTGTTTCAACTTACAAACACCACAAAACGGTGCCATATTGGTCATAACATTACTGGCACCTTCCCTTGGCAACTTGCCTTTGGAAAGAAATGCAATGGGCCTATATGTCACATGTGCCAAATATGACTCTGCAATGTAGCTTTGTTTACCAGGAAGATTTGACCCCAAAGGAGCCCAGCCCCTAACATACACTTGGTGTGTTCAGACCCTTGTGCCAATCTTTGAAAGTAACCGTGACTTAGTTTGAAGGGTACAGCTCTATTCTGTTTATATGAAATGAGTACTAGTTTCCAATATCAGTTAGCTCTGATTTTTTCATCACCACGAAGCAAATGCCTTTTTCTGTTGTTTAAGATGAACACAGAAACTCAAGATAAGAAAGTTAGTGTCTCCTCAAGTCTTTCTTAACCCACCCCCATTCCTGCTTTGTCCTCTCCTTGTCACCCTGCCGTACAGATCCCCACATGGCTTTCATATGTTTTCCCATCAGCATCCACTTCCTCCTTGAGGAATGAAAGTCCCCTGGGGACAAAGTCCTTATCTTGGTGTGTCTTTGAGATGGATTTTGTAGCCCCAGCACTTAGTACAGTACCTGGCACAAATGGACATGGCACTCAGTGAATGTTTTTGAGTGAATTCATTAATTTGTATCAACTGTGATTCCAGTGTTTTCCTGGTGTTGCCTACATAATTGTAGTGGAGCTGGCTAGATGATGATGATGATGATGATGATGATGATGATGATGATGATGATTTGAGACAGAGTCTCACTCTGTTGCTCAGGCTGGAGTGCAATGGTGCGATCTCGGCTCACTGCAACCTCCGCCTCCTGGTTTCAAGTGATTCTCCTGCCTCAGCCTCCTGAGTACCTAGGATTACAGTTGCCCGCCACCATGCCCAGCTAATTTTTGTATTTTTAGTAGAGACAGGTTTCACCATGTTGGTCAGGCTGGTCTTGAACTCCTGACCTCAGGTGATCCACCCACCTCAGCAAAGTGCTGGAATTACAGGCAGGAGCCACCGCTCCCGGCCACCAGATTTTTATGAGGGACTCCCAGTGGTATAAAGTGCTTAGTAAAGATGGTGAGTTTAAAACATTTATATTGATGCTACCTAAACCTCTTGGTGGAGGGACCTAATGAGCCTGTTCTCTGGTGTGAGGGCAAAAGAAAAACAGACCCTTAGTGTCCTTTTCCTAAGTTAGGCATCAGCAAATTAATGAGGACAGAGAGGAGCATCTGCAGAAACTGCTGCTCTAGTCCAGACACATCCTGAACGCCTCCCTCTATCTCAAAATGTACTGTGTGAAACTAGATTTCTGAACCACAAGGCAGGTGGAAAGTCTTCTCAAAAGTCAGTTGTAGAGGAGAATCTTCACCTTGAGTCCCCTTCAGGCCATTGAATATACCCACTCTGATTTGATGGGTATGTTATACAGAGAAATCATAGAATTTTTGCACTTACGGTAGAAGAGTAGTCAGGAAAGTATATGGAATTAAGATAGAGCGATATATTTTCTTCACAAAATTTTTTTTTTTTGCACAATAGCTTAACATAAACACCATCTTGGCCAGGCATGGTGGCTCACACCTGTAACCCCAGCACTTTGGGGGGCTGAGGTGGGCGGATCACCTGAGGTCACAGGAGTTCGAGACCAGCCTGGAGGGGAGGTTGGAGTGTAGTGGCACAATCTCGGCTCACTGCAACTTCCACCTCCCGGGTTCAAGCCATTCTCGTGCCTCAGCCTCCCGATAGCTGGGATCACAGGTGCCCACCACCACGACCTGCTAATTTTTGTATTTTTAGTAGAGATGAGGTTTCGCCATGTTGGCCGGGCTGGTCTCAAACTCCTGACCTCCAGTGATCCTCCCACCTTGGCCTCCCAAGGTGCTGGGATTACAGGCATGAGCCACCAAGTCTGGTCCTACACTTTGGATTTAACTTTGATTCCTGCTCATATGCAGAGTTTCTAACTGCTTAAAGGTCTGCAACATTTAGCTGCAAGGAAGGAAGCTTAACACAAAATCCTCCAGGAAGCAAAAAACTGCACCACCATGCCCAGCTAATTTTTTTGTATTTATAATAGGGACAGGGTTTCACTATGTTGGCCAGGCTGGTGTTGAATTCCTGACCTCAGGTGATCCGCCCACCTCGACTCCCAAAGTTCTGGGATTACAGGTCTGAGCCACCCCGCCCAGCAACAAGGCTAATTTGAGGGTCACTTCTTTGATGCCTTTTCTTGCCCATGCTATAGGTCAGAACTAGGACAAGCAGAGGAGGTCATATATAAGCTACGTAAGTCTCTTGGCCTCTTTGTACCTTAGTTTCCCCATTTGAGAAAAATGAATTGATCTTAAGACACGCTTTTCAGAGTTCATAAGGGGCTTATACCCAGCTAACCAATCATTGTATGAGTTTTTGTACATAAATAGTTGTTTACATGTATTCATCTTCTATTTCACTTACAACTTATGTAAAAACTGCATTCCATGCCAGGCCTGAAATGTTCCAAAGCTGAGTTCTGTAATTATATTGCAACCAAGATTTCTAAAAAAAAAAAGACACAAGCCAAAGGAAAAAAAAATTATTTCAGAACATTTACCATTTGCCATGATCCTAATTTATATAGGATGGAACATAACCTCAATCCTTTCTCTATGCACTAAGGAAATCTCACTGTGGAAGATACTGGCTTATAATTTATACTTTAACACTGCACATGTGGCGCATTAGCTACAAAACAGTGAATGCTCAGTAAATACCCGTGTTAAGTCATCTTTATTTCTCTAGAACAGGATTTCACAACTTCAGTGCCATCGACATTTTGGACTATATAACTCTTTGCCATGGGAGTTTGTCTTATACCTTGAAGGATGTTTAGCAGCATCTCTGGCCTTTGCCCACCAGATGCCAGGAGCACACCCACAGTTTTGTCAACCAAAACTATCTCCGGACATTACCAAATGCCACCTGAGTGCAAAATCACACCAGCTGAGAACCACTGCTCTCTGATGATTCACTAAGATCTGTGTAATAATTCTCACAATAATCCTTGCTAGAGACAAAAAGGATTTGCTGTATAATTTTAGTAGCTTTCTACTGGTAAAATTTTAATCATATTTCAAAATGAATAGCAAAGAGGTTTACAATTTTTATAAAAATTCCAAATGTAGTCAAGTTATATTTGTAACTTACAGAAACTGCAAAAATGGTAGTGGTTCAAATGTACGTCTTTCAATAGACTGTATTTTATTGCAGGATAAATCTCTAGGAAAAGGAAAATATTGCCTTGATTAGTTATTAAATGTCCATTAGTATGAATAATAGCAAGAGTTTAGAATAATATTGAATACACATTTTTCATCTCAACTCTAAACGTTTGGACTTGTATTTGAACTTTCCAGAGCCCCTAACCCTGCCCATACCTCTCCTAGAGTCTCACTTTCATGGTTTTAATAAATATACAACTTAATGGACTTTGGAATTAATTTCTCCTGAGAGCACTAGACTTGATTAGATGCCCTTTTGTAGTGTCATCAAATCTTAGATTGTGAGCTCAAAGATTTTATCTCTATATATACAATTTCTAATATTAAAAAAAAAGTCAGGCCAGGTGCCGTGGCTCACGCCTGTAATCCCAGCACTTTCGGAGGCCGAGACTGGTGGATCCTGAGGTCAGGATATCAAGACCATCCTGGCTAACACGGTGAAACCCCGTCTCTACAAAAAAATACAAAAAATTAGCCGGGCCTGGTGGCACGTGCCTGTAGTCCTAGCTGCTTGGGAGGCTGAAGCAGGAGAATGGCATGAACCCGGGAGGCAGAGCTTGCAGTGAGCCGAGATTGCACCACTGCACTCCAGCCTGGGTGACAGAGCGAGACTCCGTCTCAAAAAAAAAAAAAAAAAAAAAAAAAAACCAAAAACAAACAAAAAAGTCTCACATTTCTACACCTTCTTAGTTTCGGTCTGTTTTCCTAAGCCAGTTCAATATCAGAAGAAATAAAAGACGTCCTTTCACATCATTTGAAAGGAAGTTACCCTTTTACCTAATACATAACTTTGAACTAATTCAAATCATATTAATAGAATTAATTTCTATCATATTAATAGAAATTCATTTTTGGTTTTATATTTCTTTAATATTTCATGAAAGAAATTTCTTCAGTTATACAGTGATGGAGTGTGTCCCTCCCTCTTTACCTGGATGGTGTAACGTTGTCTGGCTGATGTCTCCAACTCTAGCCTCTCCCTTCCTAAACTATCCTGCACACAGTCATCATATAAACTCTCCAGAGGTGGCTTGCAAAGACCAGCATCTCCTAGGAAATTATTGAAGATGCAAATTCTTGGTCCCACTCTAGACCAACTGAATCAGTAACTACGAGGGTGGAGTCCAGAACTGAGTTCTAACGTGCCCTCTCAATGACTGTGATGCAGATCTATCTTACAGCACTGCTGTGGTAACACGGTTCCCCATGTTGGCTCCTCAGCTTGGCATTCAAAGCCCTAGAAGATCTGGCTCCATTTTCCTACCCTCCCACCTTGTACTCTACGGGTACTCATGGCATTCCTCGAATACTTTCCGTGTTTTGCCCTCCCATTTTCCTTTTGCAAGTTTAGAATATTTTTTTCCCCAAGATGTGTGTCTGATGTTACACAATGGCCCTTCAAAATCCTATTCAAATGGCACTGTTCTAGTTACATCCTCCCGGGTCCAAATTGAAGGCATTTTTTCCTCTTCTATGCTCCAGAAACAATTTATCCCTCCTATGCTCCAGAAACAATTTATCCCTCCTAGTGCCCACATCCACTTCTTCTTTTTAATGTAGTTATTTTTTATCCCATTTCTTCTGAGCATAAACTCCTTGAAAGCATGGACTAGGTCTTGCTCATCTGCATTGCCCACCATGTTTAAAACTGACACATGGAAATAAAGCAAACTCAAATATTTGGAAAATAAATGAATAGCTGGGGGAGGGAGTAGAAGGAAAATAGCTATCTTAAAGGAAAAGTAGTTTTATTATTTCATGGCCTCTGTAGCACTTTGGCATCCACTTGAGGGTCTTTACACCCACTTCCCTAAGCCTTCTATATTTGAAAGAATCTGTTTGCAAAAGACCATCACTAATGAGCTTAATAAGGATTAATGACATGCACGCCTCTATGGACAAAGGGTAAGAATCAAGTTTTCATAGCAATGAACATAGTATCTTCTTGTCTCTAAACAGACAGAAATACAGGGATCCCTTTCTTGGTAACAGGGCTGGGGAGATCGTTATTTTGTAATTAGTGAAGAGTTAGGGGCATTTCTGATGTGCTTCTTTTTTTTTTTTTTTTTTTTTTTTTTTTTTTTTTTTTTGAGACGGAGTCTTGCTGTGTCCCCCAGGCTGGAGTGCAGTGGCTCACTGCAAGCTCCGCCTCCCGGGTTCACGCCATTCTCCTGCCTCAGCCTCCCGAGTAGCTGGGACTACAGGCGTCCGCCAACACGCCCGGCTAATTTTTTTGTATTTTTAGTAGAGACGGGGTTTCACCGTGTTAGCCAGGATGGTCTCGATCTCCTGACCTCGTGATCCGCCCGCCTCGGCCTCCCAAAGTGCTGGGATTACAGGCTTGAGCCATCGCGCCCGGCCTTCCGATGTGCTTCTTAGTGTAAACATTTCTAGCTCTACCACTTAACCATCATTTTAAACATCTGTTTTAATATAACAATTCCTGAAATGAAATCCTTAATACCAGCCTATTCTCTTGGTAGCTTAATATTCTTGATAATATTATTGATATAATTCAGCTGATTTTTAATATTTAAATGTTAATTTAATTCCGATTAAATTACCAAAAAATTCTGGATTAATGACGTTCAAATGAATGTAGGTGGTCTCCATTTTCTTCTCCTTTAGGCAACAATCTGAAGTTAACTTTCATTCCTTTCATCCTACTGAACCAACTTTTTGAAATCTTTTTTGTGAAGGTCAGACAGTAAATATTTTAGGCTTTGTGGGCCACATATGATCTCTCTCGCATATTTCTCTGTTTCTTTTCTTTTTCTTTCACAGTCCTTTAAAAATGCAAAAACCATTCTTAACTTAATGGGCTATTTAAAAATAGGCCATAGATTAGATTGGATCTATTGGTTGTAGACTGAATAGAAAAAGAATGGTATGTGAACCCTTATAAAACAAGGTTCATATGGGTGTCAGTCACTGCTCAGATTTTCTTACCATGTGAAATTTTTTTCTGTCTGTATTTTGTCTATATAATTTAAAAACTGAAAATGCACAGGAGGTAGCTAATGCTAGAGATGGGCTGAGACCCTATACAAACTTAAAGAATTGCAGAATTTTATTGCTCGAAGAAATCTGAGAGATTATCTAATTTGAACCCCTTATTCATTTTACAGATAATATGACTAAAAACTCATAAATATAATTAACTAACTTACAAATACTGGAGGAATAGCAGGCCTTCAAATGAATCCTTACGTAATTCAGTCAAGTTATTTTCACTGAGAATTCTGGAAAATGAAAAAGTTATTTCTAGATTAAAATGCAAACTACAACTATTTGCTACACAGGACTATCTCCTGCATGTGGAGGAAAGCTGGGTCATGGTCACTTCAAGATGGTGGTATCTGCTGTGCTTTCATTCAAACCTTTTCTTACGTTTTCCTTTTTGTGTCCATCTCTCTCCACCACCACCACAAACACACACACACACACACAAGCACACCCCTACCCACTCTTCCCACCAAATGGTATCATTTCATGCCTCCTCTCTAGATCACAAAATCACTTTCAGAATCCAACACTGGGTGGCACCAAGATCAGCAGAACCTCCATTTCCTCCTCTCTTTTCCCAAACCTTATTATGAAAGCCCCACATGGAACCATGTCAGGGCTGCAAGTGAAGCCATTCAACCTTTCCCCCCATCAAAAAAATCTGAGAACTACAATGTGCATAAAGCGCACATAACATAAATGTTGTTTATATTTAATTTAATTTAATTTTTGAGACAGGGTCTCACTCTGTTCCCAGACTGGTCTCAAACTCCTGGCTCAAGTGATCCTCCTGTCTCTGCCTCCCAAGGTGCTGTGACTGCAGACATGAGCCACCTCACCTGGCCAAATATTTAGTTTAATAATTATGAAGCAGATACCCATGTAAACATCGTTACAAAAGATCATTGCTAGCATGCCAGAAGCCCCAGTGTGCCCCTTTCCAATCATATCCCTCTCTCTAACCCTAATAGGTAACCACTATCCTGACCTTTGTAATAATTTTCTTGTTTTTAAAATGTAGTTCTGGCCTGGCGTGGTGGCTGATGCCTGTAATCCCAGCACTCTGTAAAGCCAAGGTGGGTGAATCACCTAAGGTCATGAGTTTGAGACCAGCATGGCCAACATGGTGAAGCTCTGTCTCTACTAAAAATATAAAAATTAGCTGGGTGTGATGGAGGGCACCTGTAATTCCAGCTACCCGGGAGGCTGAGGCAGGAGAATCGCTTGAACCCTGGAGGTGGAGGTTGCAGTGAGCCAAGATCGCACCATTGCACTCCAGCCTGGGCAGCAAGAACAAAATTCCATCTGAAAAAATAAATAAAGCAATTCTCCTGCTTCAGCTTCCCAAGTAGATGGGATTACAGGCACCCACCACCATGCCTGGCTGCTTTTTGTATTTTTAGTAGAGACGGGGTTTCACCGTATCGGCCAGGCTGGTCTCAAACTCCTGATTTCAGGTGATCAGCCTACCTCCCAAGGTGCTGGGATTAAAGGTGTGAGCCACCGTGCCTAGCATATGTTTTATTTTTAAACTCATCATGACTTGTCTATATACATTGAACTAATGATGTGACACACAAACTGTTGTGAAAAATGTCAGTTACTTTGAATATAAGCATTTTTTCCAAAATCACTTCTGTGTCTAAACCAATTCCTTTTATAAATCAGGAAGAAAATGATAAAACAATTCAACAGGAAAATGAACAAAGGCCAGAAAACTCAGAGAAGAAACACAAATGTTCAATAAACATATAAAGATATTTAATTAAATTCATGAGTAATCAGAAAAATTCAAATTTAGATGGAATCCCTTTTATTCATTCATAACTTCAGCAAAAAGTTGGAGAATACCCAGTGGTGAAAAGGTGTTGGGAAATGAATGCTGTCATATTCTGCTGACAATCGAGTAAGTTGGCACAACATTTTTGAAGGTAATTAAAATTTTATATCTACATAGTCTTCACCCCAACAATTCCATTTCTAGGTATCTATGCTACAGGAATACTTGCCCATGTTCACAAAGAAGCATGTACAGGGATTTCATTGCAGCAATGCATGTAACAAGAAAACTAAGCATAATCTAAACATTCATCAATGGGGGAATTATTAAATAAACTGTGATGCATCGATACTATGGATTGTGCAGGAGTTTAAATGAATGGGGTGACCCTCTAAGTACTGGGAAGGAAAGAAATCTAAGGCATATCATGAAGTGAAAGAATCAAGTTGCAAGATGTTACCATTTATGTAAAGAAAAAATTTTAAAAACCACAAAACAAATCTATTTTGCTTTATGTAAATATGTATGTAGGTAAATAGGGAAAAGTCTGGAAGCATGTATACTAAATGCAGAGTAGGATTACTTCAGGGATGAAGGAGTAGGGCACAAGGAGGGTTTTTGTTATATCTGTTATTGCATTTTTGTACATTAAAAATAGAATCATGGGCTGCGAGTGGTGGCTCATGCCTGTAATATGAGCACTTCAAGAGGCCAAGGTGGGAGGATCACTTGAGCCCAGGAGTTCAAGACCAGCCTAAGCAGCATAGGAAGACCCTGTCTCTACAAAAAATACGAAATTAGGTGGGCGTGGTGGCATGCACCTGTGGTCCCAGCTACTTGGGAGGCTGAGGTGAGAGATCACTTGTGCCTGGGAGGTGAAGGCTGCAGTGAGCTGTGATTGTGCCACTGCAGTGCAGCCCAGAGGACAAAGTAAGACACTGTCTCTGAAAAAAAAAAAAAAAAAAAAGAGAGAACAAAAAGGAATATAACCATGTATTATTTGTATGATAAAAAATAAATTTAAATTGCCTCTTATTTTAAAGAGAGCCTACCAAATTTAATTTTAAAATAACCATACGATTGCAATCAACAGTGGTTGATTTGGGGTATGGAGGAGAAATATCTTTCCTCAGAGGTACCGACCTAAAATTCTGGACCAAGAAGGATCTTACAATGCAGTTAGCCTTTTGTCATATTTGGAGAGAATATACTCACAGTTTCTTGGTCCAACTGTATGCTTTCCATACATTTCCATCAATGTAAGAAATATAGTTTCCTTGGAAATTTCTGTGAAGAAACACAGTTTATATCCTTGAATAGGTAGGAAAACAATGAACACGATAAGTAAAGGAATCATTGCAACCTTGTTGGGGATATTCAGAAACAGAAAATAACACCTGCTTTCTCATTTCCAGAGCTGTCAGCTTCCCAGTTTGCACAATTCATCAAGAAATTATGCGGGGCCACTGGCACAAATGATGAGGCATCTCCCGGAAGCTTAACTTCCTATCCATCCCATCTCTTGGACAGATGATGCCAGTTAATTACTTTGAATGTAAGTATTTTATATAAAAGCACTTATGTGTCTAAACAGACTCCTACAAATCAGTACCAAAATGGTAAATAATTCCACAGAAATACGGGCAAAAGCTTATCATTATCAACAAATGAGAAGAAAGAAACCCTATGCCAGGTAACATCAAAGCTTTGGCCCAGTGCCCTCTGTTGAAACATCCTAGGCTTTTTCTTTCCACTCCTATTACAACTGATCTGATTTGGCCCCTTCACACTTCACTCCTAGATTTTGCTAGACCTTTCTATTTTGTCTCCCTGAATTAAGCTTTTCCTTTTGGGCACTTTACATTGGATTCTAAAATAATCCTCTGCATGTCTACACTTGCACATAATGCAAAAAAATAAAATAAAATAAAATAATCTTCCTGTTTTAATCATTTAATCTCTCTTGCTTGGAAACTTTCAATGGCTTTCCATACCTCATTGTGTAACTTTCAAACTCCTATAGCTGATAATCAAGGTTTTACAGAATCGTATCTTCATTGCTCCCTCACCTAATTCTTTGTAGCCACATTGGTCTACTAAATTCCAACCATACCGGTAGCCATGCGTTTGCCTAGACTGTACTCCCATTTTTTTTCTATTTAACAAATTATAGCTGCTCTTTAAGACCCAAGTAAAGTTTTAGCTTACCCATGTAGCATCTCCACACCTTAAGGATCACAGATTCTGGCAACTTCTAGCACCAATGGTCTGCATTATCTTTCAGTACTTAATTATATATACCTCCTTTTTTATGCCTATTCTCCTTCTTCCCTCCTATCATTTTTTTTTTTTTTTTGAGAAGGAGTCTTGCTCTGTTGCCCAGGCTGGAGTGCAGTGGTGCAATCTTGGCTCACTGCAAGCTCTGCCTCCCAGGTTCACGCCATTCTCCTGCCTCAGCCTCCCGACTAGCTGGGACTCCAGGCACCCGCCACCACACCCGGCTAATTTCTTTTTGTATTTTTAGTAGAGACGGGGTTTCACCATGTTAGCCAGGATGGTCTCGATCTCCTGACCTCATGATCCGCCCGCCTCGGCCTCCCAAAGTGCTGGGATTACAGGCATGAGCCACCGCGCCCAGCCTCTTCCCTCCTATCCTTTTCATGTTCTGGAGACAGTAGCATACTTGGCCCTGGGTTTGACACAAAACAACTTCTACATATAGAAAGCTAGGGACAAAGATGACTTCTGGACAAAACTAAAGGACTGAGTAATCATGTGAACAGCCAACACTCCTACATATGCTAGGCACTGATGAAGTGTTTCATATATTCACTCACCTTAATTTCACAACAATCCTATGAAATGCTAACTAGCATAATCCGCAGTTTAAAGGTGAGGAAATTGAGTCACAGAGCAGAATAACTTGCTCTGGGTCACCAAGCTAATAAATAGACCTGGGTTCAAACCCAGGCAGCCTGGCTCCGGAATCAACTCTTAACCACTTAGAGCATCATCACTGAGATCGGGAGAGGGACAGGCTGGTGTAAAGAGGGTGAAGCGAAAATGGGAGGAGAGCAGCGGTTAAGCAATGATGTGATGGAGCTAAATAAAAATGGATACGAAAACGAGTAAAAGACTAGAGTACAAGTAAAAGACTGGAGAAGGGGCCTAACATTAAAGGAGAATGAGGAGAAGGGAGAGTTGACAAGCAAAGGTGAAAGCAGAAAGTCAGTTGTCCGTATGGCTTGGGGAGATAAAGAAGGCCCAGGAAGGCCTCCAGGAAAAGGCTGCCATGTCAGGCAGGACACAGAGGACAATTGAGGAAAGGTGATTCTTACAAGATGGTGAAGATGCCATTGTAGGTGTTGGGCTCTGGCACAGGCACTTGGAGGAGCCTCTGCTCTGGGTTGAGATCAATACATGACAGCATCTTATTTTCGCAGGTACAGAGCTCACATATGTTGGTGCTTGTGGAGGCCTTCTGTTCCTCTGGTGCAGTTAAAGCCTTATTTTGGGCATAACTTTTAGACTGCACCAATGAATCCTGAGTAGGTTCTAGCTCAGTAGGTGGACCTGTGACTTCAGTCAGTTTTCGATGCAGAGTCTGAACCTGATCCGGATGAGGAGCTGTAGTCTTCTCCAGGGCTGTAGAATGTCCAATCTCTGTAGTGGGCTCTGGAGTTATGGCAAGCCCTGGGTCTGGAGGCTGAGTTGAGGTCTCCTCCATGGTTGGAGATGGTTTAACTTCTGTAGTAGGTTTTGTAGTTATGGTAAGCTCCAGGTCCAGAGGTTGAACTGTGGCTTGAGTCAGGTGTGACTGCTGAGCCTGACCCTTGTCTGAAGGTGGAGGTATCACCTCAGGGTGTTCTGGAGGAGGAGCTGTAGTTGTCAGGGCCGTAGAAGGTTCAACCTCTGTAGTGGATTCTGGAGGGATGGTAAGTCCCAGGTCCAAAGGTTGAACTGTAACGCTGGGTGACACTGGATGCTGAGCTTGATCCTGACCTGGTGTTGGATTTGTTACCTCTTGATACACTCGAAGTTGGAATACAACTTTCTTAGGAGGCTGAGTTGGGGTCTCCTTCATGGTTGGAGAAAGTTCAACCTCTGTCGTGGATTCTGGGGTGATGGTAAACCCCAGATCTAAAGGTTGAACTGCAGCTTGAGTCAGGTGTGAATGCTCTGGAGGTTGAGCTACAATTAGATTAGGGAACTCTGGAGTCTGAGCTGGGGCCTCCTGAAGGGTTAGGAAAGACTCACCCTCCTCAGCGGTCTGTGGATGCTCACCTGCAGCCTCCTGCTGGGTTGGAGAGAGGTTCTCATTATTAATAGGTTGAATTGTGAAAGATCCAGCCTCTTCCGATGACTCTGGAGGCAGAGGTGGGCCCCTGTGCTGGATGGCGGGAGGTTCTACATCATTACCTGACCCTGAGAGCTGAGCTGTAGCCTCCTGGTGGACTAGAGGAGTTCCCACCTCTGCACTAGGCTCTGCCGCTATGGTGAGCTGCACGTCTGGAGGCTTCACAGAGACATTGGGCGAATCTGAATGCCGAGTTTGATGGTAACCTGGAGGTGAAACTGTGACTTCATGATGTTCTGGAGGCTGACCTGGGGTCTCCTGCTGGGTCGGAGAAGATTCGACCTCCCCAGAAGACTCAGAAGGCTGAGCTGGCTGCTCCTGCTCACTGATGGAAAGTTCACGCTCCATAGCAGGAACTGGAGGCTCAATTGGCGCCTCCTGTTGGGTTGCAGAAGGTTCCACCTCCTCTGGAAACTGAATTGGGGCCTCTTGCTGGGCTTGGGAAGATTCTGTGTCATTGGTAGGCTCTAAAGTTATGGTAACCTCCACATCTGCAGGTTGACCCGTAATGTTGGGCAAGTTATAATGAGCTTGATCCTCACCTGGAGGTTGAACTGTCACCTCATGATTCGGTAGAGTTAGACTCTCCATAAAGGACTCTGGAGGCAGAGCTGGGGCCTCCTGCTGGGTTGAAGAAGGTTCTTCCTCCTCAGGGAGCTGTGGAAGCTGTGCTGGGGCTTCTTGCTGGACTGAAGAGGACTGGATGTCTTCAAGGGTCTCTGGATTTTGAGTTTCGGGCTCCAGATGGAATTGAGAAGGTCCAACTTGCTCAGAGGGCCCTGGAGGCTCATCTGACTTCACCCGGAGTTCTGGGGGCAGGCTGCCGGGATACGGTGTATCCATATTCAAATATTCATCCCGCAAAGTCTGTTTCTGACTCCGAGGTATGGATAATTGACGTGTAATCCCAACAATCTCAGCAAGGCTCCAACGCTGAGCTAGATCTTTCTTCAGGTTCTTGGGCAAAACAATAAATTTGGTTAGTTTTGAAATCTTACTGTCTAGCGGAACAAGTATTTCATCTGCCTAATGATGTGCAGCCCGATCTAGATCTGCAGTTTGAACCTTACTTTTGAGGCGAGGAAGCTGAACTAGGGTCTGGCTCTGATCCCCATCTAGCAGTGGACCTACCTCTGGGAGCCTTTCTTGCGGAGTCAGCTTGTTGTTTAAATCCTGCTGTGCAGCCGAGAACTGCTCTGGCCCCAGGGGCAGCTCTCCAGCTGAACCTATGTCCAAGAATGGAACCAAATTTTCAGTCGATTCCTGGGGTGGGGCTGACATCTCTGAGGAAGCAGAGGGCCCCAGGTAATCAAAGTCCCCGGGATCCGCCGGGAGAGTAGGCGCATGGGGAGATTCCCATGGGAGATGGGAGGAGTGGGAAGACGAGGGCTCAGGAGGCCCCAGGGGGTTAGAGGTCAGCTGGAGCGGGTCCTTGACCCACTCCAGAGGCTGAGCCTCCTTGACTAGTGGCCACAATAGTTGCCACATAAGGAGGGGCCATGGGCCCCAGACACGCAGCCGGGACATGACACACACTAGTGCTACACACTGAGTGGGAGCCATTCTGGCAGCCCGGAGATGCTCGTGCCCCTTACAAGTGTGAGCCCCGCCCTGTCTTTATGACACCTTTATTTATGCCACCTTTATTAGGCTTGGGTCCAAATCTGCTCCATGTCACCAGGGCACTCTTATGTCACAATCCTGCCCAAGCACGCCTTCCCACCCCGCCCTGCCGGAACACCCCTCCCCTCCCCTTAGTGAGGAAGGATTTGGGCCTCAGACCCTGGTGGTCCCAGGACCCCAGTGCCTGCTGTGTGGGGTAGGGTGGGGTAGGGTGGGGTAGGGTGGGGTGGGGGCGCAGCAGAGCTTCCCAAGGAAGTCACGGGACCTCGCCTCAGGACATTCAGAAGTGCTAGTCCAGTTCTGGCAGCCTTCCTCCTTCAAGGTGAAATCCGAGAATACTCTTCCTTCCAGGGAGAGCAACTGACCTGCAAAATGGGCGCCAGTTAGGTTGGCAGGCAGGATGCACATTACAGTCATTTATTCCAAAGTGTTGCCAATTTCGCTAAACTGTTCCATGTTCGATAATTAATTCACCACCCCCTATTAGGTAGAGGCTGCCAGGGAATAAGCAAGGACTCCAAATTTTCTGTAGGAGGGGTGTTGGGAGTTGGCAATTCGGTCTGGGAGAGAAGGTTTTAATTCGAGTGAAGAGCCCTTTGCACTAGCCTGGGAGGAGGCTGAACTGTCATCCTGCCTTGACTCAACACAGCCATTACCCTAGAAGTTACAGCGCCACCCTTCAGAGATCTACCCTGTGGCACACATGGAGAAGAGGCTTAGGTTGTTAAAGTCAGCATGTTAAATAATTTCCTGAAATGCGACTGTAACTAGAACCCAGCTGACTTCCCCCACAGCCATTCTTACCTATTTTATTACTGTCTGGCATAATTACCAGCATGTAAACTCCAAGAAGGTGCTTCATCTTATTCCAGTGCCTAGCATAGGCATGGGGTGCATAGTGATGGCTTTAAAATTGAAGGGGGGCCGGGTGTGGCGGCTCACACCCATAATCCCAGAACTTTGGGAGGCCGAGGTGGGGGAATCACTGAAGTCAGAAGTTCGAGACCAGCCTGACCAACATGGTGAAACTCCGTCTCTACTAAAAATACAAAATTAGCCAGGTGTGGTGGTGCATACCTGTAATCCCAGCTACTCAGGAGGCCAAAGCAGGAGAATCGCTTGAACCTGCGAGGCAGAGGTTGCAGTGAGCCGAGATCGCAACATTGCACTCCAGCCTGGGCAACAAGAGAGAAACTCCATCTCAAAAAAATAAAATAAATTGAAGAGATTCCAAGATTCACCTCATTTAGGGATGGATCCATTGTTATAATCAGATTTCTGAAATGAGTGCTGACTTCCCCTCACATTTCACAGGAAGCTAGACTTCTTAAAGCTTGAAGTTTCCTTGGTGGGTTTTATTTAAATTGAATTAAAATAATTATTTTACAGGGAAAAATTTCAAAACACTTTGCAACTTTGGGGTAAAAGTTAAATAAAACACTGTAGCCCCAAGTTAAGTTCCCACTGAAATGATACTTTTGCTCTTTAAAAAAAACATTCCATAAATGGTAAATAATGACTGTTTTGAGATTAATTTTGAAACTTAATCCCTATTTAAGAGCTTTCATGTGCAGTCATGCATTTCTTGCCATGTGAGGAGCTTGAGAAATGTGTCATCAGGTGATTTCACCATTGTGCTAACATCATAGCGTATACTTCCACAAACCTAGGTGGTGTAGCCTACAGCACACCTAGGATACACGGTATGGCCTAGGACTCCTAGGCTACAAACCTGTACTGTATGTTACTGTACTGAATACTAAAGGCAGCTGTCACACAATGGCAGGTATTTGTGTATGTAAACATGGAAAATATATAGTTAAAATACTGTGTAAAAGATAAAAATGGGGCCCGGGTGCAGTGGCTCATGCCTGTAATCCCAGCACTTTGGGACGCCGAGGTAGGTAGATCACCTGAGGTCAGGAGTTTGAGACCAGCCTGGCCAACATGGCAAAGACCAGTCTCTACTAAAAATACAAAAATTAGCTGAGTGTGGTGGCGCGTGCCTATAATCCCAGCTACTCAGGAGGCTGAGGAAGGAGAATCACTTGAACCCGGGAGCTGGAGGTGGCAGTGAGCTGAGATTGCACCACTGCACTCCAGCCTGGGCAACAGAGTGAGACTCCATCTCAAAAAAAAAAACAAAAAATGATAAAAATGGTATACCTATATAGGGATAGCTCCATTATACTCTTACGGAACCACCATCATATATGCGGTCTATTGTTGACCCAAACCTCATTTTTTAGCACATGATTGTAAATGACTGACAGAAAAATCTTCAGCAAAATATTCCACCCAAGATACATGGGAGATATTGAGATCCAAGTAACAAGCCATATTTGAAAGGCATTATAGTTTTTGAAAGCTGTGGTGCCATCATTCTTAAGGCCAGTTACCTTCTCCCCACATCTCTGGGATCCTGTTTGAAGGGAGTTCTAAAAAGGCCTGTGTTCAAGCAGCCCAGCATCCCTTACTCCTAGAGTGGGGGGAGACTAACCCCTCTCCTGTGTCCACAACTGTAGTAATCCAGTCCTCAGTTCTGCTCTCCAAACTTCAAATAAGGGGTCAGAGCCAAGGGTCAAGACTTTAGGAAAAGCCCCAGAAATACCTTGCCCTCAAAAAGCAGTTTCAGAGTTTCACATTTTCCTGAGAATGAAACAAATTATCCTCCAAATTCTGCTGCTTGTTTTGAATTATGGTTACATTGGCTATGTTATCCGACCCTTGAGTTGTTTTTCTTTTTTCTTTTTTTTTTTTTTCTCGAGACGGAGTCTTGCTCTGTCATCCAGGCTGGAATGCAGTGGCATGATCTCGGCTCACTGCAACCTCCACCTCCTGGGTTCAAGCAATTTTCATGCCTCAGCTTCCCAAGTAGCTGGGATTACAGGTGCCCGCCACCACACCCAGCTAATTTTTGTATTTTTAGTAGAGATGGGGTTTCACCATGTTGGCCAGGCTGGTCTCAAACTCCTGACCTCATGATCTGCCCACCTTGGTCTCCCAAAGTGCTGGGATTATAGGCATGAGCCACCGTGCCTGGCCTGTTTGTTTTTTGAGATGGGGCTTCACTCTTGTTGCCCAGGTTGGAGTGCAATGGCATGATCTGGGCTCACTGCAACCTCCGCCTCCCGGGTTCAAGCGATTCTCCTGCCTCAGCCTCCTGAGTAGCTGGGATGCATGTGCCACCATTTCTCCACGTTGGTCAGGATGGTCTTGAACTCCTGACCTCAGGTGATCTGCCTGCCTCGGCCTCCCAAAGCACTGGCATTACAGGTGTGAGCCACCGCGCCCAGCCCTGTTACTCTTGAGTTTTTATCTCCACATACTTGAATTAAACTGTGTAGTTCTTCTTCCCATCTGATATTTACAATCTCTTCACTGGGTCCATACTCCACAGCTATTTTACCACTTTCTGAAATAAAGTTAGCAAGGATCAATTCAGAATCTTTTTCATTCTAAAACTTCCTGCATATAATTGTAGCACCCCACAATGAGACATTATTTTGGTTTCTAAAAGCAGAAGATAAGATGTGATGATTAAATAAAATAATGGCCAGATCTTGGTTCACATTCCACACAACAGGGAACCACGACTCTAGGGAATATGGCTGATTCCCAGGCTGTAGCAGGAAAGGGTTATGAGATCAGTCTGGATTCTTGTTGTACTAGAAATTTAAAAAATACTCAAAGTATGGATTGGGGCATGTCAAATGGACACAAGAGCTAGCTCAAAGAGGCACTGACTGGCCAGATCTTGAACAATATTTTTTGGTAACAGCTTTATTGAGATATAATTCATGTATCATACAATGAATTCCATTAACGTGTACAGTTCAATGGTTTTTAGTATATTTGCAGAGTTATGCAACTACCACCTCACTCAATTTTAGAATATTTTTACCAATCTAAAACAAAACCCCATTTAGCAGTTACTGTCCACCCTGCTCCTCCCAATCCCTGGCAACCACTAGTCTACTTTCTGTCTCTATGGATTTGCCTATTCTGGACATTTCATATACATGGAGTTACATAAAACATGGCATTTTGTATCTGGCTTCTTTCACTTAATGTTTTCAAGGTTCATTCAGGCTGGAGCACATAATGATACTTTATTCCTTTCTATGGTTGAATAATATTCCATTGTATGAATAGACCACATTTTGTCTATCCATTCATCAGTTGATGGACATCTGGGTTATTTCTATTTTTGGCTATCGTGAATAATGCTGCTATGAACATTCACCTATAAGTTTTTGTGTGGATATATGTTTTCATTTCTTTGGAGTAGAGTTGCTGGGTCATGGGGTAACCCTAGGTTTAAGCTTTTGAGGCCTACCAGATTTCCAAAGTGACTGCATCATTTTGCATTCCCATCAACAGTATATGAAGGTTCTAACTTCTCTACATCCTCACCAGTATTTGTTATTGTCTGTCTTCTTGACAAAAGGTCTCCTAGTGGGTGTGAACTGGTATCGTTTTGATTTGCCTTTCCTGGATGGTTATGAATGTTGATTTTACTTTCATGTGCTTATTGGCCATTGTATATCTTTGGGAAAATAGCTATTCAGAACCTTTGCCCAGTTTAAAATTGAGTTTTCTTTTTATTACTGAGTTGGAAGTGTTCTTTATATATTCTGGATACTAGACCAGCATCAGATATAGGGCAGATATTTTTTCCCATTCTGTGGGTTGCCTTTCACTTTCTTGGTGGTGTTCTTTGAAGCCCCAAAGTTTTTAATTTTGGTGATGTGCAATTTATCTATTTGTCCTTTTGTTGCGTGTGCTTTTGGTGTCATATCTAAGAAATCATTGCAAAATGGCTTCCAAGGTAATCTGGGACTATTAGACCATCAAAATAAATGATAGTAACAGATTATACATTGAATGGAATAGGAATCCATGAGCCCATAATAATAATAAATTGACAAAAAGATACATAGTGTGGAGCTGAAGTGGAAACCTCTTCCTGACAATAAAAGGTTGACTGATAAATGTGGAAGAAGTCATGAAGTTGGAAAATAATAATCATTTTGCAATCATCATAGATTGATTTCAGCAAGAATCATCATCGGATGCTAAATCTGAGGTGGTGGGAAGCCATGATCTCATAGGGTCTCCCCAGAGATTGTTTATTCGTTGCATAGAAAAAAATCAGTAACTATACAATGGATAACCAGACATTTTTTGACCTTGCAATCAAAATTAACATCTCCAGTGAGGGACAGAGAGAGAGTGTGTGCCCCCAAGATGTGATTCCCAGGGAGGACACGTCATTTATGTAGTATTCTGTCCAGGGATGCATAGCCTGTGTCTAATTCAGAGTTGAACTCACTGAAAATCTTTAAAATTACTGGTCTGTATTGCTCAAAATGGTGAATGCCATGAAAACTGAAAGGCTGGCCTGGCGCGGTGGCTCATGTCTGTAATCCCAGCACTTTGGGAGCCTGAGGTGGGAGGATCGCTTAAGGCCAGGAGTTTCAGACCAACCTGGGAAACATACCAAGACCTCATCTCCACATTAAAAAAATATATACTTTTTTTTTTGAAACAGAGTCTAGCTTTGTCACCCAGGCTGGAGTACAGTGGTAGAATCTCAGCTCACTGCACCCTCCACCACCTCCCAGGCTCAAGCAATTCTCCTGCCACAGCTTCCCAAGTAGCTGAGATTGCAGGCACCCACCACAACATCCAGCTAATTTTTGTATTTTTAGTAGAGACGGGGTTTCACCATGTTGGCCAGACTGGTCTCGAACTCCTGATCTCAAGTGATCCACCCACCTTGGCCTCCCAAAGTGCTGGGATTACAGGCGTGAGCCACTACACTCATCCTGAAAAAAATATACTTTTGATAAATCTGAAAATCTGGGGCTATTTCTGTCACTGAGGGAAGGTGTGTCTTTCCCCTTAAACTAGGTGTATGTTGCTGAGGAGGCAGAGGGCTGAGTTCTTCCATCCACTGCCTTCAAGTGTCAGGCGGCTTCTGGTTGGAAAGGATGGCTACCCTTGTGGGCTTGTTTCCTCTCTGGTCTCTTTTTCTATCTAAGACTCACTCCACACCAGCCTGAGCTTGGGACCATTCTTTTGCTCCTCTCATTCTCCTACCCCTAGAGCTGACAGATTTAGCAAATAAAATTTACAAGATCCCAGAATTTCGGACAAACAACAATCCACCCCACACTGCCTCAGGAGGGTCCCTCAGAGATAAGTATCACTGAGCCTCAGGAAGGAGGAAGCTCCATCCCTGCCCATTACGCCCCCTCTCAGGTTTCCTCAAAGAAGACAGTGGTTCCAGAAGGTGTGTTCCCACCCCTTTTCATAGCCTACTTCTCTCCCATCCCTCTCTGACCCCGGGTTCCAGCTGGCCTGGGGATTTCTGGGAGGATCCGAAGAACAAGGCTGTCTGCAGTAGGAGCCTTCTGTTCCTCGCCACCTACGCTTCAGCCCTGCCCAACTAACAGCTCTCCATGTTCTAAAGAAGGTGGGAGTGCTGGACCACCCCAGCCTTCTGGAACCCCAGTTCTGTGACATTATCCATCTCCTGGAAATATGCTGGTTTTAGCCATGCAAATTGGCCAAGCATCAGGCAGAAATAGCAGCTGCGCCTGGAAGGACAAGTGACATCTGTGAAGAAAATGGCCAAGCGGGACAGGGTGGAGAGCATGGGCTCTTCCCTTCCTTTCTGGGAACAGCACCACCTTTGGGGGAACTCCTTTTCTCATGGGGTTTTAGGCAGGGGCTGCCAGTCCCAGGGCTCTGCATCCTGTCACACCCCATACGCATAGGAACACTTTGTGCACCAGTCACTACATTTGCAAGTGGAAGCTGGTGGGGCTGCTCAGCTCCCAACAGGAAGCCCAGGTGTGCAGGGCCAGAGGACACAGCCCATCTGAGGCGCTAAGCTTCTGTCAAGAGGGAGTGGAGTCTGGATGGGATTCCAATCCCATGGTCCACCCTTTCTGGGACCCAAACGCACCCTTCCCCTTCCTTCAATTCTGAGAAGCAATAAATGTCCCTACTTGCGAACAAGTTTGAGTTGGGTTTCTGTCACTTGCAGCCAAAAGAGACCTGCCAGCTACAGTCAGCATCAGTCAACCATCTGTGAAACGGTGAGCTGACAACTTGTCCCCTCCCTGTGAAGGCCACAACATCCCAACACCATTAGTCACCAAGGAAGTCTGGGAGAAGTTTCTACCAACTGTAGCGAAAAAGAGGCAAGGGAGGAAACATTTTGTTACTGTTGGCCCACTCTTCTCTCTGAAACAGCACGGCAGGATCTGGCAGAAAAGAAAGTACAAGGGGCTTCTAAGTGGGCAATGCTGCCCCGTGCCCTCCGGACTTCTCTTCCCAGCAGGGCAGCAGCACATGGCGCCCTGGGATAGGAGGCCTGCCAGGGCGGGGGGGAGGCTGAACTCCTGGGGGCACCACTTTATGAGGAACCATTTATGGCCAAAACTCCACAGGGGCTTCAGAGACCTGAATGAACGCGTCTCTGTAGAGTGAGAGTCCTGGGCAGGAGGAGAAGTTTCCATAGCTCAGGACCACATGCTGGAAATTTGGTCTCTGCAGCTTAAAATCTGAGAGAAGATGGTGTCTGCAGCATTCAAAGGGGGACCAGAGGGACCCTCCACCCCCAGCCCCCAGCTATGACAAACATGAGCCCTGGGTAGATTCCTATCCATTCAAAGAACTGGAAAACCCAAGCTGGGGCCCATGAGTCAAGTCTGGATGTGCGGCTCAGGGCAAGAGGACAGATGGACACCACAGGCCGTCTGTCTAAATATTTGCAAGTTATAAATTAAACTAACAGGGTGTTAAATAAAGTATGTTCTAGCCTCATCCCCTGACAAATAATCCTTTAAAAGGATAAAATTTTAAAATGTATATGAAGCTATGATTTGTAGATGACAGAAAGTTAGCAAAATGTCAAAGATCATAAAATTTCTTTGCTTTTTTTTTTTTTTTTGAGATGGAATCTCATTCTGTTGCCCCAGCTGGAGTGCAGTGATGTGATCTCAGTTCACTGCAGCCTCTGCCTCCCAGGTTCAAGCAATTCCTTATATTGAAACAAGTAATAAAATAAATGTGTAATTTATAAATTACTGAAACTATTCCATGACATTTATTTTTCTTATCTTCCTTTCAGCAAAATCAATTATGTTATTATTATCAAGATTTAAAATACATGTAAGGATTAAAACAGTCATATTCAAAGTACAAATATCTTAATATTTTAATAAAAAATGTTTATGTAAAAAATTTAATTTTGTCAGAATCTCAAACAATATTCTTTTCAAATATTGAAAAGTATCTATTGCTGGGCACAGTGGCTCACGCCTATAATCCCAGCACTTTGGGAGGCCAAGGCAGGCAGATCACGAGATCAGGAGTTTGAGACCAGCCTGGCCAATATGGTGAAACTCAATCTCTACTAAAAATACAAAAAAAAAAACAAAAAACAACTAGCCAGGCATGGTGGTGTGCCTGTAGTCCCAGCTACTTGGGAAGCTGAGGCAGAAGAATTGCTTGAACCCGGGAGGTGGAGGTTGTCGTGAGCCAAGATCGTGCCACTGCACTCCAGCCTGAGCGACAGAGCAAGACTCTATCTAAAAAAAAAAAAAAAAGTATCTATTAAACCAATATGCAACATACAAATTAGAATTAATCAAATTTGGGCCAGGCGTGGCGGCTCATGCCTGTAATCCCAGCACTTTGGGAGGCCGAGCTGGGCGGATCACGAGGTCAGGAGATCAAGACCATCCTGGCTAACACAGTGAAACCCCGTCTCTACTAAAAAATACAAAAAATTAGCCAGGCGTGGTGGTGGGCACCTGTAGTCCCAGCTACTCAGGAGGCTGAGGCAGGAGAATGGCATGAACCCAGGAGACAGAGCTTGCAGTGAGCTGAGATCGCGCCACTGCACTCCAGCCTGGGCAACAGAGCAAGACTCTGTCTAAAGAAAAGAAAAGAGAAAGAAAAAAAAAAAAAGAAAATCAGATTTGCTTCAGTCTCAAACAGCATGTTTCTATAAACTTAAATGAGCACTGGCAGTGAGCTGCCCTTTTTTTCCTATATGGGAAAAGGGTTAATATTGCAAACTTTTCCTCAGTTTCTATGCAACTGAGGCAAATACTGTGCTAACTCTTGAGAACCTCTGGAACCATGAATAGGAGCACAAAAACAAGAAGAAATTGTATCTTCAGCACTATTCGGAAATGGTACTTCATCATGTTTGAATTGATTGTATTCATACTATCTGAGATGAAAGATCTGGTAGATACATTAACTTCTCTTTTATCTAAGTCCTTTTCTGCCCACAGCTTCTCTGTTCTTTCAAAATAGTGCCTAGCAGAGGCCCCATTCAACCTTTAGATGTAGTTATTTTTCCTATAGACAGAGGATAAGATGTGAAGAAGCATGTCTCTGGGGCCTGAACATTGTCAGTCAAGAGAGGATGCATAGGGTTAAGCGGTGCTGCGCCAACGCCACAGATGCGGACTAGCAGAAGCATCCTGTTGGCCTTTATTTATTTATTTATTTGAGACAGAGTCTTGCTCTGTTACCCAGGCTGGAGTGCAGTGGTGCGATCTCTGCTCACTGCAACCTCTGCCTCCTGGGTTCAAACGATTCTCCTGCCTCAGCCTCCCGAGTAGCTGGGAATACAGGCATGCCCCACTGCACCTGGCTAATTTTTGTATTTTTAGTGGAGACGGGGTTTTTTCATGTTGGCCAGGCTGGTCTCGAACTCCTGACTTCAGGTGATCTGCCTCCCAAAGTCCTAGGATTTACAGACATGAGCCACCGCACTCGGCCCTGCAGTCCTTAATTAATTATTTTATTTTTTGTATGTAGAGTTCTCTAAATTTCAGGGCCCAGTCAGGGGCTCCTCTTGCCAGCTTGAAGGACAGGACTGGGAAAATATGCTTCTGTAAATAAATTGCTGTAGAAAACAGAGGAAAAAAAAAATTTTTTTTTTTCCGAGATAGAGTCTTGCTCTGTTGCAGAGCTGGAGTGCAATGGTGCAATCTTGGCTCACCACAACCTCCTTCTCCCAGGTTCAAGCAATTCTCCTGCCTCAGGCTCCCAAGTAGCTGGGATTACAGGCACCTGCCACCACACCTGGCTAATTTTTGTATTTTTAGTAGATACAGGGTTTGCAACAGAGCAAGATCTTGTCTCACAAAATAAATTTTAAAAATGTTTAAATAGCAGGTTTCTAAAACAATGAGAAAGACAGCATTACATATCAGTGTCTACAATTTAACCAAAACTATACTTAGAAGTAAATTCATTGTCTTAACTGCTTTTGTTCCAGTAAAACAAAATAGCAGGATCCTGAGGCTTCGATGCTATTTTCTTAATCCAGCTGGTCTGTGGAGAAGCCTGGGACAGAAAGAAGCAGCCAGACTCCAGAATCCCCCATTTTAATAGCTATTCTATGCTATGTCCCTGTCTTATTCCTGGCAACTTACCTCTCAGCTCATGCACTGTGACATTACAGCAAGAAGTACTAATATAAATGACACAAAAGAAAAAAGAAACCATGAGGTTTTCCTTGTTTTATTAACTAGGTGAGCACTGTAAATGTGGAGGGTGGGAAACAATCAGGAGACAAGAATCTGATGAGCATCTGCCATGTATCAGGCACTGCGCAATGTTCCTTACATACCACGATCCCATTTAACCCTCAGAAAACACTGCAGAGGGCTATCACTGCCTTCCTTTTACATGCGAAAAAACAGACTTAACAGTTGCTCACGGGAAGCTGAACCAAGAATCAAAACAAAAGACTTGAAAGGGCCCCAAAGACTGCACTGTTTCCACTGCAGAGAGCTGTCTGCACTGTGAGCAACAGAGGAGAGGAAACGGGACTAAAAACCAAAACCAAAAATCCAATCAATAAAACAAAATAAATGAAATGAGCATTCAACCCAAAAAGTTATAAGGAGCAGAGGGAAAACATTTCCAAGGAAAACAGGAAGAAGCAAAGCTTAAGAATAAAAGCGTGGCTTACACATTTAATTGGATCCATCGGAAACTGTTGGGGTGAGATGTTAAAAACAGAGTTAGGAAATGACTAGAGAACTTGTGTATTACATTCCACTTCCTATGGACCTTGGGTCCTTCTCTGTAACACTAATGTTGGACTAAATTCTTCAAAGTTTCCTTGCAAGGACAGGCCACTCTGAAGCTAAGGGGTTACCACCAACCAAGAGACTCCTTCAATAATAACACAGTAGGTAAATTAACCCAGAAGGTAAATATGACTGATTATCTTATAGTAGCAGGTTTTAAAATCTTGTTGTCTCAGAAGCATTGCTATGGGCCAGGTGCAGTGGCTCACACCTATAATCCCAACAATTTGGGAGGTTGGGGCGAGAGGATTGCTTGAGCACAGGAGTTCAAGACCAGCCTGGGCAACATAGTGAGAGGCTGTCTCTACAAAAAATAAAGTAAATTAGCAGGGCATAGTGGTGTGTGCCTATAGCTCCAGCTACCTGGAAGGCTGAGGTGGGAGGATCACTTGAGCACAGGAGGTCAAGGCTGCAGTGACCTATGATTGCACCACTGCACTCCCCAGCCTGGGTGACAGAGCAAGACCCTGTCTCAAGAAAGCATTGCTAGACACTTTCTTCCATAAAATTATATTCTGCCCTGAGGGAGGCCCCCAGTGGGACTGTGCAGTGCCACCCCTGCTGCTGGCCCCTGAGGGCAGCGGGCAAGGAAGGAGCATATGTCTCTGCTGTGGGAAGTGCCAGGGAAAAGCCCCTGGATTGGGTCACCGTGAAATGCAAAGTGAGTGAAATACAAACATACCTTTAAAAAGGTAAACTAGTTCAAC
Source organism: Nomascus leucogenys (assembly GCF_006542625.1). Taxonomy (NCBI): domain Eukaryota; kingdom Metazoa; phylum Chordata; class Mammalia; order Primates; family Hylobatidae; genus Nomascus; species Nomascus leucogenys. Next base: position 30,601,962 of record NC_044399.1, on the reverse strand, counting down.
CATTGTGGAAGACAGTGTGGCGATTCCTCAAGGATCTAGAACTAGAAATACCATTTGACCCAGCCACCCCATTACTGGGTATATACCCAAAGGATTATAAATCATGCTGCTATAAAGGCGCATGCACACGTATGTCTATTGTGGCACTATTCACAACAGCAAAGACTTGGAACCAACCCATATGTCCATCAATGATAGACTGGATTAAGAAAATGTGGCACATATGCGCCATGGAATACTATGCAGCCATAAAAAAGGATAAGTTCATGTCCTTTGTAGGGACATGGATGAAGTTAGAAACCATCATTCTCAGCAAACTATCGTAAGAACAAAAAACCAAACACTGCATGTTCTCACTCACAGGTGGGAACTGAACAACGAGAACACTTGGACACAGGAAGGGGAACATCACACACCGGGGCCTGTTGTGGGGCGGGGGGAGGGGGGAGGGATAGCATTAGGAGATATACCTAATGTAAATGACAAGTTAATGGGTGCAGCACACCAACATGGCACATGTATACATATGTAACAAACCTGCACATTGTGCACATGTACCCTAGAACTTAAAGTATAATTACAAAAAAAAAAGGCAAATATGGACTTAGTGAATGAGTCTGGGTCATGGCTGGACGGGAGAAATCCCAGGGTGAGCCAGCCCAAACACACCATCTACGTAATTAGAAAAAGAACATGCCACCCCAGTGGTCAGCCCTGTGAGAAACGCATCCTTCCATCCAGCTAAAATCTGCCTGTGTCCATCTTCTCTGCTCAACACCAGTCCCCATGCATTGCATGACAGAGCACTGTACCCTCCTGCATGGAATGGGCAGCCACTGGGCTTCAGAGCCAAACAAACCTGGGCTCAAAGCCCAGCCCTGCCCCCCTGCTGGGACAATGGTGCTAGTAGTTGATGTGTCCATCTGCCCCACCTCTGCCTGGCTGTACTTGTAACTAGTACATGTATAATATATAAGTGCCCGACTGTATCATTGTATGTTCCAGAGTGGTCAGGGTGGTCATGGCTGAGCTTTTTTTTTTTTTTTTTTCAGTTGCGTCTCTATTGTCCAGGCTGGAGTTCAGTGGCACCATCATGACTCACTGAAGCCTCAGATTTCCGGCCTTAAGTGATCTACCTGCCTCAGCCTCCTGAGTAGCTGGGACTACAGACCTGGACCACCAAGCCTGGCTAATTTTTTTAAATATTCATAGAAGTTGGGGGGTCGGGGGGCTCTGCTGCCCAGGCTGGTCTCGAACTCCTGGCCTCAAGTGATCCACCTGCCTTGGTGCTGGGATTACAGTTTTGAACCATCACACCCAGCTTCCCTGAGCCTTTATACAGAACTCTCCTTTGAGTTAGTTTCTGTTGTATATTCTAGTTAGGGCATTATATTGATTTTTAAAATTACTATCATTCTGAATGAATAACAAATTGTGGTACATTCATACAATGGAATAGAACTCAGTAATGAGGGAAGGTGGGGATGGTTAATGGGTATTAAAAAAAAAAGGATGAATAAGACCTAGTGTTAGAGAGCACAATAGGCTGGCTATAATCAATAATAATTTAATTGTATATTTAAAAATAACTAATGGCCAGGCATGGTGACTCATGCCTGTAATCCGAGCACTTTGGGAGGCCGAGGCAGATGGATCACCTGAGGTCAGGAGTTTGAGACCAGCCTGACCAATCTGGTGAAACCCTGTCTCTACTAAAAATACAAAATTAGCTGCGCCTAGTGGCACATGCCTGTAATCTCAACTACTTGGGAGGCTGAGGCAGGAGAAATGCTTGAACCCAGGAGGCGGAGGTTGCAGTGAGCCAAGATAGCGCCATTGCACTCCAGCCTGGGCAACAAGAGTGAAACGCTGTCTCAAAAAATAAAATAAAAAATAAAAATAAAAATAATTAAGAGTGTATAATTGGATTGTTTGTAACACAAAGGATAAATGCTTGAGGGGCTGGATACCCCATTTTCCATGATGTGATTATTATGTATTGCATTCCTGTATCAAAACATCTCAGGTATTCCAGAAATACATACCCTTACTATGTACCCACAAAAACTACAATTAAACATTTAAAAAGTAATCAACTATTGGCACACAAAACAACATGGATACATCTCAAAATAATTATGGTGAGTGAAAGAAGCCTGACAAAAAAAAAATATACACCGTATGATTCCGTGTCTAGAAAGCACTAGAAAATATAAACTAACCTATGATGACAGAAAGCAGATCAGGACCAGGCGTGGTGGCTCACACCTGTAATCCCAGCACTTTGGGAGGCCGAGGTGGGCGGATCACATGAGGCCAGGAGTTCAAGATCAGCCTGACCAACATTTGTACTAAATACAAATACAACATTTGTACTAAAAATACAAAAATTATCTGGGCGTGGTGGCGGGCGCCTGTAGTCCCAGCTACTTGGGAGGCTGAGGCAGGAGAATCTCTTGAACCTGGGAGGCGGAGGTTGCAGTGAGCCGAGATCTCACCACTGCACTCCGGCCTGGCGACAGAGTGAGACTCCATCTCAGAAAAAAAAAGAAAAAAGAAAAGAGAAAGCAAGCAGATCAGTAGTTGCTTGGGGGTGAGAGGGAAGTAGAAAGGGCAGGAAGCAGGATCACCAAGGGGCAACAAGGCATTTTTCTGGGAGGATGGCTTTCCTCACTATCTCGATCGTGATAATGATTTCAGTTGTATACTAAGGCTCTGATATTATCAAATTGTAATCTCTATATAGGCAGTTTATTATATATCAATACCTCAATAAACCTGCCTAAAATGTTCAAAAATTACTGTAATTATACAAAATACATTTTATGAAAAGGAAGTCATGAGTGGAGCATGGTTGAGAACCCCAGCATCTGGTAGATTCAGAAGTGGGGAAAAGCATCTCTCACTTCCCCTTTTTCAGGCCAGCGTGCTGTGCAATTTATCCAGTGGCCACTAGAGGACAGCAGCGACTCATGTACGGGAAGTGGGCGTTTCAGGGCTTCAATACTTAGTATTCCTTGGTCTGTGCTCCCTATCCTGGGAGGTGGGCATTAATACCCCCATAATACTCAGTTAGAGCTGAGACTTGGGCCTTGGTCTCTGGCTCCTGATTACGCCTTGCTGGTCCCCCAACACCGGGAGTACAGGAAGGTCGCCCAGACTGGAGTTCTGTGGCGCCATCTCAGCTCACTGCAACCTCCACCTCCCAGGTTCAAGCGGTTCTTCTGCCTCAGTCTCCCAAGCAACTGGGATGACAGGTGCCCACCACCCCGCCCGGCTAATTTTTGTATTTTTAGTAGAGACGGGGTTTCACCACATTGGTCTGGCTGGTCTCAAACTCCTGACCTCATGATCCACCCACCTCAACCTCCTAAAGTGCTCCCAGATCTTTTTAAAAGAATGTCCTACTCCAGGGAGGCAGCAGCCATAGTTCCCGGTTATCTGCAGTGCTGATATGGAGGATTGCAGATGGCACCAAAGAGTTGTGGTTCTCAAGGTGACTTTGGAAGGCCTCCCACCTTGCCTGAAACCCGCGGTTATAAAGCAGGTCAAAGTTGTATCATCAGATGCTGCAAGTCATAGGTTAGCATGTCAGTGAGAAAATGACATACTGAAGGGTCATTTTTATAGGAGAGAGGGAAAGGAGAGAAGGTTCAATTGAGGAGTAGGGAGACATGATGGTAGAGTGCCCATGGGGTGCTGCAATGGAAGCTTCCCCCCAAAAAGTAATCATGGGCTGGGCACGGTGGCTCAGGCCTGTAATCCAGCACTTTGGGAGGCCAAGGTGGGCAGATCACTTGAGCTCAGGAGTTCGAGACCAGCCTGACCAACATGGCAAAACCCCATCCCTACTAAAAATACAAAAATTAGCCGGGCATGGTGGCACGCACCTGTAACCCTAGCTACTCGGGAGGCTGAGGCAGGAGAATCGCTGAAACCTGGGAGGTGGAGGCTGCAGCAAGCCGAGATCAAACCACTGCACTCCAGCCTGGGTGATAGAGCAGGACTCTGTCTCAAAAAAAAAAAAAAAAGCAAAAAACAAGCAATTGTGAGCATACATTTAGCCACCTCAGTGTGTGAGGCATGATGCTGAACACTCTGTGCAGGGAGCCATCTCATCTTCACAGTACTAATGTTGTTATGTTATGTTATGTTATGAGATGGAGGCTCGCTCTGTTGCCCAGGCTAGAGTGCAGTGGCGTGATCTCAGCCCACTGCAACCTCCACTTCCCAGGTTCAAGCAATTCTCCTGCCTCAGCCTCCAGAGTTGCTGGGATTACAGACACACGCCACCACACCCGGCTAATTTTTGTATTTTTAGTAGAGACGGGGTTTCATTATGTTGGCCAGGCTGGTTTCAAACTCCTGACCTCAAGTAATCTGCCTGCCTCAGCCTCCCAAAGTGCTGGGATTACAGGCGTGAGCTATGGTTCCTGGCTGACAGCACTCTTACTAAATAAGAGTTGTTAAGAAACTAAATGCAGAGAGGTTAAGAAACGCCTAACAGGCCTAGCATGGTGGCTCACGCCTGTAATCCTAACATTTTGGGAGGCCAAGGTGGGCGGATCACTTGAGCCCAGGAATTCAAGACCAGCCTGGGCAACATGGCAAGACCCCGTCTCTACAAAAAATTACAAAAATTAGCCAGGCATGGTGGCGTGTGCCTGTAGTCCCAGCTACTCGGGAGGTTTAGGCAGGAGGATCCCTTGAGCCTGGGAGTTTGAGGCTGCAGTAAGCTATGATTGCACCACAGCCTGGATATGAGAGGGACACCCAGTCTCAAAGAAAAAAAGCAACTGTGGACACACATTGAGCCCTTCTGGTGGGTGAGGCACGATGCCAAACACTGTATGAAGGGAGTCATCTCATCTTCACAGCATTCTTACTAAATAAGCTGCAGAGAGGTTAAGAAACGCCCAAAGTCACAGAGCTGGTAGGAGGCAGTGCAAGGATGTGCATCCAGATTTGACACTAACGTGTGGGCCTCGCTACTGCTCTATAGTACCCACTTAAACGGAAGTGTCCTTCTCGATTACTTAGTTCATGTGTTAAACTCGTTGGTGTTGGTAGCAGATGGTGAGTATTGTAGTTCAGCTTTCTGGAGAAAGCTCATCAGGCTTCAAGAGAATGTTAAGCATCCATGATGGTCTGGGAGGGAGGTTCCCTCTCCACCCCTTCACCTCTTTACATGGAGCATTTACAGTGTGTGAGTTTCTGTGCTAAGGATGATTCTTCCATGATGACAGTATCTGAAGGGCAGGGGGGCAGAGGCCAGCAACATGGAATTGAGGGGCCAGTGAGGCAGCAATCCAGTGACATTGTTCATTTGCACTCACAGGGGTCTGTCGCATGCAGCCCAACTCAACTGGAGTCCTGAGAAGGTGAACAGATCAGGATGGAGGCCCAGGGAACTCACCAGAAGTCCCCAGGCATCAGAACTAGGTTGAAGCATCCTGGTGAGCAGATAACACGTGCCCACGGTTTGTGGGAGGAAGTCCTCCAGCAGTTTCTCCTTCCCCTTGGCTTTGACCAGGTCTACCTGGGATTATGCAGTGATTCTCCAGGCCAGGTGCCTCAGGGAGGTGACCCTTCCTGTTCTGGGTTCTGCAGAAGCTGACAGCTCTGGACTTCTGCCCATCAAGCACTCTTCTGCCCATTTTATACTCTTGTGGATGCATGGTGGAGTTGATACAGGCCCTGAGTTAAAGGCTCCATGGCTGCACGTGACAAGACAAAGCAAAAGCAGGCCAGAGTTGAACACGCCCCTTGGGTCCCCTCCTTCACTTCATAAATGGGAAAACCAAGGTCTAGGCAGGGAAAGGGACTCAGCCAAGGCCACAGACACAGCACACTCATGGCCGAGCCGGGGTTAGGACTCCCAGCATACCTTGTAGCCTTCTCTAATAAGAGACAGGCTGCTGGGTTCTTCTTTATCAAGTGTTGGTCACACATTATCTCTCTCTGTGTTTCTTAAAACAATTATTCTTTAATATCATTATATATTCAGTAAGTGTTCAAATTTCCAACTGTTTTCCGTCAGAAAGCATTTTGTAACATTTTGATTAAGTGAAGATCCAAACAAGATGCACACAATATGATTAGTTGATGTCTCTTAAATCTTTTAATCCATGGATTCCTCTTTTATCTTTCTCTTTTTCCCTTTACTCTTTTTTTTTTTTTTTTTTTTTCAGATGGAGTTTCACTCTTGTTGCCCAGGCTGGAGTGCAGTGGTGCGATCTCAGCTCACTGCAACCTCTGCCTCCCGGGTTCAAGCAATTCTCCTGCCTCAGCCTCCCGAGTAGCTGGGATTACAGGCACCTGCCACCATGCCCGGCAAATTTTTGTTATTTTTCATAGAGATGGGGTTTCACCATCTGGGCCAGGCTGGTCTCAAACTTCTAACCTCAAATGTTCCACCTGCCTAGGTCTTCCAAAGTGCTGGGATTACAGGTGTGAGCCACCACACCTAGCCTTCCTTTATTCTTGAATAAGCCCTATCATGCATGCTGCAGATATTACCCATGGTCTGGATTTTGATTATTGCAAATCCGTGATGTCATTTATACAGATTTCTCTGTCTTCTATATTTCCTATAAGTTGATAGTTGAATCTAGAGGCCTGATCAGATTAAGATTTTGAGTTTTGGGCAAGACTTGTTCTTAGTAGGTATTAGGTCCTTCCACAGAAGGCACAGAATGTCTAGTGACTTCCTTTTTGTGACATTAATAGCTCTTGACATTCAATGTCTAGACTAGTTACTTCACTGGGGGTTAGAAATGGTGATATTCTTTTTTTTTTGGTGAGGTGGGGAGACAGAGTCTCACTCTATCACTTAGGCTGGAGTGAAGTGACAGGATCTTGACTCACTGCAACCTCCGCCTCCTGGGTTCAAGTGATTTTCGTGCCTCAGCCACCTGAGTAGCTGAGACTACAGACATGTGCCACGACACTTGGCTAATTTTTTGTATTTTTAGTACAGACAGGGTTTCACCATGTTGCCCAGGCTGGTCTCGAACTCCTGAGCTCAAGCAATCAGACTGCCTCGGCCTCCCAAAGTGTTAGGATTACTGGTGTGAGCCACTGTGCCTGGCTGAGAAATGGTAATATTCTAATTCTATCATCCTGTCTTCATTTATTAGCTGGATTACTTCTAAAGAGAAGCTCCTCCTCATTAACTATTCCATTACCTGGAGTCTTATCTCATCAATTCTGGGAGGATTCTGGGTACATGGATTATCCCCACTTCCATGTTAGGCCAGAGGTCAGAGGGGCTGAAGGAACTGTCACCAGCAGAAGAATTGGCTGGCCCCAGTCAACCGACAAAATCATAATAAATAATTAGAAAGCAAGGGCTGGATGTGGTGGCTCATGCCTGTCATCCCAGTGCTTTGGGAGGCCTGAGCGGGAGGCTTGCTTGAGGCCAGGAGTTTGAGGCTGCAGTGACCTATGGTCACACCACTACACTCCAGCCTGGGCAACAGAGGGAGACCCTGTCTCTAAAGAAATTAATAATAAAGTGGTTGTTTTAAGGCCCTAAATCCGGCAGCAGCCCATGGGTGGCAAAACCAGGCCTAGGGGCCCCTGGGCCCTTTCCTACCTTCACAGGAAGTCAGACCTGTACAGAGTCATCAAGAGCATGCAGTTCAGCCTCGCCATATGCAGATGGGACAGCTGAGGACTGGGAGGTGTAGTGACTCATCCAGACTTGGACACATAACCCAGGTCATGGGCATATCCTTAAAGGAAACTCCTGAAAATTCCTTGTGATGGGTTTCAGTGTCTTGGCTGGCTGGGCCTGATGTTCTCACTCTAAAGCCTATACTTGTAAGCGCTTGCACTAGGCCCACCATTCGACCTGATCTTATTTCCTGTGGTGTTCTCAATGCTGATAACAGATGCTTGGTAAATATCTGCTTAAATGAGTCAATGAATGAAGGAGCCGTTGTTCCTGTATGTCAGGAACGGGCTGCTCCTGGGGAAGATACTGGTAGCATTGGGATATCCAGAGAGCAGCCACTCTGGCAGGCCCAGGGCAGGAGCCAAGGGCACAGGGATAAGTGGGAAGCAGGGAGTGGGAGGCAAACAGCAGCGCTCACTCCAGGAAAGCAAGCAGAGTGGGAGGCCTGCCATCCACCCTGGCAAGGGGCCAGCCGAGGAACAGAATCCTGCTGAGTGGGGAGGCAGCGTGGATGGGGTTCCAGCAGGTAGCAGGGACCAGCCACTGAGGTGGGCCAAGGGCAGAACTCCAGTTGCAGGATGGAGCAAGCCAGGCCCCTCCTCCTTACACTGGGCAGGTGACCAAGGCGGGAACTCAGGACCAAGGAGCAAATCCTACTGTATCAGGTAGGATTCAGTTGGGTTGAGAAGAATGAAAACCCTCAAATATCACTGGCTCAAACAAGTTCAAAGCTCAGTTTCTCTCTCATGTTTAGCTGTCCTGAGGGAATCATTCCAGAGCCAACAGGGTGCTCCATGATGCAAAGGGAGAAGGGACCTAGGCTCCTGTCTTATTGCTCTGCTAACCACAAACATGACTTTTACCCCATGGTACAATATGGCTGCTGGAGCTCAGCCTTTCCATGCTATATTCCAGGTATCAGGAAGAAGTATGGGAAGGAGAAGAGTACTCTCTTTTTTTTCCCAGAATTGCACAGACTGTTTTATTTACATTTTTTTGGCCAGAACTGAGTCACATGGCCATGCCTAGCTGCAAAGGAGGGTTGGAAATGTTGTTTTCCTTTAACATATTCATAAGCCAGCTAAAAATCAGAACCTGCAGCTGAGGAACAAGAGAACATAGCTCTAGTGACTCAAATTATGACACAAGGCAGAGGTCAACCAGGGAACTCACAGTTCAGGCCCAGGGTGCTCGGCTGTAGCCATTTACACCCCTGCTGCCCTAGGTCCTGGGGCGTAGACGGGATAGGGTCATATGACTCCCACTGTGGGAGGGAGGGACCGTGGAGCTTAACCAGCTTAGCCTGGCTGTCTGAGTACCTGCAACCACAGCAACGGTGGGTATTGTTTGGGGGAGTGGGGGGATAGTCTCACTCTGTCACCCAGACTGGAGGGCAGTGGCTTGATCTCTGCTCACTGCAACCTCTACCTCCCAGGCTCAAGCAATTTTCCCACCTCAGCCTCCCCAGTAGCTGGGACTACAGGTGCGCACCACCATGCCTGGCTAATTTTTTGTATTTTTAGTAGAGACGAGGTTTCACCATGTTGCCCAGGCGGGTCTCAAACTCTTGGACTCAAGCAATCCACCCACTTTGGCCTCCCAAAGTGCTGGGATTACAGGAATGAGCCACTGTACCTGGCCTTTTGTGTTTTTTTGTTTTGTTTTGTAGCTAACCCAGCATTAACCCAGGAAGAAGCCTCAATGGCAAGAAAGTAGGGTTAGTCTGCTCATTGGCAGGGACAGTCACAGACTTAGAGGCCAACAATTGCTTGATGCTGAGAAAAGCATCCTCAAAATATGAGTCAAGGCCACGGACTGCCTTTTCCCAGGAGGCAGTGATGTGGCTGATGACAGCTTCTTTTTTTCTTTAAAATTTTACTGTAGACTAGCATTCATATAGAAAAGTACATAAATCATAAATGTACAGCTCAATGATTTTCACAAAATAAACACACCCAAGTAGCTAGCACCCAGATCAAGAAATAGAACATTATCCAGAACTTCAGAAGCCTCCCCCATCCCCTTCTTCCTGTCCTCTTCCCACCCTCCCCACTCTTCAACTCCCAACCCCCACCAGCATTTTTCTTTTTTTTTTGAGATGGAGTTTCACTGTTGTTGCCCAGGCTGGAGTGTAATGGCATGATCTCAGCTCACTGCAACCTTTGCCTCTCAGGCTCAAGTGATTCTTCTGCCTCAGCCTCCTGAGTAACTGGGATTACAGGCACCCCCCACCACACCTGGCTAATTTTTGTATTTTTAGTAGAGACAGGGTTTCACTATGTTGGCCAGGCTGGTCTCAAACTCCTGACCTCAGATGTGCTTCACCTGCCTCGGCCTCCCAAAGTGCTGGGATTACAGGCGTGAGCCACCGCACCCAGCCCCCACCAGCATTTTTGTAAATCAGTGCAGGTGATTCCACAGTATAGTCAATGTTGAGAACCACTACTTTTATAACAATGCTTTTCAACCCTGGCTGCACGTTAAGAATCCACTGGGGAATGTCTGTCTTTTGAAGTAGAAGATGGAACCAAGATAGCTAAGAAGGCAGAGTGGCACCTGCCATGGACCAGCTGTGTGACCTTCAAGGAGTTCCTTCATCTCTCTGAGCCTCATCTGGCAAATGGGAACACTATCACATTCCTGCAGAGTTGGGGCTGAGAGATAGAGGATGTCAGCCCAGGCACATGTAGGGCAATTCTGATACGTGGTAGCCACTATTGTTTTTATTAAAAGTGAGCAGCGATAGCATTAGGAGATATACCTAATGTTAAATGACGAGTTAATGGGTGCAGCACACCAACATGGCACATGTATACATATGTAACTAACCTGCACGTTGTGCACATGTATCCTAAAACTTAAAGTATAATTAAAAAAAAAAAAAAAAGGCGAGCAGCCCCAGGAAGACTTAAAGCCCTCACTTCCTTTACGCAGATGGAACCCATTCTGGGAATAGGGTATACAGGTTGTATTGATGAGAGGTCACAGTTCTTCTAGGGAACACAGAAAAATTCCAAGAGCGAGAGATTCCAAGCCAAGGTGGACAGCATCAGAGACCAGTAGCTGCGGATGAACTTGGGCAAGCCCAGCTTTGGTAAAGCCAATCCTCCTTTGGCAAGAACAGCAAGAAGCTGATTGGCTGCAGGCTGTGACGCTAAAAGCTGCTTACGGAGAACTAAGCAACCTTTGTTGAGCACCTACTACGTGCCAGACACTACGCATGCCTGCCTTAAATCCTGGGGGCAGGCAGACTGATCCCTTCTTAACAGTTGAGGAGCCTGAGGCTTGGAGGCGGCAGTGCCTGACTTCCTCACCAAGGAAAACCTGTTGTCCCATGAGCCGGGGATCTGCCTCTGTTGGGATGCATATGCCCGAGGGCACGCTGCATACACAAGCGACCTGGGGATGTGTTGTTTGATTAGATGCTCCTCTTTGTAGTTTTGCCTAAAACAAAAAGTACATGGCTTTTTAAGCTATTGACAACTTTATTTTTTGCACTTATTATAAGATATCATGTTCATTGTAGAACATCTAAAAAATACAGATAAGCAAAAAGAAAAAAAATCAAAATGTCTCCTAGTCCCAGCCTACAGAGATGGCCACTGTCAATGTTTGGGCATATATTTTCATACATGTGAGTCTGTTTGCATGTGTGTGTAGCAACTTACCAGAAAGGAGTCACATGCTACACATTGTTTTAGAAAATATTCTTTGTCTTCAGTTAATAATATATAGTGGCCGAGCGCAGAGCGGTTTGGTCGTTCGTTGGGCTGTGTCGGTTCTTCGCTCAGTCGGCTGCGGCTCTTCCTCGGGCAGCGGAAGCGGCGCGGCGGTCGGAGAAGTGGCCTAAAACTTCGGCGTTGGGTGAAAGAAAATGGCCTGAACCAAGCAGACGGCTGTAAATCCACCGGTGGGAAAGCCCCCCCGCAAACAGCTGGCCACGAAAGTCGCCAGGAAAAGCGCCACCTCTACCGGCGGGGTGAAGAAGCCTCATCGCTACAGGGCCGGGACCCTGGCGCTTCGAGAGATTCGTCGTTATCAGAAGTCGACCGAGCTGCTCATCCGGAAGCTGCTCTTCCAGAGGTTGGTGAGGGAGATCGCGCGGGATTTCAAAACCGACCTGAGGTTTCAGAGCGCAGCCATCGGTGCGCTGCCGGAGGCTAGCGAAGCGTACCTGGTGAGTCTGTTCGAAGATACCAACCTGTGTGCCCTCCACGCTAAGAGAGTCACCATCATGCCCAAAGACATCCAGTTGGCCCGCCGGATACGGGGAGAGAGAGCTTAAGTGAAGGCAGTTTTTATGGCGTTTTGTAGTAAATTCTGTAAAACACTTTGGTTTAATTTGTGACTTTTTTTGTAAGAAATTGTTTATATAATATGTTGCGTTTGTACTTAAGTCATTCCATCTTTCACTCAGGATGAATGCGAAAGTGACTGTTCACAGACCTCAGTGATGTGAGCACTGTTGCTCAGGAGCGACAAGTTGCTAATATGCAGAAGGGATGGGTGATATTTCTTGCTTCTCATGATGCATGTTTCTGTATGTTAATGATTTGTTGGGTAGCTATTAAGGTACTAGAGTTGATAAATGTGTACTGAGTCCTTTTGCAATAAAACTGGTTATGACTTGATCCAGGTGTTTAACAATTGGGGCTGTTAAGTCTGACCATACATCACTGTGATAGAATGTGGGCTTTTTCAAGGGTGAAGATACAAGTCTTAACCACAGTGTAACTTACAGTTTCCTTTAAAAAAAAAAAAAAAGTAAACCTGGCAGCTATAGAATACACTATGTGCATTTATAATAGCTATTTTATTTATTGTAGTGTCAACATTTTTAAATTAAATGTTTTACATTCACAAGTGGTGGGGAGTCTTGTCATTAGGCTGTGTGTAATTTAGAGTCCAGTTGGTTTTCTTCTGACTGCACTTGTTCTCATAGTAGTAAAATGCTATGCGCATTTATACCTTGCATAAGTCCTCATTCTACCACATGTTAATCCTCTAGCTGATAATGCAAACACTAACTGGGGGATTTTATTTATAAGGGCTCTAGAAAAAACAAGTTATTCACACTAGCATCATCTTAACTAATATTCTGAACTAGTTAGTGCAGCTTTTCATTGTGTTGTGTGGTTGGTCTCCTAACTAGGTTGAGTTTTTCTCCTCTGCTAAGAGGAAACAGTACCGAAGTTCTTTTTCTTGTGGCATTTGTATGATGAAAACTTGGTGTGGGGGAGGAGCACAAAACTCCAGCCCACTGAACCTCTGCCTATTAAGATGGTGTTGGGTTAGGTTACATCTGGTTACTGTCCTGGGAAAATAATTTTTATAGAGATGGCCTTCCAAGTGGTTTTAAAATTTACTGAAGTTTTTAGGTCAATTATGTATGTTGACTAAATTTACAAATAAACTTGTTTATCCAAAAAATAATAATAATAATAATATATAGTGGCCATCTTTCTGTGTCACTAAATATTCTTTTTTGTTTTTTCAGACGGAGTTTCACTCTTGTCTCCCAGATTGGAGTGCAATGGCACAATTTCGGCTCACTGCAACCTCTGTCTGCCAGGTTCAAGCGATTCTCCTGCCTCAGCCTCCCAAGTAGCTGGGATTACAGGTGCCCATAACACCTGGCTAATTTTCATATTTTTAGTATAGACGGGGTTTTACCATGTTGGCCAGGCTGGTCTCAAACTCCTGACCTCAGGTGATCCTCCCACCTCAGCCTCCCAAAGTGCTAGGATAATAGGCATGAGCCACCGCACCTGGCCTCATTAAATATTCTTCTACAACAGTGACACTGCATTAGAATCCCTGGGGAAGCTTTAAAAATATCAATGCCTGGGTTCCACCCCTAGAGTCAAATTTAATTCATCTGGGGTAGCCTGAGCTTTGGAATTTTTAAAAACTCCCCAGATAGTTTCAGTATGCAGCCAAACCTAAGAGCTGCTGAACTAAAACATTTTTTTTTTCCGAGATGGAGTCTTGCTCTGTCGCCCAGGCTGGAGTGCAGTGGCACAGTCTCGGCTCACTGCAACCTCCACTTCCCGGGTTCAAGCGATTCTCCTGCCTCAGCTTCCCACATAGCTGGGATTACAGGTGTGTACCACTACGCCCGGTTAATTAATTAATTAATTTTTTAGTAGAGATGGGGTTTTGCCATGTTGGCCAGGCTTGTCTCGAACCCCTGACTTCAGGTGATCCACTCGCTTCAGCCTCCCAAAGTGCTGGGATTACAGGCATGAGCCACCACACCCAGCCAGCATTATTTTTCAACAAGGGCCTTGCATTCCATTCGCTGAAGGGATGTGTTGTAATTTGATCAATCTACTTTCTTGGGCATTTAGCTTGGTTCCAATTTTCATATCATTATAAACCAGGAACTAGCAAACTTTTTTTCTGTAAAGAGCTAGGTGGTATTTGTTTTGGCCTTTGCAGGTCACAAGTTCTCTGTTATAACTACTGAATTCTGCCATTATTGCAAAAAGCAGCCACAGACAATTCGTACATGAATGCATATAGCTGTGTTTCAATCAGACTTTATTTAGAAAAACAGGTGGTGGCCAGATCCGGCCTGTGAGCCATGGTTCACTGAACTAACTCTGTATAAACATTGTGTAGTACATCTTCATGAAGCTAAACCTTCTAGGATAAAATGATCATTTTCTTGTGACAGTGGTTTTATACTGTTTATTTTTATTTCATTTTATTTTATTTATTTATTTTTTTGAGATGGAGTTTTGCTCTTGTTGCCCAAGCTGGAGTGCAATGGTGCAATCTCAGCCCACTGCAACATCTGCCTCCTGGGTTCAAGCAATTCTCCTGCCTCAGCCTCCTGAGTAGCTGGGATTACAGGGGTGCACCATCACACCCGGCTAATTTTTTGTATTTTTAATAGAGACGGGGTTTCACCATGTTGGCCAGGCTGGTCTTGAACTCTTGACCTCAGGTGATCCACCCACCTCGGCCTCCCAAAGTGCTGGGATTACAGGCGTGAACCACCATGCCTGGCCTATACTGTTTCTTTTTAGAAGTAGGACCCTTCTTTGAGTGAAACTTAATAAGGCTCATATAAGCAACAGGTAAGAAGTCATTCTGTTGGCATATTTTATAAATTCAAATATGCAGTATTTAGAGGACCAGTTAGGGGTCTTCTAGACCAGTTAGACGTCATCTCAAGATGACATCTCAGAAGATGATGACTATAGTTTTAAATCAGTACCAGTGACATTCAAATCAAAGTTTTGCAGAACTAGCAAAGCACCTCTGTAGAACCCCAGGTTTCCACCACGAACACAATTTGAAAATCGTTGCAATAGGATAAATTCCTGGAAGTGGAATTGCTGGAGTAAAGGGCCTGAACCTTTTAAAAGCAGTTTGTGGCCAGGTGTGGTGGCTCACACCTTAATCCCAACACTTTGGGAGGCCAAGGCGGGAGGATTGCTTGAGGCCAGGAGTTCAAGATCAGCCTGGCCAACATGGTGAAACCCTGTCTCTACTAAATATATGAAAATTAGCTGGGTGTGGTGGCACATGCCTGTAATCTCAGCTTCTTGGGAGGCTGAGGCACGAGAATTGCTTGAATCCAGGAGGTGGAGGTTGCAGTGAGCCGAGATCGTGCCACTGCACTCTAGCCTGGGCAACATAACAAGACTGTATCTTAAGAAAAAAAAAAAAAAGCATTTTGTGTGTGTTGTCAAATTGTCCTACAGAAAGAGAGAAATAAACGTGTTTCTAATACTCAAATGAGTGTGAACACCTTCCTGCATCCAGCTGGCCTTGACAGGTGAATGCCCTGGACACTGGTTCCTGGTGTGGTGTGAACCATGTCCTTCCCTTGTCTTACCCCTTACAACGACTGGGGGAAGATCCTTCAAGATTCTCACATTGTACATGCTCAATAAAGCTTTCAACAACATCAATAGTATGATCACTTTATTCTTGACTTAAGGACATTGGCAAAGATCTTTATGATATGTTATCAGGTGAATTACATAGGACCCTTTGTGTAACTGATAAAAAGTTATCTTGAGGTAGCTGAAGCCATAAAGGGGGATTTAATTTAATACCTTATGTCACCAAACTACAGGAGGGTCCAGGGTTCTAAATGTTGGGGCTTTCTTTCACTATTGTTTTAACTCTTCTGTGTCTGGGACTTCACCCTTTCTGCCACAGATAGGTTTTCTCTATCTTTCCACTGTGGAGAGGAATATAATAGGCCTGCGTCCCTATAGCCTTGTCACTGGACAGAATAGAGCTCTTTTCCACCAGCTCCATGTAGAAATTCTCAGGGAAGATTTCAGATTGGCCCATTTTGGCTTATCTTTTAATTATTCCTTATGGTGTAACAAACAACCCCAAACGGAATGGCTTAACAATAACCATTTAATTATTTCTCATGATTCTGTGGGGTTTGGGGCTCAGCTGCAGAGCTCTGCTGGTCTCACTCTGTCATTCATGGGACAGGAGTGCCCAAAATAGTTTCCCTAAATGTCAGGCACCGTGGCGAGGATGGCTGAAAGCTAGAAACTTGCCCTGTTCACACACTTTCTCTGAATAGCCAGCTCGGGCTTCTTGGCACAGCAGCTGGGTCCCAAAAGTGAGTGTTTTAAGAGGACCAGCCCCATTGTGCAAGCACTCACCAAGCCTCTGCTTACATTACGCTTTCAATTGTCCCACTGGCCAAAGCCAGTCACATAGCCAATCCCAGCATCACTGTGGGAGTGACGACACAAGGGTGTGATACCTGGGGCCAGGGGCCCTGGTGGCCACCAACCAGCCTGTCGTTGGTCACAACCCTGTCCCTGAGCTAATCATCAAGGTCAGGCAGAAGGTTGATACTAAGATGGGCTCAGCCTCAGTCATGCGTCCCCTTATATTTGGGGGGCAGGGGAAGCCTAATTGGCAGGTCCCACCTTAACTGGTTGGGATGGGGAAGGGCGATTCCTCAAAAGAAAGCAGATGATGTTTAGAGCAGACAAAACAAGGGGCAAGATGTCTTTACAATTCTGAGCACAACTTAGCCAGAGCCAACCTGCCTTGTGCTTGTGTCCCGCCATGGCATCTGTTCGAAGGGGGTAGTCCCCAGCAGTTGTCCTGACCTGAATATGTTTCTATTTCCTGCCTTCACAGACCCTGAAGCAGGTGACAGGAGTCCCTACAACACGTCCTGTCCTACACCGGAAAGGCATCTGACTAGCATGCCTACTCAAAAGTCCTCCACCTTGCAGAATCTGCATGGAGTCCTTGGCTGTGCTAGCAGAGTCTGGAAATGATTTCCCGTGCTCGAGCGGGGGTTGGCATTGCTAAACTGCTGAGGGACAGAGTGAAACACTCATTTCCTGTGTTCTGTGGACCTGCGACCACAGTGTCCCCTCTGGGTGCCCCCCCACACGCTGTGTCTTCCTCTATTCACATCTTCTCACCGCTTATCATTATCTAGTTTCTCTACTTGTCTGAGCTCGTTGAAGGCAGGGACTGGCTTTCACCGTGATTTCCTAGCACTTAGCTGAACACAAAAGATGCTCAGTACGTGTTCAGTGAATGAGTGAACAAGTTGATGACTTCTAAACCTTTATCTCCAGGCCCAGGGTGCCTCTTCTAAGTTCCCCAGCCATGCCTCCAACTGTCTGTCTGACACTGTCACGGGCACATCCCACGGTCACCTCAGACTCACCATGTTCAACCCTGAGCCCCTCAACTCCACCTTGGCCCAACCACTCCGCCCACTTGTTCACTCCCAGTGAAGGCCAGACATCTGGAAACCATTCCTCAGATCCACAGCCTCCAGAATCCCCTCCCACTTTCCATCTCCTCTTTCCCTGCCTTTGTTCATCTGCATCATTGCCTTTTTAAAAAATTGAGATGAAATACACATAACATTAAATTAACGGTTTGAAAGTGAACAATGTCTTGGCAATTTTGGCAATTTGTGCATTCACAATGTCCATCACCACTTCCAAACCATTTCAGCACTCCAAAAGGAAACCTTGTACCCATCAAGCAGTTGCTCCCCCACTCATCTCTCTCCCCAGCCCCAGCAACCACCAATCTTGGTTCTCTCTTTGGATTTACCTTTTCTGGGTATTTCATACAAATGGAATCATACAGTATATGTTATTTTTTGAGTCTGGCTTCTTGCACTTAACATAATGCGTTTGTTTGTTTGTTTGTTTTTTGAGACAGTCTTGCTCTAGTTGCCCAGGCTGGAGTGCAGCGATGCCATCTCGGCTCACTGCAACCTCCACCTCCCAAGTTCAAGCGATTGTCCTACCTCAGCCTCCCAAGTAGCTGGGACTATAGGCATGTGCCACCATGCCTGGCTAATTTTTGTATTTTTAGTAGAGACACAGTTTCACTGTGTTGGCCATGCTGGTCCCAAACTCCTGACCTGAGGTGATCTGCCTGCCTCGGCCTCCCAAAGTGCTGGGATTACAGGCATGAACCACAGCACCCAGCCTTAACATAATGTTTCTGAAGTTCATCCACATTATTAAAGTATGTGTAAGTATATGCTATAAGGTTTATAGCATGTATACGTACTTCACTCCTTTCTATGAATAATATTCCATTGTATGGATAAAACACATTTTGCTTATCCCTTCATCCAGTGATAAATATCTGGGCTGTTTCTACCTTTTGGCTGTTGTGAATAGTGCTGCTATGAACATGCATGTGTGTATATTTGCTGGAGTGCCAGTTTTTAGTTCTTTGGGTATATACTTAGAGTTGGGTCGCTCATCAGTGCCTTTTGCCATGTCTATTGCAGTAGCCCCCAAACTGACCTCCTAGAGCCAGTCCACTCTGTCCTCCATCCGGTTGCAAGAGTCTTCACCATTTTCCTTTCTTTTTCAAAAAATATAATTTTTTTCTTATTGTAAAATCTATTGTCAAATTTTTTAATGCAAAAAAGAGTCGTTTTATTTTTAATCTGGGGAAATGTAAATGCCAGGCTGATCACGTGCCTCCCCTGTGTTTTGGATGAAGTCCTGAGCGTCCTGGCGCCCACGTGCCTCTTTAGCCATCTCTTCTGATGCTCTTCCTCACCACCTTCCCATGCCTGTTCCCCTGCAACTACAGTTATTATTATTATTATTGTTATTTTTGAGATGGAGTCTCACTCTGTTGCCCAGGCTGGAGTGCAGTAGCGCCATATTGGCTCACTGCAACCTCCGCCTCCTGAGTTCAAGCAATTTTCCTTCCTCAGCCTCCTGAGGGGCTAGGATTACAGGCATGCACCACCACGCTTGGATAATTTTTGTATTTTTAGTAGAGACGGGCCACCGTGTCGGCCAGGTTGGTCTTGAACTCCCGACCTCAAATGATCTGCCCACCTTGGCCTCCCAAAGTGCTGGGATTACAGGTGTGAGCCGCCCCGCCTGGCCTGCAACTATAGTTATGCACTCCGCCAGCCTCTGAGCCACTGCACATGCAATTCCTCTGTGGGACTGCCCTTCCTGCCCTTCCAGTCTGATCTGTCCCACTTACCTTCTCTGACTCAGCTCTCCTTGTGACTGTTCCCCCCAGCAGGTCACACATACCTGAAAGTGGCCAGGATCACTGTGTACAGGACAGAAGGAAAAGGAAGACCCACATAGGATGCAGTTAGGTTTCACTGATTGACCATAAGCAGCACTGGTTTTACCTCTCACTTTTCTGCGGTCTCAGATAGTCCCCACAGTGTCTAAGCTAAACAGGGAACCACCAACCCACCCAAGCTCCATCATTAGGAGTTGGCATCTTGCTACATTCCCTTGTTGTGATGGCTGGCAGTGAGGCTTGTGAACAAATGGGCAACCCATAAGGAGCTTTCTCTTCCTTTTTCCTTCCTCCAGGCTTATTTTTTTCTACTCGGGAAGCCAGATGCTTTAGAGCTTAATTACACCCTACAGTTGGAAGCGCAGAATGTCAGAGCCGTAAAGGAAGGACCTTATTATAAATAATAGCTACTAGCATTTATTGAGCACTTACTCTGTGCCAGGCACTGCGCCAGGCCCGTTTCCAGGCATTACCTCGTTTAACCTTCCCAACAATTCTAGGAGGCAGTTACCATCATCATCATCCCTGGTCTATAGGGAAGGAAACTGAGGCTTGGGAGGCTTCAGGGCATTTCCTAAACTGTGCTAAATGGTACATAGTGGCACAAAATATTAGTTGGTGTTGGCGAAAAAGGATTCCATTGACAAATGCTGAATCCCGCATCCCCCCCTCGCCCCATCCCCAGGGAAATTCACAATGTGCATCCACATACTAAAGGTCCCGAGAAGTCCTATAGCAATGAAATCTGTTTAGGTCAATGTCTACTCTGTTGCAGACCTCACAGAACTATTTATCCAAAGAGCACACTTTGGAGAACATCGGTATTGACCAACTTTCTCATTTTACAGATTGGGGTACCAGAGGCCCAGGCAGTACTTTTGGGGTAGACGAGGCACAGACTTTCGGCTCCTCACTGTCTTCAAGCCCACAAGAAGCATAGAGCAGAAGAAGACAGATGAGGGCCCATCTGGCCCACTACCTGTTTTTGTAAATAAAGGTTTATTGAAGGCATTCTGATTAAGCTCCCATAGTTAATGGATAAGCCAATGGAAGCCCAGAGAGGATGGTTGATTGTCCAATGTCACACAGCCAATTAGGGGCAGAGGCAGAAGTAGATCACAGATGTCCAAAATCCAGGTATTCTGTTGGGTTGTGAGCTCCATGTCACCTGGGATGCCTGTCTCATTCTCCACTGTGTAGAACTTACCCATTTTCTTTTTTTTTTGAGATGGAGCCTTGCTTTGTCTCCCAGGCTGGAGTGCAATGGTGTGATATTGGCTCACTGCAACCTCCGCCTCCCAGGTTCAAGCAATTCTCCTGCCTCAGCCTCCTGAGTAGCTGGGATTACAGGCGTGCGCCACCACACCCAGCTAATTTTTGTATTTTTAGTGGAGACGAGGTTTCACCATGTTGGTCAGGCTGGTCTTGAACTCCTGACCTCATGATCCACCCGCCTCGGCCTCCCAAAGTGCTGGGATTACAGGCATGGTTGGCCTGAACTGCCTGGGTACTTCCCTCTGCCTTCAACCTCTGTAGGTAAACTGAGCAGGGGCCAACCTTGAAGTCTCTTAGGGGTCAAAGGCTGAACAGGGCAATCCATGTTTATTTCAATTCTGTACCAGATGCAGTAAAACGTCATTAACTGTCCCTCTGCCAATTTGAAACGTGAGATCATTTGGACAGGAACTGGGCAAACGGGCAGAAGGCAACCTTTGCCCATTCCAGGAAGAGCGTGCCAAACAAATGAAGAGTGTAAACAGGGTCCTGGGGGGTTGTTTAAAACCACTTCAGAAAATAAATGATGTCTAAAGGCTCTTGGGCCTCCCTGAAGTACACTGTCATATAGTGGTCATCTAGTTACATGTTTCTGAAGGTGTCTGGGTGGTTTACAGTTGAATATGCAAATAAAATCATTCTTATCTCTTCATTAAAATGGCTCATAAAAGACCACTTGTTGACAAATGTGAACAATTTAAAATCTCTGCAGATTTAAGCATTTCCCTTCTGGCGGGTCCATCCAGCAAGTGATACTAATTAGGAGATTTTATTAACCTTGAGATCTGGAGGAGGGGGACTTCTTACTGATTCTGGATGGCTCAGGCATGCCAGAGGGCTAAAGGTTCATCTAGAAACAGCTGCAGAGACAGCAGGGCATAAAGCTCCGGGTGGCAGCTCTTCCTGGGGCAGCCGGACTGCCCAGATGGCCCTTCCAGAGCTGGGAAATGCAGACTTGTCCCTGAGGTGGAGGGTAAAAATAGTCCCGTGTGGGTGGTGGCTGGGCCCAGAGGCACTGGCTTCCTTTTCTCTAGAGCAGGGGGAGGCAGCCAGTTGACAGACTGGCTGTTAGGCTCCTGAGCCCCTCTAAGCCTGGCTCGGGGGAGTCTTTCCCCAACAATGAAGCACTCCCACCCCCACCCCCACCCCCAACACATACACATATGCCAAGTGCTGGAAAGACTTTGAGCTTAGTTGTAAGGTAACTAAGGATTTAAATCCTGGCTGTGCTATTACCAGCTCTGTGACCTGGGACAAGATCCTTTTCCTTCCAGGCCTCTATTTTCTCATCTGTCAACTTGTTTCTTTCTACAAGTCTTGCTGTGAAGATTAAATAACAATGAGAGCTGACATGTTTCACTCTGTAACCTCACTCTTCTGTCCCTCTCCCTTCCAACCAGGTGCTCACCTTCTAGCACATTCTTCAAGAGTGACTCTGAGGCAAGCCAGCCGCCATGTCATGAGGACACTCAAGCAGCCCCACGGAGAGGTCCGATGGCGAGGAACAGAGGATCCCCCTGCCAATAGCCACTGAGGAACAGAGGCCTCCCGCCAACAGCCGTGTAAGGGGTCACCTTGGAAGCAAATGGCCCCTCCCTAGTCAGGCTTTTATATGACTGCAGTACTGGCCAACATCCTGACGGCAACCTTATGAGAGACCTTGAGCCAGAGCCACCCACCTAAGCTGCTTCTAGGTTCCTGGCCCTCAGAAACCACGTGAGATCATAAATGTTTGCTCAATTTGAGATATTTGTGATGCAGCAATAAATAACAAATACAGTTACCTTTCAGGGTTATTATGAGAATTAAGAGTTAATACACATCAAACTACAACCAAACTTGCTGGGACCAGAGGCTCAAGAAAGGGCAGACAGGGCCGGGCGCAGTGGCTCATGCCTGTAATCCCAACACTTTGGGAGGCCAAGGCAAGTGGATCACCTGAGGTCAGGAGATCGAGACCAGCTGGCCAACATGGTGAAATCCCATGTCTACTAAAAATACAAAAATTAGCCAGGCGTTGTGGTGGATGCCTGCAATCCCAGCTACTCGGGAGGCTGAGGCAGGAGAATCACTTGAACCTGAGAGCTGGAGGCTGAAGTGAGCAGAGATCGTGCCACTGCACTCCAGCCTAGGTGACAGAGCAAGACTCCGTCTCGAAAAAAAAAAAAAAAAGAAGAAGAAGAAAGGGCAGACAGAAACCACAGAAAGAGGAGTGGTTGGCTGGGTCCAGGCCAGGTGGGGTCCTGCTCCTGACATGGATGGGTCTGGGAGACCAAATATGCAAATGGACAATGGCCAGACCACATATTAAAATAGAACTCTGCCCCCAAACCTACAGCACCAGCCTAGGAAGCCAAGGAACAATCCTTGCAGCAATCAGCCCCAAATGGCCAGGACTTGATGGTAACTGACAGCTTCCCTAATTTTGTTCCCACTTTCAATGCAGGACAAACTGAAGAAAGCCAAATATGCTCCCCTAACCAATTACTTAAGATGCCCCTCTTCTAATGAGCCCAACTGTAGCTTTCCTGCACCACCAACAGGACATACCTGAAGCCTTCTCCTTTTTCCACTATAAAGCTTTCCCCTTCTGCCTGCCTTTGAGTCTCCATGAAAAGCAAGTGACAGTGGCTGGCTCCCTTACTGTAGCAAGCTCTGAATAAATAGCCTTTGCTTGCTCTCATTTGGGTGGTCTTTGTTTACGTCCACAAGCCCAAGGTCTCTCTCTCCCTTCCTGCTCCCAGGTCAAAGATGTCTTTGTCCCTCCCCAGCACCTCCCCCAGGGATGATGGGAGAGAGGGGGACGGGGATAATGAAGAGCGTGGCTTTGGAACAGGACAGATCTGGGCTGAAATTCTGGCTCTGATGCTTAACTAGCTGTGTGATCTTGAGTAAGTCAATTAAACACTCAGTGCCGCTGTTTCCTCATGTCACGGGGACAGTCCAGCAGAACCCAAAGGCTGGTGTGAGAGAATTGAGGGAGGTAATGTATTCAATGCACTGGGCATGTAATAGGTGCTTAATAAAGGAAAGGTCAGCCATCATGTCAGCCTCCTCACAACTCGCTGGAGTGGGCAGGCCCCCATTCTGCATCCTCACTCACCCCACCCCTTTCCTTTACATCAGGCAGTCTGACTTCAGCTGGATGCAATCAAGGTACGGACTCCAAGTCCAGGGCGTAGCAAAAGCCAGGGGTTGGTTTCAGACAAAGGATATAACTGAGCATTTCTCTACAGAAATCCAACTGGGCCAAAGCAGAGGACAGAATGTTCAGGCCAGACATCTGCTGGACTCCCTGTTCTATCCTGGCTCTGAGGGGTGATCAGGGCAGGGAGACTCTTGCCCTGAAAACTGCGTGTCTTTGCACCAGGCCAGCTTTCCCAGGACTGAGGAGTATGAGCCAGGTTGTTTCCCAATCTGGGGTGTTTGTGTGTGCCTCAGTTTCTTCATCTTTAAAGTGATAATTTTGCCAGGCACAGTGGCTCACACCTGTAATCCCAACACTTCGGGAAACTGAGGTGGTAGATCATCTGAGCCCAGGAGTTCGAGACCATCCTGGGCAACATAGTGAGACCCTGTCTCAACAAAAAATAGAATAAAAAATTATGGTGGCACATGCCTGTGGGCTCAGCTACTCAGAAAGTTGAGGTAAGGGGATCACTTGAGCCAGGTGATCAGGGCTGTAGTGAGTTGTGATTGCGCCACTGCACTCCAGCCTGGGCAACAGAGCGAGATCCTGTCTCAAAATTAAAAAAATAAAATAAAATAATAATTTTAATAACTTACCAGGATATACACACACACTTAATGTTCTAATAATGAGTATCAGGATGGGTATGGGTGTCTTAGTCTGCTTTATGCTGCTATAACAGGATGCTTGTTATAAAGAGGGCAATTTATAAATAGAAATTAATTTCTCACAGTCTAGGGGCTGGGAAGTCCAAGATCAAGTGGCCAGCATCTATCTGGTGAGGGCCTTCTTTCTGCATTAAAACATGGCAGAAGACATCATATGCCAGAAAGAGAAGAGAGAGAAAGAGAAAGACGGGTGAAACTCATCCTTTTATAAAGAACCCACTCCTGAGACAATGACACTAATCTATTCATGAGGGTGGTGCCCCCGACCCAAACAATGGCAGCATCTCACCCCACCTCCCAACACCTCCACAATGGGGATCAAGTTTCCAACAGATGAACTTGGGGAGACATATTCAAACCATACCAGGGAGCAGAGGCTCTGTGATGCCTGTGTGTTGGGGCATCCCGAATCCCTTCACTCCAATTTGCCATGCCCTTTCCATCCCCTTGTCTCCCACTTCACTGTCACCACCGCAATTCAAGTCTCCAGGCAGCATCTTTTGCCTGCGTTATTGCAATAACAAAGTGCTTTCCTTACTCTCCTGCAACAATCAAAGCATGTAAATTAACATACGGGTGAGAAACCACCCCTGCCGCCCCTCCACCCCCCCGCCGTTCCCTACTCAGGCAAAGACTTTTAAAATAATGATAACAATGTTGGGGGTGGGGAGCCCCCTTTCCCCACAGGGCATGATTGTACACTGGTATATTTCTGGAAAGCAATTTAGTAGGAAGTACTTTTTGATTCTTTGTTTATTTATTTTTGAGACGGAGTCTCACTCTGTCGCCCAGGCTGGAGTGCAGTGGCGCGATCTTGGCTCATTGCAAGCTTTGCCTCCCGGGTTCACGCCATTCTCCTGCCTCGGCCTCCCAAGTAGCTGGGACTACAGGCGCCCGCCACCACGCCCGGCTAATTTTTTTTTTTTTTTTTGTATTTTTAGTAAAGACAGGGTTTCACCGTGTTATCCAGGATGGTCTCGATCTCCTGACCTCGTGTTCCGCCCGCCTCGGCCTCTCAAAGTGCTGGGATTACAGGCGTGAGCCACCGCGCCCGGCCTACTTTTTGATTCTACAGGTCCATTTTTCAAAATATAATCTAAATAAAAATCAGTTTTGGCACAAATACTTTGTTACAAGGCTCCTTATGGTAATATTGTTTCTGATGAAAGAAAAAAGAAGACAGAAAGAGAAAGAAAGAAAGAAAGAAAGAAAGAAAGAAAGAAAGAAAGAGAGAAAGAAAGAAAGAGAAAGAGAGAAAGAAAGAGAAGAGAAGAGAAAGAAAGAAGAGAAAGAAAGAAGAGAAAGAAGAAGAGAAAGAAAGAAGAGGAAGGAAGGAAAGAAGGAAGGAAGGAAGGAAGGAAGGAAGGAAGGAAAGAGAGAACGAGGAAGAAGGAGAGAAAAACTCAGACACCCAACAGGAAGCTTGGTTAAATAAATTGTAGTAGTCCATACCTTAAAATGCCATTCCTTCACTAAAAATGATGTTGTAGATCAGTAGTTTGTGCATCACGTGGGAACTGTTAGAAATGCACATTCTGGGGCCCCATCCCACATCTGATTCAGAAACTCTTGGGGTTGGTTTGGGTGGGGGGGTTGGGGGCGGGAGGTGGAAGCAATCTGGGTTTTAATAAACCCTCCAAGGCAATTCAGAGCCATAGTTGTAGACGACCATCGCTAGGGAAAGTTACACTGTTAAGTGAGGAAAGGTTAGGAGGCAGTAGGCAGGAACAGTGCATCCCCGTATCTGTTATCTAGAGAAAGGCACAAATAGAAAAAGTCTGGGAGGAGTTTATACCCAGGTGATAACATCGACACTCTCTAGGAGGCAGGATTATAAAGTTTTAGAGTAATTTTGGTAATTCATGTTTTCTAACTAGTCTACAATGACTATATTTGTGTAAAAAAGAAAGGGAAAAAACAGTAATTTATTTTTTAATTAAGAAAAAAAGTTAAATGGGACCAAGTTGCAGGGAGGGTGTGGGGAAGGAGGCAGAGAGCCCGCCTCGCCGCGACAGCTTTCACCCAGGGAAAGCTGGGAGGCAGGACCGCCCAGGAGACCCGGGGCCAGTGGGGTGGGCAGCGCCAGGGGTCCCGGCGACTCCTCTGATGTCTAGCAAGGCTTACGAGGGCTTAAATAATAAGCGAAGAGAGTCAGGGCAGATTCAGGAATAACCCCACTGCTAAGGGTATCAAATCCTGGAATGGGCACCTTGGAGAGGTTTTCTAGCCAAGAACGGACAGCGGGTGCCAGAAAGGAGTGGAGTTTCGCCGGCCCGAGGACAGAGGCTGCCCGATCTCCCGACCCCCTCCAGCACCTGGACTCCGGGGAGGCTGCGCCCGCGGCGGGATTCCCGCCCCTCGGAGATGCTGCAGGGATCGGCGGGGCGGGGCCGGGCCGTTGCTATGGGAGGGGCGGCCGGGCGCGCGAGGAAGCCAGCGGGCGACCGCGACGCACACTAGGTTCTCCGGCTCCAGCTCCTGCACCGCCTGTTGCTCGCTCCTCCGGGCGGTCGCTTCCCGCCGGGTGCCTAGGGGTAGGCGGCCCGAGAGCGCGCAGGCAGCCTCCCGCCTTCGTCCCCTCCCCTCACCGCACGCGCCGGTCGGAGGGGTCCGGAGCGTCCCTGAGAGCTCGGACCCCGGCGAGCAGCCCAGTGCGCCCGGGACTGCGCGCCGAGACCCCCGGCGCCGCGCGGCGATGAACGCGACCTTCCTGAACCACAGCGGCTTAGAGGAGGTGGACGGCGTGGGCGGCGGCGCCGGGGCCGCCCTGGGAAACCGCACCCACGGGCTGGGCACGTGGCTGGGCTGCTGTCCCGGGGGCGCACCGCTGGCCGCCAGCGACGGGGTCCCCGCGGGGCTGGCGCCCGACGAGCGCAGCCTGTGGGTGTCGCGGGTGGCGCAGATCGCCGTGCTCTGCGTGCTGTCTCTTACCGTGGTCTTCGGCGTCTTCTTCCTGGGCTGCAACCTGCTCATCAAGTCCGAGAGCATGATCAACTTTCTGGTGCAGGAGCGCCGGCCCTCCAAGGACGTGGGCGCCGCCATCCTGGGGCTGTACTGAGCGCCATCTGAGTCCGCCCTCGCCAGCGCTGCTGCAAGAAGGACCCCGGAGACCGGGACCCTCGCCCCGCTCTCTGCGCTCTGCCGCTGCCTCCGGGTGGGCAGCTACGAGCCTGGGGCGACCGGGCGGGGACGCGGCGAGACTCTCGGCGGGGGCGCGGGAAGGGTCTTGGACGCCCGGCTCTGTCCTGTGTGCGCTGCAGCGTTGCGGGGTGGGAGAATGTGGGGTGAAGGTTCTTACCAGGTTTTTTGTTTGTTTGTTTTTTAAGACGTTCGGGGCAGGGTGGGAGTGGGTATGGAGATGCAATTTGGGACTGCGGTCGCTTGCGTGGGAGTTTTGTGTGTACGTTGGTGCGGGTGGGTTCGGAGCAGGGTGCGAGTGGGTGAATATGTGAAGCGTCAGAGTCGCTGAGCTTGTTGGCCTGATTTTGCGTTTGGAAAGAAATCTTGTAATAAAACTGCAGCCGTAGGGCTTCCGGCAGCTTCCCACCCGCGCCTGTGGGGTGTGTGTGTGTGTTGCGGGGTGGAGGGCATGTACCTTCCTGGCGGATACTTTGAGCCCCTTGGGAGACATCTAGGCCCTGCGTGGACGCCTGGCTGGGGAGCCCACAGCGCAGGTCAGGGATCCTGGGGCTCCACGCCGAGGCCAGAGCGAGGAAAGGCAAAGGGAATCGTTTTCTCACGCCAACAGTGGAGAAGGCAGGTCCTGTGGGACAGCCAGACAGCTGGCGAGATTAATTAAATCACGGGATATATGAGTCTTCTATGACATGAAACAAAATCAGTCAGCTGAGTCCAAAACGGAGAAAACGTGAACAAGGAAAATTCAATTTGGCAGAGGGGGAAAACTAGATCTGGTTAAAAGTTTAATTATAAGGCCAAAAGCCTCTTCTAAGGGCTTGCTTTGTCCCTACCCTTATAGCGGACAGGTGAGTAGACGGAAGAAACCCCCTTGTTGCATCCCGTAGGGGTGGGGGTTGGCGGCTTTGTGGTGAGGAAGTCCCAGGATGTTTATTATAAAATGGAGAAAATGGCCTCCAAACGCAGTTGCCTGCAGGGGACTTGGAGCCTCCCATTACAGGATGCCCCAGCTCGCCAGAAACCCACGCCTCCTGCAGGTGCTAACTTCCCTTGCAGCAGTGTGGAGCAGCAAGAACTGGCTACTCCCTGGCGGACAGCGAGAGGACAGCTCTGCTCTCTGGAAGTGGGGGACAGGGGGACCTGGGGACACTGGAGGAGAGAAGGCTGGGCTTTCTGGCCTATGTATCCCCCACTACACTTAGTCCTAGTGCCAACCCCACTCAAGCGGTTCTTGGACGACTTGGTCGGGGAGACACTCTGGATTTCTCCCTTTCTTCTCTTTTGCTGTGGGTGGGAGTGAAGAATAACGAGGAAGGTGACTGAAGTCTCAGTTGGTTTTAGCTAAGAGAAGCGAAGGGAATGCGATCTCGTGTCTTCGGCACTAGTTTCATTAGGGAGAGGCTTGGCGCAGGTGGGGTGGGGGAGTTTCTCGAAGGCACAGATGGTCCCTGGCTATGAAGGATCCAGAGTCGTCCTGGCTCGCAAGTGCTCCTGTGAGGTCAGAATTATCATGATCAGGATGTGCCCCGTCCCCCCACCCTGGTCGTCCCAATCTCAGACCTGGGAGAATTCAGGCCAGGCCAGTGAGGGTAGGAACTGACACTCCTTGTAAAGTGTCTCTGGGGGCAAAACCCCGAATGTGGAGAATGTTCTGTTGATGGTTTGGTGTGACTTGCAGGAAGTCCAGCCTGATGTGGGGACAGCAGCCTTCAGTGACTCAGGCAACCTGGATAAGTGGCTTCGTCATGTAGGTGGTGCAGTTATCTGGAGTCTGGGCTGCCCCCAGTGGCTTGGGGAATGCAGCTCAGACAGCTACAGGCATTTGCGTAAAATCCCGAATGACCAGAAAATGGTTTCGGAAAGAACACAGGCTTACACACTTTTCCACCGGGCCAAGTTACAGCGAACACTACGAGAACTCTCCTCCAATAAAATGGGTCTGCTACTAAATGTGACTGGGACGAGAAGAGAATGAGTCAAGAGTTAAATTTTTTTTTTGGTTTTTTGTTTGTTTGAGATGGAATCTCATTCTGTCGCCCAGGCTGGAGTGCAATGGCACAATCTCGGCTCACTGAAACCCCTGCCTCCCAGGTTCAAGCGATTCTCCTGCCTCAGCCTCCTGAATAGCTGGGATTATGGGTGTGTGCCACCATGCCTGGCTATTTATTTATTTATTTATTTATTTGTTATTTTTAGTAGAAACCGGGTTTCGCCATGTTGGCCAGGCTGGTGTCGAACTCCTGACCTCAGGTAATCCACCTGCCTTGGCCTCCCAAAGTGCCATGTTGGCCAGGCTGGTGTCGAACTCCTGACCTCAGGTAATCCACCTGCCTCGGCCTCCCAAAGTGCCGGGATTACAGGTGTCAGCCACTGCGCCCGGCCAAATTTCTTTTTTAAAAACTTTTATCGCCAGGCACAGTGGCTCACGCCTGTAATCCCAGCACTTTGGGAGGCCGAGGCGGGCAGATCACAAGGTCAGGAGATCAAGACCATCCTGGCTAACACGGTGAAACTCCGTCGGTACTAAAAATACAAAAAATTAGCCGGGCGTGGTGATGAGCACCTGTAGTCCCAGCTACTTGGGAGGCTGAGGCAAGAGAATGACGTGAACCCAGGAGGTGGAGCTTGCAGTGAGCTGAGATAGCACTACTGCACTCCAGCCTGGGCGACACAGCAAGACTCCTTCTCCAAAAAAAAAAAAAAAACAACAAACTTTTATCATTTTCCTTCCTTCCTTCCTTCATCTTTCTTCTTTCTTTCTTTCTTTCATAGCTCCTTGTCAAAGCAAAGTTAACTGTTCTGAATTTGCTGAAAAGGAAAGACAGGTGGGGACACTTTGCAGGATTCTTCCACTGTTTAAAAAAAAATAGTGAAGACGCATGTGTACTAACGTGTGTTTGGGTCACCTGTGGTGTACAAGTCTGCACACGTGGGCACATGGCGTGAGTGTATGCTCACACATGCAGGCACACGCACAGGCACAGGCAGGCTTGTGACTCAGGAGGAAAACAGCCAGCTAGAGTGGGGTCCTGAGAAGGGGTGAGGGCGAGAGGTCACATTTGTAGACTGTCTTATCTCCCCAGGAGTCCTGAGGCCTGCAGGGTGTTTACTGGGCTGCCTTATATAATCCTTGGGGCAGGGGGTGGGAACACTGAGTTACAGAAGGTAAGAGTGAATGAGGAGCAGTGCTCCTGGGCAGAGCCAGACAGAGCAGAATCCTGAGCCATCCGAGTGGAGGATGGCTCTAGAAAGCCCCATTCACCCACAACTGCTGTCCATTGAGAGCTCTTCCCAGGATGCACCGGTAAATCTCAGAGGGGCTTGGGTTCACAAGAGAGAAAGCCTGGGATCCTGGTTAAAAATCCTGGCTGCCCTGCTTCCTAGCTCTGTAACTTTGGGAAGTAGCTCAACCTCTCTGTGCCTCAGTTTCCTCACCTACAAAATAGGATAGGGGACCCATAGCTTTCACGACGTGATGTGTTTAAAGAAGCTGGCACAATGCCTGGCATTTAAGAGACGCTCAATAAGGACAAGGAGGATTATTGTTAGTTTTGTTTATTGTATGAACTCTTTCCCTAAAGTACATTTGGTTCTCTGAAATGGATTCCCTGGACAAAAAAAAAGAAAAAGAAAAAAGAAAATAGTAACTCATATTTGAAAAGCATTTGCAGTTTTCAAAGTACTTTCATAAGCACGACGAAAATAGTAGCGAATGCCTAATATGCCAAACACTGAGCTTCCACCCCTGTGAAGAAGGTTTTGTAGCTGCTCCCATTGTACAGATGAGGAAACTGAGGCTCCAAGAGGTTGCCTGAGGTAGCGCAGCTAGAAAGGGGCAGAGCTGGGATTCAAATCAGTTTCACTTGAGATGACCTCCTTTTTTTTTTTTTTTTTTCGAGACAGTGTCTCGCTTTGTCCCCCAGGCTGGAGTGCAGTGGTGCGATCTGGGCTCACTGAAAGCTCCGCCTCCCGGGTTCACGCCATCCTCCTGCCTCAGCCTCCCAAGTAGCTGGGACTACAGGCGCCTGCCACCATGCCCGGCTAATTTTTTGTATTTTTAGTAGAGACGGGGTTTCACCTTGTTAGCCAGGATGCTCTCGATCTCCTGACCTTGTGATCCACCTCGGCCCACCTCGGCCTCCCAAAGTGCTGGGATTACAGGCGTGAGCCACTGCGCCCGGCCGAGATGACCTCCTTTGCTCCCCACAACACATTGGTAAGAGGAGCAGATGCTCCTCTAATTTCCTGTTTATAGGAGAGGAAATTAAGGTTCTGTTTACTGATCTTGTCCAAGCTCATTCATTCCACCGGTGTCTATTGTAAATCTCCTGTGGGCTAGGCACTGTGCCAGGCACTGGGGGAGCAAGGGATGGCAGACCTAGTGTCTGGCCCTGGCCTGCGCCCCAGAAACCCTGGCACTTGCTTTGCTCCCCGGGTAGCTGGTTCCATGTGTCTCAGGGCCTAGGTCAAATCCCCCACATCCTGTCCTCTGAGTCGGGGATAGTACTTCTGGGGTCAGCTGTGCCTTCACTAGCAAGATGTTCCCTAGAACGGGGGAAGTAGGGAGGGCTTACATCACCACATCCACTTACTTTCCTACTTGCTTGTCTAAGCCAAGTTCACACAGAGAGGTGCACAGCTGTGGCTGCTGGGGGTCACCCTCCCCAGACCCCAACTCAGTAGTAGATGGAAAGAAGCCTTGAGCATTGGGGGTGGCTTCAGAGGCAAAGAATGGAGCATGCGAGGTGGTGGGTAGAGCAGAAATGGCCCCCATCCAGCACTCTAGTTTGGGGGCAAGGTATGCGTGTACACGTGTTGCACACATGCACACACATTTAATAAGAAGGAACTTCAGTGGGATTTCTGAGTAGCATCTCGAGTGCAGATTCTTGTCAAGAAAGCAAGATTCTTTCTTGTCAATAAAGATCACAGCAGATACATGGGGTGTCCAGGACAGCAAACCCCAGCTCGGCAGACGGGGCAGGTGTCCCAGCCTCTGAGATGGCAGCATAGCGGGGTGTTCTGAGGCTGCGCCTGCTCACCCTTGCAGTCATAGCTCTATTACTTAGACTTGAGATCCCAAGATAGGTGCACTCCAGTCCATGGATAAGGAGAGTTTAACCCATGGGGCACGCTAGATCTCAACAATTTTCTTTTTTTTTTTTTTTTTTTTTTTTTTTTTTTTTTGAGACGGAGTCTCGCTCTCTCACCCAGGCTGGAGTGCAGTGGCGCGATCTCGGCTCACTGCAAGCTCCGCCTCCCGGGTTCACGCCATTCTCCTGCCTCAGCCTCTCCGAGTAGCTGGGACTACAGGCGCCTGCCACCACTCCCGGCTAATTTTTTGTATTTTTAGTAGAGACAGGGTTTCACCGTGGTCTCGATCTCCTGACCTCATGATCCGCCCGCCTCGGCCTCCCAAAGTGCTGGGATTACAAGCGTGAGCCACCGCGCCCGGCCTCAACAATTTTCAACAACGAAGCAACAGAGGCTGGGTGTGGTGGCTCATCCCTGTAATCCTAGTAATTTGGGAGGCTAAGGTGGGCGGACCACTTGAGCCCAGGAGTTCGAGACCAGCCTGGGCAACACAGTGGGACCCCATCTATATGGCAAAAAAAA
Organism: Nomascus leucogenys; assembly: GCF_006542625.1. Taxonomy (NCBI): domain Eukaryota; kingdom Metazoa; phylum Chordata; class Mammalia; order Primates; family Hylobatidae; genus Nomascus; species Nomascus leucogenys. The sequence goes on along the minus strand of NC_044399.1, from coordinate 30,568,856 downwards.
GAAAAGAAAAAAGCAGCAGCAGAGTGAGAGTGAGCAAGCCAGCTGTCATATAAGATTGTCATCTGGTTGTGTGGTTAGATAATGGGCTCAAGGTCGCACTCAGCTAATGAGTGGCAGAGGCAGTGGGTAGAGCAGAAATGGCCATCATCCAGCGTTCCAGTTTTGGGGGCAAGGTGTGTGTGTACACATGTGGGTTGTGCGCATGCACACACATTTAATAAGAAGGACTTCAGTGGGATTTCCGAGTAGCATCCCTTGAGTACAGATTCCAAGGATGCTACTCGGAAATCCCACTGAAGTCCTTCTTATTTGACACTTTCCCACCCGGCTAAGTTAGAGGGAACACTATCAGAAGTTTTACACTCCTAATAAACTTGACATACAAGACGTAGGTTTGCATGTCAGTGCCAGTATTTTTTAGGTGTGTCCTATGTCGCTCTCCTAGTGCTGGGTGCTAAGGAAGTTGCAGAGGTGAAGGCAACTCAGGCTCTGCCCTCGAGATGCTAATAATATGACTGCAGAGATGATCGTCCACACGGGAGATTGAGTGCTGCCATCCTCTGTGCCCCAATAATTTCTTTTTTTTTTGGAGACGGAGTCTCGCTCTGTCGCCCAGGCTGGAGTGCAGTGGCACAATCTCGGCTCACTGCAAGCTCCACCTCCCGGGTTCACGCCATTCTCCTGCCTCAGCCTCTCTGAGTAGCTGGGACTACAGGCGCCCGCCACCACGCCCGGCTAATTTTTTGTATTTTTAGTAGAGACGGGGTTTCACCGTGGTCTCGATCTCCTGACCTCGTGATCCGCCCGCCTCGGCCTCCCAAAGTGCTGTGATTACAAGCGTGAGCCACCGTGCCTGGCCAATATTTTCTTTTTGGGTAGCCAGCGTCAGCCAGTGGGGTACAGGGTTTGGGGCTACAGACCAGCTGTAAACCTGGGTTTCTCCTGGGGCTCACTTTGCAGGGGGGTGCCTGGGCAGAAAGCCCAGGACATGGAACCTGCATGTTGACAGCAATGCAGCCAGATGGGCAGAGGCCAACATCCGTCACCAACGGTCACATTGTGCAGACTGCTGGTTCCCTGCTGAGCTGAGCCAGACTGTGGGAGGCTGACAGACCTAGATTCCACCTTGTGCTCCAAAGCTGAGGTTAAGCAAGCACTCAGGGCGCCCAACCCTTTGCTGGGATCCTTTCCTGTCCCAGGTTCTCCTTCCATCTTGGCCAAGAGCCAGAGCTCCTTGCAGGGACTTCTTCCCATTATAGCTGGACTGGAAAGGAAGGAAGAAGGGAGAGGAGGAGGAGGAGAAGGAAGGGGGAAGAGGAAGCATATGAAAGGAGAGCAGGGAGAAGATGGGATGGAGGGAGAAGGGAAGAGAGGAGGAAGAAGCGGGTGGTGAGAGAAGCAAAGCAGGAAGCCAGGGTCTCACCTCCTGCTCCAGCCCAGCCCCAGGGTTCTATTAGCACACAGCCTGGGCGCACAGTGCCCACCACAGCAGGCTGTCCCCTCCAGGTGTCTCTATAGGAACATAAATCGGGGAAGCAGCAACACTGAGGGTGATTATGGTTGAGACAGTCCCCTGTCTTGGGAAGGTCCCCCCTCTCCCCCATGTGCCGTGTGCCCTCTGCCTACCCCACCAGCCCCAGGCCTGGCTGTAAGTGTGACCCTTCCTCAGAGCCAGGCCCTGTGCCCTGCCTTTCTCTCTACTTCCTAAAGCTTCACCCTTGCCGGGGAGGGAGAGGTGCCCAACAGGTGTGGCCCAGCACACAGAAGAAAAACATGCACAGAACAAAAACGTTAGATGGGTGAGTAGGGGCCTGGTGAGGTGTACACAGAACCGCAGAGCTTGGGGCTTGAGAGACAAGTCTTTGATACAGGCAGGTCTGGGTGCAGGACTTCCCTCCATACTTTCCAGCCATCAGAGAAAGTCGCTTCACCTCCCAAGGCCTGTTTCTTCATCTGTAAAGTGAGGTACTCTAGCTGAGCTCTCTAGGTGGTTGGAAAGTTTAAGTGAGAAAGTGCATGAAAAGCTCCTACATGTACATACATGTATTCATGGAGCCATGCAGCTTTGCCAGGATCTGTGTGGGGTTCAAGGTCAGCAAAGGATATAGTTAGGCCAGGCCAGGGTGGGGCGCTGAGTCACAGAGCCCCTAACCCAGCACTGGAGGAGAGTCAAGCCATGCCAGGACCTTGACTGTCAGCTCAGAAGAGACTGCAGAAGCCATGGAGTGTGTCCTTATTATATTTTTCGTTTTTAATTAATTAATTAATTAATTTTGAGAAGGAGTCTCGCTCTGTTGCCCAGGCTGGAGTGCAGTAGTGCAATCTCAGCTCACTGCAACCTCTGCCTCTCAAGTTCAAGCGATTCTCCTCCCTCAGCCTCCCGAGTAGCTGAGATTACAGGCACCCACCACCATGCCTGGCTAATTTTTATATGTTAGTACAGACGGGTTTTCACCATGTTGGCCACGCTGGTCTCAAACTCCTGACCTCAAATGATCCACTGTAAGTGCTGGGATTACAGGCATGAGCCACTGCACTGGCCTGTTTTTTAAAGCGATGATACAAGTAATTAACATTTATAGCAACAAAAAAAAGAAAAATGTTGGCAAAAAGTAGCCACATTCCTGCAACCTAGAAGAAATCACTATTAATCCTTTGGCATGTAGCCTTTCATATTTTGGGGGATCTATAGAATTAGGTTTGAGATTTTCTCCAGAAAATGTTATTCTAGCATATGCACCATTTTGAACGTATACCGTGATACTGTTTTTCACTTATCAGTGTATGATGACAAAGGTTCATGTCAGTAACTAATATCCCCATGCGCCATCCTTCTCAGCTTTGTACCCGCTTCTCTTTTATGCAAACATCACACTTTATTTCACTGATCCCCTATTATGGGGCATAATGCTGTTTCCAGGTCTCTGAGCCCGTTTCCAGGTCTCTGAGCCCACACTTTATTTCACCGATCCCCTATTATGGGGCATAATGCTGTTTCTAGGTTTCTGAGCCACTCTGAGTAGAGTGGCTCCAGTGCACACCCCTGCCTCGCAGACAGGCTTTGATGCAAAAGCTCAGCTGATGACTGATTGTGGCTGGAGTCCTCACGTCGCAGCTTCTCTCCTCTGCGGTCTTGTTTTTTTTTTTTTTTTTTTTTTTGAGACGAAGTCTGTGTCGCCTGGGCTGGAGTGCAGTGGCATGATCTCGGCTTGCTGCAACCTGTGCCTCTCGGGTTCAAGCAATTCTCCTACTTCAGCCTCACAAGTAGCTGGGATAACAGGTGTCCACCACTACTCCCAGCTAATTTTTGCATTTTTAGTAGAGACAGGGTTTCACCATTGTGGCCAGGCTGGTCTTGAACTCCTGACCTCAGGCGATCCGCCCACCTCGGCCTCCCAAAGTGCTGGGATTACAGGCATAAGCCACCACACCCGGCCTTTCTTGAGATCTTTTTGTAGGAAGCATCTTAACGCTTTAGGATGGAAGCTGTACCTGTTCTGAGGTGATGGGGGAGATGAGGCAGGACAGCCATGGGATGGAACCACATTTACTGATTTCCATCACTAAGCATAGTGCTTTACAGATATTATCTCATTACTTAATCCTCCAGCACCGCTCTATGCTGGGGATGATCGTCATTTTACAGATGAGAAACTGGAAGCTCAGAGAGGTTAGCTGTAGCCAGCTAGAGCCAGGAGATTTGACCCCTGGTGTCTGCCTGCACAGCCTGTGTTTTTTGTTCCCCCACCCCGCACATCACCAGGGCAGCTGGGGCAGAGGTGGGAGTTGAAGGATGCAGAGTGAGAAAGTGGGCACCAGAGAGGGGGCAAGGGGATCGCGAAAGGTAACAAGCACCTCTCTTGCAATGGGAGAGTCGGGGGACCTCATGCTTTCCTATATATACACTCAAATCTTCAGGCCAGGCCTGGGAGTCCCCACAGAGGGGGACCCATCTCACTGGTTTGAAGTTATTTGCCAAGCCTCTTTCATTGTTTTTTTTCCCGTGAACTCTTCTGTGTTTAAGGCATTTATCCACCATGCACACTGTCCTTATTGCTGAATAAGGAAACTGTCTGCTGTCTACACCTGCTCATCAGAGCTTCTGGCCATCAGAACAAAGGCTGGTCCCAGCCCGCAGCAGGGAAGCCTGATCGTTCCACCGTTGTTTAGGGTCTCCAGGCATAAGAAAGCAACTCTGGCCCCTCTGCAGGGTGGAGCTAGGGTCCTGTGCAGCTCTCTCACTGTGACATAGGGGAAACAGCCCAGTGGGAGGAGGTGGCGGAACCAGCATTTGAAGGCTGCCTTCTTTCTGGCCACTCTGCCACCTGCCCCACCACCCTCCCTCCTGCTGACACCAGCCAGCCTCCCTGCCTGGCTCTCAGTGGCCCCCCAGGGGGCACAAGGACCAGGGAGTCAACTTGGGGTCTTCAGTCCTCTCCAGAAGGGCAGCTAGAGTGTCCCCTTGTGGAGAGGGGGAGCTTTGGACCATAAGAAGGCTCTGGAAACCTGGGAAGGTGGATGGAGAGAAGTATCTGGAGTCGGAAAAGGGAGCCAGAGTGGAGGAGAGCCACAGCAAGATCAGCTTCCGCTTCTCCTGGGAGGCCGGTGGCTGTGAGGACCTGTGCCATGGCCCGGCTGCATCCAGCATGAGAAGCTCAGTACTGAGGCAGCAGAGCAGGTCCACGGTGACTGTGGTGGGGGGCAGGTGTCGGCAGGGATGCTTTCAGGGCAGGACCCATTAGAACAATCATTTTTCAACCTCATGAGAATTACCTGGAGGAGCTTTTAAAAGTCCTGCTTTTGGGGTTGCACCCCAGACCAATTACATCAGAATCCTTGGGGGTCTGGACAGGTCCCGGGATTAGAAGGCCCTTCTGCATTCAATGACTGCAGGTGGTGCTGATCCCAAGAGATGCCCTGATGTTCCAGTCTCAGGTAGCCCCTGCTTTCTGCTTGTGTCCTGAAGATCTGCGTGGCCATTGTGGAGGTGCTGGTGGGGGAGGCAGGCAGAGGGCAGGGGACCTGTTCAAGCTGTATGATTACACAGAACCAGCTGTGTGTGCAAGAGCAAGCCGACTAAGTTCTCTGAGTCACATTCTTCCCATCTGTAAAATGGGAATCAGAAAGCCCATCCTCTTGTGTTTGTCGAGAGTATCTGATGGTGATTGATGAGCTTGGCACGGTGCTCTTCCCATGGTAGGGGCTGGGTGGCTGGTGGAGGGTGTTATGATGGTGATGGCCTCTGCTCCAGCGGTCCCCGCATGGAGGGACACCCCAGGCAGGGCTTTAGGATGCAAGCGTGGGAATGAGTCACACGTTCAGTGGGTTGGGGCAGAGAAAGGAGGCAGTGCTGAGAGACAGAGTTGGGGACATTTTTTCCCTAAAGATTCAGAAACAGGAGATGTTCAGGGGTGTCCACAGTGGGGAGGGAGAGGAAGAGGCTGGATCTGGAATGGAGGAAGTTGGAGTGGGGAGGTCTCTGGACACCTCCTTCCCTGTGGTTCCTTACTCAGAGGTATTCACTGAGCGCCTGACTGGTGCAAGGTGCTCTATGGGGCTTGTTGGAGCTGAAGAGAAGGAACAGCAGTGAGGGACATACAAGGGTCTGCACTGGGCCATGCCGTATGCCCCAAGCTGAAGAAGGCCCCTATCCCAGGCTGGTCCTCTTCCCAGGGCCCTGATTCTGTAAGAGCATCGCCACTGCCATCTTCCCAGCCACCTAGCAGGAAACCCTGTCTGACTCTGCCCACTCCTTCACCAAGCCTGTCGGATTCTGTGTTCACAGTGGCTCTCCCTCTTGGCCACCTCCCTGCTTAAGCTCTTGACGTTTTTGCCTGGGCTGTGCTATAGCCCCCAAACGGTCTCTGGGCCCCCTACCCCCTTCTTTCTTTATCCCTCCTTCACTGCCACCAAGGTGATTTTCCCAGAACACAGGTGGCACCATGTTGCTTCTCTCCAGTAGCCTGTAGTGGGTCTCTGTTGTTTACAGAACTGTCTGAATGCTTGAGCCAGTTTTCAAGACCTCCTAGGGGCTGTCCTAAACCCTTGCACTGGCCCATTTCCCAGTATTTCTCTCCATGCACCTGTGATCCAGCCCCCATGCTGTACCCAGAGAACGTTGCAGAGTTCACACTCCATGCCTCTCTTCCTGCTGCTCTGCTTCCCCCAAAATGCCTCTCTTCTTCTCTTCTGCCCTTTGAGAACTACTTATCCTCCAAGATCAAGCTCAAGTACAACCTCACCCATTAAACAGAATTATAATCGCTTCTCACATATCCCCTCCACACTATCTTTGTATATGTTGGTAATGACAGCTAATGTCAATTGAGCCCTTCTATGTGTTAGACTCTGTTCATGCATTAACTCTCCTGTTACCATTTTTACTTTACATTTGAGGAAACTGAAGCCCAGCAAGGTTAAGAGACTTGTTTGAGGTTGTGCAGCCAATAAGTGGCAGAGCTGGGATCCAAACCCAGGCAGACTGGTGTCTGAGCTCACATTCCAAACCAGGAGGTAACATGGCCGCAGTGCATGGCGCATGCCTTGCTCTGCATCCTGTTACGGTTAGGTTCTCATGTCCGTCTTCCCCACTACACTTCCCCTGAGGACCAGAACTGTCTTCCCTGTGTTTGTATTTCCCACAGCACCCAGCACAATTCACTGCGGGAAGGCCACAAACCTTTGTTGAACACACAGCCCTGCTTTCAAGGGACTTCACACATCACAGAAATCAAAGATATTTAATCAAATAAGCAAAACACAAGGAGGAAGGTGAGCACTTTCTCTAGCCAGATTCAAATAAAATTTCATGAAAACGATTTCCCTTTAAGGTGCTAATTAGCATAATGGCCATTTAGAGAGGGCTCTTCACATGCCAGGAATGGTGTGAAGCACTTTTCATAATTCTGATTTTTCTCATCGGCCACATCAAATAATTCTTGCAAGGCAGATGCTATTGTCATCTCCACTTAATGAAACAAGGCACAAATTGCTCCCATCACTGATCTGAAATCACAGCTAATAGTTGATAGAACCAGAGTTCAAATCCAAGCCTGAGTTCAAAAGGTATTTGGAGGTCAGGGTGGTGGCTCATACCTATAATCCCAGCACTTCCGGAGGCTAATGCAGGAGGATCTCTTGTGCTCAGGAGTTCAGGTCCATTCCGGGCAACATGGTGAGACCTTGTCTCTACAAAAAATACAAAAAATTAGTCGGGTGTGGTGGGGTGCACCTGTAGTTCCAACTACCCTGGAGGCTGAGATGGGAGGATTGCTTAAGCCCAGCAGGTCAAGGCTGTGCCACTAAAGAAGTCATAAGGACCAGGTATCTGAGGGCCTTGAAGAGGTGTGAAGAGGTCACACAATGGGCCATGATCGTGCCACTGCACTGCAGCCTGGGCAACACAGCAAGACCCTGTCTCAAAAAAAGTGGTTTGAGAAGGTACAAAGCTAGTACATTTCATACTTTCAATTACATTTTTTAAATGAAGCCATGCCTTGATTTTTCTGTCTCATTATTTGAGATGCTGATGGAACATTTTTGTGAGCACTTCTTACTCTGCGGTGATCCCTCAATCACGAAATAGTACTACTGCTACTGGTGACGATGATGAAGATGAGGAAAGAAATGACCCATCATTAGACATATTATACGTAGATTAGTAGATGGTTATTTATAGACACTAAAAGTGGAGAAAGAAAGAGAGGGTTAGGTCAAGATGGTGGGCTAAATACTCCAGCCCTGCATCATTATAAACAGCAGGACATATTAAAGAAAAGTCATCACAGCCAGGCACAGTGGCTCACGTCTGTAATCCCAGCACTTTGGGACGCCAAGGCAAGAGGATCACTTGAGCTCAGGAGTTCAAGACCAACCTGGGCAACATCATGAGACCCTGCCTCTACAAAAAAAATAGAAAAATTAGCTGGGCATGGTGCTGTGTGCCGGTAGTCCCAGCTACTCAGGAGGCTAAGGTGGGAGGATCAATTGAGCTCAGGAGGTCGAGGCTGCAGCGTGCCATGATCATACCACTGCACTCCAGCCTAGGTGACAAAGTGAGACTGTGTCTCAGAAAAAAAAAGAACAAAGAACAAAGAGAAGGCATAGCTTTGCTGGAAACAGAAGGGGTGCCCTGGGTGGACCAGAAACCATGAGGATTTCCTGGAAATTGGATGGCAGATTAGGTCACATTGAGGGGGATGCCCACAGTCCACAGATCAGACAAGCAAGGTCCAACACAAAAGCTGGGAACTGCTCCAGGGTGCCCCAATCTGGGGCACAGTAGACAGGGAAGCAGGAGCCCTGGGGTGCCACAGAAGTCATAGTCAGAAGGACCAGCTTTCTCTCTCCTTGTCCCAGCACTTCTTGTCAGCACAGGCAACACTCAGGCTTTGTCATGAGCAGGGCACCAGGGAGGATGCAGAAAAGGAGAAATCATTTGTACCCATGGGAGGTTGAGATGCACTAGCTGTAAAGACTGGGACAGGTTTGCAATTGCAGTGAGAAGGCAGAGCTGCCCCCAGAGACATCCTTCCACTATGCCCTGGGCCCTGCCCACCCTAGAACATGCCTTGTTATTCCCCTGGCTGCAGACTTGGATAATGAGATACTCCACTTCTAAAAATGTCATTTTTATTAATGTTTCTGGGATACACATATGGGCCATCACACACGTACTTACCGGAGGGTGAAAAACTCCAGTGAATTGCCATGGAGATGAAACCTGGAATGAGGTTGCCATGGTAACTAAATCGTTTCTGAAAGGCCACATCATCTTGGAAAGTAGGAAGCTCCTGTCAAAGCCTTGCAGTTAGAGGCCAAATCACAGACCTTCCCATCAGGGCCGGGTGCTCTTTCCATTTCTTTGATTTCTCCTTTTTTCTTTTCTTTTCTTATCATTTCCAAGGACAGGTGATTTTAATTTTGGAGCCCTTAATCAAGGTCTGGCTGTGCCACTAATAAGTCATGGACACCAGGTATCTGAGGGCCTTGAAGAGGTGTGAGGAAGTAGGCTGTCAGCTCCCATCTCTGGCTCTCTACTGACTTGTTGTGTGACCTTGGACAAGTCACTTCTCTCTTGTCCTGGGTCTCCCCCCATGCAAATCGAGGAGGCTGGATTAGATGGTCTCTGAGATCTTTCCCATGTTTTTTTTCTCTCTCCCATGACACTCTGTCTTGCTGGACAACCAGCCTCCCCACCTCTGGCCTCCCCAGCAATAGGTCAGCGAAGCTGTCCGTGGTGCTGAACACTTGGCTGTTGCGCTCCTAGGCCATATTCTGTTCTCCACAGGTCCCGGCTGCTCTTAGAGGCTCGCAGAGGCTGCTCTTAGAGGGTGCTCATCTCAGATCACCTCCATCAGAAGTCTAGCAATCTGTTTGCAGCTGGAGAGAGATTTCAAAGGGCCTTGGAGGTCAGAGAGCCCTGGAGGAGGAGTCCAATGTGTCCTAGCCTGATTCTGACACTCGTTCTCAGTGGGTTTTTGATGAAGCCACACCTCCTCTGTGGACTTCAGTTTTCTCATGTGTGAAACTGAGGTAGGAACTAAGATGGTCCCTAGCACCTGATGGTCCCAGAAGAGTCCTGGAAGCTTGCCTTGGATATGGGGAAAGGAGAGCCCATACCAACTCAGCCATGCTTGTCATCCTGGCACTTTGGGAGGCTGAGGTGGAGAATCACTTGAGGTCAGGAGTTTGAGATCAGCCTGGGCAACAAAGTGAGACCCTCTACAAAAAATAAGTCAATTAGACAGGTGTGATGGCACACGCCTGTAGTCTCAGCTACTTGGGAGGCTGAGGCAGGAGGATCACTTGAACCCAGGAGTTCGAAGCTGCAGTGAGCTGTTATTGTGCCATTGCACTCCAGCCTGGGCAACAGAGCAAGATGCTATTCTCTTAAAAAAAAAAAAAACAAAAGGAGAAAAAAAGAGATCCAGCCAGTCCCCACCTCTCCAAAACTCAAGCTTCTCCAATGGTGACTGTGGGTGGGGAACAAGGCACACTCCCTTGTCAAGAACATGTGTTCTTTGTCTGGAAGAAAAGACAGGCAGTGAGCAGATGTAGCATTTACATTTTCTCAAGTGACAACTGAACACTGAGGATGATTAGTGCTTGTTATGAAGTGTGTCCAAACTATAATAAAATCTCCAACTATATCATCTGCCTATTTTTTTTTTTGAGACCGAGTCTCACTCTGTTGCCCAGGCTGGAGTGCGTGGTGTGATCTTGGCTCACTGCAACCTCCACCTCCCAGGTTCAAGCAATTCTTGTGCCTCAGCCTCCCAAGTAGCTGGGATTACAGACACCCGCCACCACACCCAGCTAATTTTTGTATTTTTAGTAGAGACAGGATTTTACCATGTTGTTCAGGCTGGTCTCACACTCTTGACCTCAAGTGATCCACCCGCCTCGGCCTCCCAAAGTGCTGGGATTATAGGCATGAGCCACTGCACCTGGCTGTCATCTGCCTACTTAAATGACCATCTTTATAGAATCCACTTTCCTGCTCAGTAGCACAGAGAAAGCTTAAAGGGTGCTCATATAGATATCATGATTTGTTGTGAAATGTCTTGTGTTTTTCATCCCTCAGCTCTCCCACTTGGCCACATAATGCAATGGTTGAGAGTGTGAAGTCCCTTATCAAGAAGCCCTTGATTCAAGCCCTGCTTCTATTCTTTATTAGCCATGTGGCATTCTTTCCAAGCCTCGGTTTCTTCATTTATAAAATGGGAGTTAGTTATACATACCTCTAAGTACGTTTGAAAGGATTAAATCACATCATTGATGAAAATGCTGAGTAAGCAGAGGTTCTAGCACACATTGAAAGAGATTCTTTTGGTTATCTATAACTGCACAACTACTCCCAGAAATTTCTGGTTTTATGGTAGCCACTTCATTATCCCTCATGACCCTGCAGGTTGACTGGGCTCAACTGCTCAGTCCTGCTGCATGTGATACTGACAGGAACTGCAGCCTTCAAGGACTTGGCTGGCTAGAGTGTCTGGCACCTTGGCAGGAACAGCTGGAAGGTTGGGCTCTGCTGAGATGGCTGGACCTTTTTCCTCTCCTTATCAACTCACGGCATTTCCTCCATGTGGCTTCTCCACACAGTCTAGAGAGCAGCATAGCTATACCTGATGTATGGCAGCTTTCTTCCCAAAAGTGCAAAAGCAGTTTCCAGACCTCAATAATTGGCCCAGAATCAGCATACTTTCTCCTCTGCCACATCCTGTTTATTAAAATGAGTCACAGGGCCAGTCCAGATTTGATGTGTGAGGAGACTACACAAGGGCATGAATACTGGGAGGCATGGTTCATTGGGGGTATCTTTGAAAACCAACTACTACAATGATCAACACTTTTTTTTTTTTGAGATGGAGTCTCGCTGTATTGCCCAGGTTGGAGTGCAGTGGCGCAATCTCGGCTCACTGCAACCTCCACCTCCCAGGTTCAAATTATTCTCCTGCCTCAGCCTCCTGAGTAGCTAGGATTACAGGCGCATGCCATCACGCCCAGCTAATTTTTTGTGTATTTTTAGTAGAGACGGGGTTTCACCATATTGGCCAGGCTGGTCTTGAGCTCCTGACCTCATGATCTGCCCCCCTTGGCCTCCCAAAATGCTGAGATTACAGGCATGAGCCACTGTGCCTGGCCCGTATTTTTATTTTTGGAATTCCAACTATGCCCCACTCCCTTATCCCCATTTTAGAAATGTCATGTTTTTGGATTTGCACAGTTTTTGAGCAAGTATTTGTTGATTAAATAAAATGATTTGGAATCATTGGTCACCACCCTAACTATAATTCCCTAGGGTAGCAGTCATGTTTCTGTTTCTCCTCACAGGCTTCAGACAGGGCTCTGCATACAGTAGGCATTAGATAAAGGGTGTACATTTTTTTGGATATTAATATTTTTATACTAGCTTTATTTTTGGTTAGTTTCTTTGGGTATCTCTTCTTCAACTCATTGCTTGCAAATTTTCTATGTCATTATATTTTAGGTACACATCATATAGCTGGATCTTTTTTAAAAAATATAATCTTTTTACGGACGTACTTCATCTTTTCATTTATTGTGATCACTAATATATTTGGATTATTTCTATCATCTTACATACTGATTTGTTGTTACTACACTTTTTATTTGCTTCTTTTTTTAACAGAGGCAGAGTCTTAATCTGTTACCCAGGCTGGAGTGCAATGGCGTGATCATAGCTCACTGCAGCCTCGAACTCCTGAGCTTAAGCAATCCTCTGACCTCAGCCTTCCAAGTAGCTGGGACGATAGATGCACACCACCATGTTCCAGTTATTTTGTTTTTTGTAGAGCTGGGGTCTCACTATGCTGCCAAGCCTAGTCCCGAACTCTAGGCCTCAAGAGATCCTCCTGCCTCAGCCTCCCAAAGTGCTAAAATTACAGATATTTGTTTCTTCTCTTACTTCTTTCATACTCTCTACTAGTTTGAAAATTATACATATTATTTGTTTTTTTAGTGGTTACCCTTCCATTTTTAAAAGCATCCTTGTCCCAAAAGTCTGAAATTAATCAATATCTTTACCTTTATCCTCGACAAAATCAGGACTTTAAATGTTTACACCTAATTATCTCTCTCAGCTACCGAGTTATTTTTGTCTAGTATTTTACTCCCACCTTGTTTTTTTTTAAACTCTCCCCAAAGTAGTCATTATAAATGCCTTTTATTTTTATTTCAAATTTAGTGTAAAATTTACTTTTTTGATGTAGAGCACTATACATTTTGACAAATACTTAGAGTTGTGTAATCATGAACACAATCAAGATACTCCTTCATGCTGCCACTTTGTAGCCAAATCCACAAACTCTTCTTCCCTTAATGCAGACAACAACTGATCTGTTCTTTGTCCCTGTGGTTTTTCTTTTCCTGAATTTCAAATAAATGGAATCACCCAATAAGCTGCCTTTTCTGTCTGGCTTCTCACACTTATCTTAATGCATCCATGTCATTTCACGCTTCAGTAGTTCCTTCCTTTTTCTTGCTGAGTAGTAATATTCCATTGGATGGATGTATCACAGGTTTTTAAATTTAAATTTTTATCTGTCTTCAGTTGAAGGATATTTGGGTTGTATCTTGTTTTGGTGATTGCAAATAAATCTTCATGTAGAGTTTTTTTATGTATGTGTGAACAAAAGTTTTCATTTCACTTGGGTAAATACCTAGAAATGAGATTGCTGGGTCATATAGAAAGCACACGCTTAGCTCTGTAAGACACTGCCAAACTGTTTTTCATAGTGGCTGCTCCATTTTGCATTTCCACCAGCAATGTGTGAGCATTCTAGGTGCTCTATGTCCTCATTAGCACTTGATATTGTCAGATTTTGTGTTTTGTTTGTATGTGTGCCAAGTGTGTAGTGGCACCTCACTGTGTGTCTAATTTGTCTTTTCCTATTGAATGATGATGTTGAGCATCTTTTCCTGTTCTTAAGTGCCATCTGTATATCTTCTTTAGTAAAGTGTCTTGCTTTTTTAAAGTTGGGTTGCTTGTTTTCTTATCGTTGAGCTTTGAGAGCTCTTTATATATTTTGGATACCAGTCTTTTGGTAGATATATTATTCAGGAAATGGCATTCTGGTTGCCCATCAATGAATTTGGTTAGCCTGAATCAGTCCTGAGAGGCTGACAACTTTTGGATGTCCTGGCCCAACCGAGTTTCTGGACTCTACTGCTGAGGACCAGATCTGGACTATTGTGGCCACTCCAAAGTCCACCCCATGATGTCCTGTCTCAGGGCCCAGCCTGAATTCCTTTAGATGGGCTCTCTCATGAATCGGTCTTCCTGCTCAGTCCAGAAGGAGAGGGAAGAAAGTCAGCACCAGTGGTGGGAAGAATGGCTTCTGAGGACCTCCAAGGACTGGAGGACTTTCCATAGTTAGTGAGACAAAAGAGAAGGGAAAAGTTTTGTAGTGGAGAGTGGGATGGCAAAGGAGAGAGCCCAGAATAGGAAAAAAATGCTCAAGAAATGTCCTACCTTAATCCTTTCCCACCATAATTCAGCGTAAGGGGACTACTATCCATAGGAGTTGGTATGAAAAGTTTTGGGTACCCTCTTGAGGAAAAATCACATGGCTAAACATTTATAATAGTAATAAGCTCTTGAGAGTGTTTTTTTTCCCAAAAACCTGGGCTTCCAAATGCAAATGAAACCCAGGAGAACCTTTTTCTTTGCTCTAGAGATAAAGTCTTAGTTCCAAAAAGAAAGATGAAAAAACTCTCCTTTCTCAGGCGATTTAAGGCAATCTGAGCTCTAGGATCTGAAAAATAGCCAATGGCTTTTGAGGACTACCAGACAAAAAGAAATACACTTAAAAGGATGTGGGTGGGGAAGGGGGTTGGATTTATGTTACTCCAAAAAGAAAGCAGAATGCGTTTCCTTTTCGGTGTGTGATTAAAAATGTTTGTAAATTGGAGGTTACACACTCTACTGCCTGCTCTGAGCTCAGTCAGTCTGTCCATCTGTCTGGTGGTAGGACACAGGTGACGCTTCTGCTACTAAGCCCGACCTCCCACCTTCCCACCATCTCATCAGTATCGCTGCCTAGCCACATTCTAGGTTCCCATCACAGTCTTTGTACTGACTCTCACCTGACCTAGGAGACTCCTCTGCCTGTTAAGGACAGCCTTGCATGCAGCTATCTTTCTCAGGCCACTCTTCATGGCTGCACAGAAGCCTCTTATTTTTGCATTGGCAGTGACTTTGGTAAAAGCATTTCCCATCTCATGCTATTCACTCAGCCTTGTAATAGTTCTTGGAGGTAGGTTGTACATTTCACTGTAGAGGAAACTGAGGGGCCACAGAGCAAGTCTGGGAGGGGAGCAGAGTGGCCTAGAGCTCCGTTCTCCTAACCTGTCATGTGTCAGCTTTTTAGGGACTGGACTCAGTTTTCAGGCAGACTTAAATGTCCCAGAGCCTTTGACTTCGCCGGAAGTTGGCTCCATTGCTCACTGTGCCCCTGTGAGGACCTCTGGAGGCTAGGGAGAACTCTTGTCCATCAGAGGGAGTGGTGAGAGGGTGATGCCCTGATGGCCCCCTCCCCTGAGCTGGCACATCCCACTGGCACATCTCACTGTGGTATCCCACACCCAGGCCTCTAAGCAGCTCAAAAGGAGCTCACACAGACATCTCTAAGGCTTCTTCCAGATCCTGCTTCCAATGGCTCTTGGCTTAGTCAGGCTGTGAGACACCTTGCTTCCTGCCGTCAGCACTTCCTTCAGTTCGAGAATAAAAGGAAGCCATTCTCTGAGCCCCCACACACGTTTCCCACCCCCAGTCTTCTTTGCTAGCTCCCGCTGTTGCAACTGTCAGGAGTGGATTTTTGGGTAATTGTTGCCATGGAGATCCTGTCTTGAATTATTGTGCAAATGTGTCCCATATTTCTCCTTATTTGGTGTGTGATTTGTATGTCTGTAAAATGTGAAGGTTGATGGCTCCACTTCTTTCCCCTGCCCTCCAAGTTGGTTCGCCTGACAAACCTTCTTGGCAGCCTGCTCCCCATTCCCAGCTCCTCTGAGGCCCCCGGGCCAGTTACTGCCAATGGAAAGAAAGTCCTGCACAAATGGGGAGAGGAGACCCACTCTCCATGGGTTACGGGTGAGGTGACCCCAGGCCAGTGACATTTGGCAGCAAAGACTCCCAAAGCAGCAGCCATAAGCCCTTTGGTGGGAATGAGCCACCAACTCTCAAAGTTAGGAGTCGCTCAGTCAGATCTCCGACTCCCTTCCACTTCCATCACCATGCTAGGCACACTGATCCCTGCTGCAGTGTCCTGGGTGAGCGCCTTGCCTCCGTTTCCCCTGAGTGCTCATCCTCCTCCATGGAGATGTCTGGATCATTAGCACTGATTGTATCATGTCTCTCTCCTGTCTGATATCTGGCCCATTTCCCCATCGCTTCTTCTACCAAATACAGGTTCAAACTGCATCCAAGGGCTTCCATCAATTCCCTTCTCTCTACCAAACAAATCTTCCTTCATGTCCTCTCTGCCTCTCCCCTTCTCCTCACCTGGGCTTCCTGCTGTCTGGGTTTTGTTTGTTTGTTTGTTTTGAGACCAAGTCTCACTTTGTCGCTTAGGCTGGAGTGCAGCGGCACGATCTCAGCTCACTGCAACCTCTGCCTCCCAGGTTCAAGCAATTCTCCTGCCTCAGCCTCCTGTGTAGCTGGGACTACAGGCACCCACCACCAAACCTGGCTAGTTTTTGTATTTTTAGTAGATATGGGGTTTTACCATGTTGGTCAAGCTGGTCTCAGACTCCTGACCTCAAGTGATCCACCTGCCTCAGCCTCCCAAATTGCTGGGAATACAGGCGTGAGCCACCACGCCCAGCCTGGATTTCTCTTTTTGTTTTCTTTTTGAGGCAGGGTCTCACTCTGTTGCCCAGGCTGGTGTACAGTGATGTAAACTCAGCTCACTGCAACCTCCACCTCCTGGGCTCAAACAGTCCTCCCACCTCAGCCTCCAAAGTATCTAGGACTACAGGCACATGCCACTGTGCCTAATTTTTGTATTTTTTGTAGAGACGGGGTTTCACCATGTCACCCAGGATGGTTTTGAACTCCTGGGTTCACACGATCCACCCGCCTGGGCCTCCCAAAGTGCTGGGACTACAAGTGTGAGCCACCATACCCAGCTCTCTGGAGTTTTGATTCAGCTGTCAGTGGGCAGCCTCGCCCAGCTCGCCCCCGCAACCTTTATGCAGCTATTTTTCTTTCCTGCGTGGCTTTCCCTGACTCTTTTGGGGATTCGTCACTTTCTTCCCCTCCATTAGCATCCATCCTTGCCACATGCTCACTGTAGAGCTGCTCTTTCAAGGATTAGTCTTAGGGCGGGAGAGAGGGGACTCAAAGGCAGGGCAGCATGCTGACGAGAGCAGATGGTGGTATCCTCTCCCGCAAGCACTGGCAGTCACGCAGGCTACTCCCATCCAACAGGAGCCATGAGACAGTAGACACATGGCCACCCCCTCAGCGTCTACTTGCGTTTGACAAGCTTCCCAACAAAGGGATTCAACATTACACAATCGTCAAGGGACAAGAGAAATAAGAAACACTGGCAAGGGCTGAGTGCAGTGGCTCACGCCTGTAATCCCAGCACTTTGGGAGGCCGAGGTGGGTGGATCACCTGAGGTCAGGAGTTTGAGACTAGCCTGGCCAACTAGTAGGGACAGAAACCCTCTCTACTAAAAAAATTCAAAAAATTTAGCCAGGCGTGGTGGTGCACGCCTGTAATCCCAGCTACTCGGGAGGCTGAGGCAGGAGAATCACTTGAACCCGGGAGGTGGAGGTTGCAGTGAGCTAAGATGGCAGCATTGCACTCCAGCCTGGGCAACAAGAGCAAAACTCTGTCTCAAAAAAAAAAAAAAAAAAAAGTACTGGCAAGGCAGAATCCTGGCCTTAGGCAGGTAGAGATTTCTACACCAGAGGGGACAGGATCTGAGTTAAACCCTTGCAAGTGTTGTTGAACAACAGATTCTGATCCAGAACTAGCCTTATGTGCTGTGAATCAGTTTTTCCCTGAAGGTTAAGATGGACCCTCCTGCTAACTGCACCCGGCTACCTTCTTCCTCCCACTCTCCATCTCTATGGGGTTCAGACTCCGTATCTTCCTGTCTTGCCAAGGAGGCTCCACGGGGCATGGAAAGATTTTCCATTCCCAGTCTGATGTAAGGAGAGACAGCATCTGGATCCCAATGGGATAAGGAATTAGAGTCCTCGCCCTCAGGAAGTTGCTAGTCTGATGGAGACACAGCTCTTGCTCTAGAGAGTTCAGGAGAGTCAGTTGGTAGGGTAGGGTGGGGTGGAGTGGGTTTGGGGTGAGAGAGATGAGACACACACACAACTATGCTCAAATACTCATGGAACCCAAGTACTGCTGAATCCAAGTGTTAACAAAAGTGAGTGTTGACAAGGTAGTTAGGATGATGGAGTTAAGACCTGGTTTGGAAGGCTTCCTGGAGGAGGTGAGTGCAGAAGGAATGGTTCGGTGAAGAGGAGATGGGATTCCAAGCCATGCACTGCTTCAGAGGTGTGCCTGGCCTCACATCTCCATAGGGAATTAATGAGTTTTTCCTTAATAAGTCTAGTTCAGATGTCAAGTCTTTTCAAGTCTTTATTTGACTCTTGTTGAGATAAGAATTTGGGGGGCTCTGACAGAGACACAACAAAAAAAGAGAATTTTAGACCAATATCCTTGATGAACATTGATGCAAAAATCCTCAGTAAAATACTGGCAAACTGAATCCAGCAGCACGTCAAAAAGCTTATCCACCATGATCAAGTGGGCTTCATCCCTGGGATGCAAGGCTGGTTCAACATGCAAAAATCAATAAATGTAATCCAGCATATAAACAGAACCAAAGACAAAAACCACATGATTATCTCAATAGATGCAGAAAAGGCCTTTGACAAAATTCAACAACCTTCATGCTAAAAACTCTCAATAAATTAGGTATTGATGGGACGTATCTCAAAATAATAAGAGCTATCTATGTCAAACCCACAGCCAATATCATACTTAATGGACAAAAACTGGAAGCATTCCCTTTGAAAACTGGCACAAGACAGGGATGCCCTCTCTCACCACTCCTATTCAACATAGTGTTGGAAGTTTTGGCCAGGGCAATCAGGCAGGAGAAGGAAATAAAGGGTATTCAATTAGGAAAAGAGGAAGTCAAATTGTCCCTGTTTGCAGATGACATGATTGTATATCTAGAAAACCCCATCGTCTCAGCCCAAAATCTCCTTAAGCTGATAAGCAACTTCAGCAGAGTCTCAGGATACAAAATCAATGTGCAAAAATCACAAGCATTCTTATACACCAATAACAGACAAACAGAGAGCCAAATCATGAGTGAACTCCCATTCACAATTGCTTCAAAGAGAATAAAATACCTAGGAATCCAACTTACAAGGGATGTGAAGGACCTCTTCAAGGAGAACTACAAACCACTGCTCAATGAAATAAAAGAGGATACAAACAAATGGAAGAACATTCCATGCTCATGGGTAGGAAGAATCAATATCGTGAAAATGGCCATACTGCCCAAGGTAATTTATAGATTCAATGCCATCCCCATCAAGCTACCAATGACTTTCTTCACAGAATTGGAAAAAACTACTTTAAAGTTCATATGGAACCAAAAAAGAGCCCGCATCACCAAGTCAATCCTAAACCAAAAGAACAAAGCTGGAGGCATCACGCTACCTGACTTCAAACTATACTACAAGGCTACAGTAACTAAAACAGCATGGTACTGGTACCAAAACAGAGATATAGACCAATGGAACAGAACAGAGCCCTCAGAAATAATGCCACATATCTACAACTATCTGATCTTTGACAAACCTGACAAAAACAATAAATGGGGAAAGGATTCCCTATTTAATAAATGGTTCTGGGAAAACTGGCTAGCCATATGTAGAAAGCTGAAACTGGATCCCTTCCTTACACCTTATATAAAAATTAATTCAAGATGGATTAAAGACTTACATGTTAGACCTAAAACCATAAAAACCCTAGAAGAAAACCTAGGTAATACCATACAGGACATAGGCATGGGCAAGACTTCATGTCTAAAACACCAAAAGCAATGGCAACAGAAGCCAAAATTGACAAATAGGATCTAATTAAACTAAAGAGCTTCTGCACAGCAAAAGAAACTACCATCAGAGTGAACAGGCAACCTACAGAATGGGAGAAAATTTTTGCAATCTACTCATCTGACAAAGGGCTAATATCCAGAATCTACAAAGAACTCCAACAAATTTACAAGAAAAAAACAACCCCATCAAAAAGTGGGCAAAGGATATGAACAGACACTTCCCAAAAGAAGACATTTATGCAGTCAACAGACACATGAAAAAATGCTCATCATCACTGGCCATCAGAGAAATGCCAATCAAAACCACAATGAGATACCATCTCACACCAGTTAGAATGGCGATCATTAAAAAGTCAGGAAACAACAGGTGCTGGAGAGGATGTGGAGAAATGGGAACACTTTTACACTGTTGGTGGGACTGTAAATTGGTTCAACCATTGTGGAAGTCAGTGTGGCGATTCCTCAGGGATCTAGAACTAGAAATACCATTTGACCCAGCCATCCCATTACTGGGTATATACCCAAAGGATTATAAATCATGCTGCTATAAAGACACATGCACACATATGTTTACTGTGGCACTATTCACAATAGCAAAGACTTGGAAACAACCCAAATGTCCAACAATGATAGATTGGATTAAGAAAATGTGGCACATATACACCATGGAATACTATGCAGCCATAAAAAATGATGAGTTCATGTCCTTTGTAGGGACATGGATGAAGCTGGAAACCATCATTCTCAGCAAACTATCTCAAGGACAAAAAACCAAACACCGCATGTTCTCACTCATAGGTGGGAATTGGACAATGAGAACACATGGGCACAGGAAGGGGAACATCACACACCGGGGACTGTTGTGGGGTGGGGGGATGGGGGAGGGATAGCATTAGGAGATATACCTGATGCTAAATGACGAGTTAATGGGTGCAGCACACCAACATGACACATGTATACATATGTAACAAACCTGCATGTTGTGCACATGTACCCTAGAACTTAAAGTATAATAATAAAATTAGAAAATAAAAAAATAAAAAATAAAAAAAAAGAATTTGGGGGGCTCAGAGTCATTTGAATGAATATTGTGTGCCAGCTTTGCGTCGAGCATCTTCTGTGGGGTATCTTGGGAGGAGAGAACAGAGGCAGGGAAAGACATGGGTTTGGTTTTGTGGAAGTCTGCATTGAGGGGTCTTTCACTGAAAGAGAGGGAGATCCAGTGCAAACCAGCTTAAGTAGGAAAAGGATTTATTGATTGGCTCTCCAAATTGGGACCTTCTGAGGCTTCAGGCATGGCTCAATCCAGGGGCTTAACTGATATTGCCATCTCTTTCTCTGTCTCTCTCTCTGTTGTGCTTTCTTCTTGGATCACTTTATTCTCAGGTGGCCTCTCACATAGCTGGAATAAAAGCCTTCAGGTTAAGATGTCTCCATCTCAGCCATCAGTTAAGAGTGGACTAAAGGAGCCATGTTCCTTTTGAAACCCAAGTCTCTCCCAGCAACTTCTGCCCATATCTTATTGACCAGAACTGGGTGACCTGACTCCTACCTGCAAGAAAGTCTAGAGGCACAAATATCTTCAACTGGACTTCTTGCTAGATCAACAAAAGTGGCGTGTAGCTACTGAGAACAGTGGAGGAATGGATGTTGGTCAGGAAACCAGCAATGTCTATAGGAATTCCAGGGAAGATTCTGATTGGCTCACCACGCAGTCATGTGGTCACCCAAACCCACCGCTGTGGGCTGCTGACCCAGTCCAGCATGGACCAGGCCTGCTTCAGGTGCTGACCCTGCTGGAGGAGGCAGCCCTCGCTGAGTCCTGTGGCACAGGTTCTCCACAGGAAGGAGAGACAATGGCACCAGCAGAAGGGGATAAGGATTTGTAGTTCAAAGATGTGATGCTGGGTAGATAAATGACATCCACCCACTATAGGAATTTTCTGGAATAGAAAGAAAATGCACCAAAAAAATAGCTTCACAAAAAAATACAACCCAGCTTCAGGAATCTCCCCCTCTCCCTGATGCAATATATACGAAGTTATATTGCAGGAACCAAATATAGCCACTCTGAGAGGATGCAGAGAAAAACGGTTTAGAAAGGAAGACTTCCTTGGTGGGGGTGAACGTGGAGCTGGGCTGTGAGGGAGGTGATGTCTAGCAGGGAGACGCAGGGAGGCAAAAGCCCCGAGGGAAAGGCCAGATTTTCTTGCAAGGCTGAAAGGCGGGCAGAGTGGGGGAAGAGAGGGTCCTGTGTGTTCTCCCACGCTGGGCCGTTTTTCCTGAGTGTACCTGGGCCCCAGAAAACTAGAGGTTTCCTTTTCCCCTTGTGTCAGTATCTGCCTTTGGGGCAACCCTGTCAGAATTACCCTGGCCTGGGAGGTTGTGCAGAGGGGAACGGGGAAGCTCTCCAATGCTAAGTTCCAGAAGAATGGAGTAGGGTGGCCTCAACATGGGGGCAAAAGAAAGTCCCTGGGAACAAGTTCCTAATCCAATTAGCAGGTGATTATATGGTCGTGTTCAAGGGCTATGCCAGTTACAAGGCACCTCCCAGGAGGCTCTCTCTGGCAGCTTGACAAGTCACTGCTAAACCTGTGATCTGGAGACGTGGGCTGGCGCGGCAGCTGGGCGAGGAGCCCAGGCTCAGACAGCTGGGGTGGGAATCTTTAAGGATGAAATTGATGGGTAAGGAGCTTGCTGTTGTCATGGAAACGGGCTCTGGGTGGATGAACTCTGGTCCAACGGGTAACCCGTGGGGAGAGTGCCACCCCTACCGGACTTCACTGTGGGCGGCCAGCGGGCACCTCTGGAACCCACCGTTCCAGCCAAGCCTGTAGGCTGCATCCACCTCTGTCTGCCTCCTCCTAGGGACAGCGTGGTCTGGCAGTGTGTGTGCCAGTTTGTGTCAATAACTGAGGGGTGTGGAGAGATGATGCCCTCAAGCCGGAAAAGCCTTTGGTGTGGCTCCTGCCGCTCTGACTTAGCTATGCCTGGCATGAACATGGTACAGTGACAGGCCATGGGCATGTAGTTGGGGCGAGGGCCACAGGCTAGTTTAGGACAGCATGGCATGGTGAGGCTGTCCCTGGGCAGCAGCACTGGATTGGGAGTCGGTGACTTCCCCCTCTGACTCCAGATCTCTCACTGGGTCACCCTTGGCAAGTCATTCTCCCCCAGAAAGTCCGGCCTGGTGGTCCCCAAGACCACTTCCGGCCCCGCTTTTCCTCTGTTCTGGGATTTGGAACTGGACGGTTTTGATCTCATCAGCCCCATGTCTCAGCCCACTGAACTACCCCACCACAGAAGAGTGCCCCCACACAGACCAGTCCTTGCCCTCTCAGGCCACTGAGCAGGGCCCTGGGCAGGCAGGATGGTGGGGCAGCCCCATCCTGTCGGCCCTTGCTGCTCGGGGTCATCTCCCCCGCTAAGTTCACATGGTGGAAGTTGCTGAAGCTCATGGCTGCCCCTGAATGCTCTTGGAGACGGGCCTAATAAGCTGCCTGGTCCAATTACCCTTCCATTTCCAATAGGTTCTATTTTAATTGGGCCTTTCCCTGGGACAAGTGTGAAGGAAAAAGTATTTGTAGTATGGGCTTTTGGCTCTGGCACTGATCATACACTTAGCAATTTCATCTTCTCCCCCTCCACCTCCTTATTTTCCCTCCCCTCCTCTCCATCCTCACCCTCCTGGCCCTTTCACTTGCCTCTGCCACCTCCTCAGCCAGCCGCCTCCTCCTCACCTACAAGGGGCAGAGAGTCCACACTCTCTGGGACCAGTATGGAGGGTAGAAGACCCGAGAATCCAGCTGGGGGTGAGGGAGAGGAACAAGAAGTGACTCGGGCTGCTCTCAGCCCCCGTGAACTCTTGCAGAGACATTGAAAAATACTGGAAAGGCAACAACTGAGAAAGAGAATCTCAAGTTCCTACGATATGAAAGTGGGTTCTCCCTGTCTTTATCCCATGCTGCCTCCAGGAGGCCCCACGGCCTCTCTTTGGGATTTGTTTTCCTCTTCAACACACACTGCTCACTCCAATTTCAATCAATATTTATGAAGTGCCTCCTGTGTGCAGAGGACCAGGGACTGGAGGAGGGCAGGGAGTAATGAGTCTGCTCTTAGGCACCCCGCGGCTGGCCTCAACTTAGCTCTGCAGCCTTTCTTCCCTCCTCTACACTGAGCCTGAAGCCTGAGCTCCAGCCACAGAATCCTCCTGCCCTTCCCAGAGCACACCCCTTTGCTAGATGACTCCCTCTGCTGAGACCTTCCTCCCAGGCTCCACCTGCTCCAGTCTGACTCATCTGAGATTCAGCTCAAAAGCCTCCTCCAGGGTCCCAAGGTAAGTAGATACTACTTCTGCCATGGCCCTAAGCACCTTGTACCTGTGTGATGGTTTGTGCACTTTATTGCTGCATGCTCATGTATGTCTTCCCAGCTAGACGTGAGCATCATTCAAGGGGAGTGTGGCAGATTGTACTTTCCAAATATGGCCACCCACCGTGTCGATTCCATCCCACCTGCTCTTCTTAGAATGTGACCGACATTCTTCCCACTGAGAGGCAGCTGGGGGCTTGTGACCATATGGCTTGTGATCACCACGGCCAAAGGAATATGGCAGAACAGAGGCCCTATGACTTCCGAGGCTTGATCATAGAAAGTACACAGATCCCACCTGCTCTCTCCCTTGGGATACTCACCCTTGGAACTCAGCCACCATGCCCTGAGGAAGCCCTGGCCCCATGGAGAAGCCGTGTGCAGGTGTTCCAGAGGATAGCCCTAGCCCAGGGCTCAGCGACATTGTGTGCCAGCCACATCAGTGAACCTTCAGATGATTCTCCTCCCAGCCTTCAAATCTTCCATCTGAGGCCTCAGACATCGCTGAGCAGAGACAGCTATCCCAGCCATGCCTGGTCCCCAGTTCTTATGCTCAGAGGCTGTGAGGTGTAGCAACCGAGAGCTATTGCCGTCGGCCCCTATGTTCTGTGGTGATTTGTTACACAGCAGTGGATCACAACGCAGGTGGGTCATGTCTGTTCTCCAAGGCCCAGTCCCGTGACTGATACCTGGTGGGTGCTCAGTTCGTAGCTATCAAAAGAACGGATGAATGAACTTTAGCAGGCAACAATTCCAGACTGACCTGTCCATCATCATCCTCATCTTTCCTACATCTTCCCACCATGGTTCCACTCCTCTCAGGGAACCCAGGCAGTCCCAAGCCCACCCCTGATGATGTCACCGAGCCCGAAATCAACCAGCTCTGCAGGCTGCCCCACATCCACAAGTTCTTACTACTTAAGCTCCTTAGATCAGTGTCTAACCCTAGCAGTAAGATTCTGGGATTTCTGGCACTTGCAGCCCTGTGAATCCTCACTGATCCACATGCTTGACTGGCTTTGTCTTCACCACAGTTCTGTGAAGTACGCCATTATTAGCATTCCTATTTCCCCTACGAGGACACTGAGGCTGGGAGAGAAAGAGGGAGTGAGCAAGTCCTAATAGGTAATGAACTGGAGATTGGAATTCAGATCTTCTGATGCCGAACACAAGAATACATGTGCAATATCGTATCTTGTAACAAATAAAGTCTAACTGGCAAATACTTGCAGTCCTTTCTTTGGGGATATAAGATCCTTGACTCACAATCACACCAGCTGAATGAAGGGATCAGACCTGGGTCCTATGCAGTGCTAGTAAACAACCACAACAAAACCTCAGTTACCATCTTTCTATGTCCTGGGCTGTGCAGTAGGCACTTTACAGGCATGGCAGTATGCACTGGCCACAGCTGCCCTGTGAGATGGGCATTGTTCATCTCCAAAAGGTGACAGAACAGAGGCGTGGAGAGGTGAGGTGGCTTGCTCAAGGTCCCACAGCTAAAGGGCAGAGCTGATCTTCGCACTTCCCCTGCTTGGCTCCAATCACTAAAGGTCTTCTGTCTCCCGACAAAAATCACTTCCAGGCTGGGCGCAGTGGCTCACGTCTGTAATCCCAGCAATTTGGGAGGCCAAGGCAGGTGGATCACCTGAGGTCACTCTGTCTCTAGTAAAAATACAAAAAATTAGCCAGGCGTGGTGGCACATGCCTGTAATCCCAGCTACTCAGGAGGCTGAGGCAGAAGAATCGCTTGAACCCGGGAGGCGGAGGTTATGGTGAGCCGAGATTGTGCCATTGCACTCCAGCCTGGGCAACAAGAGTGAAACTCCATCTCAAAAAGAAAAAAAAAACTATTTCTAGTGACGGACAAGCTCTCAAATACAGGTACTTTTGCTACCACTTGAGGTAGTTATTATTATGCTCACTATACAGACAGGACACCGAGGTTTGGGTGATTAGCCCAAGGTCAGGCTGCTAATAAATGACAAAGTCAGGATTCTAAGCCATGTCTGCCATCCCCATCTCAAACACTATCCCACCACCCCCATCACACTACACTGCACCTCAAAAGATCATGGGCAGGTCTTCCCAGGACAGTGGGGCTTGTCCACATCCACAGCAGGCCTGACAGCTTCTCCAGCTCTCATCAGTATCTCAGCAGCATGAACATAAGTTGTGGGGAGCTCTGAAGGTGTGTGGCAGTGACAGCCTCTGCCCTGCCCCCACCTGGTTGGTGATTTCACCAGATCTGGGGCAGGGTGGGGAGGGAGCAGGGGGAGTTCAGGTTGCCAGGTGCTCCTGGGAGAGAGACTAACAGCCCACAGCCCACCACGACCTCTCTCCTGCATGCATACACCAAAGAGGAGGCTGCCCTGCTTCCTGAGCAGTTAACTCCTGGGGCCCCAGAATCTAGGACATGCACAGGGTCCTTCCCCAGCCCTCCTGGTTTCAGAGACAGCTGAGAGTTCCTGCATCTGTATTCATGTCAGGGTCCCCTGGCCTTCCTCCACACCCACCTCCAGCTTCACCCTAATACGTTCCTACTCTTTCCACAATCCACTCCAAACCCAGCCTGCTGAGAACCAAGCTCACACTGCTCCCCTGTGAACCTGGCCCCCGTCCCACCTTCCCCAGGGGCAGTCGTCAGTTGCACCATCCAGGCAGCCTCCTCTTACTGCTGGGTGGGCTCTCCACCCTCTGATATCTACCCCACTTGCTTGGCACTTGACTGCTGCCCCACGACATCTCATAATTTTTGTTTTTTTAAAATTGAAACAGAGTCTCATTTCGTCACCCAGGCTGGGGTGCAGTGGCATGATCTCAGCTCACTGCAACCTCTGCCTCCTGGGTTCAAACAATTCTCGTGTCTCAGCCTCCCGAGTAGCTGGAACTACAGGCGCACACCAACTTGCCTGGCTAGTTTTTGTATATTTAGTAGAGACAGGGTTTCACCATGTTGGCCAGGCTGGTCTCGAACTCCTGGCCTCAGATAATCCACCTGCTTTGGCCTCCCAAAGTGCTGAGATTAAAGGTGGGAGCCACCATGCCCGGCCTCTCATAATTATTAAATTGCCTTTTTCTGTTTAAGGGGTGCAATACTGAGCTTGAGCTATTTTTTTTTTTTTCCACAAAGGGAATATCCCAGGCCTCCTACTTTTTTTTTTTTTTTTTTTTTTTTTTTTTTTGAGACGGAGTTTTGCTCTTCTTGCCTAGGCTGGAGTGCAATGGCGTGATCTTGGCTCACCGCAACCTCCGCCTCCCAGGTTGAAGCAATTCTCCTGCCTTAGCCTCCCGAGCAGCTGGGATTACAGGCATGCGCCACCACTCCTGGCTTTTTTTTTTTTTTTTTTTTTTTGTATTTTTAGTAGAGACGGGGTTTCTCCATGTTGGTCAGGCTGGTCTCAAACTCCTGACCTCAGGTGATCCGCCCACCTCGGCCTCCCAAAGTGCTGGGATTACAGGCATGAGCCACCACGCCCAGCCTACATTTTTAATTTAAATGTGGTTCCCTCCAAGTGAGTGACAGAGAATTGATTCCCAGGTGGCCTAAGGAGGTGGCCACAGCTGCTGTTCTGGAATTCGGCCCTGAAGGCCCCGCCTTCCAAGGGTCTCCCAGGGCCCGTGGATTGAGGTAAGAGAGGTTGCCCTTTGCCACAGGGGGAAAAAAGAAATGGTTTCCTGGAAGAACTCACCATGGACACGGAATTTATACCCACTCCATGCACATAGCAACAATAATTTGAACAGCACCCGGCAGCGATCAGGGGTTTATGTCCAGGGTTTTACCTTTTGACATTCGCAACCACCTGGTGAGGTCCTGGGGGCAGCGGTGATTATTCTCCCCTCCTACAGAGGTCCCCACTCCCTGAGCTCCTGCCTCAGTCCCTGCACATGCCTGGGGCACAAGAAACTCTTAGAGGAGGCCAGAAGTTGCCAGGAGGTGAGCAGGGCCAAGTGGTCTTGGCTGAAAGAATGTGGATCCTGTTGCTCGGGCTGGAAAGAATGGAGAACTGCTTCCCTTCTGCACAGCCCACGCCTGTTCCTCTCTGATGAGTTACCACCCAGCAAAGATGCAACTCTGTTTCGAGCTGAATACAGACAGGAAACTGAGGCTGGGGTGATTAAGCCCAAGGTTAGGCTGCTAATAAACAGCAAAGTCAGGATTCTAAGCCATGTCTGCCATCCCCATCTCAAACACTACCCCACCACCCCCATCACACTACGTTCCACCTCAAAAGACCATGGGCAGGTCTTCCTAGGACAGTAGGGCTTGTCCACACCCACAATAGCCTGACAGCTTCTCCAGCTCTCAGTAGCATCTCAGCAGCATGAACTCAGGCCTCTGAGCAGCAAGTTTCCCAGCTGGAGCACAGAGGATGGTGCGCGGAGGATGTTGTGCAGAAGACAGCACATCAGGCCTCAGAGCCCACAGCAGCCAGGGCTGGTTAGAGCTTCCTCCCTCCCCCAGGCTGCTCCTGCCCCTAGACTGCTCCCACATCATCTCCTCTCCTTCACACACCCATCACCTCGCCCTCTCACAGAAAGCTCTTCCTGGTTAATGCCCCCACCACAATCGCCGCACTAAACTCACCCCTCAACCTCGGTTGTTTCACGGGTAGATCTTGTCTTTCCAGCTGAACAGGAATGATACCCCATTGCACCTGGGACACACTGACAGCTGTGGTTCTCAATCTCGACCTCACAGGAGACTCCTTAGAAAGTTAAAAATTAAGGCCGGCTGCGGTGGCTTATGCCAGTAATCCCAGCACTTTGGGAGGCCAAGGTCAGTGGATCACCTGAAGTCAGGAGTTCGAGACCAGCCTGCCCAACACGGAGAAACCCGTGGGTGGATCACCTGAAGTCAGGAGTTCGAGACCAGCCTGCCCAACATGGAGAAACCCCGTTTCTACTAAAAATACAAAAATTAGCTGGGCGTGGTGGCGGGCGCCTGTAATCCTAGCCACTCCGGAGGCTGAAACAGGAGAATCGCTTGAACCCGGGAGGCAGAGGCTGCAGTGAGCTGAGATTGCACCATTGCACTCCAGCCTGGGCAACAGAACCAGGAAAAAAAAAAAAAAAGCGAGAGAAAAAAAGTTAAAAATTAAAAATTAAAAATTCTGAAGCCCAGGCCCCACTGTAGACCAGGTAGCTCGGCATCTCTGGGGAGCAAGGCCCAGAATCGGGACTTCCAAACTCTCTGGCGGACTCCAGGAAGCAGCCCAGGCTGAGGGTCACTGCTTCAGACCTCTGGAATCTGCCAAAAGCACTACGTGATTTGGGCCTCATGTCCACCCCAGGAAGGGACATGGGACAGGTGTTACCCCCGTTCTAAGAGTAGAAAGCTGAGGCTGAGAGGTGTGTGGCCCGTGGTTGCTGCCAGCAGGGCTGGGACTCGAAGCCAGGCTCTGCGTCCTGGGCTCAGCGCTCTTACCACAGCCTCTGGCCGCTGTAACCAGTGCAAACTGCCGAGGGCTGCTTGTCTCCAACTCCTTCCCTCTGCCCTGAAACAGCTAACATTGGCACTGGACACATGCCAGGGCTCTGGAAGATGGAATAAAGATGAATGTCCCCTCTTGCACTGTCAGCCACTGTCTTCTGAGGAGGTTGGAATACTTCCCTCCTGGGCCTGGCCCAGCCTCTGCCAGCTCTCCAGGAGCCACCATGTCACAGATGCCTGGAAGGAGGGGCCGGTGGAACCACATTAATGGAATTGCTAAGGTAGGAGTCAGCCTCCGAGAGCCCCCTCTTCCTGGATACCCTGCATTAGTCACGCCTGTCCTAGCCTTTAGCTTATCTAGGGTGACCACCAGACCGAGGGGATGCCAGGATTCAGGACTTTCAGCTTTAAAACCCAGACAAGTTGGTCACTCTGCTTCTCTCTCCCCAGTCCTGAGTGAGTTTCCCTCACGGGGCCCCATGCCTCTCCTCTTTCACTGTAGTCACTGCTGTTGTTGAGGGCCTGTGAGCACATGGCTCGTGGCATCAGTGGCCTTGAACCTTCTGGCTTCCTCCTGGCCTGGCTGCAACAGCTTTGCTGGCCCTGCACGGGGGGTGGGCTCAAGTGCTCTCCTGTGGCTGCTTACCCGATGGCGCCTGCGCCTACCATGTGCCCGGGATGCACAAAGGCCCCTGTGGTGAGGAGCAACTCCCATTCCCCAGGAAGAGTGCAGTATGAGAGGTTGTTTGGAGGGAAGGGGCAGGCTTCTTGGAGGTGACATGGGATTGTGGGGGTGTCTGTGGCACATCTGAAACATCTTGTGCAAAGGTGCGGCTGTACTAAGAGTGTGGCATGTTCTGAGAAGACCAAGCAGTCCAGGGAGGACGGAGCACCAGGCAGGTGTGGTGGGGAGGGCTGGGGGCTGCACTGCAGGGGCAGCGAAGGGCTGGCCTGTCACATCAAGGTGCTTTACTCAGCAGAGAGGTGTCAGTTAATGAGAGGCACCCAATGGCCACAAGAGATCTTGCTCCTTCTGATCCAGAGGGAGAATTAGGCTTCCATCCCTGCCCCAGTTGGTCTCTGAAAGTGGTTCCTGCGGAGCGGCCAGGGGAAGTGCATGGGGAATGGCCTAGCCTTGGGTTGATGTTCTTGTATTAGAGCCATCAGTTCCCTACCCGTGGGAATTACAATCGCCTTGGGCAACTCACAATGCCCCGGCTGCACTCCAGGCCAATTAATAGGAGGGTGAATGGAAGACCCACACATGGGTTTTTAAAGCTCCCGAGGGAATTCCAATGCAGAGCCAAGGTTGGGAACCCTGAGCTAGAGGGACACGGGGATGAGGCGGGAGGGATGGCTCACAGAGGCTCCATGGTGGGGAACTTACCAACGGCACTTGGGGGCCCAGCACCCCCGAACACTCCTCTCCCACGTGCCTTCCATATGAAATGAAAAGGACACAGAAAATGGGGAAGGAATGACACTTTCCTTTCTCAGCTTCTAAGTACAGCAGGTCTACGGCAGTGTGTTCAGGGCCCACCAGCCATAGATAGGGCTATGCCGCCCCCTAGGGGCAAGGCCCGAGGACAGCTTTCACTTCAGATTCCCTCCCTTTCCAATTAGGAAATTATTTCCCAACAGGGAACTTGCCCTAACTATCTGAAAGGTCTGCAGCAAACACCTTATAGCTCTATACTCCATGCCAGCAGGCTGCACCGTCTCAGTCCCCTGCACACCTCTCAATCCCCCCAGACACCAGCACAGCACCCCACGGGAAGTGCTGGAGGTTAAGTGGGCCCGTGGTTCCAAGTTAGATGAGGGGCCAGCTCCTCCCTGACTCCCTGTGAGGCCTTCAGAGTCACCACAGCTCAGCCCCTTGTCTGCATAAAGATACATGATGGAGAAAGTAAGTGAGAGGGTTTCAGATTGGCAGGGATGGAGCCAGGAAAATCCCTGTCTGACTTCCGGTAAGGCCTAAAGACAAGCTGTTTATGAAGGGCCTGGGCTTTCCCTTGAGCAAATGTCACCCCCCGCCCGGTTGACACAGTAACAGATGACACTTCTTTCTTTGCTTTGGCTACTGGAGCTCAAAGTCAAATTAAGGGTTCCCCAGAACATTTCTTAGGGCGTTACAACGTTTGAGTTCCTTTTCCTGATGTCGACATTCTACACCGACATGATTTGTTCTTGTGCCTCACTTCTTTTTATCTCACTGTTTCAGTTATTTCCTCAAAGTCTCCTCAAATCTTTTTTGGATTAAGGTAGGATATAAACAGTAAGAATTTATTTTGGACTTAACAAGTTTTGCTTTTTACACAAATGTGATCATCTTTGAGACAGAAGCTTTCTGTCTAGGAGACAGTGGTTCCAAAATACACACATCAGAATCACCTTAGAGGCCAGGTACAGTGACTAACACCTGTAACCCCAGAACTTTGGGAGGCCGAAGCAGGCGGATCACTTGAGGCCAGGAGTTTAAGACCAATCTGGTCAACATAGTAAAACCCTGTCTCTACTAAAAATACAAAAAAAAAAAAAAAGAAAAGAAAAAAAAATTAGCCAGGCATGGTGGCGAACACTTGTAGCTCCAGCTACTCAGGAGGCTGAGGTACAAGGATCACCTGAATCCGGGAGGCAGAGGTTGCAGTGAGCCAGGATTGCATCACTGCACTCCGGCCTCGGCAACAGAGCGAGACTCTGTCTCAAAAACAAAAAAATGAAATAAAATAAAATCACCTTAGATACTTAAAAAAGGTTCTAATTCAGATCTGGGATAGGCCCCAGGAATATGTAATTTTAAAAAGTTTCCCCACTGCTTCTGAAGCAGCCAGCCCAGCCCCTGGCCATGGAGCAGTGTTTGAGAATCTATGGCCTAGAAACGTAAAAAAAGGGGGCCATCAGTTATAAAAGTGAATATCAAATTCCTTTACAAAATGTGATTTTCTAAATAAAATAAACCTCAACTTTATTCAGCTGATGTGCTTCAAAAACAATGGGTGTAAATCCAAATTTGCAAATCAAACCCATTCAAATTCATTAGGGCAAAGGGTGTACAGAACTCCGCAGTGAAGTCTTTTAAAAAATCAAGACTCCCCTAACTTACTTGGTCTTGGAGTTTGGCTTTTCTTACAGTGGTCCCCCCTGAAGTAAATGTCCACGTAATAAAGAGATCCCAAGTTCCTCTTGATAACCCACCTGTTTTAAATCACAATAGGCACACCAAACTCACGTACAAGGTCACAGAGGCTGGCTACCGGAGTTTCTTGCATCAGCTCGACCTAAGAATTCACCCCCGCCTCCACTAGAGGGTGCTCCTTCCCTGGCCTGGACCCTTCCCTACACTGAGGCGGTGGAGACAGTCACACTGTTAGGCCAAGGTCTATTTTTCACCAGGCACCGAAAGCAGATGTGTGAAGAAAAGTGGTCATGTGACAACATACAGTCTCAATGCCCCTGGGTGTCCAGACACACTGGCTGCTGTCCACCCACCCCAGGTAGTAAAGACCCAAAAACCACCTCTGCAATTTTTATTCCAAACTATAGAGAGGACTGGCTCTGAAGGTGCAACATGAGGGTTCATCAAAGCCAACCATTGTCAAGTGTGGAAAGCACTGGTGCACACCACAAAAACACGTCCTGTCAGTCCACGCATGATGAGTGTGGGGACTTCTGCCTCCCAGAGTTCAAGAACAAATGGCTCAGCTGCTCCCTGCAGACCTTCCTCCAAAGTGTGCTATTTGGCAGGATCCTTGGGTTCCTGGGGAACAGGACAGCCATGCCGTCGCAGTCTCAGAATCCATTTTATGGATTACCAAGAGCCCCGCGCTAGGTCCCTGGCACCGCAGCGGTGCTGGGTGTAATGGAAAATGTCAGCGTGCCTCCCCAGAGTTAGATAGATCTAGGTCTAAAGATGCCGCAACCCCTCAGTCCACCCTCCAGTCACTGCTTTAACTCTGGCAGGGCTCCAACCCATTTTGGGAGTCACAGATCCCTCCTTCCTTGGAAACCTAGGGCCCGTTTGGCCCGGAGGGGTAGGAACAATGGAAATCTCCTCCGACCAAAAGTGTGAAATCTGCATCCAGGAAACTCAGTTGATCTGTGACAATTAAGAAAACTTACCAAAGGGGAGCTATGCCACAGACGTGCCCGACAGACCAACACGACTACAGAGTGGCGGGGAGAGGAACAAGGGAGGTGAAGAGGAACACAGAAAAGAAGGGAAATAAGACAGAAGACAGTTCAAGCAACAAGAAACTAACAGAGCAGGTGGGGCAGGACAACCAAAGGTAGGGTTAATACTGAGCAGGTTACCAGTTCTAAAGGATTGAGTGTCATTTTACGTCTTGCCATGAAGCTACTGTGCCCAGGGCTGGTAGGGCTGACAAGGCCTGGGGTAAATGAGAAAATACACTAACCAGGTCTTTCTGAGACTTTCAGTGATTCATCACATTAGATGGACTTCAAGATAGACTGGCTTTATACTAAATTCCACAATATACCTAGTATTAGTACAGCCTGAATCCAGGGCTGGTCACAGAAGGAAAAAGGTCGTAGTCCCTGAAAACAGTGTTACAAGGACACACACACTACAGATGTCTCCACAGTGGGATCTGCCCACACTGGCTGGGCCAAATGGGGGCCTGGCTGGCAGGTGCTAATATATTTCAGGGAAGAGAAGGGAACCAAAGAATTAGAGATACTAAAACTAGAACTGAGACTGTAATTGGAAAATCACAAATCTTTGCCTACAGCTACTTTTTAAGGGGCAAAGGCCCACAAGGCCTGGGCACAGGTGCCAAGCCACAGTCTCTGAACCTTAAAAGCCAACCACTCTATTAACAACTAGAAAAAATCAGTGACTAGGGTCATGACTGAACACTCCCGGGAAATAACACTGGCCTCACTTTAGAAAAGAGAAACACCCAGCTGTAGTGTGGAAAATCTTACTTGTTATCAGCAACAGCACTACATCTTGTTTCCCCTAGGTAGCTGCTTCCAGGGAAGGGTGACAAGTATTGGCAGTTAGTCATGTACATGTCACTGGGGCACGGGGGAGGTGGCCAGGAGCACGAGCATGTGAATCGACCTACTATTTAATATAATGGCTGTGAGAAAAGAAGGCTTCTTTCCTTTCCTTTTCACTTTTGCTCCACCCTATCAGGAGCCAGAAAGGCCTGATGGTGAGAAGGTGTGAACCATGTGGACAGTCCTGCACGCAGGGCTCACTGTGGACACCTTCCCAGGGCATGCATCAGCTGTGTGAACAAAGCCATTCTTTCCCTCCCCCAGTGAGAGTGAGAGTGAGAGAGACAGACCCGGGACTTCTTTCATTTCCTAAGCACCGCTCATGGTGGTGGCACTAGCTCCCCCTCCAAGATACCACAGAAAACAGAGCAGGTTGGAAATTAGATCACAATCACTCCCAAGTGTCTTCACAGTTCAGACAGGCACACATTTCAAAAGGTGGCCTCTGGGCCCCCCTCTCTCTTACACACACACTTGCAGGCCATGGGAATGCTGTTCAGCCACTGAGCGTGGCTGGCTCATGTCAGGTACTGCACCACGAGGAACA
This sequence comes from Nomascus leucogenys, assembly GCF_006542625.1. Lineage (NCBI taxonomy): Eukaryota > Metazoa > Chordata > Mammalia > Primates > Hylobatidae > Nomascus > Nomascus leucogenys. Next base: position 30,533,850 of record NC_044399.1, on the reverse strand, counting down.
TGACCACACAGGTCAGCAGCATCCCACCGATCATAAAGTACTTGTCCTGGAAAGCCCGCTTCTCGATGAGCCGCATCACTGTGTTGGACAAGCCCAGCATGTTGGCAATGTCAAGGATCTTCTTCTGAGTCCCCTGGGGCAGAAGAGAAGAGAAAAAAAACAAACAAACATCAAGTTGCTTTACCAAGGGTGGGTGAATGGCATCAGGAGATGGAGCTTTGCCAACATACATTCTCTTGGTCATGCCCAGAATACACAGAAAGCAGTATCAGCCAGAAATAGAGCCACTCTCATGTGGTCGACTGATTTTTGATCAAGGTACCAGAGCAATGCAAAGTGGAAAGAAAAGTCTTTTCCACAAATGGTGCTGGAACGACTGGCTATATAATATCACAGACACATATTTTATATGTATGTATCCCTCTTACAGATAAGTGTGTAAAAATTGAACCTCAATTCACATTATATATAAAAATTAATTTGAGATGGGTCATAGAATTAAACATAAAGCTAAAGCCACAATTAAAGCTTTTAGAAAAAAACATAGGAGAATATCTAAAAACTGCAAACAGGCCAGGCGCAGGGACTCATCCCTGTAATCCCAGCACTCTGGGAGGGGTGGGTGGGAGGATTACTTGAGGCCAGGAGTTCGAGATCAGCCTGGGCACGTAGTGAAGACCCTTTCTCTACAAAAAAAAAAAAGTTAGCCAGGTGTGGTGGTGTGCACCTGTGGTTCTAGCTACTTGGGAGGCTAAGGTGACAGAATCATTGAGCCCAGGAATTCCAGGCTGCAGTGAGCCAAGATCACAACCCTGCACTCCAGCCTGGTGGCAGAGGGAGGCCCTGTCTCAAAAAAATACATAAATAAATACATACCGAAAACAATGGTGTCACTAATCACAAGATGAATGAACAAACTATGGTATACCTGTACCAATGGAATAGTGCTTTGCAACAGAAAGTACCTGACTACCAACATGGAATTAAATAGGTAACAATGTGAATGAACCTTGAAACGTAACTGGGAGGAAGAAGCCACATAGAAAAGAGTAGTATGAATACCTTTATATGAAGTTCAATAACAAGCAAACCTCATCTATGGTGAAATAAATCACAACAGTGGCTGCCTGGGGCAGAGGGGTCAACTGACTGGGAAGGGTACAAGGGATCTTTCAGAGGTGATGAAAATGGTCCGGGCCTTGATGGGAGTGTGAGTTATAAAGGCTGATACAATTGCCCAAATTCACTGAATTGTAAAAATATGATCTGTATACCTTACTGTCTGTAAATTATATCTCAACAAAAATACTTAAAATTAGAATATTTTATACTATAAAAAGAAGGCAACATCAAAAAACTTGTCCTCGGCTCTCTAGTTCCAATAATCGTTGATACCAACCTATTTACTTTGTAGAGTACAATCTTTGAGGTTTCTTCTGAGTATAATGGGTGGGTCAAGTCCATATTTACAAGAGGGTCTGAAGTGGGAAAGACAGAACGACACCAACACAATGACCTAAAAAATGACCTTAGCCTCCCAAGTAGCTAGAACCACAGGTGCACACCACCACACATGACTAACTTTTTTTTTGTAGAGAAAGGGTCTTCACTACGTGCCCAGGCTGATCTCGAACTCCTGGCCTCAAATAATCCTTCCACCCACCCCTCCTAGAGTGCTGGGATTACAGGGATGAGTCCCTGCGCCTGGCCTGTTTGCAGTTTTTAGATATTCTCCTATGTTTTTTTCTAAAAGCTTTAATTGATGCCTTCTATAGATGGCATCACCCACCACCAAAACAAAAGGGCATTTTATTCCTAAACCAACAATCCAAACCATCCAGCCTGTCCTTCCCTACTGCTTTCTAATTTTCAGCTTAAAGCACATTCAATTTCTTAGTAAGTAACAAGTATAAGGGAATGCCAGAGCAGACCCCACGTCACTCAGCACATATCACCCACTGCAACTTGTATGGATGGCATCTAACCTCATGCCCCATATCCTTTTTTTTTTTTTTTTTAATAAATACACATTAATGAGCAACTGAGAGAAACAAGGAAAGTGAGATCAACATTAGGCATCATGGACAGGAATCCAAAATCTACATTCTGCCCAGAGGGCAATTAACAAGCCTCAGCCAGAGAAATTACAAGTCAAACTTCATTGCCATCAGAGATCAGAGAAATGTATTTGTATTTTTTTTTCCCAAGATAGTGACAATACAATCAGACTCTTGCTAAAGTCCTGCTTAGCTCTGAACACACAGATTATTTCATCACTGTATGAGGCTAAGGAGCAACCTTCTAAATCACTTGAAAATGACCATAAATTTCAAAAAATGTATTCATTTTCAGCCACAAATTGGCCCTAGTCATCAGAGTGCTTTGGCCTAGCCCCTTCATGCCCTCTCCTATGTTCCTTTTGAATGGCGTAGATGGAAAATCCCCTGACGGAGGTAGGGTGGGAGGTGGGTGGAGGGAATCAAGAGACAAATACCAGGTAGCCACAGGTGTGCAGAGAAAAGTTAGAAACCTCAAGTCTCAACCCCCAGCCACCTCACAGGCTTCCCCTCTGGTATCAGTGTGGGTGGCAGGAGGTGTGCAGATGTCCCAGCGCTGCCAGACTTGAGTGGGAAGCTAGCATGTGCCTTTACAGGACACTCTAACCCCCACTGGCTCTTTATCAGTGTGACATGGAGTTTGGTCCTAAAAGACCTCTACTGTTTTTCTGAGATATGAAAAGGAGTAGCAGTTTTCTAAAGAAAGGGCAGACTAATCAACATGTATCAGTTCAGATCACCACAGGTGGCTCTCATGAAAGAGGAGCGCCCAGCAGGCTGCTGGAGACCACCCTTCCAGGCCATCTGAGACACTGCAACTGTCAGCAGGAGGCGAGTGTCACTTGCAGCTTGCCTGACCCTCTCCCCCGTAGAGATGGCAGAGACTGTTCAGAAACGTACTGAAGTCCTGTGGAGCTGACAGACTCAACGTGATCCAACAAAAACTAAGATAAAGCTCACACTTCCGAGTGACTGTTTCTCACAGCTCAGTGGCTGGGAGTGCTTCATTCACAGGGGACCACACCCTGATAACAGACAGAACCCACGCCCTATTATCCATCAGGGTTGATACAGGAAAAGGGCAGAGGCTGAAACATCACGACTGACATCAGAGTCTGTGTAATGTTTCTGTAAACCACTCCCAGGGGCTGGAGTCTCAGCAGTGCCAACTGGTCAGGGCTTCTAGGAATACCTGAGGCTAGGGAGTGAAGAGTCACTGGGATCACCAGCACGGGCTTTAGAAGCTCTAGAAGCTTCTAAAGCTCTAATCTACTGCAAACAACCAAGCAGCCCTAACACTGCACAGTGGGGATTCAGTTACTGAAACACAAAAGGTTTTAGTCATAAGGCAGTCCACAGTAGGGGTCTTAAGGGAAAGCCACCTTAAAGCGAGGTACCAAAGGACAAGCCACGTCTTCATTCTTCCAAGAGTAGATTCTGTAACACAATTTCTCAGCCTGTGATTGGACCTCTCATAGTAGCACTCACTTTCATGGTAAGTTCAGTAAATGGGAAAAGACCTGGATCCTAAGAGAGGCCACTTCATGGTTTGTTTCAAGCACTGGCAAAGGAACTGGGTACTTTCAGGCTCACAATAACTCAACTCCAACAGAAAGGATCCCAAACTCAAGGGCTCTGTCTTGTCATCAAAATATCACAATTTGAGGACATGTAATCAAAATATAAACACAGTTACTAAACTGTTGGATGAGGCTAAAACAAGAGGCCTTCTCCCTGTCCCCCTGCAGGGACCCCACCTTCAAGGTCAGTCTCTGGGTCCTCAGTCCATCTAAAATATTGTGCCCATCTAAAATGAGGTCATCCATGCCGTTGTGAACTTTCTGGAGGGAGGAGTTAAACTGCAGTGATTCGTCCATTGGTATGGTGGTGTCAGAGTCCTGTGAAAGAAACACAGGCACTTGATTAACTTTGCTTGTCAGTCAGCTCCTGGGGTCTGACTGCTCTGTCTTTTGGCCAAGGCCAAGCCAGAACAGCCAGAGGGGCTGATGCAAGAATCAGCGGACCCTAATGGATAAGAAAAAGCCAAGCAAAGGCCTGGGGTGGCCTCTGTCCACACAGAAGAGGAACTTTCTCAGATCTGTCACTCTCCAAATGAGTTCCACTCCACAAGTATCGTTCATTCCAATGATACTTGTCTCTGTATCATTATCTCCTCTTAGAAAAAGCTATTCCTTCAGGACCTCATTGGGTGTCTCCTAAAGGCTTTCTCTGACTACTCACTAACCTAGCTTGTTCCAAATGTTCCTTTCCTTGGCTTTCCCTTAATGCAGTGTTAAATGTTTTCTTGTGTCCTTTAGCTATTTTATCTATAGTTTACCTCTCCAAGTAGACTGAGGGTTAACTAAGGATAGAGGAGGCTGTGCTTCTGCATTTTCTTTCTTTTTTTTTTTTTTTTTTTTTGAGACAGGGTCTCCCTCTGTCACCCAGGATGGAGTGCAGTGGCGCGATCTCAGCTCACTGCAACCTTAGCTTCCTGGTCTCAAATGATTCTCCCACCTCAGCCTTCTGAGCAGCTGGGACCACAGGTGCACGCTACCATGCCCAGCTTTTTTCTTTCTTTCTTTCTCTTTTTTGTATTTTTGGTAGAGACAGGGTTTCACCAAGTTGCTCAGGCTGGTCTCGAACTCCTGTGCTCAAGGAATCTGTCTATAGGCCTCCCCATTTTATAGATGAAAAAATTCCCAGAGAGGTAGAATAACTTGTCCAAGATCCCACAGCTGGTAAGAAGTCCAGTGGAGCTGGGAATCTGGGTACTGAGCGCAGGGCCTGCCCTGTTACCCACACTGTAGAGGGAAACACCAGCGCCCAGCCTGGTGGCTCTCCTTTTGCACTGAAAGTGGACTATAGACACAAGCCAAGTCCTTGCCAGCTGTGAGAGCGTTCCCTTCTCTCTTCTGCCAATCACAAACTCTCCTGCCAAGTAGTGCTGGGGTTTGTTTCGTGTTTTTTTTTTTTTTTGAGACAGGCTCTCACTCTGTCACCCAGGATAGAGTGCAGCCTTGCCCTACCAGGCTTAAGTGATCCTCTCATCTCAGCCTCCCGAGTAGTTGGGACCACAGGCTCATGCCACCACGCCCGGCTGATTATTATATTTTTTTGTAGAGACAATGTCTCACCATGTCACCCAGGATGGTGAACTCCTGAACAATCTGCTGCCTCAGTCTCCCAAAGTGCTGGGATCACAGGCGTGTGTCATTGTGCCCTGCTCCACTAGTGCTTTTTACCACCTAAATTCCAGTTTCAATTGTCCAAAAAAAAAAAAAAAAAAAAAAAAGGTTATGTCACTGTTTCTTTGCTGCTCAGATTTGGAATCATTTTGCACATGTGCATTTTCAACTGCCCCTGCTAACAGGGGAGCTCCTCACAGGTAGGCGTCAGGTCTTTTAATTTCATCATGTGCTTTACTCCTAGTGCCTGAATTAACTAGTTTTCTGCATGCAGCTAATGCCCAGTGCGTCAAAAGACGCTGGTGTTTGAAAGACTCAGAGACTTCTCTTCAGTAATTTGACAAGCACTTATGAAATGCCATTTACATACAAATCTTTCTTACCCTCCCATCTAAAACAGTATGGCTGATGGGCCATTATCTCTCAGAAAAACGTATTATAGCTCCGTATGGTAGAATGACCAGGAAGAAGTTTCATCTGGCAAGTCAATGTTTATTAAGAACTGACTGTGTGCACAGCATCACGCCAGGCTGGCAAAAAACAAAATAATCCTAAGCGATCATCCTTGGCTTAAAAAAAGGCCTGAATACTACATTACAACGATCTAAAATCCAAACATCTTTTAGTGTGTCTTATAGTTCATTACATTTTTGAACTGTTAAACACTGTGACTTGACTGCTTAGTCTGGGGAAGCAAAAACTATGTTGGCACAGCCTGAAACACTTGGGGAAATTTATTGCAAAGTAAGGATGCAGCATTGAGGGTTAAACATCTACAAAGCAGGAAATGATGTGAATTTTAACAAGGGGCTTAGAAAGCTAACATCTCTTTAGAAAATAATCCTCTGTGGCCAGGCGCGGTGGCTGACGCCTGTAATCCCAGCCCTCTGGGAGGCCGAGGCAGGCAAATCACGAGGTCGGGAGTTCGAGACGAGCCTGGCCAACACGGTGAAACGCTGTCTCTACTAAAAATACAAAAATTAGCTGGGCATGGTGATGGGCACCTGTGTGCCACTGCACTCCAGACTCCAGCCGGGGTGACAGTGCTAGACTCTGTCAAAAAAAAAAAATAATAAATAAAAGAAATAAAATAATCTCTGTAAAAAAACAAAATACAAAAAGCCAAAGCACACTTCCTTTAGTGGAATATATTATGCAGGACATAGAAAAGGCCAGTATGTTCTACATCCATGTGCAGGAAACGATCTGGTTAAGACTAAAGGGCAGGGACAATGGGTTCTGAGAAATCAAACATGCAAACCAACACACTTTCAGACAGACTCAGGCAAGCAGTCCATCTAACCCTAAACATCTGTTAACAAATTCCTCCAAATTGCTGCTCAGACTAGGGGCAAAAACATTTTAATGCACCTGACACTGGAACCACACACATACTCGGCACAATGGCAACTGCCCGCAGGCAGCTTTGAAATGCTGCCTTCTCTACAAATGGCCTAAGTTCTAATCATCTGTCTCTATCTGATCAGAAAAACGTTTCTACCATGTGAACTTCCACCTTTCTGTCTCAGACCAGTCCAACCAGGTAATTTTCACCTCTGCCTATTCCCCTTCAATTTAACTGCTTCCTCTTCAGGTTTTTGTCTTAGAAAAAGGGATTCTCTGTCTAGGTCTAGTCTCTGTGGCAATGCACAAAGTTCCTGTCATTTCCAGTTGGTTTCCTCATTATCAGTCTTTTTCAGACACCCCCAAAACAGATGGCGCTCAGAGATCTGAACTCCAGCCCCCATAATCTGTCAAGTGTAGGCCGACCCTCACCGCAGGCCTGGCTTACATTAGTGGTGAAGGTTCGAGACAGAAGCTCTTCTCGCTGTCTCTCCTGCTGCTCCCTTGCATGGCGCCGATGCTGGAAGTTTCTGAGCGCAGTCTGCAGGTGCTGGACATCATACTTTAACTGGTCAACCCGACTGGAATTGATGGAGACAGAGATTAAATTCCAGAAACTCAGGGCAGCAGAATCCGAGGGGGCCAGGCTTTGTATTGAGGAAAGACGGTGTTTCCTTACTTCTCCCTACACCACCCCACACTATACCCCCTCACCACAAGATCTGATTTTGATCAATGATGTTGAAAGTAAAGAAGTAACTTGTGGTTAAAGTGAGATGGTAGCACACAAGATTCTGGCAGCTTGACTTCAGAATCTGTTGCTCTCTGATTCTGGATGCATGACAGGGAACAGGGGACAGGAAGCAGGCTCGCTGACCTCTTCTTGACCTTCTATGGATTATATCGCTCTCCTGGAAGAAGCCCAAGGGCATCTTTGAGGTAAAGCATCCACGAAGTTTCATAAAACTTTTGGAAACAGGTGCTGGGGGTGGAGGTGGCGAGGGTGGTTTCATTTTAATTTCATGCTGGAGTATCAAACATTAGATCAGCATTTCATTATGGGTGGACTGATTAAAGTGATTTTTCATTTCAACCCAAGAAGAACCCAGCAGGAACCAAAGAGCAGAACAAAACTCCATGGCAACATTAGGCTTCAGCTGGCTATGGGTCTAGTCAAAAAACAGAACTGGAGGCAAAATTTCAAAATGACACCAAAGAGGTAAGGGGTCATAAGGTTTCTGAGTCACAAACCTCATAGGCTATTTATTTTGAGTGGCATCACTCAGATAGAATTGTGCCCTTTGGGGGGGCTTTTTCTTTGCATAGTCGTAGTTTTTCAACATGTATGTGGGTTTTCAGAATATTCTATCGCCTCCCCCCGGGAGAAAAGCCTGTCTTGATGGGCCTGGAGTATCAGAGCCATGTCAGAGGTCAGCACTTACAGTTTGGCATTTTGCCTTTTGTTAGGGGGCTCCTTGCTGGACAAAATCTCCAGACGTTCTAGACGGCTGAATATCTGGTCTATGCTTGCTTGGATTTCGTTTTCTACTACTGTACAAAAAAGAAAAAAGAATAATTGCTGGAAAAGAGATAGTGAACTTAAATTAGAATGATAAATCAGAGATTTTTTTTTCAATATCCAATAAACTAGAACTATGTATTTCAAAAGGAGAAAGATGTATACACTAATGAATAACAGAAAAAATTCAAGTTATGCCGTAAATGTTGTTTTGAAAAAAGTAATGTATATAGCTGTTAATGACATAACAATGCCAATTTTTTAAAAAAGCTGAAGGTAGAAATAAATTTCCTACCTTTAGAAAATAAACATGCAAAGGTTGTCCAAATAAATACTTTAAGCTAAATTTTCTGATATAGGTCTCTTTTCCTTTGGGATTCTCAGATGTGGATTATAAATACCTAGTAAAAAGACTGCCAGTTGAATTCCCTATAGTAATGAGTTTTTTTAATTAAAAAAAAAAAAGGCATAAAGGAAGGGGAAGATTAGTATGTGAAACATACAGAGGAGAGTTCCCTTAAGGCTTTCTTCCCTTAAAGCTTTCTGTAAGAATGGGTGGGCTGAGCAATGTTGACGTCCCCAAAATAGACCAAATATCAATAGGAAAGGCCCAGGAAAGAATCCACAGAGGTAAAGAGATATGATAAATACGGTCATTCTCCTTATCCCTTTCGATAAGACAGTCAAAATGATCTCTTTCCATTTCTAATCATGTAACAATGAGATTGCTGAGAAGGCAAACAAAGTCCGATGAACAAAGAAGCTAAACTGTGCACAAAAGAAAGCATCCAGACTGCTTCTTGCCCCATAAAGAAGTGACAGCAGTGACACTGCCCCTTCCTAGCCCTTTGCGCCCACAGTGAACAAAGACAGTTGAGATTAGAACAAGGTGGGGCACAGAACCAAGAACAGAGCTGCTTTTGAAGCTGTGAAAGGAGACATGAGAGAACAGGAGGAACGGGTCTGGAGGGAGCCCAGCAGTCGGGTGGGTAGGCAGCCCCCGCAGGTGGTGTCCATATGACCAACTCAGAAAAAGGACCTTTCCTTAGAATAGAGAAAAAAAAAAAAAAAAAAAAAAAACCAAAAAACCAGCATGCTTCTCAAAAGAAACGATGCTGTGGGAACTAAACTAATTAATATTGCTGTTCGTTTCTGAATAATCCTCCTAAAAAGCCACAGTTCTTAGCTCAGAAGAAATGGCCAATTCCAGTTAAACATCTCTGAATTTTATGGAGTACATTCCTCTAAGGACTAGGTAATTAGATTAAGACAGATGGAGGCAAGCGCTTCCATTCCCATAGGGCCATGTCAGGTTGAGTGGAGGGGTAATGGGGGATAAGACTTGTGGGATTCCAAAGGGCACACTCAGGGAAATCAGTGACTTTGCCATAGGGTTTTTCTGTCCACCCTAACAACAAAACTCATTCCACGCTGAATCATTAAGCCCCCGAGGCAGAGTGCAGTCAGGAAACCCAACCCATTAGCACCCTGTCATCAGAGAAAGGACTCTGGTCTCCACAGTTAATTACTCACTGTGCACAGACTGCTTGTCTGCCGTCTCCAGGCGTCCCATGCGAGACTGGATCTCGTGGACCTGCCTATCAAAGGAAGAGGGAGGAAATGAGTGAGACAGGAGTAATCAACAGCACTTCAGTCAGGAAAGACAATTTTTCTGATGCCAACATGTAACTGATTTAAATTGACAGCATCACTGAACTGTAAAATTTGTACGTGGCACTTTAGGTCCCACGTTTTGGCATGGTTTCTAATATCTTAACTACTAACAATAACACTGATAGGCAGATTATGGGTGCTTACCATATCCAAGATACTCTGCCAAGTCAATAACCCTATGAGGAAAGTACCATTATCATTCTCATTTTATAAAAACTGAAGCCCAGAAAGGTTATGTAACTTGTTCAAGATCACACAGCAAGTGATAAACCTCGAACTGAACCCGGCCAATCATACTTTCTGTTCTATGACCTAATGTGCTAAGCACTGGCCTGTACTAGGAAGAGTCAAAGGGCAAGGGAGATATAATCCTTGTCCTTGAGAAACAACATAATGAGGAATGACAGGCTGAACAGACATGAACAAGCCCTGGGAAGATGCACGAGAAAAGCAATCCACATAAGTATAAACAAACAGAAAGAGGGGCAGCTCTGCACAGCAGTGTCACGGGCAAGCAGACAGAGGGGTGGGGCTGAGAAAGAGAAACCAGGTAAGTTTTGTGGATGGAGAGAGTTCTGAGCATCACTGTGAAGAAGGGAGACATCACTTGGTGAAAGAAGATAGAAGAAAATGATACGCAAAAATTCATTCAAGACATGTGGATTACAAGTAGGGTGGGCTGCTTGAAAGGGAATCGGGTCGGGGGAGAGGACGCTGAGGTGACTCACTGAGGAAACCATTCAGAGGAAGTCCCTGAAAGACAGGGACCTCCTGTTTGGTAAACATCTTTCCCCGACAATATCAAGGAAAGAAGGAACTGCCATCTCATTTGGAAACGCAACACTGTACCCTGGATCTCGGTAACACTCTCTGGAGGCTTCCCAGGGTCTGGCCAAGGTCATCTCAAGACCCCCTTCCTAGCGGTCCTCCATGATCAGTCCTCGGGATAGTGCTTATGCTGGCCCCACCATCCACTTCCTGGTGCTCACAGTGGAGGCTTCCCCAGGGTAGGGCCCACATGAAGGGGGCCTGCTGGACTCTCACATCATCCCCAACGCTGGAGGAAAGGTCAGCAACCACTCTCCATCGTGAGCACTGCAAACCAGGACCCCACATTTACCAGTGCCAGCCAGGCACCCAACTTTGGCTTCAGCTTGTGCCCAGTCTTTTCCAGGGCTTCCCTGTGGCCTCCAGACATGCCCTCGGGCACCAAAAGAAGCTGGGCGAGCTGTCAAATGACTCCCCAGGGTGCTCCTAGGCAAGACCTGTGGCCCTAAGCAACTAGAAATCACTGCTAGAGTCTGAGACCAGATCACTGCTTCCGGAAAGTAAGTCCGGGATATTCTGGGATGATGCGAGGGTGTGGAGGTATGGGGGCTGATGTAAGAATGCAGCCTGAGGTAGCCGACATCTGAAGCAGGGCAACCAAGGGAACAGGTATAGGGGACCAGAGGGTAATGGGGACAGAAAGGAGAATTAGGACTCTAAGGAAGTCCTGACGCAGGATGTGAGCTAAATTTTCAATGCTGATTTAACAGAAAAATCTGAAAGTTGGTAATATGATCAACACGAACAGTCACATAATAAAAAAGGGGGAGGTAAAGAATAGCCGAGACCACTCTGAAGAAGGAGGGGGAGGAATGACTTGTCCCACCTGCCATTATGACTTACAAAGCAGTAACAATGGAAACAATACGGCAGCAGTGCAGGTACAGACGGACAAGGAAAGGCAAACCCTACAACTGGCCCAAGAGGAAAGAAACAGCCCAGACACAGCCCCACGTATTTGGGAGCTTTTGAAAGAAGGGACTCCAATAAATGCCAACAGCTCCGGTTTGTTATCCGTACAGAAAAAGGCCACCTCGGGTAACACATAAAAATAAACTCGAGCTCACTTAAAACCCAAATGGAAAAAGCAGAGCTTTCAAACTTTCTGAAGAAAATACAGGTGTGCATAAATGACCTCGGGTTACAGAAGGATTTCTTAAATAAGACAAAATCCAAACACTACCCGCCCCCACAAAACCCACAAACCACAAAGAAAAAGACGGATACATCTGACAGCATGAAAACCAAAAACTTCTGTACACCAAAGCCACAAAATAAACAAATAAATGAATGGCACAGACTGGAGGGTATCTGCAGCAGATAACAAAGGACTGATGTGCAGAAAATATATAAAGAATTGTTACAAATCAATAGGAAAAGTCAAACAAGGCATTTTTTTTTTTAAATGAAGAAAGGGCAAATGACAGAAAAGAAAACCCAAATGGTCAATCAATATACAAAATAACACTCAACTAGGAAAACACAAATGAAAAGCAATGAGATCACATTTCTTTTTTTTTGAGACGGAGTCTCGCTCTGTCGCCCAGGCTGGAGTGCAGTGGCGCGATCTCCGCTCACTGCAAGCTCCACCCCCGGGTTCACGCCATTCTCCTGCCTCAGCCTCCCAAGTAGCTGGGACTACAGGCAACCCGCCACCATGCCCGGCTAATTTTTTTTCTTGTATTTTTAGTAGAGAGGGGGTTTCACCCTGTTTAGCCAGGACGGTCTCGATCTCCTGACCTTGTGATCCGCCTGCCTCGGCCTCCCAAAGTGCTGGGATTACAGGCGTGAGCCACCGCGCCCGGCCGAGATCACATTTCTTTAGTCCATCAAACTGACAAATATTTTAAAGTTTGAGGACACATGCGTTAATAAGGAAATAGGGAAACTAGAACTCTCATACCCAGGTGGTAGGATTATAAATTGGTAAAACACTTTAAATGCTTTCTGACAATAACTAGTAGAATAAAGCATGTGTCCATCCTATGACCCAGCAGTTTGAGGAATGTGTCCTAGAGAGGTTCTGGCATACCCTGAGGAGATGTACATGGCAGGGATGTTCATCAAAGCACTTTTGTACAGGCCCATAATCCACTGACTTTTCCCATCAAATCTCTATTTGCTTTGAACCAATCAGAGAAGATGTAGCCAATAATACAATTCCAGTCGCTACATTTCATGCTAAGAAAAGATAAATGTGAAACAACAAAGCAAGTATGAACGGCAAGGTGGGAACTACTAATATGCCAAGTGCAAAATCTGTCTCAGACTGAACTGGGAATTCTGACAACACAACACACTGGAAGTCCATAAGAAACAGGTGATATGCAAGCATGACTTGGGAGCGTGGATATGAGGAAAAAGAAGTCTCAGCCCTCTCTAGCATGGGGTCCATTGTGGGCTTGGGTGATAATATAACAAAGCAGAGAAATATTAGCAAATAAGCCAGGGTCATTGTAGCTGTCTTTAAAAAAGGTTTACAGAATATCTAGGAAGAATTTTTTAATGGAAGTGCTTTTCAAAAGTTCATGAAACTGCTCACCACCGCCCACCACCCCCTAACATCCACTTTGCATCCAGGCTGCCTCTGACCATGATGAACATGAAAACGCTGTGTAACTTATACAGCATCACGTAAGTTTGTTGTTAACTTTACTTAAAAGTAGTGGCAACAATCTGGTCATTTTCATTTCACTCACTTTGCCTTTACATTTCGCTCATTAAAGGGCAAAATCTATAAAGGAAAAACATGGTCTTGAGATAAGGTAATAGTTCTTAACCTCAGCTGCTCAGGAAAAAAAATGGTCTTGAGATAAGGTAACAGTTCTTAAGCCTACCTGCTCATCAAAACCACTGGGGGAGCTTGTTAAATGTAGTGCTTCTTGTGTCCTGGACACGCGATAAGGTCCAGGACAGGAGACTGATCTTGGACTACATAGGGGACAAATGTTGTCACCTTTACAAACATTGGGATCTCAAAAATAGAAGCCTGGCTATTAGCTCCTCTATAAAGTTCATCTAAATTAAACATTTAAGTGTAAAATGTTTATTGTTTTTCATCTTTTACTTTCATTCATTCATTGTTCAGGTAGATTCAGGAGTTTTCAAGTAACTTTAAAATGTCAATCTAATTCCAATGTACTCAATGTATTCAGGGACATGGCAAGAGATAACCACAAACTGGGTTCAAAGTTCCAGTAAAATTAATAAGTTCAGCTACTGTTGTGTCAACTCAGCTACAATCACTAATTTCTGCAGTTGCAAAAGTTCATTGCTGGTGCTCACTGGACTCCACGTGTTTCCTGTGAAAGTCATTCAGTCACCAGTTCTGTATTATGGAACTGAAAGGAGCCTTACAGTTTAACCAGCCCAAACTATAATATCATTCTGCAGATGAGGAAAAATAAAGTAAGGAGGTCTAGAACCAGAACTCCCACTCCTGGTTCAGCACTTGAGAGGAAAAACAGACAAGATACTGCAGCATAAAAGAAGGTAAACTCCTCGAGGGCAGGGCTGTGCTGCCAGCACTGAGAATGGTGCACAGCACATAGTAGGTGCTCAATAAATATTCAATGAATTAATGAGTGTCGGGGTAACAGAGGGCCTAATAGTTGTGGGGCAAAGCTGGCCCACTGCTTGTTTTGATAAATAAAATTGTACTGGAACACAGGTACATCAATTAGTTTACATATTGTCTATGGCTGTTTTCCCAATATAACAGCAAAGTAGTCACTACAGAGACTGTATAGCCCACAGAGCCTAAAATATTTACTATCTGGCCCTTAGCAGAAAAAACTGGCAAGCTGCTAGAGTCCAAGGGTGCATTGTTGGAGGCCTACAGAGCATCTACACTCCACACACCTTGTTTGGGGTACCATTTAGAATTCCTCTTCTGAGCCATGCAGTTTTCTCTGTGATTAGCTGCACTGAAAACAGGTAGTCTAAGACTCTCTAAACAAAATCATTCTTGAATATAAAACGGGTCATGGCCTTCTTGGCAACATCTTTTAACTAAATTAACTAGATAAGACCATACATAATAGATTAACTTCAAGGCACTACTATGCCCATTGTGCCCTGCTATTGTGAAAGATCGGCCCTTTCTTAGTAACATGAACATAATTTCGTTTCATTCTTTCTCTAAATTACTCACAGACTAGTTTAAGTCCCTTCCTATAATGTTTATGTGAGAATAGGGCTCCCCGGTGTAAAAGAAAATTCTGTCATTACAAAGTAGGCTCTGTATTTTCACCCACCCAAATGAAACACTTCATCACCAAAATAAAAGAAACCCATAAACTTAGAAAATGAAAGAGAAAGAGGATCATCACCCTCTTATTCCTAATGTTTCAGGGCATTTCATTTCCAGGCCTTGGGAGTGTGATTTTAAGTGTTTTAATCAACAGAACTACAGCATAAGTTTGAAAGTTCTCAATAGGACAGGTATATACCTCAAAAAATTGAGAAGAGAAACTAAAACAGATACTTCAATACCAGAGTTCATTAGCAGTATTATTCTCAACACCCCAATGGTGGAAACAACTCAAGTGCCCAGCAACAGATGAATGGATAACAAAATGTGGTAGATACATACAACGGAATATTATTCAGTCATAAAACGGAATGAAATTCTGGTAACAGGCTACAATATAGATGAACCCTGAAAACATTAAGTGAAATAAGCCAGATACAAAAGGACAAATTCTGTACGACTCCACTTACATTAAGTATCTAGAATATGTAAATTCATAGAGAGAAATAAAACAGAGGTTACTAGGTGCTCTGGAAGGAAGAAATGAGGTGCTACTGATTAACAGGCACACTGTTTGGGATAATGAAAAAGTTCTGGAAATGGATCGTAGTTGATGTAAGTTGTGAATGTACTCAACGTCACTGAATTGTACACTTAAAAATTGTTAAAACAGTAAATCTTATGTTGTGTATATTTTACAAAAAAAAATAAAAATCATAAACTTCCTTTCCCCCCAAAACAGGGTAAAAATCATAATTCTGCCCCCTCAAAAAACTGGGGTAAGTATGGCCCCATTACCATACTCAACTACGTAACTCAGCAATTCCAAAAGTGCAGGACGATGCGAATAAAGGACACTACCAAGGAATTTAAGTTATGAGAAGCTAAATTACAATTTGATTTTCTTAGCGATAACCTGTAACCAGCTACGATTAGCAAGTAATAATAGTGAATGCTACGTGGACAGCAATTTCTTTGTACCATAAAAATGTGGTCTTTAGTATAAATCGAATACAATACAAATACTTTCCCGTAAGTGCCTTGACTCTCCAATTAAACAGTACACTCCTACGGCCAGGGACCGTGTCTCCTACTCCGTGTCTCCTCTCGAGCTCTACCAACCAGGAGCACCGAGTTGACTGACAAGTGCTGGACAAAGTTTTATAACCTGCAGGTGCCACGTTCCCCTCACCCAGTCTACCCAGCAGGTAGTCACGGACTTGCAGACCCCAGGAGTCATCTGCTCCACGTCTCCAGGCCCCAGGCTGAACCCACTGTCTGTGGCTGTCCTGGGAGTCCCGCCAAGGATTAAGCACTTCGGAGGCATCCCCAGCAATGCCCTGGCGGAAAAACTCGGCCTCTACCCTGGCGGACGTCCGAGGCCCCAGCCCCAGAAGCCAGCCTCACCTGGCCTCGCCTCGCCTAGCCCCTGCCCGCTCCCCGACCGGCCCTCACTTGTGCGTTTGCTGGTACAGGGGCTCCATGTCGCTGGCCCGGCAGGCCACGGCTCCGGCTCTGGCTTCCTCGGAACACGTCCTCACAGCCCCCCTTCCGGTTTCCGGCTTCCGGTCGCAGGTCCCTCCCTCCCCTACCGGCCAGGGCTGCCCGCACGCGCGCCTTACTAGCAGTGGTTGCGAGATCGGAGAAGGGGAAGGGGAAATGAGGCCGGGGACGGAAGGATACGTGTAGTTACAGGCTCGGTTTCACGTGAAGGGCAAGGAGGTGTAGATGTTCGCTGAAGGCTAGCCTCAGGATTCAGTCAGGCATTAGGAAGGACAATCGGGGGATACTAACGAGAGGTCCTCAGAGCAAAGTTGAAGGCGAGCAGCGAATACCTGCTCTTCCCTGCCGCAGAGAGGACGGGAGGTTTTTGCTTGGCTTCGCTTTAAACCATTTAATCGGGGGTCTGGAGATTTCGCTCTTCACTGTTTTTCCTGGCGCAAGCTTTTACTGTTTCGCATTTGTCTACTCACTCTCCCGCCTATCTACCCACCATTCCTATTTATCCATCCAGTAAACCTACATTGAATGAGTGGTTATTATGCGTCATGTGTAAAGTAGGGAAAACCGGGTTCCTCCTGCCCTCAGAGAGGTTCTGGTCTGGGAAAGGAAATAAGATATGTATACTGCCAAAAGACAAAATTACAAGAAATGTAGTTACAGATCTTTTTTTATTATTATACTTTAAGTTCTAGGGTACATGTGCACAACGTGCAGGTTTGTTACATATGTATACATGTGCCATGTTGGTGTGCTGCACCCATTAACTCGTCATTTACATTAGGTATATCTCCTAATGCTATCCCTCCCCCCTCCCCCCGCCCCACAACAGGCCCCGGTGTGTAATATCCCCCTTCCTGTGTCCAAGTGTTCTCATTGTTCAATTCCCACCTATGAGTGAGAACATGCGGTGTTTGGTTTTTTGTCCTTGCGATAGTTTGCTGAGAATGATGGTTTCCAGCTTCATCCATGTCCCTGCAAGGGACATGAACTCATCATTTTTTATGGCTGCATAGTATTCCATGGTGTATATGTGCCACATTTTCTTAATCCAGTCTATCATTGTTGGACATTTGGGTTGGTTCCAGGTCTTTGCTGTTGTGAATAGTGCTGCAATAAACATACATGTGCATGTGTCTTTATGGCAGCATGATTTATAATCCTTTGGGTATATACCCAGTAATGGGATGGCTGAGTCAAATGGTATTTCTAGTTCTAGATCCCTGAGGAATCGCCACACTGACTTCCACAATAGTTGAACCAGTTTACAATCCCACCAACAGTGTAAAAGTGTTCCTATTTCTCCACATCCTCTCCAGCACCTGTTGTTTCCTGACTTTTTAATGATCGCCATTCTAACTGGTGTGAGATGGTATCTCATTGTGGTTTTGATTTGCATTTCTCTGGTGGCCAGTGATGATGAGCATTTTTTCATGTGGCTTGTTGACTGCATAAATGTCTTCTTTTGAGAAGTGTCTGTTCATGTCCTTCGCCCACTTTTTGATGGGGTTGTTTTTTTCTTGTAAATTTGTTGGAATTCTTTGTAGATTCTGGATATTAGCCCTTTGTCAGATGAGTAGATTGCAAAAATTTTCTCCCATTCTGTAGGTTGCCTGTTCACTCTGATGGTAGTTTCTTTTGCTGTGCAGAAGCTCTTTAGTTTAATTAGATCCCATTTGTCATTTGTTGCCATTGCTTTTGGTGTTTTAGACATGAAGTCCTTGCCCATGCCTATGTCCTGAATGGTATTGCCTAGGTTTTCTTCTAGGGTTTTTATGGTTTTAGGTCTAACATTTAAGTCTTTAATCCATCTTGAATTAATTTTTGTATAAGGTGTAAGGAAAGGATCCAGTTGCAGCTTTCTACATATGGCTAGCCAGTTTTCCCAGCACCATTTCAAAAACAATGGTTAGATGCCACGAAGTAGGTGGCAATGCCTTAACCGTATGCGTGTTGTCAGGCCCGAGGGCCTCTTCCATCCTTGTCGAGGGGAGTGCTAACCTTCTCTCCTTTCATACAACACAGTTATAGATCTTAACTGGCTATTTGTGATTCTAGCAACGGGCAACACCTTATTCTATAAATTAGGATGAGTATTCTGATGAGCTGAGCAGAGGAGATTGTCTTTATAGACAGAAAAGGGCTGAAAAAAAAAAGCAGAAACGAACAAGTTTCAAAGTTATTTTACTTGTATTGGTTAAGGCAGAAGGGACTTCCTTTATCATGGGGATATGGCTATTTTCCCTCTCTTCTGATTTCTTCGAAGGTCAGATGAACAGCTTAATTGCAGCTTTGTGGCTTGGAACTTTAGCATGAGTGACTCTATTTTGATTTGGCCTGTTGTGCCTAGTGCAGGAGCTCAGTCCAAACCAATGGCTTTCTATGAATTTTATTTATCAAGACAAAAATTCTACAAGGTAGAAAATCCAAAGAGATTGAGCTGAGCTGGGGGTCGTCTCTAGGAGGAGATTTAGGAAAGACTTAATGAAGAGGTGGCATTTGAGCCAGGACTGGGATTTGGACACTTCGGTGTCTCCACATAGGCTATCCCCTTTCCATCCTCCAAGCTTATCTGCTATTCCTCCCAAGGCAGGAGACGTTCTTTTCTTCGACAAGTTGATGCTTCTCTTTTCCTGGATCCTGGATCCCACCCAGTTTTGTGTCCCAAGAGACTGTCCACCCATGTACATTCTTTTCCTAAAATTATTTTTTTCACTTATTCTGTCATTGAGCATCTACAATGTACCATGCACAGATACTGGAGATAGGAACACAAGCAAGACACAGCCCTAAAACCTCCCATATCTCTCATGGTCTGTTGGGAGGACTAATCATACCCTTAAGCTACATTATTAAGTAGAATACATGCTACAATCGATACAAAGTATCATTTCCGTGGGAAGGGCAAGAAGGGTTCATGGACAAAATAGCATATGAATAGGACCTTCCAGAATCAATAGAATTTTAACAGTATTTTGTATATACTAACCACTCTGAAAATGTTTATTGTATCTGCCTGGTAGAGATGAAGAGGAGGGCATTTGAGGCTGAGGGAATAGCTTGAGCAAAGGCAAAAATCTCCTCTGGCTGGATTCAGGGTGTTTGGGGCAATAATAGTATTTGAAGAAAAGTTAGAACCAGATCATAGGAAAAATTTTTTTTTCTTTCTTTCTTTCTTTTTTTTTTTTTGAGATGGAGTCTCACTCTGTTGCCCAGGCTGGAATCTTGGTTCACTACAACCTCCGCCTCCTGGGTTCAAGCGATTCTCCTGCCTCAGCCTCCTGAGTAGCTAGGATTAGAGGCACCCACCACCACGCCCGGCTAATTTTTGTGTTTTTAGTAGAGACAGGGTTTCACCATGTTGGTCAGGCTGGTCTCGAACTCCCGACCTCAGATGATCCATCCACTTTGGCCTCCCAAAGTGTTGGGGTTACAGGTGTGAGCCACTGTGTCTGGCCAGGAAATCTTAAATGTCAGCTTTGGGTTTTTATTTATAGATTTTTATTCTGTGAGTAGTTGGAAGCTATCAGAAAAATCTATCAGAGGATAGTAATGTAAAAAAATTCTCAAATAATTTTCATGCCTATGTCTTGTTTTCCTTTGGGTCTCGTGGCATCCCTGGGAGGTGGATAAGGCAGATAAGGAAATTGAAGTCGAGAAGATCTCCCTTCTGCCTCTCAGTCTCTTAAGTCTTTACACGTATTTAGGCCTTCCTCTAAATAGAAGAAAACTCCACTCTCCAGCTTATTGCATTTTTAACTTATATCCCATTTTTTTCTTTTTCTTGTATGGCTAAACCACTTGGATAATTGATATGTACTGCTGACATTCTCTTGGCATGACTTACCCTCCAGCCTCTCCTTTATTTTACTAGAACTGTTTTCTAGGGTCACCAGAGTCCACTTGACTTAGTCCATTGGTCTCCTTCCATAAATCATCCTACATTATATATTCATTGAGCTGATAACTGTGTGTCAAGCACAATGCAAGGTCTGATATACAAAGATGAGTAAGCCATCACCTTACCATAGAAGCTCTTTAATATACTGGGAAGAAAACATCTATACAGATAATAGATAATCAGAATCCTATGTGGTGAGTGTGGGGTACAGTAATTGGGAACTATGGGATGACAAGGAGGGAACACTTAGCCTAGTTTGGTGACTCAAGAGAGCTTCAAAGAGGAGATGATACCTAAACTGAATCTTGGAAGATAAGGCCAGTGGGGAAAACATCCCAGGAGGAGGAAACAGCATACACAAAAGCAAAGATACATGATGTGCAGGGGAAACTACAGGCAGTTTGATGTTACTAGAACAAAATGCGCAAAAAGACAAAGGACAAGGCCAGAGGGGTAGCCTGTGGCCAAGTCAGTCTGAGGAGCTTGGACTTCATTCTGTAGGAGGGAGGGAGTGCAGCCCAATGACCCTTGTGGTTCAGGGGGAGCTATTTCATTGGTGAGTAGTGCTCTGGGAAATTGTGTGTGTGTGTGTGTGTGTGTGTGTGTGTGTGTGTGTGTGTGTGTGTGTCTGCCTGCTATATCTCTATCAGGATGGTGCAAAAATAATTGTGGTTTTGCAATTACTTTTAATGGCAAACTACAATTACTTTTGCACCAACCTAATACCTACATACCTACCTATTTATCTATCACGTTGACAGGACTGTATCTAGGTTTTGTGGGGCCCCAAGCAAATGTTTTTGTGGGCGCAGTCTGTATATGCAATTTGATTAAAAACTGTGTTATAGGCCGGGTGCGGTGGTTCATGCCTGTAATCCCAGCACTTAGTGAGGCCAAGGCGGGTGGATCACGTCAAGAGATCGAGACCTTCCTGGCCAACATGGTGAAACCTCTTCTCTACTAAAAATACAAAAACTAGCTGGGCATGGTGGCACGTGCCTGTAGTCCCAGCTACTCGGGAGGCTGAGGGAGGAGAATCGCTTGAACCCGGGAGGCGGAGGTTGCAGTGAGCTGAGATCGTGCCACTGCACTCCAGCCTGGGCAACAGAGCGAGATTCTGTATCAAAAACAAACAAACAAAACTGTGTTATAAAATTCATGGACTCTTGAGGAATAGTGATTTGACAACAAAGATTTAGAATAATTAGTAGAGAAAAGTACTTAGATATTTGTTTATTGTCTAATAAGTGCATGTGAATATTCTTTACAGTGTTCAGGTACCATCGCTTTCTGCCTGGGTCCAAGAACTATCTCTATGTTATTGTCAAATGTGCTATTTCTCGCTAGTTTCTGGCAACATGAGAAAAGGGGAACAACGTTGTTATTCACAATGCCATGACTCTTCAGAACCTGTTTGTATTGGCCTATGTAGCTTTCTTTGCCCCTCCAGTTCTTAATGCCATTTATTTAAAGCTGGTACTGCAGAGAGTCCCCACTAGGGCAATGCCAAGCAGAAATGTGGGATTGGAGCCACCACAGAGTCCCCAGTAGGGCCGTGCCTAGTGAAGCAGTGGGAATGGAGCCATCTCCAAGACCACAAAACTGTAGTCCTACCAGTATGCAACTCCAGCCTGGGAACTGTAGGCAGGAGACTCCAATCCATCAGAGCTGCTGCATGGACCGAGCCTAGAAAGGCTGTAGAGGTGGGACTGCCCAAAGCTTTGGGGGCCCAGCCTGCCAGCATGTCCAGGAGTGGGACATGAATCAGAGGAGATTATTCTCTAGCTTTAAGACTTAATGTTGTTTTCCCTGTTGGGTTTTGGACTTACTTGGGACCAGTTACCCTTCTTTTCTTGCCTAGTTCTCTTTTTTGGAATGGGAATGTCTATCCTATGCCTGTACCACCATTGTATTTTGGAAAAAGATAACTTGTTCTGATTTTACAGGCTCACAGCTGGAGGAATTTGCCTTGGGATGAATCGTGCCTTGAGTCTACCTATATCTGGTTTAGATGAGACTTTGGACTTCGGGCTTTTGAGTTGATGCTGGATTAAGACTTTTGGGACTATTGGGATGGAATGAATACATTTTGCAAGTGAGAAGGACATAAATTTGGCAAGGGGCCAGGAGGAGAATTTTATGCTTTGGATGTGTCCCCCCAAAATTCATATGTTGGAAACTTGGCTGCCATTGTGGCAGTACTGAAAGGTGGGGCCTTTGGGAGGCAATTGGGTCACAAGGACAGAGCCTTCACGAATGGATTGGTGTTGTTACTACAGGAGTGGACTCCTGATAAAAGGGTAAGTTTGGCTGCCATTGTCTGTCTGTTTCATGTACTAACTTCTGCCTTTCACTTTTCCATCATGGGATGAACTTCACCGGATGACAGTGCCATGCTCTTGGACTTACCAGCCTCCAGAACTGTGAGCTGAATAAACGTCTTTTCTTTAAACATTACCCAGTGTGTGGTATTCTATTATGGCAGCACAAAATAGACTAAGACAGCTGGTTGTGTTGATAATGCCATTTATTTAATGCTGGTTACATCATTACTCATGATGCTGCACAATTCTTCACTCTGCCTACAAATACTGGCTTCATAACTCAAAGTTTGTTCCTGTGCTTCTTTAGTGATGACACCAATGGCAAGTTTTGCTTACAGTATGCAGAAAAATATGAATAAAATTTCACCGATCAGAGTTTTATATGTATGTTTATAACAATATATCATCCAACCACATCTTCTCTTGAATTCTTTAGGTCATAATCACTGAATTCCTAGAAGGTGATCTCTTTCAGTGTTGACTGCACCCCTGCCTTCCACACACTGAAACCAGTTGTCAGGGGAGGGAGTGGATAGGCTCAGGGCCCATGGGTGGAGCAAGAAGAGAAGTTCCATTCATGTAAGGAACATTTGGCCCTCACCTGGAACAGCTTAAAACCAACCCAGTGTCTCATGAGATCACTATATTGATCAGAGGCAAGAGAGGACATTGATTGTAAAAGCTGGTTGGCATTACAGCATAAAGGTCTTGAATGGAGAAGATAGACATGGCCACTTCTGGGGGATTGCCTGACATGTGGTACAAAGCCTTAGAGAGGGGTGAACACCCTGTACCAGCTGGAGGTGGGGGACCCCAGCATTCAGGTTAAAGGATGCATCCACTCTCATTATTGTGTCATGCCAGAGGTGGCACTGTGGTCATAAATGTGGTGAGAGCCAGGGCATTGACCCACACAGGTGGCTCAACCTCAAGCATTGGTGGTGAACTGTTAGTAGCCCAGAGTTCTGAACTCATATATCCAATGTGAATCACCCCAAATTAGCCAATCAGTACCATTCTAGTGGCCCAGTATTGTTCAATGCCATAAAATAAATTCTGTGCTAGTCAGCAGAAGCAATCTACTTGTCAGGTTGCCCTGGACAACCCCATAGGCATGAGCCCTGAAGCGCCTCAGGGCATTTGGCCAACCACACAGATCAAGAGGTGGGTCATAGAGTACTCTGAAGAGAAACCAACTGGGATGATCCCGGCCACTGAAGAGGACTTAGAATGTTTCAAGAAGAGCACTTAAAAGTGTGGGGTCCCCTGAGAATCTGGCCTAGGGCCTGAGCTAGGGACCCTGCTTGCCTAGGTCTTAGGGCAGATTGTGTAATAAAGTAGAGATGATCTTATATTCTTTGCTACTGCTACCATTGAGAGGTGGAGTCTAGTTTTATTCCCTCTAAACTTGAGCTGGCCTTAATGACTTCCTGGACCAATAGAATGTGAAAGAAGTGAAATTCTGGGATTTTCAAGGCCAGGTTATAAGAAGCCCTGCAGCTTCCACCCAGCTTCTAGCAGCACTCACTCTGGGAGCCCCAGCCATCATGGAAGAAGCCCAGCAACCTGAGGCCATCATGCTGGAAAGGCCACGTGTAGGGGCTCCCGTTACCATTCCCAGCTGAGTCCAGCCTTCCAGCCATTCCCACCAAGGCATCATACATGTGGGCAAAGCCATATTGTACTCTCTGTGTCTATCTGTCAGCTGAATCCAACTCTGTGACCTCTGTAGACTCCATCCGAAATAGAATTGCCCAGCTGAGCCTCTGGTTGAATTCCTGTCCCACAAAATCAAGAGATATAGTAAAATGGATGAATTTTAAGCCACTGACTTCTGGGCTAATTTGTTATGCAGCAATAGATAACCAACCTCAAAGAGTTTCTCATGTAGTTGGGATGAGAGGGTACAGGGCTTATGAAAATATAACAGTGCAAGACAGTGTATGAGTGTGTAATGAGTAGTAAGGACAATTAAGTTCTATCAGAATGCAGGAAAGAAAGATCCCTTTGAATTATTATGACAAAGGAAGACTTTCTAGAGTAGATGTGATTTCAGCTGGACCTTGAAATACAAGGATGTATGGAAAGGCAGGCACAGGGCATTCCTGGCAGGCAGTGAGATAAAGTTGGAAAGTGTATAGGTAGGCCCAGGAGGCAATCTGTGTGGTTCCTCTTGGCTAAGGCAAAGAGTTTCTTTTCTTTCCTTTTTCTTTTTCTTTTCCTTCTTTTTTTTTTTTGAGATGGAGTCTCGCTCTGTCGCCCAGGCTGGAGTACAGTGGCATGATCTAAGCTCACTGCCACCTCCGCCTTCTGGGTTCAAGAGATTTTCCTGCCTCAGCCTCCCGAGTAGCTGGGTCTACAGGCATGCACCACTACGCCTGGCTAATTTTTTTGTATTTTTAGTAGAGACAGGGTTGCACCCTGTTGGTCAGGCTGGTCTCAAACTCCTGACCTCAAATGATCTGCCTGCCTTGGCCTCCCAAAGTGCTGGGATTACAGACATGAGCCACTATGCCTGGCCAGGACAGAGAGCTTCTGCAGTGGAGGAAGATGGAATTAGACTGGTGAGTCAGTCATGTCACAGACAGGAAAAATGTTTCGCCTCCACCCTGTGACCATGGGTAGTATCTGACAGGCTTTTGGCCTCAGGTAATGGGATGAAGTTGCATTTCAGGAAAATCAATGTGATGACATGTTTGCACCTTTACCTGAACTTCAGGAAGTGCCCCACAGTTATAGAGTTCCAGAATTCAGCAACCCAAGTCATAGTTAGTGTGTTTGTTCCCTTTGTGATGAGACAAACCTGAAACACATCTCTCTGAAGAGGACTTTTGGTCTAACTTGATGAAACTTAATTCTTATCTCTGGAACTGTATTAATTTGTTGTGTCTCTCTAGCCATCTCAACAAGACGAAATAGAATAATTCTTTTTTTTTTTTTTTGAGATAGAGTTTCGCTCTTGTTGCCCAGGCTGGAGTGCAGTGGCATGATCTCGGCTCACTTCAACCTCCACCTCCCAGGTTCAGGCGATTCTCCTGCCTCAGCCTCTAGAGTAGCTGGGATTACAGGCGCCCACCACCACACTTGGCTAATTTTTGTATTTTTAGTAGAGACAGGCTTTCACCATGTTGGCCAGGCTGGTCTCAAACTTCTGACCTCAGGTGATCCACTTGCCTCGGCCTCCCAAAGTGCTGTGATTACAGGCGTGAGCCACCGCGCCCAGCTGAAATAGGATAGTTCTATTTTCCCTTCTCTTAAACTATTAGTGGCCCCTCTACTCTCCTGGCCTGGTCACTCCCCTTCCCAGCGCACTTTTGGATTCTTTTTCCTCCTGGCCCCCCCTGCTATTGTGTGTCCCACCTGTGCCAATGCTCACATGCCACCTTGCACAGTTGGTGCCAGCTGTGGCTGTGTCCCACTTCCCCTACTAAACTATGAGAGTGCATCGAGATGCCCTCATCATTCTTCAGCCACCCCCTCCACTTTCAATCATCCTCTTCAAAGTTCCCCAAAAGATATTTCTAAAACACAGAGTAGGCTGGGTGTGGTGGCTCACACCTGTAATCCCAGCACTTTGGGAGGCCGAGGCAAATGGATCACCCAAAGTCAGGAGTTTGCGACCAGTCTAGCCAACACGGTGAAACCTGTCTCTACTAAAAATACAAAAATTAGCCGGGCATGGTGGCACACGTCTGTAGTCCCAGCTACTCGGGAGGCTAAGGGAGGAGAATAGCTTGAACCCAGGAGGCAGAGGCTGCAGTGAGCCAAGATCGTGCCACTGCACTCCAGTCTGGGCAACGAGTGAGACTCTGTCAAAATAAATAAAAATAAAAAAGTAAAAAATGAATCACAGTGTTGGTGCCTTGCCATGCTAAGCCTTTTGATGGCACCCTGGTGTCTAGAGAACACGGTAATATCCTCATCGTGGCAGACAGAGCCCTCCGTACTGGCCTCATCCTGGTCATTTCTGCTATCCTAACTAGAATAATTGCAGCTCTCCTCACAAGGCCTTTGTGTCTTCTGGCCTTTGTATGCATTGTTCCCTGTGCTTCAAACACCCTTCCCTCTGTCTCAGGCCTAAGCTATTACTGTTCGTTCTTCAAGTCCCATTCTGAATTCACCTTCCTTGGGGCACGGCCCCAACCCCTAGGCTGGGCTAGAACCCCTCCCCCATGCTCCCTTAGCACTGGTGCTCCCTCTCAGCACTTGTCACAGGGGTCCCAGTTGTCCATTCACTAGCCCGAGGACGGAAGATGTGTCTTGCATCCCTGCATTTTCCCGGCATCCAGCTCAGTGCCCAGTGTGAGGTAGGTGCTTGTGAAATTTCTGTTGCCTGGAAATGGACTCCATTTCATTAACTCATTCTCCTAAGTATCCTACCTGCTTGGCATTTCAGAAATCTAGAATTATTTGGAAGTCGGCTTTTGGGCGATTAAAAACCACCCGCAGCAGTGGAGCTATTCTTGCTGGAAGAGCTGTCACCTGGAATCAGTGCAGAGTGCCAAATACAGTGCCTTCCCTTTAGGCACTGGGACAGCCGTGGCTAGTTCTGTGCTCCCATCTGCCTCATGGGAGGCAGGACAGGCATCACCATGCCAGTTTTCTAGACAAGGACACTAAACTTCAGAGAAATTAACTCTCCTGCCCAAGCTGGCCAAGCTTGTTGGTGGCAGAAGGGGACTAGGACCAGTCCTAGTCTAGTTTATGCTGTCATAAACCACCCTCCAGGTAGCTGCTGGATCATCTGGCCTTTGTGACCCAAAGAGGGCCGAGTCACACAGATAAACAGGACACCTCTGATGGCTTCCATTCTGGACAGCAACAATGACCCCAGTCACTCCCACTCCAAAGCCAGGGAAACATCATCTTGTCACCTCTGGATTTCTCCTCACCCCCTTGGGTTAAAGCTGAGCAGACAGGGTGGCACTTCTGAATTCAGAGGCTGCAATGAGCTGAGAAAAACAAGCTTCTGTGGCCCCCTCCAGGACCCACCAAGTAGAGGGGATGTTGCCCCAGGTGCTGCAGGAGGTGGGAAGGGGACTCCAAGGAGGTTGTCCTCCCTAGAAAGTCCATCAGCAAATTGTCTCATGTAGCCATAACAGCCAGGAGCAAGGCAGGGGAGGAGGGTTTTGTCTAAGGAAAACCAGTGTATTGTAAACAGGATAAAAGGGGCTGGAAAGCCCCACTTATCACTGACTAATGTGTCCCCAGGTCATCGGGGAGCTGGACCCCTACCAGCAGCCCTGAGGAGGGAAAGAATTCCCGATTAACCCCGTCACCTGTGAGCTGGGCCAGGGCAAAGGTCTGACTTTTTCTCTTGCTAAACGATTCCCATGGTCATTAGGCATTCGCAGGGCTCAGCAGCATTTCTAGGAAGCCCTCCCAGACTAGAGAAATGCCTTCTGCACCCGCTGCTCTTTGGGGCCATACGGAGCAGGGAGTAGGTGTACACATCCTTGGGACGGCAGGAGAGGAGGTCTGAGGAAGGCAGAGGTGGCGTGAGGCTGGGGGAAGCTGCAGGGGGAGGATGGTGGTCTTCTAGTCAATCGTAGGGGTGGAACAGGCTTGTGTGTCACATCGAGCGAGGGGGGTTGGCCTAGTTTAGACTTGAAGGGCTGGCTGAGAGATCGGTTTCTCTGGGCTGTCACTAATAATGATCTCGTTCCTTCCTTATGAGCTCCTTATATCCAGGTATCTTAATTTATATTTATTTATTCTATTTATTTTGAGACAGAGTCTCCTTCTGTCACCCAGGCTAGAGTGCAGTGGCGTGATCCTGGCTTACTGCAACCTCCGCCTCCCAGTTCAAGTGATTCTCCTGCCTCAGCCTCCTGAGTAGCTGGGACTACAGGCGTGTGCCACCATATCTGGCTAATTTTTATATTTTTAAGTTGAGATGGGCTTTTACCATGTTGGCCAGACTGGTCTTGAACCCCTGACCTCAGGTGATCCACCCACCTCAGCCTCCCAAAGTGCTGAGGTTACAGGCGTGAACCACAGCGCCCAGCTATCTTAATTTGCAGATGAGAAACAACACTGAGACTCAGCCAGGTTACATAAAGCACCCAAAGCTGCGCAGCAGGCAGATGGCCAACTGAGACCTAAATTTAGGCCTCACTGACTCCTAGCTTGGTCATGTAAGCACCAGTTGGATCAGATACACCAGGTCAGTACTGAAGTGTGAAGACTTCTGAGGGATGCTTGGATCATCTGAGTTCTGCCCTCCTCTCAGTGTACCTCACCCCTCTGGGGAGGCTTCTTTGGTTATCTCTATCTCCTTTTGGGACCCCATTTTCCGGGACCATTAAGATGTGGGATAGTAGAGAGTTCAGTATTTTCAGACACAAAGGCTGAGTCTGATTCTCCAAGCTGGTCCCTTTGGACAAATCAATTAATTCCTCTGAAACTCATTTTCTTTATCTTTAAGAAGGAAGCAATACTACCCATTCTATGTACTTCACTGAGTTGGAAGAGAATTAAATGAGAAGGGGCATGAAAGGGCTTTCCATTTTGAGTGTTATCGTCACAGTGATTGTCACAGGTGCTCCTGATCATTTCCCTCTGCACCCACCTTCCTCTCCAAGCATCCTGCCTTCACATTCACCTGCCTCGGCACCACCATATGCATGTCATGCTCCTGCTCAGGAACCATCAGTGGCTCCCTGCTCCTGCTTCCTTAGCTTGGAATCCTGCCTTCCCCAGACCAACCCACCTCTACCTCCCAAAGTTGGAGCCTCTGCTTCCCTGCCCTGCCTGAGCTGACCGTGGGCTCAAGACATGGATCCTATGCTGGGTGCTCTAATACACTGTGTTTTCACACCTGTATGCCTTTGCTGGCTCCCTAAAGTGATTTGTCCCTGCTTCCAAGCTGGCTCAGATCCCATCTCCTCCTCCAGCAGCCTTCCCGACCACTCAGCCTGTGGCAGCCTTTCCACTCCCTTGCCTTGATTGTTCTTGGCATTCACCTTGCTGGAGTGTTGACTTTCCACACGTAATCAGTCTCCAGGTTGGATCATATGCTTCTTGAGGACAAAGAGGTGCGTATGTCTTTCCATGAATCTGCTCAACTACTCCAAGCTAGACAGGTGATGGCTAAGAGGACGTCTTCAGGAATTACTCCATTTCCACGTGGGATTAGAAGATGCCTTACCCCACCGTGAGAGCCACTAGAGCAGCGGCACTTGGAGGATCTGGCACACTGGAGGGCTGAATAAACATCGGTGAATTGACTCCAGCTGTGGCAGGCCAATGTGGAAGCGGAGGTTGTTTTTGGGAGGTGGCAAAGAGTGCCAACCCAGAGGTCCTCTATTCTACAGCACCACAGGGCTTGCCCTGAGCATGCAGGAGATCCTGTATCATCCCGACTGACCCATGCCACTCAATGAGTCCTTGGGGTTTCAAGGGGGAAGTGGGAGATGGGGGTATTGAGTAATTGCCTTCCTGCTCATTTTCCCACAGGGAAACGGAGGCCCAGAGCAGGGATGTGATCTGCCTGATTGTGCAGAATTCAGAGCCCAGCTGGAACCTGCATGTCCTGACCCCCATCCAGTGCCCACCTTCCTACTCTACGCTGCCTCTTGGGTGACACACACAGCAGCAAGTGAGCCCTGCAGACAGAGACATTCTAGAACCCAGGCCTGGGACCAACGCTCAGGAGCCATACTCTCAGCTAGATTGCCTTCAGCCTGCCAGGAGGAGGAGCAGCCCAGCCCAGACTGAAAGCCTCCAAGGAGGAAGTTCTACCAGCTTCTCCATGCCTCCAAACCCACTGTACCTTGTGCATTCCATCTGGAATTTTCTTCTGTTGAAAGGAAGGTGCTGGGTGGGAGGAGGAGGGAGAGGATAAGGAAAAATAACTAATAAATACTAGGCTTAATATCTGACACAAGTTTATGTATGTAACAAACCTGCACATGTACCCCTAAACTTAAAAGAAAAGTTAAAAAAAAAATAAAGGTGCTGTTGCCATGACCCAAGCCACACTGTCTAGAGCTGTGCCATCCAATACACTAGCTGTTAGCCACATGCAGCTCCTGAGTACTTGAAACGTGGCTAGAGCAAATAGAGATGTGATGTCACTGTAAAGCATACACTGGCTTTCAAAGACAGTACAGAAAAAGGTAAAAAGGTAAAATATTAATATCCTTAATATTTATGTTTTATGTTGAAACAATATTTTTCATCTGTATTGAATTAAATAAAATATATTAAGATTAATTTCATCTGCTCCTTTTTCCATTTTAAATATGCCATCTAGAAATTTAAAATTAAATACATGGCTCATATTAAATATATGCATCCTCCCAGGCACAGCGGCTCACTCCTGCAATCCCGGCACTTTGGGAGGCAAATGCAGGAGGATTGCTTGAGCCCAGGAGTTCAAGACCAGCCTGGGCAACATAGCTAAACCTCATCTCTACAAAAAAATTTTAAAAATTAGCCAGGTGTGGTGGTGCACACCTGTGGTCCCAGTTACTTGGGAGCCCAGGAGTTGGAGGCTGCAGTGAGCCACGTTTGTGCCATTGCACTCCAGCCTGGGTGACAGAGTGAGTGAGACTCATGCTACATTTCTATGGCTCAGGGCTGGTCTGGATTGTAACCTTTGGCCTCTGATGAGACTACAGGCTCCTGGAAGGCAGAGCTGCCTTGGATGGTACTTCTTCCACCAGATCCACCTCTCCCAGCCTGAAAGCCCAGGGCCTCCACATACTGATGTACAAAGTGGGTCCCTAATTTTCCAGACTGAATAGCTCCTCTATTTGGGCTCCTCTGAGGTCCCTCAGATCAAAAGAGTGGATCTCAGAGTGGGGTATGAGGGCAGTCCACGCGAGCTTTCTGTTGGAGGTGAATGGGACTTTCAGGTTAGGGCCAGAGTGAGGCACAGAGGCCCCTGGGAGGCACTGACTCTCCAGAAGGTGCAGGTGCTGACCCTGGGGATGTGGCCTGTCTTCCCCTGCTCCCAGCATGGCAGGCTTCAATATGGTTCTTTCATTGGCAGCCAGACGGTGGCCACATTTCTGCAGAAGTCCACAGCTGAACTCACAGCAGTCCCCAGGGTGGTCCTAATGGCTCCCACCCCCTCGGGCAAAATCCCCACTCAACATCTACCAAGCTAGCCTGTGCCCTTCTCTCTCCCACACCCGGCCTCAAATAAGCCAGACCGATGCAGGTTCTCGGAGGCCAGGCAGTCAGGGGCCCTTCCTCCCTTACCCTATTTTCAGTGCCTCCAGGAGACAAGCTGCATTAATGGCGATCATTTTGCAGCTTTGAAAGGGAAGCGCCCAGGACCCTGAGGCATAGGGTGAGAGGAGCCCTCTTGAGGAGAGGGCCAGACAGCAGGCATCCCTCAGAGGCCCCCTTCCTGCTGCAGGCCATGGGGCCAACGTGTCCTGACACTGACAGGCTTCCTTGCACAAGCCAGACCTCACAGAGTGAGGGGGGCAGTAGGGGAGGAGGACACAGAGACTGGAGGACTGGGGGCTCATCTATCACGAAGCGTCAAACAGCAGGGCCATAGCAGCCTCTGCAGCTCACCCACCCTCCAAACCTTAGCCTCCTGGAATCAAGCACATTCCACCGTTGGGGGATTAGGGGGTCGGTAACCCAGGCTGAGCTGCCCCCCCAGCCTGCTCTCCCACAGTGCCGAGACTGAACTCCTCTACCCACCATTCCCAAATGGAGTTGTGGTTAAGGGGCCCAGGGCAAAATAGAAATTGATGGGGCCTTTTTGTCTGCTCCTGTTTTTCAGAAAATAGCGCACACACTTTTTTTTTTTTTTTTTAAGACAGGGTCTCACTCTGTCTCCCAAGCTGGAGTACTGTGTCACGATCATGGTTCACTGCAACCTCAAACTCCTGGGCTCAAGCGATCCTTCTTTCTCATCACCCATCCCCCCACCCCGAGTAGCTGGGAACACAGGCACGCACCACCATGCCTACCTAATTTTTGGGTTTTTTTTTTTTTTTTTTTTTTTTGTAGAGATGGAGGTTTCACTACATTACCCAGGCTAGTATTGAACTCCTGAGTTCAACTGATCCTCCCGCCTCAGCCTCCCAATCTGCTGGAGCCACAGGTGTGAGCTCTTTAAAAAAAAAAAAAAAAAAAAAAAATTAAGGGAGCTAAATTGCACTGAGGGTCTCCAAAGTCTTATTTATGCCAAGAGCTGGGGCTGGAGAGAAAGAGGGGCTGCTCAGATAAGAGCAGAGGACCAGCAGTCCTTCCCACCGAGCCCAAAACCTGTGCCTGAAGCACAAGGGTCAGCTGGCCCCAGGTGCCCCGAGTACTCACTGCCACGGTCAACCTCTCTTTACCAGGTGGGTCCAGAGCATGACATTTCCGCTTCTTCTTCCTCCAAGGGAAGCCCCACCTGGGGAATTGCAGTCCTGGGAACAGCTAGGCCCGGAAGAGCCCCAAGCCTTGACAGTGGCTCATAGAGCCATCGGAAAGGCCTGTGTTTGAATCCTGGCTCAGCCCTCTGCTGTCTGTTGACCTCGGCAGGCTACTTGAATGATCTAAGCTCCTCTTCCCTTCATTGGCAACTGCTTCTAGAATATGTACTCCTGGTGGAGTGGAAAGCCATCTTGTCTTGCTATCAGAGAGACCTGGGCTGGGCCAGTGACTGGCTGTGCATCTTTATACAACTCACTCTTTACAACTTTATACTACTCTGACCTTCAGTTTCCTTATGAGTTTTTTGTGACGACTAAATGAAATCATGTACTTGAGAGTACCTGATTAGTGAGCTCCAGGTAGGACCCTGTGACAGTGCCTGGCACACATATGGTGTTCAAGCAATGCTTTTATTTTTGTGCCTCTGGGAGGTGGCATTGCATATTAGGTAAAAGCCTCAACTCTGCAGCCTGAATTCAGATCTGGGCTCTGCTGCTTACTAGATGGGTGATCTTGGGTAAGTTGCTTAACCTCTCTGTGCCTCAGCCTCTTCCTATATGAAGTGGGCATAATCAGAGCACCTTTCTCATAGGGTTGTTATGAGGCTTATATAATATCAGTTCATAATTATAAAGGGCACATGATACATGGTATTGGAGTGTTATATTAAGTAAAATTAAATTAGCCGGGCATGGTGGCATGCACCTGTAGTCTCAGCTACTCGGGAGGCTGAGGCATGAGGATGATGGCTTGACTCCAGCTGTTGAAGGCTGCAGTGAGCTATGATCTCACCACTGCAGTCCAGCCTGGGTGATAGAGCAAGATCATGTCTCTTAAATAAATTTAATTTAATTTTTAAAATAAAATTTATTCCCCACCATCCTGGCCTAGACATGCTCATCACCTGTCTGCTGGCCGGGGTTCAGGCCTTTTGCAGGCCCTGTCCTGTTAGTTCAGGGAAGTCCTTTCCGACCTTGTGTCTATTTTTTATGGGAGAGGTGAGGGAGCCATGCTCCAGAAGAGGCTGGGTGAAGGCCTTGACTTAGCCTCTGGTCCTTGCCTCCCACCCCACCCATCAGCCTGGTCAGAAGCCAGGACACAGAGCTCCTTCATGGGCTGGATCTTGGGAGTGGGGGCTGGGCTGGGCTGAGTGAGCTGCTCCTCACTGCTCAGGAAGAGAATGACAGGCAGGGAACACATTCGTAACCACCCAGCGGTCAGCACAAAGGTGGCGCAGGAGGAGCTTCCTCTTCAGGAGGAAGGGAGAAGGTCGGCAGCCCATATCCGGCCCTGCCTGTTCCTCCCAGATGCTGTGGAAAGATGTCCTGGTCACTCCGTCATTGCTGGGCGGGGTCTTTCCTTCACACTGGGGCAGGTCCCTTTGAGGACCCTGGTCTGCAGGGCTGGGCACATACTCACAGGCACACAATACCCTTACCCCATCCCCCACCGCACACACATACACGCACACACACACACAGAGTACAGAGGTAAAGCAACTGATTAATGACTTGGCTGTTTATCTTCCAGGGGGCTGTTCCAGGCTGCAAGTCCATACCATCTGATGCACACCGGGCTGTTGGGGATGATGGCTTAGCTGTCGGTGCTCATTGCCCAAAAGGTCAAGGTCATGCGTCAATCCCTAGTAGGGCCATAGATTTTCATCTCTTTCATAGCCACAGGTGCCATCCTGCACCAGGGCTTGCTCTCTTCTTCATGTGTGACATGTACAAAAGGGAACAACTTACGACTCAGCTGAAGGATGAAACGAAGTCTTCTTGCTGCTGCCCACTCTTGCTGGAAGTGGGTTATTCCAAGCATCATCTTTAAAGGGGACTATAAATTCTGTGACACAGGCTGTCTAAGAAGGTCATCTCGGCCAGGTACGGTGGCTCACGTCTGTAATCCCAGCACTTTGGGAGGCTGAGGCAGGTGGATTACCTGAGGTCAGGAGTTCAAGACCAGCCTGGTCAACATGATGAAACCCTGTCTCTACCTTAAAAAATACAAAAATTAGCCAGGTCCGTGGTGGTGGGCACCTCTAATCCCAGCTACTTGAGAGGCCGAGGCAGGCAGAATCGCTTGAACCCGGGAGGCAGAGGTTGCAGTGAACTGAGATGGAGCCATTGCACTCCAGCCTGGGCAACAGAGCGAAACTCCATCTCAAAAAAAAAAAGAAGGTCTTTTCTCTAGGGCCACTGCCATTCCCTTTTATCCAATGTAGAAACTGAGGCTTTGGAACAAATGGAGACCTGCCCAGAGATCCCACAGCTGGTTTCTTTACAGTGGGGATGGACAACTCCTGCTTTGTGTATTGGGAGGTGGAGACCCGGGAGGGGCCCCAAAGAGATGGGAGTGCCCCATCTTCAAGGCAGAAGCAGAGTTCTGCAGGAAACCCCAGGCAAGGACATTGTTTCTGAGGCCTTTGTTGGGAAAGTTTCCTGTCATCTCCAAGTAGAGAACAGGCCTGTGTTCATGTGAAGGCTTTATGCAAGTATCCTGAGTTTGAAACTTTATGCCTCTTCAGTCCACTCTAACCTGAATTGAGAATACAATAACTAGAAGAGCAGATGCTGGGATAAGGTTGCCATGAGAGATGGTGAGCTCCATCCACACATTCATTCATCCATCTACCTACCCACTCACCTGCACATCTACCCACCCACCTATCCATCCAACCAGCCAGCCAGCTACCCATCCATCCATCCATCCATCCATCCATCCATCCATCCATCATCCATCCAGCCAGCCAGTTACCCATTAATCCATCCATCCATCCATCCATCCATCCATCCATCCATCCATCAATCCATCCATCATCCATCCAGTCATCCATCCATCCATCCATCCAGCCAGCCAGCCAGCCAGCCACCCAGCCACTCACACACCCACCCACCCATCCATCCATTTATCCAGCCAGCCAGTCAGCCATCCACCCATTCACCAACCACATCCATCCACCCATCCACCCCATCCATCCACCCATCTACCCATCCATCCACCCATCTACCCATCCATCCACCCACTCATTTACCCACCCACCCATTCATCCACCCATCCATCCACCCACCTACCCATCCAGTCACCCATACATCCATCTACCCACCTTCCCCCCCACCCATACAACCAGCTAGCCAGCCACCCATCCACCCATCTACCCACTAATTCATCTGCCCAGCCACCCAGCCACCCAGCCACCCTACACATCCACCTACCCAGCCATCTATCCAATCTACCCAGTCACTCACCCACCCATCCATCCACCAACTCATCTATCTAACCCCCATCCACCCACCCAAACATTTATCCAGCCACTCATCCACCTAGCCAGCCAGCCACCATCCACCCACACACACACCCAACCCTTTCATCCATCTACCCACTTATCTACCCAACCACTCATTCATAACACTCATACAGCCACCCATTCATCCATCTACCCACACACTCATCCCTACATCCACCACCTATCCATCATCCACTCATCTACCCACCCACCCATCTATCCACCCCACCCATCCATCCATCCACCCACCCATCCAACCACCCCACCCATCCATCCACTCACCCACCCATTCATCCATCCATCT
The DNA here is from genome assembly GCF_006542625.1 of Nomascus leucogenys. Taxonomy (NCBI): domain Eukaryota; kingdom Metazoa; phylum Chordata; class Mammalia; order Primates; family Hylobatidae; genus Nomascus; species Nomascus leucogenys. Next base: position 30,497,284 of record NC_044399.1, on the reverse strand, counting down.
ACCCCCCAAGCCACCCATACATCCATTAAGCCATCCACCCATACATCCACCCACCTGTTGAGCACCCATAATAAGCCAGATTTGGTGTAGGGTACTGGAATCCAGAGAGGTGGAAGCCATGGTTCTTACCTTCCAATTGTTTTCCAGTGAGAGTGACAGCATCAATCAGGATACAAGTACCTGGAAGCCCTACCTGAAATAAGAAGGAAAATTTATTTCACATAAGAAGGCCAGAGGTAGGGAACCTCTGGATTGGTCAATTCAGGGGCCCAAAGGCATCATTGAGAATTTTTCTGCTTGACCCACCCTCCAAGTGCCTGCCAGGTCAGCTCATGGTGCCAAGGGGCTACCACACATCTGGGGACTGCAGACCATTCCTGTAATAACTGAAGTATAAGAGAAACAGTTTCTTCTTGCATTTTTTTTTTTTTTGAGACAGAGTCTCACTCTTGTTGCCCAGGCTGGAGTGCAATGGTGCAATCTTGGCTCACTGCAACCTCCACCTCCTGGGTTCAAGCGATTTGCCTGCCTTAGCCTCCCAAGTAGCTGGGATTACAGGCATGCACCACCATACCTGGATAATTTTGTATTTTTAGTAGAGACAGGGTTTCACCATGGTGGCCAGGCTGGTCTTGAACTCCTGGCCTCAAGTGATCTGCCTGCCTTGGCCTCCCAAAGTGCTGGGGTTACAGGCATGAGCCACCATGACTGGCCCCTTCTTGAATCCTTTTTTGAGAAAGGAGACCTTTCTACAGTCCCAGGCAGAACTTCCCTTCAACTGTCATTGGCTAGCACTGCATCTATGTGCAAATTAGTCTCTGAAAAGGAAAAAGGAATAACCACACCTGGCTTAGGTGAGTCATGATTTACCCCTTAGCTGGAGATGGTGATCCCTTCCCCAAAGGAGAATGGGTATCTGATCAAAACCAGGGCTCTCTCTATCAGGAAGAAGGGGAAACTGACCATTGGGTTGGCTACTCATGGTATCTGTGGGCAACCAGGTGAAAGATCTAAATGTTTTGTGTTTCTTCCTCACCCCAGAAGCAGCATGATAAACTCATTCCTGGCTTTCTCAGCAACCCCCCACCCAAGCACCCACTCTGCCTGTTTGTTTTTCCCCCTGGACTGACTGCTTGGCCACAAACTGCTCCTTGTTTGTTGTTAAAACTTGGCCAAGTGAAAACTTCCTGCCATAGCATTTTCTCTCTCTCTCTGTCTCTATCTTACACACACACACACACACACACACACACACACACACACACACACACTATTCCCTTATCAAGATTTCAACTGAATTACTCTGAATATCTCATCTTATGGGGAACGTAAGTTTCAGCACATTGCACCCTCCACATCACAGACATTCCCCATCTATTTCTGACAAGGTTAGCACAAGTAGGCATCTATGAGCCTCCATTTCTTCACAATCAATTTACAGCTGAAGACTGGGCTTGATCTAAAGCATGGGAAAAAGAACACCTAAACTCATGTGCACCACCCAGACTTCCCAGAAGGAAGATGCTTCAGGAGGGCAGCATCCAGGGAGGGAAGGAGGCTGCTCACCTCATTGGGTCAACACCAGGCACCAGAAGGAATCCCAATGGTAAAGATCTTGCGGCCCGGTGCCATGGCTCATACCTGTAATCCCAGCACTTTGGAAGGCTGAGGTGGGTGGATCACCTGAGGTCAGGAGTTTAAGACCAGCCTGGCCAACATGGCAAAACCCTGTCTCTACTAAAAATACAAAAATTAGCTTAGCATAGTGGCGGGCGCCTGTAATCCCAGCTACTCGGTAGGCTGAGGCAGGTTGAATCACTAAAACCTGGGAGATGGAGGTTGCAGTGAGCCGAGATTGCGCCATTGCACTCCAGCCTGGGCGACAGAGTGACACTGTGTCTCAAAAAAAAAAAAAAAAAAAAAAAAATTCTTGCTCCATTTAGCCCAGAGACAGTACAAGGCAGCTGACATTGTGGGGGAAACCAAAGGATTTGCTGCACGTGACTCAATTGCCTTAATCATGAAGAGACATCAGACTGGACCTATTGCTTGGGATTCTGATGTTCTCTTCAGCTTCTTTCCCATTAGAAGGCTGGAGAACTTTCCTATGCCACCTATTGACACTGAATACAAAAATCAAGTCCCTCATGCAGACCTGCTTGCTCTATGTAACAGGGCCCTGGCTCCCTCATGGGTCTTAGCTTGTGTCACTCTCCCTGGCTGCCCCAGCTCCAGCTGCACTGGCTCTCTTGCTGTTCTTTAAATGTGCTGGGCTGGGCGCGGTGGCTCACGCCTGTAATCCCAGCACTTTGGGAGGCTGAGGCAAGCGGATCACCTGAGGTCGGGAGTTAAAGACCGGCCTGGCCAACATGGTGAAACACCGTCTCTATTAAAAATAGAAAAATTAGCCGGGCGTGGTGGTGCAAGTCTGTAATCCCAGATACTTGGGAGGCTGAGACAGGAGAATCACTTGAACCCAGGAGGCAGAGGTTGCAGTGAGCTGAGATCGCGCCACTGCACTTCAGCCTGGGCGACAGAGTGAGACTCCATCTAAAAAATAATAATAATAAAATAAAAATAAATAAATAAATAAATAAATAAATGTGCTGGGCTTATTTTCACTCCAGTTCCCTCTACCTCAAACATCTTCCTCCTATCTTAGCTCAGAAACCAGTTTTTCAGATAAATCTTCCTTTAATGCCTATGTTGGGCAGTCCTTCCCCCTTTATTTGATTAATTTCCATTGCATTACAGCTGATTGGGAAATACACTGTTTTTCGTTTATTTATTTCTTATCCACTTCCCCTCCCCACTAGAATGTAAGCCTCTGAGCACCAGGCCCTGGCTGTCTTGAGCCCCACTTTGTTTTAGGGCCCAGAGCACAGAGCTTGGCTTGTAGACGGTGTTCAGTAATGAGTAGCTAATGGTATCTCCAGGCCAAACCACCTTTCTGGGATGACATGGAAAGAAAAAAAAAACCACACACATCTGCCGCCAAAGTGCCTAATAAAGATTAGCTAGTATTATAGTGTCCCCACCCTACCTTGTACTGTACTGCTGAACACAGTGGAGTGAGTTGAATGTGAGAAGCGGGTATAGACTCCTTCCTAAATGTTGCTCCTTCTCCATCCAAACTCTTCACCATCCTCATCCTTTAAGGGTGATTGTACTTCCAGGGGGCTCAAGAAATAGAAAGGGCCAGGCACCGTGGCTCACGCCTGCAATCCCAGCACTTTGGGAGGCCAAGGCGGGTGGATCACCTGAGGTCAAGAGTTAGAAACCAGCCTGGCCAACATGGTGAAACCTCATCTCTACTAAAAATACAAAATTAGCTGGGTGTGGTGATACACACCTCTAGTCCCAGCTACTAGGGAGGCTGAGACAGGAGAATCTCTTGAACCCAGGAGGCAGAGGCTGCAGTGAGCCAAGATCACGTGACTGCACTCCAGCCTGGGCGACAGAGTGAGACTCCATCTCAAACAAAACAAAACAAAACAAAACAAAACAAACAAACAAAAAAATATATATAGAAAAGGATGGGAGGAGGTGGTGAAATCGTACTACTATTGAATTCCTACTACATCTAACAGTACCTATGCCTGTGCACTCCCTGTACCCCAGGCACTGTGCTGTGTGGATAAGATACAGATCCTTGTGCCCATTCTACAGATGAGGACTCTGAGACCCATGGAGGTTGAGTGACTTGTCCAAGGTCCCTGAAATAGAGGGGAATGAGCCGAGGTTGTACCCCTATAGTTTGACTGAAGAGTCTGTGCCCTTAACTACCCCCACTATATATCTCCTTAATCCCACGTGGGGTCACTGTAAGAATGAAATGCAATAGCAATCAACCTGCCTAACACAATTTCCTAGCATATTCTAAATAACAGTTCTATGGGGATAAAATTCACATAAAGTTCACCCTATTAAAATATACAATTCAGTGGGTTGTATGTACTCAGTGTATATTCACAGAGTTGTGCAACCATCACCACTAATTCCAGAGCATTTTTCATTACCTCCTCCCAAAACCCATACCTACTAGTAATCACTCCCATTCCCTCCTCCCCTTAGTCCTAGGCAACCACTAATCTGTTTTCTGTGTCTATGGATTTTTCTATTCTGGACATTTCATATAAATGGAATCATACAATATGTAGTGTTTTGTGTCTGGCTTCTTTCACTTAGCATTATGTTCTCGAGGCTGATTTATGTTGTCTGTGTGTCAATGTCAGTACTTTGTTTTTTTTTTTTCAGGCAGGGTCTCACTCTGTCACCCAGGCTGGAGTGCAGTGGCATGATATTGGTTCACTGCAACCTCTGCCCCCCGGGCTCAAGCCATCCTCCCACCTCAGCCTCCTAAGTATCTGGGACCACAGGCACATGACACCATACCTGGCTATTATTATTATTTTTTGTTTGTATTTTTAGTAGAGGCAGGGTTTTCACCACACTGGCCAGGCTGATCTCCAACTCTTAAGCTCAAGTGATCCGCCCACCTCAGCCTCCCATACTGCTGCAATTATGAGTGTGAGCCACTGCACCCAGCCGTGTGTCAGTACTTCATTCCTTTTCATGGTCAAACAATATTCCATTGTATGGATATACCACAATTTGTTTATCCATTCACAAGTGGATGGGCACTTGGATTGTTTCCACCTTTTCCTTATTATGAATAATGCCGCTATGAACATTCACATGGAAGTTCTTGCATGGATGTTTGTTTCAATTCCCTTGGGTGAATACCTAGGAATGCAATTGCTGGGTCATATGGTAACTCTATGTTTAACATTTTGAGGAACTGCCAGACTGTTTTCCAAAGAAGTTACACCAATTTACATTCCCACCAGCAATGGACGAATGTTTCAATGTATGAGGGAGGCTAGGTGCTGTTATTATGACTGGTTATTATTACTGTTGAAATAGGCAATTGTCTGACTCCCTGTTGAATCTGGCTCCATTAGGCAAGGATCCCACCTGAAACTCGAGGATTCCCAAGGCAAGAATCACCAGCGTGACTTTCATTTTTTGTTCAGCTGTCATTCCTCGTCCTCTGCTTCCTATCTTTCCTCCTGGCCCTAGTCTCTAACTCTCCTCCATTCCCAAGTTTAGTTTCCTTCTCCAGGTCTTACCTGTGCCCTCCTCACATATAGTGTCAGGCCAGAGATGAGGCTAGGTCTCATAAGAAGAGGCCATGGCCAGGGCGGGCAAAGAACAGCTGAGCAGCCCCCTTCCTGAGGCAACCTTGAACTTGGCAATGGAAACCCTTGGGGTAGCAGGCCAAGGCATCCCATAGGAATTATTTTAAATGTACAACATTTATTTGTTGATACTACTAAGATTTCAGTTGTTAACAGTTTGGAACTTTTTCTGTGCATGTTTTTGAGGCTCTGAGGCCGTCTATTTGTTGGCTGGGGGAGGGTGGGAGGTGGAAAGAGAAAGGTTCTTTCCCACATTTTCCTTGGGGTATCTCAGCAAGGTCACAGTAGTGCCCAACGCTGAAAAATGTGGAGAAAGGTTGGCCCTTGGGTGAGTGGGATGGAGGGGATGCAATTAGGATGGCCCAGGCCCTGTGATCCATTCCCAGTAATGCTGTGCTCTGTCTCCGGAACATTCATACAGCCTCCTCCAGGACACTCTTTGGCCGACTTCCCAGTGTATTTTCTGGAAAAAGAGGAGACCACATTAGAGGCCATGTACCCCCTCCCTCCCTGAGCAGTCCTCACCTGGGTCCTGGGTGTGCAGGACCCACCCACATGACACCTCTTGTTTCCTCTTTGGAAAGTTCACAGCCAGAACCCAGGACCCAGGTAGGAGAGAAGCAAGGGGTTCAGAAGTCTCCATGATATTTTGCTATGGAGCAGAGTCAATAAAGAAAGGTAGCCAGCATGGTGGCTTACACCTGCAATCCCAGCACTTGGGGAAGCTGGGGTAGGAGGATTGCTTGAGCCCAGGAATTTGAGACCAGCCTAGGCAACATGATGGTGAGACCCCATCTCTACAAAAATAAAAAATAAAAAACAAAAAATAAAATTAAAAAGGTACACTCAGAGCCTGCACAAGAAAAGCCATTCACCAAGCTCCATCACCCCAGGAAGCTTCTCAATCCAGTGTGAGTCCAAGGATGGACTCCACATCAGTGACTCTATGGCCCCCAATACTGGCTCATGGTGACCTAGAGTTCTAGTTTATGGCAGCTCTGGGTGGGCTCCTCCAGGGTTCTAGGTCCTATGTCCTGTGGTCCAAGTGGTTCCAGATGTCAACAACCCCAGGGGAAGGTGACCTTGGCTAATGGTAGCCTCGGATTCTAGGCATCGATGGTCCTGCTAATGACTATTGGAGACAGTGGCCCTAGACTTTGGTAGCCCTGGGAAATCTGGGTGCTGGTGATCCTGGGCATTACTGATGGAGGCTCCACCGTTCTACGTGCTGGCCACCTTCTGGAACTAGGTCTCAAGCCTGTAGGCATTGGCCGCAGCTGGTCAGAAACAAAGAAAGAGGAGCCAAGCCAGAGTCTGCCTGGTGACACTGAGCTGCTGCGCAAGCGTTCCTGGTACTCGAGCAGTCGCAGCAGATTCTTTTCTTCTGAAGTTCTTCTCTTTCTGTTTATCTAGCGACCTCCTCCAGGGGCACACCCACTAGCTTGTGGGTCTTCTGTAGTCCCCTCAGGAACCTGTGGGAGAGCCACGGTCTGTAGCACTTGACTTGAAGCTGGAAAGCCCTAGTAAGACCCAATAGTGTTGATTTGGGGACTTCTTTTGGCCTGGACTCTGGTGGGGGGTGTCTAGCCCTAGATGCCCTCAGGGGCCCAGGCCCATGCTGTGTGACTTTCTCTGCACACACTCCCCTCCTGCTTGGGCGCTGGAATCCAGGAGGAATAGGGGACAGTGAGTGGCAAAGACTGCCTTGTGGTGGGAAGGACGTCATTAGAAAGCAGCACATAGTCTGCAGATGGAGGGAAATAGGCAGGGCCAAGCTGTCGCTTTGCCTTGAGAGTGACGTGACCATGGCGGAGCTTGACCAGTTCACGACCTGTGCACTAACCTTGGTTTTTTTTTAATGTGTTTGTTTGAAACAGGGTCTCACTCTGTCACCAAGGCTGATCTCAAACTCCTGGGCTCAAGCAATCATCCTGTCTCAGCCTCCCAAAGTTCTGGGATTACAGGCATGAGCTGACACAGTACCTGGCCTTGGTCTGTCTGTCTGTCTGTCTTTCTTTCTTTCTTTCTTTCTTTCTTTCTTTCTTTCTTTCTTTCTTTCTTTCCTTTCTTTCTCTCTCTCTCTCTCCCTTTCCCTCTTTCTTTCTTTCTTTCTTTCTTTCTTTCTTTCTTTCTTTCTTTCTTTCTTTCTTTCTTTTTCTTTCTTTTTTGAGAGAGAGTCTCACTCTGTTGCCCAGGCTGGAGTGCAATGGCGCGATCTTGGCTCACCGCAACCTCCGTCTCCCAGGTTCAAGCGATTCTGCTGCCTCAGCCTTCCCAGTAGCTGGGATTACAGGCATCTGCCACCAGGCCCGGCTAATTTTTTTTTGTTTTTGATTTTTGGTGTTTGGTTTTTCATAGAGACGGGTTTTCACCATGTTAGCCAGGATGGTCTCGATCTCCCGACCTCATGATCTGCCCACCTTGGCCTCCCAAAGTGCTGGGATTACAGGCGTGAGCCACCGCGCCCGGCCTGGCCTTGGTCTTTCTTAATCCCCAGATGGAACCCCCGCTGCCCCCACCAGCTTCCCCTTCAAGACCCTGCCCAGCACCAGGCTCCCACCCCTCATGCTCAGATCAGGCCCTGCCCCCACTCGTCTCCTGGATCCTCAGACACCTGCAGTAGGACCAGGGGCTTGCCCAGCAGCAGATGGTTCCAAACAAGGCAAGATTCTTGGAGTAGCAGAAAATATTTCTGCACCCACCGTGTACCAGCATGGAGCCGTGGGGAAGCTGCTTTTCTGCAAAATGGAAGTAACAGGACCTGCCATGCGACGTTGCTGTGAGGACTGGTTAAATCAATTATCATTAAGAAAATAAAACTTAGGAAATTCCCAGGCACAACCTTTCTGAACCTCTGCATGACAGGGTAACGGCAATTATCTAGAGGCCTATTGAGAGAACCAAATAGTGACAATGGCGGGGACAGAATGCTCAGACAGGCCAGGCACCGTGTCAAGCACTTCACTGCATCATCTCAATCTTCACATCAGCCTCCATGGTAGGCACCACGGCCACTGACCCCACCTCACGGGTGAGAGCTGTGGCACAGAGAGGTTCCATCCTGGTAACACAAATGGGGAAGTTAGGATTTGACTCGTACAGCCCAGCTCCTGAGCCTGCGTGGTTAAGCCTCGGGCTGCAGCTACCTCAGAACTGGAAGCGCTTCATAAGGCTCCGCGTACAAGTTAGTTATTATAAGTCACTGTGGGGCTGGGGTGGGGGATCCCAGCCAGCAGCCTCTGCACTGACCGGTGGCTGAACCCAGGCTGGGCTGTCTGCCCTGGGAGCAGGGCGATGCCTGGGGACTGATGGCCCCGTGTCCTCTCAGCCGGGCGCTGGGAGGGCCTAAGGCCACCTTCCTGTGGTCTCTGCTGTGGCGCGGGCAGGGCCCACCACCAAGGAAGGTGGGATCTGGCCTGTCTGGGCAGGTCTGCTCTGCCGAGACCCGGCCAGCTCTCCAGTGGCTGGGATGCCCGAGAGCGGGCAGGCGAGCACGTCCCGTCCCGAGCACAGACCCCTGCCCGGGAGGCCCCGCTAATGACCCCGTGCATTCCGGCCTGCATGGCCCGGGAATTGGCTGTGGGCAGGCCCATTAGCTGGAATCCTCCCAACCTCACACATCAGAGTGGAGGGGGGAGAAGTGAAAAGTTGAAAAAGAGCTAATTATCGCTTTTATCAGAGCGGGTGGGTTGATGGGTCCTGCCCGAGGGCAGCTGGGACTGCATTAAAGATTAAACGCCAGGTGGGGGGAGTGAGCTCGTCATTCCACAGGAGGGGGGCCGGCAGGCGGCCCCACCGAGACCTGGTGGCAGGCGGCAGCCTTAGATCTGTCAGCCAAGCCCTCTGTCCCAGCACCCACCACAGCCACATTCCACCAGGGGACCCCCGCAGTGCCGGCACTTCCGCCCCATGGGGAGGGCAGCTGAAGTCCACGTTTGCTCCCTCAAGGGCTGTAGGGTTGGGGCAAGCCTAATTATCCAATCGGTAGGTTTCCTGGCACCTGTCTTAGGGGGACTTAATGACCCCTGCACATCAGCCAGTGACCTTCTGTGTAAACCTACATTGGAATCTTATGAGGCCTGGCAAAACCCAAGGTCGGGTAGGCTGACCCCCCTTGTTATTACAGAGCAAGAGCCCAAGGCCCAGAGAAGGAAAGGGACTCAGTCAATCACATTGCCCGCTGTGAAGTTAGTCCCATGAGGTTGCAAGTCCATTGAGGACGTGGCTGCATCTTCAGCACTTTATACCTAAGGTATTGAGATTAAAGGAACAGGGCGACTAGCTCAGAACAAAGCCAGGGTGAATTTATTATACCATCGCAACCCAACAGTGTTTTGTACGTTCGAGGTGTTTCACGGGTGTTTGTTGGCTGCGATCAGGGGCGGCACCTAAGTGGTCACAGTAGGCATTCTCCAAATCTTGGGGGCGAATTCACTGGCTGTAAATAGAAGATGAGTATCCTGGTCTGGAGTTACAAACCAAGCCATGGGTGAGCCAGCTGTGCTAACCCCGCCGCGCTCTGCGTCATTGTTTGTGTCTTGAAGAAGATGTCCACCAAGACACCTCCACGCCCACTTGAAGCGTGACATCCACTCTCTGGCCCCACCAGGGACCCTCAGCCTCTGGCCACCTTGGCTTTTTCCAGGCTCTGCCCTAGCTCAGGAGAATGAATTGGGCTCTTTGCTTCTTTCTTTTGCCAACAGTTACAGCAATCTTTCTAGACACCTCTAGAAGCCATGGCCTTCCAGTTTGTTTTTTTCAGGATTCCAACTTCAGCTTGGAACTCGATGGCTGTTCTTACATCTCCCCATGGTGAGGAGATTCTACAGGTGACATGTAGATACCCAAGTCAATGGGGTCCTGGCCTCCCCTACTCTGCTCATATACACTGCCCCACAGGCAGACACCCTCCACCCAAGATGATCTGGGCTAGACTGCCCTAGGAGAGACTCATAAATGCCTGGTGGGGAGAATGAAAGAGTCTGAGCGAAGACAGATAAAAAGGGTCTGAGGTCCATTAAGGACCCCAAGCTGTAACTACACTGGCCACATGAAGATACATGAGTTTGAGCAAAGATAGATAAAAAGGATCAGAAGTCCATAAAGGACCCCAAGCTGAAACTACAGTGGCCACTGTCCAAGAGGCCAGCCAACATGATGCTGGATTGCTATGAAAGATTTGAATACAGGAACCTACTCTTCAGAACCAGGTACTTCTTAAGAAAGTTCAGGTAGCCGAGCGCAGTGGCCCATGCCTGTAATCCTAGCACTTTGGGAGGCCGAGGCAGGTGGATCACTTGATGTTAGAAGTTTAAGACCAGTCCGGCCAACATGGTGAAAACCCAACTCTACTAACAATACAAAAATTAGCCAGGCATGGTGGTATGCTTCTGTAATCCCAGCTACCCAGGAGGCTGAGCCGTGAGAATTCTTGAACCGGGAGGCAGGGGTTGCAGTGTGCCAAGATCGCGCCACTGCACTCCAGCCTGGGCAACAGAGTGAGACGCCATCTCAAAAAATAAATAAATAAATAAATAAATAAATAAATGAAAAAGAAAGGTCAGGTAGTCCTGGACTGCATAAGCCAGCACTCTGCCGTTCTTCAACAGACACTTACACAGTGGTGATGAATCTTTTGATCAATTGTATGTATTATTGATGATCTACATCAGCCACTAGATTGAACATCCGTGAAAACTAGGACTATGTCTTTTTTTGTCCATCCCTGAGCTCCCAGTACCTGGCCTGGCACATCGCAGGACATTTTAAATATTTATTGAAGGAGAGAGGAGAGGAGGGAGGAAAGAAAGAAGGGGAAGAATTTTTTCAGGAATCGAGGTGGCTGAGAGCCAGTTCTTGCTCATAGAAAGCTCACAGTCCAGTGTGGGGAGAGAGAGAGATGGACAGATAGACAAACACCTACAATGCTAGTGAAGGCATAAAGGGAAAAACAGTCTGATGGTGGAAGCTCAGAAGAGGAAGTGCTTTCTACGTCTGAGTCTTTAAGGCTGAGCAGGAGTGAGTTGGATGGACAAAGGCAGGAAAGTCATTGTCAGTAGGACTGGCACATACAAAGGCACAGAGCTGGGAACATGTGGTCAGCATTCAGAGACAGGTGACTTGGCTCAGGGGATGGGGCTGTGGTGTACCTTGAGGGGCATTGGAGGTGTGGGTCTGGGAAGGTGGGCTGGATGGTGGCGAAGAGCTGAGGGACTTACCTGGGGTTTTTAGGCAGGGGTGTGACATTTCCAGCCACCAAGCATAAAGGGAGGAGGCCTGTGCAGTGGCTCACACCTGTAATCCCAGCACTCTGGGAGGCCGAGGCAGGTGGATCACTTGAGGTCAGGAGTTCGGGACCAGTCTGGCCAACATGATGAAACCCCATCTCTACTAAAAATACAAAAATCAGCTGGACGTGGTGGCGGGCACCTGTAATCCCAGCTACTCCAGAGCTGAGGCAGGAGAATCACTTGAACCCATGAGGTGGAGGTTGCACTGAGCTGAGATCACACCACTGCACTCCAGGCTAGGTGACAGAGCAGGACCCCATCTCAAAAAAAAAAAAAAAAAAAAAAAAGAGTAAAGGGAGGAACTTGGAAACTCAAAGGACTGCCATTAACCTTCACTAGAAATAGAGACCATTTAGTTTGGAGCCAAGAAAGCTCTGGGGTTCCTGAAGCCCCTGCAAAGGGGAGTCCTCTGGTCAGAGGATAAAGAAGGACCAGACCTAGTGGGAGGATGAGACTGGGCCACATGCAAGGACATTTCTGGCTGGAAGGCTGTCAGGTTGTGTGGAACGGGAAGCATTTCATGGCGGTGATAATTTTCTCCCTGGTGTTCTGTACAGACAAACTGACATCCTCCCAACTGAACTGATAGCCTTGGGACGGGGAAGGTTTGAGGGGCCCAGATGAGAGCCCCTGGCTGGGTACCCCTTGGAAGCCTCTCAGCTCTTGGCCCACCTGAGGACCTTGCAGATGGTGGGGTGAATGCTGAGCATCCATCAAAGAGGTCAGAGTGCGGTGTCCTCACTGCACAGCTGGGCCCTGGCGACCTTGCTTTGGGTTCTGGTTGGGTCATCTTCCATCTGTGACCTTGGCAAGAGGCTTCATCTCTCTGAGCCTCAGTTTCCTTACCTGCAAAAGGGGACGATAAGGCACCCCTGCCTGCCCTGTGGGCTATGGCGAGGATCAAAAAGAAAGGCCACGGAAGACACTTTGAAAACAGGAATGCGCTACATAAAGGTTAAATATGATTATTAACATGTAATATCCAAGTCACAGGACAAGGAAGACCCAGGCACAGAATTTCAGGGTCCGAACCCAAATTTTCTAGGGGCTGAGACTAGCCAGAGAACTCTGAGGCTGCCAGGGGTCCCCCTCCTGTCTCTCCCCATCAGGTGCTTTGCAACCTAAATTCAAAATCCTGCTCTTCCCCTTTCCAGCCTCGGGCAAGGGCCTTTCATTGCTCTGTGCCTCAGTTTCCTCAACTGTCAAGTGGTGATAGGTGCACCTACCTCGGGGGCTGTTAATGGAAATTAAATAGGATGAGGCGGGCAAAGTCCTGGCTCAATGCCAGGCCCACTGAACATGAGCATTAAAACGGGTGGTTCTTGGCTTCCTTCCTTCCTTGCATCCAACCCCTGCCCATGCCTCTTGATCCCGCTTTTGTCTCTTCCTGAGAGCCTTGCCCAGGGCTCCTGAGGGACCCCATGGCCGGTGGGATCCGTGGAGCTTGGGCCGATGGAAGGCAGGTTTGTGACAAGGTCCAAGGGTTACTATGGACAATGCCATCCCAAAGAGAGGCCATGGCTGTGGCTGAAGGAGATAGACCCCAGTTCAAGGGCTGAGCACAGTGGTTTTGCCAGGAGTCTCTCAGTTGCAAAATTTCACAGCCCTGGGAATTCTCAAATGGAGTGACCAAAATGTGGTCCCAGAGCAGTGCTGTCACACGACACCAGTACGAGTCTACCCCCGAGGCAGTGATGCTGGGATGCCAATACCTCCCACTCCCAGGTCTCGGGACCTGAGCTCCTGATGGCAGTCCAGGAGGGACACTGCTCGCCTTTGCCCACTCCCTACCATCCAGCCTCTTATCGAATTGGCAGGAAGGAGGAAAGCCCAGCAGGGGACTCACAGACCCAAATTCTTCCTCCTGAAGCACCCTCCAGCTGGACAGCCCTTGTCCCTCGTGGAGCACTTTAGGCAGAGTTGGGAAACCACAAAAATTTTAAGCTGAGATGAAGGAACGTAATGGGCTCTAATCTGAACTGACAGCAGCATGATTAGTCGGCACAAGGCTGCAGGAGCAGCGGGGGACTGGCAGGGAGGGAAGAGGAGCGAGGAGGAGGAGGGACGAGGGACAAAAAGACATAGAGCAGACCCAAGAATGAGGCAGGGCCTCAGGGGTGGAGATGCAGGCCGGGCTGAAACGGTGGCATGGGAGGGGCTGCTCAGGATAATACTTACGGTAATAACAGTAATCGCAGAGAATGCTTGTTTAGAGCTGACAATGTGCCAGGCATTACTCTAAGCACTTGTTTTAACGAACGTGATCCTTGCGATATAGGTGTGTTAGTATCAGATCAGGATCCTCATTTCACAGATGATGTAGAAATAAAGTCACGGAGAGGTCCATCGATAAAGAATGTCAGCCCTGCGTGCAAGGCTGGGGTCTGGTTGCTAGTAGAAGCTGCCTTCTGTTTTCTAGGAGTCAAAAATCCAAGTTCCCGCTTAGGAGTCCATGAAATGCAACTGACACTTTCAGAATGAACAAAGGCTTGGGGTCTGCGGCGAGGAGGGTGAGGGAGGGCTGTGTGGACCCCCTCCATCCAGGGTTGGGAGGGAAGAAAAGGCATGCTCTAATAATCACAGCACAGGTATGGATGACAGGGGACCAAGAACACAGAAGTCAGAGGTCTTAATTAGCCTTTTAGGACTCAGAGGTCCATTTAGCCAACTGGGGGCTGACGGCCATGACCCCTGACAGTTGGGTGGTCTCCACTAAGGCCTTGATGAAACTATGGGTTAAGACATGACTTCCTTGTTCTTCCAAGAAAGGACAGAGGGGACTCGGTCTCCAGTTCTGCTTCCCTGTGGCTAGCTGGCCCCACAGCTCTCTGGGGGTCAGACGTGCTGAGCCACTCCCGCCACGCCCAGGGAGGCACTTCCTGCCTGGCTAAGGCAGTCATACCCAGAGGTTCTGATTCTGAAGGGGACATCTCTGAGTGAGTGGTTCATTGCCTCCCCAACCTGCATCTAGATATAGTCAACTCCTGACCATCTGGCCCCCCTGGAAATCAGATTTTCAAAATCTTATTGATGCCACCATGGGTTCTAAGTCTAGGACACGAGTAAGGGTTGAGTTGTACTTAGTAGGCTCTGCAGAGCCAGAAGAAATGGTTCTCTTCCTGCTGCAGGGAAGAGCTGAGCAGGCAAGCAGAGGAAATTTTAGACATGAGAGCTCTGCTTTAGGGTCAGGAAGGGGCTAAGAGGCACCTGGAGTCAAAGCTTGACAATGTGAACTCATGCAGGTTACTTAACCTTTGCATGCCTCAGTTTCTTCATCTGTAAAATGGGGGTAGTGATTACAGTAGCTTGCTCCTGGTAGGGTGGTTGTGAGGTCAAGGATTTAATCAAATCCAAGTAAAGCATTTTGCACAGCACCAAGTGATTTGGTGGTGCTCAGAAACACTGGTTTTCATTGCTATGAATGGTATGCTGCTGCCTTGGGTCTGGGGCTGGGAGAGAGTTCTGTCCCTTCCTAGCATGGGGAAATTTCTTGGTCTGTGACATAAGATGAGCAACCAGACAGTATGGGGTTTTTTTATTCCTGTGCTTGACAGGGAGCTGATTCTAGAAGAGCCAAGAACCCCCCTTAGTGGGCCACCCTGAGCTTCAAACTTCTTTCTGCCCTCCTGTACCCAGGATTGGATTAGTGTAAACTGTAAAATGCCGCAGCAGGGTTAGGAGTTCCTGTCACCAAGGGCCTTTCAGAGGCCCAGGAATATATCAGTAGAGTCAGTGGCAGCCTTCGGGTCCCCTCTCCCTAGCCTCTGCCAATGACAGCAACCATAATTGAGGAATAATAATAGCTACCATACAGTAAGCACATCCTGTGTGCCAGGCACTTTCTGGGGACACGTTTAATCCTCCCAATGACCCTGCAAGGTTGGTGTTTATCACCCAGCACCATAAACTTCCATTGACACCTGCATCCCTCTCCCTCCAACTCCCCACCTGACCCACACCTCCCTAAGCTTCAGGCTGCAGCTGGGCTCTCACTTCTCTGGGAAGCTTTCTCTGACATCCCCTAGGCCAGGTCGGTATCCCTTCTCCCTGCTGATGTTCCCATGAGCACACTCTACGTCCCGCTTGTGAAAACTCATCACATTTTATTTTTATTTATTTTGGATCAGGAATTCATTCACATGGTTCAGAATTCAAAAGCAACAAGAAATGGAGTAAAAAGTCTCCCTGCTCTCCCTATCTCTAGCTCCCAGCCACTGAGTTTGGCTGCCCAGGGTGAGTAGGGTTGTCAGTTTCATCACATTGAATAGTGATGACTTGTTTATCTGTCTTCTGTGTTTTAAGAGCAGGAACTCCGCCTGTCTCACTAATTGCTTCATCCCTGGGTCCCAGCACAGTGGACAGTGGCTGGCACATAGTAGGAGTGCTACATGTGTTATCTATCTCTCTGAGAGATTTCTCTTTTTTTCTTTCTTTCTTTTCTTTTCTTTTTTTTTTTTTTTTTTTTGGAGAGGGAGTCTCGCTCTGTTGCCCAGGCTGGAGTGCAGTGGAGTGATCTTGCCTCACTGCAACCTTCACCTCCTGGGTTCAAGCGAGTCTCCTGCCTCAGCCTCCCAAGTGTCTGGTGTTACAGGCATATGCTACCATGCCCAGCTAATTTCTTGTATTTAGTAGAGATGGGGTTTCACCATGTTGGCCAAGCTGGTCTCGAACTCCTGACCTCACATGATCCACCCGCCTCAGCCTTCCAAAGTGTTGGGATTACAGGCTTGAGCCACCACGTCTGGTCTTCTCTGAGAGATTTCTATAGAAAGATATCTATATAGAGATTTTTTTTAAATGAATGAGGCTCAGAGAAGAAAGGTGACTTTGCCTGCTTAGTTCTAACTCCCAAGGCTGTGCTCACTGGCAACTCTGTTTATCTGAATCTTAATGACCACCTGTCCCTTCTTCTTGGACATTTGACCATCCTCTGTGAAATGGATCCTAATTTCAGTTTTTTTAGGCTTAATTTTTAAATGGAAACATAAACAGTATCCCTCATTAATTATCAGAAAATAGACCAACGCTATACTCCCAAAGTCCCGTTGGTGCCTGCCCAATCCTGGCCTCATTTTACCATGGCTCCAACTTTGTGTTAAGGATGTTCTTGCTGGCCGGGCGCAGTGGCTCATGCCTGTAATCCCAGCACTTTGGGAGGCCAAGGCAGGTGGATCGCTTGAGCCCAGGAGTTCGAGACCAGCCTGGGCAATATGGTGAAACCCTGGCTCTACTAAAAACACAAAAATTAGCCAGGTATAGTGGTGCATGCCTGTAATCCCAGCTACTCGGGAGGCTGAGGCAGGAGAATTGCTTGAACCCAGGAGGTGGAGTTTGCAGTGAACCGAGATGGCACCACTGCACTCCAACCTGGGTGACAGAGTGAGACTTGGTCTCAAAAAAAAAAAAAAAAAAAACAGATGCTGTTGCTTACCTGGCCTCACTTTGCCCATCTGTAAAATGGTGTCAAAAGACAAAATGACAACAAATTTTGTTTAACGATCTTAATTGGCTTTTATTCATGATTCTAGAATTGGGCATCCCTCGGAACCACAGCATATTCAAAGAACTCCAACCAGCAACATGGTCACGCAGTATTTGTGGATAGAAAACAGAAGTGAGATGTAGATACAGCTTAATTGATTATAGCTTGGCGTCCTTAATTGAATCACCTGGCCACCTACATTGATGAATGCTCAGCTGCTGTAACTGCCCCAAAACTCAGCTATTTGTTACAACTTTTTGCAACTTAGGAGTATACTCGTAAGTTAATTACATTTAGCATGAGTGACTCCATATTTGTTTGGTCTGTTGGGTCCATTACAGGAGCACAGTACAAACTAATGGCCTCCTACAATACTTGGAAGGGGCCTAATAGTTCGATGCATCTTTGATGTCTTCTCTAGTTTAACCTCCACCCTCACCAATTGATATAGGTTTATGCCTGCAGTAAATGGGATAGTTATAAAGCTTATGCTTGATACCAATGCAACTAGTGCATGAAGTGGGTGAGGACAGCTTTCTGTCCTGGGCTCCGTATCAGCCAGACTGGCTATGTCCCCAGCACTAGCCCAGGCTCAGGGTCAAGTACACACAGTTGTGCATCTTCTGAAGCGCTGGAGGGAGAGAAAGAAGTTCATCTGGGGAAGCGGGTGGAGCTGAGGCAGGGGGGCCACCTTGGGGAGGGTGGGTTGGCCCAAGCGCCGTCTCTCCCAGGGACCAGCAGGCTGCTTTCCAGCTGGGTTAGCTCATTCCCCACCTCATCTTGCAGAAGCTCCGGGTTCAGCCTTCTGCACAGCTTTGTTCTTGTGGTTGAGGCAGCCAGGGATTCTGAGAATTGGGAAGGGGAAGCCAGGGGGAATGAAGGGAAGGAAAGGGAGGAGAGAAAAAGGCAGGTAGCATGGGCAATAAGGAGCCCGTGTGTCAGGGAGGGATGTGGTGCCAGCTACACCAGGAAGCCTGCTATGGCAGGACACTGCCAGTGAGGGAAATGATGGGTAAACAGTATGGAGAACAAGATTTATAAATTCATTTGTTCATTCATTCATCCAATAAAACGAAGTATGCCAATATCGACAAATGGTTGTCACTCAAAACATACACAAAATGCTAAGGCGGCCAGGCACGGTGGCTCACACCTGTAATCCCAGCACCGTGGGAGGCTGAGGCCGGCAGATCACTTGAGACCAGGAGTTCGAGACCAGCCTGGCCAACATGATAAAAGCCCATCTCTACTGAAAATACAAAAATTAGCTGGGCGTGGTGGCGCACGCCTGTAGTCCCAGTTACTTGGGAGGCTGAGCCAACAGAGTCACTTGAACCTGGGAGGTGGAGGTTGCAGTGAGCAGAGATCATGCCAGTGCACTCCAGCCTGGGTGACAGAGCGAGACTCTGTCTCAAAAAAAAAAAAAAAAAAAAAAAATTGCTGGCCAGGCGCAGTGGCTCACACGGTAATCCCCGCACTTTGGGACGCCGAGGCGGGCGGATCACCTGAGGTCGGGAGTTCGAGGCCAGCCTGACCAACATGGAGAAACCCCATCTCTACTAAAAATACAAAATTAGCCAGGCGTGGTGGTGCATGCCTGTAATCCCAGTTACTCAGGTGGCTGAGACAGGAGAATCGCTTGAATCCAGGAGGTGAAGATTGCGATGAGCCAAGATCTTGCCACTGCACTCTAGCCTGCACAACAAGAACAAGACTTCATCTAAAAAAAAAGCTAAGGAAATATAAAAGGGGGAGCAAATAACTATTTGATGGGTTGCGGGAGTGGGGAAGTTGGGGGAGTTCACAAATTTCACTGGAGATATTTGAACCAAATCAGGAAGCAAATATAGGAGAAGCCAGGCCATAGTCCTCCCCAGCTCCACCGCCTCTCCCTTCCCAGACCTCCCAATCCCAGTCCAGCTGTCGCCCTCACTGGGTCTGAAAGCTGGCCCTGCCATATACATGCTGTGTGACCTCAGGCAAGTGGTCTAACCTCTCTGAGCCCCAGTTTTCTCAGCTGCAAAGGAGGGATGACACCATCTTAGAGGGTTGTCATAAGATTCAAATACAACAATGCACGTGAGAGGCACTCTGCAGAGCACTTGGTACCTGTATGAAGCCTGCACAAAACAACTACTGTGGCTGTTGTCAGCATTGGCAGAGCAGCAACTTCACTTACCAAACCCTGGGCCTCTGTCATCAGGCTGGAAAGGAAAGCAGAGGCCATTCCAGGTGTCCCCCATCCCTGGCCCCCAGCCCTTGGGGAAACATGAGAAGCAGAGCTTGAGGATCTCCTGTGTGCCCCCTCACGCCCCTTAATCCTTCCTGAACTTGGGGAGGGGGCTGGGTGTGGGGTGGGGGCAGCACCACTGCAACACCTGCGTAGCTCTGACATCTCCCGCCTCTGGGCAGAGAAAGCAATTTCAGAAATGACATGTTGCCAACAAGCAGAAATCAGCTTCTGAATTAAAATGTGTCGGCGTCAGGTGACCCCGGGCTCGGAGGGCTGGCTGCATGAAGACAGCTGAGATTAGAGCCTGTCAGGCTCTGGTGGGGCTGTGTGGGAAGAGGTGGGGGTCCCGGGGGGCTACCGTTGCTCCCCAGGCTTCTGGCCACCCTGGACTTGTTGAGACGTGGGGGCAGGAATTCGGACGCTGGGTCAGGTTCTCCCGTGCCTCTGCCCGGCCTCCACCACTCCACTGCCCATTCTCCATGGCGGGAGGACGGTGGGGCAGGGGTAGGGGCTCGGCTCCCCTGACACGGTTCCAGTGTAAACACACTAATGGACCCAAGAGAGCCAGGGAGGAATGTGGGCCCCACAGCCCCTGGGGACTTGAGGAGGGATGGGAGTTGGGGGATAAGATGCGTGAGAGGCATCAGCCTCCTCTCTGCAGGTATGCAGGGTGGGGAGAGAGAGAGAGGAGAAGACAAGGAGGACCAAGTGGCAGGATTGGAAGATGCCACCAGTCACCCTGAATCCTTGCAACTCCCTCATACCCCTTCTCTCTGTCCCCAGGCCGTGCCCTGCACTCCCCGGGAAGAGGCAGTGAAGAAGCTATTTCATTTCCAGCCCTGCTACTTACTGTGCGGCAAGGGAACCTCTCTGAGCTTTAGTTTCCTCATCTATAAAGTGGGAATCATAGGCCAGGTGCAGTGGCTCACGCCTGTAATCCCAGCACTTTGGAAGGCCAAGGTGGGTGGATCACCTGAGGTCAGGAGTTCAAGACCAGCCTGGTCAACATGGTGAAACCCTGTCTCTACTAAAAATACAAAAATAAGGCCGGGCATGGTGGCAGGCGCCTGTAATCCCAGCTACTCTATAGGCTGAGGCAGGAGAATCACTTGAACCTGGGAGGCGGAGGTTGTAGTGAGCTAAGATTGCGCCATTGCACTCCAGCCTGGGTGACAAAAGCGAGACTCCATCTCACAAAGGGAAAAAAAAAAAAGCCCGGGTGTGGTGGCTCACGCCTGTAATCCCAGCACTTTGGGAGGCCAAGGTGGGCGGATCACGAGGTCAGGAGATCAAGACCATCCTGGCTAACACGGTGAAACCCCGTCTCTACTAAAAATACAAAAACAAAATTAGCCGGGCGTGGTGGCAGGCACCTGTAGTCCCAGATACTCAGGAGGCTGAGGCAGGAGAATGGCGTGAACCCGGGAGGCAGAGCTTGCAGTGAGCCAAGATCATGCCACTGCACTCCAGCCTGGGATACAGAGGGACACTCCGTCTCAAAAAAAAAAAGGGGGGGGGATCATGGTTGTATGGACCCCTGGGGTTGCCCAGAGGGGAGTATGAGGACATGGCCTGCACAGGAGTGCCTGTGTGGAGTGGAGCCTGCACAGAGTCACCTGTTGGAGTGCTGGACACCGTGCATGCCAGCCATCTCTTTGCTTGTCTCTCCCCTTGTCTGGGACCTCCCTGAAGGCTGGACCTAGTCTCATTACCATGGCGTCTAGGACACTGTCATGTGCCTCGTGCACCGTAGGCCACCAATCGGTGTTTGCTGCATGATCGGTTGCAAGAAGGAACTCCAGGTGAGAGATGGGGCGAACTCAAGAATGGGAAAGAAATGGGAAGGGTGGGGGCAGGCATAGGATGCTTCCCCCCAGCGCCTCTCCCTCCAGAATGTCCCCATCCCCATCACGGGTGAGCCTGTAATCCCAGCTACTCTAGAGGCTGAGGCAGGAGAATCGCTGAACCTAGGAGGTGGAGGTTGCAGTGAGCCGAGATCGCACCACTGCACTCCAGCCTGGGCAACAAGAGCGAAACATCCTGTGGCTCCTTACAGCGTGCACAGAATAGGATACACATCACCCAAGCAGCTTATTGCCAAAATGTTTAACCTGAATCCAAGTATAAGGAAATGATCAGGCAAATCTCAGTTGAGAGGTGTTCTATGAGACATGCAGCCTGAACTCTTCAAACTATCACTGTTATGAAAGCAAAGAAAGTGGGGGACTAGTCTAGATTACAGGGAGCTGGAGAGACATGAAAACAACGTGCGATGCCTAATTCTTGAGTGGATCCTGGGCCAGGAAAACATGTTTTAAATATTTTTTAATTTTAATTTTTTAGAGACAGGGTCTCACTCTGTCGCTCAGGCTGGAAGGCAGTGGTGCAATCACAGCTCACTATAGCCTCAAACTCCTGGGCTCAAGCAATCTTCGTGCCTCGGCCTCTCCAATCGCTGAGATTATGGGTGTGAACATGCGCCTGGCCAGAAAATAATGTTATAAAGGACATTTTGAGGGACAATTGGGGAAGTCTGAATATGGACTATGTAGTAGATAATTTTTGTCAATGTTACATCTCTTAGATGTGGTGATGGCCTTGTGGTTCTGTTGGAGAATGTTCTTGTCCTTAGGAGATACATGATAAAGTATGTAAGTGTCTTGGTGTCTGCAAAGGTCTCAAAAATGATTCAACAAGATAGATTTGCATATGCAAAGAGAGAAAGCACATGTGGCTGTTTTTAAAGGAGGGGGATATTGTGGGTAGGGTACCCACCTAGTGATTGTCTCAACGAGCCCCGGTCCTCCTGGAAGATGGTGGCACTGAGCAGCTGGAGGTGGAGGGGTCTGCGGGCCTGTTTGGGAACCAGTTTATGAGCAGGAACAAGGTAAGGCTCAGACGAGGTCAGGAGGAGGTGAGGATGGTGTATGGTAGAAAGAATATGGGGTTTGGAGGCAAAAGGTCTGGATCCGCTTGCTAGCGATATAGCCTTTGGTAAGTCACTTAACCATTTTTTGTCTGAATTCCCCTATCTGTAAAAAAAGGAAGAAGGGTGTCCACCTTGTGAGGTTCAAGAGAGAAAATAGATGAGAAATCCCTGGATAAACTGGAGCCTGCTGCTGCATGTGGATGTGTCTGTCATTACTCAGAGCCAGCTGGTCTCCGGGCCCAGGAACACTGGGTAGAAGGAGCATGTTAGGACAGGGATGTTGGTGGAAATGTAGGCCCCTGCAGGGCTGGACTGTGGGCCCACCTCTGCCTCCTGCTCTGGGGAGCCCAGTTAAGGCAATGTGGACTCCAGCAGGGCTGAAGAACTGGGGCAGGGCAGGCCTGAGCCAGGAGACAGGCACTCTCTGCTGTGCTTGGCTCAGAAAGAGGCCTCCTCTCCCATCAGACCCCCAGGAGGATCCTGGTGGGCGAGGCCTCCCAAAGCATGTTGGGAAGGAACTGTGGCCAGAAAAGGGACACAAGGTTCGTGTGTAAATGATCCAAACCACTGCATAGCTGTGCTTCTCATCTCTCCTATTAGACTGTAGGTCCCTGAAGGCCCCTGCTTGGCTTCATCCCACCCCACCCAGAGCCATGCTGCTTGCCATAGCACGAGGGCTCCAGAAATGCTTATCACCTCCAGGAAGGATGAAGGCTCTGGTCTGTCTGAGTTGGTGTGTAATCCAGGATGGGTTACTTCCTTCCTCTAGGCCTTAGTTTACCCAGAATCCATAAAATGGGGCAATCCATCCTTGCCCGACCTATACCAGTGTACAGAGGAAAAAATCCCATACTTTGGAGGCCAGGAGATCTGTGTTCCAATCCTGGCCCCGCTGCCTGCCAGTTGCAGTGAGGAGGCTTCTTATCTCACAATCTCCATTTCCTTATCCATTACGGGGACCATGTCCAATGTGCAAAGTTATTGCAATAAATTGAGACAAAGTAAATGCAAATAACTGGCATGTCATTTATTGGTTTATTGTCTTTCTCACCCACTAGGATGTCAGCCCCATGAGGCAGAGACTTGGTCCTGTTCCTTGCTGTACCAAGCACCCAGGATGCTGCCTGGCGCTCAATAAGAGATCCCTAAATAATCATTGGTTGAATAAATGGACATAAGGGGCACTCAATAAGTGATGGTTTCCATTGTTATTCTAAAGTATCCTGAGACAAAAAGCATTTGAAGTTCATGGTTGTTGAGAAAGGAAAGGTTCAAAAGCAAGTAATGTCCAGGGTTGGCACGGGGCTGTCTGTCTGCCAGATGATGAAGGGTACCAGGAAAGCTGGGCTTATCTAGACCAGGGGACAGGACTATGTGCCCATGAGAGGCAGGCAGGAGTGTCCATGAGCAAGGGGGGCACTTGGGGCATCCTGTCCATTAGACTCCTTCACTCCAGCTGCCTGCAGGAGGACACGCAGGCCCAGTCTGCCAGCACAGCTGACTTTTGCAAAAGCAGCCAGAAATCCAGTGGAAAACAATTCATTTTTACAAGCAAAACACCAATGAGAGCAAACAAAATTCATCTGTAGGTTGGGAGGGGCCTGGTGGTGTAGCCCAACCTTCTTGGGCGATGTGAGCAGAAGGACCCCTTGGAGTGGCCTCCACGGGGTCCTGGTCTCTCCAGCCTTCTCCGGCAGCCTCAGCCCCTGAGACATGGGACTCCACCTGGGGGAAGTGCCAACATGCCATCCAGATCCAAAAGGCCGGGATCACAGCCTGGGAAGGAACTGCTTCCCTGAGTTCTTGGGCTCACAGTGGTATCCAGGCTATCCAAATACCACAGTGGTATTTGGGTCTCCCGGGCTCAGAGAGCTCCTTGGGCTCACAGTGGTATCCAGGTATCCAAATACCACAGTGGTATTTGGGTCTCCTGGGCTCAGAGCAAGTCAGCCCGTAGTGCCTCGTCTATGGAGATGTTCAGTAAATATTCATTGACCAAGTCTCTTCGGTGTGACTTTGAGCACAGCTCTCCATCTCTGGGCCTCATCTATAAAATGGCCACAGTAATGTGGCCCCACCTACCTCACAGAGATAACGGAGAAATCAAGTGAGATGAAAGGGGTAAAAGTTTTTGTTTCCGAACAGCAAAGTGCTTTACAAATGCCAGGTGTGGGCATTCTCGTTGTCATTATTATTATGAGCAAGACACTTTTGCCAGAGCAGAAGAAGGGGGCCTGGACCCAGAAGAGCAGAAAATCTACAAAAACATCACAAGGAGGGTCTGGATGGAGCCCACCAGGGCTCATCACAGAGGGGACATGTGCTCACCAGCTCCGAGACAGACCCAGTCGTGGGATACAGGTTTGTCCTCCTTCCCGGCGACCTGGCCTCCTGCGCAGTGGGGGACCCGGTCAGGTCAGGCTGTATCTCCCCAGACAGAGGGTTTCCGGGAAAACACACAAACCCCACCTGTGCTGTCCATGAAATATAGCATCTATATAAATAATATAAATACTTTCTCATATACCTTAGCTATATAAATTATTCTCCTTTGCTCTAAAAACTATATATTTGAGGTAGACAAAAATACCCTGTGAGCGTTTCCCTTAAAGCTGTAGAATGAGGGGTCAGTGGTCACTCTAGTCCCCAGGGGCCCCAAGAGGGCCGAGGTGGGTCTTTAGGGGTAACTGGAAAAGACAGGGATGAGAGCAAGGAAGGAGAAAAGAGGGAGAGAGACAGACAGAGAAGACCCCACAAGCCATGGAGTCCTCAGAACCTGCACTGTGCCATTGACTTGGGGTGTCCACGTTAGCGGCCAGCCACTGCCTAGATGCCTTAGAGCCTGCCCTTTGCCCTCCCGCGACCCTGTCACTGCCAGCCATGAAGTCAGAATGCAGGTGGCGTGTTGGTGGATCAGGGTGCTCTGGCCTCCAAGTTGCTCCCAGGCCCCCTGCTCTGCCAGTGAGGTCCCTGCTGCCTCACGCCCAGCACCGAGCCTGGGTGGAGGCAGAGTTGGGGTCTCAGAGGAGCAAGATGGATTGGGAAGGCAGAGAAAGTCTCCATGCTGTGGGGAAGTGGAAGAAAGGAGAAAACCAGCCCTCTCCCCATTTTTCTCCTCCTGGCAAGGTGTGGGCCAAGTGCTTGGGTCAGCAATGTCATTTTAACGAGAGGGGCTCAGGTCAGTTTGGCTTCTCAGCCGAGCCTCTGCAGTCGAAAATCCTTCCAGCATCCAGCAGACTGCCCTGATCCACTGGAGACTGGGCAGCTCCTCCTCACCCTTGGAGGTCTCAGGGAGTTGGCTAGGGCACAGTCAGCGGGCCTTTGTCCTGGAGCTGGCACAGGCGAGGTTTCTGAGCATTCAGCTGATTCTGAAATTTCCTGTGTTGGTGAAGGGTCAGCAACTCTAGGTTTAGGGAGAAAGGAAGCTGACAGATGGGCGTGGCAGGGCCAGCAAAGTGGCCAAGGGCTTCCCGAAAGAAGTCACTTCCTCCTGGGTGGCATCGGGCCCCACTCTGGGGAAGTACAATGCCTCCAGCAAGGGGACCCCTGCAAGGTCTTCATCCTGAACAAGAGAGGCGTGTTCAACAGGAACCCCCAGCCTGGTCCAGGGGCTGTGCATCCATGTGTGCCTGTGTGGAGGTGCCAGTCTCTCCTCCTTTCACAGAGGGCCTTGGCAGGTGCTGCTGAAAATGTCCACAGGATCTGGGAAATTATCAAAGTCACGTCTCGTCCTCAAGTAAGAGCCAAAGTAAGGGCCAAGTGAGAGGCCATTAGGAACGGAAGGAGGCTACCCAGGAGCCAGGCTTAGCAAGGACTCAAGCACCTATAACCCCAGCCAGGGCAAAAGCCTTAATTAGATGAGCAGCCACAAGAATAGAAATGTAACTTCAAGTCATAGCTCATGAGCCAGCTGGTCTTCAGTATTGTGAACTCAGCTGGTGTGGGGGCGTCACAGACCAGGCAGGCCCCAGCCACAGGAAGTCACCAAAGCTCACTCAAGAGCCAGCTGAGAAACTGAGCTCGCTACATCACTGCCAGGAACCAGGAAGCTGTCGCCCTCCTCCTCTGGGCTGGGAGTGAAGATTCCTTTGGCCAGCAGGGAACGCAGGGAGGGGCCGCTGTCTCCCTGTTCAACCTCAGGTGCACCGAGTCCCGCCTTGGTGGCTAGTTCTCCCACCTGTCTTACCTGCACTGGTGGTGGTTTTGAGCACGGCTGGGTGAGTGTGCATAACCCAGCTCTCGAGACAAGAATGAGGCCTCAGGGGAGGCATATTTGAAAAGCCATATCAAGGACACAGGGCTCCAGGGCACAGATCTCACTCGGGTCCACTCAAGCGCAGAAAGCTCTCCTTTCTCTGAACGGATGGCTTCTACCACCTGGGCTTTCTCCCCATCTCTGGCACAGCAAAACCAGGGGGGTGGTGGAGGTGTGTGACACCTGGAGCCCACTGCACCTGAGCAGGGCCACAGGACCCGACTGGCCCATCCCAGCCAGGCTCCCGCCTTCACTTCCAGCTGGCACTGCCTGCCTTGGCATTCCTAGCCCAGCAGTTCACCTCCCAAGAACATGCTGGCTCCAAGCCATTCAGCCCAGGAAGCAAGATGGAATAGCCCCTCTCTCCCCTCCAAAACTTCAGTCCCGCTGTGCTCTTGGTTTCCCTTATTTCCCTCCACATCCTTCTCACTCTGTCCTCCTCTCCAAGTCCTCAACAAGGTTGGGGATGCTTGGGTTAAGGGAGGAGGCTTTGCTTCTCTTTGTTGAGTATCGAGGGAGGCAAAAGGCTGGCCAAGGAATGGTGGTGAGTGGCACACATGCTGGTTTATGCATGCGTGTGATGACTGCCTGCCCAGAGGGCCAGCTGGGCAGCTTGAAGGGTGCCACGGGAGGTCCTGGCAGTGCCAGACTGGCTTGCTGGGCAGCAGGCCTAGTGCTTGCAGGTGTACACAAGCTCCTCCTGCACACATTGCTGGCACTCCACGTAGCAGCACCACTGCACCTGGCAGTGGCAGGAGAAGGCCACCAGGCGGCTCTGGGTGTCATAGCCCCGCCCGCAGCACAGGCTGCTGCAGCTGGCTTCCCGGGAGCACACCCTACCCGCTGTGCCAGGCGAGTACTTGCTGGGCCGGCAGAAGCTGGGTGAGTCCTCCATGTAGACCAGGTCCCCAGACCTCGGGGCCAGGCCTTTGGTGAGGCTGCCCTGCCTGGCAGGGGCCCACAGCTCTAGGCGGCCCAAGGCCTCATTGGTGGCGCTGGACACCTTGACAGCCGAGTCATAGCGCAGTTTCAGCACCTGGCCCGTCTCACGGAATGGGGAGAGCTGCTTCCAGCAGGTGCGCACGGCACAGGAGCCTGATACGCCATGGCACTTACACGTGGTCCTGAGGCCACTCTTCACAGCCTGTGCGGGGAGGCAGAACAGAGGCGTGGTCAGAGGCCTGAGCCCAGCAGCCAGAGCCTGCCCCCAGTGCACCAACCCCAGCAGGGCAGCAGCAGGAGAATGGGAAAGAGACCCAGGGTCTCAGCCCCAGCTCCTCCCCTTGGCCTGGAGTTCTTGTGGAAGAGACAACTTACGAGACTGAACACAGCAGCCCTGGTTCACACCAACTCAGTGACTGAACACAACAGCCCCGGTTCACAACTCAATGATGACAACTCAGAACTTAATCTCATAAACAGCTAGAGCACTGGCGTCTCCCAGCCTCCTCCCCTCAATAGACCAAGATACTTTTCACCCTCCAGACCTCCCACTACTGTGTAACCTCAGCCCCTTCTCTTCTCTGGGCCACTTCCATCTTCCTACTCATAAAGTGGAGAAGTGGGGTTGCTCTAGATGGAGGTTTTCAAACAATGTTGGCTTCTAGGACCTCCAGGAAGGCCCGGTCCTTGGAGTGGAGACCCCTCTCCAAACATGTCCCTGCTTCACCAAGACCTAGCCCTAAGCCTGGCTCCCACTGCTGACCTCTGCTCCCACCGATGACACTCATGACCCTTCCCTACTTCCGCTGTGTTCCTGGCACCCAGTCATGGCCCAGAGTAGATGCCAAGGGAATGTTGGTTGAAGACATGAAGTTCATCCTGCCTTTATGAAGTTCATGGCTCTTCATGTATTTTGGGGGGTGGGGTGCTGGCCTCCTTCAAGCCATGCTCCCCAGCTCTGCACCCTGGTGGGAAGGCACTGTGGGCAGCCAGGGACATGCTCACCTTGATGCCCACGTGGGTGTTGTGGGCGTCTGCCCGTGCCCGCAGGTCCTTGTTGCCTCTCTTGGACCCCAGGAAGTTGCTCAGAAACTTGGTGCTGTACTTGAGGTTGTCACCGCACACACCCCACTGCCAGGCCTGCCGGCTCTCCAGCCCTGGAGAGTCATCACAGGTGCAGCGCTCCATGCGCCCAGCACTGCAGGCCCGGGCCAGGGTGTGGGTGAGGGCGGCAGAGGACACTGCGTACAGGAAAGCTGTCTCTTTGAAGCCTGGATTGGGCACCCAGGGGTATAGGGAGGGAGGAAAGGGGGAAGAGAGGAAAGGAGGAAGCTTAGAGGTTGCCTGCCACCCTCTGAGGGCCAGAGGCGGTGGTGGCAGCGCTATGATGGGCAGGACAAGGGAATGTGGCTTGAGGACACAGCTCCGGGTGGGTCTCCCTGTCAACTGCCCCTTAAATTCTGATTGCAAGTTGCCATTTAAATGGAACTTCCAGGCTGGGCACAGTAGCTCGTGCCTCTAATCCCAGCAATTTAGGAGGCCAAGGCGGGGGGATCATTTGAGGTCAGGAGTTCTAGACCAGTCTGGCCAATATGGTGAAACCCCGTCTCTACTAAAAATACAAAAATTAGCCGGTCATGGTGGTACATGCCTATACTCCCAGCTACTCAGGAGGCTGAGGCAGGAGAATCACTTGAACCCAGAAGGTGGAGGTTGTAGTGAGCTGAGATTGCGCCATTGCACTCCAGCCTGGGTGACAGAGGGAGACCCTGTCTCAAAAAAATTTTTTTTAATTTATAAATAAATAAAATGGAACTTACAAATTCACTATGGAGTATGTGCCCAGATTCCCAGAGGGCAGCAGGCCAGGGGCTACGGACTCCACGTCTCAGAGAAGAACACTGAGATGCAAAGAGAAGCTACTCAGACACCTGGTGTAGGCACAGTTGGGGCTAAACCCGCCATTTTGACTCCAAGTTGGTGTATGACCATTTGGATCGGCCCATTTCTGAGACCCCTGAGATAAGCCCCATGGGCTTCCTATGACACATGATGGTTCTCAAATGTCATTCTCTGCTACCCACTGTGGAACAGACCCAGTGATAGAGTGACCTTGAGTCTCCTGGCTGACTTGCCCCAGACTGACCATCCCACCCACTCTGGAACCACTGATACTCCTGTCTGCTGGGTGTGGCCCAAACCTGGCCTCCCACCGGCTCACTACTTCCTACTTGCCCTCCAGTGCATCTGGGTGCTGGTGACGTCCTGAGACAGACACAAAGAGAGGCCATTAGCTCGGCTGCAGACCGTGGGGAGCAGCTGGCCTAGGAAGGGCCTGGCTGCCCTGTACAGCATCACTGCATTTTTTTTTTTTTTTTTTTTGAGACAGAGTCTTGTTTTGTCTCCCAGGCTGGAGTGCAGTGGTGCAATCTTGGCTCACCGCAACCTCCACCTCCCGGGTTCAAGCAATTCTCCTGCTTCAGCCTCCTGAGTAGCTGGGATTACAGGCTCCTGCCACCATGCCGGCTAATTTTTGTATTTTTAGTAGAGACGGGGTTTCACCATTTTGACCAGGCTAGTTACAAACTCCTGATCTCGACCTCGACCTCCCAAAGTGCTGGGATTACAGGTGTGAGCCATGGCAACGGGCCAACTGCAGTGTTTAAATTTTTGTATTTTTAGTAGAGACGGGGTTTCACCATATTGGCCAGACTGGTCTTGAACTCCTGACCTCAAGTGATCCACCCGCTTCGGCCTCCCAAAGTGCTGGGATTAGAGGTGCAAGCCACTGCGCCCAGCCTAGAAGTTCCATTTAAAAGGCAACTTGCAGTCAGAGTTTAAGGGGCAATTGACAGGGAGACCCACCCGGAGCTGTGTCCTCAAGCCACAGTCCCTTGTCCTTCCCTGTCAAAAGCCCTTTCCCCTTGGCGAGGGAGTCACATGGTGACCTGTGTTCTCCCTTCTAGACTGCATGCTTCCCAAGGGTAGCTGGGGTCTTGTTCAGCTCTGAACCTCCAGGATCTGGCACAGTGCCTGGCTCACTATGGGCCTCCATGGATGCTTAGTGGGTGGGTGGAGGGGGGGAGGGAGGTAGAATGGGAGTGGAAGGGAAGGAGGGACTGATGGATTGATGGATGTGAAGAACAAAGGGACAGATAAAGGAGTGAACAAATGCATGGCCTCGCTGGTGTCATCGGGCCTGGAACCAGCTGCCGCCCACTCACGTCTTCATGTGCCTTGTTTCGTGTGTGTGTGTGTGTGTGTGTGTGTGTGTGTGTGTGTGTGTAGAGGCAGAGGGAGACAACTGGGGGACCCCCATCTTATCTGTGAGCTCCTCCAGGAATAGGCTTGTGTCTCCTCTCGAATCTTCCTTGCTCCTCTGCTCCCCTAAACCTGAGGCTGGGCCACCGCTGGCCTTCAACTGCCCCTCATTAACTCCTGGGACTCTTCTCATTTACGACCGTGCTAGGGCAGGAAGGGCAGCGTGGCCTGGGCACGGGAGCCAGGAAAAAGTAAAGGGCAGCCTCTCCCAGCCTCCACCTCCCTGAAGCCCTCTTCCCCCAGCCCTCCTCCTCCCCTAGCCCGCCTCCCCACCTCTCTTGAGCAGGCCTGTCCTGCCCTCCAGGCTACAGTTCCAGCGCTCATGCCGGAACTGAAACTGGCACTCAAGCAGGCCGAGGTGCGCAGCGTCCCTCAGGGTCTCAGCCAGGCCGGGCTCCCTCCGGCAGAGCTGCTTCTGCCGCCGGGAGAGCTTCAGCAGGTCGCACTGCTTCAGGTGGGCCCCGCCCTCTGCCGGGGCCGCCGCAGTGCCCAATCCTGGGAAGGGCGTCAGGACTTCCCGCCCGGTCAGGCTAGAGAGAGCAAGAGGAGGGGGAGACGGGTGAGCCTTGGGGATGGTGGTGAGGGGCCTCCTCAGGGGCTTCATTTACTGCCCTTCTGGGTGGCCGGCTGACCCCCTGGAGGTCCTGTCCCCATTTTACAGATTAGGATACCAAGGTTCATGTAACAAGGGTTGCTGCAGGACCTTAAACCTGTTTTCCAGATTCTGGTCTCTGTTCTTCCTATCCACCCTATTTTCCTATTTCCCTATTGGCCCAGTTAGAAAAATCATCTGGGGTGCTTATTAAAAATATGCTTTCCCAGGATCCATGCTGGGCAATTCTGGGTCTGTTGGTTTGGAACTGGGCCTGGGAATCTGTACATTTACCACAGTCCCTAGGCAGTTTTTGTGATCTGGGAAGTTTGGGAAATAATGCACAGAGTATCGGTGGCTGCCTGGCCAAGAGAGCCACATTCCTAAGAGGGGGCAGGCAGAGGAGATGTGGACATTGACCGACACCCAGCCGAGGTCCCCTGACATCCCTCTCTCCCTTACATTATGCTGTTGCCCAAGTAATCCCATACCAATCTAACATGTTTCCATAATTCCCAGATAGATCATCAACCATCTGACCACTTGGTGCCTGGTACAAATAGACGCCTGGGGAGAGAAGGGGATGGAAGGAAAGAGAAGGGAAGGAAGGAAGGACTGATGGATGGTTAGATGAAGGTGAAGGAGCTGAATTCCCATCAGGCCATCAATCCCAGACTTCTTGTTCTCCTAGATTGAAAGTTCATTGATTCTGGAGCCAAGCTACCAAATTCTAAGGCTGATGTTGTAGCTATGCAATCTTGACACCTTGGTTTTTTCCCTTCTGGAAATTGGGCAGAGTAATCTTCCCTACCTCCTAGGGTTGGTGGGAGGATTATATGAAATGGACTAACCACAGTGCCTGGGACATGCAGGCCTATCTTCCTGCTAGGTGGAGCTTCCCAAACTTCTCTCGTTGTGCAAGATGCTTTACTCTCCAGCTAAGCAGAGTCTCCCCTTTGTCCAGATGAGGAAACAAAGGATTTATGAGGAAGCAGTGACTGGCCTGGTCATACAACAGATCAGCAGCTGGGTGGGAACTGGAATTAGAGTTCGCCTTCCCTCTTCCCAGAAGCTCTCTGTGAGATGGCTCTGCAGGTTCAAAATGTTTGCTGTCCTATACCCTGGTGCCCCCAGTGTGGGTGGAATAGACATCATTCCAGGACCCGGCCCAAAATAAGTAACCCCATTCTGGGACATCCTGGCCTCATAGCCAGGGTAAAAGATCAAAGGTGGGCTGGGTACAGTGGCTTACACCTGTAATCCCACACTTTGGGAGGCCGAGCAGGTGGATTGCTTGAGTCCAGGAGTTTTAGAGCAGCCTGGGTGACTGCAAAACCCTGTCTCTATAAAAATAGAAAAATTAGGTGGACATGGTGGCACAAGCCTGTAGTCCCAGCTACTTGGGAGGCTGAGGTGGAAGGATAGCTTGAGCCCGGGAGGTGGAGGCTGCAGTGAGCTGAGATCGCATCACTGCACTCCAGCCTGGGCAACAGAGCAAGACCCTTTCTCAAAAAAAAAAAAAAAAAAAAAAAGCAAAGGTGGAAGCAGGCAATGGCTCTTAGAGCTCCCGCTTGGATGTGGCACTTACCACTGTTGCTCATGTGCCACTGGCCAAGGTAAGTCCTGTGGTCAAGCCAGGAGTGGTCAGAGAAGCCCACGTTCCTCTGAGCCAAGGGCACAGCTCTCCTGTTTGGAGCCACCTGCCTTAGCCAGGACATCTGGCTGGAAGCCATGCCCTCTCTGTGTGCCCCTCACCAGAGGGTATGCGGCCTGGCCAGGCCCCAGGTGCCCTCAGAAATCACCTGTTGATTCCACACCCATCAGGTGCAGTCAACCCATCATGGAGCATATCTCCGAAACCTCCGAGCAGAGACAGATGCTATCGGGCTCCCCTTGGCCTAGCCTGGCCCTGGGCTCCTCTCCCAGACAGGGTGAGGGCAGGGACCCGTTAATCATTAATCTGGGGGCAAATGGGTAATTTTCCAGTCCACCAGGTCTACACCCAAACCCCTCCCTGCAGCCTGGCAGGAAATCCTCAGAGTTTGACCCTTGGCAGGCCCAGAGCAGAACTGGATGTCAGCTCCAGCTGAGGAGGCCACGCCTTGACTGGCTTCCAGTGTGGAGGGCAGCTTGGGGGCTGCAGCTACCTTGCCCTCAAATGTCCTCCTCCTCACACCAAGGGCTGGTGTGAGCGGCGACTTCTGCTCACACAATTCCTGTGTTTCAGAAACTGGACCTCCCTGATAGTAACTGATTGACAGAGGGGAGAGCAAGCAGGGAGTGATGGAAATTTTGGCCAATGAAGCTGCATATCCTTCAAGACCTGCCTCAAATGCCATTTTAAGAATAATAGCTATGATTATTATATCATTATAGCTACAGTATATGTCATACGATATGACATGATATATAACATATTTTTTTTTTAGACAGTCTTGCTGTGTGGTCCAGGCTGGAGTGCAGTGGCGTGATCTCAGCTCACTGTAACCTCCACTTCCCGGGTTCAAGCAATTCTCCTGCCTCAGCCTCCTGAGTGGCTGGGACTACAGGTGTGCGCCACCATGCCTGGCTAATTTTCATATTTTTAGTAGAGACGGGGTTTCACCACGTTAGCCAGGCTGGTTTCGAACTCCTGACTTCAAGTGACCTGCCCGCCTCAGCCTCCCAGAGTGCTGGAATTACAGGCGTGAGCCACTGCACCCCGCCCAAGCTGTGTTATTGTCTGGGACTCCCCTGTAGTGTGGAGCGAAGGCTCAAAGTTGGTTTGTCTAACTAAATGCATCATCCTTGATTATGACCTCTGACATGTGAAGAGTGCCAGAATTCCCTAGGCTGCACTTGGGAGCCAGACCCAGCAAACCCCTCCACTCATTCAACAGGCATCTGGTTTTTATTGGTTTGTTCGTTTTTGTTTTTGTTTTTGGTGCTTCTGGCATGGAGTGGGTGGAGACCAGGGACGCTGCCCAGCACCCTGCAGTGCCCAGAACGGCCCCACCCCAACCACAATGTCCACAGTGCCCAGGGGAAGAGACCCTGGAGGGAGCAATGGGTCTCAAACGGCGCCCAGCTCTGCATGGCCAGCGTTGCCTGGGAGCTCGGTGGAATGCAAATCCTCAGGCCCCACCCCAGAGGCATCTGTTTTTTAAATTTCATCTAATGGACCCTGAGATTGATGGCTCAGAGAGTCCAGTATCAAGTCGGTTAATTTTATTAGTGGTAATGACACTTAGTAGCGATTAATGACCAGGAAAGGCAGCCAACCGCACAGAGGCCTCAGGCCACACTGGGCCCTGGTCTGCCCAGGGCTGCTCTCAAAGAAGGCTCCCTGGCACTGCCTCGGGAACCCCACAGGGCCCATGAAGACAGCCTGGGAGGCCTCAAAAACCCAGTTTCCCTCTGTTTGTTTTCTGTGTTGCAGTTTGGGATCATATTTCCTTTGAAGAAATAGTACCATGACATCATATTTAGAAAATGACCAGCTATTTTCCTAAACAGTGAATTATCCTACACATGCTCAGCCCATGGCTTCTGCTGGGAAGGTATCTTCCTAGACCCCGGAATAATTCTGGGTGTGGCAGGCTTCAGCCTGCTCAGAGGTCAGCAGGAACAATGTCGTCCCCTGGAAGAAGTGATACTGTTTGGCATCCCAGCCCTGCAGACACCACTCACTGGGTCCCTCTGTGAAATCTCAATTACCCACAGTTAGCTGAGTGCCAAGGGGATAAGATGGACAACTGGAGAAATTCAAGCGAGCTTCCTTAGTCTTATGAACCCAGAAAAATGTGTTTATTTTGGTGTTTTGTTTTGTTTTTTTATCGAGTCTCACTCCATCACCCAGGCTGGAGTGCAGTGGCGAGATCTCGGCTCACTGCAACCTCTGCCTCCCGCGTTCAAGCGATTCTCCTGCCTCAGCCTCCCGAGTAGCTGGGATTATGGGCACGTACCGCCACGCCCAGCTAGGTTTTTTGTGTATTTTTAGTAGAGATGGGGTTTCGCCATGTTGGCTAGGCTGGTTCCAAACTCCTGACCTCATGTGATCCGCCCACCTCGGCCTCCCAAAGTGCTGGGATTACAGGCATGAGCCACCACGCCCAGCCAAATATGGGGGTCTTAATGAAGACGCTGCCTTGCCAATCAGATGCTATCAGATCAGTCAAATGAGTAACCAGGGTTCTGAACTAAAGGGCAGAGGAAGGGTTATTTGCCAACTTGCTAATTGCTCTTCTGGGCTGGGGGCTACTGCCTGGCTCAGGTGCTCCTGAGCCTCCTGGGGCCACCACTCTATCAGGCTGCACCTGCTCTGGCCCAGCTACCTCCACTATTCCTGTCTGTCTCAGGCTCCCCCAGGCTAACTTCCAGCATCTCTTTTCCCATTAAGAAAGCAATGACCTCAGGTGAACAGCGGCTGCCTCCGCCCCTTGCTGCCCCCAGTCGGTGCCCTTCTGCTCTCTGCACCCTCACCCCATGGTCCTTGGTGGTCAGGTTGATCATAAAACCAGAGCCCCCACCTCCACACATGCAGTGACCTCTGGCTTGGACCCCAGGGCACCCCCAACCACTTGACAGACCAGCCTGTCTTTCTGCAGAGTGGGAGAAGTCAAGGGTGCCCTCAGGGCTTCATCTCACACACACTCTCACCCTCAGATCTCTTCTGATCCTCCTGGAACCTCCTGCCCCACCTCCTTTCACACTCTCCAACACACACCCCACCCACAATTGTGGCTAAAGCTGCCCCATTGGGGTGACCTTGAAGGAAGCAGAAAATGGCTCTCCCAGGTTTTGGCAAAAGCCTCCCAGGAGACTGCTCTGTCCACCATCAGCAGGACCCCAGGGACCTCACCCTTCAATAATCACCCATCCCCTGCCTGGAGAGTGGGGCCCAAGGATCTCGTGCCCCAAGGCTGTTCTGGCCTAGGTAGTCTGGTCCCAGGTCTGACTCACTCAGAGGTGACCTCAGGGTTGTCCCCTCACCAACTGAGCTCATTCCATCAAACAAATACACCTTAACTCATGGGAGGGGATGGCTGGAGCCAGACT
Organism: Nomascus leucogenys; assembly: GCF_006542625.1. NCBI lineage: Eukaryota > Metazoa > Chordata > Mammalia > Primates > Hylobatidae > Nomascus > Nomascus leucogenys. The sequence continues at coordinate 30,461,002 of NC_044399.1, read as the reverse complement.
GCTTGGGTTCAAATCCCACCTCCACCTCTTCGTAGTTGTGCTACCTTGGGCAAGGTGCTTTACTTCTCTGTGCTCTGAGAACAGTGAGCACACAGTAAGCTCCAGATAAGTATTTGTCACTATTGAGCACCTACCATGTGCCAGGTACTGTGCTGGGACACGGTCCTGCCCTCAAGAAGCTCACAGTCTGGAAGGAAGTTGGTTGGACTCAGGAGTCCTCCAAACTCTCTCAGGGCCCCAAGAAGGGGAAGGAAGAGAAAGCTTTGCACTGGCCTGGCTCCTTGAGGAAACACCAGTAGCTGCTTAGGGACCCAGATCAGAACTCCTGGTACCATGTGGGTGAGAACCTGATCTTGACCAGTCCCATCCTGCTTGTAGGAGGCTGGGGGTGAGGAGGAGGCAAGATGAAGCTCTCAGGGAGCACTCCAGGCTGTCTGGGGAGGACCAGGTTGGTGGAGAGCTTTTCTCGTCACCTGAGAGTACCCCAGGCCCTGTTCTTCCACCTATTTCCATCCTAGTTTCTGCTTGAGAGGGTCTGATGCTTTCAGCAGAGGCTATCCCCGGGATGTGGTGGGTGGGTGGCACAGGGCAAGGCAGCTGGTTTCCAGGGCACCAGGTAATGACAGTGTGTCTGGACGCTTAGCTGGAGGGTCCAGGAGTGGTACATTACGCCAGAGCCATGCCAACTGCAGGCAGCTGCCTGGGAACCAGGAAAGCCTTGTGCTGCCCGGGGTGCTGGCCTCCACCCTGAAAAACCCCATCAGATGCTCCTGATAACAGGCTTCCGCTGCAGGGCCATTTGCATGGTGAGTGCACCCTTTGTGCTTTCATCTCAAACGTCTCAGTCTACCTCTCCTGGCCCTCACTGATCCCCCTACACATACAAATACGCACACACACTCACACTCGCTCACACACACATCCACATTTATACACACCTACACTCACGCACACTCTCACACATACACACATTCTCACACACATACACACTCACACACACACTCTCATACCCCCCTGGCCCCTCCTGTGCTCTCCGCTCCCGACCTCTTCCCAGCAGCGGGCAGTTCAGTGAGGGGCAGTGCCTGGCCCAGTAAGAGAGGGCACCATGGCTCTGGGCAGCCCTTCTTTGAGGGTGGCTGCTCAACACAAACTCCAACTCTAGGCTTCTCTCCTCTCCTGCTGTTACACTGGGAGACCCTAGATTTCCCCTACTGTGAGCACACCCTCCCCTCCACCTTCCAGATGCCTTTCTCTTCTACAGCACCCGGTGCCACCTTGCACCTCCTCCATGACGTCCTGCAGCCAGGCAAATTTGGAAGCTACTGTTTCCTACCTTCCTACCTTTATGCCCAACTCTCTCCACCCCCTCTTTTCACTTACTCGCTCATTCATTTATACCTCTATTAACTGAGTATCAATAAACAAAAGTGCAACTATAAAGGATTTTTTTGGTCGGGCGTGGTGGCACGCACCTGTAGTACCAGCACTTTGGAAAGTCAAGGCAGGTGAATCACTTGAGCCTAGGAGTTCGAAACCAGCCTGGGCAATGTAAGTGAGACACTGTCTCTACAAAATTAAAAATTAAAAAATTAGCTGGGCATGGTGGTATGTGCCTGTGGTTCCAGCTACAGGCTAGGAGGATCGCTTGAGCCCAGGAGGTCAAGGCTGCAGTAGGCCATGATCGCACCACTGCACTCCAGCCTGGGTGACAGAGTGAGATCCTGTCACACACACCAAAAAGGACTTTTCTAAGCATCAGCTTTGTGCCCAGTCCACCCACAGACCTCGAAACCACTCTTTCCTCCTGTCTGGCTCCCCAACCCCCATCCCTGGATCTAGCCTTCCTTCCCTCCCCAGCTCTCACCCTCCATCCCCACGAACCCACCCTGAGGACTGAATCTGGCCACACTTCCCCGCTGGAGCCCACCCCACAGCCTCGTCCCCCACCCATCCCTGACTCAGAGAGGAAAGAGCCGGGTCCAGCTGTAGGCTTTGTCTCTCCAAGCACAGCCCCACTTCCTGTCTCACAGCCGCAGACCGGGCTGCCTGCAGGGGCTGGCATCAGGGAGATGTGCTCAGGGGCTAAGTGGGTAGTGAGAAGCTCGCATGGCGAGCATGCTTTGCATCGCAATAATCCCCGGCATTTTAGAGTGTGGCTAGTTCAACATCTGTGAAGGAAATCCTTTCTCTTCTTCCTCCTGTCTCTCTCCCTCTCCACTCAGGCTTGGGCTGAAGCCAAGGAGAGGAAGACTTTTTCCCTGGCACGCATGCATCAAGTGTCACAGTGGCTGTGGAGGGTCCCCGAAGTCATTCCTGCAAAGAAGGATCCATCACCTCTATGAGTCTGTGACTATAAATATCTCCCCCTGTTCCTAGGCTGAGTCCAAACGTACACCATTCAAATCATTATACGTTAGAGCTGGAGAAACCCTTTAAGGTCACCCGGCCCAGAAGTTCTGCTCTGCTGGCTCCTGGAAGGTGTCCTGGAGGCTGTGCGGGGAAGCAGGAGGGCAAGGGCGTGCCAAGTGTGCAGGTCTCTGGTGCCCCACAAGTTCATGCAAGATTGGTCATCCAAGGCGACCCACTGGCTTGGTACCAGGGCTGGGTCTGTGGCCCAGGTCTCTTGATTACTTCCACCAAGCGTGGCGGTTTCTGCTTGCAGACCTAGCACGTCAGGGAAGCCAAATCAGCCATCACCACAGCAAGCATCTAAGGTGGTGGAAACGCAAGACAGCTAGGTTTTGAGGGAAGGAAGCTTGATCAGGACTCCTCTGACCCCCTGGGTGGCCCAAGGGTGGGCCCTCAGGAAGGGAGAGAAAGACCCTCTGTTTAAAGGCTACTTTCCCTGGTCTGAAACTCAGTCTCTTCAGCAAAAAGTCAGGAATCAGGCTTACAGAAGTGGCCTACCTCTTCATACTAAAGTGTGAGAGTCTGATACAATACCAGTGCTTGAGAACATACTTGGCTAGATAGAGGGAAGATCAAGGGAGAGGGCCTGGTATGTGAAGAGAAGGCGTTGGGGGAGCTTGGTGTGGGGATGCAGAAGCAGTGGGTGGGAAGTTCAGGGAAAGTCAAATCATGGCTGAAACCGCACTCCTGGTGGCAAGTTCCTACCCAACCAGGGTACTGGGTGACTCTGGCTGGGTGACTCCAGCCAAGTTATTTAACCATGACGCGTTGACCAACTAACTAGCTTGACAGGCTCTTGAACGCACCCTGGGCTCTGATCACCCTCTTCCCATGCACAGGCGGGCTCAGGCTGGGCTTGGGCCCTGGAAGGGCCAGGCCTCTGGGGAATGCCTTGTGTGTGACCCCCTCAATGATGAGGACAGTGCCATTGTTTGCACAGGCTCTAGGCAGAGATGTCCCATGCTGCAGATTCCACTTGTTCTCCTGCAGGCCCCACAGATGGCCCACACCCTCCGCCCAGCTGTAGGGACAGCAGGAACCTCCCTGCCTGATCAAGGATCCACCCCCAGAGTAGTCTAGGACACCCCCTGGGATGGATGTAGTTGTGAGCGGCTTCCTTGGGAATAGAACCACTAGGACTGTCCTAAACCCAGAGCCAGCCAGGGCTGGAGTAAGAGGACCCTCCCCTCAGCCAGGCTAGTCTCTCCCTTGTCCCCTGCCATGTCTAACTCAGTCCAACCTCCATGCTGTAACCTCTATTTGGGATACCTTCTCTCAGTCCAAAAGCCCTCATGGATCCCCTGGAACTTTTATAGCCACATCCTTTTTTAACACTTGATCACCCTGAGGTCCCAGACAGCTCTAGTATGCTGTGATGTTTGTTTGCCTCCTCCAGGAAGCCCTCCTTACTTGCCAGCCCCATCCCCCTCTAACCATCCTCTTTCTTTGTCTTCTCTCACTTTTGCGTGTATAGTACCATCAGTTCTGCATGGCTGACACTTCTTTCTTCCTCTTCAAAGCTGTATCCTGTAAGCTCCTTGGCAGAGGCCACGGTTTTTCATACCCTGAGATCCATTCTTTCCCAGTCCAGATGCCTGCTCCTCCCAAGCAGATGCTCTACAGACACCTGCTGGCTGCATATTATGCCCCTTAGGTGTCTAACCCCACGCAAGGAGTGCAGCTCGGGGCTGTCCCTCAGCCTCCCTGCAGTCCCACCCTGCTGGCCTCGCTGTGGTCTTGTTCTCTGGCTGCAGAAGCTACCACCTAAGGCCCCTCCGCCAAACCTTCCCAAGCTGGGGCTGGGTAGGCTTTGGGAGGGTGTGGCTCTGGAGGAGGCTGCCTGTGGCCATGCCCTCCCTAGCCTGCGACTGATTGCTGGTGTATGCTCTCCCCAGTGCCAGATCTCGGGGCCATCCAGCCCTGGTCCTCAGCCCCTGTGGGGCCCTGTACGTTGGGGTATGAAAGCCAGGCCGATTCCCTCTGAACCTCAATTCCTTGGGAAGATCTGTGCTTGGGTAGCCTGGTGACACCCAGCGAGGACCAGCCAAGCAACTGGCCTGAGTCTTTGCTTAAAACTCAGCTTAGGCTGGGTGCACAGTGGCTTACGCTTGTAATCCCATCACTTTGGGAGGCTGAGGTGGGCGGATCACTTGAGGTCAGGAGTTTGAGACCAGCCTGGCCAGCATGGTGAAACCCCATCTCTACTAAAAACACAAAAAATTAGCCAGGTGTGGTGGCAGACGCCTGTTGTCCTAGCTACTTGGGAGGCTGAGGCAGGAGAATCGCTTGAACCTCGGAGGCAGAGGTTGTAGTGAGCCAAGATCCTGCCACTGCACTCCAGCCTGGGCGACAGAGCAAGACTCCATCTCAAAAAAACAAACAAAACAAAAAGAAAACTCAGCTTGCACAACCTCTTGTGGTGACTTGGGCTCAAAGTTTGCCACAGGTTCACAAACCTTTATCCACAATTCCAAATTCCAGGAAACTCAGAAAACTACAAGTTTTTTTTTAACAATTGTGGTGAACTCATATGGTAGCAAGCCCTGACCCGAACCAGGGAGAATATTATGGTCTTTGTTTATCCCAACCTATAGATGTCTTCCTGCAAAATCAATAGAGTCTGATTACAGGTGCTGCCCTAGATCTTGCTAGAGGTGCTGTTAGCCACGGAATATACAATACATTACCTTTCTATACTTTTAATTTTTTAATTTTATTTTTTTCTGCCTCCCCTACCTCCTATACTACTTTTCTTTCTCTTTTCTTTATTTTTTTTTGAGATGGAGTTTCACTCTCGTTGCCCAGGCTTCAGTGCAATGGCGTGATCTCAGCTCACTGCAAACTCCGCCTCCTAGGTTCAAGCGATTCTCTTGCCTCAGCCTCCCAAGTAGCTGGGATCACAAGCGGCTGCCACCACACCCAGCTATTTTTGTATTTTTAGTAGAGAAGGGGTTTCACCATATTGGCCAGGCTGGTCTCAAACTCCTGACCTCAGGTGATCCACCTGCCTCAGCCTCCCAAAGTGCTGGGATTACAGGCATGAGCCACCGCACCCGGCCTACTTTTCTAAAATTCAAAGAGAAATGTTGAATTCTGACAGCATCTGGCCTCAAAGGGATTGTAACATCAGGAAAAACAAACCCTTTGGTCTTGCCCTAAAACCAGCCTCTTGGAAGTTTCCAGGACTGACCAGAGCTTGGTAGTTGAAGTCTTTCTGGCTCTAAGACTCTTCACTCTCCTCTTCAGCCTTCATCTCTCCAATGAGGGGCCTGGGTGTGGAAGAGGCCACCCTATCCCCCCAGCTCATGTCTGCTGCTACCAGCATGCCATGAGGTGGTGGGTGTGGCTGATTTCTGGAGTCTGATGGGGATAAGTCTCTGCTCTCTGCTTTGTGTCCAGTTCCTATCCTGACAGAAGCCAGGCCATGGCTCTCAGTTGGCCAGGCCTAGGTGAGGTAGTATGTGCCCCAGAGAGCCCCATGGAGGCAGAAGATGAAGGAGTGAATGGGACAGGGCACAGAGGGAGATTCCAGGGGAAAGGAAGGGCCAGTGAAAGGGAGAGGGCGCTGCCCACCAAGACATTTACTGCAGACCAGGGAGCAACGCTAGGGACTGTGGGACTCAGCCAATAGCAGGGCCCCGAGGTCTCTCCTGAAGGAAACTGCAAGTGAACTGAAGACCTGAGCACCTGAAAAATTAGCGAATGAGCCAAGAGTTTGAGACACACAGGGCAAGACATACCCAGGACATGCGTCAAGTGCAGGGCCCCGGCCACAGGGTCGGGGCTCAGAGGGACAGAGCTGCCCTAAGGGGGCAGGCCTCCAGTTGGGGTTCCACTGCCAGCCTACAGCAGAGATGAAGAGGTTGGCTTGGATTCTGACAGTTTCCCCCCAACACTCACACCTATAAATGAGGATAACTGGCCGGGTATGATGCCTTGGGCCTGTAATCCCAGCTACTCAGAAGGCAGAGGCAGGAGGACTGCTTGAGGCCAGGAGTTCGAGGCTGCAATGAGCTATGATCAAGCCATCGCACTCCAGTCTGGGTGACAGAGCAAGAACCTATCTCTCTAAAAATAAAAAAAAAAAAAAGTGAAATTTTAAAATAAATGAGAATTATATCAGCACCTACCTCCTGGGTTGCCACAATGTGAGGTGAAGTAATGCACATAAAGTGCTGAGCACAGAAAAGGCTGGGTTTGTTCTGAATTGTACAGTGGCTGGGATACAGGCACAGAAAAGAAGGAACAGATGTCACCACCAAAGACTCTTCTTAACTTGGGATGCTGTAGGGCAGATCACTAGATTTCTTGGAATCCTTATATAGAGATAGCATTTTAATACTTATATATACATTCATTTAACCCTTACAACAAGCCTGAGAGATCAAGATTAGCCCATTTTACAGATGAGAAAACTGGGGTCAGAATGGTTATCTGACTTGCCCTGGGTCAGTCAGTAAGTGGTAGACGGAGATTTGAACTCTGATCTGTGTGACCCCAAGCCCAGTGCCCCTTACACTATAACAGGGCCTTGGGCCATGTCCCATCCTGCTCATGCTGATGCCAGGGTGGGAGTCACCCTCACAGCACCTGGCCCACCTTCTCTTGAGCCCAACTTCCACCTGAGCACATAATCCCAAAGGCACCAGGACCTCTCTTCCTTAGGAGATTCCAGCCCAGGAGTCTGCCGGCCCCACTTCCCTCCTCTCCTCCTTCCCGTCCTCAGCCACAGAAAGTCCACCATCGTCCATTGAAGAGGTTAGGATGACTCTCAGCCCAACTCTGGAGCCCAGCTCCTCAGGGGTTACAGCTCAGCCAGGGACAAGCTGGCCTAAATTCCTTCCCAAAACACAATGATTCTTATCAGCGATGTTTGGCTTTCAATCCACCACCCCTAAAGCAGTAAAATTTCTTTTACCTTTTCTTCCCTCCAACTATGTTTTTCTCAGGCCCCAATTCAATTTCTAAAAATGTGTTTTTATTTTCATTAAAAATGAAAACAATACTATCTAAATACATAGAGCACATAGGAAAAATTTCTTTTTTAAAATTTTCAATGCCTGCACACTGAAAACTAGAAAACACTGCTGAGAGAAATTACAAAAGCTTTAAATAGAAAGATATGGCCTGTGTGCAAATCAGCAGACTCAATATTGTCAGAACGTCAGTCTTCCATGAATTGATGTATAGATTCAATGCAATCCCAGTCAAAATCCCAGGAGGCTTTCATGTGGATATTGACGAGATACTACTAAATCTATGCCTAAATACAGTGACCCTGAATAGCCCATGCAATTTCGAAAAAATAGTGCACAGTTAGAGAATTTATAGTACTTAGTTTCAAGACTTACATAAAGCTATAGTAATCTAGGAATATAAAAGGCTTATTGGGGAAAAAATTTTTTAAGGCTACAGTAATCAAGGCTTGTATAGTATTGGCATAAGGATAGGCATATAGATAAATGAAACAGAATAGAGTGTCCAGAAATAGGCCCACACATATTGAATCAATTGATGAGCAACAAAGACGACAGTGGAGAAAACATCGTCATTTCAACAAATGGCACTGAAACATGTGGACATTCATATGCAAAATAATAAGCTTGCCCCTTTCTCCATGCTGTACACACTAGTTAACTCAAAATGAACCATAGACTTAAGAGTAAAAGCTAAAATTGGCTGGGTGTGGTGGCTCCCGCCTATAATCCCAGCACTTTGGGAGGCCGAGGCAGGTGGATCACCTGAGGTCAGGAGTTCAAGACCAGTCTGGGCAACATGGTGAAACCCCATCTCTACTAAAAATACAAAATTAGCTAGGCACAGTGGCGGGCGTCTGTACTTCCAGCTACTCGGGAGGCCGAGGCAGGAGAATCACTTGAACCCAGGAGGTGGGGGTTGCAGTGAGCCGAGATCATGCCACTGCACTCCAGCCTGGGCAACAAAAGGGAAATTCTGTAAAAAAAAGAAAAGCTAAAATTATAAGCTTCTAGCTGTGGCTCATGCCCATAATCCCAGCAGTTTCAGAGGCTGAGGCAGGAGAATTGCTTGAGCCCAGGAGTTTGAGTCCAGCCTGAGCAACATAGCAAAACCCTATCTCTACAAAAAATAAAAAATTAGCTGGGCGTGATGGCACACGCCTGTGGCCCCAGCTACTCAGGAGGCTGAGGCAGGAGGATCACTTGAGTCCAGAAGGTTGAGGCCATAGTGAGCTGTGATTGTGTAACACATTTAGTTTCCTCGTGAGAACTATTTACACCCATCCTACATGGCTCTGGAGGAATGGCTCTGAGGATCAGGTGAGAGAAGGGGTTGTATGAGAAAGTGATTTGTAAACTGCAATACTAGTTATTATGTTTTTATCACCATCAACAGACTTAGGCTCCAGGCTCACTCAAAAGCAGCAGAAGCAACTCTAGCCTGGAGGATGGAAAGAGATCATTTCTCCAAAAAAAAAAAAAAAAAGGAGAAAACATAGGAAGAAATCTTTGCAACTTTTGGGTAGGCAAAGATTTCTTGGGTAGGATATCAGCAAAGCACAAACCATACAAGAACAGGTTGATACACTGGACCATCAAAATTAAAAACATCCGCTCTTCATAAGACACCAATAAGAAAATGAAATGGCAAGTCACAGGCAGGAATAAAATATTACCAGTACTTGTGACGAAGACTTGTATCCAAAATATGTAAAGAACTCTTAGGCCAAGGGGCTCACGCCTGTAATCCCAGCACTTTGGGAGGCTGAGGCAGGCGGATCACCTGAGGTCAGGAGTTCAAGACCAGCCAGGCCAACATGATGAAACCTTATCTCTACTAAAAATACCAAAATTAGCTGAGCATGGTGGCGCATGCCTGTAGTCCCAGCTACTTGGGAGGCTGAACCATAAGAATTGCTTGAACCCAGGAGGTGGAGGTTGCAATTAGCCAAGATCATGCCATTGTACTCCAGCCTGGGATACAGAGTGAGACTCCATCTCAAACAACAGCAACAACAACAACAAAATATATAAAGAACTCTTACAATTCAATAAGAAGACAAATAACCCAATGAAATGATATTCAAATGACCAATATACACATGGGAAAATGTTCAACACACCATTCATCAATGGGGAAATACAAATTAAAACCACAATGAGATACTACTACATACTTATGAAAATAGTCACAAGTTAAAACTGAGGCAGGAGAATTGCTTGAGCCCAGGATAGCTGACCATAGAATATGGAGCAACTGGAACTCTCATACATTACTGTGTAAAATGGTAAAACCACTCTGAAAAATGCCAATTCTATAAGTTATGCATATATCAATGATCTGATCCAACAATCCACTCCTAGACAGCTATCCAAGAGAAATGAAAACATGCACCCACAAAAAGAGATGTACATGGATGTTTATACCAGCTTTATTTGGAATAGTCCAAAACTGCAAATAACCCAAATATCTTTTTCTTTTTTTTGAGACAGAGTCTTGCTCTGTTGCCCAGGCTGGACAACAGTGGCACGATCTTGGCTCACTGCAACCTCCGCCTCCTGGGTTCAAGTGATTCTCCTGCCTCAGCGTCCTGAGTAGCTGGGATTAGAGGCATGCACCACCACCACCACACCCAGCTGATTCTTGTATTTTTAGTAGAGATGGGTTTGCACCATGTTGGCCAGGCTGCTCTCGAACTCCTGACCTCAAGTGATCGGCCAGTCTCGGCCTCCCAAAGTGCTGGGATTACAGGCATGAGCCACCACACGCAGCCAAAATAACCCAAATATCTATCAAGTGGGGAATGGATAAATAATTTGTGGTATAGCCATACAAAAGAATACTCAGCCATAAAAAGGAATTCGCTATTGCTATATTCAATGACATGGATGAATCTCAAAAGCTTTATGTTGAGCAAAATAATCCAAGCATAAGAGGCTATATACTCATGATTTCATGATATAAATTTCCAGAACAGGCAAAACTAACACATAGTGACTGAAAGCGGAGAAGTAGAGTAGCCGTGAGCTGGTGGGAGAGGGTTGATTGCAAAGGGGAACAAGGGATCCTTTAGGATGGTAGAAATGTTACATGTAGTCATTGGAGTCACCACAAATGTGTTACAGAGGTGTATAATTTGTTAAAACCCACACTGTGCAATTTAAAATGCATGTATTGGCCAGCTGTGGTGGTGCACGCCCATAATTCTAGCACTTTGGGAGGCTGAGGTGGTTGGATCACCTGAGGTCAGGAGTTTGAGACCTGCTTGGCCAACGTGGTGAAACCATGTCTTCACTAAAAATACAAAAATTAGCTGGGCATGGTGGCGCACACTTGTCATCCCATCTACTTGAGAGGCTGAGGCAGGAGAATTTCTTGAACCGGGAGGCGGAGGCTGCAGTGAGCCAAGACTGCACCACTGCATTCCAGCCTGGGCGACATAGTGAGACTCCATCTCAAAAAAAAAAAAAAAAAAAAAAAAAAGGAAAAGAAAAAGCATGCATTTCATTGTATATAACAACGATTTGGGGGGAAAATAAAGATTATGTTTTGTTTCTCCAATGGAATTATAGTAATGACACTTCCACCACCTGGGATGATGTTTAGAACCCCAGCAACCACTGAGAGTGAGCCTGGACTGAGCACTTAGCACGTATGTGCCAGACACCCTATCCAGCCCTTTCATTCATTGTTTCAATTAAGCCTCACCCTCACCTCTCAGATGGGTATTCTCATAACCCAAAGCTCAGCAAGGTTAAGACATTTGTCTAAAGTCACACAGTTAGCAACAGGCAAAGCTGGGATTCACTGTCTTGGGCTTTTATAAACTTCTCTGTACTGTCCCTAGAGAGGAAAGAAACTCAACCAGTACAGAGGTCACACACTGAAGAAACATCACCAAAGTTAATTATGATTTAAAAACTTGCATCCACAGAAACTATTTCTAGTTACAACGCCATTGGGATAACTTAAAGACTGGATTGGGGGCCAGGCATGGTGGCTCACACCTATAAGCTCAGCACTTTGGGAGGCCGAGGTGGGTGGATCATTTGAGGTCAGGAGTTCCAGACCAGCCTGACCAACATGGTCTCTACTAAAAATACAAAAACTGGCCAGGCATGGTGGCACATGCCTGTAATCTCAGCTACTGGGGAAGCTGAGGCGGGAGAATCTCTTGAACTTGGGACGTGGAGGTTGCAATGAGCCGAGATCGCACCATTGCACTCCAGCCTGGATGACGGAGTGAGACTCTGTCTCTAAATAAATAAATAGACTGGATTGGGTAACTGGGCCTGTCTTGTGCCCAGCTCATCATATAATGCAGTGCATTTTCATTTATACAACATCACTGAAGTTAACATTTGTGGAATTCCTACGCATTCAAAGCCAAAATAAAAACTCTTCAGCAATCCTAGACTTCCAGAGCCAGGATCAGCCCTGTTAGCATTAGGGAACCTTAGCACCTCCAGGTGCTGCTGACCTTGGAGATGAGTGACTTGATCAGGGACAACACAGAGAGTGTCCCAGAGCCAGGACTAGCTTGGCCCCTCACCTCTGGTCCGCCTCCTGTCCCACTGCCATCATGCTGTTCTGTGAGCCAAACTGACAGTCTAGCAGGGGTCAGTGCATCCCGTCTCACTACTGAGGACAGAAAAGAATGTGTGGCCTTATCCATCTCACTACAGCCAAGAGGGTCTAAAAGAGTCAATTAAGCAGGGAAGGGAGGCTCCCTCCACCCTCACCCCCTGCGGCCTCTCTGCAGCCACGGCTGCCCTGGGGGAATCATACTGTCTCAGCACTGGAGGCTGTCCCTGTAGGTTGAAGGGCCCAGACTGGAAGCAGGACATGGTTTCTATTCAGCCTCCCCCACCAATTCGCTGTGTGACATTGGGTGACTGACTGAACCTTTCTGACCTTCAGATTCCTTGTGGGAACTATTTACACCCATCCTACATGGCTCTGGAGGAATGGCTCTGAGGATCAGATGAGAGAGGCGGCTGTATGAGAAAGTGATTTGGGCCGGGCATGGTAGCTCATGCCTGTAATCCCAGCACTTTGGGAGGCCCAGGCAAGTGGATCACCTGAGGTCAGGAGTTCGAGACCAGCCTGCCCAACATGGTGAAACCCCATCTCTATTAAAAATACAAAAATTAGCGGGGTGTGGTAGGGGGCACCAGTAATCCTAGCTCTCAGAAGGCTGAAGCAGGAGAATTGCTTGAGCCCAGGAGGTGGCGGTTGCAGTGAGCAGAGATCATGACACTGCACCCAGCCTGGGTGCAGCAAGACTCCATCTCAAAAAAAGAAAAAAAGTGATTTGTAAACTGCAATACTAGTTATGTTTTTTTTATCACCATTAACAGAATTAGGCTCTAGGCTCACTCAAAAGCAGCAGAACCAACAGCTGGCTCACTGTGGTTTGGGGTTGGGGGGTTGCCTCATCTGAAAAATTGGGATAATAATACATGCTGCTTGAAGCAGTGAGTTTTGGACCTGAGATCCTTCTGGGGTCACTTCCAGCTCTGAAGTCTATGATTCTATGATTTCAAAGAGCCCAAGAAGATCGGCCTCACCTGCCCTCCTGATGTTTGCATATTCTCTTATCAGGATGCCAAAGCACTTCGTGTTATAATCAAATGCAAATGACTGCGGAGGAAGAAGCACTTTGCCTCACTTTCCCACTACAGTGTAGATGACTGATACCAGATTCCTCCCAGACAGCGAATGCAGATGGGAAGCTGGGAAACCTGGTCTGAGTCACCAGAGGGTTTCTTAACTGAGAGCTCAGGCTGAATCCTGTCTGTTCCCTGAGACCAAACACTTAACATCACAAGGCCCCAGTTTTAGCTGATTCTCTGCGCATCTGTCTTGCTACCCAGATTGGGATGGTGGTGGCTTTTGTGTCTTTTGTCAGCTCTTTCCAGCTGGGGTCCTGACCTGGAAGAGGTGGCTCCGATACTCATCCCTCTCAGCCCTAACCCAGGCCTATTTGACCATCTCACCTGTCATTTTCAAGGCTGCTCCATGTTCAGTTCCCTCAAAATTCTAACCCCATGCACTGCTGAGAACACCTTTCCCTTCCAATACAGCAGCTAGGGTGGTCCTCCCGGAACCCCTCTCCTCTCATCTCACCTGACTCTTGCCCCATTTCCAACCATAAAAACCAAGCAAACAAATGAATTGTGGAAATGAGCCAGTGTATAAGAGGATATAGGTACCATTTGTCCCATCCCTTTCCATTCCAGCTCAGAAAACTGTTAGGGCCAGGACATCAAGATTCTATACCTGGTTTCCTTAATGAAAACAAACTAGCCAGGCCTGGTGGCTCATGCCTGCAATCCCGGCACTTTGGGAGGCTGAGTTGGGCAGATTGAGGTCAGGAGTTCTAGACCAGCCTGGCCAACATGGTGAAACACTGTCTCTACTAAAAATACAAAAATTAGCTGGGCATGGTGGCACGCTCCTATAGTCCCAGCTACTCAGGAGGCTGAGGCAGGAGAATCGCTTGAACCCAGGAGATGGAGGTTGCAGTGACCCAAGATCACATCACTGCACTCCAGCCTGGGTGACAGAGGGAGACTCTGTCTTAAAAAAAAAAAAAAAAAAAAAGTCACTAGCATTAGTTGAGCACTTATTGCATGCTAGACACTGTCCTAAGTGCTTTACATGTACTAGCTCAATCCTCTTATAAAATAGGCAGTAATCTTCATTTTACAGATTGAGAGACTGAGAGACAGAGAGGTTAAGTGACTTGGCCAACAGCACACCTAGCAAGTGGCAAGACTGACCCCAGAGTATGTGCCCTAGTGATGATGACATCCTGCCTGCTGAGGGAACAACCATTCCTTCAAGCCTGAAATCTTCGGGAAACAAACAAGTTGTGCACTGCTGTTGGGGTGGATCGCAAAAGGATCAGTCATATCAAGTTCAGCCCCTTCCTTGTACAAAAGGAAAAAGTGAGGCCCAGAGACTTAGTGGTCTTCCCATGTCATTAGTAAGCTGAGCCCAGAGCTAGGGTCTGGGACGATACCCTCCTCCACAGCCCAGACATGTTTTCACCAGGGGTCATGACCTGGAAATTAGCCCACAGCCCTTACTCCAACCTGTGCAGAACTTCTCAGACCTTTACACACCTCTCCCTGGCTACTTCTTCAAAGCAGCCTCTAGCAGGTCACTTGCTTGGTGTTTTCTTGCCTTTGCTATATATACTCAGACTGTAAGCCTCCTATTGATTTGGGGTGAAGATTTTAAAAGGAGGCAAGGCTTAAAGTAACAGGCTGTACATATTGGAGTTGGCTTTGGGTGGAGGGTGGGAAGGTGCCTTCTTACCCATGATACCTGCCCCCATCCCTCACCAAATCCCTGCAATTCAGGGTCAGAGAAGAAGGGACTTGGAAACAATTGCCCTATAACTTTTGCTCCAAACATTCCCCTCATAGTTCCTGTCCGTCTCTCTCCCTAGTGTCACCCCCCACTGTGATCCTCCCTTTCCAACCATGTACACACACACACACACACCACACACACACACACACACACACACTGTGGGCCCTCTCACTCTTTCCAGTGTTCTCCTGAGAAATCACCCCATGCCAGGTCTGAGATGTGGTCGCATTTCCCCAGCGCACGGTTCCTTCCTGCGTCTCCAGCTGGCGCTCTCACGGTCCGAGGCTTCCCCCACTCTCCCTGGGCCCCATTCTCCCTGGACGCGCACGATCCTCTGCCCCGAGACCGGGAACAGCCCGTCCCATCCATCCACCCAGCCCTCTCGGTCTCCGCTCCGCAGGGCGAAGGCGGAGGGTGGGGAAGGAGTCCGAGGCAAGGACGGCTCGACGGAGGCCAGGATGGCGGCAGACGGGGCACCGGCGTGAGGATCCCGAGAGGGCATCAGAGAGCGGGACTGGCGCCTGAACGGGCGGGGCCAAGGCAGACGGGGCCAGGGTCCGAGGCGTGCGCAGAGTCCGAGACCCGGCGGGATGAGGAGAGCGGCGGCGGAGGGGACCAGAGACTCGGACACTGAACAGGGCGATGGATTCGGAGCCGGGGAAGCCGGAGACCGAGCTCAGGGCACGAACTCCGACTGCGAAGTGGGCTGGGTCTCGCCGGGCTAGGGTCTGAGTTCGAGACCTCGGCGGGGCCAAGGACAGCGGGAGGGAAAAATGGGCCCAGCTGTAGCGGAGGAGGGAGAGGCAGGCAGGCTGGGGAGCGGGCGGGGGGCGCGGCGGGCACTGACCCGAAGTAGGAGGCGGCGGCGGCGGTGGGCAGCGCCAGCAGGCAGAGCCCGGCCAGGGCCAGCGCGGGCGGGGGGCGCATGGTGCTGGCGGCGCGGCGCCCTCTAGCATCTCCTCGCGCCGCTCAAGCTCGCAGCTCCGCCACCACCCGCCCGCGGGACTTTAAACCCGGGTGGGGCGGGGCAGGCGGCGCTGGGAAAGGAGGAGATTGGGAGGCTCCCCAGCCCGGGCGGCGAGCCCCCCGTCCCATTGGCCCCGCCGCCCTCGCCCCGCCCCGTCGCGGGTGGGGCAGCCGCCCCAGGCCCGCCCCCATTGCCCCGCCCTCCGGCCCCAGGTGAGCGCTCACCTGGCTCCGCGCCCGCCCGAGGTCGCGGTGGCTGAACGTGAGGCCCCCCGGGCCTGGAGAGGCGGGGAGGAGGGTACGAGGCGGGGACGGAGGAGATTCTGCCCCTCGGGGTGGGGCAGAGGCAAGCGCAATGGCTTCTCCGAGGTAGAGAAAGTGGAGGGGTAGGAGGAGGGACACATCTGGAGTCGGTGGAAAACCCGAGTCCTTGTCCGCCCTCCTGCCTGGCAAGTGCGGGTCTCTTCGCTGCAGCCCCCAGACTCAGGGCAGGGCCGGGTCCTGGCGCAGAACCGCTGTCTGGAAGCGGGGGAAATGCATGTCCAATGGCTCGGGGGACCCTGTTGCAAGGCAGAGTCTTGGTCAGAGGGGAGAGAGGAAAGGGCGCCCCGTTTTTAAACGGGAGAGTGACTGTCACCGGCGAGGCGCGCAGCGTGGGCCTCCGTGGGCTTTTGACAAAATGCTGCTGATGTTCCCCAGCGCAGAAATCCAGAGTGGACAGTGGGGCAGACAGAGCCCTGCGGGAGGAGGCACCCACTTTCCAAGGTGTGTAGATGCCAGAATCTCTGGTAGATAGGGTGGGAACTTCAAGTGTTGGGCCCCAAAGTTCTGTTTTGCTTATCATTTTTTAAAGTTTAACCCCAATTTCTGCTGCGAAGGTGCAGAGATCAAAGCAGCGGGTGGTACCTGTCTAGAAAGGAAACATACAACCAATGACCCAAGTGAGATTTAAAATGTTTTTGAGAGTCTCGAACACTGGGTCAAATCAAGCAAAACAAAATATAACTTGCAATGAATGTCAAGATCTGCATGTAAAGTTTCCAAAAACTCAGCCATGCGTAGGGAACATCAAGTGACCGCGACCTTGGCTTTTCAGTGGACACCAGCATGGTAGGGGGCTGGGAGAGGTGTTGGGAAGATGGTGGCTACCGTGTTAGGTGGCATTAACAGAGGAAGCCCCCACCTCTTTGAGCCTCTTTGAGCTCAGTTTCTCTGTCAAATGAGCGCAGTGATTAGATGATCTGATGATTCCTAAGCTCTGCCAGCCCTATCAAATCCCATGGTTCTACTTATTGAGGCCACATGGCCCAATGTAATGTGCAGAGACCTGGAGTCAAATCATGTAAGTTATGAGCCCCATATGAAATATGGATGATGAGAAATATCTAACAGGATTTTTGTGCAGGTAAGATGTTAAATGCTGGCCAGGCACGTTGGCTCACGCCTGTAATCCCAGCACTTTGGGAGGCCGAGGTGAGAGGATCACCTGAGGTCAGGAATTGGAGACCAGCCTGGCCAACATGGCCAAACCCTGTCTCTACTAAAAATACAAAGACATTAGCCGGGCGTGGCGGTGCATGCCTGTAATCCCAGCTACTCAGGAGGCTGAGGCAAGAGAATCGCTTGAACCTGGAAGTTGGAAGTTGCAGTGAGCTGAAATCACGCCATTGCACTCTGGCCTGGGCAATAGAACGGGACTCCATCTCAAAAAAAAAAAAAAAAAAAAAAAAAAAAGATGTTAAATGCCTAGCAGGTGCCGGCACCTAATATCAGTGATCGTTATACCTGCAGGCAGGACCGGGGTGTGATGGTGTTTACAACTGGTTCTCAAGGAGGGTTGATGGTGGCCTGATTTGTATCATTTGTTGATCTCTGTGCCTTAAATATTCCCATCATGGCTGACTTCATGCCACCAATGTGGCATCATTTCTGATCACTGGAGTTAGGAAGAGATGTGCACAGCTAGCCCTGCAGGCCAGCTGGACCCAGCTCCAGCATATCACTGGTAAGACTTTGACCCATGATCACAGAAGCTAGAAGATGAGGGGCCTGAGCTGGACCAGTGTGAGTCAGAGAGAAGGAAGAGCCATGGACTGGGGTGGCAGATAGACCCCACCAGGCCCTAGCCATACCCCCTAGGCAGGTGAGGATGGAGTGGGTTCGGCTCAGGCTGCCCAGCTGCTCCCCCTGTTCTCATGCCCCTAAGCACACACAAGCATGCTTGTGCATGGAGAAGGCAGGGCACATTCTCCCAAAGTGACACCTTTTCAAAATTTCATGAAAGTTACATGTTGATGTCTGATGGGTAAGCCTATGAATCAGAGACTGGAAGAAGCACCCAAGACTCCATGGAGACATCAGTGGCTGGAGAGTGAGAAACACAAGGAAAATATTTAGATGGATGCTCTTGAATCCTTGCCAGCCAATGGCATGGCCCCACCCTTGGGCTCCCTCCTCCTGATATTAGAACTGTACCAGGTTTCTGTCTGCTGGGGTGCCTCCCAGCTTGCCCATGGAGGCTTCAGAGTTCTGCTTCTGTCTTTTTGGCCAATAAGGCTGCACAGAACTGCCCAGATAATAGCTCCTTCTTGCTAATAATAATAATTCCACAGCAGCTCCTGTGTACCAAGCTGTGTGTGTGTGTGTGTGTGTGTATGTGTGCACACACACACATGTGCCGGGCCTGGCTCACAATCTCACTAAACCCTCAAGCCCTCTGGGAGGCTGGGACAATCATAAACCCATTGCACAGATGAAAAAACAGAGGCTAGGAGAGCTTACGTAGCAAGTGTAGGTGGGACAGCTGTAGTGGAGGCAGGAATTGAGCCCAGCCCTAGCCCAGCAGTACTGTCAGTACTGGCTGTGGCTCATGATTGGCCGTGGCTGGCTCAGAACTGCCCAGGCACAGCCTGACTCACAGACACCTTTGCATTATACATCCTTACAGAGCATTGTGTACCTCCTAAGTGTCCATCCCCAAGGGGCTTATAGCCTGGAGGGGGAGATGGCAGTGAAAACAGATCATCCCTGCAATTGTGATATTATAGGATCCCTGAGAAGGACATGAAGAGCAGCCCTTGGGACCTATAGCCTGTGCTATAAATGATTTGTTGCTCTGCCACTTTCCCTCTGCCCTGTGGGCTCAGGGCCGGCCTGAGTTTCACTTCTCCCTGTGTCTCCAGAGCCTGACACAGGTCCCAGCACACAGCAGATACTCAGGAAGCAAGTGTTGTTTTCAGCTTATAACCCTGGTTTGTGGCCTTTTTATGGCTTTAAAGATGTAAAGTATCATACAAACACATGTGTGCTGATGGAAGCACTCCTTCCTGGGCTCGGACACAGGCTCCATGGGGCAGACACACTACAGCCCAAGTCCAGGCATTTGGTGACACGCAGATCCCCACTGCTCCCCCACGGGTGTCTACATTCCTGGGCAGCCCCACAGCTGGTCCTGGGTCCACACGTTCACACAGGTATGCAAGAGAAGCATTCTTAGATATCCACATGCAGCTACCTGTCTCCATTAACTAGCCCAAGGCAGCCAGCGCTCAGGGCTGGAGCCCTCTCCTCCTCTTGTGCACACACGCATGTGCACACACACACACACACACTTTGGAAATCACAAACATGATGAGGCTGAAAGCTTTGCTATGGCCACATCAAATCTAGCTCCAGGATGTCTGCAGACCTCTCCTTCCTCTTCCCGGCGCCTGCCTCCAGGCCAGCCCACCCTGCCTGAAGCAAACCCTCAGGAACCATCCGCCTTTGGTTGGCTCCATATCTCCTGTGCCTCCCAAGTGGAAATGCAGCTTCCTAGGATGGCTCTCTCCTCTAATCTCCCTCAAACTGCACTGGAAATGAACTCTGGACCCAACAGGAAGTGGAACAGATGATGCCCCAGCAGCTCCGAGGGAAGGTGCCCATGCTGACCTAACACACAGCTGCCCAGGAGGGCTGGTCCTGGGGAGCCCAGACAGGACTGGTGTGGGTGTGGGCTCACCTGTCCCTCTCCCTGTCCTTCCCCATCCTCCCTGTGACCTGGCCTTCTTGTCACAGCCTTATGATGACTGGCTGTGTCCTGACCACTCCCATCAGTCCTAGCCCCACATATTTGAACTGTATTGGCAATGCCCTTGCAACATTCCACTAGCATTGACTCTGGAGCACTGTGAGGTAATATGTGGGCCATGATTGTCCCCATTATACAGATGAGGGCACTAAAGTCCAGAAAGATGAATGACTTCCTCAAGGTCATATAATTCACTGGCTCTCGGGGATGGGAGACTTGATTTTTCTGGAACACCAGACTGAAATAGGACTGAAGCTGAGTGGGGGAAAGTGGGCTTCAGAATCCCCTCCAAGGAACTCACAGACATGCCCGAAAATGACAAAAAAAAAGGGGACAAAGAAGGACACCAAAATGTTAGCAGTGGCTGCCTTGGAGGTTGGGAGTGTGGGTAAGAAACATTTTTATCCTCCTTGCATTTTCCTAGTTTTCTATGACAAGCATGTTTGACATTTGTAATGAAAAAAATTACTGAAAGTGGGGAGGAGACAAATACATAACAATAAATCTCCCATGGTGGAACTTTAAGCATTTGCAGGAAAGGTATTTGGGAGTGGCAGGGCAGTATTTCTGGACTGGAGTCCTCTGTGACCTTCACTCATCTGTCCTTCTGCGGGAAGGGCCCCTGTCCTATCTTGGGGAGCTCACTCCAGAGCTGGCAGAGCTCACCACTCCCCATGGCACTTCAAGTTCGAGGCCTTCTCACTTCTGTTCCTCCTCCCTCCCTCTTCTTCCTCACAGAACACTTTGAATTGTGTTGTGAGGAAGGTGTGGGACAGACCTTCTCTTGTCCCTTGCCTGTCCGAGACCATTCTCCAGCCCTTTATCCAGCAGCGTCTTTGAGTTCAGCCAAGGCAGGCTGAATGCAGAGAAGCAGCCCTTTGGTGTCCCTCCACCCAGCCATGCTTCTGTGGCCAAGGGCAGAAGCACCTTGACTGACAACTCTTGCCTCTGCTCACTCCCCACATTAGTTCTACAACCCTTATGGGCACAACTGTACTTTGTGCCAGTGCCTATGTTGATATACACTGTCCTTGAGTTTGGGAAATTAGGCATCCCTGCTATGTGTAGATTGCAGACACCTCAAGATCTGAGACCCTGTCCCCTGTTTCTTTTCTATCCCACACTTCCTCCCATAGTGGTACTGAGTTTCAGCCCACAGTAAAAAGATTGTTAAATAACTGAATTAATGAATGCATAACTGAATGAATAAACACTGGACCGTGGAAGGTCAGACCTGACTTATTGATGGCTACAAACCCTGCCCCTGATTTTATAATGTTCATGAGAGACAGGATGAGCCATCTGTACTGACATGGTTGAAACTAGCAGGAGTGCTTTGAGCAGTCCAGTTCTGTCTAGTAGTTATAGGTAAGTAAGTAGTGACCTGGAGGGGAAATCTCAATTTCAGATAACATGGCCAGGCGCGGTGGCTCACGCCTGTAATCCCAGCACTTTGGGAGGCTGAAGTGGGTGGAGCACCTGAGATCAGGAGTTCAAGACCACCCTGGCCAACATGGCAAAACCCCATCTCTGCTGAAAATACAAAAATTAGCTGGGCATGGTGGCAGGTGCCTGTAATCCCAGCTACTCAGATGGCTGAAGCAGGAGAATCGCTTGAACTCAGGAGGCGGAGTTTGCAGTGAGAGGAGATTGCACCACTGCACTCTAGCCTGGGGAACAGCGAGATTTGATCTCAAAAAAAAAAAAAAGCCAGCACAGTGGCTCACGCGTGTAATCCCTGCACTTTGGGAGGCCAAGGTGGTTGGATCACAAGGTCAGGAGTTTGAGACCAGCCTGGCCAAGATGGTGAAACCTATCTCTACTGAAAATACAAAAATTAGCTGGGTGTGGTGGTGGGCACCTGTAGTCCCCAGCTACTCGGGAGGCTAAGGCAGGAAAATCATTTGAACCCAGGAGGCAGAGGTTGCAGTGAGCCGAGATTGTGCCACTGCACTCTAGCCAGGGTGACAGAGCAAGACTCTGTCTCAAAACAAAACAAAACAAAATTCAGATAACTCACTCCATTGTCCCTGTAAGTCGACTCATGTATGTCAGGTGACAAATATGTCCAAGCTCTGTTTGGGCACTGGGCTCACCGTGAATATAACCCCCACCCCAGCCCTGGTTACCACTTCTAGGAGCATAGAATACAGTGAGCTGACCGGGAGACCAGGAGATGGCTGGGCAGGTGGCACGGAGCAGCGGGGCATTCTGTTTTCAACCACCGTGAAGTTCCCTGTGGGCAAAGCACTAGTGAAAGACTCTACATTGGGGTGTTTTACAACAGAAAGGCATTCCACACAGGACACAGCTGTGGATACTGCTCAAAAGAAGGAGGAAGGAGACCGGGCACTGTGGCTTACGCCTGTAATCCAAGCACTTTGGGAGGCCGAGGCGAATGGATCACCTGAGGTCAGGAGTTCCAGACCAGACTGGTCAACATGGTGAAACCCCATCTCTACTAAAAATACAAAAAATTAGCCAGGTGTGGTGGTGCATGCCTGTAGTCCCAGCTACTTAGAAGGCTGAGGCAGGAGAATCGCTTGCACCTGGGAGGCGGAGGTTGCAGTGAGCAGAGATCCCACCATTGCATTCCAGCCCTGGGGCAGCAAGAGCAAAACTCCATCTCCAAAAAAAAAAAAAAAAAAAAAAGAAAGAAGAAAGAGGAAGGAAGGAAGGGAAGGAGGGAGGCAAGAAAACAACTTTCTTAGGGAATAGAAGTTTAAAAATATGCCATAATTTGCTATAAATAACATCCTATAGATTTGGGTCTGCACAGAGGCATTCTCAACATCTTTTAGTTTGTTTTCATCTGAGTAAGTTCTTTCTCTCTAAACTCTCTAAAAAGAAGGATGAGAGGAAAGGGGTCCCATCTTGAAGTTCATAGGTGCCTAGAGGAATGCAATCCTTTGCAGTTAGTTTTAGGAATCAGCCACCACCAGACCATTTCCTCCAGGTCATATTATCAGAACTGCAGGTACCAATAAGTTTACAGGAAGTGCTCATTAACCATGTCCTGACTGGTAGACAGTTGGACCACAGCATGTTTTCCTGAACTCATGGTAGGACTGCAGTGGCCCAGCTAGATATTTTTCTTTAAACAAAGGAGAGACTCGAACCTTGGTTTATCTCTGGGAAGCAGTAAGCTGAGGCTTAACTTATCAAAAAAAAAAAAAAAAAAAAGCCGGGCGCGATGGCTCAAGCCTGTAATCCTAGCACTTTGGGAGGCCGAGGTGGGCGGATCACGAGGTCAGGAGTTCGAGACCATCCTGGCCAACATAGTGAAACCCTGTCTCTACTAAAAATACAAAAAAAAAAAAAAAAATTAGCAGGGAGTGGTGGCGGGCGCCTGTAGTCCCAGCTACTCAGGAGGCTGAGGCAGGAGAATGGCGTGAACCCGGGAGCTGGAGCTTGCAGTGAGCCGAGATGGTGCCACTGCACTCCAGCTTGGGGGACAGAGCCAGACTCTGTCTCAAAAAAAAAAAAAAAAGGTGGCTAACTCTACCTCACTGCATATTTTCTATTTTATATAAAGTATAGGCTGGATACAGTGGCTCATGCCTATAATCCTAGCATTCTGGGAGACTTGAGGCAGGAGGATTGCTTGAGGCCAGGAGTTCAAGACCAGCCTCGGCAACACAGTGAGACCCTGCTAATACAAAAAAGAAAAAAAATTAGCCAGGCATTGTGGCACATACCTGTAGTCCCAGCTACCCTGGAGGCTGAGATGGGAGGATTTCTTGAGCATGGGAAGTTGAAACTGCAATCAGCCATGATGCCACCACTGCACTCCAGCCTGTGCAACAGAGCAAGAACCTTGTCTTAGAAAAAATAATAATAAGGCCGGGCGCGGTGGCTCACGCTTGTAATCCCAGCACTTTGGGAGGCCAAGGCGGGCGGATCACGAGGTCAGGAGATCGAGACCACGGTGAAACCCCGTCTCTACTAAAAATACAAAAAAATTAGCCGGGCGTGGTGGCGGGCGCCTGTAGTCCCAGCTACTCGGAGAGGCTGAGGCAGGAGAATTGCTTGAACCCGGGAGGCGGAGCTTGCAGTGAGCCGAGATTGCGCCACTGCACTCCAGCCTGGGCCACAGAGCGAGACTCTGTCTCAAAAAAAAAAAATAATAATAATAATAATAATAATAAAGCATGAATATATAATATTCAGTTTAACATACTTTGAATAAGCATCTGGTGCTAAACCCTGGAGCAGGAGATGATGAAGTCAGTTCTTGTCCTTGAGGAACACACAGTTTGTTAGGAAAGACACATAAATAAATACGGAGAGCATTCTGACATATCCATATAAGTGTAAACTAGTTATTGAGCACTTACATTACACCAGGTATTGTTGTAAGTCCTATAAAACTGTTAACCCATTTAATGCTCACAACATTTTACAAATGAGGAAATGGGCACAGAGAAGTCAAGTAACTGGCCAGCTAGTAAGCTTAGAACCGGGATTAGAACCCAGGGAGCTGGCACCAAAGACACATATTTAATGACTGTGCGGCAGTAAAGAGAAGAAGGTACCAAATAAGGCAGGAACCCAGGAAAGAAGACAATCAATTCATTGTTCCAGGGAAGAGGTAGCTAAGACAATGGCGACTGAAATGCAGCAATGTTTGAGCTGGATTTTGCAGAGTGATTTTTTTTTTCAGTCCTTCTTTCTTCACTGTAACGAATGGAATAGTCCTTCCTAATTAGTCACACAAACGTTTGAAAGGAAACCAAGTTTTCCCACTGGTTGTCATCATAATTATAAGGGTTCACCCTACAAAGCATACCTTTGCTACATTAAGTTCTACTTTGGAGTGAGAGGAGGTTGAAAAAGTGTTGGGGACTTAAGAATAGGGAATGTTTTTTAAACTAGCTAAGCCTTTCCAATCTGTTGTTGATTCTGAAATATCATTTTCATTCCCCCAGCTCCAATATTAATATCTACCCTAGTTTCTCCCTCTCTGGGCTTGGCACCCAGAATGTGCCCACCTTCTTCCTCATGAGGTGCCTTCAGTGTCTAATGTGGCCTGGTTGCAATACCACATGTCTCCAATAGGAGTCACTAGCGACAACAGGATAATTTACCTGAGGTTGCATGGAGAGAACCCTGGGTCCTAACTTAAAATCTTGTCTCTGGCTTCCTCTGCGACCTCATCCATAAAATGGATACAACACTCCCTGTCCGTCTTCCTCACAGAACAGTGGTGAGAAATGTGAAGATGAATGTGGACATCTTCCAGTGTGATTCAGAAGAGGTGCACTGTCTGATTTTCTCATAGCTTCTGTCTGGATGGTTTCAAAAAACTAATCATTCCACAGCTACGTTTTGAGCATCACTCATCATGCCAGGCACTCTGTAGGATCCAGGAATTATTTCCATCTTTGCACAAAAGGACTTTGAATAAAAGTTTAAAGCAGGGTACCGTGGCTCATGCCTGTAATCCAAGCACTTTGGGAGACTGAGACGGGAGGATTGCTTGAGCCCAGGAGTTCCAGACCAGTCCTGGGCACCAAAGCAAGATCCCATCTCTACAAAAAAATTAATAGCTGGGCATGGTGGTATGCACCTGTGGTTCGAGCTACTCGGGAGGCTGAGGCAGGAGGATGGTTTGAACCCAGGAGTTTGAGGCTGCAGTGAGCCGTGATCGCACCACTGCACTCCAGCCTGGGCAACAGAGGGAGACCCTGTCTGAAAAAACAAACAAATAAATAAAGATTTAAAGCAAACTGTAACCCTGAGGTGGTAGAGCAGCAGCCCCTGCCCAGGGAATGATATTGGGGTGCGCAGCAGCGGCATATCTACCTCACCTGTGGCTGGAAGTCTCTCCTGACCAATAATTCATCTCTTCCTCACACAGCCCAGTTTGCGCCTGAAGAAACTGAGGCACAGAGAGGCGAAGCGGCCTGCCCAAGGACCTAGATACCAGCAACTTCCCAAGCCTTTAATCCCAGAGCATGGAGTGGGAAGGGGCGGTGTGAGAAGGCAAGTGGTGGGAGCGGACCTGGAGGGATGGAGAGGGAGGCCTCCCGGGTGCCCAGGCCAGCCCAGGCCCCGCCGAGGGCGCCACCGCTGCCAGCCTTCTGCAGGAGCGCCCCCTGCCGGTCAGCGCTGCCCGCGGCGGCCGCGGAC
Organism: Nomascus leucogenys; assembly: GCF_006542625.1. NCBI lineage: Eukaryota > Metazoa > Chordata > Mammalia > Primates > Hylobatidae > Nomascus > Nomascus leucogenys. The sequence continues at coordinate 30,435,066 of NC_044399.1, read as the reverse complement.
GCTGGAGGACGCTCGGCGCAGCAGGGGCTGTCCTCCCGCGGACCAGAGATCCCCCCACACACAGCAGAGGAGGGCAAGAAGGGCCCTGCGGGGTCGGCCTACCCCTTCACTTTGCACACGGCAAACGCGGAGCTCAGAGGAGCACGTGGTTGCTCAAGGTCTCTCAGCTGGATGCGGTCTTCCCTGTCCGCCTGCCTCACACTGCAGAGCCTCCATCTCCCCTGCCTTCATCTACCCCGCACTCCTCAGTCTGGAGGGTCCCTTCCTCCCGGTCCTGCTCCCGGCCAGCCCCTACCCGCCCCACCAGCCCCGTCTCCTCAAGGAATCCTCTGGCATTGCAGCCCCCAGCGCCCCCTTCTCCGAAGCCCTGTTGCCTCAGGGCGTCCCCACGCCCCCACCTTAACCCGCTCTCGATTTGGGACATGGCTTAGTTGGCCTGTTGGCACGACCTTGAGGACCAGGGACGGGCCTCTTTCTTTCGGATTCTCCACCCTCCCGCCCAGAGGTGCCTGGGACAGGGCCGAACTCTCACTCTCACTCGCTGATGAATATTGATGCATGACTTTCCTTCTTCCCACCGGGAAGCCTCACAGCAGTGTCTCTGATCCTGGATCGCCAGGATACCTAGGCTGGCCTTTTGGCTTTCCTTCCTAGCTGAGTGACCTTGGGCAAGTCCCTTACAATCTCTCAGAGCCTCCGTTTCTCCGACTGTAAACAGGGAGAAAGCTGCTCTTTGGGCTGGTTGTGAAGATTAAATGAAATCATGTGTGTCGTGTTCCTGTAACATAGTAGGTGCTCAATAAATGCTAAATTTGATTTGTCAGGCTTCCAAGGAGCCTTGTCTGTCGGCACCCTCTTTTCTAGGGATAAGCCTTCCAACCTGAATTCTCCCACCCTCTGCCTCCTGTTGGAAGTAGCATCGGGAAAGGCGTTTCATGGTAATGACACAGGGGCACAGGAAAGGAGAATGCAGTTGGAAACAGAACCGGCTGCTTTCTGCCTCCACTTCTACTCACACCTACTTCCTGCTGCTTAGAATTTACAGCCTGCAAAGGGCTAATATTCAGAATCTACAAAGAACTTAAACAAATTTACAAGAAAAAAACAACCCCATCAAAAAATGGGCAAAGGATATGAACAGAGACTTCTCAAAAGAAGACATTTATGCAGCCAACAGACACATGAAAAAATGCTCATCATCACTGTTCATCAGAGAAATGCAAATCAAAACCACAATCAGATACCATCTCATGCCAGTTAGAATGGCGATCATTAAAAAGTCAGGAAACAACAGATGCGGGAAAGGATGTGGAGAAATAAGAACGCTTTTACACTGTTGATGGGAGTGTAAATTAGTTCGACCATTGTGGAAGACAGTGTGGCGATTCCTCAAGGATCTAGAACTAGCAATACCATTTGACTCAGCGATCCCCTTACTGGGTATGTACACAAAGGATTATAAATCATGCTACTATAAAGACACATGCACACATATGTTTATTGTGGCGCTACTCACAATAGCAAAGACCTGGAACCAACCCAGATGTCCATCAATGATAGACTGGATTAAGAAAATGGGCCGGGCACTGTGGGCCGGGCACTGTGGCTCACACCTGTAATCCCAGCACTTTGGGAGGCCGAGGCGGGTGAATCATGAGGTCAGGAGATCGAGACCATCCTGGCTAACATGGTGAAACCCTGTCTCTACTAAAAATATAAAAAATTAGCCAGGTGTGGTGGCGGGCACCTGTAGTCCCAGCTACTTGGGAGGCTGAGGCAGGAGAATGGCGTGAACCCAGGAGGTGGAGCTTGCAGTGAGCCAAGATCGTGCCACTGCACTCAAGCCTGGGAGACAGAGTGAGACTCCGTCTCAAAAAAAAAAAAAGAAAAGAAAGAAAGAAAGAAAGAAAATGTGGCACATATACACCATGGAATACTATGCAGCCATAAAAAAGGATGAGTTCATCTCCTTTGCAGGGACATGGATGAAGCTGGAAACCATTATTCTCAGCAAACTGTCACAAGGATAGAAAACCAAACACTGCATGTTCTCATAGGTGGGAACTGAACAATCAGAACACGTGGACACAGGGCAGGGAATATCACACACCGGGGCCTCTTGGTGGGGGGGACTGGGGGAGGGAGAGCATTGGGAGAAACGCCTAGTGTAAATGATGAGTTGATGGGTGCAGCACATCAACATGGCACATGTATACCTATGTAACAAACCTGCACGTTGTGCACATGTACCCTAGAACTTAAAGTATAATAATAATAAATAAATATATATATATATATATATATATATATATATATATATATATAATTTACAGCCTGTGCATGGCAGTCATGGCTGCCTTGACACCTGTGTTATGCCACAGCCATACAGCTTTGGGGCCCAGTGGCATCTACCATACATCCTGATGCAAGTGTCTGAGAAAAAAGTGGACACCACGCCAGTGCTGCCTGGACCCGCCAGGGGCTAAGGGTGCCAAGGCTCCAGTACCCACAGCTGGTCCCACTGGCAGTGGCCACAAGGACAGAGTGTATGCTGGGTCGCATGGCCACAAACATAATTAGCATGAGTTCAGAGCTAATAGAATAAGCATTCCATAAACATAACAATCATCTTTGAAACTCTTGGAAATTCACTTAAAATTCTTTAGAGGCCAGGTGCGGTGGCTCACGCCTGTAATCCCAGTACTTTGGGAGGCCGAGGCGGGCGGAACTCCTGAGGTCAGGAGTTCGAGACCAGCCTGGCCAACATGGTGAAAGCCTGTCTCTACTAAAAATACAAAAATTAGCTGGGCATGGTGGCGGGCGCCTGTAATCCCAGCTATTCAGGAGGCTGAGGCAGGAGAATGGCTTGAACCTGGGAGGAAGAGTTTGCAGTGAGCCAAGATCACTCCACTTCACTCCAGCCTGGGCAACAGAGCGAGACTCCGTCTCAAAAAACAAAACAAAATTCTTTAGAAAAGAAAACAACCCCCTGGAAACCGTTTTATATGGTGACTAATCCCCTCTCTGTGCACAGGCCTCTATGCCAAATTATGTTTTTGTAAACCCAGATTTTTATGGACTGCATCTGCTTGAAGGCTGATATACTTATATGCTTGTTAAAACAACCCAAATTATCTATGACATTTTACATACATGTGGATGTGCGTGTGTATATGTACTTTTTACATTTTATTTTTAATTTTTAAAATTAATTAATTTATTTTGAGACAGGGTCTTGCTCTGTTGCCCAGGCTGGAGTGCAGTAGCACCATCATGGCTCACTGCAGCCTTGACCTCCCAGGCTCAAGCGATACTCCTGCCTTAGCCTCCTGAGAAGCTGGGATTACAGGCGAACACCACCATGACCAGCTAATTTTTTCATTTTTTTGTGGAAATGGGGTCTCAGTATGTTACCCAGACTGGTCTTGAACTCCTGGGTTCAGGTGATCCTCCTGCCTTGGCCTTCCAAAGAGTTGGGATTACAAGCATGAGCCACCACACCTGGCCTGTGAATTTTTTTTTTTTTTTTTAAGGCAGGCCCTGTTCTATCTCTTCTGATCCACTGACCCACTCGGCTGTTCCTCACTTCTCCTTCCTTCCCTCCCCATCTTACCACCAATTATGTGATCCTGTTTCTACAGAGATGGCAAGAGCCTGAATCTTCATCCAGATGTCTCAGAGAGGAAACAGTAGGGCCAGTGACACAGAGAAGGCTTTTGCTGTCTGTTGCCCCTCCCATGACTTCAGGGAGAAGTGAAGAGGGGGCAGAAAATGCAAAAGGTTCCTCCACTCCCTCAACACAGGGGTTGGAGCAATGGCCTAAAGTTACCCCAGTACCTGCTCACTCCCTTGGGTGGAGAAAGATGGTGATGTACACATGGAAAACGCCACCCACCCATGAAGCCCCTCTGAGTGATTTAGAAAGAGGTCCCTCCTCCTCCAGGCACTTTATTTCCAACTGTCAGAAAACAGTCACTGCAAATATGGCCATGATGTGCACAGTGTCCTCATATGTGGGGTAACCTTTTGCAGTGCACAACGTGCACAATTGTGCATGTCAGCCCTGAAGGCATATACCAGGTCAGTCCTCTGCCTGGTGAGTGGGAAACTAAATCCCACTGACCATGAGCCATCCCTCCAAACCTTCCCCCAGGCACATTCCCAGCAGGGGCATCACCACCTTCCTGTGTTCCCAGCCTCAGCCCTTTGGAGTCACCCCAGATTCTCTGGGTTCACATCCCACCTCTAGCGTTTATCAGGACTGTGACCTCAGACAGGTCATACAGCCTCCCTGGGCCACAAGTCCCTTGTTTGTAAAACGAGGGTGGTAGCGGCAGCTCTTGCAGGGGATTCTAGTGAGGATTCGATGGGGAAACAAATGTCATACACCAAGATGGTGGCCTGGTGCTTGCTGATTCCCCAACATCAGTCCCACCCTCCAGCCCCCCAAATATTCTCCCATTTATACTCCAAATTCTGCCTAAGAAGCATCTGCATTTGGCTCCATGAGTAGGTTATCAGGCCAGCCTTGTCACTGCTGGTGGAGTTTGGTTATATAAGTAAAGGGATGAAGCGGGCAAAACAAATGTCATGTGAAATACTTGCAAGGTTCAGCTAGGCACCGTGGCTCACGCCTGTAATCCCAGCACTTTGGGAAGCCGAGGCGGGCAGATCATGAGGTCAAGAGATCAAGACCAGCCTGGCCAACATAGTGAAACCCCATCTCTATTAAAAATACAAAAATTAGCCTAGTGTGGTGGCGGGTGCCTGTAGTCCTAGCTACTTGGGAGGCTGAGGCAGGAGAATTGCTTGAACCCGGGAGGTGGAGGTTGCAGTGAGCTGAGATCACGCCACTGCACTGCAGCCTGAGCGACAGAGTGAGACTCTGTCTCAAAAAAAAAAGAAAAAAGAAAAAAAGAAAAAGAAATACTTGCAATGGTCCTATGCTGAGTTCTTCCTAAAGCAAAGGGTTCATTTACAAACCAAAATTGTAATCCCCCAAATTCTTTATTCACACATCTAGCTTTTTAAAAATAATTCCAGGGAGTTACTGAGCAGCATACTTGTGTGTCAACAGGACACAGGTCACCTGGTGGCTTCCAACCAAGACATCATCCCATGACCCTGGCCAACCCTGCTCACCTCCAGCCTGGCTTGCCAGGAAGGCCAATCACTTTCTCCACAGTGGGTCTCATTTTATCAATGAATTTCCCAACATGCGGAGTATTTAGCAAGTGAGAGGCACTGTGCTGATTCATTTCATTCTCCTACTTATTTCTCCCAACTTCTTCAGAAATTGACATTACAATGATCACCTTGGACTGTTTCTAATCATCGACATTTACAATGTAGCATACTTTTCTTCCTCTTATCAGTATAATAAAACACAAAGATATTCAAAGTGCTTACTTGTTTTTTGCCCTTGAAACCCCATTTCACATAGAAGCATGAAGAACAATCTCCACTTTCCTTCCGGGTCCATGAAAAGAGAAACCATCCCTAGAAACCAGGCTTCACGAATGAAGTTCAAAAAACAGCAGTTCCAAGGAATGCAATCATGTCCCTGCGGCCCTGGCTTTCCCTGGGAGCCCCAGTTGAATTCCAATATCACTTCCTCTGCACTCTTTTGGCTGCTTCCTTGGAAAGGGGGTAAGGGTTCAATATCAAGTGAATTTTAAGATCTGTGGTGAGGTGTTATTAATTGCCCCACCACCACCACAACCGAAACACACACACACACACACACACACACACACACACACACACACACACACACGTACGTCAGCGTCTCTCCAGCTGCTGTTCCTGGGAGCTCCAGCAGGTGGCACTATGACCCTGACCATCCTCGCAGGCCCCATCCAGAATGTGTGGGCACAATACCTTTAAGGTCCAGGGACTCCCAGGGGCCCAGAGGCAGGACCTCACCTCTGAGGAGCCCCACGGGAAGAGTCCTGTCCTAGAGAGAAGGGCCCCGTCTCCTGTCTCCACTCTTCTTTAGTGAAGGTAGCTCGACTTCCTGGTCAAGAGGCTAGGCAGGGGTGCAGAGGTGGGGAGTGAAGGGGGCTGAGGGGGCCCAGGCCCTCCTCCCTTCCCTCCAACCCAGCCAGATCTGTTCCTCATTGCATTAGGAGAGGTACTCTCCCAACCCTTGACAACTCATCCCTAACCCACCTGACCACCAGCCCTGAGCTTTGGGGACAAATCTTGGCAACTGCTGAGGGCCACTCTAGGTCAGGAATGACTACACTGATGAGAAGCTAGAAGGCACAAAGCAGGAGGGGTATAAGTCAGGGAGGCTTCCTGGAGGAGGTGAGGCAGACCTAAGAGATTAACTCATGGTCCCCTCATTAAGAATAAGGGAGACTGGGCCGGGCGTGGTGGCTCACATCTGTAATCTCAGCACTTTGGGAGGCCGAGGGGGGTGGATCACAAGGTCAGGAAATTGATACCATCCTGGCTAACACAGTGAAACCCTGTCTCTAATAAAAATATGAAAAATTAGCTGGGCGTGGTGGCAGGTGCCTGTAGTCCCAGCTACTCAGGAGGCTGAGGCAGGAGAATGACGTGAACCCAGGAGGCAGAGCTCGCAGTGAGCCGAGATTGTGCCACTGCACTCAAACCTCGGCAACAGAGTGAGACTCTGTCTCAAAAAAAAAAAAAAAAAAGAATAAGGGACAACATGGCAAGACTTCATCTGTAGTCGGGTGCGGTGGCTCACGCTTGTAATCCCAGCACTTTGGGAGGCCGAGGTGGGCGGATCACGAGGTCAGCAGATCGAGACCACGGTGAAACCCCGTCTCTACTGAAAACACCAAAAAATTAGCCGGGTGTGGTGGCGGGCGCCTGTAGTCCCAGCTACTCGGAGAGGCTGAGGCAGGAGAATGGCGTGAACCCGGGAGGCGGAGCTTGCAGTGAGTCGAGATTGCGCCACTGCACTCCAGCCTGGGTGACAGAGCGAGACTCCGTCTAAAAAAAAAAAAAAAAAAAAGACTTCATCTGTCTACTAAAAATAAAAAAAAATTAGCCAGGTGTGGTGGTGTGTTCCTGTAGTGCCAGCTACTCAGGAGGCCGAGGTGGTAGGATCACTTGACCCCAGGAGATGGAGGCTACAGTGAGTGCTGATCGCACTACTGCACTGCAGCCTGGACAACAGAGTGAGATCCTGTCTCCAAAAAAGAAGAAGAAGGAGAAGAAGGGAGACTGAGGGCCAATCTAGGGAGTTTGATGCTGCCTGGGGGAGGAACGCCAACAGGTGAGCTCAATGGCCATTTTTTGGAATGCTTCTGAGGGTAAAGTGGGCCTCCAGAGACTCTTCCCTGAACAAGCTAGAGAAACAGAAGCCACAGACTCTAAGAGTATATTAGGGTGGGGGAAGCCCTTGAGGAGCTGGCCAGGGGTTCTGAAGGAATAACAGGGGTGCTGAGTTGTGAGAGGGCAGAGGGAACCTTCCAGGTTAAAACTGGCTCCTCTGCATGCGGGAGGGGTGTGACAGAGCACAGGGAAGGGGAGGAGGCAGGCGAGAAGGACCAAGCCTGTGCCCAGCCTCAGGGACAGGGCTGAGCCCCTACCTACAGCTCAAGAGGTATATTTGCTTGCTCGAGTTGACCGTTCTTGGGATGAAATCAGGGGCAAGCCGGCGAGAGGGGCTTTCCACTCAAGGAGCTCCGTACCCCCTGTTGTAAAGCCCAGCCATGCCTCGGCAGGCCTAGCAGAACTTGCCAGGTGCCCTAGTGGGCTGCCTGGTGGCCTAACTTTCCATCTCCTAATGTGCACCCTCCCCAGCAGCCTGCCCTGTCCCAGAGGCAGAACCCAGAAGGCCTCCCTCCTGCAGTCAGACCCAGGCACCACCTGCTTCTCCAGCCACTGCCCAGGACACCACTTCCCCCTGAGAGTCGGCAAATCTGTCGTTTTGGTTACCACCTCATGGAGATTCGGCCCCTCTGGAAATAAGTCATTTTCTTTTATTATTTTTTTACAACAGGGTCTCACTCCATCAACCAGGCTGGAGTGTAGTGCTGCCATCCTGGCTCACTGCAGCCTCAAATGCCTGGGCTCAAGCAATCCTCTCCCCTCAGCCTCCCGAGTAGCTGAGACTGCGGACACATGCCACCACACCTGGCTTAGTTTTAAATTTTTTGCAGAGACAGGGTCTCGCTATGTTGCCCAGGTTGGTCTCAAACTCTTGGCCTCAAGTGATCCTCCTGCCTCAGCCTCCCAAGATGCTGGGATTACAGGTATGAGCCATTCTCGATACCTGGGGTGGGACATGGTCCAGAATGGGGACAGGAAAGACTCCAGAACTAGCAGAACCACACACTCCAGCCAGAAAAAGAGGCGAAGGAAGTTGGAGGAAAAGCAAGCCTCCCGATCAGGAACCCCCAGCAGTTTCTAGCAGGTAGGCTGGCTCACTTCTTCCCCGGGCAGGCCTGTTCTCCAGGACGCTCACTCATGTGGGAAACAGCTCAGTGCACACATGCACAGAGTCAAAGCTTTCTGGGAAGATACAGTGATTTCTTGATTTTGTTCAGAACTGGCTCACACACACCCTCACTCACTCCATGAGCCGGGGAAGCAGGGCTGCCCACCACACTGAGCAGGAGACTGGGGTTTGAGTTGGAGCTCAGGTCGGCCTCCAGCAGTGCCTCGGAAAGCTCAGAGAGAAGTCAGGCAGCGAGGTGACCAGATGGGGAGTCGGGGTAGGTTGGCTGTCCCTTCCTCCCTAACACTCGCCTTCTGATTCTTCTTAGAGGTCTGGTAAGGCTCCCAGGACTGGCATTCAGGCCTTGGCATGCCAGAGGATCAAAAGAAACTGCCCTTCCTTTCATGCAATTGATACAAGAAGCAACAGAAATTGCAGCTTGCTTTCAGTGGGACGTTAGAACTCGCGGAAGGAGCCATCACCCAGGGAGCTCAGCTGAAGCGTCAGGGCTCAGGCCCAGCTTCCACGCACACGCTGCTTCCCGGTTTGCTGACGTCCTCTGTGCTGAGAGCACCATGTCACTCCTCAGCTGACATCACTCTGGATTGGCAGCCAGGGCCGTGAGCCCTTGTTTTGTCAACAACCCTCCCCCCTCTTTTTGCTCTTTCCTGGCTGTGTGGTGGACTCTTCAGGGACACAGCGGTCACTGCGCTGCAGGGACAGTCCCCAAGTGCCAAGGCGCAGCCTAAAGGGGCTGTTCCCACCATGGCATCCATGACAAGAACCAGGAGCCAGAATGCAGGTTTCTGGGACTTGTCAGCTCCCTTCTGAGTGCCCTGTTGAGGATTCCTAGAAGTCCAGACACCGCACCCCCTCAACCTGGATGGACCACCCAGAGCCAATAGGAATACTTTTCTGTGGACATGCTATGTTGGAATCCCAGACCTCCCTGCCCTGCCAGCCCCTGCCAGCTTCCTGGGGGCCCCAGCTGGTGAGTTTCACCCCCAAAGTGGCTGCGACATTGGAAGGCCAGGGCCACCTCTGCCTTTTCCATTGCTCGGCAGCTCGATCGTTCATCCATAACCCCCAGGCACGGGGGCAGGGCTGGGGGCGCAAGGGGCTCTCGGTGCAGCGGTGAGGGGGGGCGGTGGGCGGGGGCTCCCCTAACTGCAGAGGCTAGCCTTACACACCCAGCAACACATGTCCCCCTTTATGGCCCGGGCTTTCTCTCGGTGCTTAAAGCCAACTGTGAAAAGAGCAGGGCTGATTCTGGCTGCCTGGCCGTCTCCTGGCAACAGGCCTGGCAGGAGGTCTTTCTTTCTCCCCCCAACCTCCCTTCTCTCCTCCACCACCCCCCTCTCTCTTTTCCCCCCTGTGTCTTGTGTTGTGTATCATTAAAACTTCCCTCCCAGCCACTTCGCAGCCAACAACCAGGCCCATCTGGGGCTAGTTCCCTCCAGGCAGCTCAGCCGGCCCAGGGGTGGGGGCTCCGAGGGGTCAAGGCCCCCAGAGAGGGGGCTTTGTGTTCTGGAACCAAGGCTTAAACTCAAGTTGGCAACCTTTGGCACGTTTGTGAGGGGCAGCCACCAGCACCCCCCCTGCAGGCACCTCTTCCTTCTCTGTCTTCCTCCCCCACCTTTCAGGTTGCGGTCTCTTCCTTTAGTGCCTGGAGCCTGCCAATAGTGCCACTGGACACTGCCCAAAACCACGCGGGCCTCACGAGGCTGGGCATGGACAACCCTTCACCTAGGAGGACAAGCCTCTGCTGAAGGCTGGGGTAGCTCTAGCCAGAGGCCTGCAGCCAGCTCTGGCACAGTGTCCTGCTCTGCCCTGAAAAGGCACAGGAACACAAAGGGTGTTGGCCTCAGGGATCACGGGGAAGCAGAGCATCCAATCAATGCATACAGGACCCAAAGAACTCTTCATTTGGCAGTTTCAACCTGGAGGGACACTGAGACCCAGAGTGGGTGACTGCCTTGTCCGGGGACACACAGCCAGCCAGGAGAAAGCTGAAGCTGGAACCGTGGTTTCCCAGTCCCCTCCTCTGTGGCTCTTCAGTGGAGGAGAACCAGAGGGGAACAAGTGGCCCCCTGAGGCCCGTGCATCTTTTGGGCCTGACCTGCCTGCATCTAGAGCAGTGCTCAGGGGTGTCTGAACTTGACCCTGCCACTCTGGGGCCCTCCCCCTCTTCTCCTAGACCCTGAAGAAAGCCTCTGATGGGCCTAGAACAGAGAGGTGACCCAGGACCTTGCCCAGCCTTTCTGGACAACTGGAAGACAGTTACGCTTCGTCCTCCACCTCTCCCTCCAACGTGAGTATCTGAGTCACAGGGGCCTAGTGCTGGCCTCCTCTGCCATGCAACCCACTCTTCAGGCTGGACGGGCCACCCCAGATCGCCTATCTGGTACCTTGAGGCAGAGCAGACGCTGGGGGTAATCTCAGCTCATAGCCAGGTGGCTTCCGGGTGCAACTCTGGGGTTCTGCCAGCTCTAGCGTCACTCACCCACAGGGTCTCTGGCCAACCAAGATGCCCTGACCACACAGACTGTATGGTCAGGCACTTACAGGGCACCCTGACTGCAAGCCCTCAGCTCTGTTGTCCCGTGTTCCGGTGTTTTCCAGACTCCAGGCATTTCCATGCTACCTCCACTCTATAGCTGCATGTGAACCTGTTCTGCTATTTTCTGAACACTTTTCTTTACATTGATTTGCATTGTTCTTAATAACGTCAACTGAAAAGGAGACTTTAGATTTGCTCATTTTCAACAATGAGGTTTCATTCTAACCAGACATTATGGCCCTGCAAAGGCTCTGAATGTGTGACTTTCTCTCTTTATTAGAAAAGGATCTTAGCAAGTGTTGGAGAGGTGCTGAAGTCGTATTAGGACCAACCAGACTTTCTCTTTGAGGATACTCAGAAGGAGTGAAGGAGATTGGAATGGGGGTATGAATAAATGAGCTTTCTCTCTGTGTGATTCAAAGTGGTTTAACCCAAGCCTCACCTTCTAGAACGCCCATGGCCCTCTCTAGCTGTGAGAAATGTCACCACTAGCCATCAAAATGCTCCCAAAAGTCCAACCTTTGACCAAACTACATTTCAGATTTTCTTAAATTCTTGAGAAAAAAAATAAAATAAAGTAAAAGAATAAATATTTTGGTTATGCCGTGTACTCTGAATTGGGATTCAGAAAATATGATTTCTGGCCAGGCGTGGCGGCTCATGCCTGTAATCCCAGCACTTTGAGAGGGGAGGATCTCCTGAGCCCAGGAGTTGGAGATCAGCCTGGGCAGCATAGGAAGAAGACACCATCTCTACAAATAATAAAAAGTTAGGCAGGTGCAGTGGTGCCTGTCTGTGGTCCCAGACACTCAGGAGGCTGAGGTGGGAGGATTGCTTGAGCCCGGGAGGTCGAGGCTGCATTGAGCCATGTTTGTGCCATTGCACTGTAGCCTGGGCGACAGAGCGAGACCTTGAATCAAAAAAAGAAAGAAAATATGATTTCCCACATTACCACACCTGCTGATGTGCATAGCAAAAGGCTGGGGGTGGAGTGGGGAGGCTATGGTAGGCCAAGGTAGGGGTGGGTGATGAGGATGAGGGGAGGAAGGCTTTTGGGCAGTCTGAGAAAAGCAGGAGAGCTGGGAACATCTCATCACCATCAGTCCTCAATCACTAAGACAGCCTGGTTAGGATTCTGCCATTATGTTTGGTCTCATGATAATAACAGGTCTTCGGAAGTCAGCCTGTGTTATCTACTAGATGCTCTGAGCTTTTTGGGTAAATTATGCCATTTAACCCTGCCAAGGGTGGAATTAGTATACCCATTTGCCAGATAAGAAACGGCCACAGAGAGATCTAGATAACTTGCCCAAAGTCACAGCTCAGCAGCGGGGAGCCAGGATGTGAACTTGTTCTTTCTCATCACAGAGCTCATGCTCCCCCGACCCCACCACAGCATTACTTTGCCCCCATCCCCTACTCCCACCCCAACCTGAGGCTATTTGGCCAGTGAGGACCAGGCCTTAGGAGATAACCATCCCCTCAGGTGAAAGAGTGAGTCCCAGTGTCCCCACGCAAGCCTTCCACCAGCCCCTCCCAGCAGAGACTTTAGGAAGTGCTCCTGTGTGGCATGGCTGGTGGGGCTGTGCCCCTCCATCCCCAACACACACTCAGGGAGCCTGAGAATGGCTCTTAGACACCCTGAGAATGAAGGGCAGAGGGGAGACTGTAGGAGGCAGGCGGCTGGGCTGCTGCTTTTTCTCTTTTTAAAAAATTAAGGCCAGGCGAGGTGGCTTACACAGTAATCCCAGCACTTTGGGAGGCTGAGGCGGGTAGATTACCTGAGGTCAGGAGTTCGAGACCAGCCTGGCCAACATGGTGAAACCCGTTCTCTACTAAAAATACAAAAAAATGAGCCAGGCATAGTGACACGTGCCTGTAGTCCCAGCTACTGGGGAGGCTGAGACAGGAGAATCACTTGAGTCCGGGAGGCTGAGGTTGCAGTGAGCCAAGATAGCTCCATTGCACTCCAGCCTGGGTGAAAAGAGTGAAACTCTGTCTAAAAAACAAAAATTGAAATATAATTTGCACATCATAAAAAAATCACCATTTTAAAGTGCACAATTCAGTAGCTTCCAGTATATTGAAAAAGTGTGCAACCTTCACCACTAATTCCAAAACATTTTCGTGAACCTCAAACCCATCAGCAGTCAGGTTGCAGCCTCTTAAGGAAAATGCAAAGGCAGCACTGGGCAGAACTATATTCTTTTTGTTTGTTTGTTTTGTTTTTGTTTTTGAGACAGGGTCTCACTCTGTCACACAGGTTGGAGTGCAGTGGCTCACTGCAACCTCTGCCTCTTGGGCTCAAGCGATTCTCCAGCCTCAGCCTCCTGAGTAGCTGGGACTACAGGCACGAGCCACCAACACCTGGCAATTTTTTTTTTTTTTGGTAGAGATAGGGTTTCACCAAGTTGCCCAGTCTGGTCTCAAACTCCTGAGCTCAAAGCAATCTGCCTGCCTTGGCCTCCCAAAGTGCTGGAAATACAGGCATGAGCCACCGCGCCCAACCTGGGCAGAACTACATTCTGGATACATCTTAAACCTCACCTCAACCCTACACCTTCCCTTTTGTTGTTTCCTTTCTCCCCATAAGTCATCTCAGAATGAGGCTCCCAGCTCCAGGCTCCAGTTGCAACCTCACCCCCACCTAGACAAAACCCTCAAATCAAGAAAAAGAAGCCCTGGCAGGGCATGGTGACTCATGCCTATAATCCCAGCACCATGGGAGGCTGAGGCGGATGGATCGCTTGAGCTCAGGAGTTCAAGACCACTCTGGCTGGGCAACATGATGAAACCCCATCTCTACCAAAAATTTAAAAAAATTAGCTTGTCATGGTGGTGTATGCCTGTAGTCCCAGCTCCTTGGGAAGCTGAGGTGAGAGGATCGTTAGACCCTGGGAGATGGAGGTTGCAGTGAGCCAAAATTGTGCTGCTGTACTCCAGTCTGAGAGACAGAGTGAGACTCTGTCTCAAAAAAAGAGAAAAGAAAAAGAAATAAAAAAAAAAAAAAAAAAAGAAGAGAGAGAGAGAAAGGAAAAGAGAAAAAAAAAGAGAAAAGAAAATAAAAAGAAATTTCTGTCAGCCAGGCCGGTGGCTCACGCCTGTAATCCCAGCACTTTGGGATAGGCCGAGGCGGGCGGATCATGAGGTCAGCGGATCGAGACCATCCTGGCTAACACGGTGAAACCCCGTCTCTACTAAAAATACAAAAAATCAGCTGGGCGTGGTGGTGGGTGCCTATAGTCCCAGCTACTCGGGAGGCTGAGGCAGGAGAATGGTGTGAACCCGGGGCACAGAGCTTGCAGTGAGCCGAGATTGCACCACTGCACTCCAGCCTGGGAGACAGAGCAAGACTCTGCCTCAAAAAAAAAAAAAAAAGAAATTTCTGTCTCAAAAAAAGAGAAAAGAAAAAGAATCCAAAAAAAAAAAAAAAAGAGGAGAGAGAAAGGAAAAGAGAAAAAAAAAAAGAAAAGAAAAAAAAGAAATTTCTGTCTCAAAAAAAGAGAAAAAAAGAAATCCTAACACTCATCCATCCTTAAGTAAAAGCAACTCACCTTGTAAGTCAGTCTCCACATTTAATCCAACTACCCTACACTAGACATGATGGGTGAGGATGATACAGATAATTAGGAGGCCTTTGACAAGTAACAGCCTCAAGTGGGCTAACAAACAAGGAAAATGTATTATCTCCTATCACAAGAAGTTCCAAAGCAGGACACCTCTGAAGGCAGTTAGTGTCTCAGCAATGGTGTCAGAGACGAAGTTTGTTTCTCTCTCTTTGCTCTGCCTTCCTCTGTCAGTCAGCTTCATCTTCAGGCAGCTTTCCTCATAGTCACAGAATGGCTGCTGCAGCTCCAGGTATCCCAACCCAAAACAACAATGTCCAAAAGCAGGGAAAAGGTATTTCTTACTGTGTGTCATTTTAAGAGCCCCAAAAACTCTTCCCAGAAGCCTTCTTGCACGCTTCAGCAGACCTCCCTCAGGCTCATACCCAGTTTAGGCCAATCCCTGGCAAGCAGAATGGGTCCACATGATTGACTTAGATCAGTCAGGATTTATTTCTGAGCAAGGTAGGGGAGGAGTAAAGACCAGAACAAACTGGGGGCCTCTGCCATCCTGGAGGAAGGGACCACCAGCAGTGTGAGCTACACTAAATCGAAACAGAAGCCTGTCTTCCAGAAGTTCAAAAACAGCAGCTGAGGCTGGGCATGGTGGCTGAGGCTGAGGTGGGCGGATCATTTGAGGTCGGGAGTTCAAGACCAGCCTGGCCAACATGGTGAAATTCTGTCTCTACTAAAACTACAAAAATTAGCCAGGCGTGGTAGCTTGCATCTGTAGTCCCAGCTAGGAGGACTGAGGCAGCAGAATCACTTGAACCCAGGAGGCAGAGGTTGCAGTGAGACAAGATCACTCCAGCCTGGGTGTTAGAGAGAGACTTCGTCTCAAAAAAAAAAAAAAAAAAGAGCAGCTGGTTGCCACAGAGGGAGGGAGTGGATGCTCACCGATCATTTTACATGTCCCAGGTGCCATTTCAAACACAGCAGCTATCACTCTGCTGAATAGGCAATTGTCTTTTGAGACAAGTGTTATTATACCCATTTTGCAGTTGATGAAGCAGGTACAGGGAGGTTACATAATATGCTCAGTGTCACATAGTAAGAGGCAGAGCTGGGATTCACTGGGGTTGTGGTAGATCTGGGCTCTAAGGCAACCACTCAGAGAGGATTTCCCAGTCAGACATTTGAATCCCCATTCAGGCCTTACCTGGAAGCCAAGACAAAGGTGCATAAGAGGTGGGTCCTGCTGGGATGTGGGCAATGCCAGGCAGATGTCCCTGGTTTGCCCAAGGGCCCTCCCACATCTGTGCCAGCTGTGGCTAGGCCCTTGCCGGTGAGGCAGCTGTGACCCCATTCCCAGCCCACTGGGCCTCCATCCATGTGATTAGGCTCCCAGGACTCAGGGCTCATAGCTGGCCACCCCGAGGTCCCAGCAATGACAGCCACTGGCCATATTGGTCTGTGGAGAAGGTTGTTAGTTGGCAGAGTTCTGGAAGGTGCAAACCAGGACTTCACTAGAAATTTCTTCACCATCTCCAAGGATATTAACAGGCCTGTTCTATTCTATTTCCCTAATGTGTCCCCACAAAAGTCTTCCCCGCAAGACCCCTGAGATGGAAAGAACTTCCACACCTCTGTTTTGTTTAGTTTAGTTTTGTTTTCTTGAGACAGTTTAGCTCTTGTTGCCGAGGCTGGAGTGCAATGGCAAGATCTTGGCTCACTGCAACCTCTGCCTCCTGGGTTCAGGTGATTCTCCTGCCTCAGCCTCCCAAGTAGCTGGGATTACAGGTGTGCGCCACCATGCCCAGCTAATTTTGTATTTTTGGTACAGACAGGATTTTGCCACGTTGGCCAGGCTGGTTTCAAACCCCTGACCTCAGGTGATCCACCCACCTCGGCCTCCCAAAGTGCTGGGATTATAGGCATGAGCCACCACGCCCGGCCTGGTTTTGTTTTTTAAGGAAACATTTACGTATTTGGTCCTCTGATGAATGACTGTCCCCAGCAGATGGCAAGTTCCTTGCAGGCCAAAACCTGGACTGCTTTTGCTCATCAGTGCTCAGCTGCCAAGGGGCAGCTGCACACAGAGTTGCTCCATGAAGATGTGTTGAAGAAATGGACCAGGTGAAATTCACAGAGCACCTACTGTGTGCATCAGCCGGAGCTGGGTTATAAGGAAGAAGGCAGGCTCATTGAGGTTATAAGGAAGAAGGCAGGCTCATTGAGGGTAGTCCCATTCCTCGTGGAGCCTTGTCCACAGCAGGCATGCAGTCAACGTGTGCGATGAGAAATACAGACACTTTCTGCCCTCAGAGCTCAGGCGGAAGGTGGGGGCCCATCATGACTAAGGTTGGAGACAGAAGAGACCAAAGATGGCTCCAAGCCCCTCTTGGGTTGCAACCAGGGCTCCCTCCCCTTTCCTGCCTGCTTATGTCCCGTACACAGGGGAGCGGAAGGAAAACTCAGGAGCTGTAGCTCCAGGTGACTGAGAGAAACCGTGGCAGCCACACACAGAGGTCTGGCTCTAACTCCTCAGGCAGGATCACACCCATGCCAGGAGCTGGCCTTGGGTTAGAGCCCCAAAAGCCTCGGGCAGGCCAGCCATGTCCAGGGATGGGGCTCAGGGTTATGAGGCAATGGCAGAATAAAGGGGCACGGAGGGAGGCTGAAGAGGAGAAAGAAAGGGAAGGAGAAAGAGGTGTGGCACACAGCTGGAGGGGCAGCACGAGGGGCCACCAAGCTCCAGATGCCCCCATGTGGCAGTGACTTCCCAACAGGCTGCCCACCCTTAATCTCATCCCACTGGAGGCAGCACAGGGTCCTATGAAAGGGACACAGGAACCAAGTGACAAAGCAGGGTAGCTGGGGTGGGTTGGAGTTGTAGGGGCCAGGGCCACTCAAGATAGGGGCACTGAGGACCCTGAGGGGCCACAGGGAGCCCAGACCTGAGTCAGTGGCTCTTCTATAGGATACCTCAGGCCTGCCTGCTCCCTCTCCTCTGGGCCCATCTTCAACAGTGTTTTCGAGGGGCTGCTAAGTGCTGGACCCTGCACCACTGGGGGTTCAGCAGTCTTGTGGAGGGAGTTTCATTGTGGAGATTTTACAGTTGGAGACGGACAACATATGCAAGCAACTGAACAGATATGTCTGCTATGTAGTATGTATAATCAGCCAGGCATGGGGGCTTATGCCTGTAATCCCAGCACTTTGGGAAGCCAAGGCGGGCGGACCACCTGAGGTCAGGAGTTCAAGACCAGCCTGGCCAACATGGTGAAACACTGTCTCTACTAAAAATACAAAAATTAGCCAGGCATGGTGGCGGGCACCTGTAATCCCAGCTACTTGGGAAGCTGAGACAAGAGAATCACTTGAACCCAGGAGGTGGATGTTGCAGCGAGCCAAGATTACGCCAGTGCATGCCAGCCTGAGCGACAGAGCAAGACACCGTCTCAAAAAAAAATAATATGTGTAATCACATATTAATCACATCAGTGTCAGGGCTATGCTGGAAAATAAAGCTGAATAAGAGGCCTAACAGGACAGGGCTAGGGAGTGGCAAGGGGTCTGGAGGGGCCTCTCTGAAGTGGATATTTTGAAGTGGGTCTTGGAAGGGGACATCAGATAACATTATCCTGGATAAATCCTTCTGGAGAAGGCTCCTGGGCGCCTGAAGGGGGACTGCTTAGCGGACACTGACTGGGGCAGGAGGAGAGACCTGAGAGAGAGAGGGTTATTCCTTGCCTCAAGAGAAGAAAGAAACCCAATATTTTGTATTCACCATCCGCGGTCTGGCATTCCGTCAGCACCATTCTCATTTAACGCTGACAGCTCCATACAAGGTGGAAAGTGTTATCTCCACTCCACAACTGAAGCCGGGGGCTCAGAGATGACAGGCAACCAGCCAGTGCCCCACCCCACCCCATTCCCTCCCTTCTAAAGGACTTTCACCCCAAATCGCTTTCCAAAATGCTCTGGGGAGGCTGGGCATGGTAGGTTGCACCTGTAATCCCAGCACTTTGGGAGACCAAGATGGGTGGGTCACTTGAGGTCAGGAGTTCAAGACCAGCTTGGCTAACATGGCAAAACCCTGTCTCTACCAAAAAAACACAAATTAGCTGGCTATGGTGGTGCATGCTTGTAATCCCAGCTACTTGAGTGGCGGAGGCAGGAGAATCACTTGAATATGGGGAGGTGAAGGTTGCAGTGAGCTGAGACTGCACCACTGCACTCCAGCCTGGGCGACACTGTGAGACTCTGTCTTAAAAATATAGGTCAGGAGTTCGAGACCAGCCTGGCCAACGTGGTGAAACCCTGTCTCTACTAAAAATACAAAAAATTAGTCAGGCGTGGTGGTGGGCACATGTAATCCCAGCTGCTTGGGACGCTGAGGCAGGAGAATCGCTTGAACCTGGGAGGCGGAGGTTGCAGTGAGTTGAGACCGCGCCATCGCACTACAGCCTGGGCAACAAGAACGAAACTCCACCTCTCTCTATATATAAAATATATATAATATATATTTTTATTATATAATATATATTTATTATATATATATAAATACATAAAACCAAATGCCCCGGGGAGCTAGATCTAAGACAGGAGGAACTACTGCCACAGGAAGAACCTCTCACGTGCCCACAGCAGCCCCTGTGATCTCGGGATCCAGAAAGAACTGGTGATATCGGCCTGCCGCTGGCAGCCTCCCATATGTCAGCGGAAGAGGGAGGCATCCGCAGGGTGGATCTGGCGGTGCCCCAGTGAGCCCTGGACCGGCATCACCTGGGCCCGCTCGCCCTCCGCCTGTCTGGAGAGGAGAGGGGGGCCTGAAGCCATGCACCCCTTATCCCCAGCTAAGCTCCGGGATTGCGAGGTAGATTAAGGGCATTCACTCAGGAGGGCACCTACTTAACCAAGATCCTCCGAAATCCGGGCTGCTCACCAGCAACAATTGAGGATGCCGGGCCCGCACTAAGTGGAGTGGGACCAGGCGGGATCCCCTCCTCCCCTGCTGACCTCCCGCCTTGCTATCAGCACTGCCGCCAGGGGGCGCGCCCGCGCCGCTGGGCTCTGAGCCGACCTCCGCGTGCACCTGCGCTCCTTTGTGTGTTAGATTAACATCTGGTGCTCACCTGCTATGCGCTTACTCGATGCAGGTCAGGGGCTTCCTGCATTTCCAGGATGCAGCCTCTATGCCAACAAACTGAGCTGGGCAGTGGAAAGAAATCCGATTTACTCCTGCACCCACCACCCACGCTAGGGCCTTCCTGCTTCCAGTCTTTGCTGTCCAGCCTTCCAGTGGCCTCTAGGGAGCTCGCCTAAAACTGCTCTGCGGTTCCTACAGTTCCTAGGAGAAGGTTAAACGCCCTCCTCTCCAGGTCAGAGGCCTTGGAGCCCCCTATGTGCTCCCTTCGCACTGTTCCTCCATAAGCCCTGTGGTGTTAGGCCTTCGGCCCTTCGCACTTCCCCGCCTGCTTCCCCGCTGCAACGGCTTCGCCTCTCCCTTTATCCCCCCAGGTTGGTCCGGCTTCCGACTCCCGCCTGGCAGCCCCAAGACCTGTTTCAAGCAAAAATGAATCCCACAGTGCCTGGATCGGAGATTTCCTCCTCCCTCCCCGCGACAGACGGGTAGCCCCATGAGGGCGGGCGGGGGCCTGGCCGCCGGATTCTTTGTCTACACGGTGCCTCCGCAGGGGGTCCAGTGGAGCCTCACTGAATACACAGCGGCGAACTCTGAGCCCCGGGGGAGTGCACATCAAAAGGAACCTCCCAGCCAGCTAGAGAGAGGGGTTGGGCTGGGGCTGGGGTCCCCTTCCCAGGTCTAAGGTCCCACACATTCACACACACAACAAAAAGTGCTTCCCCCGTGCCACCCCATGTCCCCAGGTCCCTGGCCCTTGCTGCCTCTTCTGCCCTCTTCCAAGAGACCACCCTTCCTTTCAGGGCGATGGCCTCCTAGTCCACTGGCTGATGCCTCCACCCCGCCCACCCTTCGTGGTCTTGGAGTGAATTTAACCCTTTCTCCACCAGGTGAAACCACCCTGGGGCTTGGGGTACCTGTTAGAGAGAGGGTGTTTCTATCTGTGATGTGTGGTCAGGGGCGCCCGCCCTCCCCTGACAGAAACCATTCCTGCGTTTCCGCCGGCGGCAGCGCAAGGTGTGCAGGAGGAAGGAAATTAAACCTGTGTTGAAGGAAGGACACCTGGCGGAAAGGAAGGGGCTCAGGCTCCCCTCCTCTGAGGAGCTTTCAAGTGGGGGAAACCCCCCCACACACCTCCATTCTCTAGGGGCCTCGCTGGGCCGCTGGTAGGTTCCAGCCCTCTCCTCTGTCACTTCCCAGGCGCACATGGCCAGCTCCTGGATTCCACCCTTCAACCCACTTGTTTCCCGCCTGATGCACATGACCTGCGTCTCTGAGTGCTCCAGGCTGCCTGGAGGAGGCATTCAGGTACATATGGCCCCTCAGGGAATGATGGTCTTGCTCACAGCACCCAGGATGCTGGCTGGGCATATCTCAGCCAACACACACTCCCACCGACAGCCCCGGATCTTTTGCTCCCACCTCGCAGGATTGGCACCTGTGGAGTCTTGAGGCCCAGTAATGACCCCAAGAAGCCATCAAGTCCAGGCCCTGTCGTCCCACCACACTGCATCCACAGTGGTATCTGAGTGGCCAGGGAAGGTAGCCCTCCCCAGCGCTCAGCACGGCTGTCATGGGGCTCTGGAACTCCCAAGCCCTTGGGCAGGACTCCAGCAGGCAGCTCTGATTACAAAGCCACCTGGGAGCCCTGTGGGTGGGACAGGACTCCAGGTAGGACCTAGCAGGCCTCTATCCAAGAGGGATGTATGTGGAAAGCTCTCCACTCCCAGAGCCTTGGTCCTGAGGCTCTGCATTCATGGCAGTGGTAACCCTCTTTCCAGGTGAATCAGAAACAGGGCACCCCAGAATCAGCCCAGCCATGAGGAGCATCTCTAGGGATCCCCATCTCTGCAGCCCCCACCAGGTTCACCACTCCTGGTCAGGTTCACGATTTTTCTTTGCCTTGCAGCTCCTTGGTCCTCTCCGCCTCACCTCTGCCCCTTTCTTCCTCACAGCGGTGGCTCAGCCTCCCCCCGACCCTTTTCTTGGTTTCTGTCTCAGCGTTTCTCTCATCTCTGAGCCCCTCTCTCTCTCCTCCTCTCGGTTTCTCCTTTTCCTCCCCTTCCTTCCTCTCTTTCAACCTCCCCTCCCACCCCCTCCAGTCCAGCAATGGGCTAGGAACGCAGCAGGAGCCATGACAAGCCCAGGCGGCTCTCCCGACCCTTGGTGCCCCCGAGGCCATTTCCCCGCGCTCCCTGTGCCGGCAGCAGCCGCGTGCGGAGAGGGCTCGCCGACCAGAAGGGGCAGCAGGTTGGAGCTGTGGGTACGGGGGGCTCAGATCAAAGGCCAGGAATGTCTGGCCCCCTGGCGTGAGACTTCCTTCAGCCGTGGCCCCCACCTCGTGGAACGCCCGCCGTTCTAGGCCTCTGTGGGACTGGGTCGGCTCATTCTCTGCCTTTTCTGCCACAGTTCCCTACACAGCGGTCCCTGCTCCCCACCGGCGGTGCTTCCTTCACCCCAGACCGGGGCTGCGCAGAGTCCTGCTGCCTCAGGTGGCCTGGGAGGGGGCCTAGGGAAAGGCACCCAGGTGACCGGTCGTGAGTCCCCAAAACCTGACCACGATGTCAATACCACCCGGGGCTGAGACCCTAATTCCTCGCTCTGGAGAGGGAGAGGAGAGGAAGTAAGCCCGAAGGGGGCCTGGAAGGACTCCTTTCCTGTGGGGAGGGGTGGGTATCTGGAGGCATTTGGTGTCCGCACAGGGCAAGGGCCTTTACGCCAACCCCCAGGCTGGAGCTCCCTATCAGTAGAACCGGGGCCTCAGGCGGGACAGTCGGGCAGTGAGGGGCGCTCCGGAGGGCAGCAAGGTCCTCCAAGGACCTGGGCCGCCCTCGGCCAGAGCTGCGCGTTTCACCGGTCCCTGATGGTCCAACCGAGAATCCCAATGAGGCTGTGGGTCACGCCTCCGACCCGGGCCGGAGGTCGGGCCTGAACCCCTCAAGGAGGAGAAAGTGACCCGACTCCGAGAGCAGGAAATGCGACTGGCCGCTGGTGTCAGTTGCAGGAAATGCAAAGGCAGCAGGAGGTCCCGATATCGATCTGATCCCTGACAAAAGACTCAAATGACACTCGGCTCCGTCCCCCGGCGCCGCCCGCAGCCAGACCTTCGAGCCTCCGCGGACTTTTCCGCACGTTCCTCGGACACCCGGGAAGTGACCTCCCGCTGCCAGGACGAGAGGCCGGAGAGCGGGCGGACTCGGGAGGCTGGAAGCTGGGAGGGGGTGCGTTCCCCCACCCTCTGATCCTGACCTGCCCGAGCGGGGCTTCTGGAAACATCCCTGTGCTTTCTACCCTCGATTCCTCTCGCGGGCCCACGTCCCAACGGGTCACGGTCCCCGCCAGCAAAGGAGCCACCCGTTCATGCCCACGCCAAGCCCTCGCCACGCGAACGCCCGGGTCAAAGCCCCAGCGCCCTAACCCTGGCCAGCGGGGGGCCGTGGCGGTAGCAGAGGGTCCGGCCCACCGCGTCCCCCCGAAGCCCCGCGGCGTCCGGGGCGCGGGCTTTGCCCAAGTTTGCTGGGCGATGCCCTTCCCGGAGCCCGAGTTGTGGGCCGGGCGGGAGGGGCGCGTGATTGACAGGCTGAACTACAGACTCATCTCTTACCTTAGGCCGCGGGCGCTGATTGGCTGCTCGCTGACATCCTCAAACCCGGCTGCTCCGCGCTGGGCTCGGGAGGGGGGCGGCTGCGGGTGGAGGTGCGCTTCTGACAAGCCCGAAAGTCATTTCCAATCTCAAGTGGACTTTGTTCCAACTATTGGGGGCGTCGCTCCCCCTCTTCATGGTCGCGGGCAAACTTCCTCCTCGGCGCCGCTTCTAATGGAGCCCCACCTGCTCGGGCTGCTCCTCGGCCTCCTGCTCGGTGGCACCAGGGTCCTCGCTGGCTACCCAATTTGGTGGTAAGACTCGCCTCTTGTCTGCCTGCGGCCCGGTTTCTCCGCTGCGTCCGGGGAAGGTGGGGGCGCCGGCTGGGGGTGGGCCGCTGCAGGGCTGGGGCTCCTCTCCTCTCCTCCCTCCAGCTCCCCACCCGCCCACCCCTCCTGGATTTTCTGCTGGTGTCGCCTTCAGAATCCAACTCCTGGCTCCTCTGATAATCACCATTTTCCCTGCTCCCTGCTGCAGGGGCTGGAGGACTTTTCCCATCTCAGAAGGTTTCTTATTCTTAGATCCTAACCCTCTCTGCCCGTCCCAATCTAGAGGTCCCCTAAGACCCCCCATTTGCTTGCAGTTGGGTTTCTGGAAATCCAGCACTGTCCCTGGGGCCCAGCCACTCCTCTTCTCCATTTTAGGGTCTTCATGGGCAAAACCATCCTGTTCCTTCACTGCCACCCCACCTCTGCCGGCGCCTCCATCAAGAGATTCCCCACAATAACCCCCCTTTGCCTTCCTATTTCAGACCCCAAAGGCTTCAGGGCTCCTCCCAGGGCAGGGGAGTGGGTGGGGGGATTTCATCAGATTCTCCCCACCGCTCTAGATTCATCTTGAGCCTCTGAAGTGAATATGGTATTTGCTGATCCAGGATGCCATTGAATTCGGATTTTATTCATTTCTTGCTTGTCCACCCTGGCAAAAGGGGGGATTCCTTGAAAATGTGTTGTCTGGGAGGGGTAGGCTTGTTGTTCTTTGACCAAAAATCCAATTCTCCATGTCACATTTGTTCCTTTTGGAAAACCGAGGACCGAGGAGAAAGGGAGAGGGAAGGGAGAATTCCGTCCCTGAGAAATGCGGATACAAAAGACATTTTAGTAAATAAGGCTGGGAAGCCGGGAGCAGTGCCTGGGGGGCTGCGCGTGTCTGGGGGGCCTGGGTGAGGAATAAACATCCCTTTGGGAGCCCCAGCCCCAGGAGTCCCCTTGTTTTCCGAGCGGCCCCATCGCCGCTCTCCCACCCTCCGCAGGTCCCAGGAGCCAGAGGGGAAGACACTGAAACCAGTTCTCTAAATTACACCCCGCCTCTCCCCAGTCTCCAGCCCCCTACATTCCGGAAAACTTTAATTAAAGAATCTTCCCCTCCTGGACGTAGGAGAGCCTCGGCCTGGGGGTGGGAGGTGAGGAGGAAGAATTTGGGATCTGTGAGTGAGAAGTGGGCTGTGGCCCCCGGGGTGAAAGTCAGAGAGAAGTGCCACCATGGTGCGGTACCGCCTGCAGGTCCCCAGACTCCCTGCCTTTCGCCAACCCAGGGCCCAGGGTAGGAGGAGCAGAGACAGCGAGACTTGGGGGCCACACCCCGAGTCTTCCAGTTGTTTGGGGATGGCAGCATTTGTGTCTGGGTGTTTGGGGCCCCTGGGAGAGAGGGTGGGGACATGGCCAAGGGTCTCTGTTTAGAGGGTGCTAGGAGTTGCTCCCAGGACAGCCAGCCAAGGGGAAGTCTTTCTTCTGCCCAACCCACACTTTTCCGGGGGGCTGGGCTAACCTGAGGCTTTCAGCACATAAAGAAGTCAGTCGATGGGGTGGCCAGGGCAGCCAGGGACTTCAGGAAGAAGGTTCGGCCAGTCTAGGGAAAGGCTGCTGCCAACACCAGTCCAGCCTCACCCGGCCATTCCCGGGCCAAGGCCATGCCGTTTTTTGCCTTGCCTTCGCAGAGACTCTGGTGGGTTGGGGGAGGGTGGGAAGGAAAGGTTTGGCGGCCCATAGGTGGCAGGGACTGAGGAAGAGCGACCAGTCTCTCCGGCCCTATGAACTAGAAGAGGGCACTCTTCCAGTTGGTGGAGATTCTGGTGTGAAATGGTATCTTGGGGACCATCTAGATAGGGATTGCCCAATAGGAAGAAACGCTGGGGAAACCTGGAAGGTCAAGACATTGGCCCTAACATAATGCTAGACACATGGCTTGTTTGGGAATTTGGTAGGGGACAGGAATGCTGCTTTGTCTAAGCCGAGGAGAGAGGTGTGTGTGTGTGTGTGTGTGTGTGTGTGTGTGTGTGTTCTGGGTCTATGACCCTAAGAGGTGTTTTCTATACACCAGCGTGTCTCTATGTGCAAAAGTGTTTGTGCCTGCAACTGGGCTACGGTGGATATGAAATCATGTTGGTGTGTTGGGGAATCCATGGCCCATGACAGGTTGTGCTGTGTCTCTGCACACAAGTGTTAGCAAGTGGCTGATGCTGTGATATGTGTATGTACATGTGTAAGAGACAGAGAGAAGTCTAGAAGTATCTTTGCCCGTGTAAAGGTCAGAGCCTGTGTCTGCTTGTGACGCTGGGCTTGACTGTGTTCATGACTGGGCAAGTGAGAGTGTGTGTGTGTGTGTGTGTGTGTGTGTGTGGACGTGCACGCGCATGCCTTCATGACAGTGTGGGGAAAGCCCCACAGATGTCTTTGTGCGTGAATATCAGTGCTCACGGCCATGGCCTGATTGTGCTTGTAAGGAGGAGAGTGAGCCTCAAGTCCATAGCTCTGTGAGGGCTGTGTCTGAGTCTGCCTGTGATCCTGTCCCCAGGTGCCGGGCCTGGGGCTGTGTGGCTGTGAATATGTCTGCAGACATCTACCTGTGGGTATGAATGACACCTGAGCTTGGGTGTTTGGTGGGCAGCCATGGGCCTGGAAGGAAGGTCCAACAGGAAGCAAAAGTCTCACAAGGTGGCTGCAGGGGGCACAGCTGGCCAGGGATGGCACGCTAGAGAGGCAGGGGCAGAGGCTTCCTCGACACCAGCTTGTCCTGTCTGTCCAGGCACTGGAGTCACTGGCCCTTCTCTCTGAGGTTGTTTTTCTTTGGTCTTGGAGCTGGGGTGGAGGGTGAGTCACCCTCTCAGGGTTAGGGCTGGGGCTGTAGGGTAGATGGGCCTCTGATTCCTGATCCCATTTCTGCCCCCACTCCTCAACCCAGCCCCCCCCCACCGCTGGGCAGTCAGATTCCAGTACTTTGAGCATCTAAGCCCATCTTGGCCTGCCCTCTTTGGCCCACCCAGCTCACTCATTCCCCAGGAAGGATTTACAGGGGAAGTCACGTAGCTGGGATTTCTGTCCATGCGGACCCTCAAGCACGACACCCTGAGTCCGCACTGCTCAGACCCCAGTCCTGACAGAAGGTTGACCAGAAGAGACAGCTCTAAGGGGCCTCAGACTGACGCCCCTGGAAGGAAGAGATGTTCTCCAGGTAGTGACAGAGCTGGGACAGGAAACAACAGCACTGATTTCTCGAATTCCCCTTGTCAGTCCCAGTTAGCTCCTGGTGGAGAAACTTGTCTTTCTTCTCCTTCTTGGGGGCGTTGGGGTGGGGGGAATGAACCTATGTTATTAGTTCCTAGCCCAGCACCTGCTACATTCCAGCGATGGACGTGCAGATGGAGGGGGCCTACTGGGGATCAGGAGCTCAACCTGCCACTGTGTGACTGAGGACCAGTGGCTACCCATCTGTGTCTGCTTCCTTACACTTCACCAAGGGGTCCCCAGCCTGCCCTGCCTCACAGCTTGGGTGAAAGTGTTTTGCAGAGGACAAGGGCAGTGAGCTGGGAAACAGGACACCTGAGTTCTCGCCATCCCAGGACCCATCCTCCCACTTGAGCACCTGCCTAAGACCTACCTCAGTTTTCCCATCTGTCAGATGTCCTGCTGCCTCTCCCACCCACTCCCACCTCCACCCGCCTTTCAGAGGCTTGTGAACATGTTCAGTCAAACCCCGTGGGGGTCAGTGGGCTGGGCCCAGGGAGGCACCTGGAGACTGCGGGGGAGGAAGGCCCCAGGCCAGGTGTTAACACTTGTAACAGGCAGGAATTACAGCTCGCTGGGGCTGGGCTGGCTGGGGCTGGTGAGGAGCTGAGCTAGCTGGAGGCTGTTGGTCCCACAGACAGACAGACAGACAGACAGACAGATGGGCAGATACCAGATCGGATGGCTAGGCTTTAACCGGGTGGTCTCCCTTCCAGGGCAGACCTTTCCCTGGGGGGGGATATGGCGGGGAAATTAGTCCAGGTCTCTTGGAAGTGAATTAACAGCCCTCCCGCTCACCCCACCCCCATTATGGGTGGGGCTTCAGAGTCCAGAGGGAGCAAAATTGGTGGCTGATCTGTTGGTATTCTTCTGATAGGATCACATTTTGCTTAAAAAGAAGAAAACAGGTCAAACGTTATAATAATACCAAGAGCCTGAGCTATGTCCTTAGAAGAACCTGCTTTAATATGTATGGGGATGGCATGGGGGAAGGGGACGCTCTCAGGGAAAGTTCTAGACTCTCAGAGCATTTTATCAACAGCTCCAGGGCCAAGAGGTGAGCGATGGGTGGAGTCTGAGTATCACCCCCACGTCCACCCCAGGGATCCCGAGGGCTTGGGTCTGTGATGTCTGCCCTGCAATTAATCCTGGCCTGGCGGGAAGACCTTTGGCGAGGAGGTCAAAAGAGGCAGGAGCTGGACTTTGGTGCCAAGTCCTTTAGGAGGTACTTCCTGCAGCTTCACCAGTGGCAAACCCAGCCAGGCCCTACCAGGGCCCACACTCTGGCATCTGGATACATGCTCAGTCACTGACAAAGGTGGAGAAACTGAGGCAGACAGAGAGGGCTCTGGGTGGAAATCTCCAAAGAATGGACTCAGCCCAGCAAGCATCTCTCATCCTACTCACTACAGAACTTAATGCTAATAAACATTAATGGTACTTGGGCAGATGTAGAATTGGAAGAAGGCTCTCCTTGGTCTGGGCAGGAGAAAAGGAGCCAGGGGATGGCACAGGAAAGGTGACTTATCACAGAGGAGGATGCAGCTAACAGACCCTTCCAGGGAAAAGGAAGTGGGAAAAAGGAAGATTTTTCTGGTCTCAGAATGTGATGAGCCAGGAGTTGAGCAGAACCTTTTCCAACTACCCTGATGTGAGCCACAGAAACCTTCTCCAGCTGCCAAGGAGGGCAAGACATCCTCCACCCCTCATTCCTAACTCAGGGAGGAGGTATGCCTAGCCCCCCCCACCCCCGCCAAAGGTTAGAGCCATCCTGATGTTACATCTGTACATCCATGTTATCTTGTATGCTGGAAAATGGTGAGAGTGGGGAGTTGGAGAGACCTATGTCTGAATTCCAAGTTTAATACCAATGGACCCTGTGACCTAGGATGAGTCCCTTCCCTTCTCTGGGCTTCATTCAAGTCCCTGCCTCCTTCTGGGCTTCATTTTCCTTAACCACATGGAGGGGTCCCTTCTGCCTCTCAGAGTCCCAGGGCTATGACAGGTTCTGGGCTCATTGCTGTGAAGCATGACACTCTACTGCACACATTCCGGGCCTGTATTAGACAGTCCACCCCTTTCTTCCTGTGGCTCCATCTGACCTAAATCCCAAAGAGCTGGCTGCCCCACTCCTGCCAAGCCAACCTGCTTGCACTTCCAAACCTCGCCCCAAACACTCCCACTCTTCTGGAGCCAGGCCGTCTGCATTCACATCTGGCTTTTTCATGTACTACCTGGGTAACTAGGGCAAGTTAACCTCTACAAGCCTCAGTTTCCTCATCTGTAAAACGAGTGTAATGATTGCCTCTATTTCATAGGGTTTTGAAAATGATTGAGTGAATACTTCTTAGAATGACACCTTGCGTACAGGAAGGATATCGATGTTAGCTATTTTCACCTCCTATCTGCAAGCTATTGGCTCACTGAAGCCTTGGAGCCCAACTTGCCTCTTCCAAGAAGCCCTCCCAGATTTGCCCCACCTGGCTCTGTTTTCCCCTTTTCTTCTTTCTGCCTGTTTGCTCCACAGTGCTTTAGCTTTATTCTGAAGTTGAGGGTGCTAGGCCAGGCTAACCTCACTTCAGCTCTTTGCCTGCTCAGGAAGGGGAGGGCAGGATAGAGAAGGTTACTGGAGTGTCCCCTAATCCTTCCCCAACCCCCAGAGTCTGCCAGACTCTCGCTAGGACCTAGAGCCAGGGGGCTGGGCACAGGAGGGGTGGGGGAGGCAGGCTTCCCAGGGGGAGTGGCACCAGGGCCGCCCGGAGCAGCCTGAGCAGAAGTTGCTTCTCTAGGAGCTGAGAGATGATTCAGAAGGTGATTTATAGTCGGAAGGCAGAAAGCTTGGCTCCTGGCAGAAGCTGCTGCTTAATTACATTCTTGGGGCGGGGGTAGGGGGGTGGAGGTATGTGTGGGGAGGCAGCAGGGGCCAGACTTCTGCCTCCTCCTCATCCAGGCCCTGTCCCTTTGGCTGTCCCGGCTCCAAGCAGGGTCCTTCTTTATCCTGCTGCCAGAGAGGGAATTCCCTGTTCTCAGTGAGAGGCTAGGCCAGGAGTGCAGGAATAGCTTCTGGGAGTGGAGAAGGTGGGAAAAGAGGGAGGCGGCCAGATCCCATCTCCTGGGACTTCTCCAAGGGAGACTGGATGGCGACGGGCTGGAAAACGGGCCTTCTGGGAAGGAGCACTGGGTCTCCTCCCTGCTTCTGGGCAGGGGAATAGCTAAGGCACCTGGGCAGAGTTGAGTTGTTTTTTTTTTTTTTTTTTTGAGACAGTCTTGCCCTGTCGCCCAGGCTGGAGTGCAGTGGCACAATCTTGGCTCACTGCAACTTCTGCCCCCCTAGTTCAAGCAATTCTCCTGCCTCAGCCTCCCCAGTAGCTGGGATTACAGGTGCGCGCCATGATGCCTGGCTAATATTTGTATTTTTTAGTAGAGACAGGGGTTTCACCATGTTGGCCAGGCTGGGCTCGAACTCCTGACCTCAGGTAATCCACCCACCTCGGCCTCCCAAAGTGCTGGGATTACAGGCATGAGCCACCGCACCCGGCCAGAGTTTCTAGAATCTTCTGAGTGGCAACTCCATGCTCTCCTTCAGGCACCCTGTCCTGCTGCTGCCTGGGAGGGCCTGCCTTCAGGTTTGCTCCTTTTCTGTTGCTCGGGTCTCAGTGGGCCACAGGGGCTGGAGAGAAGGTCTTGTGCTCAGAGGCTGAAACCCGGTTCTTCAGCGTTAGGGAGCCTGTCTGTCGTGAGCACAGCGGCTACCCCAGGTACACAACGGTTCTACCAGCAGGCACGGCCCCATACCCTCATGTCAAACTAATATCTCAGAGAGTCACCCCAATGCCCCTGGGTGCAGCTACAATCACTTCGGCGCCGTTGACAGGAGCCCCCATTCTGTTTCCACACCTGCTGAGTTGACTTCAGCACTTCCCCATATTAACACTGACCCATGCAGCAACCCGCCTGATGACACCTAAGGCCGCTTAGTTCCCTGCATCGCAGCCGTGAATCCCAAATCCCTCACCGCTAGCTCTTCAGGCTGGAAAGGTGTAGGGCGGGCAGGGGTAGGGTTGCTGAAGCCAGTGGTGTCGATTTATCTGTTTGCAGCCTGGCTTGTACAGCCGGGAGGAGTTGGCAGGGGTCAGGATGGGGACACTAGACAGCTCTCTGGTTCCCCCTGAGGCGGGCCTTCTCAAACTGGCCTCATTATGTGTGTGGAGTGAATTCCAGAAATGTCAGGCACACCCATACATCTAGGGAATGAAGGAGATGCCGGAGCGGGCTCTGGGGCGAGAGGGGCCAGTGTGAGGAGGTGGGCGGCTTCCGGGCAGGGAGTTAGGGCACCTGAGACCTGGCTCTGCCACCATCTTGATATGAGGCAACCTCCTTAACTGTTCTGAGTCTCAGTAACTAGCAGAGTTGGATAAGCTGCTGGCCAAGGACTTCCAGCTCTGAGATTGCAGTCATGGAGGCTGTGTTCCACGTTCAGGTCACCCAGCTCTTTGGAC
The DNA here is from genome assembly GCF_006542625.1 of Nomascus leucogenys. Taxonomy (NCBI): domain Eukaryota; kingdom Metazoa; phylum Chordata; class Mammalia; order Primates; family Hylobatidae; genus Nomascus; species Nomascus leucogenys. The sequence continues at coordinate 30,403,751 of NC_044399.1, read as the reverse complement.
CATCTGTGCCTGGTGGAGGGGGTGGTCACTGAAAGCTGGTCTCAGGGAAGGGTGGGGGGTACAGAGCCCTAAACTCTACACACAAAGAGCTGTGAGACGGTGGATCAGTCTCTTCCCTCCCTCAGTTTTCTCATCTGCAAATTGAATGATGATAATAACACAACCACCTGCCCTGCCTGCTTGCAGGGCCGTGAAGAGCTTCAGGTGGAATAATCTTTGTGGGCATGTCCCGTGACCAGTTGGCCTCACCTGGGGGCTCTCCAATGAGCATCAGGACCACTACAGGAAGGAGCTGAGGACTCCTTCCTGAGGACACTTGGGAAGTGTCAGGTTCTTTCCAGAGAAGTTAACTATCATTGTGAGTCCCAGAAAAGAGGAATAAGAAGGCTGGGCATGGTGGCTCATGCCTGTAATTCCAGCACTTTGGGAGGCTGAGGGGGGTGGATCACCTGAGGTCAGGAGTTCGAGGCCTGCGTGGCCAACATGGTGAAACCCAGTCTCTACTAAAAATACAAAAAATTAGCTGGGTGTGGTGGTGGGCGCCTGTAATCCCAGCTACTCGGGAGGCTGAGGCAGGAGAATTGCTTGAACCTGGGAGGCGGAGGTTGCAGTGAGCCAAGATCGCACCACTGCACTCCAGCCTGGGCAACAAGACCGAGACTCTGTCTCAAAAAAAAAAAAAAAAAGAAAGAAAAGAGAAGAGGAATAAGAGCTAGTTCCTGCTCAGACAGTGCTAAGAATGGACCTAAGAGCCCCCCTGAGCCTCTGAGCTTGAGGAGTTGATATTTCCAGCAGAGGAAGAAGTGGGGCTGGACAGGGGAGTCCTCAGCTCCTTCCTGTAGGGGTCCTGATGCTCATTGGAGAGGCCCTGGGAGAGGGCACAGAGGCCTCAGGTCTGAGGCCAACTGGTCACAGGGCATGCCCAGGTTCACAGCTCAGGGCATGGGGCTTGGTTATCCTCCTGGCCTAATGCAAAAAGCACCGGCCAGACCCAGAGTGAGATTTCCAACCAGGGACACATGGGAAGATGTAGGTGGAGGTGAGGGGGGCGAGGTCAAAGGGCCGCCAGCTGGAAGGGGCTCTGCTGAGGCCTGTAGTCGTCAGGGAATCCTAATGGCCCGGGTAAGGCCTAGCAAACTAGGAGACGGGCACAAGCCATTCCCTCCAGCTCGGCTGGAAAAACTGGGAGGACTGAGTGTGTGTACGTGTGTGTGTTGGGGAGGGGGATGGGAGCAACAGGACCAAGCACCCAGGTCTGTCTGGAAGACCTTTCTGGGAAACCTGCCCCTGGGCACAGAGTCCCACTTATCTGCCAGAGCCAGCTGGGCCAGCAAGGAAAACCAATCTGGCAGGGCCCATTAGGAATGCAAATAGGGCTTGTGCTGTGAGCGAGCAGCATCCCGCCTCCTCTCCAGCTCTCACCAATCATCTTCACAAGGTGGATTGCTGAGGGTGCCACTCCCCTGCTCTAAAACCTCCCATGGCTCCCTCTTCCTATCTGGTACTGAGGCTCCCCATGATTTCGCTTCTGTCCACCTGCACAGTTGTACCTTTCACAACCCCCTCGATCCCCACAGCATCCATCCCACTTCAACTGGAATACTCACCTCTTTGCTTGTTCATTGAAATACTTCCACCTCCTCTCTCCGACTTTAAAAGGCAGCCCAACCCGGGGCCTGTTGACCAGGGCTCAGTCTGCTCTGCGCTGCTCAGCTCGGACCCCACTGGGCTCAGTTCCTGTAGCTAACAGCCCTGAACTATGGAGGGTCCTTAGAGGGTCTCCTAAGGTGGATGGGCCCCTCGACCTGAGCAGGCTGCTGTCCCAGGAGTGGAGATGAGCCTTTTCTCCACAGTGTCAATTCCCCTGGGTTTCTTTTTCTTTTTTTTTTTTTTAATCCCAGTTCCATTTGTAAACGTTTCCTATTTGTGTACTATTTCCCCCTCCATGTTCACCAGTTCACACGATGCTTAAGTGTCTAAGTCGTTAATTTGAAGATTGCAATTGGCGGAAGTTGTTTATCTAGGATCAGGTTAATATGTTTGTTGACCATGTGCTATGTGCTGGTCCCCATACAGACATCATGATTTATCTGAATCTAATTCTTGACAGTTTACAGATAGGGAGTCCCACAGTGCAGCCTGGGCATGGCGTGGGAAGCCCTGAGCCCACACCCTGTTGGACCTAAAGCCTTTTTCCTTCTACCACCATTCAGGCTCAGTTGTGGACTTATTGGGGTAAAAATTTGCTTGTTCATATTCTACTTTGTTCCCCAAAGGATGGTTTTGAGGCAAGTTTACACTTGACCTTCCACTCAAAGGCTGATGCTTTGGGCTTATAGATACTGTTTGTGAACGTCTGGGAAGTCTCTTATTTGGGGATGTGTCCTCCTCACTGGCCACCTTTCCACAAGCCATCAGGCTGTCCTCAAGCTGGGATTGCACAGTTGCTGACAGCAGTGGCCATGTGAGGATTTTGTTGCCCCTGGGATGGGTAAGGGGCGACCTTGATCAAATCACCGCCTCCCGGGCCTCAGTTTCCTCATCTGTGAAACAGAAAGGGTAGCGTAAATGACCTCTCAGATTCCTTCTAGCAATAAGCTCTTTCCTTCTACTTAGTCCTTTTTGCTGCTTTGCATCTGGTCTCCATCATATACGTGCCAGAAAGCAGTTGGGCAGAATCTTCTTTCTTGCCCTAGTCCAATTCTTGTGTTGGTATCTCTGAAACAGCCAGTTGTTCATTTCACTTTTACAATTCGACCTTCTGCTTTATTTCTCCCCAAGGAGCCGGAATGCTTTCTCCTTTCTGATAAAGCATGCTTCCCTTTATGTCCTGGCTATGAGAAAACTCAGAGGTCCACCTGAAGCCTCATCCTTACACCCGTGTGGACCTTGACCCTGATCCTGCTCTTCCGTTTTTATTTTGTTATTGAATCTGATGTGTTTTCCGTCATCAGCCTCTTGAGGGCAGGCATGTTGGAGTCTTTGTACCTGGCCTGGCCATAGTGGATCCTCAATAAAGACTTGTCTTTGGGATACATATTTGCTGTCAACCTCTTCAAATCCTTTCTGGAAAGAAGCAAGGCACATGCAAATTAAAAAGTAAAATAAACATTGCTCTGGGAGAGAGTTGGTCCTGACTGGATAGTTTTGAGTTATGAGAATTCCAGCCTGCTTCTGTTTCTTTTTTTTCTGTTTATTTATTTATTTAGAGATGGAGTTTTACTCTTGTTGCCCAGGCTGGAGTGCAGTAGCATGATCTTGGCTCACTGCAACCTCCGCCTCCTGGGTTCAAGCAATTCTCCTGCCTCAGCCTCCCAAGTACCTGGGATTACAGGCATGCGCCACCACACCCAGCTAATTTTGTATTTTTAGTAGAGATGGGGTTTCACGATGTTGGTTAGGCTGGTCTCAAACTCCTGACCTCAAGTGATCCACCTGCCTCAGCCTCCCAAAGTGCTGAGATGACAGGCGTAAGCCACCGGGCCGGCCTTCTTTCTGTTTCTTTACTGTCAGCTTTTCCCCAAGTCTACAAAGTTCTTGTCTTCAGAGAAGTCGCCTTTTTTCTTTCCTCCATGATCTTCTCCACTCTAAATCTGAGGTTGGTTCCTAATCTTCCTCTAGGGACTGTCTCTCGTTCCTGGCCAATGACTGTGTCCACCCCTACCCCTGGCTCCCTCCACGACTGGTTCCTCCCACCCTCCCTTGCCTTGGAAGCCGACAGCGCTATTGCCACCATTCCACAGATGACGGAGTGCCCAGGTGGCACCCACCCTCTCTCCAACAGAGCTGCTCCCGTCCCCAGCAGCCATCGTGAGGGCCAAGCCCCACTCTGCAGATGGAGCCCCAAGGAGGGGCAGAGGGGAGCAGCCGGCCAAGGTTCTCCCCATTCACCCAGCAAGGTGTCCTCACAACTCTAACTGGCTCTCCCCTCCCCTCCGCTTCTGCCCTTGGGCAGCACATCTGCAGGTCACCCCACCCAGTCCCTGACTTCGGAGGAGAGAATGTCTAGCCTCCGGCTGGGTGATTCTCCATCTTAACTGAAGCTTCCATAGGGGATTCTGGAGACTTTCTCTGCTACCCGTAAGGATGTAGTCTGTGACCTCTGCACTGTCCTGGAAGCTAAAGCAGCCTCAAGAAAGCAGCCTCTTCATCCCCATGTTACCTGTGAGAAAACTGAGGCTCAGCCGGGCGCAGTGGCTCACGCCTGTAATCCCAGCACTTTGGGGGACCAAGGCGGGCAGATCACCTGAGGTTGGGAGTTTGAGGCCAGCCTGACCAACGTGGAGAAAGCCCATCTCTACTAAAAATACAAAATTAGCCGAGTGTGATAACACGTGCCTGTAATCCCAGCTACTGGGGAGGCTGAGAAAGGAGAATCGCTTCAACCGAGGGCGGAAGTTGAGGTGAGCTGAGATCTGGCCATTGCACTCCAGCCTGGGCAATAAAAGCGAAAGTCCGTCTCAAAAAAAAAAAAAAAAAGGAAAAGAAAAAAGAAAACAAGAAAACTGAGGCTCACAGGACCCAACCAGGAGCTGTAAGGAGCTTGGAAGCAAATGGGCAGGCTCCGGTGGCAGCTAGTAATTCCTCGCTTATGATGTCGCAGGTATCACATACATTGAGGAAACAAAGCACACACATCAGCTCATCCTCCCGACAACCCCAGGAGGCAGATACTCTTGTTATCCCCATTCTACAGATGAGAAACTGAGGCCCCGAGGCACCATTCCATTGCCCAAGGCTCCATGGTTGGTAAACCCCAGAGCTCTAAACAAGAGACAAAGTGCCTGAAGCCAGGCCCTTCAGTGACACCACACCACACCACAGCCAGGAAGTTCCTCAGATCTGACTTCAGTCTTTCCTTAATCCGGGCCCAGGTTTTCTTCCTGGGGATGTGAATATCACTGTCAAGTTTCAGTTTGGTTTGGTTTGAGACAGGATCTTGCTCTGTTGCCCAGGCTGGAGTGCAGTGGTACAGTCACAGCCCACTGTAGCCTCAATCTCCTGGGGTCAAGCAATCCTCCTGCCTTAGCTTGCCAAATCGCTAAGACTACAGGCAAGCACCATATGTGGCTAATTTTTTTAATTTTTATTTTTATTTATTTTTGAGACAGAGTTTTCACTCTTGTCGCCCAGGCTGGAGTGCAATGGCAAGACCTTGGCTCATTGCAACCTCCACCTCCCCGGTTCAAGCGATTCTCCTGCCTCAGCCTCCCACGTAGCTGGGATTACAGGCGCCCGCCACCACACCCGGCTAATTTTTGTATTTTTAGTAGAGATGGGGTTTCACCATGTTGGCCAGGCTGGTCTCAAACTCCTGACCTCAGGTGACCCGCCCACCTCAACCTCCCAAAGTGCTGGGATTACAGGCGCGAGCCACCGTGCCCGGCCTTTTTTCTTTTTTTTTGTAGAGATGGCATCTCCCTACATTACTCTTGCTTGAACTGGACTCAAACAATCCTCCTGCCTCAGCCTCCCAAAGTGCTGGGATTCCAGGGGTAGGGTTCCAGTTTGCACTTGAGGACCAGGGTTCGTCTCATCCCTGAATCTTCCTGTGTCCAGAGTTGGTTCCTTCCAGTGGGTTCGTGGTCTCGCTGACTTCAAGAATGAAGCCACAGACCTTTGTGGTGAGTGTTACAGCTCTTAAGGACCCCAAGAGTGAGCAACAGCAAGAGTTATTGTGAAGAGCAAAAGAACAAAGCTTCCACAGCATGGAAAGAGACCCAAGGGGATTGGTGCTGCTGGCTTAGGGGTGGGGGTGGGGAGCGGGGGGGGGGCAGCTTTTATTCCCTTATTTGTCCCCGCCCATGTCCTACTGATCGGTCCATTTTACAGAGTGCTGATTGGTCCATTTTACAAACCTCTAGCTAGCTACAGAGCACTGACTGGTGCGTTCTTATAGAGCACTGATGGTGCATTTTACAAACCTCTTGTAAGACAGAAAAGTTCTCCAGGTCCCCAGTTGACCCAGGAAGTCCAGCTGGCTTCATCTCTCATTCCTCTCTAGAACAATTCCTCCCAGGCGACCTATCCCCTACTCACCTTTAACTACTTGTTCTTCCTCTTCTGATCTTTTACTGGCTTTTCTACAACTTCCTGCAAGTCCTATAGCCACAGAATTGCCTTTATATCAGGGAAAGAGGAGGCCTGCCGCCAGCTCTCTGATTTAGAAGCTTCCCTCTGGTGTCTTACAGCGTTTCCCTTCCCCGTAGGGCAGGGAGTCTGGAATCCAGCATGCCTGCCCTCAAGAGGCTTATGACGGAAAACACATCAGATTAAACAACAAAATAAAAACAGGCTAGTTGTGGTGGCTTGCGCCTGTGGTCCCAACATTTTGGGAGGCCGAGGCAGGCAGATCACTTGAGGTCAGGAGTTCGAACCAACCTGGCCAACATGCTGAAACCCCGTCTCTACTAAAAATACAAAAATTAGCCAGGCATAGTGATGCATGCCTGTAATCCCAGCTACTCAGGAGGCTGAGGCAGAAGAATTGCTTGAACCCAAGAGGTGGAGGTTGCAGTGAGCCGAGATCACACCACTGCACTGCAGCCTGGGCAACAGAGTGAGACTCTGTCTCAAAAAAATAAAAATAAATAACAAAAACAGAAGAGCAGGATCAAGGTCAAGGAGAAGACAAATATGCAAGTCAAGGTCAATGCAAGGTGCAAGGATGGAGCTTGCCCTGAGTTTCCTCACAGCCAGGACATAAAGGAAAACGCACTTTACCTGAAAGGAGAAGGCATGCTGGGTCCTCAGGGAGAAATGCCCACCTACAGCCCGTGCCCACCCTCTTCAGCTGCGCCATGAGAATTTAGGCTCCTGGGGTTTCTGGCCCAGACAGCTGTGAGCCTGCTTCCGGGCCCTGCGGGCCTCTGCCTGGGGCTTATTCTGCCAGGGCAGGCCACACTGCTGGTGGGGAAGGGCTGGTCAAGGGAAATTCATTTGCAAGGGCTGTGGCTGGAGTTGAGGGTGTGGCTGGGGCGTCCAGCGTGGGATGCAGAAGGGATGGGCAGGCTGCAGGCCTGGGGCTAGGTCTCCCACGTCACCATGGTCTAGCGTGAACTTTGTGGGATAACCTAGCCCTCTAGGTGGCAAATAAGGTTTTTGCCAAGATAGGAGGATAGAATGATGGTTTAACTTTCTTTTTCTTTCTTGAATACATAGTCTTGCACTGTTGCCCAGGTTGGATTGCAGTGACGCGATCCTCTGCCTCCCAGGTTCAAGCGATTCCCCTCCCTGAGCCTCGCGAGCAGCTGGGAGCATAGGTGTGCGCCGCCACACCTGGCTAAGTTTTGTATTTTCAGTAGAGACAAGATTTTGCCATGTTGGCAAGGCTGGTCTCAAACTCCTGAGCTCAGGTGATCTGCCTGCCTGGGCCTCCCAAAGTGCTGGGATTACAGGTGTGAGCCGCTACGCCTGGCCGAGTGATTAACTTTTTAATGAAAGTATAGGAAAAGATGTAAACTGTCTTTCCTCTGCTTTCACCCTGCAATAATCAGTACAGAAGACTTCTGTGACCAAATGCGTGCATACACCAAGCAAGCTGTCAATTCTGCGGCAGACATCAGCCAGCGTCCTCTAATCCAATTCAATTCTGATGCTCTCCACCTGGACATAGCATCTGATCCCATAGGTTGAGGTCTTAGTCCCCAGGACAGCCCCCCACTTCCAGTAGCAATCCCAAGCCCCAGGCTGCTTTGCATGTGCTCCTGACTGACCTGCTATAAATCAGGGTTCCCACGACTTCCTCCTTGGGTTCCATTAATTTGCTAGAGTGGCTCGCAGAACACAGGAACACACGTTTACTGGTTTACTATAAAGGATATTACAAGGATACAGATGAAGAGGTGCATAGGGCAAGGTATGGGAGAAGCTGCACTGAGCTTCCATGCCCTTCCCAGGCACACCACCTTCCAGGAAGCTCCACATGTTCAGCTATCCGGAAGCACTTGAACCCTGTCCTTTTGGGTTTGTATGGGGGCTTCATTCCATAGGTATCATTGATTAAACCATTGGCCACTAGTGATCAACTTAACCTTCAGCCCCCTCTCCCCCTCCCGAAGGATGGGGTTGGGGTTGAGGTTGGGAGTCCAACCCTCTAATCTTGGCTGGGCACAGTGGCTCACACCTGTAATCCCAGCACTTTGGGAGGCCGAGGCAGGTGGATCATCTGAGGTCAGGAGTTCGAGACCAGCCTGACCAACATGGTGAAACCCCATCTCTACTAAAAATACAAAAAAATTAGCCGGGTGTGGTGGCAGGTGCCTGTAATCCCAGTTACTGGGGAGGCTGAGGCAGAAGAATCGCTTGAACCCAGGAGGTGGAGGTTGCAGCGAGCTGAGATCACAACACTGCACTCCAGCCAGGGAGACAGAGTCGAACTCCGTCAAAAAATAAATAAATAAATAAATAAATAAATAAAAGAAAAGAAAGTCCAACCCTTTAATCCTGCCTGGGTATTTTGGGGTAATCAGCCCCAATCCTGAAGCTCCCTAGGGGCCGCCAGCTCTTCCGTCAGCTCATTAGCATACAAAAAGACATCACTTCGGAGTTTCTAAGGATTTTAGGAGTTGTACGCTGGGAAACTAGGTCGAAGACCAAATATATATTTTACAATATCACAAACATGCATACAGGCAAGCACACAACTTGTCAGTGTACAGCTTAATGAGCTGGATAGAATATCTTATGTTTAACAGTTTGTGAACCTGGCATGAAACTTTTCAATACTGGGCACGTGGTGGATGAGGCTTCATTGAGTGGTCTCAATGCTGTAGCCAGGCCTTAGGGCTTGAGGGGGAAACAATTCCACTAGGGTCGAACTGGCACAGCATAGGGAAGAAGGCTTGCCTCGTCTAATGCGGCTGCATCATCTCCATCCCTCCCTTAGCAGATCCACAGTGGCACTGCCCTCCCTCACAGCTGTGGTCACTTACCTCCAAGCCCCTTTTTGTTAAACTTGGACCATGTTTTAGCCTTTCTCAGCCTCAAAGGATCTTCTTTTCTGATCAGTTTAGTCAGTCTTATTTTAATTTAATTTAATTTAATTCAATTTAATTTAATTTGTTTTTCAAGATGGAGTCTCGCTCTGTTGCCCAGACTGGAGTGCAATGGTGAAATCACGGCTCACTGCAGCCTCCGCCTCCCAGGTTCAAGCCATTCTTCTGCCCCAGCCTCCCAAGTTGCTGGGATGACAGGCGCCTGCCACCATGCCCGGCTAATTTTTCTATTTTTAGTAGAGATGGGGTTTCACCATGTTGGCCAGGCTGGTCTCCAGCTCCTGACCTCAGGTGATGTGCCCACCTCGGCCTCCCAAAGTGCTGGGATTACAGGAGTGAGCCACCATGCCCGGCCACTTTGGTCATTTTTAAACGGTCTAATTAGGAGTGCAGCAGCAGCAGATATGACTGTGTTGTTGGACACTCCTCAGCCTGGCCCCTGCCGCCCTGCACCCGCTCCTCTCCCAACCCCACCATGGGTAAGCACATGGGCCTGGGTACAGCAGTCCTGGACTCTAGATGGTTCTGCCTTTTTATCTGGGTGGACTTCACCTCTCTGAGCTTTGGTTTTCTCTCTGCAAAATGGGGATAATGAGGGCTATTGTGAGGATGAAAGGATATAACATATGTGAGACTAGCACAGTCAGTTTGCCACACATTTTGCTGACATTAATTTCATGTTACAGTCTGCATTTTTCTTGTGTGCACCTCACTTCTCCATGCCTCTGCGCTACCCCCTGCCTTCTCTTGGGATGACTACAAACTCCTGTTCGATCTTGAAATCATAGTTCAGCCATCACTTCCTCTGTGCAGCCTTCCCTCAGCACTGCGGTCCCAGCAAAGGCCCTTCTGAGCACATCTATTTCATGGACTGGACTGTAAGTCACCTGTGGGCAGGACCAGATCTCTATCATCTTTCAACCCACACCACCAAACATAGCACAGGGCACACAGTGGATCCTCAAAGACAGGTTGTGGGATGAAAGGACACTGTCGAGAGTCACCTGCTGGTCCCAGACTCTTGTCTCCCTGCTCCAGCTGGATTCTCATTGCCTCTGTGATGCTCTGCCAGGAAGACCAGCTGGTACTTGTTGTGCATTTTCCTGTATTCTCAGATACCTCTTCATGTGCATCTGTCTTGTCTTCCCAGTGTAAGAGTCAGCCCCTGAGGGCAGGGATTCTGCTCCGTGTGCCTCTGCATCACTAGCCAGCCTCACACATCATCCTGAGTGTTGCAGGAGCACAGTTAGGAATTCTGTTATCAGGCCAGGAACGGTGGCTCACATCTGTAATCCCAGCACTTTGGGAGGCCGAGGTGGGTGGATCACCTGAGGTCAGGAGTTCGAGACCAGCCGGGCCAACATGGTGAAATCCCGTCTCTACTAAAAATACAAAAATTAGCCGGGCGTGGTGGCGGGCGCCTGTAATCCCAGCTACTCGGGAGGCTGAGGCAGGAGAATGGCGTGAACCCGGGAGGCGGAGGTTGCAGTGAGCCGAGATCGCGCCACTGCACTCCAGCCTGGGCGACACAGTGAGACTCTGTCTCCAATAAATAAATAAATAGGAATTCTGTTAACACTTGACCCAGGAATCAGACTCCTTCCCAAGCAGGCTGCAGTCCAGGCTCAGCTGGTCCCCACTCTCTGGGACAGCACTCCCCTCGCTCTGTCATCTCCCAGGAAGTCCGGCTCTAGGCATCTAACCTTGGTGTGGGGAGGCAAACATAGTACTCCGGAAAGAGGGTAGGCTCCGTGACAGAACCACTGTGGTGCAAACCCCAGATGCCCACTTCATAGCTCTAGAGCTTTGCTTTGGGTGGTTGCTTAAAAATCTGAGTCTCAGTCTCTTCCTCTGTATAATGGGAATAAAAAATATGATCTCAAGGTAGTTGTGAGGTTGAAATGAAATAATAGAAACTGGCCAGGCACAGTGGCTCACGCCTGTAATCCCTACATTTTAGGAGGCCAAGGCAGATAGATCATTTGAGGTCAGGAGTTCAAGACCAGCCTGGCCAACATGGTGAAACTCTGTCTCTACTAAAAATACAAAAATTAGCCAGTCATGGTGGCGCACACCTGCAATCCCGGCTACTCAGGAGGCTGAGGTGGGAGAATCTCTTGAACCTGGGAGGCAGAGGTTGCAGTGAGCTGAGATGACGCCACTGCACTCCAGCCTGGGCAACAGGGTGAGACTCCATCTCGAAAAAAAAAAAAAAAGTAGAAATAATAGAAACTGAGTTGAAGGTGAGTAACTAAAGATGTTCTACAGGTCATCTAATGTAGTAGGGTTATAAAAATATTCCCTCCCAGGCCAGGCTTCTTTAGAGCAAAAAGATCTGAATTCCTTCCAAAACAGAAAAGGCTGGCTTCAGGGAATCCCACACACTTTATGTTGGTTTGTCCCAACCAATAAGCCTATCTGAAGAAAGAAGCGGATGGGGAGGCATGTGACAGAAGCCTGTGACTTGGTGGACAAAAGGCAACGCAGACTCTGGCATGACCTTGCGTTCTGGTATCCTGTTCGGCCAGAATACTCACAAACGCCTCCAGTTCTCAGGAAGGGAAGGGTGAATTAAATGTGGTTAGCTATCAGGGTTTTTTTTTTTTTTGAGACAGAGTCTCGCTCTGTCACCAGGCTGGAGTGCAGTGGTGTGATCTCGGCTCACTGCAACCTCCGCCTCACAGGCTCAAGCGATTCTCCTGCCTCAGCCTCCTAAGTAGCTGGGACTACAGGCGCGCACCACCATGCCCGACCAATTTTTTGTATTTTTAGTAGAGACGGGGTTTCCCCATGTTAGCCAGGATGGTCTCGATCTCCTGACCTCGTGATCCACCCGCCTCGGCCTCCCAAAGTGCTGGGATTACAGGCGTGAGCCACTGCGCCCAGCCTATCAGGGATTTTTACGGGCATTCCAAGGAGTGGTCTGTGTAGGTTTAATATCACCCTAGTTAATGGCTGAGACACTGGCTGTGTAAGCCCTGCTAAGCACAGTGAGTGAGTGTGGCTGAAAGTGCTGGAGGCCTGGGTGGGATGCAGGCTGATCCAGGGCTGGCAGTCACTGTGTGCATCCAACCTTTAGGCGAGAGAGGGCTGCTAAACTCTGAGAAGGAATTCAGGGTGAAGAAGGGCTGATGTGCCAATGGTATGGCTGGCACAAGCCTAAGCAGATACCAGCTGTTCTCCTGCAAGCTGATCAAAAATATTTTTATTACATAATACTTGACATATACAAGAGAGCCATCATATATATTAGATATGATAACAGAATGAAAACCTGAGCCTCACCATATCCCTGAAGGACCAGAACATGACTAGGCCATTGTGTCTATCTGTGGGTCCTCCTCAGCCCATTCCCCGTCTCCCTCTAGATGTGACCACATCCTGAATTTTACATATTTATTCCATTACTTAAAAATACTGGTTTTTGGCTGGGCATAGTGGCTCATGCCTGTGATCCCAGCACTTTGGGAGGCCAAGGCGGGAGGATCACCTGAGGTCAGGGGTTCGAGACCAGCCTGGCCAACGTGGTGAAACCCCATCTCTACTAAAAATACAAAAATTAGCTGGGTGTGGTAGCACACGCCTGTGGCCCCAGCTACTCGGGAGGCTGAGGCAGGAGAGTCGCTCGAATCCAGGAGGCAGACATTGCAGAGAGCCGGGATCACGCCACTGCACTCCAGCCTGGGCGACCGAGCAAGACCCCGTCTCAAAAAAACAAACAAAAAACTGGTTTTCCCAGGTAATAATGCCTAAATGAAATGTTTTATTTCGCACATTTTTAGCATTATAAAAATGGTGTTATACTGCATGTGGCCCCCTATGTTGAGCTCTTCTCTCTCTGCATTGTGTTTCTAAGTTTCAAACTGTTCCTGGATCTTGCTGTAGCTCTCACATGCTCACAGTTGCATAGTAGTCCATCTTTAGAATATACAGTTTATCTATTTTGTCTCCTGGCCATGGATGTGCGTCTCGCTGTGCACAGCAGGGAAAGGTGTTCATGGAGGTACCTGCCTAGGTGTGGAACTTTGGGTTGCAGGGTGTGTGAATGTTGAGCTTTACAAGATGATGCCAAACTGTTTTCCAAAGAGGTTGTACCCATCCGTGCTCTCATCTTTGAGATTGTTTTTCCCATGGCCCATGGCCCAAGGCCCTCCTTCCTGCCTGAGGCAAGCCCACTCCTGAGGACTCCACTGCCTTGGGCCTTCACCATCTTTCTCTCAGGACCCTGTTCCCTACTGGAAAACTCTCCTTTCCTTTACCTCCTCCACTTGGCCCTGAACTTCCCAGGATTTTTCAAAACCCAGCCTGGAGCTGCCATCTTCCTGGGAGTCCTCCCAGCCTCACTTCCACTCTCTCCCAGCTTTTTGGAACAGCTTTTCCAGACAGCTTTTGGGCCAGAGTAGGACATCGCACAGTGTGTTTCTTATAACATCAGCCCCACATAATCCTGTTGAGAAAGGCTTCTGGAGTCAAATAAACTTAGGAATCGCCACAGGCAACTTGGAGCCTCTTGGTGTTTACTGTTCTCATTTGAATATTGGCAGCTCATTAGCATAGTCGCAGCACAGAGAGGCCCTGCCAGTGTGACCCGTTTTTATTTGTTTAACTTGTTTTCCAAAAATATTTAACCTCGGAGCCCTTTTCCCCCAACAAGTAACAATGATTACCCATTTGGAAAATGGGATCGAGAAGATTCTCCTGCCTATTTCAGTCAGTTTGGTTTTGTGGTCTTATTTTCCTCGATAACCAAGCTGAGAGTCCTCTGACTTCTGTTGTAATCATCCCGTGTAAACTAGTTCAGTCCAGATCACCCTTTCTGGAGGGCTTGAGTTGAAGGAATGAATGAATGCACTCAGGAATGAATGAATGAAGCAGTCAGCCAATCAGTCAGCCATCCAGCTGAGCCCCCTCTCCTGTGCAGCAGTCAGGAACCAGGGACTGATCAGGCACCGCTCATCTTGCACCAGGGGACACCCGGGCTGTCTGGCTGGTGAATCATTCTCCCGCCTTAGGTCCCCTGTAGTTGCATTTTTAGAATCTGTCACCCAGTGAGGCTGGGAGCCCCTGCGGGGCAGGAACCAGGTTGCGCTTGCCTCTCTGTGTGCCCCAAGTGGGACATACAGATGGGATCTCTCATCCAATTCCTTCTGAGTGGGACAGGAGAACATTGTGGTTAAGTCTTCAGCCTCTGGAGCCAGAGCAGATGTGTCCCTAATTACCTGGGTAATGTGGGCCAATCTCTGCCTCAGTTTCCCCCCTGAGATGGGGTGATGATAACATACCTTCCTTACGGAATTATTATGGGGTTAATATGTGGCAAGCACACAAACAGTGCCTGGCATAGAGGATGTCACTGGTCTTTATTAGCACTATGACAATGGCAACGAACATTTATTGTGCACCTACTATGTGCCAGGGACTGTGGTAAGAGCTTTATCTACATCATTTCAATTATTCTTCCCCACAGCCTCTTTGAAGTGGGTGATGTTTTTCTCATTAGGAAGTTGAGTCCTCCTAAGGAGACGTGGTAATGGGTGGTAGCAATAAGATCAAGATTCGGGTCAGCCAGATCACAAAGCCCTGGCCTGCAGGCGTGGAGGGTGCCACCTACCACCTGCGGATGCAACAGCTCCTCTGTTTCTTTTTACCGATAATTACCCTGCCGACAACCTGATCAGTTCTTTTTTTTTTAATCTTCTATTCATCTCAACAAAATGGAAATCCATCGTACTGCAGGGTTGGAATTTAACATGTGTGTGCACGTGTGTGTGCGCGTGCATGCATATGTGCGTGTGAGAGAGAGAGGGAGAGACAGAGACAGAGACAGACAGAGAGCAAGAGTGCACAAGTGAAGGAGAAGTAGTTATCTGAGAGGCCTGGGGGTTACCAGCACCTTCATGATAGACCCAGGAAGACAAAGATCCCTGGGTGGGGCTGGCTTTGAGACTGCACAGCGGCAGAATCACTTGTGAGTCAGCAGTGCTGCAGAACAGCAGGGCGCTCCTGGAACTGGGCTTGGTTTCGTCACCCACTGCCCCTTGCACAGGGCCCTGTGTGCCAGGAAATGTTTGCAGGCTGGACACCCGTGGTTGCTTTTAACCAGGCAAGTGAGCTGGGTTAGAGGTAGCCACGTGTTCCTGAGGGCTTGCAGCTTCGGATCTGAGAGGGTTAGACAGGGCATCAGGGCTGAGGGTCACCGGAGGAGAATTTGCTGTCGTCCCTTTGCCCAGGGGCCGGCTGGTCTTCTCAGACCCCAGAG